>NC_134242.1:95007417-96387000 GCF_965152275.1 Natator depressus | reverse complement strand
TCATCAGCTGTATGAATGTTAGTACATTTTTAGATGCCAGTCCTGCACAGAATTCCTCACAGGTGCAGACAATGACATGCCCAGGGCTCGAGCAGGATCACTGCCCAAGCTGTAGCTTGAAACATCTGAACTTATTTCATCACTGCAGATAGTTAAAGTGACACAGTCAAGTTTAACATGTATTATGTTCCAAATCACACCTTTCAGATGATTATTAAACTTGAAAACTTTAAATCCCTTTTCACTGTTCATTGTTTATTTTTTGCTCTCAGCTAGGACACGGAAAATAGATTAGTCATTTTCACTGTTTTTTCACTTTCTAGTCAACTTAACTGACTGCATAATCAGATACTAGATTTTCGTACAGTACCATCATACCTCAGTGTTTGGGCTGCAAACACAGAGTTTGATCCTGCATTCCTTGTACACTCAAAAGTTCTCACATTAATGGGAGTTTTGGGTGCAAAAGGAATTTAGCATCAGATACAGTCTTTGTGCCAGTAGACAGTCTGTTTGCCTTTCCCTTACTAGCATGCACCTTACGAAGAACCTGATCCAACTCCTATTAGAAAATCAACAGGAAAAAATCCCATTGATTTACTCATAATACATCTAAGGGCTGATGTATTCAAGTTAGCCAGAACTTTCAGACGATTATTAAACTTGAAAACTTTAAATCCCTTTTCACTATTCATTGTCTGCCCAAAAAGAAGAATCTGTCATTCCTCACAAAAAATCATTCCGCACACCCTCACTTGCAATCCTAAATCATATTGTGTCCTAGTCTATATTATGCCCAGTTCCAGTATAGGAAAAAATGGGCAAGAACTTTTGAAAGTCACAGTTCAAAAAAACGTATTCTCTTTGTCTCCCCCAGCAGCACTCTGCTGACCTCAGCCCCCGGTTGATCTCTAATGCTGTCTTTCTTTCCCAGTCTACAATGAAGTTTTGCTCTCAATAAAGCCAGTAAAAATACAGCATAACTCTGCTTGACTTCACGAGAGCTAACCCAGTGTAGCAAAGTTTGGCTCCTAATTCTGAATCAAGCAAATGCAAAAATACTGGCCTTGATTCTGCTCTCAAACTGGTTTTACCCTGGGATAACTTCGTTGGCTGGGATGGCATCACCCCTGATTTACACCAGAGTAATGGAGAGGAGAATCAGACAGACCCAGTTTCCCTTTTCTCTACTCCCTCACCGCTCTGATGGCCTCAGATACAATATCCTGCAGGATAGAGAGAAGTACCTTTCTGGCCAGGCAGTGCTGACCCCAATGTAAACCCAACATGTGAAGGGCAAAGAACTCCCACGTGGCACCTTCCCCTGAGTTCACTTTCCTGACCCCTAGGCTAAGGGAAACCCCAGAATATATTACAATTTACATTTCACCAAAAATGCGCTGGTTTATTTCGTGCTCCGATCTGCTCAAGTTACTAGTTAAGACCCCGATCGTGCAAACAATGTAATAACCTTGCACACACGAGTAGCGCCCTGGGCTCAGTGTGTGTAAAGTTACTAAGCTCTTTCCCTCTGGCAGGGAAACTTCTTCCTAGGGCCTCAAGCCCCACGGATCGCCTGCCTGCCTGCTCGGGGGAGAGATTCCAAAGAACCCCAAATCCGCCAAGCTCCACTCGCTTCATACCAGGACCTGGCCGCGCAGCCTGGTGCCCGCATGTGTCGGAGGAGGCAGGATTGCTCCGGTGTTTGCGGCTCCTTTCATCGCTCTTCTGCGTTGCCGACGTTTGAGCCCGGGAAGAGCGGAGACCGAGGGCCACCTGAGCTCAGGGTCCGAAGTGATGGACGCTTGCGCGCAGGGAGGTGGGAGAAATCCCTCCAGATCCGCTGCTACGCCAGGGCAGCCAGGCAGGTCCCTGCCGCGAGACAGGGGAGTTCTCCGAGGGCAGGGTGCCCAGGGGGCCGGGGCTCTGCGCCTTCCCCTGGCCGGGGGCGGGGGCTCCCTTCCCGCGCCGAGGAGTTTCTCCGCCTGCTTCCATGGTGCATCTTGGCAGCAGAGGGCACCCGCTAAGATATAAAGCAGCCAGCGCCTAGGACTCTCCGAGACAGCTCCAGCCACCGCTTCCAGCCGCCGCCGGGCAGCCCCGCGAGCTCCGGGCTGAGTCTCCTGCTATCTCAGCCGGGTGCTAGGCAGAAGCGCGCAGGGCGCAGCCGGGCAGCCCCTTCTTCCCTTGGGCGCAGGGGAGAAGTGCGCAGAGGTTTTGGACACCCACCTCCCCGTTCCCGGGGGTTGGGAGCAGAAGGAAGGGCTCAGCTATCTCGGCCCTGCAGGCGATAGCGGAGAGGAGCGCAAGGTGCAGAAGTCCAGTCCCCCGACCAGGAGCTGGAGGAGGCGCGTGGCCGGGAGAACCTTTCGGGGGCCTAGGGCAGAAAAGGGCCTGGCGAAGCGCGTCGTCTGCTAAGGGAGAAGGGCGCAGCGGTGTCAGATGCCCAGCGCTGGGCAGAAGCGCGCAGGCTGCAGCAGTACCAGACTGCCTTGCAGGCTAGAGGGGGCAGGGTGGCGGGCTGCAGTCTTCCTTGGCGCAGCGACGAAGGGCGCAGCTGTAGCAGACCCCCGCGCAAGGGAGGAGGGCGCAGGGGGGAGCAGGCAGCGCCACGGGCATGAGCCTGGTCCTGGCGGAGCGGAGCTTCAACCGCACTAACCACAGCTGGGCTGGGGGTTCCGGCAACCTGAGCTGGAAGGAGGGGCCGCTGCGGGCCTGGGCGGCTGGGGGCCTGAGGCGCACGGGGCACAGCGCGGTGGCCGTGTCTCTGGGCATCATCCTGGTGCGGGGCTGCCTGAACCACCTGCTGGTCCTGCTGGTCCTGCTGATCTTCGAGTCCCTCCGGACCCCCATTCACCTGATCCTGCTGAACATCAGCCTCAGCGAGCTGCTGGTCTGCATCTCCGGGACCCCCTTCCGCCTGGCCGCCAGCGTGCGGGGCCGCCGGCTCCTCGCCTGTGCCGGCTGCAAGTGGTACGGCTTCGCCAACGCCCTCTTCGGTAGGTGCGGCTGCCCAGCTCCCGCTGGCACCTAGGGGAGGAAACAGCCCCGCCGCAGCCCCCAGGGGCAAGGGGCGCCGCACGGCAGTTCCCGGGGCCGAGTCGCTAGGCCTCTTCTAGTTCCTCTTCTAGGGCGCTGGCCGTGTGGTGCTGACAGGGACAGAGGCCCCGGGTTCCTTGGGGTAAGGATCCCCACCGTGCATGCAGCCACCTCCCGAGTGGAAGCAGAAGGATACAGACTGGCAGAGAAAGCGGTGCGTGCCTCCACCCACGGGAAAACCTGGCCCCAAAGACCTGTTAGGACAAGACAATTAGGCCCTCCTGCTGGTTTATTCTGTCTTCTAGGCCAAGATTTTCAAACAGGAGTGTCTACATTTGGGCTCCTAAATCCATAACTAGGCACCTATATAAAAGTTGGGGCTGATCGTTCAGAGATGCCCAGCATGCACAACTCCTGTGAATTTCAGGACAGTCTGTAGGTGCTCAGCATCTCTACAAATCAAGCCTCTTTTAAATATGAGTATAGGGGACTAACTGTAGGCACCTAACTGTGGAAGTGTTGGCTCTAGTGTTTGGTGGAGTGTCTTATTAATAACAGAGAACAAACTGCCTTGGTTGTCTGTGGTTTGGGGATGGAGAAGGTGAAGTCAAAGGCAGGTGTTGCTGAGTGTGCCCTGTGTGTTGGTTTCCAAAGGAGAGTCTGGTTGCTATGGATTTTAGTAAGCCATCATTGTCTAAATGGTTCCTTTTAAATCCTTGCATGTTGGACCATAGTTCTGTGCACTTCTCCACAAAGGGAGCATTGTTCAGTGGCAGAGGTGTCAAACCCTACCTCCATCATCCTAACCCTCTCCCTCTTTCTTCTCATTTGTCACTTGTCCAGTAGAAACAACGAGGAGTCTGGTGGCACCTTAAAGACTAACAGATTTATTTGAGCATAATCTTTTGTGGGTAAAAAAGCCACTTCTTCAGGTTTTTTACCCACGAAAGTTTATGTCCAAATAAATTTGTTAGTCTTTAAGGTGCCACCGGACTCCTCGTTGTTTGTGTGGATGCAGACTAACACGGCTATCCTTCTGATATTTGCCCAGTAGAGTTCCTTATGGGATGAAACTGCATATGCCTGGTCTTGCTCAAAGATGAGTTGTTTCTGGGAACTCTGAAGACCTGCGTCTTTTGAACTTAAAACAAGCAGGAAGAATGCTCTTTGCTTTAACAAAAAATTCTACCATGTATCCCCCCCTTATCCTGGCAACGCTTTGCTAGACACATCATCTATAGACGTTCTGAGTTTTAGGTGACCATGGAGTTTTAGGGCCGCCTTGACTAAATGTGTACAACCGGAGCCTATTCAGCCTGTCAGTTGATGTCAGTATGGATTATGGGCACAACTGAAGGGCTAAGCAGGCACCAGATTCTCCTGCCTGTAATTTACTGTTATCACTGGCTCACAGGCCAATCACACTTACTATTATTGATATTTATTTGTATTGCATCAGTGCGTACAGGGGAGACCAGCACATAGCTCTCACACTCCTGTGCACCCCAGCCCCCCTTCCTCCAGGCAATCACGCATTTACCCTTCTCGCTTCACCCAGACTCAAACACCTTTGACCTAATTCCCTGGTACTTCACATTCACTCCAGCTGCTGGAAGAGTGCTTCTCTGACACCTACCAAATATCAAAATCCTCTGTGAAACTGAATTGCTTTTCTCCACCCAGCTCTATTACTGAGGTCTGCATTTAAAGTGGCAGCATTTGCTAACAGCTACCACCTAGTGGTAACAAAACTAGCAGGGTTTCCCCCTTTACTTAGGGTTTGTTTACATGAGGAGATAGACCAGAATGGCTGTTTTGTGGTAGCTCCCCAGGGGGATACTATATTATGGAATAAATCACTTTATTTCAGAAAAATTAGCATGCTTCCAAAGCAAAGCAGTTATTCTGGAATAAAATGACTATTGTGGAATAGAGTATCCACATGGGGAGCTATCTGCAATAGCTATTTGGGTCAATTTCCTCATATAGATAAAATATAATAACTGTGACCACTAATGTAGCTATGAATTATGCAGATTTGGGATTTTATAGCTAAAACAAACACATGGGAACAATGCAGAGAACAAGCCTAGTGAGCATGGGATGATGGTCTACAGCAGGGGTTCTCAAACTTCATTGCACCATGACCTCCTTCTGACAACGAAAATTACTACAGGACCCCAGGAGCGGGGACTGAAGCTTGGGCCCGTCCATGCCCCACCACGCTGGGTGTGGACAGGGCAAAGCCAAAGCCCCACTGCCCCAGGCTGGGGGGCCAAAGCCCAAGGGCTTCAGCTCCAGGCAGGGGGCCTGAAACCTTAGCTCTGCCGCCCAGGGCTGAAGCCCTCGGGCTTGGGCTTGGGCTTTGGCTTTGACTCTGGCTCCGGACCCCAGCGAGTCTAAGCCAGTGACCCACTTTGGGGTCCCAACCCGCAGTTTGAGAACCACTGGTCTATAGTCAGTGGGAGTTTCACACTGACCTCTGTGGAGGCAGGATCAGCCCCTTGGTCTGTCAACAGAAATAAACAAGTGATCAGAAGAAAGTGGTGCTGCCAGGAGCAGCTTGGGACCGATATTGTTATATCCAGATGTATTTTAATGCTGCCATCCTGATGGGGATTTTTTTTTTTTGCAGTTGCAGCAGGATATTTGTTTGAAATTAAAAATCTCACATTTATTGCAGGATCATTTCAAATGCCTGATCCTGTAGCTGTTCCCTTCAGTAAGAAGGGAGTACTCATGAGAGGAAGGGCATTAGGATCGGGCCCAAGGGGTTCAACTGGCTGCATGTTCAGAGACTTTGCACTTTCCATCTATCCCTACCCTGCGTGCTTGTTTCTCTCCCAGTGGGAGAATTCGGCAAAGCCAACTGTGCCTATACTGAGCAGCAGCTCTGACGGACTCATGGGGTGAATCCTGCAGGGCCAGAGTCAGCAAGAGTTGACATGTGCCTGCAGTGGGAGTCATGACTGAGTAAGGACTGCAGGACTTGGCTCCATGGGAATAACCCCCTTCATCTTTCTGACTCACTAACACCATGCCCATCTCTTTCCTTGCAGGAATTGTCTCTCTGATTTCCCTTTCCACCCTCTCGTACGAACGCACAGTGCTCAGGAGGTGCATGAAAGTGAACGTGTCCAGCTACCAGAAATCCTGTCTCTTTATTGCAGGCTCTTGGTTCTACTCCTTGTTTTGGACTTTGCCTCCTTTGTTTGGTTGGAGCAGCTACGGTCCCCGAAGGCCCAGGCACCACCTGCTCAGTAGCATGGCACTCCAGGTCTCCTAACAATATCTCTTACATCATATGCCTCTTTATCTTCTGCCTTATATTGCCTCTTCTGACAATGATCTATTGTTACGGGAAAATAATGAGAGCAATCAAAACGGTAAGTGTCTTTTCTAGCTTCTCTAACATAGGGTGGTTGTAACTGCATTCTTCTTTTCTCTTTACTGAATGGGGATATTCTTAGAGTTCTTCCTGTTGCAGGACACTTGATATCCATGTCTGCCTATCAGGAATGAAATCTGCCATAAAGCAATATGTGGGGAGCTATGATCCTGCTCCCACTGAAGTCAATGGGTGTTTTGACACTGACTGATGCCAAATGCTGAACTTATTGTGGTAGTTGTGGGAGGCTCCATCAGAGAATGGCATGCCCCTTTATGTAAATAAATGTAATAGAAAGGTGATCCCTGCGCCAAAGAGCTCATGGTCTGAGTCAGTTTCAATCTACTTTAGTTGTGGTTTGCAGCTATTGGTCTAGATTCTCTATCTGCTCCTAGACTCAACACAGCTGTAAATCCAGCTTAACTGGCCGGGGATATCTCTGGAGCAGAGGTTGGAGAGCTAGCAATAAAGACTGTATAGAATGAAACAAATATCTACCAGATTATGGAAAGTGAGGATAATGACTATTATTATTATTAGTCAACGCATTTCTTGCTGCAGTATCCAGGTGCTCCTGTATTCTCTGGGCGGCTCTGGTACTTTGCTGTTCACAGGACCTAGTGCACTGCATTGCTGCACATCAAGCAGTGTTACTTCGTGTGCAACAATCTACTATGACATGCTTTGGACAATTCAAGGTTCTGGTCATAAGTAGCTGTAATTGGGTGAGCAGATGTGCAGTGTAGAAAGTAGGGATTTTATTTTCACAAAGCTTTGAATGACTGTGTTCACTAGTGCAAGCTATATGTACTAGGGGCTTTCCAAAGTTAGTGGAGAGACACGGTCCCTGCCTTGAAGAGTGCACAGCAAAAAGTGATCAGGAGAAAGTGGTGCCTCCAGGAGCAGCTTGGGACCGATATTGTTATATCCAGCTGTATTTTACTGCATTTGACTCTTTTGTTTCCCCCATCTTTAAAATGGGAATTCAGTGTTGCCAACTCTCATGATAAAACTGCAATCTTGCAATATTTGGTGGCTTGCTTAAAGCCTCAGCTCATGGAGTCATGTTATTACATGAGAATCTCAGCTTTCATTTTTTTAAAAGTAGGTTTCTACCTCTCATGGTTTCAGAGAATATCTTGAAAACTTGAACCATAATGGCTCAAAAACCAGAAGACAAATAAAAAGAATCCCAAATATTATATTTTTAACAATCTCATGATTTTTGGGAAGCCTGATTTATGATTTTTGAAGGCTTGGGATTGGCAATACTGATCCTTGGTAAAGTTCTTTGAGATCTACAGATGAGAGCACTGTGTAAAAGCCAAGTGCTGTTACGTGTTTGCATAGTTAATATTTTGTTAGTGCTGTATGTACATACAAGCACATATGTCAATAAGGGACTTTAATGTCTTTTTGTCTCTAAGAACTTACACAATACTTGATCCTGCCACAGCATAGGGGGCTGGACTTGATGGCCTCTTGATGTCTTTTCCAGCCCTATATTTCTATGATGTAATGGCTCCAAAAGAGCGTACTCAGTTATCTGCATCTTTAAAAAGTCAATGAGCTAAATTCTTCACTGATTTGAATAGAGTTGCATAGGGTGTAAGACAACACAGACCTGGGCCCCTAATCCTAGTGTAGATTACATCATCTGTAATTAACAAGTCTGTCTAACATGGCAACTCCCAAACACTTTGACACAGCAATTTATTTAAACTTCCTTTAAGGAAGGAAATGTACACACACAAATCTATGTTTATAACATAGGCCAACAAATGCCAGATGATACAGAGTTCAGGATGATAAACTATGTTTATCTCATATGAAGCCTGATTTAAAACTCACTGAAGTCCATGGGACAAGTTTCTTTTGGATCAGGCCCTAGTGTTGCTAGTTATTGTACTATGCATAACATCGTCGGTGCACAGATACCATTGTAACAGGAGTATTATAACTATTTGCCATGTAGTGTAGCACCTACATGCATAGACTGACAGCCTTAGCTTTGGATCTACATCCAGTTGCTGGTTTGACTGACAGTATTTACTTCCCTGGACCAACATTTTTTGTTTGCTAAAAAGAGGATCTGGGCAAGGGCTACAATCAGGGCTACACTGAAGAGCTCGGTATAAAACATGTTGCCAGAGTGCTACAATAAGAAGAATGCATTTTTTAAAATCAGATGTGTCTGTCAACCTCTTATTTCAAAAGTTGTCACTTGCATATGACACGCTGCCTCATGTAGCTCCTCCTGGCATTTAAACCAAAGCTGACTCTGTAAAGACATATCCTCAGTGCGGGACATGTGTCTGCATTGACTTCCAGGTGAATTGGACTAGGACCTAACATAGGACAAGTCAGATACACAGCAGTTTAGAAATGATGTTAGATAATCAGTCTATTCACAAATATATGTATTTTGGTTCCTCTGTTTTAGTCATGACCAAGAGCTGCTAGGCTGACTTTATTAATGCTTCAGGGATTTGTTATTACTACATTTATCAAGGTGTTAAACTGGCTTGTGAGAAACACAAGAACTCTTCAGTAATATTGGAAAATACACCCTAAAGGATTATGCAACCTGGACAAAGTGTCTCGCTACATATATAGAATCCTGGTCTCTTTCTTGAAGACACTTACCTCTGGTGTCATTTTATGAATGAATCAGGGAGGTATTTTTAGCATCTTGAATTGTGGTATTGCTTTGAGTTCTAGTGGCAGACAGTTATGTAAGAAATCATTCCCCCCGGCTTTTAAAATGTGCAAAGAACTAGAGATTAGTTCTAGTTCACACATTCCTAGCAGAACACTCAAAAAGAGAACACAAATTCACAGAAATCCTCTAGGCTAACCTGCCTTTTATTTTATTCACGTTTAATTCACTGAAGATGAAGTGTATATATAGGCTGATGTGGAGGAACAGCAGTGGGGTGGGAGACTCCACTGGGAAGTGCTGTCTAAAAATTGATGGTGTATGTGATGCTAAGGACAAAAAATGGGCTATAAGAATGCTTATTTGTGATATTTCTTTTTATTTGTTTTTGAATGTGCTGGGCATAATAAACTATATTTTTGTTCATCCGTGTGATGAGGTCACCTATTTAACAGTTCTAAACTGTACTCTAGTGATGTTCATTAACTACTCTCATTGGACTGGCTCAGCCAATCACAACTCAGTTTTCTATAATTCACATGATGGCATCAGGGAGGCAGTGCAGTCTGTTTGAGTTCAGGAGGAGGCTCCAAGAGCTGCCAAGGCCTAATCCCAGCTCTGAAATGTACCTTGGTCAAATCTTAACCATTCTGTGTTCACCCATCTCTCGAGTGGGGATAATGGGGTAGACATTTCAAGTCACAAATAGTACTGGGGTGTCTGCGTTCCACTGACTTTCAGTGAGAACTAGTTGCCTAAGTGCCACTTGTGCCTTTGACCTCCTCACCCTATTGTACTTTCTTGCCCACATCATAAGGATGTGTGGGGATTAAATGATATTTGCCCACTGCTTTGGAAATGTAAAGCACTATGTAAGTGTGAGCTATTGGTTTATATATTAATGTGCAATAAAATGGTGTACCTAGCTGCCTAGTTAGCAATACATTTCCAAACCGATACCATAATCTAGTTGACAGCTGCTCTGTCCATCTGCAAGCTGGAATCAGCAGATCTACATTGTTTAAGCAAAGTGGAAGGTTGACCTAAGTGTAGAAAAAGAGGAAAACTGTGCATTTGACAATTACACAAGGGCAGTGGGCAGCTATCCAAGCCAGATCCACTAAGCTAAATCTATGCTTTAATAATCCTTCAGATCTGATTAGTCCCTTTCAAAACTAGCATCTTAATAAGCCTACCTGAAGGGGGAAAATGGAATAAGCTTTTAGCTCCAACACATTTTGGCGTACTGTCTACTTCACAAAGAGGCTCTGGCTGCTGCGTGTGGAAAAGCTCCCATTAGGCATTAACATAGAAACATTTCCAGCTCCCACCCGTGCTGTTTTGTAAGTCAGGGCCTTGATGGTCGCACAACATCCCATTTGGATGGAAGGGTCCTGCCATTATTGATCTCATACAGAGTTGGAATTAAAAGGAAACACTAAACAAACACAATGGGCAGATCTTCAGCTGGTATAAATCATGTAGCTCTATTGAAGTCAATGGACCCAGTCTTGCAAACCCATGCTGATGTGAACAGTTCCTTTGAAGCCAAAGGGACTAATTCAATGAGTATGTTTTTTCAGGATAGGGCCTAGAGAGATGTGGAAATACACCTGTAATAAATGATATCTAAATTTGGCCCTTATCCATCCATATATAACCCTAATAGGATTTGCACTTATAACCTGTACTGCCAAAGCAGGTTCCCTATCAATTTAGCCAAAGAGATAGTTCAGGTATTTAGAGCAAAATTGTTTCATCAAAACAGGCTCATCCTATTCCAGTAGAGGTCACTGTTTACATGTGTTCTGTGCTAAGTTTGGATGTGTGTGTTCGCAGCTTGTTACACCCTGCGATAAGGAAAAATGGCACAGATAAACGGACTTCTTTTATATAAAAGATTGCATGTTGCCCATATGAGTAGGAATATTAGTGAAAGAATAGCTGTGCCATTGCATACATCAGGATAGTTACGTGACAAAACCCTTGGCATGTGTCACATAATCCTTCATCTTCTATCAACTTGTTGAATTTAGGACGGAAATAACCCCCACTCCTGAGTTTCGTAAAACAGTACTTTATTTTAGCAGGTTTCTAGGTGTAATATGACAACAGTTCAGAAGAGGGAACGCCACATACTTTTTATGGTGGTATCCATGGTTACCTGCTACTTCCTCTGTTGGATGCCATATGGGATAGTATCTTTGATTGCAACATTTGGCAAGCCAGGAATAATCACTCCAACAGTAAGCATTATCCCATCCATTTTGGCAAAAACTAGCACATTTGTTAATCCTGTTCTCTGTGTGCTCTTGAACAAACAGGTAAGAATTTCACTTTGTTTGTATTTACTCTAAAACACAATTGCTCCTTCATATTAGATTTGTGATCAGTAAGTGCTATTGTTAAAATATATGTAACAATTTTGTATGGAGACCTGTCTGAAATGAGCTGGGGTGTCTCAGTCCCTTTCTAATGGACTGTTGGAACACCCAGCCTCACAACGAGTTTCAGGTAAAATGACAAAGGTTTAGCCGAGTTGGCATGTAGTCTGTCTTTTCATTCCTCTGGAGGTGATCATTAGGAAGTAGGGCACAGTAGTGGGGTCACTATGAGGTAGCTTGCACTGCCACTGCCCATTCTATGCGTGCTCTATTTCATAAGACATAATTGAGGTCTTGACTTGTTCTGGAGTCCCTTTGTCCCCTATTTGTGACATCACCCTTCTCTGGTGATGCATGCAGCGCAGTTACGCATTAACAATCTGTAATTAATATGCTTTGTCCTGCATCACACACAGCAAATGTATTTTCTTATTGAACTGCACTCTGGTGTTAAAAAAAATAGTTTTTGTCAATAAAAGTAACCCAAGAGAAGTCTACTAATGTCCTTGTGTTGCTGACTTGCTCTCCCACTACAGATGGGGAGTAGCTTTCTGGCCTCATTTTAAGTTTTTTTTGGAGAGGATCCATAGAATGGTCCCTCCCATTTCCCCTTTATCTATAGCTCCCTAATCCTGATTCACAGTTACCCCGCAAGTTAGAAGTTGTGAATTGCAACGGAGGCGATAAACCACATTTCTGGTTTCCTGATCCTTTGGCTTCTCAGCAGTTGGCTAGTGTTCAGGCACAAGCGAGAGCAGCCTGAAAGCTGGCTGAACATACATTGACTGCCAATGACCCCAAGAGGCCAGTATGCCATCTGGGGATTACAAGGACATGTGGGGAGACCCAGCCAGGGAAGGGGAATGTTGTAGGACCTGCTACAGTGGCTCTCTACTCAGTTCAAAGATAATCCCTTTGTTGGGGCAGACCTCTGGTGGTCATCTGAGCCACTTTCAGGGCAAGTAGTTTCTGGCAGATCAGTAAAAACCTGCCTAAATGTACTACAGGATATGGTCCTACATTCATTCTGAATAGACTATGCACAAATTAAAGCAGGGCAAAGGGCTGCAGAGATAAGCAGTGCACGGTGAATGCTGAGAGGTTGTCATTGCTTGCAGCATCATTCTCAGGCTCTTTCTTTGTCCAGACAAATCCTTCCCAGCAATGGCATGATCCTGAGGAGTGATGATGAATTGCATATAGCCTCCATCATGCTAAAAATTGGTGTTGCAAAGATATAAATAGAGCTGATTGTCTATGGAGCTGGATGGAGTGACTCAGATGAGCAGAAAAAGGAAAATGTTGCACAAACAGCAAGCAGAAGAAAGACTTAAAACACCGGAACTTAAAAGTGATAACACAGCACGTAACTGAGTGGGGGAATGATAAGCTGACTCCACTCTTCTGATCAGCACCACAGCTTTACTTAAATAGAAAGCTCATGCTCAAATAAATTGGTTAGTCTCTAAGGTGCCACAAGTACTCCTTTTCTTTTTACACACAAAGGCAACATTAGTCTTGGAAACTAGACAGGAGGAAATGTCCAGAAGCTCCTTTTGGTATCATTTCATTTACTGGCAAGTTAGTCTCACAGACATAGAACATGCTAGCGTGCACACACAGTAACGCTTCCAGCAGTGCACAGCAATTTTACTATTTATTGCAGCAGTGCCCACAATGTGCTAGGCGCTGTCAAAACTTTTAGGAAAGGCCAGTCCATGCCTGAAGAGCTTAGCAGCTAAGGAAAGGTAATTTGCATTATTTTCCCTTGAGCTCCCAGTGTTCCTACCTGGATATATATTGACAGCCTAGTTATAGTGAGTAGGGATGGAAGAATGCACTCTATTGAGTATTGTCCAGAGTAAATTAGAGGCTAAAACCAACAGGAAGATTCAAGTCTAGTTTCATGAGAGGAAGTGTCTCAGTGATCTGAGGAAAGAAAAGAATGGAAGAATCACAGAGAAGGGAATAGAGGGGTGGCTAAATGGGGATGAATGTAATGTGCTATAGGGGAATACCAAGAGGGAGAGGTAGAAGGGAGCGATTCCATGAGAATATTGAAAGCCATGAGTTTTTCGCCAAATGTTCAGTTACACTGAAAGTGATAAAAGTTGGCGGTGATAGAGTTGTAACTTGTGCTTCTCTGTAATGGTGACGTTTCCAGCCCTAGCTCTTCTTGTCCTTACATGCATGTTCTCTTTCATACAGGGCTTTCTTTAGGCACCTTCTTTGATTACATTAACAATGTTCTGATCAAGGGTCAACCAAATTCTGAGCTGGCATCCCGACTTGTAGCCTAAATTCAGTGTTAGTGATGAGGTTCTATTTCCCTTGGCTGAATAGCAAGGCCCTGCCTACACTGGAGAAATGAGCTGCACTTAAAAAGACCATGGTTTGAATGCTTGTGTGGACAGGGATGATAGATTTTGAAGAGTGTTAGCTGGTCCTGGGCAGCTGGAGGTGGCTCCCAGGGTCTCATATTAGTCTAGACAGGGCCTAAGGGTTCTCAGGTCACTCTGCTTGTGGAGAAGACCTCAGAATTTTACTCCCCACTTGTGACCTGCCCGTCTTTGCTGTGGTGATGAAGAGAAGCATATATGTTTTCAGTTTGAATATTGTGGGGAACGGTGAAAAAGGAGCTGCTCTGTTTGACCTGAAACATTTCAACAGCCAGGAGTTTGGGAACAGATAGTTTCTCACAATCTAAAAAGAAGCTGTGGGTCACAATTCCTGCATTATTATTAAGGACTGTGGTTTAACATTTGGCCAGTACAGTAAATGTTTACCCATAAGGGTGAACTCACTGGCGGCTCTTGCCCGAAACAAAATCTAGGCCAATGTTTTTATAATTAAAAACTTTTCTAACAGCAGCATTTTTGTTTCCAGCAGAAACAGGTGCTCAGAAGAATAAACTTGCTTGGCACTAGATGAAGAGGAGCATGTAATTGGCTGCCTTTATGATTCATAATAATTTTCAATGGGAGAGTGCTGTGTTGTGAATGCATTTTAAGTTCTATTGATGATTTCTCCCTGCTATGTTTAGAAAAAAAACACACACACACACGGTCCAGGCCCAAACCTTCAAACCTCTCCCCCATCCATGCTAGCATTCTGTCAATTCCCACGTCCTGGCTGGTGAAGGAGAAGGACCCTGGTGGTTTAGGAATCCCACAAAGTCCTTCCACACTTACCCATGGCTGCCATCTAGGAATCGTTCCATTCCACATGACCACACACATTTCATATCTTGTTTTAGTTAGGGAGATTTGAGCACTGCAGAAAATCAGTCTGAGTCCCTACGCTACTGGGAGATCCTGTGTCAAAGCACTGAGACTCAGTAGTGCAATGCATAGTTATCTGCTTCAGTGAACAGCAGAATTATCCCTGTGTTACAGATTAGGAAGTTGAGGTCAAGTAACTTACCCAAGGTGATGTGAGAAGACTGTGTCACAGACAGTAAGAGACCCCGCAAATGTCCTGGCTCCCACTCCTGTTTGTTAATGATTTGGACCTTGTTTCTGCTCTAGGCACTGCAGTGATTCAGCCAAAAAACTGAACTCTGCCTGTAAATTAGTCGATAACTGCAGATTCAAAGGTACTTGTATGGGAGTCCCAGACATAAGAGGGCTAACACAGGTGTATTTACTCTTACTTCCCGACTAGTATCCTGAACACAGACATCCCCCATTGACTGCAGTGGGTCAGGATTACAGTCTCTTGTTGATCAATGTGATGTGCTCTGTTTGAACTTATAAGGCTAGACTGTGACCATGCACTGGAGTGGGAGAGAGTACGTACGCCCCTTTATCCCCACACTCGCTGCCCAGACACTGGGTCCAATGCACAGGAGGAAGTGGGGCTGCACTCTTGCTAGCTCCCCTTCCCAGAGACAATGGCAGGAAGGGGTAGACACAGGCAAAGATTTGTCTCTGCCCTCTCCAATCAGCTGAGCGAGTCCACAGGGGCAGGAATTTCCTGTTGGTAGAAGCCAAGAGTCAGTTGCTACCTCCTGGGAGCAAAGAAGAATTGAGACGATAGCCAACCAGGCCATTGGTGGTTAGACATAGTGGCTGAAATGAGAGCTCAGCCTACCAGCGACAGCTGGGCCCAGGGTGGTCAAAGTTCAGGAACAAGCTGATGGACAGTACCACAGTGACAAGCCAAATGCCAGAGGGCAAGCCTGAGTCATAGGCTAGAGGCAGAGCCAAGGATCAAAGTCAGCCAGAGGGGAGCAAAGCAAGAGCAGGCACAGGTAGCAGGCTGGAGCAGGGCTGGAACACAGCAGGAGCGAGGACAGGAAGCAGGGCAAGCACAGCTACAAGCACCAAACACCTTGAGCAGCAATTGAGCTGTTGTGGGAGCCAGGCTGATATCAGGGCTGCTAAACCAGCAATCAATCAGGTGCTGTCACTACTCTGTCAGTTCCAAGGCAGGGCAGCTGGGTTCGTTGGTTGCCTAGCAGTGAAGTTAGTCAAGGAGCAGGGGAGTCTGGCCCGCACAGATCACAATTCCTGGAAGTGCTACTCCTAGGGTGGTGCCTCAAGTCATAATCTAGCCTATAGTCAACAGGGACGGGCCTTTAAATGCCCTGAAAGCTCTCATCTCTCTCCTTGTTTGAGTAGCACATACATGGGAGTGCTTTCAGGATGCATTTAGCAAGTTACATTGCCATCTATTGACAGCTCTAAGAATCTTTAAACATAATCCTCAGACTGCTCGCAAGTTAAACTGGACCGAGAATCTGCGGAGGCTTAAAGGTGGCTTGGAGCTACCTTTCCTTACTCCTCCCCTCCCCCAACCAGGATTGAACCCAGGAATGATTGATGAAGGTTTGGATATTGAACACCCCAATGTTCAGATCTGGCCCTGAGGGTTGGTTTAGAGCCACTACTGTTCTTCTGTATGGTTCTCCAAGGCACTAGCAGGGATGTTTCCTTTGGGTCTTAGTGCTTTAAAATATTTTTAAAACCATTTCTAGGAAATATTGGAAAAATCCCATCTGTACCCCGATACCTGCTAGCGCCCCAGGAAAGTGCATCTGTGTGCGGAGTGTTTGCCAACCCGGCTAAGTGTAGCTTTATTCCCAACACATTATTATACCTCATAATAAGGGTCACAAATTAGACTACGCTGCTTTACTTGCCACCTGCCAAAATCCAGTCCCTTTCTTTCCTCTCAGTGCTAATAACCAAGGGAGGTTCAGAACAGAATGGACAGAGGCTCATTTGGTGATGACAGGTGCTGTCTGTCTGCATGGCAGTCTTGCTTGCCCTACTGCTTTAGAGTTCTGTACCTGGCATCCGGCTGTCAGCTGCCACCCGCTACATCAGAGTAACCAGAAATAAACTGAGACTTGTCACAGTTCAATTCATCACCTATTGCAACGTGGCGGGGAGAAGGAAGCTGGGAGTAAGAGGGCAAAACTGAACGTGGTTTGGGCTGATTCTCCTCTTGCGTACACTATTTCGTTCCATTTACTACAATGCATTCGTTCCATTTACTCCTGACTTCCACTGTCATCATGTTGAGGACAATCAGCTGCTTTGTGGAGGATTTTTGCAGGTCAGCACAATGATCATATCCAGTTTAAGCTCTTTCCTCTCCCAGAGTGACTATCCCCCCACTTGTTAAATACTAATGTAAACTGGCCTCTTTGGTTTTAGTTCGGTTTGGGTGGTTTTGTATGTGGGTTTCTTTTTCTTTAGCAAATGGTCCGTTCTTGTTGCTGTCATCTCTATCTGTGTCAAATACGTAATACTTCAACCAAAGCCCGCCGCATTTCCTAGACCATGGAGATTGCTGTTAAAAGAGGGGTGAGGTTCTTTTGAAAGGGGATCTTCAACCCTTGCATCAGAGTCAGAAGCCTAGTGAATGGGATGCATTAGGATCTGTTCAGTCCTATGTTTATGAAGAGTTCCTCTTGAAGGGAGTAGATCCTAAAAACAAGCAACCTATATTCTCTCCTTGTACTTCATGTGGAACTGAGCTATAGCTTGATAGTGAAGTTTGAACAGAAGATCAATCAAAATAAAGGGAAATCCATCCTTAAAGCTGTATATCTATGAGCAAAGTTGAAAAATTCTAGCAGGGAGGTAGGGATTGTGTTGGGGTCTGCATTTGGTTTTCCATTGTGTGTAGTGGCGTATTGCTCCTGCACAGAGACTCTTCCTTCCCTTTTATAGCCAGCTAAGCTTCATTACCCCACCACTTCCTGAACCCTGGAGGGTGTTGCTTTTGAAACAGTCCACATTTTGTCAGCTCATTTGGGTAGCAAAGCTGTGTTTAAAAAGGGGATGGCCCTCATATTGGCTGACAGTAGGGATTAAACTGGGGATTCCCAGAGCTAAAATCATGGGGCTCTACATCTTGAGTTAAAAAGATAGGTTATGTAAGTGGGGGCTGTAACACAGTTGTGTCACAGTAGTGCATGGAGTGGGACCTGTAACACACACTGACAAGTGGGTTACATTAACAGGCTTCTTGGCCAGTTCCTCAGATTTATTATGCACAGGATGAAGTGCAGGGAGCTAGTAATAATATAAAGTTTATTATGCACAGGATGAAGTGCAGGGAGCTAGTAATAATATAAAGTTTATTCTTCCTCTCTCAAGTTTGTGTGATGTGATCCTTAAGGGGCTGCTCGAGACTATGTTTTTAGTGTACACTCTCCTAAATTTCAGTTTTTCAGTTTTTTTTCTTCTTTAGTTCTACAGGTGTTTAATCACTTTAGTAAAATGTGGACTGTTCCCTCAGTGTACTAAAAACATTCTAAATTCAAAAGAGAGCCAAAACTTTGAGACAGCTGGCCGGGTAACAGAGATTCCCCTGTCTCAAACGCCGGTGGATGAAAGGCAAAGCAAAAATAACACTCAACGCTCTTCAAAAAACCAAAAGACTCTTGTGGTTCATTACAAAGTCTAGATCAAAAAGCTGCTTTTACAGCCTTCCATTCAACCTCTGTGTTGGCCCAGCAATGAAAGAATGTCCCAATTCCCAATAGAAATGAACAGTAGGACGAACATAGAAGACATCACCAAGGCCCATAGGACTCTCACTACACAACGATATTAGGTTTATGTCTGCCAAGAAGAATAAGATGCAATACAGATCACGCTTGGAGATTGTCGGCTAGCAGCCTTTCACACTTCAGCATGTATGCCCTAAATCTTACACATTTAAGAATACCACATGTATGCAAGCTACTGGAATAGATTTCAGCTTTGCCAGTAATACAAACATTACTGGCAAAGAAACATTTTTACCTAGAAACGTCAACAAAAGTTTGTGACCCTCTTAATTCTGAAGTAATGGTTGCTCTGTAATGGTTTCTTCTATATCATTTCTGGAATGGTAGATGACCTCTTATTGCCATCAGAAGTGCTGATTCACTAGCACTGAAATCATCTTTCCTGGAAATACCTCTTCTGGGCCAGTAACACTGCAGCATGGTGAACTGAGAGAAATACCTGTGTTATCTACGCTACCTAGTGACAGAGCGAGAAACAGGCTCCTAACCTCCCTTTCTGTCTTTATTTCTTAGTGTTTTGGTCTCTGTTCACCTAGCAGCATTTTGTTCACGAACACGTACAAAAATGCTAGACCCCAAGGCTTGAAATCCTAACATGGGGAGCTGCATGAGCACTGACTTATCAGCCCCTTAAGTCACAATTCTTAGTGTCAATGCAGAAATGCAAATTGTTTTTAAGCAAAATGACTGTGACTCCACTACACCAGTTGCTTAATTGAACCATCGAGCTTCAAAAGCTATCAGATGCTGTTTTGTTGGTTTAATATTTTTATCCTCCTTTGCCAGTCAAGAAATATGCTGATCTGAAGTCTGCCTGATATTGCCTGTGTTATGATAAGCTACTCTGATCTCTTCTGGTCTTAGAATCTAGGAAACAGTAAAGAATGGTTTGTCTGGCATTATTTTGCACAGCTTAATTGTCAAAATGCCAATGGTGTGCTTGGCCCCTGAACATACAGGACAGTACCTGGCCTAAGGAGCTAACCATCTCTGGCTCTCTAGGCTAGAGTTTTCTGCTAGCATTTCCTTCCATTGCTCCCAGCTGCACAATTCCACAGGTGGTAGCAACTGTGAGAGTGCTGGAGAAGACAGTGCAGCTTCTGGCATTTAAAGCATTGTGTCCTGTAGATCTGTGGCCACCTGGAGTCTGTATTAGGGCTGCAATGGCTGGAGCTGAACCGGCAGTCACTGTGGTGGGGAAATATGAGCAAAGGCTTGCCAATGTAGACACTCGCTAAATGCCAAGGCTGCTTGCACTGCCCTCCAGTCAAACCTGGTCCTGTATGTTTTTGGAGGTGGGTGCAGTAAAGGATGTTCCAACTCAGGAGTAGGGTGAACATCAGCAGAAAAGTTTCACTCTTTATTCCACATAAGCTTAAAATTGCCATTGTTTCCTTCCCATTTAGTTTTGTTTGGGAGAAGTGCTAAATAAATGACTGTCCCACTATTGTTCCCCCTCCAGTTGTGTGTGTGAGCTACTGTAGAGGGTCTGTTCCAGTTGATATCAAGGCTGCTGTTAGAACTGCAAAGGCTATATAAAGTCCCAGACGCTCACTATTCCAGTAAAAGATTTCCCCACTCCAAGTGTAACATTGTCCTTCTGTCTCCCCCATTCCTGTTTGTGAATAAGGTGCAATCTTGCCTAGATGAAGGAGAGTTCATCCAGCTGGACTGCTCACCTCCTGCCCTCTGTTAGCACCTATGGTCCTCTCCACCCATCCCACTCTACTTTCCCTCCCTATAGAACAGGGGTCAAGCCTGGTACCCCAGAACACCAGCCATCTGTCCCCAGCACCAAGGATGGGCAGTCACGCCTCCAGCCAGCTAGACTGTACATCAAGACACAGCAGTGGGTGCCCCACCACTTTGTCTGCCTGAGCTATCTTGCCTTGTAACAAACACACAGCCAGCATTGTCCTATTCCTATTCCCAGTGTGGCTCCTAACCCTGCTATAACCCAGACTGACCCTAGCACACCAAGCCCTGCGAGGGATATGATGTCTTACCCCTCAGGACAGTGCATAGGCACTGCAGTTGCTAAAAGCAGGATGCTCATGGCTTTTCCCTGAGCCAGCTGCTGCAATTAACGCTTGTGCCATATCTCTCATGATTTAGTACTAATGAAACAAGAAATTCTTGGCCCATGGAGGGCTGTCAGGTTAGCTTTGGGACTGAAAGCACTCAAAGAAAATGCAGTCTTGTTGCTGCTCTCCACAGACAGGTTCTGAGAAAAGAGTATGGCAATCTTATTCCTGATGGCAGTGTCCCATTGCATCCAATACTAAATTCCACATACGAAACATGCATCGTGGTGTGGATGTGTTATGTAAATAGTTTAGCATTGTGCTCTGGGCCTTCTGGGCATCTTTTGATGCTTTTTTAACACTCATTTTAAATTAATGGACTCAAAACTCTAAATGCTGTGGGTCAGACCTCTTTCCTGGCAACACACTCTTCTCTACCCCTCCCAGAAATTTTAGGCCAGTCAGGAAAAAAAAGAAGAAAATTACTGATAGATAGATATATTCAAAGGGTCATTCCTTTCACCTTTGTAATTTTGACCCAGGTGGAGCTGGGTGTTGTTAAGGAGGTTTCAGACCTTAATAAAATACTGCATTTGTGGTACAGCCTATGCATAAAGAGACTAGTGCAGATAGGGCTGCTACCATGTCTTTAGCCTCCTTGTCGTGTCCTCTGCTTTTAAACTGTACTGTTTCAGCACCCATTAGATCAGTAAATATACTTCCTGTCTGTTAGCAGAATCTTCCCTTGTTACTGGCGGTAAAGGAACTCCCACCAGATGTTAGTGTAGGGTCTGATCCTGCAGTCCTGACTCAGGCAAAATTCCCATTGACTACAGTAAGTCAGTCATATTTTAGATCAGCACAAAATGTGAGAATGTAGGTGACATGCTCATCTCCTCAGAAAGAATCCAAGGACTAGAGGTTGACCTAATCCAGCTGCATGGGAGAGAACGACATCTTCATCCCCATGCCTGGTTGTTAGGAGGCTGCTTGCACAGCAGATCTGGGTACCCTGAGGAACTCAGTGCTTGTGTTTTGGCTTTTTCATCCATTCCCTGGCAGCAAATAGATGGGGAAGGGGTGGAGTCTTTGTTTAAGCCTTATATATTTGCTTCATATAATAGGGCTGAAATTCACCCACTGGCAGATGATATTCCCCATCCCCTCCCCAGCCCTCCAGTAATGTGCCAGCTGGTAGAGATGGCTGGAAATAAGAGGGGAAATAGGTTAGACCAAACTTGACTTCCTTCTTCTGGCAAAATTCTACTGAGAATTGTGCAGGAGCAAGGAATTAAGCATGAGGTCCTGAGAGCCTGATCCTGCATTGCTTTGCTTCCAAGTCAGATCCCAACCACCGTATACATTTTAGGCCTTGAGTTTGGACCCTCTTCTCACTCTCATCTGGATCCATAAACCCATCTCTTTGGCCAGTTCTTGGTTAGAATAAGGAATAGATGTGTCTCTTAAAGCCCCTCACCTGCTGACTAGTGTTGATAGATATATAAACAGCAGCATGCTGAGATACTGAACCAGTAACATGACTGCCCTAGTACCTATCAGTTACATCTGTAGAGAAATCAGAGAGGCAAACCCTTGCTCTGAGGATTTAAATGGAATAAGGGTTATTCTGGTGGCAGCATGTGGACATGCAGTTCTCTTCTCTAGAAGTCCTCACCAAATCCTTTGCTACATTCAGGGTTGGAATTTGGAGGAGCCAGCTATGACATTTACCACCTCATTAATGTAGTGTGTCAAAGAAAGACCAGAATAAAAAACCACCCCTAAGTTTAGAAACTCTTGGATTTTTACAGTGTGCACACGTAAAGAAGAAGAGGGGGAAAAAAGAACTGGGAAAAGGAATCCCTGTGTATATAACTGAGTGTGGATGTATATAGTATGTTTATTACACAGAGTTCATCAAACATGTTTTGAGTTAGGAAACACATATTTTTCTCATATTTGTAGTATCAAAGTCATTATAACAACTTCATGTAATTCCAAATGTCTCCAGCCTGTTCCTTTCTTCGACACGTATGCCCTTTTGCTTTTGAATGTTGGAGGTGTGGAATGGATCTAGTGATGGATACTTAATTCTGGAGACGTCGTCCTCCCTGCAGTGGCAGGCTGGTTTTTATAGCACAAGGACTGAGAGCTTTTTTCTCTCTCTTTTATTTCCAATGCTGCAAATGCTGGTTGATTTTTTAATATTAATAAAAGTAAATCCAGTTGTAACCTTATCTTCTCCTTTGTATTTTATTATTTATAGACTAAGACTTATATTTGCTTCACATGATAGGGAGAACTTCAGCCACTGCCATTGGTTTTCTATGCTGTAGAGCTCCCCTCACAGTAACTGTACATGGGAGGAGTGGTGGCACACTGGAATCTGTGGGAGCTGGGGTTTGTGTCACCTCTGAATATGCCTAATAAAGGTTTTAGTGCCAGTGTAAAAGGATGTGGATTCAAGGGCCTGTCTTTGCCAATTCCTCTGTGTAAACCAGAGGGGTGTGACAAAATCCCATCCGCTAAAACTCTTGCCAATGTGTTAAATGATAATCCCATTGAAATCTATTTAATAAACTCTGGGCCAGGTCTGAGCCAATACACTGCTCACTACTCCCATTGGCTTCAGAGGAGGCAGGGCTGCCTCCAAAGTGTAGAATAGATACTTCCCCAGCTCCACATGGTTGAAGGCCTTCTCACCAGCTAAAGAGCATGCTGCCACTGGGGCAAGGTGTTCATTTGCTTTGCAACATTATTTATCCTGCAAGCAGGTGCTGTTGGGGCCACACCGGTTCTTAAGCAAAGAGAACTGTGGGGGTATGTGGTTGCTGTACCATCCTTGGAGAGGATGCTGTGTCAGCTCCACCCTGAACACGAAGCCTGATACATAACCCCATGAAGTCAATAGCCCAATGATTTCAAGAGCTTTGGATCAAGCCCATGTCCAGTTCCACTAGTCAGTGTAGAGCAGAGGCATAGCCCTGCCCTCTCCCTGTCTCCTTCGGACAAGGGAAGTAGCCTTCTGAATTCTTTGGCGCCCAGGACTGCCATTGTGACCAAGTCCCACACTGTTGTGCGGAGAGGAGAGCTCCCCCCTGCACTCTCTGCCTTGCTGCATTTACACCCATGTATGGGCTGGACACAGTCTTGCCCAGCTTGCTCCCAGGGAGATGACACTCACAGCAGACAATTGTGCAGATCTGTGACCCTCCAGCTTCTTTCCTCCAAGAGCAATTAAATAGCTAATAAGCTGCATTTAAATTATTCTCCTGGGGCCCCTGAGTTAACCCTTCGCTGAGCTGACTGGAGCAGTTCACACCACTCAAAGCTATTGTTCCAGGCCCTCTGCAGACTGAGGCCTGGTCTAAACTTAAAATTTAGATCTACATAAATTCAGATCTACATTAGATTCACACCCCTGAGCACTGTAACTATGCTGACCTAACCCCCAGTGTAGATGCAGCTAGGTTGACGGAAGAATACTTTAGTCAACCTAGCTAGAATGTGGTTGACAGATATTGAACCTGGCTGAGTTTCCTTCCCCAAGGGACAGTGCTGCAGTCTGTCCAGATAAATCAGCAGGCTTATGGGAGGCAGCCAAGGTTCTCACTTGTTGGTGCGAGGAGGGATCACAGGCCTCTTAGCTCCTTCTGGGGAGGGGAGTGCCCGGTGCTGCTCTTCTGCAGTTCCCTTTCCAACCTTTATCCCCTCCCACCACCAGCCTTTGGAATGGCACAGTCAGGGGCCGAAGGGCTCTATATACTAATATGAGAGGCCAGTGGTTGCCTCAAGAGGCCTGTGAAGATGGCAGAGGGGAAGTTAAACAGGGGAAATGGTGGAATCCCTGCAAACCCTGTCTCAAAAAGAATGATCTTGAAAATGTTTTTCTTGGGAGACCACCACAACATCCCAGGGACATGTGCATTGTGCCTCATCTTGTGGTATGCTAAGCAATCCTCAACTCCCATTATATTTACCCTCACAGGACTGGGCCTCACACAGCTCCAAAGGGCAAATCCTCATAAGTACAGAGCACTGGAAACTCTCATGGACGTCAGTGAGGGCAGGTGCAGGCCCAGACTTTGAGATCTGCTTGAAGCATCACTTAACCTCGAGACTGAGTGGTAGAAACTGATTTTGCCTGCAGCAGCATGCATGTTAATGCAGCTGTATTTTATTCGCCTCTTAACAGAGCCCCTTGCTTTGCAGACTAACACGGCTGCTACTCTGAAACCTTGTTTTGCAGTTTTAAAACTAGCTTGAGGCCAGCACTCTTTTTCTAGTGTACTTCCAAGTGTCATCTTTACACAGCCTTTGGAAAATGAGTTTGCTTGTGCGTCCCACTTTAGAGTTTTTGCCCAGCATCACTTGGTGCATCACATTTGCTGCACTGTTAATTTCTTTTCACCAACCACTTTCCTGACCAAGCAGTGTGTGGCTAAGTGTGAGACGGATGGATGGGTGCATGATGAGTCAGTAGGTGGCAGAGCTGAGCTGGCATCTGACATGCTGCTTGCAATTTAACATTTGCAGTCCAGCATCTTTACAAGGGATCTCTGCTAGCAGAGTCACTTTCTGGAGGCAAAGGATAATGAAGGGCTACTGCAATCTCAGGCTAGTGTCTGGCTTTGGCTGAGAAGGCTGCCATTCCAAGGGCTGGTGGTGGGAGGGGATGAAGGTTGGAACTGCAGGAGAGCCTGTGGCAAACCAGCTGAGCTGGGAAGAGCATGCAGGCATTACGTTCTGGCAATAGAAGTGCCAGCAGCGTTCAGAGCTTCAGCTCCTTATAAAGGAACGCTTACACTAGTGGCCACAACACTACAGCTTACAGTACTAACACTGCAGTGTTGTGGGCTATTATTATGGTATCAGTCGTATTTGTTGTGCCCCAGCCTTGTCTTGCAAGTGGTCCTGTGATACCAGAGCATTAGCTCTGGCTCTGATCATGCTTGGGCTGTGTTCTCTGTTTGGCTTGAGGTACTAAATGGAGCACTCTGGGGATTTCAGCAGCATGCAAATTGCCATTTTAGTGCAATGATCCCATCTGCCCCGTACTAATCCTCATGTTAAGTCACAGACAGGTGGTGAGGCTTTTATGGAGAAGCTAATTTGGGCAGGAAGGTTTTCCGTCATCTTTATGACCAGGGTCTATTAGATTCAGCCTGTGGGGCTGCGTTGCACTGACCCTTGATTGCCTGCCTTTTCTAGTGGGCCGAGCTCCGTTTTTTAGCTCAGGAATATCTCATGTTCATGGAAATATTATTGTATGTGAATGTGAGCAGAGGCCAAGATCCAGGAAGAAAGGCTGCCCATGCACCACCCCTTGCCTGAGCAGCCCTCAATGCAAAGTCACCCAACCTCTTCACAAGGAGTTTTGAAATGATTAAAAAGCCTGGGAAAGTAGATGAATGGTGGCCTTGTGACAAAGGGCATGGCTACACTGCAATCAAAGACCTACGGCCCGGCCATGGCTGGCCCAGGTCAGCTGACTTGGGTTCATGGGTATCGGGCTGCAGGGCTATAAAACGGCAGTGTTGACACTGGGACTCGGGCTGGGATCTGAGACCCCGTGTGGGGGGGACAGACTCAGAGCCCGGGTTCCAGCTCGAGGCTGAACAGCTACACTGCAATGTTATAGCCCCGCAGCCTGAGGCCTGCAAGCCTGAGCCAGCTGACTCAGGCTCTGAGACTTGGTGCAGCTGGTTTTTTTATCACAGTGTAGTAGACGTACCCTTAGGTGTGCGATGGGACACAGGAGACCTGTTCCTGACTCAGCTACAGACTCCTGTGGAAGACACAATCTCTGTGCCTCAGCTCCCCTCAGTACAATGGGGACAATAGCATTGCCATGCTTTTTTTTACCTTGTCTGTTTAGATTGGAAGCAGAGACTGCCTCTTTTGTGTGAACGCCCAGTGCCTGGAAGGGGGTCTTGATCTCCGCTGGGGCCTCTAGATGCTACAATCATGCACATTTTAAATATTAGTAATAATAAGTGAAAAGGTGCTGGAGCGATCATTGCGTGGAGTTCTCTCGTCACAAAACAACATCCCCTCCTCAGCCGGCACACCTGGACCCAGACCTGGATGAGCCATCTAGCATCCGAGGGATGTTCTGGTATGAAGGGCCCATCTGGTCCTTAGCCACTCTGCTGAAGCGTGGCTAATGGTGGGGGTAATTTTCATTATATGGAAATCTGTCCACTAGAAAGTGGAGTGAAACTGCCAACTCATATCACAGAGATGCCAGAATAGCCTTCAGATGGAAACAGCTTTCTAGGAGCAGCCTGTTGCATGGACTCGGATTCCTGTGTGTCCTTGCTCTGTGCAGTCCCCCTCCCGTTCCAGACTCCATAGTTAACCAGTTCTCTCAGACTGAGTGCTGTGCTGGTCCTGTTCAGGGGTGCAGTCCTGCCCTCTGTGGCAGCCTTTCCACTGGCAAACAAATCACTGCACAGACCTTTTTATTGCCCTTCCCAGTTCTTATTACTCTATCTGCTGTATGTGCTTACCTGGCCTCCAACCCCCAAGTATCTGAGAACCTCCCAATCTTTAATGTATTCATCCTCACAACCCCCTCTGTGGCATGGAAGTGCTATCAGCCCCATTGTACAGATGGGGAACAGAGGCAATGAGAGACTAAGACCCAGATCCTCAAAAGGCATTTAGGTGCCTCACTTCCACTTGAAATCTATGGCATCTAAATATCACTGAGGATCAGGGCCTGTGTGACTTGCTTACTGTAGAGGTCTCTGTCTACGGTGGAGCAGGGAATTAAATGCAGGTCTTCTGAGTTCAAGGCTGCCATCTTAAGCACTGCACCATCCTTCCTCCCCTACCATTATTTAATATTACAGCAGTACCTACCTCACCTGTGATATTAGGTGAGGTACTTGCACACAATAAGGGACAGTCCCTGCTGTGAAGAGTTCACACTCTAAATTGATGAGCTACACAAAGGAAATATTATCCCCATATTACAGATGGAGGAGAACACAGGGAGTCTGGGCCAGCACAGGGAACTGACCCTAAAACTCCTGAGTGTTAGTGTCATGTCTTAACCCCAAAGTCAGCCTTCCTCCTTAACATGTGCCAGCTGTTTATGTAACCCACACCCACCCAGTGTGGCTCTGTCCCCAGTTAGTCATGGTTGGGCCACCCATAGGGGTTGATGAGCATATTATGGCCTTGGCTAACACAGGTGAGTACTTGAGCTCAAGCAGCAGAATCTCAGGCTTTAATCTCATGCTCTCGCTGACCCACCCTAGGGTTTGTCCTCATGTTAAAAAGAAGAAAATTAATTATTAATATTTCTGCAATGGTTTCCAGAGCAAAGCTAGCATTTATTAACCTAGTGGGGGATATTTAGTGGGGGTGGCCGGAAATGGATCAAACGCTGAGACCTATTCCAGCAAAGCATTTAAGCACATGTTGAGCTTAATGGGGAGTACTCAACATGTCAAATTTAAGAACATAAGAACGGCTATACGGGGTCAGACCAAAGGTCCATCTAGCCCAGTATCCTGTCTTCCAACAGTGGCCAATGCCAAGTGCTTCAGAGGGAATGAACAGAACAGGTAATCATCAAGTGATCCATCCCCTGTCACCCAATTCCCAGCTTCTGACAAACAGAGGCTAGGGACACCATCCCTGCCCATCCTGGCTAATAGCCATTGACGGACCTATCCTCCATGAACTTATATAGTTCTTTTTTGAACCCTGTTATAGTCTTGGCCTTCACAACATCCTCTGGCAAGGAGTTTCACAGGTTGACTGTGCATTGTGTGAAAAAATACTTCCTTTTGTTTGTTTTAAACCTACTGCCTATTGATTTCATTTGGTGACCCCTAGTTCTTGTGTTATGAGAAGGAGTAAATAACACTTCCTTATTTACTTTCTCCACACCAGTCATGATTTTATAGACCTCTATCATATCCTCCACTTAGTTGTCTCTCTTCCAAGTTGAAAAGTCCCAGTCTTATTAATCTCTCCTCAGACGGAAGCTGTTCCATACCCCTAATCATTTTTGTTGCCCTTTTCTGAACCTCTTCCAATTTCAATATATCCTTTTTGAGATGGGACAACCACATCTGCAGGCAGTATTCAAGATGTGGGCGTACCATGGATTTATATAGAGGCAATATGATATTTTCTGTCTTATTAGCTATCCCTTTCTTAATGATTCCCAACATTCTGTTCACTTTTTTGACTGCCGCTACACACTGAGTGGATGTTTTCAGAGAACTATCCACAATGACTCCAAGATCTCTTTCTTGAGTGGCAACAGCTAATTTAGACCCCATTATTGTAGATATATAGTTAGGACTATGTTTTCCAATGTGCACTACTTTTAATGTTGATAAATGCAATTTCATCTGCCATTTTGTTGCCCAGTCACCCAGTTCTGTGAGATCCTTTTGTAGCTCTTCCCAGTCTGCTTGGGACTTAACTATCTTGAGTAGTTTTGTATCATCTGAAAATTTTGCCACCTCATTGTGTACCCCTTTGTCCAGATCGTTTATGAATATGTTGAATAGGACTGGTCCCAGTTCAGACGTCTGCACAGATTCCCATTGAATCTGCAGGAGTTGCAATCACACTGAGTGCTCCTGTTTTTGGTCTTGACATTTGAAGGCAGTAGAAGTTGGGGGATGCTCAGCACCTTGCAAGATGGGGCCCTTATTGGTTTTGTGTCTCACCCACCGTGTAAGCAAAGGAGCCTTTCCAAAATTCTTTGGGCCTGATCCTGCACTGCCCTGCACCTTGTGTTATCACTTACACTTGTGAAAACCCAGTGCAAAGTGGGTGTAAAATGCTCCCACCATGTCAATAAGTGGAAAATTCTGACCTGGTAGCATTTTACACCTACTTTGCAGCAGGTGTAAATCACTACACAGGGCACAAGGCAGGGGTTAAGCAGCCCCTGCATTTTGAATGTTATTTCCAGTGTGTGGACAATCCCAGGTACAGGTGATGGGGTCACAACATAAAACAGCTCTAAGTACATTGTGAATGACCCGCTAACTCTGGAGAAGGGGCAAACCTAGTCTCTGGCAGGTTGTTGCAGTTGCTTGCTCAGCTTGTGTCTTCCTTCAGTCCTCCGTGTGTTTTTGTTTTGCTGGTTAACACGGCAGAGATAAAGAACCCTGTCACGTATCTATTTCAGGAAAGGCCTAGGAGTAGGAGTGCCAGCGTAATGCTGGGACCCTCCCCACCCACCCTGTAGGAAGATGGTGTTGGCACTTAGAAGGGCTGGGGGCCTCCCGCAGCTTTTGCTCTTCCACACACCTACTCTTTTCTGTCACAAGATAAAAGGGCAGAGCCCCACTTGCACATTTCAGTTCAGCTTTGATGCGCGCAAGCCTCTGAAAATTGTATTGGTGAAAGCTGCTTTCGGCATGTGCTAAGCCTGGCCACGCACTGCTTGGGGAGCTCGTGGGGCGCCTCTGCCTGACGGGTTCTTCCCCTGTGACTCAGACAGCAAGGCTTTGGCAAGGCTAATGCCACAGCGTGGAGCTTTTCCAGGGTCTATTTTTAGGAAGCAGGGAGTGGTAGGCACAGCTGCCTCAGTGAGCAGTTTCTGATGCTATTTGTGTCACAGCAGATGCAGTGGGATGCAGCATCACTTTTGAGCTGGTGAAAGTCAAAGGTGCCCTCCTGGTGAAGAGATGGTGGGTTTAGTCTTATAATCAAGAAGCTCAGCCAGCAGCACCAAAGGCACGTGCTGAGCCTTTGGAGGCCCGCCTTCTGCTCTCATCAAAACCAAGTGTGTGGCCTAAGCCACTTTTCTGTGCCTGGCCTTGGTTAGAGAACAAGCCACCATCTGGGGGCCTTCCTCACGCTCCCTGTGACTTGAGCCCCTGGAAGCAGCACTGAATAAACAGACTGCAGTCGCTATCCCTACAGACAGACGGGGTGCAGAGTAAGAAGGGTTGAAAGAAAAGAGGAACAGAGACACCTTCCTCCTCGCAGCAGTCAGAAGAGGAGAAGAGGGGCAGGGAAGAAGACAAGATTATGGGAAATGTAGTTGCAAAAAGCCTCAGAGCGATTGGGGCACAGTGTTCTGATGCTGCTGTGTCAGCATATCACTGTGTGGTTCTTTGTAGGTGCTCTCTGCAACTCCATTTGATGACTGATGGAGTGTTTCTCCAGAACTCAGCCTGGCTGCTTTAAAATGTGGAGCCAGCACCGGGACCAAAATATAGCACCGCAGACTGGGCTGCATATGCACCATACTGGCAGAGTGTGTGCTTCGTTCCCTAGAGGAGAAAAACCTTTCACTGCTGCGAGCTAGCAGAGTTACTTCTTTAGGTCAAGTGGTGGAGGTCTCTGCTGCAGCACTGAAGGCACAGCTTTCAAACGTGCTGAAGGTTGTTACACATTCTTATATCTACATGCACAAATTATGTATTTCCATGTTCAAATGACAATTTGCAAGTGCAGTACTTGGTTTGTACGGGATCATGATAATTATACTTTTTTTTTTAAATACAGGGCTGTGAGCTTCAGACCTTTTCACAATCACTCCTGCGTGTCCTTTCTGTGCTCATGTGGACTAGATATAACTTTCTATTTCGAAACTTAGAGAGAGTCAAACATAGCATTTCTCTTTAGGCTGACAGCATTTTGCTGTTTTCTGGCTATATTTTTCCCTGTTTGCAAAGACCATCTTGAAACTTGGGGCTGATAGCTGGTTTTCTAAATATATATTAAACCTAGAGCCTTCAAATTCATGTGTCAATAAGAGAGATGTGCTATAAAAAAGTTACAACTGGGAAGCTAAAATATTAGTGCCCTCCTTACCCCTGTGCGACATACCTGAATTTACATCCTCTTAAAGATTCTACTCCTTGTATCTCCCACAGCATTGCACCAAATTGCCTTTGAGACGCAAAATAAAATCCTCCCTTTCACTGTATTGCTATTAGCATGTTGCACTGTGGCATGTTCATTAAGTGCAGGACACTGTAAAGCAACAGGGGGGCAAGTGATATATATCAGCTAGCCAGACGCAAACTACTAGTGAGAATGCAAAATCACACCTTTCATCAGCATACTCAATGGTGCGTTGCAGCAACACTACGGTATGTGTCAGAACATCAGGGGAGGCTACCGGATATTTTCTTAGTAAACAAAGCTGAATGCTCTAACCATAGCTGTGATAATTTGCTGATCAGTGGAAATACCCTAAGTAGGTCACTCGGCATCCAAGCGATGGATCACATTTTCCCATCCTGTCACACAGCGGGCGGTGATCTGGCTGTGAGAGAACCCAGCCTGGTTTGGTTCAGGAGGGGGTTTGTGAGCTGGGGCCTGGGATTCTGTTCAAAGGGCTTGGGCATGAAACCATCCCAAGCCCTGCAGGTCTACATTGATGGGTTCAAGCTTGACAGATTTCAGTTCCCATGGGGAATCCTACACAACTAAACACTCCCCTGCCCTTGGCATCCTCCACTGGGGCCTTTTTGGGCTCCCAACTGCCCTCAGACAGTTAAGCCACCCACAGGGCCACAGGGCCCTTCTGTTACATCCACCCAGTCTTCCATACTGCTGGATGACTGCTTCCCCCAAGCATGGTGGGGAGGCGTGCAGCATGGGCTTCTGCCTCCTTGAGGGCCCTGTGGGGACAGGGTGTACCTCCTCATACCCTCCACTGCCCTGATCTCATCAAACGTTGGGCTGGGCAACTGAACACTTTGGCAGGGCCCCGTGGGATGGAACTAGAAGACCGGGTGCTAACAGCATACTAAAACCACTGCAACCTCCTTCTCCTCCCTAGCCTTCCCAGCATCCCCATATACGCACATTGATCAAGAGGAGTGACAAGATGGAGCCTTCTGGAGACTCCCAGGAGAGCTCCCTCAGGTTGGAGGAGCAAACCACCTATTGAGAATGCTCAGTCAGAAAAGGATGGAGCCTCCCAAGAGCAGCTTTGCCCAGCCCCACCGAAGTCCACAAAAGAGTCACCGCCATCTCATGGTCAAGGGTGTCAAAGACAGCCAGCAGATCTACTGCTAGCATCACCTACTCACTCAGCCAGAGCAGTCTCAGTGCCACACCCCGGTTGGTACTCACCCCCACAACAGTTAGAGACCTGAGGCTGCCAGACACTGAGAGTTGCTTTGCCACCAGATTTTCAGATGAGATACAGGATGGTGATTGGCCAGACTGCCAATTTCAAGTAAGCAGAGGACAGACTTCCTTAAGAGAAGTTGTCAATCTTCCCTCTCTCAAGAGGGGCATTGATAATTGCTGCCAGAACCCCAGATGTACTATTCTCCCGTAGATTCATTGTTCAAGTGACTTTATGCCAAGACTTTCAAAAGTGACTGTGATTTTGGGTACTCAACTTGCAACAACAGAAAGGGGCCTGGTTTCAGAAAGTGCTGAGTACCCACCTTTGTAAGTCAGGCTCCTTTAAGGGTTTCATGATGGGCACCCAAAAATGGAGGCCACCCTAACCCACTTTTGAAAACCTGGGCCTTTTGAGCTAAGTTCTAGAAAGTACCATCTCCTCCCTGCAGGGTGCATGTAAAGGGCTTTAAGAGTTTCCGGTGTTATTCAAAGGCTGTGCTCATTTCGGTGAAATAGCTGCTGGTACTTATCCAAAAGATTATTTGAATGAGTTTCATCTGCAGGTGATAGCCAGGGTTTAGGAATATCTGTGCAAAACCTCAGCTGCTGTTCTTTATAAAATGTTTCGCTGTGGTTTCACACATTATTGACACTGAAGGATTCGGGGAAAGTATTAGGTAATGACTTAATGTAGCACTTTTTTCCCTCATTTAAACAGTTCCTTTGAAAACTAGTCTTAAATTCAGAAGAAACTTTGAAGAAGTCAGGAAAATTGAGTTATTATCACATGTGCTTAAAGAGGAAGGATGCCCTTGTAGTAAAGACACTGGGCTGGGACTCAGGGACTTGCATTTGATTCCAGGCTCTGCCACCGAGTCTCTGTGTGAGCAAGTCACTTAATCTCTGTGAGCCCAATTCCCCATCTGTAAAATGGAGATAGCCCCACTGCACCTGCTTTCTGCCTGTGTTGTCTGTTTAGATTGTAAACTCTTTGGGGCAGCAACTGTCTCTCAGCACGTGTCTAGCATAGGCACAAACATTTGTGTCCTAGCACAAATCTTTGCTGAGTGTCTAGTTTAGCATTTGCAAAGGTCTTAGTCAACTTGAGTTTAACAGGAACAAAATGGTAGTCTCCAGCCACTCTCAATGTGTGTGTACAATGGCTAGCAAAATGGGGCCTTGAACTCAGTTGGGACCTATGAGCCAAAACGCACTGAAGGCAATGGGAATCTTTCCACTGACTTCAATGGCTAAGTGTCAGGCTCTCTGTTGCTACCATAATACATATAATAATAATAATAAATAATAATACTGTTTTAATGTTTGGTTCATACAGTGGGCTTAGCCATGTATAATATGCAAAAATAGTAATAGTCCCATCCCCGAAGAACTGGCTGTCCAAAAGAAAGACAGCCCAAAGACAAGATATACTGGGAAACCCAGAGGTGGGGTAACTTGGGAAGGAGGGTGCTCTCTTTGTTTGCTTCTTTTAAATTATAAGCTCACTTCCTTTGGCCTTGGCAGAGGATGGGGTGATTCAAGAGGCTTTTGAATGAAGAAGGGGTTGTGGTTTGGCTAACTGGTTTGGGGAACTTTTGTCATATAGAAAAGCAAAGGCGATGTTTAAATCAGATTCCAGGTGTGCAGAAGAAACTTGACCTGGAACAGTTCACTGCAGCAAGGGTTTTTGTTCTTTGTATTATGGTGGTGCTGAGAGGCCCAAGCTAAGATCAGAGCACTGTTTTGCCCGGAGCTGTATGTGTATGTATAGTAAGAGACAGTCCCGGCCCTGAAGATCTTACGATCTAAATAGAGAAGGATAATAATCCTCATTTTACCAACGGGGAACCCCGAGATAAGGAACTTGCCTGAGGTCATGCAGGGAATCTGTGGAGGAGCTAGGAACTGAATGCAGACCTCCCAAGTCCAGAGCTAGTGTCTTAACCATAAGGCTGGCGAGCCTTCCTCTACTATTCTATTACATTCATATTAGATAAATCTGAGGCAGTATTAGGGCATCCATTTTACTGATCCTAAATTTAGGCACAGAGAGGTTCAGTGACCTGCCCAAGGTCAAACTGAGTTGGTGGCACTGGTGCTTGTGCTTATCAGCATTTGCATTTGCAGTTGCAGCAAACAGCTCCCCAACCACACAGGACAGGATGCTGGAGAGTGGGTGTATAGCTGCAGCAAGCTGCAAGCTCAATTCTGCAAGGTGCTGAGCACCCGTGCAAGGCACTGAGCATCCTCAACTCCAAATGCAGTCAATGCGAGTGGAGCAGCACTCAGCACTTCACAGCTGGCACTCAAACTCCCGCAGGATCTGGCTCTTTAATTACCATGTGCACATCAGATAAGATTGTTACATTTAGCAACTTTATATGATGGTTTGATCACTGTCTGAACAAGAGACCTAACCCTCTGATTTACATTGCAAACAGCTAATCCCACATTACAGGAACTGCAGATCTGGCTCTCTGCGATGGTGTGATCCACTTTCAGCTCCACACAAATCCAAGCACTCCCTCCCACTAATTGCTAATGGTTTAGGAGCCCACAGATTACCATGATTTTGTTACAGCAGTGCTGAGAGGGTCCAACTCAGCCCAAAACCTTCTGGAGTTGTACACTGTACAAACACATACTAGGAGTCAGTCTCTGCCTTGAAGAGCTTCCAGTCTAAACAGACGAGACAGACAAATGAAGAGATACCATCTCCTTGTTACAGCTGGGGAAGTGAGGCCCAGAGAAATGAAGTGACATTTGGAACTACGTGTCCAGCGTCACACAAGGAGTCTGTGACAGAGCCAAGAAATGAATGCAGATTTCCTCCATTCCAGGCCAGTGCATTAACCATGAGACCAACTTTCCTCTCTATGAATAGAGGGGCTTGTTATTTACGATTAGTGCTGATCCCACTCCCGCAACTGTTAGCGCTCATGAGCTTTGGTTGCTTTGATCCCAAGACAGTTGGAGTAAAAAGGTGATGCTTGTGGATAGCTTCTCCATATCTAGGTGGGGGGACTACCCCTCTTCCCCCAACTTTCTTGGCGTTCCCAGTGAAAAGCCTGGAGAGTTTTGCCTGCGCAAGGACTCCAGGATTTGGCCCTCGGATTACTGAATATTTGGGACCAGATTTCCAATGTACTGTCTCTCTTTAAAGACCTGGTCTTATTGAATTCAGTTATTAAACTTCCACTGACTTCAATGTGAGCAGGATTGTCACCTAATTGTGCAAGTGTCATGGGGTCCACTCACCACTGGAGCACCTCCTACTGATTGCTCTGGGGATTAGCTAGTTCCAGATCTGATGCCCACTTCTGTGAGTTCCTCGCCCCATGGTCTCTCTTTCTGTGGAACTCAGGGTACTCCTTTGTGACTCAGCCCTCCAACCAGGTCACTATAGTCCATCCCTTCTGGGTATCAAAGTCCCTCCCTATAAAAATGGCAGTCTTCCCTTCACTGCCCTGACTGTGCCACTCCTCCAGTGGCTGGTAGGGGAACCCAGGCCCACCCTGTACTCTGGGTTCCAGTCCAGGGACCCATTCTCTAGCAAAGGTGGCCTACACACTCCCAGACCATGTTGCTCTTCCCCTGGATGCCTTCCTACTTCCCAGCTGTACCTTCTGGCTCCCCTCTGCTCTAGGTTTATCGGCCCAAACTCCCTCCTCCCAGGGAGTAACCACAGGCCAGTTGGCACCATAGCCCCCAAACACACCTCCCTTCTCCCAGGGAGTGACTACAGACTACTTCCCCCCACAGCTCCTTCCTGCTGCCAACTTCCTGTCTTTATAAACCCGGCCCAGGTCCTCCACCAGCTGGACGTCATCAGCAATTAGGCCTTAATACACCCTGGCTTTACTCCAGGTGCAGCCTATGGCTTAAATGGCCTAATTTACCCCCCTCAGGCCAAGTGAGGTGGACATTCTGTCACGTAGGGCAGACGTTATGGGTGGGTGATGTGGGCGACCGCCCAGGGTGCTGTGGTCAGGAAGGTGCCATAGTCAAGAGGCAAGCAGCAGGGTAGGCATGGGGTTTGAGGCAGCAGAAGTGAGCTTGGGGCAATGGGGAGGGGAGGCAGCTGGGCCCTGGAGCGATGGGAGGTGTGGGGATGCTAGGGGCAATGGGGGGATGGGTGAGGAGCACAGGCAGCCAGAGGGGGGTTGGGGCACCAAAATACAAGTTCGTCCAGGATGCCATTTTCCCTAAGGCCAGCTCTGCCATCCCATAAAGTCAGAAGATTCATTGAAAACTTGGCTATAAAAGCAAATAGATACTAGAAAATGTAGTACCCAAGACTATGGCTATGATAGTGCATAAAGGCCCCAACCAAGACTGGCAGTCCATTGTGCCAGGTGCCGTACAAACACATGGTAAGAGACCATCAAAACAGACACAAGAAGTATTATTACCCCCCCTTTTCACATATGGTGAGGTCAGGCATAGAGAGATTAGGCAACTTGTCCATGGTCACAAAGGGGAGACTGTGATAAAGCCAGGAACTGAACTCACATCTCCTGAGTCCTGTCTAGGTCCTTCATTACAAAACCATCCTTCCTCACTGAGACAAACAAAAATTAAAGTAAGACTTTTTGTGTGTGTTGGTTTTGACTATTTCCCAATCTTTTACTCTCCACATTGAAATTCAGCAGCTTTGCTTGTGGATTTGTTTTCCTCATTTCTTTGAAGCCATCAGCCATGAAATGTTTGTCCTCAGTAGGAAAAAAATACAGTTATTTTCTGGAGCGTTGCGAGGCAAGTATGAATACATGGAATAAGAACATTCAACTGACTTCTGATAGAACAATAGGAAAAAGTATGGAAGTGAATGAAAGAAGAAAGTTCAAGTCACTTTTTGTTGTGGGAGATGGTAATGAACAAACCTACCCACTACGAAGGGTTTTTTCCAGGAAGTGTGGGCTGTCACAACTACCTGTCCTTTAACTATCTTGAGAAGTGTGCTAGCGAGGCAGTTCTCATGCTGCTTCTGCACCGTGCTTTTGAAGGGGAGGCCACAGCCACTTGAACACAGAATGAACGAACCTTATAGCCCAACTACGCCTCGACCTATCAGTACCAGCTCACCTAACACCATGAAAATTTTTATGTGTTTTCTTATTGTATTTATTATAGCACAGACTATTGGGACTGTACTTTTTTGCTTATATCTTCACATGAAGCTGGATAAGGTAAGGTTAGAAATATGATCATGTTAAATGGACTGGTTCTAACAATGATTTACATTTAGCACGAAGAAAATTGATTAACAACAGTGAAAAATGAGGCAGAATAATGCAAATAGTTGTACTTACATAGAAGCAGCATTTATCGTGTAAACATTCTTGTTTATGCCTTAATTTTCCACTTAATAAAAGATACATTGTCATAAAGAGTTTTCCCCTTTAATTAACAAAATGATAATAGTGTAGCAAAGGGCAGTGTAGATTATATCAAATCAAGCTGCTTATTTTATCAGATTAAATACAGTGACAGTAGAATGAAAATATTGTTTGGTTGGTTTGAACAGTTTCACAATTATTCTATGCTCTTTGTTGGGAGTAAGGTGAAATCTTTTATTTTGTGATACTATTTTAGATTCAGCAGTATTGAGCTTTACAGTGATACCTAGCTAAGGAAGAGGTTTCAGAAGCTTTTTAAATATTTGCCTGTGATAATTTTATAGTAAGTTGCACTTAAGGAGAGTGGAGTTTTTTAAAATAAGCATAATCCAAATTATTCTGCTTCATGCTTCTAACAATATTTTTTAAAGAATTCAAAATTTCAAAACTGTTTTCAAGTTTGCTCTTATTCAAACTGCCGCTAGACCATGCTATGCTTATCTTACGTTTGTCTGAATCAATGTAATTACTAATTATTGCAACAAAATACTTCTTCTCCGAGTTATGAAATGGACTGTTTTGGTCTAAGAGAAGATGAAATGCAGTTGTACACCATAGAAACAGTCTGAATCCGTCACCTTTCCTCACGATGAGTAGGTCCTGAGAGTCTGACCCTGCATTTGGATCCACTAGCACAGACCATGCAGAAGTCTGTTCCAATCACTGGAATGTGTATCGGCACGGAGTCTGTGTTCTTCCATCCCAATACAGCCTCAATGATTTCAGTGGGACTTCTTACCAATTCAAGGTTCTACTCCACAGGAATAAGGGCGGCAGAATCAAGCTCTTCATCAAGATTCACACATAGATACCTATAGCAACTGATGAAGTCTCACCTTCTGCCTTTTGAAAAGGGGAAACATGTAAATTAATTAGGGACGTCAAGCGATTAAAAAAATTAATCGTGATTAATTGCGCTGTTAAACAACAATAGAATACCATTTATTTTAAATATTTGTGGATGTTTACTACATTTTCAAATATATTAATTTCAATTACAACGCAGAATACAAAGTGTACAGTGCTCACTTTATGTTTATATTTTATTACAAATATTTGCACTGTAAAAAACAAAAAAAAATTATTTTTCAATTCACCTCATATAAGTACTGTAGTGCAATCTCTTTATCATGAAAGTTGAACTTACAAACGTAGAATTATGTAAAAAAAACTGCATTCAAAAATAAAACAATGTAAAACTTTAGAGTCTACAAGTCCACTCAGTCCTACTTCTTGGTCAGTCAATCACTCAGACAAACAAGATTGGTTACAATTTGCAGGAGATAATGCTGTTTGCTTCTTGTTTACAATGTCACCTGAAAGTGAGAACAGGCATTTGCATGGCACTGTGGGAGCTGGCATTGCAAGATATTTAAGCGCCAGATGCACTAAAGAGTCATATGTCCCTTCATGCTTCAACCACCATTCCAGAGGACATGCTTCCGTGCTGATGATGGGTTCTGCTTAATGTAATGATCCAAAGCAGTGAGGACTGACACATGTTCATTTTCATCATCTTAGGCAGATGCCACCAGCAGAAGGTTGATTTTCTTTATTGGTGGTTTGGGTTCTGTAGTTTCTGCATGAGAGAGTTGCTCTTTTAAGACTTCTAAAAGCATGCTCCACACCTCATCCCTCTCAGATTTTGGACTGCACTTCAGATTCTTAAGCCTTGGGTTGAGTGCTGTAGCTATTTTTAGAAATCTCACATCGGTACCTTCTTTGCATTTTGTCAAATCTGCAATGAAAGTGTTCTTAAAATGAACATGTGCTGGGTCATCATCTGAGACTGCTATATGAAATATATGTAGAATCTGGGTAAAACAGAGCAGGAGGCATACAATTCTCCCCCCAAGGAGTTCAGTCACAAATTTAATTAACACATTTTTTTTAACAAGCATCATCATCATGGAAGCATGTCCTCTGGAATGGTGGCCAAAGTATGAAAGGGCATACGAATGTTTAGCATATCTGGCATGTAAATACCTTGCAACGCCGGCTACAAAAGTGCCATGCGAACGCCTCTTCTCACTTTCAGGTGACATTGTAAATAAGAAGCAGGCAGCAGTATCTCCTACAAATGTAAACAAACTTATTTGTCTTAGCAATTGGCAGAATAAGAAGTAGGACTGAGTGGACTTGTAGACTCTAAAGTTTTACACTATTTTGTTTTTGCATGCAGTTATGTAACCAAAAAAAAAAAAAATCTGCATTTGTAAGTTACACTTTCACGGCAAAGAGATCGCACTTCAGTACTTGTATGAGGTGAACTGAAAAATACTATTTCTTTTGTTTATCGTTTTTATAGTGCATATATTTGTAATAAAAAATAATAATATAAAGTGAGCACTGTGCACTTTGTATTCTGTGTTGTAATTGAAATCAATATTGAAAATGTAGAAGAACATCCAAAAATATTTAATAAATTTCAATTGGTATTCTATTGTTATAAGTGCAATTAATCGTGATTCATTTTTTTAATTGTGATTAATTTTTTTGAGTTAATTGCGTGAGTTAACTGCGATTAATTGACAGCCCTAAAATTAATACAAAAGATCTGAGAGCAAGTTTCAATTGCTGTTATTTATTTTATGCCGAAATCTGATGTGGGGCCCAATCCTACAGCCGTTACTTGGACAAAATTCCCATTGAAGTTAGTGGGAACTTTGCTTGAGTATGGACTTCAGGATTGGGCCCTTGAGGTATGGTATGGTGTAGGGATCTACTGTTTCATGAGACATTGTTTCAGAACACAGTGAGCTTATGTTCTTTTGTCACGTGGCCTCTAGCATTCTGTTTACCCTCTCTATTATCTCACTGACAGTTGGAACAGGAGTTGAGCTTACATGAAGATTATTTGTTCCTCAGAAGAATACAAAAATGTCGGAAACCAGAAGGTGCGGGCTCATCGTTATTGGACTGTAAGGAGATCATAAACAGATTCCAGGATCTGCTCGTCAAGGTAAGATGCTGTTAAATAAATAAAGATGCTGATAAAGATTTGCAATGCCACATATGTATGCACACACAGGCAATATTGCAAAACTGTATTTAAAAAGCAATATTTGTACACTTCCACATATTGGGCCAGATTCTAATCCCATTTTAACTGGAGTTAAATTCAGAATAACTCCATTGAAGTAAATGGAATTATTATAACGTAAGTGTGATCAGAATCTGGCCCACTAAAACAAATATTATAGAGCCTGATTGTACAAACACAAACACCTGTAGGTAATTTTACTCACACAATCTGCCCCAGTTGACAATGGAATGTTTGTCTTAGAAAGTTTGAGGATCATTTGCATTGAATGAAACTTTTAACAGTCATGGGATAAAATGATATTTAATTATTTATCATGTACTGAAGACAAAGGTATAGGAAAGGCTCATTTATATTGGAGTTCAGTTACTGCGTCTGTTTAGAGTGTGAGCTCCAGAGGGCTCGGATCATGTCTCCTCCATGTTAAATATAGTGCATGGCCGTGCCGCTGGAACAATGTTTATAGAGGGGAAGCTGAAAGCCATTGAACAAAACTGTAAACCCTATCTATGATGGAAAGCACTTCAAGCCAGGGCGTGGTGCCGCACTCCCTGCACTCCTAGTTCCAGCACCCCTGGTGCATGGTATACCAGTGGCACTTAACACATCATAATTATTACACAGGAGTAACATTATACATAACAATATTTACAATGCACCAAGCATGACAAATATAGACGGCAAAAATATAGATGACAAAATACTGGGTCACTCTAAGCCCTTCACAATATTTGCTCTTTTTTACATTAAAATGAGTTACATTATGTAACAACAATTGCACCCATTATTTAACAAACAAGACAGTAGCTACAAAAGTGTACAAAAGAGGTTGTGTTCGCAGTACAACACTCAGGACTTTGACACCCTAACTCTCATCGGCTTAGTGGGAGTGATGGAGCTGACGCCCTACAAGTTGATCTCAGATTGTATCTGAGAAAAATTGTTCTCCTTAACTTCTGAGGATTGGACAAGAAGCAATGGGCTTAAATTGCAGCAAGGGCGGTTTAGGTTGGACATTAGGAAAAACTTCTTAACTGTCAGGGTGTTAAGCACTGGAATAGATTGCCTAGGGAGTTTGTGGAATCTCCCTCATTGGAGGTTTTTAAGAGCAAGTTAAACAAACACCTGTTAGGAATGGTCTAGATAATATTTAGTCCTGCCATGAGTGCAGGGACTGGACTAGATGATCTCTCGAGGTCCATTCCAGTCCTATGATTCTATGATTTATTAACATTGCTCTGATGCCAGCTTTCATGCAGAACTGGACAGGGAGCTCCATTTGTGGGCTGCTGGTAGGATCTGACCCTGTGCGCTAAACAGTACACAGAAGGCCTGATTCTCAACTGTCTTGCACCTTATTAACACCTTTGGAAGGTGGGTGTAAAATGCTGCCACCAGTGTGAGATTTGGTTGTGTTTTTACACCCACATTGCAAAGGTGTCAATGACTACACAATTTGCAAAGCGCTTGAGAACTGAGCCCAGACACTGTGCTCATTTTCATTACTGGGGCTGAGGTGCAGCACATACAGTTTGGCAGCTAGAAAAAAGTCTGCTATTCATGAAGAAGCAAAACAGCAGGTTATTCGAGATGTATGAGAACAGTGTGCATAGCATATCTGAGGCTTAATTCTGCTCCGGCATAGACGCTTGATGTTACACAGTCCTTGGTTTGCACATGGAAGTGCAGTGCCATTAATGTTAATGAGAATTCCACGCATACATCTAAGCTAGCACAGTGCTCCAGATATTTGATGTCAGCTACAGGGACATATTATCATCACGGTTTTTTTTAAATTCAGGTACTTAACTATGAGCTCATTCACGAGGCACTAACTAGGAACCATTTGGTATAGTCAGTAAGTTCCTTCTGGCATATCCTAGTGAATGGAATAGGTGAAGGGAACCAGCTAATGAACTCTGAATTGGTGTCAGATTAGGGGATGGTGCCCTCAATCTGCCTAGCTCTTGAAATAATTAATTAGCAGTGTTTATTCTGTTCAGTAGATATAATAATTTCCTACCTGTGTTAAGTGGATTCTGGTGGCATGCACATCAGGGGCCTAAACTAAAGCCCATCAAAGTCAAATGGGAGTCCTTCCGAACGTTTTCGATCAGGCTCTAGTTGATAAAGCAAATCATGCCTGAAACTGACCAGCCTCATCAGTTCTGAATACCCTGTAGTGTGTCTGAGCTGGAGGAGTCCAGCATTGCAGCGCTGTGCTATAGCCTTGTAGGAAAGCCTCACACTTTTTGAATTGCCCTGTACAGTCATTCTTCTAAGTGTTTTCAAATACACCTTTCCTGTCACAGCATTTTCATGATAATAAAACCTAAAATAAAAGGCCCTTTAAACCGTGAGCTACAAATGGAAAGTAAAAACTCTGCTGCACGTGACCCCAGCAGAGCTGTTTTCACAAGTTCTGGTGATAGATATCCCAGAATCGAGAGTCAATAGAGCTCTCAGGGCCAAATTGTAACCTCACTAACACCTTTTGAATCCAGTGCTGGGGAACAGAAATAAATTAGGTCTGTAGTAGGTCTTAAATATCTGCTGCACCAAAGCAATGAAAAATATTGCTTACCATAAAAATGAATTCCAATGGGCTGCACTGCAGGGAAGAAAAGATCTCACAACACAGGTGATAAATATGGGAACTTACTGGCCTTTTCCTTTCTGCTTTCTCAAATATTTATTTTCTCTCCACACATCAGAAATACTGATCAGGTAGTTCAGGCACTAGAGAGAACAGAGAAGACTATGCTCAATGATGATGAGCTGTCAATTTATTTTATTCAAACCTTGCCAAACAGTAATAACCAATGTCACTTGTAGAGTATCTGTGTAGGAGGGGCACTGTATTGTCCCCCCAAGTGCTACGCTTTGTTTATGTACTAGCATTGATTCTGCTAATGCAAAGTCAGGGTGGTTTGCCAGAAGAACAAAAACTGGGTGATCTATTCTCCAATCTTTTTCCAGTCATGGAATTTTTACTGTATAATGAGGCTGGTAGGTGGGGGATGCCTTAGTGTTCTAAGCATCTGATTTGAAATGCAAGCAGCCCTTGATCCTCCTGTCAGACAAAAGGAATATCATGCAGTTTAATACAGGTGAACCTTTAGGGTCAAACTGTTTTGCTCTGTATGGATATTTACATACGAGTAAAGGTGTGGTTCCCCAACCCTGCCACTATTTTTCAGTGTGCTCTACACCCATTGGTAGCTGTCCTACCCTCTAGCTCCCCGAATTGGCTGCATTTCCTTTCGTATGGCCCTGCAATCCTTTAGGATGATAAGTTTCATGTAAATCTAAAATATTATGGGTCAAACTCTGTTCTCAGTTATGCTGGTGCGCTTTTACTGTGAATATCATTATATGGTCACAGATAACTCCAAGGGTACTATACTGATACCTTTGGTTATCACACATACATTGTAGGATGAGATGTGCTGTGTTTGGAACACTAATTAAATGTGATTTCAAATCTCTGAATAACCTTTTATAATGCTCTGGTTTTAGGATGCAGAACTCAGCAAGGATGGTGCAAAATTTGAAATGCAAAAAGGTACATTTCTTGATATTCTGGGAAAACTTTTACTAAATGAAATAAAGTGGAAAGTAGGTCTGTCAAGAGACAATGTTCTTTGCATCATTGAAAACACCATCGATAACATAAAAAATCTGGGGATGGCCTGCACTGTGCTTGGAGCCTGATTTTGCTCCCAGTGAAGTCAATGGCAACACTCCCATGCAGCAGGTTTGGTTCCTTATGATGTTTCAGAAGGTCTAGAGTCAGTATCTTAATACCTATGGCAATCCTTGAGCTTTACGGTGTCATTTTGGAACAAGATTTGAGGCGTCCTTTGCTCAGCATCTGGGTCTTTCAGTGCTATTATATCATGATAGCATGAGGCAGAAGAACATCTCTAGGAATGTGAGAAGGATAAGATGTCAGAAGAATAGAAAGTGCTTGCCAGGAAAGCTACCAAAAAGTGCTAAATTGCTAAATCTGCTAAACCAGTAACAAAGCACTGTTCTGCCAGCGCCCCAATGCTGCTAATCCTTTAGTTTACATAGGCAGAAAATATTTTACCAACTATTTACTATGTATTGTATGTCCATCATCTCTGTGAGGCCAGTGTTTGTACCAGACAAATTAATGAGTTCCTGCTGCTAATTAGAGCCAGCGAGTTAAAGCCCTTTTGAAGTCAGTGGGGCTCTATACCCGCAACCAAAGGGAGGATTGAAACACAACGTATTCAGAAGGCGTGTCAAGGTGGCATGCATGTAAATACTTATTGGTGGTGTGCATTTTATAGTCTTGCCTGATGCACTCCCGTTGGTGCATCTGTCATATCTTGACTGGGCTCCTGTAAGGGAATGTCTTCACTGCAGAGTTAGCCCAGGTGATTAGCACCTGAGTCTGAGCATACAAGTTAGGCTAGCTCACATGTGAGCGGCCACATGGCAAACCTATGCCTGTATTACTGCATCCTCACTGATGCTACACTCACCCATGTGTGTCACTAGGACTTCTGGAGACACATCCCATAATGCTTGGCACTGCAGTAAATTGAGCCACTCTATAATTCTTTCCCAGTAAATTGTGGGAGGATTTGTCTGTCCTTCTAGGCACATGGGGAATTAGGGCAAGGCAATGGTGGACTATCAGCATTCAGTGATTTAGCCTGTGTCCTCTCTGGAAAGTGGACAGACTACCAGCCCGAGTGAAAGTGGAACCCAGGCTCTAACTATCACCTCCAGCCAGCCCAGCTAATCCGGGATGAAAGCACCATCAAACTTGGGTGAAAGGGTTTTTGTGTGCATCAGAGCCTGGGCTAACTCTGCAGTGAAGACATTCCCTGCTCACCCCAAGCAGAGAGTGTTAGGGTAAGGCTTATTGAAGTGGTTAGTCGCTGCAGTTCACAGCATCCCACCGTCTGGGTGAGGTTGGTTTCTGTGAGTGCATAACACCTTTACACTGTGTGCCCCACCAGCAACCTATCGGTAATTCAGCGTGCCAGCCAGCCCTCCAGGGTCTGGGAGTTGGTTATTTAAAGCTCTGTCTGTCACCTCATTTGAACCTGAGATGTCTCTGCTGTCAGTGCCTGGAACACACCCTTTCAAGGTCAGCAGCAGGGCACTCTGAGCTGGAAGTCCCCACTTTGCTGTGCCCATCAGAGCTCGAATTCGCATTCATACACATGGGAATTTGTACACGTTATGTTCGATCAGACTTTTGACTGAATATTACTGTAGGCCCTGGTCCTACTGGTCTCAGCATGGGCACGGGGGGCTGCTTCCATAGGCCTCATTGCAAGATCGGGGCCATTATCTCTATTAGACAGGGAAGTTTTCTGTGAGGGGTGAGGCTTTTTAAAATCAGTCCTGATGATTCTGGCTCTTGTGTACTTTAATATTATTACACAGCGCGGAGGTGCGTCCAGGGCAGTCGCTGTACTGCCTAAGATAATGAATAAGGATAAACACATGAATAAATCACTGACCTTGTTTGATTGCAGATGACAGGCAGCAACCAATTTCAGCTCACCTAACGGGGTTCAAGAACAGCACCAAGAAAGTATCAGGTAAGGAACTCAGCTTTGCCAGACCCTATTCACAAATTGGAGGGATGGAGAAGGAGAGGAAAGTGGGATTTATAAGTGGTGAAATAATCATAATAATTATTATAATAATTAGGAGGGCATATCTAGTGGAGTCCCCCAGGAGTCAGTCCTGGGTCTGGTACTATTCAATATTTTCATTAATGACTTGAATAATGGAGTGGAGGGTATGCATATAAAATTTTCAATGACAGAGTTGCAAGCACTTTGGAGGACAGGATTAGAATTCAAAATAATCTTGACAAATTAGAGAATTGGTCTGAAATCAACAAGATGAAATTCAATAAAGACAAGTGCAAGTACTTCTCTTAGGAAGGACAAATTAAATGCACAACTACAAAATGGGGAATAACTGGCCGGGCAGTTGTAGTACCCAAATCCTGAACAGGATCTGGGAGTTACTGTGGGTCACAACTTGAATATGAGTCAACAATGTGATGCAGTTGTGAAAAAGGCTAATATTCTGGGTGTATTAACAGGAGTGTTGTGTGTAAGATGTGGCAGGTAATTGTCCCATTCTATTCAGTTGAAATACTGTGTCCAATTTTTGAGTGCCATGCTTTTGGAAAGATGTGGATAAACTGCAGAGAGTCCAGAGGAGAGAAACAAAAATGATAAAAGGTTTAGGTAGCTTAACCTAGGAGGAAAGGTTAAAAAGACGGGGCATGTTTAGCCTTTAGAAAAGAAGACTGAGGGGGACCTGAGAACAGTCTTCCAATATGTTAAGGGCTGTTCTAAAGAGGACTGTGATCGATTGTTCTGCCGTGTCCACTGACAGTAGGATAATAAGTAATGGACTTAATCTGCAGCAAGGGAGAGTTCGGTCAGACACTAGGAAAAACTTTCTAATTATAAAGCTAGTTAAATTCCAGAATAGGCTTCCAAGGAATGTTGTGGAATCCCTGTCAGGTTGGACAAACACCTGTCAGGGATGGTCTAGGTTTACTTAGTGTGCCTCAGCACAGGGGACTAGACTAGAAGACTTCTTGAGGTCCCTTCCAGCCCTCCATTTCTATCATTCTATGATAATATCTAGCGTTTCTGTAATGCTTTTTCTATAGAGCTCAAAGCACTTCATAAAGGAGGGGAGTAGCATATCCGCATTTTACAGATGGAGAAACTGAGGCACAGAGAGGTGATGTGACTTGCTCAAAGTCACCCAGCAGGCCAGTGGCAGAGCCAGGAATAGTGCTCAGATCTCTTAAGTCCCAGTCCTCTGCTCTAACCACTGGGCACACATTTTCCTATATGGGGTTTTACACTTCAGGGAATCAAACTCAGCGGTAACTATGTAGAGTATTATTCTTGAGTCTGATGATATTTCATGTAGGCTAACTCCTGCTTGCCTTACTCGTGTGCATCTGCCCACTGGACTCCACTGTGACAATGCACTTGAATAAGGTGGGCTCAGTTTGGTCTTATGTGAAGTGTAACTGAAAGGCTACAGTGAGTTAGAAGACAATAATTCCAGCATAGGAGTTTGGTGACAACATAAACTAAACCTCGCAATGAATATGTTTCCTTTTGCTTCATTATTGGTTGTTTTCTGTTTTTTTAATATCAGGTTTCCTAGAAATAAATAATAGATGGTCTTTAAGAAAAGGAAATAATGTCATTGTTTTCAAATGGACCACCCTCCTGCTGAAACCTGGCTAAAATACATTTGATTTTGTAGGCATGTCATGCACTTTGAAGGACTGGGGAATTGCGTGCCTTTAGCAGAGAGAGTGTTTGTGTGGTCTATGTGGGTGTAGTGTATGTGTGTGCTTTTCAGAACGTTATTTCTGGTGGTCATTTTTACAAGAAAAACTGCTAAATGAAGAAATCCCATCATACCAGGGACTGTCAGGCTCAGCTGTGAGTGGAGAAGGTTAGGGCTAGATTAAGTGAAGAGTAATGTTCATCATATGCAGAATCTGAAATAGCCCATGCTAAACTGTAAGAGCAAAATAAGGCCTAGTACTGCAAACCCTTAGTCATGAGTGTTGTCTTTACGCATGCAAAGCATCTCACTCTTCTCAAGGCTGTCTCCACATTTCCCCTAAAATTTCCCACCTTTGATATCAACAGGGAGAGCACTCATTAGATAAGGCGCTGATGGTCACTGGCTTTAAAGGGTATCTCTACATTGCAATTAAAAACTCATGACTGGCCTGTGCTAGCGGACTCAGGCTCATGGGGCTCAGGCTATGCGGCTGTTTAATTGCACTGTAGGCGTTTGGGCTCAGGCTGGAGCCAGGCTCTAGGACCCTGCAAGGTGGGAGGGTCCCAGAATTCGGGCTGTAGCCTGAGCCCAAACCTCTCTATTGCAATTAAACAGCCCCTTAGCCAGAGCCCGAGGAGCGTGAGAGAGCTGGCACAGGACAGCCATGGGTGTGTAATTGCAGCGTAGACATACCCTTAGTCACTATAATGAACGTATAGACACCACGGAGCCATGTTCTATACCATCTCAATTACATTTATCTAGAACAGTTTCCTGAAACTGTGCTGAATAGGTTGTGGGCCTGTCTACACTTGCAGTTATACCATTTTCATCACTGGCTCGGCTGCACTAATTGTCAGCACTAGGTAAATTTTCTAGAGTAGTCCTGGCCCAGGAGACAGCCTGCAAGAGCAAAGGTGTATGAGTAAGAGTCTGCAAGATCAGACCTATAATCTGGTCAGAATCTCTAAACCTAAGCACATTTCAATTGACTCCGGAGTAACTACCAGTAAACAGCAATAGCTCTTTCCATCTCTGACGCTACAACTCACACAGACTTTATTCCACTTTATAGCTCAACGCATAACCTTGGGGAAACCTATGTACTAAATAAAAATCACAAAAAAATTCCCTGCAATCCTATTGATATTATAATGCAAACTAACAAACACTCAGAAATGAACTAGTTTGGCTGGAACTCAGTGCCTAGACTCAGCCATTGGGGAAAAAGAAAACAAGACAGTAACGTGCACATGTATAGACCTCATGCTGGATTATTCCTTCACTAAGAGAACGTCCTATTAAAGGTCAAGATACCCATCCTGCTCCCATTGCAGTGAATGGTATTTCAGTTTCTCCAGGGTTGGGTTCTTTGTGAGGTAATTAGAAACACTGATACTGGATATTATTTTCATATTAATATCCGAGGCTGGAGTTCATTCTCTTCTCTTTACTGGACTACAGTAGGTCACTCAACACATAGCTTGCTCTGGAACAGACAGAACCTTCAATGGGATTATCTTTGTGTCCTAAATCCAGATTAGCCTGTGGGTGTTTAAATTCTGCTCTGTGCTGTAGTGCCACTCTCAGAACTCCATCAGGTCTAGCAAACTTCCAAAAACCTTAGTTATTTATTTTGTACTTCCTTACCTGATTCTCACTCTTTTTTTCCTATTAGGAAAAAAAAATCAAGACTTTTTTTTTTAATGTAAGGTTGAAAATGAATATTTGCTCAGTAAACTTCAATAGGACTTGATTTTGCATTAGAGAAGTCAATGGGAACTTGGTAATTGACTTCAATGGGCACAGGATCAGGCCCACAGAGAAAAAAAGCCCTCTAAAGGTATGTCTACACAGCAGCTAGACTGTGGCCTGTGCCAGCCGACTTGGGCTCGTGGGGCTTGGGCTGTTTCATTGCTGTGTAGACTTCCGGGCTTGGGCTGGAGCCTGATCCCTAGGATCCTCCTACCTTACAGGGTCCCAGAGCCCGGGCTCCAGCCCGAGCCCAGAAATCTTCACAGCAATGAAACAGCCCTGCAGCCCAAGCCCTGCAAGCCTCTTGGCTGGCACGGGCCAGCCACAAGTGTCTAGCTGCTGGGCAGACGTATCCAAAGGGTTCAAGCTGGAGCTCGGGCTTGGCAGCCCAGGGAGAAGGGTGGGCTTCAGAGCTTAAGCCACAACATCTACGCAGCTGTTTTGAGCGCTGTAGCGCGAGATCAAGTCTGTAGCCTGGGGCCCTGAGACTTGCTGCTGCAGGCGGTGTAGGCGGACTCTAATTGCCTGGCATATTTCATGTTCTACATTAGAGAGGGTTTTTAGTTATTTTAGTTTCGCTATTTGACAGTGCTCAAGGTGGATGTACACGTCAGCCAAGAAAAGGCCCCTCCTGTGCTCTTTGACCCAGCTCTCTTTGACTCTAACGGGCATTTTACCTGAGTAAGGACGTACTCCGCAAATGTCCTTGACATCTCCACTCACCCCCACCAACTGTGGCAGCCGGTGCACAAACAAGAGCCCATCCTGGCATGCAGCAGACAGTGCTGCCGATGCTGTTGGGGGAGATTTGTGTTTTGCCACGAGAAAGTTTATGGTATGTAAGTTGCTAGGCTTGGAGGCGCCTGCTACAACTGTAGAATGAAACCTGTAGCAAGGTTATTTTTATACTTTCTCACCTGATTCCCACCCTCTTCAGTAGCTGGAAGAGGGCGATGGAAGGAGGAACCTAAGGACAGTGTACAGGTCAGAAACGAATGTCAGCACCTGGGTGTTGAACACACCTGATAATACAAAAACCATCATACATTTCAGAGGGACTCTTCATGGCTATGAGTCAGCTCCTCTCAAAGGCAATGCCCGAGCATCTGAAGGCTGCATTGAATTCAATGGAGCTATGACCATTTACACCAGCTGAGAATCTGGCTCTTTGTGTCTATTATTTGTAGCAAAATGTATTATAACCATGACTACTTCTCTGCTGCATAAAGAAGGCCAAATGCTAAGCCACACACCAGGTCAATCAGAGGAGACAGTGTGGGTTAAGAACCAAAAAAACCCAACTTCCTTCCTGTGTATAAATAAGACAGCAGGGCAAATCTGTGGCCACTCTAGTGCTGGGATCCCATCAGAGTACAGAGGGGAGGGATAGAATATCCACCTTGAGCTCCCAATCCAGCTCTAATAATTCCCATCAGCGTTGGTCAACTTGTACATGATGTCAACCGATACAACTACTTGCCATGAAGAACAAAGAGCCCCTTTCTCCCAGAGCAGGGAGAGGGAGCCCAGCAAGAGGGAGGCTGTGCTGTGCTGTGGGCAGTGCTCACAGCCCCAGAGGAGGAGCATCTGGGCAGGAGCAGGATGGAGACTGGGAAGCTGTGCTGGGGAGCAGTTATCTTGCTACATGGTATAGATACACTTCGAGAGAGACAGTTTTTACCACAATGAGCTTACAGTCTAAAGAGACAAGAGAGACTCGGGGTCAGACTGATTCCATTCACATGAAGAAAAGGCGTACTAGTGGCACCTTAGAGACTAACCAATTTATTTGAGCATAAGCTTTCGTGAGCTGCAGCTCGATGAAGTGAGCTGTAGCTCACGAAAGCTTATGCTCAAATAAATTGGTTAATCTCTAAGGTGCCACAAGTACTCCTTTTCTTTTGGCGAATACAGACTAACACGGCTGCTACTCTGAAACCTGTCATTCACATGAAACGTTCTACTGGTATTTTTTTTCTCCTAATGTGATTTCTGACTCATTCAACTCAAAAGCGATGTTTTTCCCTCCACAGTTTTACAGTGGCAGAAAACGGGGTATGCCCCTATGAGCAACCTGATATCCTACAAAGGAGGGAAATTGAAGGTGGAAAAAGAAGGGCTGTACTACATCTACTCCCAGGTCAGCTTCTGCACCAAGCAAACTCCTGGGGCGCCATTTACGGTGTTTATTTATTTGAACCTACCATCGGAATTTGATCGGCTCTTATTAAAGGGACAGGATACACACAGCTCATCCAGTGTTTACTGTGCCCTCCAATCCACTCACCTGGGAGGAGTGTTTGAACTCCGGAAAGGTGACGTGGTGTTTGTTAACGTGACAGATTCGACTCAAGTGAACTATGATCATGGAAACACATACTTTGGTATGTTTAAACTCTATTGAGAAGTGACCTGCCTTGAAGAAGAGAGCTGCAGGAGGCCCAATCCCAACTTTGTTGAACAAAGTGACTTCTGGTTTCCAATATTTATGTTCCTCTGCATCTTTAGTTTTCTTGTATCTAGTTCTGTATATTGTGTTATTTATTAACAGGGGTGGAATGAGCCCTTAGAACAGAAACAGAACAAAGTTTGGAGCTGTTACTGTGTGCACTTTGTTCTCACCTTTTCTCATTGCAGAATGTCTGTACACACATCTGTATCATATGTATTTAAGCCTTCCATGCCCTGTGTGCTATCACTTGTCTGACCGGGTGGATATGCTTATTTAGTAGAACATAATATGAGTGTTTCTTTCCAAACAACATTACCTATCTCTCAGGGGACTCCAGTCAGATAGATTATATGTACCTCTTTTTCAATCTGCTTATAAAGTAACAGTGGAAAAACTTTAAGGGTTTAGAAACATCTTCTCTAGGAAAAAAGCAATCAGCAAATTGCCATCCTTAAGCAGTAACTGCCAATGATACATATTTACCATTTAAATTCTATATTTCACCTGAAGTCTCCCTTCTTTTCATCTCTGTATATGTACAATATACAATCAGCAGAGCCTTGTACCTTTTATAATCATGTGATATTTGCTGAGGCTTGTTCACACTAGGTGAAATTCACTCCAGAGAAGAAGGGCCTGCACAAGGTCCATGAGCCACTCATGTCCTCAGAACAGGGCTTCAGTGAGCCGTAAATAGTCCTCTGCCCCAGGGTGAATTTCATGCACAGGCCTAGACTGTCCTGTATAGATTTGTGAATGAAGGGGACACTGCTCATGGAACAACCCACACCCACGTGGAAGGGAGCCTCAGCCACCCTCCCCGTACCACTACCCCTTCTGTCCAGGCCCCCCGGACACCCCTCCTCCATGGGCCCTTATTGCACACTATGGGAAGGAATGGGAAGGCAGAAGACTGGACCAGGCAGGATCCCCTGTCCAGTCCCATGATATACCTCCAAGCTGTATTATCTATTGTGTAGAGCCTCCCCTGGGCACCTTGGGGCTACCACAGCCAGGGTAGCTCCTGGTAGAGTGGCTCCACTGCGGTCACTGGGGCCATAGCTGGTGCAGAGGGACTGGACCTCTATGGATAGGCCCCAGAGCCTTTTCCATGTGGGATCAATGGGTAGTATGGGGATGTCCTTGCTGAGATTTTTCTCCCCAGACATTCCTCCCATGGACTGTTTGAGAGGGTGATCCGGGCCATAATAAATTAAGACAGTTACATAGCACCTTGCACCCAAAGATCCCAAATACCAAGAGACTTTTCAGGGTCCTGATCCTGGAACTCTTACTCACTCAAGTGGTGCTCACTCATGGGAGTAGCTCTGTTGAAGTAAATAAGATTGCTTGTGTAAGGGTTGCAGGATTGGGACATAGGATTTTTGCCTGACTAAAGATTGCAAGATTGGCCCATATAGCATACCATGGTCACTTGCCCCATCTTCAATATGCAGCCACCTCTGGGATGGAAAGCAGTAATCTTTACACACAGAACACACCAACACCAGTGACTGTGGATTTAAGGTCTGATGCTGCACCCACGGATGTCAATGGGAGGCATGCTCAGAAACTGCCAGTCTAATTTTATTATAATTTAATATGTAGTGTTGGTGGCATAACTTTATTAGAGAATGGAGTCAGTGAAATGTTTTTGTTTGATGCATTGTGTAAAAATTATTTATTTAATTAAAGCTGTATTATATTCATGGACAAAGGGAGGGAACAACTCGAAGTTGCATTGAAAAATAGAAAGTGTGCAAGGAATAAACATGACTGTTGTTATGTTTGTGCAGTAATGTTGGATCCGCAGTATTGAATGTTGAGTTCTGAAGTGCTAAACCGGAAGTGCTGTGTTGCTTATACATCACAGCGCTGAGCTAATTTGCAGTCTTGCTACAACAGTTGTGTAGAATTCTGCATACTGTAGTGTTACAAATAACATACCCTTTATAAATTAACAAATAAAATTTCATTTTATACAGTTTTTAATGTGATTGCATTTTTAAAAAATATAATGCCAGAGTTTGCCACTCTGATTTGGGGTCTAGTGTGGAGTTCTATACTGTTGCCCAGCACTGTATCATCTGAGCACGGATACTATATATGCTTTCCTAACTGAAGTCATGACACTCAACATTATATATACTCTTGCAGTTTGACAGGGATTTTGACTTTTTCTCTGTTGCCATACACAATATTCCAGTGCTTGTTTCATGCACGTATTTCCTGTGTATCTGTATGAGTTTCCTCCCACCTCTTTTTTTTTTTTTTGTGTAACTTCCTCCTCCTGCAAAAGTTACTCTTCATCAGATGGAAGTGGAAAAGTGAAATTATCTCAGCCAATCAGAGTGCAGTTACATACAATTCTCTTCACACTGACTGATTTAGGGAATCTTATTTGCATACTGACTCTGTGCAATAACTACATAGTATGCAAATATATGTACCCTAGTTGGTTGCCAGCCATTATCAGCCAGTTAAAGAACAAGGATCGGTAGAACCATTTGATAGTTATTTCTCACAGATTGTTCTGTAAATGCAACTCTTTGCATTTCCATTCCTGCAATGCAGCAGTGGTGAATCCTGTGATGGGGGGAAGAGGTGGCTGCAGCATGTAATACATACAGATGTCGCATTTTCAACAACCAATATTAAAATAAGAAACAATATGGGATATTTAGCATAATAGAAACTTATGGAGTTTTTAAAATCATTTCACATTGACATAGAAATCAAACCCTGCTAATGGAGTCAGAGGGAATGGACAGCAGATATCTCAGGGCAGAAGATCAGCTACAGCTGGGAAACAGTGAACTTATCAAGGCTTCTGTCCCTGAAGCAGGGGCTTTCACCAGGTCTCTGCAGCAGTCAATGCCGTGACCATGAGATACTGCCATCTCACCTACGAGAGGTGAAAGCACTGTGATCAAGGAACTCCCTGGCCTGGCCCCAAGACATCTAAAAGAGCCTAAAGACCTGGGATGAAGACAGTGGTCGACACTTGCACTGCTCAGACACGATGGAACTCTCTGCAATAAGGGTAAGGCTCTTCTGTGTGGGACACAGAGCTTTCCTGGGGGCTGGTCGGAGACTATGGAACAAACTCCCCCAATGTTCTGTGTTCAAGCATAAAAACAGAGAGAGCATCATTCAGGCTTTAATCCTTCCTCCACATACAATGCACTCTCTCCTCAAGCACTTACTGAAAGTAGAGTTCTCTACATTCCTAGCCGTTACCCTATACATAATCATACTCATCATACCACAACGGCCCCATTAAGCAGCTAGCTATTGTAACACACAGGAACGAAGGACCATTACAAATCTCACTACCTTTTGCTCCAAATTTAAGATGCATTTCTTTGACAGAGTAATGTGTATTAAAAACCAAACAAACAACCCTACCAAAACAAAACATTCCACTGCACACACAATTCGCCCCTGGGGAGAGGATGAGAGAACACATAACACGTGACAGATGTTAGTCACTGTGCTTATGCACTACTGAAGGTGCTCAGATACCATGGAGATAAGTGTGGTAGAAGAGGCTATATAGAGTAGAATACAATAGACACAAGAATTGCACCAGTAGAATTCATCCTTTTTCGGTGGTGGCACACATGCATCCAAACTCATGTCTGACTACCACCAAAATATCCTTCAAGTTTTTCAGTGTAGTTATTCCCCTATTCAGAGTTGTGCAAATCCCTAATGGCGGAGCTATATCGGCACAGCAGCAACGTGGACACACAGGCATCAGTACTGTATTGCCAACCTCCACAGATAAAAAAAATCATGAGTTTTTCTTTTTAAAATACGATTATACTGTGCTTTTTTGGTCTGTCTTTTGATTTTTGATCTCCCCTGGCCCATCCCCAGTGTGCGTGTGTGGCTGACAATCAGTATTGTCCACGCTCCCAAATTTATTGGGTAAGGTGATTCTGGTCCCTACTGCAGAAGCTCTTACCCCCACATCTTCCTGTCCCCTGCCTACCAAATAATTCTGCCACCTGGCTCCCACCCCAATAGTTCAGCCCCCACCCCTCAAACCTTCAGTTCAGCCCTCCAGTCCTCCTACCCATATCCATTCAGCCACCCTCAGTTCCCAGCACCTCAGTTCAGCCCCCTCTATTCAATCCCCACTCAGTTCAGCTCCCCGTGCCCCTCCGGTCAGCGCCCTTTGCCCCCCCTCAGTTCAGCACCCCCTCAATTCGGCCACCTTAGCCCCCCACAGTTCAGCCACCCTCAGTGCCCAGCACCTCCATTCAGCCCCCTCAACCCCATCTGATCAGCTCCCTGCTCAATTCAGAACCCCGGCGTCCCTCAGGTCAGCTGCCTCAAACCCCCAGTTCAGCCTCCCACTCAGTCCAGCCCCCTGCACCCCTCAGTTCATCCCCCTGCATCGCTCAGGTCAGCCCCCCCCACAACTCCCCTCAGTTCAGACTCCTCAGCCCTGTCTGTTCAGACCCCCCCCTCAGTTCAGCCCCCTTAATCTGCTTCAGTTCAGCCACCTTAGCCATCCCGCAGTTCAGCCCCCCCTTAGTTCTGTCCCCATCCCCAAGTTCAGCCCCCCAGCTTCACCTCTGCTCCTCCTGGGTTCTTCACACCCCTCTCCCAGGCCTAGGGGTTGCAGTGGGGTCCCCTCCCCCTTCCAGTCTAGAAGGGGGGGAGGGGGGCTCCATGGGCTGTCACCCCCCCAGTGCCCCTTCCCAGGCGATGCTGGGGGGGTGGGGGGGGCAGAGGAACCATCCTGTCCCCACTGCCCACAGGATGGGGTGGGGGCCACCCTAAGTGGCTGGGCTCTTTGCACCCCCGCCCCCTCCTGAGAGAGGCTGAGGTTGCTGAGGAGAGAGAGAGAGCGCAGCAGCGAGCTCAGCCTGCAGCAGCTCTGATTGGCTATTCTGCCCCAAGAGGCGGGCAAGCAGGCTGGGCATCCAATCAGAGGGCTCAAATTCCCCAAAAGGCCAGAGCGCCTCCCTTCATGGCCAGAATGGCTCATGCCCAGGCCAAGGCCCTGTGGCTGAGAAGGTGGCGGGGGTCGGGCAGGGGCACGCTGACCCCCATGCCGGCAGCCCTCCCGCTGCAATCCCACACTGCGCCACTCCCGTCAGCCGGGGATGAGGGTGGGTTTGGGAAGGAGGTGGAGGACTCTGGGATGCCCACCCACAATGCACCATGGCTGTAGTGACAGAGCTGTAGTATGAGGCGTGGAACTGGAGAGGGAGGGTCTGGCTTCAGGAGCGATTTGGTGCAAAGTGACACCAAATCGCTCCTTATTTGGGGCTTTTTTGTAACAGGTGACGTCCACACAGAGTTGTAGTTTGAGAACGGTTCTAGCAGTGGTTTCAGTGATTGACTGGCATCAAGGTATATGCACTTCATTTGAATTTTAGAATCCTCCTATCCCCACTCCCATTCATTTAAGAAAACACACCCAAGTTTGTGAACTTTCTGGACTGTCCACTTGACACAGCCTATGTTCCATTTTTTTGTCCCAAACCGGGATATGCTTCAACGGTTCAACACAGGCATATACCACACTGAGGCAACAGAGACCGTGGAGGATGGAGAGAGCAAGGATGTCCTTTTTAAATAACGTAAGTACACACAAATGTATTATTTTAATATTTTTAATGTGTAACAATGTTGTATGCAGCAAAACTAGAACTACTAAAAATATGGAATTTGTATCCCTCCCCCCACATCCCCACTCCCCTTCCTCTGAAATGGGGTGGACTCGTTTTGAAAGGCAGTGCCACTTTTTTTTCCTTCATAAGACTCAGCAACATGATCTGGGCCAGGCTGCTGGCTAGCACAGGCCCCTTAGCATGTAACTCTGGCCTCTGTGTATGCTCAGCAAAGATCTGTCCTATAAGTTGGTCTGCCTGCCACGTCCCTTACTGCTAATGGCAACGACCTGTGTGCAGGATCTCCATATTGTAAACAGGCCTTGAATAAGGAGCAGAGTTCTGACTTCTTCATAAGGCTGATGTAAACTATAATTTTACATTCAGAAGACTAAGCCAGATAATTGCATCAGGAGTAGTGAAGTGTACCACTGTGATGTCTCCTTAATATTTGTGAATTGGGTATGGAACGGTTTTATGTTCCATGGTCTGTTCTGGGTGGCCAGGGAATGGTGAGCACAGATGGAAGACAGTCATGCAGCCAAACCTGTGGACAGCATGCAAGGACCCGTGGGAAAGAAGGGAAATAGTAGCACTGGTTGGAAAATGTATTTTTCACTGATTTTTTCATTTTTATTTTATTTTGTTGAAAAACTTGGTCTTTGGTTGCTGAAGACCAAAAATTTTTTGTTTTTGTAACCACCTAAAACACAGATAAAAATAGATGTTTTCTTGTGAAAATGTCTGTTTAATCAGAAAGCTGTTTTGGTTGCAAAAAAGGTTTTGACGAACACTTTTCCAACCAGCTCCACTGACCAGGCAAATGCCCCTGAAGTTAATGCAGACTTAGACAGCAGTGACTTCAGGAAGATGGGCTACATGGATTGTAAGAGATTCTTTGCTCCTCAGACTCTCTTCAATTTTGTCCATGTCTGAGACAGCCATATGAACATGGCTCCAGGGCCACTTTGCTCAGACCGTGGCAGCTTTGTGCATTTGGGGTGGGGGACTCCAAATGGGTCTCTGCTCTCTTTGCACTGGATCTTTCTACCCCTTTCCCTACACTCTGCCTCTAGGATTCTTCATGGTGCCAGTCTCCTGCCTTGGACTATGGACTCTTCTTCAGTGCCTTGCTCTTTCGACAGGTTCTTTGTATCCTAGGGAACTGTGGCAGCTTGTATGCACATGATGCAATATCCATTCTCAGAAAAACACTGCAGCTGTACTAGGTATCCATCCGCTCCCGCAAGTAGCACATGGTCTGCTCGGTTCCAGCCTCTCCCTCCTTCTACCCCAAGGTCTACCTCTCGGGCTGGTATTTCTGCAAGGTTATAGTTGCAGTGGTTTTGAGGGCACAGTTTCTTGATATTCACATGGTTTCCTGCCTGGGTGTGGTGCTTACTCTTCCTTTTTCCTCTGAAAGGACAATCTGCCTAATTCCTGTCAAATTCCTACTAGGAAGCCCTGCAACCAGACACAGGGGGCCTGAGTTTCCATTGTCGTACATCTTGTGCAGTCATTGACAGCAGTGCAAAGTAGGTGTAAAACTCTACCAAAGCAGAATCAAGGAAATGTAGGACTGGAAGGGACCTCGAGAGGTTATCTAGTCTAGTCCCTTGCACTCATGGCAGGACTGAGTATTATCTAGACCATTCCTAACGGGTGTTTGTCTAATCTGCTCATTAAAATCTCCACTGACGGAGATTCCACAACCTCCCTCGGCAATTTATTACAGTGCTTAACCGCTCTGACAGGAAGTTTTTCCTAAATATCTCATCTAAATCTTCCTTGCTTCCCTAAGCCCAGTATGTCCTGTCCTCGATGGTTAAGTTGAATAATTTATCACCCTCCTCTTTATAACAACCTTTTCATACTTGAAGACTATGTCTCCCCTCAGTCTTCTCTTCTCCAAACTAACAAACCCAGTTTTTTCTCTCTCTCCTCATAGATCATGTTTTCTAAACCTTCAATCATTTTTGCTGATCTCTTCTCGACTTTCCCCAATTTGTCCACATCTTCCCTGAAGTGCACTGCCCATAGTCCTCCAGCTGAGGCCTTGTCAGTGCTGAGTGCAGGGAAAGAATGGTAGCTTTACACCCATTTTGCTCTGGTGTCAGTGGCAGCACAAGATTCAGGGCAACAAGCAACCAGGCTCAGTGAGCATGACCTGGGGGAGGGGAAGGGAATTCCCATCCTGCTGCAGTTTGGTTTTTTGTGGTCACACTTCTTCCCCTGCCTTGGGAACAAGATGATAACATTTCAGTCAGACTTGACAACCACATTAAACCATTGTGAGGCATCAGACAGGAGATGGTCTCAAAAGACCAGGCATTTAGAAGGGTTAGATTCTCCTAGTAACTTCCTGAGATTTGTGCATATGCAGCTGAGGGGACAGTTGGGTCCCAGACATCTAGCCTTATGATCCAAGCTGCTTAGGGAAGAGTGGGAAGAGAGACAGACAGACACTCTCCCTCATACTCTGTAGTGATCTGGGGACAAAATACTCAGCTCTGAATCAGGGAGTGCAGAGACTTGAACTTGAATGGAGGGAATGGTGGCCCCCTTTGCCTCCCAAAATGCTCAGGTTTCCAGCTGAAAATGACCATTTTGACACAGGCCCATTTTCACGCAGGCTTTCGAAAGGGCGTGTTTGTTACAAAGCAGAACGAAAACAAATATCAAAACCTCAAAAGTTGCCGGGAAACACCAGTGTTGCCCTGCGCTCAGCTGTGTTCACACGGCGCAGTTCTGAACACAGTCCAGCCTAAGCACCAAGTATCCCTTCCAATGCACCTCACAGCCAAGCCTCAAATATTTGCCTCCCCAACTAGGCTGATGTGTTTCTCCTCGCCTTAAAACAAACGCTCGTGCTAGTGTAACCCACACACCTTCTGGGTGTGGCGTTCTGTCCCATCTAGTGGCACCGAGACCACTTAGAGAGAGAGAGAGAAAATGAGTCTGCTCTACAGCCTTAGCTAACAGACAGTTGGCTTTTAGCTCATGCTGTAGAGGCTCATGCTCTAAGCTCCAGAGGTCCCTGGTTCGATCCCGCCTGCTGCTGACCGGGGTCTGTCGGCATTATACTAGTATAACTCTAGTCACTGAAGGAAAGAGTGGTTTACAGCCCCCTAACATTGTTCAGTACAGCTCCATTTCATGGGTCTGACCCAAAGGCTGTTGAAGTCAATGGGAGTCTTTCTGCTGACGTCAGATCAAACTCCACGTGCATTATCAAAGAATAAATGCGTGTCCCTTCCTGCTGTTATTGTGTGAGACACTTTCTCAGGGAGTCCTGAGGTGTAAGTCACATTGTCACTTTTCTGCCTCATCAAGAGAGTGATTTGCTACACTATGTGATAGCTCCCAGACTGCTGGCCAGCCAAACCAACTCCTCGGGACTCTGCCAGTCCAAACTTTGCCTTGTAGGTAACCCTGGGTTCCCCCAGCTCCCAAACCCGCTGGAAGAGCATTCCTCCATCCAGCCCCTCTCACTGGCCACTCTCCGAAATAACCAAGTCTCCAAAGAAACAGAACACACAGCAGCAGCCTGCTGGCTCAGCTGAGGATGGGCACCTCACTGGAATATCACAGCACTGAGATTAATTTACAATAAAACAAGAATAAGTTTAGTAATAAAGAACAGAGATTTACGTGATACCAAGCAGAGATGATAGAAACAGAAAATGGTTACAAATAAATCAAAAATATGACATGCTTCAAAGCTTTGTCTAAAGCAATTTTCTCACCTAGTTACTTGTCCAGTGTCACCAAGCCACACAATCTGGGACCTACTGCTCAGAAATGCAATGAGTGCTGACGCAGCAGTTTTGGCCCACAGCCCCATCCAGCTATGCCTCAGTTTCCCTGCTCTCAGTGGCGTGCTGGCTCACAGCTTTCCCAGCTGTGCCAGAGTCTCACCACTCCCAGTGGTCTTCCCTGCTCTCAGTGGTGTGCTGGGGTCAGTGAGTCACTGGTACAGCTAGTAAAGCTCTGGACTCTGCTGGGAACAGGGCAGACTCCGCGTGGAAAGAGATCTGGTTTCACACCTTAAGGGGGTGACGGAAACCTTTACCGGTCTAAGTGAAGGAAACAGGCACAGCTCAAAGATGCTGTGGCCCAGAAACTGCTGTGGGCCAGGACTCCATTGGGAGTAAAGAAGACTCAGGCGCGTAAGAGAGCTGGTATCATGCCTTCAGGGTGACAGAACCCTTTACTTGCCTGAGTGACCCAGATGGGCATGGCACAACTGCTGGGGGGAGTCTGGATGTTGAAGAGGGGGAAAGATGCCCCTTACTCTGTGGTTTATGATTAGGGTGACCAGCAATGGAGACTCAGGCCCCCTGTGTCTAGTTGCAGGGCTTCCTAGTAGGAATTTGACAGGAATTAGGCAGATTGTCCCTTCAGAGGAAAAAGGAAGAGTAAGCACCACACCCAGGCAGGAAACTGTGTGAATATCAAGAAGCTGTGCCCTCAAATCCACTGCAAGCATAACTTTGCAGAAATACCAGCGCGAGAGGTGGACCTTGGGGATGGGGGGGAGGGAGAGGCTGGAACCCAGCAGACCATGTGCTACCTGCGGAAGCGGATGGATACCTAGTATAGCTGCAGTGTTTTCCTGAGAATGGATATTGCATCATGTGCATACAAGCTGCCACAGTTCCCTAGGATACAAAGAACCAGTCGAAAGAGCAAGGCACTGAAGAAGAAAGAGTCCATAGTCCAAGGCAGGAGACTGGCACCACGAAGAATCCTAGAGGCAGAATGTAGGGAAAGGGGTAGAAAGATCCAGTGCAAAGAGAGCAGAGACCCAGTTGGAGTCCCCCACCCCAAATGCACAAAGCTGCCATGGACTGAGCGAAGTGGCCCTGGAGCCGTGTTCATATGGCTGTCTCAGACATGGACAAAACCGAAGAGTCTGAGGAGCAAAGAATCTCTTGCAATCCACGTAGCCCATCTTCCTGAATCTTGGTGGGGGGCCATGTGACCCTGCATGCTCCCCCACGTGTTTCTTTGGGACAACACGGTGCCAGGTACTGGGAGAGGTGTGTCCGTCCCAGGGCCCAGCCAGGCATGGAGGGCAGAGAGCGCTGGGCAGGGAGAGTCGAGTCAGTTGGTCACCCCCTCCCCCAGTGTGAGAGAGGTGTACAGGAGTGTGTGTGTGTGGTAGAGGTGTGTGTGTCACCCCTCCCTATGTGACCCCTAAAGCCTTAAAGATAAAAAAGTAAATAAAAAGAGTCCAACTCTGCAGTATTTCTTTTTTGCGCAGTCTTAGTCAACTTGATGTTAATTTGAACGTTTGTACTGCATAGTTCTGATTGATTGCCGTTGAACGCACTTGAATATGAGTAATTTTACCAGGTGTCCCGTGTTTAGCATAGGGAAATATGGTCACCCTATTTAGGATGGTCAGTTCAGATGTCATTAAACCAATTGTGAGATTGGAGAACAAAGCAGTCAATGCCCTGTCGAGAAAAGAGGGGGCAGAGGTGAAGCTTACATCATGGCCAGTGGCCAAAACTCTAGCCTCAAACTCACAAGGGAGTTGTGACAATCGCGGTCCAGACACCACATGGGGAGAACAGGGGTCTGAACCCTGAAGGATAAGCAATGGAATCAACTGATTGCATACAATATTATTGTCCTATAAAAGTGTATCCTGTAAGGTCTTTTACTGGTGATTAATATCAGTGTGACCTGTATGTTTTAGCACTATGTGAGGAATTCTGGCTATTATGAGGATATTACGTTTTAAAGTCTGTGACCAAGCAAAGGGAGAAAGGCTTTCTCCCAGGCAGGAAGGCAGGCAGCTATCTCCCTGTCTGCGCTGTAAATTAAGCATTGTGGAACCAAAACACTGGAAGCCCCATTTACACAGGAGTCAAGAAGAAGAGAAGAACCGCGGGGGTGGGGTGGGAGTCATCCTGTCTCTGTGTACAAAAATGAGTTTTGGGAAACATGAGAAGAAAAAAAGCCATTTTGGCATCCATCACTGAGGGAACAAAGAGGTAGGCCCTCTTTGTATCTCCGAACGGTGGGTTCTCCCTGCTACGTGGGTTGGTGATGCTGAAGAGAAACTGTAGACAAAGCGTCGAGCCTGCTAGGAGTCCCCTAGAAGCATGTTATACTTTTGTTTTATTTGTAATCATTTTCTGTTTCTATTATCTCTGCTTGGTATCACTTAACTCTCTGTTCTTTATTAATAAACTAGTTTTATTATGAACTCATCTCAGTGCGGTTATATAAAAGGGATGTGTGCATCCTCTGGTGAGCCAGCGGGCTGGTGTGCGTTCTGTCTCTTTGGAGATAGCAGGCTTAGTAATTTCTGCGTGTCCAGCAAGAGGCCTGGATACTGCAGAGGAACGCTCTTCCAGCGGGGTTCAGGAATTAGGGGCACCAACAGTTACCTGCAAGGCAAGGCAAGGACTAGCAGAGTCCTGAGGAGTTTGTTAGGCTAGCTAACAGTCTGGAGTGACATGGAGCTGATGCAGTTTAGCAGCAGCAAATCTCTCTCTTGCTGCGGCAGAAGGGTAACAAGGTGACTTACTGTTCTGGATGCCCCATGAAAGCATCACCGGTAGGGGGTCTGGAGGCTGATTGTCACACTATGCAAGAACTTGTTCCCTTCCACAACTACCCTCACACCTGCTCTCCCCACTGACTTTAGGCCTGAATTTACACCAATAAACCACTTATGGGGAGCACTAGTTCCTCTAGGATGGTTGAATTAATTAATAAATATCACAATGTGCTATTACAAATGTAGTAGAAACATGGGCATGTACTAGAGGTTTTGTCCAAGTGGGAAACTGACAGAAATCCCGTTGCAACTCCCCATCATCAGAGAAGCAATAAACTCCACCTGGACAGAAAGTAACATACTGTACATATAACAGGCAAGTGACTGATGCAGTAGAAAGAACAGATACTTCTCTGTAAAATACCCTAATTAGAAAACCTGTACAAGAATGAATATGGGGCACAGGCAAGGTTTTGAGACCCAAAGCTTCACTACTGTCTTCACGTGTCCTAGCTAGAAGGGCTTTTCTCATTTTTCAGAGTGTGACGGGTTAGTGGTAAATGTTGCAAGGGCTTGTGCAGGTAAATTACAGCAGATCTGTGCTAGGGTTGAGTAATTTGGGATTTGAGAAACCTGGGTACAAGTCCCTGCTCTGCCACCGCCTTCGTGTGTGACCTTGGGCAAGTCACTTAGCCTCTCTGTTCCTCTTCTGTACAATGGGGCTAATAGGACTGCTCTGCCTCACGGAGGGTTGTGACGATAAACAAATTAAAAGATAATGAGACACTCAGATACTACAGTAGTGGGGCCATGTAAGTAACTTACCCAGATAGATGTCCATGCAGGACATCCTGACACTGCCCGAAGCCAGTGAGAAGGACCAGGGGTGAGTACTGTAAGCTGGCATGTGAAGGAGCATATCCTCATCCAAATGGAGCAGAGACTCAGCTCCTCTGCTTGCTGGGATTTCCCCCAGCATGGAGGAGTGCCCAGTGAACATGCACCTGCTCAGCCAGTTCTTTCCACCCACATCCCTATAGTCCCAGCACAGGGGGCATGACAGGAGGAGGGTGGGACCATCGCCAGCTGACATACGTTTGAGCAGGCTGTTCTAACCCATGGCTGGAATCAGGCAGAGACTCAGGGAGCGGCCAGCTCCTCAACAGTGGCCAGCTCCCCACCACCCCTCCCAGTGCTGCAGAGGATGTAACAGAGAATCAGCCAGCAATCCTTACAAAACTCCCCTGTTCCATATAAATCTGGTTGACTGTGGGCAGTATTTTGAACACCTCCAGATTTCACCGCAGCAGGATTTTCAGTAAAATCCACTGATGCCAGAGCCTGCCAACAGCCTGTATCCTAGATAAGTTAGGACCCTGAGCCTGCAAACTCTAGCCTTACATTGGCAACTCGTTCTTGGTATGGCCTTTGGGCCAAATGCCAGATTGTCGGGGGGGGGGGGGGGGGGAGAGAATGCTGCCCTGTCGCCAAGCATGCGCTTCCATGCCCAGGCCCAGTCCAGGAAGTTTATTCTTTTATAACAAAGGTTAACAAACAAAGAGAACACAGTCTTAAGCCAATACCTGGTCCCCAGGCTGCTAAGTCACCCCTCCTAGAGGTCTCTGGCTCTCCAGCTCCTGGCAGCACTTTGTCTCCTCCAGCTCCACTCCCCTCTTGAGGTTGTGGAGTTGCCCCTTTGCTCAAGGGACCCACCACAGCTGTCAGCTCCACTCCAGTGTGACCTCTGCTGACTTGGGCTCAACCTGTCTCAGTCCTATCCCACCAGCTGCCTACTAGCTGCACTTTATAGGCCCAGGTGTAGCTCAGCCCTCTTCAATTAGCTGGATTGGGCTACCCTGCTCCAGTGCAGTGGCACTGGGCTCAGTCTGTCCACAGAAACCAGCTATCCTGTGACACAGCACTGAAAGGCTAACCGAACAGGTGCTGTATTTTGCGGATACCAGTCCCGGGGAAGAGGGGAACTGGACACAGAAATCAACAGATGTAGCAAAGAAGCAATTTTTATCCTTCTTTATTTGTTGAAAATGTCACTTAAAAATAGTTCAAAATAAAAACATTAGAAAAATTGAACTTGCATAAGTAAATAAATCTACATGACAAAAGATCAAGTGGAAGGCAGCTGACACGGAGCATCCATCTTAAGACAGACTAACCAGAACCTATTTACAAAGTACTGTAAACAAAGTAACTATGGCAACACTGCTATCCGTTTGACATGGCTTCCTTTCCTTTATTTATTTAATTTAATTTTATTTTTGGCTTGTTACGCTCAGTACATGCGTCTGTTCCAAAAACGTACTAGCACATCCTCCAGCACATTAAAAATCTTATAAACATGCATATGTACACAGCATGGGTTCAAATAAACTCTGAACTAGATGGATATATTTATACCTTTTGCCCAGGACTATAAGTCACAGTCTGGTTTAGTTCACTTATTGATTACAGTTCATGAGCCAAATGTTGCTTGGGTGTGTGCATAAGTGCAATGCCAGCTAGACAGCAGACACAGCCGAGCTGCTGCCGGAGCATGGGGTAGATTACTGCCTCTCCTACCCTGGCTCCCCAAAACTCAGTGAAGTTACTCTGACAGGAGCAGCACAGGGATGTTACTCGGGAAGTGGGAGAACCAGCTTCATGACACCCAGCCACACACCAACATTTCACACTTCTACCCTTCACAAGTGAATGGATGTTAAAGCCCAGTGCCCATGCAATGAGGCATGGACAGATTGCCATGGCCAGTGGTCAGCTTAGTACAGTTCAGCTTCACACACTTACTGCTGATGTGCGAGGAGTCAGAGAGCTGGTCGCTTCAGGGACCACCTACCATCGAGAAGTAAGGACAGGGATGGTGAATGCTGGCCAGAGCAAACAAGGCCCAAGATTTTTAAAAAAAAATCAAACAAACAAACAAAACAAGATCACCCAAACAAACTCACAATAAAATGAAAACCCATTTTAAAATGCTCCACCGTTTTTAGAATCCAGCTTTTCAGCCTAATTGCTTTTCATTCCCAAATGCAATTTGCCCCACTCAGGTTGAACTTTAATTGCAATATGAGGGTTATAATTATTCCCTGTAATATTTCCTTCATGAAGAACTTAAAGAGTAATGAGCTATGATATGTGTCTATATCTCTTTGGGACACACTGCCCCTTGATATTCATTCTTAACAGTTAGAATACTCCAGACCTTCTGCTAAAATTAACGATGTATTGCTAGCAAAGGAAAAAAGGCAACAATAACAAAACAAGGGGAACCCAGAGCCAGATGGAAATGCAATATGCAGTCTATATATACACACCGTATGTGTTGGTGCTGGTATTTCTGCCAGCAATTTGTAAAAACTGTATAAATTCTTATACAGGAGGGAGACTGATCATTGCTGCTCTTGTCAAAGCATAAATGTAAATATTTTTCCTATTGCAACAGAACATTTTTTCCTATTATAAAGCCCCTTTGGGGTGGACGGAGTAATTAGTTGTCATTGTCTTTTTTCATAACCAAGGTGAAGGAACTGCAAATGTTTTAAGTAGGGGGGAAAAAAACCTAGCAACCCCTTGTCAAGCCAAGTGTGCATTCCATAAAGAGGGGAGCACATATGGCAAGGTAAAAGGACTGGGAAAATATAAAGCTTATTCACTACATGGACATTTAGAACGTGAAAATGTAACAGGACATAAGTATTAGAGGTCATGCATTAGAAACAGGCCTTTGGGCAAAAGAGAAGTTAACTGTTGTGTTAACCATTAGCTGCTAAGAGGCAGTTCCAGCCAATGTGACTTCCTGATGTGCTAATGACAGAAGAAGTTCCTACTGCTCCAAGGAGTTAAATTAAAAATGTCTTAAAATGTTAATTGCACATTTTCATCTGTATAAAGGCCACATGGGAACCACACTATTGCAGGGCACTAGCTCACTACAGACAACTAAGGGTGGTGGAGAGGAATATGTGGAGGGGAAAACTTCCATTCTTGATTTTCAGAAAACAAGTGCTAGTTGCTTTTTGGTTTTTACTTGACTCCAGCTCAATAACATTTCCATTCAATAAATTAAGTACCGGGCACGTTAAAAAGAATAAAAAGGAAAGCATAAAAAGTGCTTACATTTCCTTTATAGGAAACCACTGTCAAATCCCTCTTCTGAGTGGCAGTCATTTGCAGACTTCTTATTTGCTTCCAGTAGCAGGTACAATGAGGTATTAGTTGCTGCAGATGAATTGTGAATCGTAGACCCCTTGCTGACCATTTTAGCTGTTGACTATTTACTTGTTTGTGGTATGTGTTATATCCTTATGGAATAGAAACAGACTATTTTTCACTACCACTTTTTTTTTGTAACAAAAAAACCCCACCACAACAAAATAAAATAAGGAGCAAGAAGCAGCAAAGCATCCAGTTCTGCTTCCCAAGAACGCCTGAGGTCACACGCAACTGCCAGCAGCTTCATCCAGAATTCAAGCTAAAACCGAGGACTTGCGCCCAGTCTCATCCCTGGCACATTCATCAGTTTGCTTCAATAGCCTTCTGACTAACTTCTCTAAATCTTTTCTTGATTTCAGCTCTTCTTCCAAACATTGTTTCATTTTTTTACTCTCCTGTGGGGTGAGGAAAAAACCCACTATATTTATTCTTATCAAAGTTCAAAAACCTCATAGGCCCAAAAGAGCAAAGCATTTAAATATGCGGTTAATGTTAAGTGCATGCCTAAGTGCTTTGCTGAATAGTAGTAGACATAAGCATGTGCTTAAGTGTTTTGCTGTAGCATGGCCTTAATCGTCACTTAAAAGTGGTGGGGGGAAAAGCCCCCCAAAACCCAAACACACCCAAAGCAGGGACATTTGACAAAATTTAGTGCTGGTTTCCAAAGAGTCACAGACCGGGTCACTTGTGGTTTGGAATACACTAAGGGCCTGATCCTGCTCAGCCAGATCCTGCTGCTCTACAGATCCACATTGAAGTTACTGGGACTTCACATGGGCATAAGCATCCACCTGCAGGAATCCCATTCCAGGACCACGACTTCAAGGCCCTCTGGTAGTGGAGTGATGTCAAGAAGATCCAGAACTGGGGTGCAGGGGAAGGGAAGGAGGGATACTTCCCTCTCCTACCCCAACGGGGATTAATTTTTACATCCGTTTATCATAATCCTATAAAAGGAACCCTGAGGTCCGTAGAGATTAAAGGAGACAGGACAATTAAAAAACCAATATATGGCTGCCAGAGGCTAAACCCTGCTCTGTACTCTTCATATACTGACACAAAGTATAGAGCCCCACGGATCCTGCAGCCACTTGGCACATAGAACTCCTGCTGACGTCAATAGGAAGTGTGCCTGTCAGGCAGCTGCAGGATCAGACCCATAATTTTGAAGCCATCTCAGCCCTCAAACAAAGATTGGCTAATTGATAGAATGTTGGTAGAGCAAGGTCACCTGTTTAATCACTGCTCCTTACTGACAGCACATGCAGAAATGCTCTAATTACCTGCTTTAATTCTTTGACCTGATCTTTCAGTGCATAAACCGTGTCTACCAGACTTCTAGAAAATAAGCAGAAAATTAAGATAAGAGAGCTGAGGTGCAGTAAATCAACATCAGAATGAGGTTTGCATACAAATAAAGAGTTAGTTGTGGGAGGTGCTGGCAGTTTGTATTTTATCTTAGGCTGCTTATTTCAGCAGGGCTATTAACATTTCTTGAGTTAAGTATGTGCCAGCACCTCAGTGCTGAGGGTCCATCCATAACACCTTGTTCTGGAGTCTCAGCAGAGGAGCATTTAAACGTCACAGCCATCAAAACAGTTACCAGAACATGTGTTTATCTAGGTCTCAACAACAAAACATACAAGGCATTTACATCAAATGGTATGCATGGAATATGGATGGATGGCCACAAGAATGAATCTGTCGGGGCTCGGCCGGAGCAGTAATGGTTTTACAAATAAATAACCTCCAATGGAATTATGCTGATTTACACCAGCTGAGGATCTGGCCTCCAATTTTAAAAAGAAAAGGAGCTAAATACAAATTGGAATCAGTCTTGTACTCCTCGCCACCTGAAACTCCCAGTGAATATAAAGGATGCACTGGCTATATTCTGACCTGAGTACCTATATCCTTCCAATAACACTACACAGAGAAGACATGGCCTTGGTTTTTAAGGTATCATCCAAAATCCACTGGAATTTATCATAAAGTTTAAAGCATAAACACACAAATAGGGAAGCCTCTAAGCAGCTGACTAGCCTCACGCACTTTTCCTCCGTGACAGTCTGACCATTGCTTCTTGTTTCCTCTATGATGATTTTCTCTTCCTCGGGCAGTAGGACCTGGGGTATGGAGTCTTTACGAGAGCCTATAAACAAGAGTTGCCAAACAAAAAGAAAAACTGAAACCTTCCACAACAGCTGACACCATTTAGAAATAACAAGCCTAATTGTGAACTGGCTCACCCTAGTCGATATTAGGATAGTTCATTGGGAAACGGCTGGAGGTGGAATTGGGTCCCCCATTCAGAGCAAGTCTAAGTCCTTGTGTTGCCTGCTAGCATTCATTCATTAGTATTTATAGGACAGTAGCACCCAGAAGCTCCGGTCAGGATGGGGTCCCTGTTGCGTACACATGTCCCCTGCCTTAGATGGTTTCTTCAAATGCCATGATCAACATTCCTCCTTTGAGCTAACTTGCCATTTAAGCCTTGATAACACACTAGTTTCTGCGCAAACATTGTGCATCCAGGAGTAAAACTTTCAACAGCATGTGCAGAGCCAGACACGTCAAGCCTGCTAACAACGAGAGCAGAAGTGACTCCTCTAGATCCCCACAGTGCCTACACTGCAGTATGTTAAATACCCACATGGAGTCAGCACCCTTAAAAACTTGTTTTTTGAGTGATTCCCCATGATAGCTGTGGCCATTCTCAATCTAAGCATCAGGAATACGGAAAGAAGGTACAAAATGGGCAATGGCCTAATTCAGCAAAGCACTAAATCACACGTTTTAATATATAAGCATGTGTTTAAATCCTATTGACTTCAATGGGACTTTAGCAAGGATGGACGTAAGCACGTGCTTAAGTTAACTGGGGCTAAAGCAGCAAATGGCAAGTTGTTGGAGGCGCTCGCTGAATCTAAAATTATCTGATTGCTTATAAATTAAAGTATTTGTTTAGGGTAGGAACCATTAGAAGATACATGTTTCATGGATCCCAATTTAAAAATGTTTCCTCATCAGATAGTTCACCAGTTGAATCTGATCTCTCAACAGCACTGATAAATAGCCGTAGTTCCAGAGTTTCAGAAAATGTTAGATACTCAGGTTCTCATGAAGCAGCTTGTTCTTAAACACGCGGCTGATCAAGAGATAATATTCAAGCTTCCTTTCAAAAGCTACCTACCACCCTGAGATTAGCATCAGTTTCTCTTACTCACAGCCACAGGCACAAACTAAGTTTGTTTAATTCCTACCAAGTGCTAGTGAAGTAGCTGTGTACTACAACCCAGAGCATCTGCCATCTTACCTCCTACTTGTTCATCCTCTGTGACAGAAGAAAAACAATAGCAAATAAACCACTAAATGTATGAAATGTTCTTATCTTGATGATTCAAACACCACGGTTTCTTTGCACAAGCTTGACTGCCGTATGTTGCAACACTGTTTTTTTCCTAAGAGGTGATCATCATTTCAGATACCTTGTGAATTATGTAATATATTTGTGTGTCTACCTGAACTGAGAGTTTGCTGAAAACCTGCACCAGTGCAATAGGCCTCAATAACTTTCAGAATCTGGGCATCCTCTTCTAGTGCAGCAGTACCTGCAAAACATTGCAAATATTGGCTAAAAGCAATATATTTTGGCTTCTTTTTTCTCTCTCAAAACCCTTGCAACAAACTCACTTACGAGGAGAGACAGCCTTGCTTGTATGACAAATGGTATTGTCTCTAGGAGAGGGGCAGAGGTGATACTCTCAATTCAAAGGAATGGAGAGCTTTGCATTTCACATGAAGGCCAATTAAGTGGAGTGGCGCCTACCTTTGGCTGAGGTCTGACTAAAGGAAGGACGGGGATCCTGGATAGCAAGTGCTGTGAAGAGTCAGGTAGCTACTACCCACGGTATGAGGGACTTGCAGGGGAAATAAGTGCATTTGTTAAGAAGTTGCAGGCTTAAAACCCCACTGCCAGGATCGTTGAGAGAGGTACAACTAAGAACTAGGACTCAGGAAGTCCTGATTTCTAATCCTGGCTTTGTCACTCTCTCACTCTGTGGGCAAGTCATTTATCTATTTTAGGGTTTTGTACTGCCACTCTTCACCACAGTATCTGATCCACTTCCATGTGAAAATCAAGTTATGTCCCAAGTAGACTTCATGGAGTCTCCAGCAGGTCTCCCACAACGGGATTAAAAAAAAAATTGGTGGGCAAGAAGGGGAGTTAGATTTTATCAATTTCTTTTTTGTTGGCAGGGGTTTAGCAGTACAAGGAGACGCCTGCATTGGGAATATTATTCTTATGTTGGAAAGCTTTTTTGAAGAGATAGGTTTTGCAATGTTCCTTAAAGATGGGCAGACGCTGGACTGGCCTGATCTCCTCTGAGAGTTAATTTCATAGCCAGACCCCCTTGACAAAGAATGTTTTGCCCCCAGCTCTCACAGGCTTCTTTCTTGGGCTTTGTGATCTGCATTGTCCTAGAAGAGCACAGCTATTGTGATAGTTCATAGATTGAAATTCAATTTAAACCATTAACTGCTTTGAAGATTATCCTTTCGGTCCCTGTTTCTCTATCTGTATGGTGAGGATAATAACTTCCCTACCTACCTCATCGTGATTTTGTGATGCTTAAATCAATGGTAAGAGTGATATAAATCCTAAGCATTCCCACAAGGGTCTCTCAAAACTAAGATAGATGGTAGCTGTGCATGGCATAGTGGGAAGCTTATGAGTATGATGAAGGCTTTCAAAAAATCTTAGAAACAAAGTACCTTTAGTTATTTATGTGCAACATATGATGCATTGAACAAATGGCTCTGTTTTCATTTAAAATCTCATGTAAATTACGTTGCAAACAGAACTCCCCTACAGAAAAGGAAACACTTACTTTTTCTAATAACAAACTCCTCATCAGATGCTTTTCTCTCCGTTTTCCTTTTAGGAAGAAACTTCTTCATGGTCTTTGGACTCTTGCTGGAATCCTATAGAGAAACAGACTTTCCTTCTAAACAAGAGCCAAAGATAGCTAAAATAGTAAAAGCGGCAAAGAGTGGCACCTTATAGACTAACAGACGTATTGAAGCATAAGCTTTCGTGGGTGAATACCCACTTTGTCAGATGCATCTGACATATTCACCCACAAAAGCTTATGCTCATGCATCTGACAAGGTGGGTATTCATCCACGAAAGCTTATGCTCCAATATGTCTGTTAGTCTGTAAGGTGCCACAGGACTCTTTGCCGCTTTTACAGATCCAGACTAACACGGCTACCCCTCTGATACTTAAAATAGCAAAGCAATTCTGACTGAATTTGGTTCATTGCATTATGCACTAAATTCCTTTGTAAGCAGTTATAAAGTTAAGGAAACTTCACAGCACTTAGGGCTATTCCCTGCACTAGGTCCGTGTGCACAAATCCCAGTAAAAGCAACGGGAACTGTGCATGTGTCTCAGGCAAATGACAGGGGAATAAAACACAATCAGATGAAATATAATCTTTTGATAAGTGACTCACATAAATTCACTAGAAATATCAGTATGATCAACTTTTCTGTGGTCAGTTATAAAATTCCCTATAGAATTGGATACATGTTAATTCCTAGACTACAATTTATAACACAGAACATATCATAAATTATATATTGTTTATATATATACACACACACTATATCTGTGTGTATAAAATTATAAACACCTTCCCACACACATATATATGAAATATAGGCATATGCACACAGAGTTAGTGTCTGATAAGATTGTAAAGATAAGAAACAAGTGTTTAGTTCTTTTGTTGAGCCATAATCATTCTTATTGATTTTGAAAGCATTTGTATATGACAGGTTATGTGTAATATAAATATCAAGGGTAAAAGATCTAGTAACTAAATAAATAACAGGGGTGTCATGTTTTTCATGCAATGCAGCCTTTGTGTCACAGTTCTAAATATTTTTGGTGAGCCCGTTCAAAATGTATTTACCAATCAGAATTGAATCGTGTTGTAAATTATTAAAAGCAGGCACAATTAGGAAAAAGCAAACGGGAGAGGAAAGATCTGCTTAATAAAGGTCACGGCACAAGCATTCTATGTTACAATAAGCCAAAGAGATGTATCTACCCTTACCTTTAAGATATAAGACATCCTCTAAAATGAATATGTAAAGAAAGAGAAGATGAGTGTGAGTGGTCGATGATTTTATTGACCAAGTCCATTTAATCAATAGTTCTAAAACAACATTTAAATGTTAGTGTTGCAATTAATGTGCTACAAGGATAGTCACACCCTCAATATCAACATGCAAAAGAACCAAAAAGAGCATGGTTTCATGCAAAATTATGAATGTTGAAAAATTAATTAAATATGAAATACATGACAAGCAGGCATTAATATACTCCTAATACAGGAAAAAAAGTAATCATGCTTCAATGAGTAGTAGTAGGATGTCAGTAAATATTGCCTATTTATAACCATACATCTTAGAAATGCAATAAATCACGAAAAATCCAACCTCAATATGCAAGCTAAGGCACTGATTCTGCAGCTGCTCTGCATGCACAACTCTCACCCAGACTTGTGGAGAAGCTGTAGGATCAGGCTCAGGGGTTTTGCTCTATGCTCAGATTTGTTTCAAGAACAGTAACCATTTCTTCAAGTCAGCGGGGGTGAGGGAACATTTGGTGTAAGGGTGGCAATGCCCGCTGGCGTGCTGTGAACTGTGTTTTCTAAAGTAGAATGGGACCCTTTCCTAGTGAAATTATTTTTTCTCCTGATCAACATCCCCCTAAATGGGAGACTGCTACAGTGCGAGGCATTGAAATACACCAGAATTTTCCTTCTACTTCACGAGAAATAGTTTTTCCCCTATAATCATCGTCAATATGGCCCAAATCCTGCCCTCTCCTCAGCAGACACACTGGGCTCTCAACACAGTGGAACCACTGTGGATCTGTTGCAGAAGAGGACAGGAAGGTGCCAGAAGATTTTGCAGGGAGGTGTCCACACATGCTGCATCCAGTACGGGCCCACAGCATAGGTTTCTGTGGTATCCATTTGCTCTGAGGACAGTGTGGAGTGGACAGGGATGACTGAACCTCTAGTCTTCCCTAGTGTGGGTTGCAAAGGCCACAGAAACTATTCCAGTCCTTAGGCTGGATTAGCAGAGTAGCTCCCTGGCCTGATAACCTGCAGTCAGGTGTTCCCCAGCAGTTAGACAAGTTTCATGGCCAAAGTACTGAGGGCTAGATTTGCTCCTAGAAGCAGCTCTTACTACAAATGTTTTTGTGGGGTCTCTGGGAAAGACCCAGAGACCCTATATGACATGGGTTTTGAGGCAAGATTCGTCCTCTAAGTGCACTCACGTGGTGCCCTCTGACCCAACAGAAGTTGCTGTTTGCACAGAAATGTGCTGCTGTAAGAAGAAACCTTGCAAGTCGTGCAAGGCAGGTAATTTTTCAAACTAGGAAATGTGTGTCACACCCCATTACCCCAAATCCGTACATGAGAATTTACTGATGGGCACCTGCTCTGTAATTTCAAATTATGACTAGAAACAGAACAGGAAAAATGACCCAGTTTAAATGGAAATGGCGACACTGATACACAGTGCGTAAGCAGGCTTCTGGGGTTTCCTGAATGCAGCTAGCTACGAGAAAGAGCACATGAATATGTGAAATTCCGCCCTACGAACAAGAAACCAATTGAAATCTCAGTGGATGTCTAAAAATCTCGTATCTTTCCATCAAACTCTGCGCCTCCCCCCCAGACAATAATGAATTTCTTTCAATTGAAGCTCTAAATTCTCTTTACAGAAATGGATTTTTAAAATCATTTTCATATGTCTCATAACAGGAACCTGACCTGGTCTGATTTCTCATCCCCATTACATGGTTCTATCCATGAGGTTCAGCCTAAATTTTAAAAGGTCTTGTTCAAAACCATTACTGTCCACCAGGTAATTGTGGGAGGTGTGAATTAAGAATCATAGGCGTTGTGTTGAAGCCCTTTGAGCCACTTAGTGTGTGAACAGAAATGTTATGCCTTTAAAAACAGGGCCAAATTCTGGCTTCTAGTGCGTGAACATAGCTCCAGTTGGAGTTCATCTGAATTTACCCAGGTGTAACACCAAGATCAGAATGTGTTTAAAATTTACTTTTTTCCTTCCTGCTCAGAGTGGGCCAATCAATTAGTGTACATTCCAGATGAGTCGTGTCAGGTCTGGTTCTACTTGGAATTGGGGTTCTGATTTGCAAAACGCAAACGATTCTGAAAAGGTTTTTTATTTTTAAGCTACAAAATGGTGCAGGGGAGGGGCCACATACAGATCCTAGCAGATGAGGTCCACTTCCCAAGAACCCTCTTCACAATTGGCGCTTACGAGCACCCTGCCAGCAACCTCAGTAGGGTGGGCCTGAGCTGAATGGCTCATTCCTAGATCCAACCCTGCAAAATGCATGTGAGGCATGCTGATAGGGCAGTGAGACACACATCAGCTACACATGCTGTGCCTGATCCGTAGACGTTAAATAAGTGGCTTTTAATTGACAACCTGGAATCTTTCCATGAACACTAGCTTCACTTACACATTGTCATATTAAGGTTTGTGTGGGTGAGGGCTGGGGGCTGCCACCAGAACGTTGCTCCTTAGCACACAGGGCATTGCGGACATCCACTTTGTGTGTGGGATCATCACAGCCTGCCCCATGCTCAGCAGAGAGTTTTTCACAGTACTGTAGGCTTCACGCACCAGTCACATGGTCATTCTCTTATCACACAACAGTTGTTATGGAATCACCATTAATAAATTCTCTTCTAGAGAAATCTTAAGCTGTTTTCTAGACATATAGTCTAATGTGCTGTGTTGCAATTACCCAGTCATAACTTGTGAATGGGATTCAAAGGGCTGTGGTGTCAATAGTTATATTGGTCAACCTAGACATTTTTGGCCTATTTTAAAAGAAAATTCATTTCTTATTGCAAAGCAGTGATTCATCCTTAGATTAAAATGCAGTAAATGGGCAACAGTTTGTTATATATGAAAACGGTTAGTCAACATTAGGGACTCGGAGCATGGAAAGATTAAGGGATCTTAAAACCCAATTTAGTTTCCAAAATAAAATTTCTGATTTTTCTTAATTAAAAAAATCATCTCAACTGCCACCGTGATGTCTCAACCCCCATCCTAAATAATTCACTCCTGCAGCCCACAGACCCCCCCGCGCCCATCAGGTTTCAGAGTATTGCAGGCCCTGAGAATGAGCTGTTATAACAGAAGGGTGGCTGACACAAGCCTAGGATGCGTCTAGGACCATGAGACAGTAATGTTCACACCTTCGTTGTAACCAGGATGATTGGTGATTCAGCTGTTTAGTCATCTACTGCTACCGGGAACATTAAACAATTACTCAGTTTATTTTAAGGGAGGGAAGGATAGTCTTGTGGTTAAAACAGGGGACTAAGAATCAGATCTGGGTTCTATTATGGGCTTCCCCACCGACTTCCCATGTGTCACCTAAGCCCTGGAAACTGAGTTTTTTCAGGGGGATAATACTAACAGGGGATCTGTGATCTAGCACCAAAAATACAGGGTGGAGAAATATAATCAAAATTAATAGTGGTTTCCTTCCCACAATTTTCTGTGTTGAGCCCAGTTCTGAAGTCCTCATGTACATAAAACTCTCAAATGGAGGCTTTGCCTAAAGACTGCAGGACTGGAATCAGTGGAAAATATAAACTCTTCAATCCTGCAAATATGTATATACTTAACTTAAAGCACGAAACTTTGTTCCACTGACTTGGTGGGACATACATGCTAAGTGTTTGCAGGATCAGGGCTTTATTTTGTGCAGTCCTTTAACACCTATCTTCGTTAAAGGTCATTAAACCTACTCCTTTCTACTATCATCATGCAAAACAACTCTGTGCACAAATGTTAAAGATTTCTATGAAAGGCACAATATCCTGCATGTATCCAAGATTACCTCTTTGTAACCTAGAGCTGCTGATGGTCTGAGTGGAGGAGCGGGTCGGAGACAACTTAAGGTCCAGGCTTTAAGGATTTTGGGTGGTTCCAGTGGTCCGCGAAGCTGTCCAGTTGAACTAAAAGTCTGAGAAAATACCTGATGAGATGGTGAAAGCTGTTTGCCTTCGCATACAATATATGAGAGGGGGGAAAAAAAGACCTTTCTCCATCTGAACTACTGTAAGGTCATGGCTTACCACAAAGATAGCAAGGGACATTAGAAAAATGACGTGAATAGCTAGCTACAGTGTTAGGTGTGAACTCAACAGTCACAGGCATGATGAGGGCTCAGAACCATGACCTCAATGTGAAAAATCCTGTAGCTCTATAAACTGGTCTGAAATCAACAAGATGAAATTCAATGATGACAAGTGCAAAGTACTTCACTTAGGAAGGAAAAATCAAATGCACCACCTCAGAATGTGGAGTAGCTATCTAGGCGGTAGTACTGCCAAAAGGGATCTGGGGGTTATAGTGGACCACAAACTGAGCAGGAGTGGCCAATGTGATGCAGCTGCAAAAAAGGCAAATATGATTCTGGGGTGTATTAACAGGAGTGTTGTATGTAAGACACAGGAGGTAACTGTCCCGCTCTGCTTGGCACTGGTGAGGCCTCAGCTGAAGTACTGGGTCCAATTCTGAGCACCACTGTTTAGGAAAAATGTGGACAAACTGGAAAGAGTTCAGAGGAGAGCAACGAAAATGATGAAAGGTTTAGAAAACCATTTAGTCTTGAGAAAAGAAGACTGATGGGGGACCTGATAACAGTCTTCCAATACGTTAAGGGCTGTTATAAAGAGGATGGTGATCAATTGTTCTCCATGTCCACTGAAGGTAGGACAAGAAGCAATGGGCTTCATCTGCAGCAAGGGAGATTTAGGTTAGATATTAGGAAAAACTTTCTAACTACAAAGCTAGTTAAGCTTTGGAATAGGTTTCCAAGGGAGACTGTGGAAGCTTTAAAAACAAATTGGACAAACATCTGTCAGGGATGATCTAGGTTTACTTGGTCCTGCCACAGCAGAGGGAGCTGGTCTTGATGACTTCTCGAGATCCCTTCCAGCCCGACATTTCTATGATTCTGTGAAACTAGCTAGATACAAAACCATCTGCTTTTGTCACATTAGGTAAGAAGAAAGCCTAGCGTCAATATTGAGATCCAATAAGTTCAGAAAGGACTGGAATGGTACAACATACTTACAGAATGAGCACTCCAGGACTGTGTTTTTGATATTGTGCTGCACGTCCCTTTGGTTAGCCTTTGCAAATGGTCGAGCCATTCGTGCAAATCCTGGCTGCTGTTACAGGACACTGTGATTCGTTCTATCATGTTCCCTGCATTAGAGGATTAAATTACATTCCTTATAAAATGGCATCAATCCACCAAAGAGAGAAATTCAGCCCAACTCATTCTGACAAGAAGCACCTCCTGTGTTTGCAGTGCGATATGGCTGGGAAAAAAAAAAAAAAAAAAAAAGCACCGCATCCCAGAGGAGGAAGGTACAAGTCCCTTTATATGGGCCTGTTCCAAAGCCCAATTAAGTCAGTGGGAGCTTTTCTTCTAGCGTGAGTGGGCTTTGGGGATCAAGCCCTCTGTGACTCTGGGATGACTATATCTGGAATAGTGTGCTCAATTCAGGGCACCTCATTGCCGGAAAGATATTGACAAACTGGAGGGAGTTCAGAGAAGATCAGCAGAAATGACCAGGGTACTGGAGGGATAAATGTGTGAGGAATTATTAAAAGCTAAGTGTAGCTTCACTAAGCAGTAACTAATGGGGGCCATGATAAAAGTCTACAAATATTTACAGGGTTCAAATGCTAATGATGCAGCCAAAGTACTGAACATGATACAAGGTTGGTCTAACTAGGAGTCATGGGATGAAATTATGAAAGGGAAATTTAGACTGAGTATTAGGAAAAGCATCCTAGCCGTGAAATGTTTTGGGCTGTAGAATGATCTGTCAAGGGACCCCAGAGCATAAGACATTTATAACTAGAATGGATAAGAAATTAGGAAATATAAATCAGGAAACAACACTGCACTGGTCAGGGATGGATTGGATGATCCAGGTCTTTTTCCATTTCTAGCTCTGATGATACTCTGACTCAATGCGCAGAAGTAGTGGCTTGTGAATCAACTGGTAGTAGATTACGGAAGTGATTCCCAACATTTTCAGAGGACTGTACCAATTTAAGCAGACCTTGGCTGTACCTTAAACTCCCCTCTTTCCTCAGCATACAAGCTACTGGTAACCCATAATGGAGTCTGAAGCAGCCTGAGCACAGTCCTGGCAGGTTAAACTGCACACAAATGGGTCAGAAGCAGACCCCGTTCTGGTCATCAAGGGAGCTGGACACACAGAACTCAGGTGTCACAGCAGCATAAGAACAAGAACAGATTAGCATGTCGTCGCAGTGAAAGCGTAGAGCATCTCAGAACTACTTATACAGTAGCTGCTGCTCCCCCCGGACAGGACATGCAACAAGTGTAGTGACCTGTGATTTCAAAAGCTTGCTCGGTCCCTTCGGTTCCTTCCAGTTTTGTCAGCGTCATTCCGGTTAGTGGCAGTTTTCCCTACAAAAAGAATTGAGCATGATTCAGACTCTACATCTATCATTTTTAGCCAATTTGCGTTTCTCAGGAGTCACCACCAGAAATCATTGAAGGCTTCAGGAAACCAGAAAAGATTGCCCTTCAGTCTGTGGATCTAGATTTCCCTGTCCTTAGCAGGCCAAACACAAGGTCAAGTCCATTAAAGGAACTCCCATGCTAACTGAATTATAATAAATTATAGTACCTAGCTCTTCCATAGATCTCAAAAGCTTTACAAAGGAGGGTCATTTTCACTAACTTCCATAAGCCTCTCTTAGGAAAAGTCATGTTGCACAACTGAGCTGTCAGTCTCAAATCAAAGCCAAAGAATGCCCATCATGACTCCTTACTATCGTCATGATTGCTCTTGTACATGTGTGCTTGAGTGTGATAAATCAGCACGAGGCTGTTCCTTTCTTGGGAATTATTTCATGCCTCCAGTAGGCTGTGGGGATTAAAGCCAAAACAGAATGACTTCCGCCACTCAGTAGTGTGGTAAGCCCCCAAAAAATGCATTGCCTGGAGCATTGCATTATGTAAAATGGAAATTATCAGCCTATGGTTAAAAAAAAGGTCATAACGAAAGCTTTTAACCAGGCATTACTGAGATGGGGGTGGTACACGCCACCAACACCCAGTCTGAAGTTTCTATTTGGGTTCAGAATGGTAAAGCCATGTCAGCATTTATTGTGCATGCACCAGAGTAATTGCTCAGAACTCTCTGAGTATAAGAAAGTGAGATATTTTAATTTAAGGGCACTCATGCTTGTGGAAACTATCTAACGACTCCCCATGCTGGTATGTATGATAAACTAGAGTTCTCTGTTTCCTGGCGGTGGGGTGTTTGCACCACAACAGAGAAATTTCAGAAAGCAGAGGAATTTAATCTGATTACAGACATTTGGTTTCCTTCTTTACGCGCAAATACTTGCAACTTCAAATCAAATTTGCCTACCTGATAGATAAACCCAGTCATCCGAGGGCTTGCAGACAACATTAGCAGAACATTGGAAAACAACATGAAATACCTCTCTTCTTTCTCCTAAAGTGAAAAATACATCCATCTTATAATGCATCACATACATTTTCCTCAGAGACATTAGTATAATGGGCGCAATCCAGTTGCAACTGAAATCAATGGCAATGTTCCCAATGACCATAAGGACACCAGAACTGGGCCTATTAATTTAAAATTTACTTATTTTCTTTACTTAATATCCCTTCAGAGTCTATAAACATTGATACATGTATACTACCAAGCATTAATTTGGCTGGCTATGAGAAGTACCAATGCTCTAATAGGTAAATAATCAAAACCAGTAAGAGCTACTGTAGTAAGAAATTACTCATATATAATACACACCCACATACACATATATATGTAATAGAATATATAACACATATATTAATACATAGAGAGAGAGCATTAGAGGTTACCATGTCTCACTTGTTTATTTAAAACGTAAAGGTCAAAACCTGCCATGATTCTACCCGCAGAACTTCTGGTAACGGCAACAGGAGTAGTGCATATAGATTGATGACAGAAGCATGCTCGCTTGACAACACGAAAACAGCTTTTTGTCTGAGAGATAAATGCGAGTCAGATAGCACATGAGCCTGCATGGTGCTGAGCACTCAGGATCTGATCCAGGTATGCATTTAAGCACATGCTTAACTTTAAGAATATGAGCAGTCCCACTGAATCCTGAACTTAAAGGTACGCAGATGCTTAAGTGCTTTGTTGGCCTGGGGCCAGAGCACTTAGCATCTTTCACAAACAATGCCACGATAAAGAAAATTTTTGGACCTGAGCATTCTTTTTCCATTTTGGCACTGAGAGGGAGAGAAGGACTTTTGCCATGTTAAACACCTTACCTCACTTGCCCCACACTGTACCATGACCTGTGACATATAGATTACATTGCCCATGGTTTTGATATCCTCTCCTTCCCATCCTGGAATGGTCTCTGAAAGGATCTGCAATTCAAGTTGTTTCCTCTTCCTCAGCTCCTGGCACTGTGACTGTAAAGCCGATATCACAGACAAAAAAAAGTTTTGTTAAAATGAGAACAGGAAACTTCAGAATCAAACCTTCTCTAGCCCACCAAGAGGAGATTTTCTGGCAATGCTCCTGTCACTCTGATGGCTAACACCAAATGCAGTCATTAGTGTGACCACTTCACAAGGAGAATGTCTTTCTTTCTACAGGCCAGATTTTTAAAGGTATTTAGGAATTTCAAAGGCATCTAGACATCTAAAATGCATGCTTCCGATAAAGTGAGCTGTAGCTCACGAAAGTTTATGCTCAAATAAATTTGTTAGTCTCTGAGGTGCCACAAGTACTCCTTTTCTTTTTGCGGATACAGATTAACACGGCTGCTACGCTGAAACCTGATTTCAATGGGTGTTAGGTGCGTGGGTGCTTTTGAAAATCCAACTAGGTGCCTAAATACCTTTAAAAATCTGGCCCTAACATTCTACTTTGTATATTACTTATTACTTATTTAGGATCACATAAACCTGGCTAAAGATTCTGGCTTATTGTAACTGCCCCTTAATAAAAAGTATCAAAAATCTGGCCTTAGAGGAAGACCAGAAGAGACCAGGCCACCACCAATTATCCCAATGAGAAATCAACAGCATCACTCAGCTTTATACAATTGTGTTCATGCAAGCAGGAAATCTGAAATTTGCTTTATTGTACTAAGTTTGTTAAAGTAACAACATTTTGATGAATTACAAAGTCAGAAGATATTTTAAAAATGAAAATTAGAAAAAGAGAAAATAAAGGGGCACTGAGGTATATGTTCTTTTGTCAAACCAGTCCTGTATCTAAGTGAAAAATGTACCCATTTTCTAAGCCAAGATGGCCACAGAGTAGGAATTGTGAACTTTCTATTTTTGTAGGTTTTTAATGAGAAAACAGCAATTTTGTTCAAACTGTAAATAAAGTCAAATTGGAAGGGGTGCAAAACTGCATGAACCAGATCAGCAAATATTTTCCTATTAAATACTGCATAACAAAAACTGTGAATTTTGCACATCTTGAGTACATAGACAGAGGAATAGAATAACTTAAAAGGAATCCATTTAAGTTGACCTAAAACCAGAATATCTAGTTATAGTTCAACAGAATAGGCCAAACGCTCAGCCTGTCTAAATCCATATAGCTCCAATGAGCTCCATGTGTTGCTCTTCTTTCCAGCTGCCTTAATTGCCATATGGGAATAATTATACAAGATGCAAATGGAAAAGAAAATGCCAGAGCTGCTCAGAAAAATTTACTTTTAAAAAAACCTAACAATGTCATTATAAATTTTATCTTATTAATTGTATCTCGGTTCAGGAGTACTGATTATACACACACAGTCTCACTCTCTGAGGGCAAAGGGCCTGGTCCGAAGCACTCTGCAGTTAATGGGGAAACTCTTATTGACTTCAATAGGCTTTGGATCAGGCCCTAACTCCTGAAGTCTCTATACAGTATGCACACAGGCAAAATTCCCAGTGAAGTCGTTGGAGGTGCTGACTGAGAAAGGATTGCAGGATATTGTCCTAAAGCTCATGTGCTACTCAGTGGGGCTGTGCAAGCATTTCATTATGGAACCTGATATAGGGTGAAGTTCTGATGACTTGGGAGGAAAAATCCTGCAAGGCCAAGCCTTGGCTCAGTTTTTACTCAGTCCTCACGCTGGCCAAGCTCTTATTTCTTACTCCATTTCAAACTCAGGATTTGACCCAGTTTTGTACAAATCCTCCAGGGGCTGTGACCCTTTCGCTGTGACTGAAGGAGAAGCCCCTTTTGGCTATCCCCTTGAGACACTCATTTTTAGAACCAGAGTTTAGTGGTTTCCTTTTTGGTTTGCAAAACTTTGTGCCAAAAGTCATGCGGTACAAGTCACATGATGGGTCTTCTGTGACCCTGATTGGCTGAACCTGCAGTTCAGGAGATGCAAACCCACATAAAACCTACAAAAGTTTTCTGCAATCCCTATAAACTGAAACCACTGTTATCACTCTGCTGCTACGACAGGGCTACAAATAGCATTTTCGTTAGCTTTCTGCAACCCACACGCTTTGCTTGGAAGCATACACTTGACTGATCCCTGACTCCATGAGAGTCATGCTGGCATATCTGAAGGCAAAATTTAACTCTTTGACCATCTCACCTCAGACATATAGTAAGTACACTACAGTGATAAGTAAGAGCCCAATCCTGAGATGTGCTGAGCATCAGCAAATCCCATTGAAGCCTTATGCACAGACAGTTTAACAATAGGACTTAATACTGTACATGAATAGCTCAAGTACAAATCTCCTTAAATTACGAGCATCTCTAAAGCTTAAAGCCATTTTGAAGTTAATATAACTGAATTACTTCCCTATTATTTGCTATAATGAATGCAAATTGTTGAGCTTCTAAGTAAATGTAACAACACCCTGTTTCCTGTTTTCTATGAAATTTCTCCTTCCTCCTTTCTTCATCTGCATTGCTAATCATTGTAAACTTACATCTTCTCTGCTAAGGAAGGAAGGAAGCTGGACCACATCTGGAGTGGTTATAGTGAAAGGTATTCAGTAGCTTAAGAGACACAGAACATAACTTTCTTGATAACTGAGCATTAAATCTTCCCCAGTAAAACAGTCAACCATGTGGAAGGTTTTCTTTCTCCTTTCATTTGCAGAAAGGTTCTAAAGTGATTTGGAATGATTCATTGAAATATGTTCACTATTGAATTGCTACTGATTGCTTTACTGTTATTTGTAAAGACACAAAGAGACAGTAGACTAATAACTTCTCTACTTATTGCCATTTCACATGGTGTTATAAATGTTTATAATATACAAGGACCTGATCCCAAGTCCATGGATACCAGTGGAAAGAATCCCAATTAAATCAATGGGCTTTGGATCAGGCCCAGAATGCATCTCTTTATTAGAAGTTGCAGTTGAGTCATATACTTGTGTTAATCCTTCATAGCTCATTTTAATGAGTAAGGAATTGTACAATTACATGTAGCAAAAATGACAAAGGTGTAACGGGGAAAGAGATGAAAGGAAACTCCCCACCCACACGTGGCTTCCTTACGTGGCACGCATTTAAAATAAGTTCTTTATCTAGTGAAGTTACTACACTATAGAGATCACAATGCAAGTGTTGGAACACGCTACCAGATGGCACAGTCAGGCAAAATTTCAAATAAGGTGTCTCCGTAACCTGTCTTTTCCATTCTAAAAGACCTTTTCACAAGGAGACAAATGTCAGGCTTGACTCACTCTTTGTGAAACACAGCACAGAGAAGGAGCGCTCTATTTTGAGAATCACCACCTACCACAAGGGACTTGAAAGATGTGAATGCTTTCAAAACGTCTTCATGATCCGGATGTGCCTCCTAGCGAAGGAAGAAATCTTTGTTAGTTATGAAGAGCAACAGCGTTTGGAAATGCAGATTTCCCCCATTCCTGCCATGGTTTAAAAGCCATGGAAATTCTGTATGGCCATGTGAAGCTGTGTTGCTGCAGTGCAGCACAGGGAGGATGCAACATGGCCCAGGGGAACTACACATCCCAATGGGGTGAAGGACCCCCCCGCCCCTTCACTCTTCTGCTGCCTTTGTCAGCCTAATGTGATTTAAAGCAACTAAGTGATGCACTGATGCAAAACTGTTCAACAAAAGAAAAGGGATCAAGGATAGATACCATTTCAGCTCAACCAAACGTTGCTTTTTAAGAAATCTACAGCCCAATGCCAGATTGTATAGGGCAAAGTTCTGCTCTCTTGTCCACAAAGCAGATCTTGACTCTCGTATGAAATATTCCACCGCTCACCTCCCATCTATGGAATTCCCATTAACATCACTGTGAGCTCTGCACTTGCACAGAGAACAGAAGGCTAGAGGGGCAGAGATCAGGGCAGGACAACTGGAGTATTTCACACAGATCTGTGGGCAGAATTTGGCCTATACATTATATACTCTTTACAACCATAATCCAGAGCCCAGTCGCTGGACATAATAGCTGGGCCAGTCATGGGAAGATGGGCCAAGGACAGTGCTTAACGTGCAACGAAAGAGGTGCTGGGACTCAACAGGTGCCGGGGGCTCAAGCAAAATTGTTTTACTTTCATAACTGATGCAGCAAGCCCAGAGGCTCAGCCCTGGCAAGCCCCTGCACAAATTAAGCTCACAACATACAGCCACTCCCACTTCTATCACATTTATACACTCATACAAAGTGCAGCACATATAAATCCACTCACCATGTTCACAATCTAGAAACCAACAAAAATAGGTGACCTGCGTCTGACCAACCCTCCAGCTCTTCTCTCATCTTGGTTAGGGTGTTGGCCACAACAGCTGTGGGCATGCAGTCAGAGGAGCATGGGCTGCAGTCAGTGAGAGAGTTAGGGGAGTTTCTCTTTTCCCCGTTCCTTCTCTAGCCTGGGCCCTACACTAGAAACATTAGCCGTTGCTGATGTGCGCAACTGCAAAGTGCAGACCAGACCAAGCCCTGTTTAGCCCAGCTATAGAAAACATGCCTGAGCTGTCCCAGGAGCAGATGTAACACGGAGAGACACCAGTCATCAGCAGGCAGGATTGAACCTGGGACCTCTGAAGCTTACTATATGAGCCTCTACTGCATGAGCTAAAAGCCACATGCCTCTTAGCTAAGGCTGTAGCTGACTCATCAATCTCTAGCTGGGCTAGATGCCACTAGAGGGAGACAGGACGTCACACCAAGCAGGCAGGGGTTACACCAGTGGTCACCAACCAGTCGATCGCGATCTCTGGCAGCGCAGAAGGGCTGCCGCTAAGACAGGCTTCCTGCCTGCCCCGGCCCCACGCCGCTCCCGGAAGTGGCCAGCGCGGCCCACACAGCCCCGGAGGGTTGGGGGGCAGGGGTCTCCCTCCATGCGCTGCTCCTGCTTGCAAGCACCGTCCCCAAAGCACCCATTGGCCGGGAGTGGGGAGCTGTGGCCAATGGGAGCTGCGGGGGCGGTGCTTGCAGAGAGAGGCAGCGCGTGGAGCCACATGCCCCCTGCCTCCAGGGGTGCCTTGGCCCTTCTGGGAGTGGCATGGCTGGGGTAGGCAGGGAGCCTGCATTAGCGGCAACCACACTGCGCCGCAGACCGGGAGCCACCAGAGGTAAGTGCTGCGCGATGGGAAGCCTCACCCCAACCCCCAGCCCTGAGCCCCCTCCCGAAGCCAGCACCCCATACCTCCTCTTGCACCCCGAACCCCCTCCTGCACCCTGAACCCCAGCCCTGACTCCCCACCCAGAGCCAGCACTCTGTACTCCCTCCTGCGCTCCAACACTCTGCCCCAGCCCGGAGCCCCCTCCTGCACCCAAACTCCCTCCCAGAGCCCATACCCCCTCCTACACCCCAACACTCTGCCCCAGCCCAGAGCCCACTCTTGCACCCAAACTCTCTCCCAGAGCTTTCACCCCTCACCCCCTCCTGCACCCCAACCCCCTGACCCAGCCCAGAGCCCCCTCCCACACTGCAAACCCCTTAGCCCCAGCTCAGAGCCCGCACCCCCTCCCGAACCCCAACCCTTTGCCCCAGCCAGGGGAAAGTGAGTGAGGGTGGGGGAGAGTGAGTGACAGAGAAGCAGGGGGATGGAGTGAGTGAGGTGGGGCTTTGCGGAAGGGGCAGGATAGATCCTGGGTTGCCCTTAAATTCAAAAAGTGATCTTGGGCATAAAAAGGTAGAGACCACTGGGTTACACAAACATAGCAGGCCTGGGCAGAAACAGGATCAGCAACCAGACGGATTATCTGTACTAGGGCTTTCAATGTTATCACCACAGCAACTCACCTGAACCTAGGTTATCAAGGGTAGGACATTTTTAGGACATTTCTGTGGTGTGAACAAGCCTCTAGTTGCCCATCCAGAGTTAAGACGTATTTTGGATAAAAAGTCTCGATAAAATGTGTCCTCTGGGACTGAATCCTATCCCGGTGCCGTAACCAGGTGACCTGATCTCCCCTCTCTCACCCCTCTGCTGCTGCCAGCATTTGATAGATTTTGCTAGGGCCAAATTTCCAAATAAGCCAGTGACATGGGGGCTTGTGGGGAACTATAGCAGCTTTCCAAAAATATAAATGTCTTATTTTGTGAGCCTCAAAACTGAGCCTGCTTTGGGCATTTCTCAGAGCCCTGCCCTGGTGCCAGTGAGCAGTGAGGGCAGGGCGCAACTGGGTCACAGCCACTATGCTGTAGCCTATATAGAGACTTAGTGCATCAGCTCCCCCTCCTCAAAGCTACAAGCTCTCAGCCCCCCATCACCCACCACCTTTCCTGTGGAGCATCGTGACCCTGAGCCCTGCCCTCTGGACACTGCAGCAGCAGGAGGGAGGTATGGGAGAGCAGGGGGCTCTTGGACACCGTGGCAGTGAGGGCTATGAAAGTACCGGGTGCATAGGCTAACGAGATAGGAGGTGAAGAGGGGAGGGCAGCAGATAGGCCAGCAGTCTCATTTTGAGCAGGACAGATTTTGGCCACTATCCTGGGTCCCCATGTTGTGTCCTTGAGTGGCTGAACCAAAATAGATGTTTTGTCTGCCACCTTGTGCGTTCAGCACCACACGTGGCCCACCATGACTGCCGCAGAGCGCCACAGCTGCTCGCCAGTTCACCCAGTGCTGCAGGGAAACTGGACAGCGGCAACTCCACAAGCAGCCATGTTGGAGCTGCCTTGGGCAAACCCTCCGGAAGAGGGGCCTAACACTGGAGCCTCACCAGACCCTCCTCCAGAAATCCCCACCCCCCAACGGGTGAGCAGCCTCTCCTATCCACCCTCTAGGGGCCTACCCCCATCTGGTGTCACCAGGTCTGCTTGTGCCTCAGCAGTTTTCCTAGGGTAGCTCCTCCTTGCCTGCACTAGCCCCGTTTCCACTCTTCCTCTGCCCCATCCTGGTTGTATACCCTCCTTCCTCATTGCCCTCTCCCCACTGTATGCGCCTGCTGCCTGCAGCATTCTTGCTTGCCACTGGGAGGGTCTATTCATGCATAAACCTGGTGCATGAACAGAGCAGCTGCCTCACTGGTATGAGCGCACTTGTGCCGAGAGAAGCCCGGAGCAACAGCAGAGCAGCCTTTGGTTGCTACACTGGGAGCAGTGGCCTCTCGTGGCTGCAGGCAAGAATTGCAAACAAAACAGCGATTTTGGTTCAGCCCCTCAAGGACACAACATGGGGACCCAGGACAGAGGCCAAAATCTGTCCTGCTCAAAATGAGACTGCTGGCCAATCTGCTGCCCTCCCCTCTTCACCTCCTATCTCGTTAGCCTATGCACCCGGTACTTTCATAGCCCTCACTGCCATGGTGTCCAAGAGCCCCCTGCTCTCCCATACCTCCCTCCTGCTGCTGCAGTGTCCAGAGAACAGGGCTCAGGGTCACGATGCTCCACAGGAAAGGTGGTGGGTGATGGGGGATTGAGAGCTTGTAGCTTTGAGGAGGGCAAGCTGATGCACTAAGTCTCTATATAGGCTACAGCACAGTGGCTGTGACCCAGTTGCGCCCTGCCCTCACTGCTCAGCTGACCCATGTTAGAGTAGAGCACTTTGAACCTGATTAAGCATCATGATTAGACTCAGCTATAAGGCCTGAGAGTAAGAATGGCCCAGCTGTTAGGATGCTAGTCTCCGACTTGGAAGACCCAAGTTTAGTTCCTTGTTTGGCCACAAATTTCCTGTGTGACCTTGGTCCAGCCTCTAATTCCTCTGTGCCAGAAGAACAGGGATAATGGCACTGTCCTACCTCACAGAAGTGTGTGAGGAGAAATATATTGAAGCATGTGGGATGCTCAGTTACTACAGTAGCAGGCCCCCCCCTCGATATCTAGACAGAAGGACCCCTGGTACAAGCAATTCTCAATGCAGTTTTTTGGCAGCACAAAACCCCACCCATGATCTGCCTGGCAGATGCTATGTTTCATTTACCTCCATGTGCCGCTCCAGTTCTTGGAGAAGGGTGACGTACTTATCCAGTCTCATGAAGGGTTTGCTGAGGCTTGTTGTTAAGATCAAAATCCCTGGGTTGGACGCGCCCTGGTTCTCCATAAACTTCTCCAGTTCATCACTATAAACAGAGATAAGGAAAGTTCACCTGCTTCTAAGGGCCATGTTTTACTAATGCCTTCACTGTCCAAATAATGGTGGCCCAGTTCTGAGCTACATCCCATTGCAAAAGAAATCCAGCTTCTTCTACATTTGCCAGCTGATGCAAACACAGTGGGCCAGAGAGGGTCAGGCTGGGGTTTTGGCAGATCAAGGCCACTCGTCCCCAAGGAGAGCTCAGAGGGGTAGGGGAGGACATGGAAAACCCTGGTGCTCAGCAGGCATGTGCATTCTGTGCAACCACCATGGGTAGGTGCAGCCACCTCCCCACACTAGTGCACTGGCCAGCTCACCAGGGGTAGGAAACCAAGTTCCCCTAGGGTGACTTGAACCCCAGGAACACTAGGAAGGAGCAGTACCTGTGCTCCCTCCCACTGCAACTGATCCTTGCATGGCGTCCCCAGTGAGAGATGGCTCCTAGCACCCTTCCCCCACCCCCACATACCTGTGCCAGGACCCAGACACAGCACAGGCCCAATGTACAGAGAACACATTTGTAATGACAATTGCTCATGTTAGATGGCAAGTAGGGACCATTGTTACTGGCTGCTGTAGCGTAGGCATGCCAAGTACTGTCAGGGCTCTGCCTATCACCACTAGGCCTCTCTCCTGTGGTGTGAGGTATGGGTATCCTGGATCCACTTGCTGCTGGGTGCTTGAACAACCCACTGGGAATAGTGAGCAGAGTTTCCTTTCTAGAGAACACACTTGATAGAGATCACTAAGTTACCAGTGACCACTGCTGGAAGACTGTGTCCACAATTCAAGAACAATGTTGCTAAATTGGAGAGGGTTCAGAGAAGAGTCAAAGAATTATTAAAGGATTAGAAAGCACACCTTACAGTGACAGACTCAAAGAGCTCTGTCTATTTAGCTGAACAAAGAGAGGTTGAGGAGTGACTTAATTACAGTCTATAAGTACCTCCGTGGGAAACAAATACTTAAAAATGGCCTCTTCAATCAAGCAGTGAAAGGGCTAACGCAATCTAGTGGACACAATCCAATCTAACACAATCCAAGGTCTAACGCAATCCAATGCCTGGAAGTTGAAGCTAGAAAAATTCAGACTGAAAATAAAGTGTAAATTTTACCCAGTGAGGGTAATTAACCATTGGAAGTTGTTCCAAGGGTCGTGGTGGATTCTCCATCACTGGCCATTTTAAAAGCATGATTAGATGATTTTCTAAAAGCTCTGCTCTAGGAATTGTTTTGGGGAAGTTCTGTGATCTGTGTTTTACAGAAGATCAGACTGGATGATCACAATGGTCTGTTTTGGCCTTGGAACCTACTAAACATGCAAAACATGCCAGCTTTGGCTCATAACACTTTGGAGAGCACATTTTGTGTGTATCAGCATATTCACCAAAACAGATCAGTTAGATGCGCATTTTAAACATTCTCTGGCTAATTAACTGAATGAAGGAGTCACTGACAATAGTCAGGACTGTAATTACGCTAAATTACAATCAGATGTGTTACAAGAGAAACATTGTAAAGGCCTCCATTTTAAAAATACAAGAACTCAGACCCTGGGATGAGATCACTGCTTTCACAGATGTGTGCAGGAGAGCTAAGCAAGCACTGGAGGGAACGGAGCAATAGCCTGTCACCTCAGAGGACTCTCTTAGCTCTGAGTTTACAGCTAAGGCACATGCAGATGTCTGTCCAGGAGTCACACCGTGAATGAGAATGTTGCCATGATTAGTGCAATAACGTACAGAACTGCATGGCCTCTTTGTCGTTTGCTTGAGCAAACCTCTATTTCAAGCCTCTTCATGCCGTATTTGGGGCCTGATCCTGAGAAGTGTGGAGCACCCACAAGTAAGTGAATGCAAGTTGAAGGTGTTTGAACCTCACATGATCAGACCCCTGATGTCAGCATGTCAGAGTTATGTGGGATGCTTGTGTGTTCTTGCAGGGAAGCAGGTGAGCACAGGTTGATCAGCACGGTGGCAGGTTCCTCCGCACACACACAGGGTCTTTGGAAAGACTCCGTGCAATCATGTTGCCTTGGGATCCTGTTGTCGAGATCCCAGGCAAAGGCCCTAGCTGGACTTGCCATTATTAAAAAACGGATGGTTTGGTCTTTCGACACGAGCCATTCCTGACCTGTGTTGGGTTAGCACGTTAACAGCGGAAGGGTGGTTAGCACAATACGTGAGGTACAGAGATCGGAACTGTGGCATCAGGTTCATAAAACAGCCTCCCACTCTCTGCTGGTTCTCAGAAAGCCTGCAAATATAAGCAGCAACATCTTCAGAGCACGTCATTGAAACAAGAGTTAATGAACCAGGTCCTCAGACACGTCAAAGCATCAGTGAAATGGACACACTATATTTCATAACCAGCTGCCAGTGCTAGCTGTGGTAGAAATTCAGGTATGTAGAGCAGTGGTTCCCAGCCAGGGGTACACGTACCCCTAGGAGTGCGCAGAGGTCTTCCAGGGGGTCTCTCAACTCATCTAGATATTTCCCCTAGTTTTACAACAGGCTACATAAAAAGCACTAGCAAAGTCAGTACAAACTAAAATTTCATACAGACAATGACTTGTTTATACTGCTCTATATACTATACACTGAAATGTAAGTACAATATTTATAATCCAATTAGTTTATTTTATAATTATATGATAAAAATGAGAAAGTCAGCAATTTTTCAGTAACAGTGTGCTGTGACACTTTTGTATTTTTATGTCTGATTTTGTAAACAAGTAGTTTTTTAAGTGAGGTGAAACTTGGGGGTACGCAAGACAAATCAGACTCCTGAAAGAGGTACAGTCATCTGGAAAGGTTGAGAGCCACTGGTGTAGAGTGTTTAGCTCACCCTAAGTACATACTTGGAGCCTTTCAGTGACAGCTCTAACTCAGAATTCTAGCTGGGGCGGTATAACTTTAGGTGGTCAAACCCTCCATAGATGAGGACACACTTGGAAGTGCCTCTCAGGTCTCTGCTGTGGCTGCTTAATAAAGTGGGAGTGTTCTCTCTGACATCTCTGGCCTGTTGCTTTGGGGCAAAGGAGCCTCTGTCCTGCATGGCTCCTTCCCTCAGAAGCTCTGTGCAGTGCTTGAATAGGAGATGAGAGAGAGAAAGGAAGCCCAGAGTCTGAAATTATTCTGCTATTTTGCCCAGCTTCCCCACACTGCTATCCTGTTAGTCAGCTTTCTTTTTCTCTTTTCAGTAAGAGGGATGAGACAGAACTATCCATTTCTCCCAGTTCTAGTCCAGGCTCTGCCCTGGTCATATTGACAGCTGGGGATGGTACATTCACTTGGGATGAAAGGAAAAGATTTACATTGATGCTGTTCAAAAAGGCTTATGAGAGTTAGACACTCAGTTCCCTCTGCCTTCCAATGGGACTGGGCATCGGTCTCCTAAAGGCAAATGCCAGTCTTAACTTTCTGTTTCTAAGCAGGGCAGTTCAGAAGACACCTCAGAGGTACACACACCACTATTTTTATTGCCTTCTCTTACCCTCTAAGCACTGATGACAGCCTTCTCTAGCTCCTCCTGTTTTCTTCTATATTAAAACAAATGTGCAGACAATAGCTAGGAGCAAAGTTAATAAATAGGCCTTTGTATTATTTTTAACCACATGTTAGTAACTCATCACCCTTAATTGCAATGACAGATGCTTACTTTGCACATTCTTCCAAGGCTTGATTCAGTGTTTGCTGAAATGAACATATTTCCTCAACATTTCCCAGTAAAGATGCAATATCCACCACACTTAGCCTGAAAGAATTAAAATACTGAAATAGTACTTGATAGGTACTTTGGAATGGTTCAAAACAAATCTCTTATTTAAAAAAAAGACATCTAAGAACATCTCCAAATAACCTGTTCAAAATATGGGAGATTTAAAGTATTTGTTTCAACAGAAACATGAATTAATGTAATGAAATACAAAACCAAAATTCATGATACACAAATAATACCTTATAGAAGATGTTTGCTCTCAAGGATTAACTGAATTGTATTTTAATCATGTAATCGTCTCACATTGTTTAATTGTCCTCATTGATATAGACAGGATTTCTTCTGGGGGCGGAGAAGGAAGATGTAGACACAGAGGTATGGGCAGAATAGTATTCATAGGCAGGCCAACCCTGACTCATGTTACAAGATCGGAGCTTTAGATTGTAACCTCTTCCAGGGATGGACTTTGTACAGCACCTGGCATTTAGGACCTATTGCATACAAATTACAATGACCATCTCTATGCTCCCTGCACTTCCTGCTAGTCTTCCCATCATCATCTCAGCACCTTTGGTCATTTCAGCCTTACTTCCCTTTGTGCTCTCTACAGTTCTGTGATCAATCAGACTTCTAGATACGATTGTTACAGCAAGACGAGAAAGTCACATCACCTAGTGTTGTGCCCCTGGATCCCATGATAAGAACTGTGACTAAGAAGGCCAGCATGCATCCTGTGGGGAAGAAAGGCTGGGGTCTTGAGACTTTTCCATTGCTGAATTTATCCCCACAAATATTTCGAAAGGTTTGAGGAAATCTGGACACCATGTGACTTAAAAAACAGAAACTTTGTTCCCATAGAAAATATGAAGGGCTTGAGATTCTACCCTCAGATCTCTCCAAACTGGAAAAAGTCTCTGTGTTTAACCTCTGCGCTTATAACCTCTTGGAGTTCTACGTTCTCCTCACAGTATGCTGCACCAGAATCCAGAGAAACCGCTACTCCACGTTTACAACTGCACAACTTCTAAAGAGGGGGTGGCAGACTCTGAGATGGAATTATCCAAGCATGCATGTTGTGCCTATTTATGCTACTCCCTAGGACAGATAACTATAAAACCAATGCAGTAAGCATCAGAGACAGGTTACTGAAATGGGAATAATTTATGCACGTTGAGCCTATTGATGTGTAGGCAGAGAGATATCTACATGCCATTGTTTGGACAAATGAAAAACAAAGGTTTGATAAAATCCTACGTTTGTGACTGGATGTAGATGGAATCTGAAATTCACACCAGCTTTTCTCATGATAGTGATGGAAAACATTTTGGACTACATCTTATTTCTGCACCTAGACCCTGACAATGACAATTTATCAGAAGGATAAATACTGGAGAGGGAGAGGAATTATTTAAGCTCAGTACCAATGTGGACACAAGAACAAATGGATATAAACTGGCCACCAGGAAGTTTAGACTTGAAATTAGACGAAGGTTTCTAACCATCAGAGGAGTGAAGTTTTGGAATAGCCTTCCAAGGGAAGCAGTGGCGGCAAAAGATCTATCTGGCTTTAAGATTAAACTCAATAAGTTTATGGAGGAGATGGTATGATGGGATAACACGATTTTGGTAATTAATTGATCTTTAAATATTCATGGTAAAATAGGCTTAATGGCCTGTGATGGGATGTTAGATGGGGTGGGATCTGAGTTACCCAGGAAAGAATTTTCTGTAGTATCTGGCTGGTGAATCTTGCCCATATGTTCAGGGTTTAGCTGATTGCCATATTTGGGGTCGGGAAGAAATTTTCCTCCAGGGCAGATTGGAAGAGGCCCTGGAGGTTTTTCGCCTTCCTCTGTAGCATGGGCCACGGGTCACTTGCTGGAGGATTCTCTGCTCCTTGAAGTCTTTAAACCACGATTTGAGGACTTCAATAGCTCAGACATAGGTGAGGTTTTTCGCAGGAGTGGGTGGGTGAGATTCTGTGGCCTGCGTTGTGCAGGAGGTCAGACTAGATGATCATAATGGTCCCTTCTGACCTTAGTATCTATGAATCTATGACCCTCAGTTGTCCATACATCACTTTGGCTATCAATAACTGCAGGATGATGTGTAGAGAACAAGAAAACACTTCAAGCAGATCAATGTACAGAGGGCAGGGCAATGCTTACTAGTTAGCAAGTTCAGAACAAACAAGAGCCAGACTAACCATCGTTAAAGCAATTCCTAGATCATCGCCCCGTCTAAATAATGTCCCCTGAAGGAATGACTGGGAGGTCCCATTTGAAGATGAGCAGGCAAAATAAGGCACACTGGAGGGGAATACACATGAAAGAACAATTCCTTGTATGAGCCTGTAGTGATCATGTCGATCAAAATTGCATATTTAATAACCCATCACACCATCAGATGTCTACGCAAAAATACAGGAAAAGGAAGCGCCAGAAGCTATCACAAGCTTTGTTTTCCTGATCACAGAGACATTCTGAGGTTTTGCATGAGTGCCTTTAAAGAGCAGAAATGGTCCCTAAACATTCAAAAGTGAAAAGGCTTTGAAGTGTTCTGTTATTACAGACTGACTTGGGTCTTACTTGTCATAGGATTGGAGGGGTCTCAAGTAAATTCCCAGAAGTGACTGTAGTTCCTTAGCATAGTCACGTTCTGTTTCCAGAATACTTTGCAGTACCTAGAGTGAGAGACAGAACAAAGAGCAGATCTCAGCACCAATGACTAGGTACATGACTACAACATCAGCTTCCAACAACAGAGCAACCTGGAAACATATTTTAAATCCACCTCTGACTTATTAATGCCTGAAGAACATGCTAATGCAAGACAGAAACTGTATAAAACAGGCACGAGGTTTCAGATTACAGATTTGATCTCATGAGGTGCAGAGTTTCCCAGGAAAGCAGTAAGAATAAGCCTTAGAAGCTGCTCCTTCTCGACTTCTCTTTTTTGCTATTGGAACATAATACAAATGCACATGCAGATTAGGTATTTGCCCCCACAAAAGGCGATTTGCATGCATAAGTGGCTACTTGGGTATGCCAGTATTGATTGGGCTTGCATGCAGGCACAGTAACTGCACACAAATCACATGCAACTGGACTAGTGCTAGATCGAAACAGTTTAACTGCAAGAGTAGACAGGATGAAACCCAGTTTCCCACTGTTTCACTTGATGAAAGAGCAGTGAAGTTGGTTCATGCCTCGCCTGCCTACCTCAGCAGTTAATCTCTTTTCTCACTGGTGCAGCAAGACCCACTACAGTCACCCTTTGTCTGCGAACAGCAGCTTTCTTACTGTAGATCAAGCTCTAGAGACAGATGAGGCTTTTCCTAGTCCAGGTTTCAGCACCTGGGCATGTGCTGTTTCAGCTGGTTTGTACAAAATATATTTAACTGACAAATGCATTTATCCTCCGCCATCAGTCTGTATGTCCAAATGCAGACATTTTAACTCTCTCTCATGCCATGGGCAATGCTTATTTTACCTCTCAGTTTATTTTGCCTTGTTCCATCACAAACCTTCTGACTTATATGAAGGTACATTATTTACATCAGAAATAATAAAATGGAACAAAAGCAAATTATTTTTTTTAAAATACCAATCTCGCAACTTATTAGACTTCCATCTTCGCTCTTCTATCTGGGCTCTCTATTTTGAGTCTCTCTCTCTCTCTCACATACTGTAGCATCTTATATGTGTAGTTTATCGTCTCGATAGCCAAGTAGATATCTTGAACCAGAGCAGTCTCAATAGTTAAATTTAAACACAAACTGCCAGATCCTCAACTGGCAGAAATTAAATTAGCTCCAAGGACTTCAGTGAAGCTGCGACAATTTATATCAGCTGAGGATCTGGTCCAGAGGATAAATATAATACCCTGCTTATTAAAATATAAAATCGGTGCTTTAAAACTTACCACGGTATAATAATTCTTTGTAAGTTGAGGGCTTTCATGTCCTTTCAATGCTTTGGGAGAGAGTGGTTTATCTGAACAAAAAAAACAACAACAAAAAACCCTGTAAATTATAAAGCAGAATTGCCATCAGAAAAATCCACATCTGTATCTTGTCCAGCAGACTGCAAAAAGTCACAGAAAAAAGAGATGCCCAATTGCAGGGGTTTTTTAATGAAACCTGAAGCAAAGTGAATGCATGCCTGAAACTGACAGCTGTATAAGTCTGGACAGAACTGCAGTACAGCCATTCTATGATATTTACAAGTTTTTCTGAAATAACTGGCAACCATGCAACAGCTGGGGGGGTTTGCTTCAGCCAATCTGCAGAATTCAGACTTCATACACTCCTAACTCTGGGGACTTCTGGGTTTCTGGGCTTTGCTGTGGGCCCATCTCTAATTCATGATTTATTGAAACACACCTTATTATTAAGTTGCAAGTTGAGGTCCAACCCTGCAGTCCTTTGAAGGGCAAAATCCTCACTGAAATTAAGGGAGTTTTGAGTGAATAAGGAACAGACCAAAGCTGAAAGGCTCAAAGTTCAACCTACGGTACATCTTTCTCATACATCCATTTGCTAAGATGACTTACAGTAGCCCCTTTTATCTATTTGGTCTGTTCCCCCCCCCCCGCCCCAATCATTGTTGCACTGCTCTTTTCCCAAGGAAAAGCTAACCATGCCAACAACACACAGTGACAAATCGCTGTGGGTTCACAAGGAAGAGAACAATACCTCTGCCTTAAGCTGCTCTTAACTTTAAGGGCTTAAGAAATCACATTATGACTGTGAATTCATGGTAATTACCAGGAGGCGTTTCCATTTTGGGCGTTGTTTCCTCTGGCTAGAAGAACGGGTTTGATGGTATGCCCTGCTCCTCCACCTGTACAGGTAATCAGCCCATACATGGGCTGCCCATGGGCTCATTCCTGCATTCCTTTAGTGTACCAAGCTCCCTTTGGTGTTAGTGGGAGCTCTGAACATGTAGGAAGAGCTTGAGAGTTGCCAGGCAGAATAGACAGTGGTATTTTGTCTTGCGTGTGCTCTTCTTGCAACCTCCAAAGCACCCTCTCGGTCACACAGACAATGGGGGAAAAGCTGAAGTTGATAAACTGAGCATATTTCAAACTGCAGCTTGTTGTATTTTCTATTTATTGCCCTTGCAGCATTTCCTGTCTCCTCCACAGAGGGTCCCTGTGCATCACTTAAAACACTCGATGATGCTTTACTCCACACCAGTAGATATTATGTCCCAAAAAATACACTGAGGATACAGTGCAAGTGCAAATAGCATCATGCGACTGCAGCACTGAAAAAAGGCAGAGCGACACTATGCAGACGCAATCAAGCTGCAATGGTAACCGAATCAATGAGAGTTAATGTCGGTGTTCTAATGTCTGCTGTCATGTTATTTAGAGACTTTAATTATAAACCTGCAACAAATTTATCTACAGCCTCTATTAACTTGACCTGGGGGACTTTGGTTCAGGCCCTTTCTGAACTTTAACTTGCTTTAGGCCCTGAGGGTTCTCGGGGATGGGGGTGCGTGTGTATGTACTGGCTTTTTCCCTCAGGATACCAGAGTCCATGTCTTGGCAGACGTCACAGGTAAAGAACTCAGGCTGTCCCCTTCTGTGCAAACTGCAAACCCACCATGAAGCCTGGCACAATGAGCAGTCCCTGCATGACACTAGAGTGTCTGTGCAGGGTCAGCCCTGCAAAACGTTAGCAAAGCAGCAGGCACAGGGCCTGTCCATAGGTGCTGGAACTACGGGTGCTGGGGGTGCTACTGCACCCCCTGGGTTGAAGTGGTTTCCATCATATACAGGGTTTACAGTTTGGTTCATTGGCTCTCAGCACCTCCACTATACAAATTGTTCCAGCATCCCTGGACCTGTCAACATTCGGCTATTGTCAAGCCTGTGCAGAGGGCCAGCACAAGGTCCATCTATCCCCAAAATAGGGAAAAAATCCATGGCAACAGCCGGTGCTCACCTCCGAAATTCTGGCCACAAAGGGCCTGGTTCAGCTCCACTGAAGTCAATGGGAAGACTCCAGCTGACTTAATGAGAGTTAGATCAGGCAGGTGCCTAAATATGGATCTAAGGGCCTAACTTTAAGATCGCGTCTTTGAAAACTTTCTCCACTATTTAAAAATCTGCTGAAACCAGATTCCAAAACTCGGCGCACGAGGCGGGAAGGCAGCTCCCTGAAACCACCCCTACCTCTACTCAAACGTCACCAGCCAGTCTGCAGTTACCTGGCAAACAGGTAACTGCTTCCTGCTTGACAGCCCAAACCTGCCCACTCCTCCATATGCCTGGAGGCCCTTGACAAAACACAGCCAATCTCTTCTGCATGCCCAGCTCTGGAAGGGCTCCTGGCATAACCACATGAACCAGGGTGCTGGGAATGGGGGGTGTCAGGAGGCAGGGTGAGGTTACAGGTTCAGCAGCTATGTGGATTCTCTAGTCCAGGGGTTGGCAACCTTTGAGAAGTGGTGTGCCAAGTCTTCATTAATTTAAGGTTTTGCATGCCAGTAATAAATTTTACATTTGCAGGGCTCCCTGATGGAACCCCAGGGGCCAGTGGCCGGAACGCCAGACCGGTAGCGCGGGCAGCAGATGGAATCCCAGACCAGCAGTGGTCTGAAATCCCGCTCAACCCGCTGCCGGCCTGGATGGACAGAACCCCGGGCTGGCAGCAGGCTGAGTGGGACCGGCGACCGGGACCCCAACTGGCAGGGGCCAGTAGACGGAACCCGAGACCGGCAGCGGGCTGAGCAGCTCAGCGCGCTGCCAGTCTGGGGTTCTGTCTGCCGCCCACGCTGCCGGTCTGGGGTCCCGGCCGCTGGCCCCGCTCATCCCACTGCCGGCCTGGATGGACGGAACCCCGGGCTGGCAGTGGATGAGTGGGGCCGGCGGACAGAACCCCAGACCAGCAGCGCGGGCAGCAGATTGCCAACCCCTGGTCTAGTCCATCTCCATCCCCAGATATGGGGAGGGTGGGGGCTAGAGCTGGCAAACAGGCTACTTATTAATGCTGCTCTTGCCCTGCATCCTTTGCCCAGTGAATCCCTACTCGAGCTGGGTGCTAGCGAGAGGACTGGAGGCTAACAGATTCACAGATCAAAAGGCTGTCATGCTCCTTTTGGGCTCACTGGGAGATCTGAGATTAGCTCCAGTGAGGCCCCTTTCTCTTACTTTATGAAACCTTCATTTTTCTGCTTCATGTGACTGACATTTCTGTCGTCGTGCCCCTGGGCCCTCCCCCTGCCCAGCTTTCCCTGATAGACGCATTCTTTGAAAAACCTGCAGCAGCAAGTCTCAGAGTCTTGGTCAGCTGACTTGGGCTCACACTCCCCAGCTAAAACCAGCAGTGTGGACGTTCCCGCTCAGCTGGAGCCTGGCTCTGAGACCCAGCCAGGAGGGTGGGTCTCAGAGCCCAGGCAGAAACATTTACCCTTCTAGTGTTAGCCCCATTGTACAAGCCCGACTCAGTTGACCCAGACCCTGAGATTCGCTGCCGTGGGGGGTGGAGGAGCTTGCAGTGGAGACGGACCCTGCAACTTCACCGTAAAGTCTTGGTGCAGCTGTTATGTTTTCCTTACACAAAGGGAAATGGCGGAAGCACTGATCTCATGGCCAGGTTTATATTGCTGCTTGTAACTTCGCTTGTATCCAAGTGATGTGTTCTGTGTATCACCACTAGCACCAGGAATGAAATAAACTCACAGACACACTGAGGCAGTGTGGGCTAGTGACCCAGGCACTGGAATGGAAATAGGGAGCCCTATTTCCAGCTCTGCCATTGACCTACTGGGTGACTTTGGGCAAGTCACTTCCTCGCTCAGTGCCTCAGTTTCGCCCCCCACACACACTCTGTCTATTTACATTGTAAGCTCTTCAGGGCAGGGACTATCTCTAACTATACCTATGTCCAGAGCCTCCCTAGCACAATAATATACTGATCTTGGTTAGGGCTTCTAGACCCTGCTGTAATAAACAATAATAATTAAAAGGTAAAACTTGGTTTTCAAAAATACAACATTCATCATCACAAAGTGGCTCCGAAAGGATAACAGATCTAACATGGGGAGCTCTATTTAAATGGAATTGGAACCACAAGAGGGCAGTTAACCAGGATGATGTCTGATGTCATGACTGTTGCATAGATTTCTGAAAATGTACAGGTTTCAGAGTGGTAGCTGTGTTAGTCTGTCTCAGCAAAAAGAACAGGAGTACTTGTGGCACCTTAGAGACTAACCAATTTATTTGAGCATAAGCTTTCATGGGCTAAAACCCACTTCATCGGATGCATGTCCCGATGAAGTGGGTTTTAGCCCACGAACGCTTATGCTCAAATAAATGTGTTAGTCTCTAAGGTGCCACAAGTACTCCTCATTCTTTTTGAAAATTTACAGGAAATTCAAGGCAAAACTGAAAGGAGTTAAGATTTCATCAGGCAGGTTCTCTTCTCTTATGCTGCCTGCAGCTGAAGATGCATTTAGATAAAGCATGCTGTGTGAAATCAGCCAGAGCTATGTATAAACAAAGGAATCATTCCCTATGGCCATGTAGTTATTGCTGGCTTCCACAGTGAAATTCTGAGCGTTAATTATACTGCTCCCAGGAATGGCTACATCGAAAGGAAAATATGCACCGGACACATAGAAAGGTCCTCAACAGAAAGCAAGCTCTGCGCTTAGAAACTGGAGAGAGCAACTGGCCCCCACTTAAAACTGAAGGCAAATGCCATGGAGACAACCCAGCATGCTCTTCCCGTTTCTAAAGCCATGGAAGCTACTCTGCTCCCATTCTGTGCTGTTGGGGCTCTGCTGTTTCAGACAGGAGTGCTGAGTTGAGATGGGAAGAAGCTGCAGAGCAAGGTATGCAAAGGGCAGGGCTGTCTCCTTCTATCCCTATTCCTGCCACTATTTCTGGTACAGCACTGGGCACGCTGACACTGCTTAACAAACAACTGCAGTTTCTGGAAGGCGTCAGGGGACAAACTGCATTATGCTGTTATTCAATGAGCCACTGAAGATTTGCTTACCGGCGGACTTGATTTCTTTGACGTAGTTACTGGGGAACCAGCCTGTTTTTCCATTCAATGTACCTTCCCACCAGCCCCCTTCTTCAACTCTGGTGACATAAATAATGTCTCCTTTGTTCACCGAGAGCTCATCTTCATTGGTCTGCTTAAAATTGAACCTGGCCTTTACCACCAACTGATAACTGCCATTTTCGACCATCTCCTAAGGAAACAAACATTAAAGAGTATTAGAAACCAATTCAGGGGGTAACCAGAATTATACTAAGGTCATGCGGATACTATTGTTTGCATTTTTATAACAGCAATATCACCACCCCCTTATATAAAACCTTCCATCAGAGGATCTTAATGTCTCTTACAAGCAATAATTAACCTTCACAATAGCATGAGAGGCAGATAAGTATTAGTATACTCATTTTGCAGACAGATATGCTGAAGCTCGGAGAAGCCATTTGATTTGCTTAAGATCATATAGCAATCTAGTTGCAGGGCTGGGAATAGAACTTAAACTCTGACTCCCAGTCCTCTGCTCTTGTCACTAGAATGTGCTCCCTCTTTCTATGATAGATCAATGGTTGTCACTATTATGCTTGATATTAGATTTTAAATCAAGAGTACCACAGGTTTCGACTGCCTCCGTAACACTCTTGAAGTTTGAGATGCTGTTCCGTGTAAATTAGTCTGGGAGCTGCTGGCAGCCGAGCTATGAGATGATAAACGTGAACATGGCCTTTCTGATGGCTGATCTGTTGAAGGAAAAACATAAACTGAAATGTAATCTGTGTTTTACAAAATTGTCTCTATTTCCTCACAATTAAGAGAACAAATAAATGCACAGAACTATACAGTCCCCAAATATTTAGGGGCTCAGAGCAGACAGCTGAATGCTGCAGCACTTATTTTGATTGGACCAATGCCATTAACCATGTAAATAAATAGTTTAAAATGTGTTACATTTTAGCATGATAAGAGATTATGAGATGTCACCCTCTAATGACTGACAGAAAACATAAATCCCTACAGACAGCTAATGGAGAGTCTTCCTCCGTTCCCAACAGACAGAGCTTGCAGTTTTGGAATTAAGTTCTTTGTCTCTATTCTCAATGCCACCTGCATGAGATGTGGGAGATAAGTGGGTGGCTGGTACTTATGGCTATATTTCATGACCAATAAGTTTACTTGTTTCTACTCTAGCCACTTAAAATATTTGTCAAGTGATAAAAACCTGTTGGTCATTATAGACCTGAGCTACATTTAAACCAGCAGCATAAGTACTAGAAACCGCTTATACCACTATCAATCCCATGAACTATCCAGTCCCCTGCACAACAGAATTTTCACTTGTATGCTTCCAAGCAGAGAAATCATGTTTCAAGAAATTATCGCTCTCATTAACCCTCTACTACTGTTTCACATTTCCATGTTATCGGAAAAATAATCAGATCATGTGAGTTTCATATGCTGTCATTTGCAAATGAAGCAAAGGCAGATGTTATTTCAAAAAGCTGTAAAGTATAGGGGATTTAAAGGCTTTCTGTAGGTACTCTTATTCCATTTAAATATAACATAAGAACGGCCATACTGGGTCAGACCAAAGGTCCATCTAGCCCAGTATCCTGTCTTCCAACAGTGGCCAATTGCCAGGTGCCCCAGAGGGAATGAACAGAACGGGTAATCATCAAGTGATCCATTCCCTGTTGCTCATTCCCAGCTTCTGGCAAACAGAGGCTAGGGACACTACCCCTGCCCATCCTGGTTAATATCCATTGATGGACCTATCCTCCATGAATTTATCTAGTTCTTTTTTGAACCCGGTTATAGTCTTGACCTTCACAACATCCTCTGGCAAAGAGTTCCACAGATTGACTGTTCGGTGTGTGAAGAAATACTTCCTTTTGTTTGTTCTAAACCTGCTGCTTATTAATTTCATTTGATGACCTCTAGTTCTTGTGTTATGAGAAGGAGTAAATAGCACTTCCTTATTTACTTTCTCCATACCAGTCATGATTTTATAGACCTCTATCATATCCCCCCTTAGTCGTTTCTTTTCCAAGCTGAAAAGTCCCAGTCTTATTAATCTCTCCTCAGACGGAAGCTGTTCCATACCCCTAATCATTTGCGTTTTCTAATTCCAATATATCTTTTTTGAGATGGGGCAACCACATCTGCAGGCAGTATTCAAGATGTGGGCGTACCATGGATTTATAGAGAGGCAACATGATATTTTCTATCTTATTATCTATCCCTTTCTTAATGATTCCCAACATTCTGTTCACTTTTTTCACTGCCGCAGCACACTGAGTGGATGTTTTCAGAGAACTATCCACAATGACTCCAAGATCGCTTTCTTGAGTGGTAACAGCTAATTTAGACCCCATCATTTTATATGTATAGTTGGGATTATGTTTTCCAATGTGCATTACTTTGCATTTATCAACATTGAATGTCATCTGCTATTTTGTTGTCCAGCCACACATTTTGTTGCCCAGTCACCCAGTTTTGTAGCTCTTCGCAATCTGCCTGGGTCGTAACTATCTTGAGTAGTTTTGTATCATCTGCAAATATTGCCACCTCACTGTTTACCTCTTTTTCCAGATCATTTAAGGCTTTGGCTACACTGGCAACTGAATGACAAAACTTTTGTCTCTCAGGAATGTGTTTTTTTAACACCTCTGAACAACAAAAGCTTTGCCGACGAAAAGCGCAGGTGTGAACAGCGCTTTGTCGGTAGGAACGCTTTCCTGCCAAAAAAGCTACCAATGCTCTTGGGGGGTGGAAGTTTTTTGTTGGTGGGAGAGCTCTCTCATGCCGACACACCGCGGCTACACTGCGTACCTTTTAGCAGCACTGCTGTAGCGGCACAGCCATGTCACTAAGAGCTGCATAGTGTAGACAAAGCCTAAGTGTGTTGCTTTATTGCAACAGGGGAAGATGAACTCCAAATATCAAGCACCTTCAGGAAAGGTTGTTGCAAAAGACATTGTTGAAATTAGAAAATAAAGGGCCCAGTCCTGTCCTGCAAGGCACCGGTTGCCCTTAACTCTCATTGTCATTGTGATTCCGAAAGGAACTTCAATTGGAGCTAAAGGAGCTCATCATCTTGGAGGATTGGGAGAACGATTTTTCTTAGTCAGGTCTTTTTTCCCCCCAGGGATTTTCTGTAATATAATCATACTACTCTTTCTAGACCTGATCCAATAAATGACCATTGAATGGGACTCAATGGCTGTCTTCAGTGGGCACTGGCTCAAGCTCATAGTTAGACTGTAAGGTCTCTGGGGCAAGGACAGTCATTCTGTGCTGTGTTTGTACAGCACCTTGCACAATGGGGTGCTGGTCTGTGACTGGGGCTCCTAGACACTATCACAATACAAATAATAAAATAAATAATGTTTGTGGCAATGGTTAGCACGATTTATGGTCCACTTATCTGTGGCAATGTTCATGAGTAATTCTACCACTTTTTCTTGACTGAATTCTTTTCCTCACCCCCATGTAATAGGATTGCCTGATGCACACAAAGTGAAATCTAATTCTTAGCTCCTTGAATTGAAATGTTGGTAGCAATAACTAACAGGATGAAAACCCACTTTGCAAATACAGGGTGTTTTTCTCTAAAATGTACTGACATTTGATCAGACTTGTTTCAGCTGTTTTCAGTGTTCAGAGGGTCGGCAAACTGGCAGGACTGGCATGTGGCCAATTTTAGATGTTTTCCCCCATGATTTGTTTTGAAAAGACAGAGTACATAAACCACAAGTCTCCATTCCTCAACCTATCCAAGCCATGAACAACAGTATCAAGGAAATTATTTGGTTACTGTAGATTTTAAATTTTTACCTCCTTGTATTACTAGTTCTGTACGTATGTAAATATCCAGGGACAAATGTAAAACTGACTGACAGTTTGGCAGCAAAACCTATAATTTATGTTACATCAAACTGACATCCTACTTTACGCCTGCTCCAAAATGGAATGCTGCTGTGGGTAGCTCGCCATATGTTGTCAAAATATGGTTAAACTAGCTGAGTTTTCCGTTCAGAGCCCGATTATACTATTTTAGGCGTATCATCACAGCCTGATAGATCATATTATTATAGCCTGATTTTTTCCCCTAAAATGAAAGCCTAACACTTGATATGCAATGCAGAGAGGTCCTGCATTCTACCTTTACACACTATTATGGAAAATCAGAGTTACCTTCCACAACTGCATCCATGAAGTCACCATGCATGTGGGCTTCACAAATATACACTGGTCTGGGTGTGCAATTGCATTGAGGGCTAGCACAAAGTCCTCTGCATGAGGAAATGGAGTGGGTGGGGAAGCATGTGCTCAGAGAAGCCACTAAGGGGAACCTCTGTTATCCACATGACAGCCAGGCAGCATTAGGGCAAGCTTCCCTGCACTGTCCCATTAACATGACTCAGCCCTGAACTGGAGGGACCCTAGGGTGAGGAGGCGTTTCATCCCCTTAGTTCTGGGCCTCTCTGGTGAGACCACACGCCTGGGAGCCAATCTGTGCCATCTGTGGCGGTGGTTTCTGGAACAAGGTCTCCTGTTTCCTGGGAACTGGGCCAAGCCACCAAATGGTTTGACATTTTAGAACTATAGCTTTTTACCTCTCTCCTTTTTCCAAAAGTTTTCTCCCTCTGAGCGATTAATTATGTCACAGGCACCAAGCTATGCTAACTTTTAACAGAAAAAGCATGTGTTCAAACTGATGTTTATCATGAAACTTCCCATGATCCCAGTTTCACTGGCCCCTATGGCAAAGTAACAACAGTGATTATTACACAGCAGAGCATTTCAGATGTTCTGTATGTAAATAGTTTGTAAGACAGATAATATCCTTCAGACAGAAAGGTGCTATATCAATGTAAAACTATTGTTATCAGCCCTAAACACTATAAAGATTGGTGCTCTGGAAATACCTGAGACATATGCAGCAGACAGACAAGAGATTAGAATAGTCTTGAACAATCTCCCAAATGTATTAGGCAGAAACCTTCTTTCCTAAAACATCTAGTTTGCTGGCAAATAGTCCTCCTGTTATTTATGTTTTCATAATAAATAATAATAATAAATAAATAATAATATCTAATGCAACAATCCAGAGTATAGCATATAGGCACTAGCTCTATAATTACATCACTTGTTATTAAGTTTGCTGGCACTACAGAACTTTTTCCAATTACATTATGTTTGCTAACATTTCTGCTACCATATCAGACTTTCTTCCTTTCCAATTCTGAGATGTATGACATATGCTGAGGCCATATGGGAACTAGTTTGCTTGATATATGTTGTGTACATCCAAAGGCACTAAAGAATTAATGGATACGAGAGATGGTTTCAACTGGCTGAAAATAGGATCTTTGTGTCTTAAATATTTAGCTGTTGCTGCAGGTCATCCCTTAGCTGAAATAAGTCTTCATTTGTGATGTCATAATAATTTCAAAAGCCAACCAGTCAATACCAGAGAGGGTGCTGAGTTCAGGTGGGGAAAAGCACCAGAGCAGATGAAAACTGAAACCAAAAGATCCTGTTTTCATGCAAATTTGCCTTGCGTACCTTCCAACTGACCTGCATTTTGTACTAGCATCCCATTGGCCCACAAGGATCTTCTGAATTGGCCCCCAAAGGGCTTCTGATTTAATGGGCCCGCTAAGGGCCTTTTACGAAGATGCACTGAGGATGAATTGCTGTTCATGGGCTTCTCAGGCAGCTGACTAACCAGCAGAAGCAGTGGATCAGCTGGAGACCTGGAGGTAAGAACTTGCATTTTTCTGTCTAAGAGGAGCAGCATTCAGAAAAGAGAGAGCTCTTTTAAAGGGGCATTGTCAGGTAAACTCAGGCCCCAAAATTAGGTTTTGTATAAATGTGGTTTTATAAAATCTCAGCTCAGCAACGTTTCTCATTGGAATTAAAATGCTATAGAAAGTTTCTTCTTTGTATGTTCCCCTGTGTTCCCCTGCAGCATTGCACTAGTGCAAGAGGACTCGACAGCACAACTAACTAGGCAAGAGTGGGCATATTGTCCCTTCCCACCCTGAGAGAAATGCAAAAAGTAAACAAAGGGCCTGAAGGGTGACAATTAAATTGGATTTTTAAATTCTTTCTGTGTGAATAACCTAACATGCAATTTGCAACATAATAAAGAAACATGAGAGGCTTTAAAGTATGCCATTTGTAACCTTACAGACTCCACTGGGCACAGAGGTCTGCTTGTGCAGATCCAGTTGCAAGATTGGGGCCATAACTACCTTCCCGCCTCCAACCTCTTTTCAGATCTGTGAAATGCAGATCTCTCACCAAACCTACCCATTAAGGCATCCTGCTCCTCCCTCCCCCATACTCCCCAGAATAGACTGTAATTCTTTCCTACAGACAGTACAGGGTGCAGGGAGTTCTACCTAATAAAGTAAGACTGTTTCCACGCTCATGGTATTTAGTGGTTTGCTTTTGAATTTTCTCACTTTATATCTGATTTGACAGAAAATAAGAACGAGGAAAATTTTAGAGAACAGCTAAATATTGAGAAGGGACAACCCAGATTTGCTTTGCCTGAATGACCTGCTCCTGCACTGATCAGAGCAGACAGTACTGTAAGTGGCACAGTGCATATATCAGGCATCTGATTCCTGATCAGGGAGAGACACTTCACAGACCTAAACAAGGAAAAGCAAAGGTCATTGACACATTGGACTGAGCGTCTGGCAATTCTGTGTGTTTAGACATTCAACAAATGTCCAATGCGGATGGTCTACTTTTTTGTTCAAACTTTAAAATGTACCATTTAAAATTCGATGTTTGCATTTGTTGGGGCTAGAGTCTCATTTATATTAAGGCCGATTTATGCTGATGCACTGGAAGGTCCATTTATACAGCCAGAACCACGTAAAGGGCCATAGTGTAAAGAAGATTCTAACCTCCAAAATGCATATCTCAGGTAGCACATTTCAGTCCTAAATCACTAGAAATGCAAATGTTAATCCCACTGTACCACATGCTCCAGGTGGGCAGTCCGGTCTGCCAAACCTTTGAAAATAATTAGAAATCATGAGTTACTAAAAATAGTAGACCATACTTAGAGGTAGTATTTTAAAAAAAAGATAAAAGTTTTCATACCTTCAGTAGCTTTGTTTACAGCTGCTAAGGTATTCAGCACCTTGGAGAAATTTCCTCCGGCATACAGATCGCGTGCATCAAAGAGCTGTAAAAAAGGAACTATGTCAGTTTAACACAAAACATCTTATAATCCCAGTTTTACTGGCCCACTCTGGTAAGCAACGACAGTGATTATTAAATGGTCAAAACCCCCTAAGCATCTTTGCAGCATTTCAAATATAGGAAGAGGTTTTGGAGTTGATTTGTTCAACTTCCTTTTAGCTTAGTGAGGTTAAACTGGCAACAGATGTTGAAAGAAGGTGCATGTACCCATTCAGAGCAGGATGCTATGGACATGAAAGGAAGACGTTTGCAAATGCGGGTCAGATCTTGCTCCCCTTGAAATCATTCAGAGTTTTGTCACTTGCTTGGAGGGAAGGAATGATTTCACTGCCATTTTAGTAATCTAAGCTAATGGGCCTGAGAGTGTAAATACTTTAACAGCGATGGTGCCAAACACAGGATGTTCTGCACTTACAACATAGCATGCGGTACATATTTACAGTTATTCCAGGCAGCAGGCACTCACTATCCAGTGTATAAGACATTCCATTCAAAAAGATTTTTTTGGGTTTTCAAAGCACTCTAGCCACAGTCTCACTCTTTGATATGGAAGAAATTCACCTTAGTGCGGAGGGTCTGTGCAAATGCTTCCAAACCTTGAGTGGGGTTGAAGAGGTACAAGAAGCTTTGTGGACACCACCTGCCCATTAAGAGGTATACTTTGTACTGCGGCTAGAGCTACAGTTCTGCAAAGCCAATGAGCACGGAAGGCCTTAGACACTGTCCAGCCAGACACTATCCATTGACAGATTCTCCCAGTGCACTAAAAAGTACTTTGTGAAAAACAAGCACAAGATCATTCATTACCTTAAAAAACTCACAGAAAGAAGGGTTACTCTTTGATGTGGCCCTTTTTCATTTCCTACATATAGTTCCTCAGGCACATTTACCAAATTCCTAATAAAGTCAGAAGTAAAACGTGCCTTTGCCCTCCCCTGAATCCAAGCTTCTATACTCTCTCTCTCTCTCTCTCTAAGCGTATGTGCCACACACATCACAGAGCATCTGAGCAGTAGGCACTACACAGTAGGTGAGGAAGACAACATGCAGTTCTTGGTTTTAAAAATCTATATAACCACTTGGATCTAGAAGAATATCATCTGCAAGAAGAGGTATTAAAACCACCTCTGATAAAATTAATAAGCAGAAGCCTCCCCATTTAGAGTTGTATGAAAGAGTGTGTTAAACTTAGTAGCTTCCTTTTCAAATGACACTACTCCAAACTACCCAGACTTATCCCTTTGATACTTCTATAACTCTGTAAGATTGAAGGAAGTTTCCACATATATTGGGGATACTCTAAGCAGATCTTCTAATGCGTGTGCTGAATCTGTTCTTGGGTTTGTTTCTGTAAGACTCCCACAGGAGTGGGCCATACACTACCTACTGGTGTCTGAAGTAGTTTTTCTGCAGTAGGTGCTACTTGAGCAAGGGTTTCAGCTTTAAATAGCAACATTAGTTTCTCCCTCAAAAGGGAGGCTAAAAGAGCTCATGAGCATAGTGACCCCATTGGCAGTGACTAGTGGATGTGATGTTAGCACGGCTTCGTTCTGAAAGTAAACACTGGGATTGCAACGTTTGCTTATGTTTTCTCTGCTGTGTCATTTTCTGGGTCATGTCCTTTTCTTCCACTTCAGCAGCCAAAGAAAACAAGCCCAGACTTGCAATGGTGGCATCAGTATATTTTTTAAAGCAGTGAATGAGAAAAATACTTCAAGAAAGCAGTATTCTCTCCAGACCCAGAATGAATGGGTGCGCTCATCTTCATTACACCTCGAGGTAACTGGCATTCAATTAACCTGAGATACAAAAGTCTAATGTAGACATATCCTCTGTGTGTGTGCGCGCACATGTGCAAAAGGTGATGGAAGATGATGGAAGGAAAGCAAACAACTTTTAGGTTTATCTACATGGGGGAAATTGATCGGAATAGCTTTCTGAAATAACAGTGTCCACATAGGGAGTTATTCTGAAATAACTACTGCACTTTAAATTCACTCCATACCTTATTCTAGAATAATGTAGACAAGCCCTTACTTGTAAGATATAAACTCTACTCCTTCTGTTTCTCTAGTCCCTACTTTTGTTCTCTTAATTAAAGATGAGTTGCAAATCCAAAAGCAGAAGTGTGTGTGGCTCTTTCCACCGATACTTTATGATAGTAAAAGACAAGAGGCCAGCTCCTCAGCTGGTGTAAATCAGTGTAGCTTCACTGAAGTCAACAGACCTATGCCAATTTACCCAAACTGAGTCATGGTGTTTTTCCTACATTAGAAATAACAGATCCTGGCTTTCTCCAATGGAAACATGTGGCCACACTGGTGACATCATATTAGGATAAAATCAGCTGCAGCTTTCCCAGTCCTCAACTGTAAGGGGGAGAGAGGAAGTGGATAGAGGTGGGAGCCTGGAGGGAGATTAGAAGAGCAGCAATCCTTTCCTGTGGATCCAGGGACTAAAGGAGCAATCAAAGAAGACAAGGCTGCTGCAGAGAAGCTAAATGAATTCTTTGCATCATTCTTCACTGCAGAGGATGTGAGGGAGATTCCCACATGAGCCATTCTTCTTAGGTGACAAATCTGAGGAACTGTCTCAGATTGAGGTGTCAATGGAAGAGGTTTTGGAACAAACAAATAAATTAAACAGTAATAAGTCACCAAGACCAGATGGTATCACCCAAGAGTTCTGAAGGAACTCAAATATGAAATTGTAGAACTACTAACTGTGGTATGAAACCTATCACTTAAATCAGCCTCTATATCAGATGACTGGCAGAGAGCTAATGAAATGCTGATTTTTTAAAAAAGGCTCCGGGGCAATCCCGACAATTGCAGGCCAATAAGCCTAACTTCAGTACAGTACCTGGTAAATTTGTTGAAACGATAATAGAGAACAGAACTATGAGACATATAGATGAATGATATGTTGGGGAAGAGACAACACAGCTTTTGTAAAGGGAACTCATGCCTCACCAATTTTTAAGGAGGTCAACTAACATGTGGACAAGGGTGATTCAGTGGATATAATGTACTTGAATTTTGAGAAAGCTTCACCAGAGGCTCTTAAGCAAAGTAGATAGTCATGGGATAAGAAGGAAGGTCCTTTAATGGATCAGTAACTGGTTAAAAGACAGAAAACAAAGGTGGGAATAAATGGCCAGTTTTCAGAATGGAGAGAGGTAAATAGCAGAGTCCCCCAAGGATCTATACTGGGACCTGTGCTGTTCAACATATTCATAAATGATCTGGGAAAAGGGGTGAACAGTGAGGTGATAAAATTTGCAGATGATACAAAATTACTCAAAATAATTTAATCCAAAGCAGATGTGAAGAGTTACAAAGGGATCTCACAAAACTATATGACTGGGCAACAAAATGGTAAATGAAATTCAGATGATAAATGCAAAGCAATACACATTGGAAAACCTAATTCCAACTATGTAATCAAAATGATGTGGTCTAAATTAGCTGTTACCATTCAAGAAAGAGATCTTGGAGTCGTTGTGGATAGTTCTCTGAAAACATCCACACAATGTGCAGCAGCAGTCAAAAAACCTAACAGAATGCTAGGCACCTTTAGGAAAGGGATCGGTAATAAGACAGTAAATATCATAATGCCACTATATAAAACCATTGTATGCCCACACCTTGAATACTGTGTGCAGGTCTGGTCGCTCCAGCTAAAAAAGATATATTAGAATTGGAAAGGATATACAGAAAAGGGGAACAAAAATAATTAAGGGATGAAACAGCTTCCATATGAGGAGAGATTAAAAAGACTAGGACTGTTCACCTGAGAGAAGAGATGATGAAGGGGGGTTATGATAGAGTCCACAAAATCATGAATGGTGTGGAGACAGTGAATAAGGAAGTGTTATTTACCTCTTCACATAACCCAAGAGCCAGGGGTCACCCACTGAGATTTATAGGCACCAGGTTTAAAACAAACAGAAGGAAGTACTTCGTCACACAACACACAGCCAACCTGTGGAACATGTTGCCAAGGGATGTTGTGAAGGCCAATATATAAATGCATTCAAAAAAGAATAAGATAAATTAATGGAGGATAGGCTCATCAATGGCAATTAGCCAAGATGGTCAGGGACACAATCCCATCCTCTGGGTGTCCCTAAACATCTGACTGCCAGAATCTGGGACTGGATGACAGGGGATGGATCCCTTGATAAATTGCCTTGTTCTGTTCATTCCCTCTGAAGTATCTGGCACTGGGCACTGTCAGAAGACAGGATACTGAGCTAGATGGACCATTGTCTGACCCAGCATAGCCATTTTTAATTTCTTACGGTCTGCAGAAGGGAGAGACATTCCACTCATTTTATATAAAAGCTGTAGGCGCTCAGCATCTCTCAAAATCAGGCCCTAACATATTTAGCAAGTCACTAACTGGGAATAAAACCCAGGGATGTGTGAGAAAGTTTTGGAATATCTGGTTTTATATAAACCCAGTATGTGAATGAGGTTCACCAAGGGTTAAGAACCTTTTAACAATGAATTAGAGCTTCGGATGAAAGGCAGATTTGCATGGTTCTAACATGAAACCAACAAAACTCAGACCATTAGCACAAACCCAAAACTCAAAGTGAAACCGACAGCAAGGATACAGACCCAAGTGACCAAAACAGAACAAAGGTTTGTGAACTAAGCCAGCTCTAGTCCCACCTGCTGCTGTAACTATTAGGCAGTCAGTCCTTTTTGGCAATTAGGAGCCCAATCCTCCTTTCACTGAAGTCTATGAGAGTTTTGTCATGGATTTCAATGAAAGCAGGAACAGGTCCAAACTATTATATCTGTGAAAATATTATATCTGTATATTATACCAAATTATATCTGTGAAAACCAGCAAAACTGAGATATGCCAGAACAATGGGGAATGTTTTAATCAGCACTATCCAGTCCTTGTTCTAATGAAGAGAATTTCCTCAAGGAAGATTCTGCACAGCACAGAATAGCTGGTCCCACAGTCCTAGCAGCACTACCTTGGTCACACCTCCACCTTTCCTAACACCCTAGGTACTGGCCAGTCTTTCTTGTACGCTGTACCGTTTTTAGGCATGGCACCTTCTCCACATAAAGAGCAAATCACTTTTCAGATTCGATCACCATAAATGTCACTTATGCAACTTGTGCCAGTCCATAGACATTTGGGACCCTGGTATCTCGGGCCCCACCCCCTCCTATTTCACCCATTACAGATGGCGGGGGGTACGGGGGAAGGGCTGAGCTCAGGGCCCCGGTACAATTGTTTCCGCTCCCCACCAGCCTTGATTGCATCCTCTCTCCAAACAAACATTAAAATATTCAGACAGCGGCTTCAGTCACGGCGGAGCACGGCCTGCCCTAGCTCTGCATGCACTAAGCGCACCGGGGGGAGCCGGACACAAACAGTCAGAACGGGCCACGCTCCACAAGTTGTGACTTACTTTACCTGCTGCCACGGAAGGCCAGAGAAGGGTTTGCGATGGCAGGCGGTGAGCAGGGGACTTGGTGGCGGAGGCTGCCGCTGAATCAGCGTGCTGCCGAGAGGAGGCTGCTGTGGGGAGGGGGCTCTGTGTGGGTGTGTGTGTGTGCGCGTGCGACACTTCCCATGCGCCCTAGCACCGAGCAGTGCGGGCACCAGACACCAGCTGCGGGACAGAGGACGAGCGGGCGGCCGGGCGCGGCGGGAAGAGGGCAGTGGGCGCAGGGCAGGGGGCCCCGGGCACTCAGCACGGGGGGCCGTGCAGACAGCGCAGGGCACCCAGGGCAGGGAGCGGCGCGGCGGGCACCGGCTACTCACGGCAGGAGCGGGCACTCAGTCTCCGTGCGGCGCAGGGCGGCATGACAGCCACCCCCGGGGCATGACAGCGGCCCCCCGGGTCTGTCCGCGGCGGAGGCGGCGCTGCTGGGTGCGGAAGGCGGCTGCTAGCTCTGACCCGGAGCCGGATCGCGGCGCTAGGAAGGGGAAGTGACAGGGAGCGCCTCCCCCCAGCGCGCACGCTGCGCCCGGCCAGGTCCGAGGAGCGCTCGGCCCGGGGCGCCCCAGCCCCCAGGGCGAGCAGCGGCCGGCCCCGGGGCCCCTTCCCTGGCGCTCTACCGGCGGTTCCCAGCGCGCAGAGCTGCTCCCCCGCACTGCAGCCCCAGCCGGGCTGGCGCAGAGTCAACGCCCGGAGATGCCTCTAGTGCCCGGTGCATCTCTCGCCAAAGCGAGTGTGTCCGCTTCGCAGCCTCGCCAAACGCTCGGTGCGTTGGGTAGCCGCTTCTCAGACCCGCCCAGCGCTGAAGGCAGCTCTGGGAACAGGTTAAATACGGGAGAAACTCCGTTTCCCTCTCTGCCAAAGCAAAAGGAGCTCGCTTGCTTTGCTCTGGCTGGGGGACGGGGGAAGCGCTCTGGCTGCTGCAAGAGGATCTCACCCATCCTGTTTCCATCTATTTTAATCACTACCTCTAAAATATTGTCATCCCTCCGCCGAAGAGTAGCATCTGTCAGGGGCCTTGCAGTTTGTTTCTCTGGGGATGGAGAAGTCTGTGGCATGGAGACAAAGTATTTTCTTAGTGTAAATTGTTTTATTTACATCAGTCCTGGCACAAAAGTGGTCACAAAATCAACCAGGTAATCCTTTCTGTCGGGAATCTCCACCCAAACGCCAGTGCAGGGTTGCCAGGGAACAGCTCTACCCCAAGCACTGACTCCAGTCAGGGAAGAAAACCAGCTCTCCTACCGCTTGCCACAGCTCCCTCAAATAGAAACCCACCAAACTAACACTGCAGCTTTTCTCCATAGCCAGCCAGCAGAGCTCCTGCGGTAGGAAAAAGATACAACAGCACACGCTGGTGGTTCCCACCATCACAATACCTTAAGAAGAAAAATTAGTAGTAGTGATGACCAACACAACTGTCAGAACGATCAAGAGAAGGTGATAGAAACCAATATGGATCGAATAACCAGGTAGGATAAAGGCAGAAAAAAATCCAATAAAAGCCCAATATCAAGAGAACAAAGGCAAAGAGACAACAGACTGTTAAAATGAAAGTGTCAGCTTTTCTCAACTTCTTAAAAAGAGAGCCAAATTGCTATTCAAGGCCCTGGGAAAGAGTCACTATTTAATCAAGGAAGTGACATTTAAAAAAATAAAATATTGCCCCAAACAGCAACCTCAAAGCCTCCTGGCTCTTCCTGTCCATATGTTCAATTACAACCCTGCTTCCATGAAGTGTGAAATTCCCAGTACACTTCAGCAAAGTATTTGGCTGCATTTTGGAAAGGAAATGGCTCATGGAAGTATTGGACTGAGAGCTAATATAAAAACCAAAATTTTGGCCCCAATCCTGCTGCACACTTCTGTACATGTTTTACTTTAAGCCGATTTGTAGTTCCACTGAAGTCAATGAGACTAACTCATATGCTTAAAGTTAAGCACATGCAAAAGTGTTTACAGGATCAGGGCCTTAGAGCTTGCAGCCCAGATTTCCAACTGCTCAGAACTGCAACACCAAAGTTCCATACTCTACTATCCAGATATTGACTCTTGACTATATAATTTAATCCAAACATCTGATTAATGATGCAGGTACCTGGCTTGGTTCAGAAATCCAGCCATTTGTAGGAACTACTTTGTCACACCAATAACCATTTTACCTTGCTAAATAAAGTTCTCCTTCTTGTTAAAATAAACAAACATCCAGTCAAATTCAGCCTTCTCATGTGTGTGCATGCTAGGAGTTGCACATAAGCATGTAAAGGTAAAATGTAATCTACTGGAGAGGAAAGATGGCCCAGTGGCTAGGGTGCGAATTTGGGATTCAGGAGACCCAAATTCAATCCCTTGCTCCATGATAGATGTCCTGCATGACCTTGGGCAAGTCACTCAGTCTCTCTGGGTCTCAGTTCCCTGTCCGTATGAGGAGAATAGAACTGCCCTCTCACACAGGGCTGGTGTGAAGATAAATACATTAAAGCTTGTGAGGAACTCAAAGAATATGGTAATGGTAGGTACCAAAAATAGATACTACTGTTTATTCTCCACCTGAATAAACTTATCCTTGATTTGCTTGTGGTGTCGCTATTGCTGTGGAAACCGATGTGAAGTCACCAACAAAATGTTATGACATGAGGTAGAAAGAAAGTGCAGAAGCTGGATGACCTCAAAAGGAACAGGATTTCAGGAGATGAGTTTGCTTAAGAGAATGGGGATGGGAAAAGGGATAAGAGCCGCTTTTTATCACTCGGTCCAGCTTGGACTTTTAAGTGTGTCCTTAAACATGTGAGTACATGGTATCTGGTGAGTCTGTACAGGAGCTTTCTCCTTGCTTTGTATCCCAGGGCATCCTAAAAAATGCAAAAGAAATTGTCCTTTCTACTGCACCTCAAATTGTTCCCAATTTAATCACAAATCTTTTGGCCCAACTGTAGTTGGTTCTTACACAGCCCTGCCTCACATCTGAATCATGGTGGGTGGGAAAAGAGTTTACACGTTTGAACTCAGAAAGTCAATAGTGACTGAACATCATGAACACTTGATGGCTTTCCAGTGATCTGTGGAGGACAGTTGGTGGTCTGACTCCGGTTCATGGAGATCAGGTTCAGGTGTTACTCCACAAGAGACCACCAGTGTAATTCACACCCAGCAGTCCCAACAGAGAAAATAAGGAATGTGCCGAAACCTTCTCGCTCCCTAGAAATGGTCCTTTCAGAACAAGCCTGGGGTATGCTGAGGTGGGGAGTTTATTGTAGATTATGTAATACCAGATGACATACAATATCCTGTCTTCTTTTTTCTTTCCTTCCTTCCACTCTTTTTCTTTCTTCTTCCTTCTCTCCATCTCTTCTCTGTATTTTCTATCTTAGGCTTGCCATTTCCCTCATGCCTGAGGGAGTCTGAGCTTTCCCTGAGGAAAGCAACCCATCCCTACATCTCACCAAGTTCGCCATCCAGATGTTGCCTCTCAAGTACTGCTGCCTTGCCCAACCAAATCTCCTCTTTTGTGCTCCTTTATCTCCATTCTCCAAGTGCCAACCCGATACTTCACAGGCCATGGTTTCCATGACCTTCATCAGTGCTGAAGCTCAGGTGTACATCTTCATAGTTCAGACTTGCTCTTGCATTTGTAAACAGCTGCTGCAGGGGGTCCCAAAGCTAGTTGTTTTTTTTTCCCAAGTGAAAGTAATGCTTGTGAAAGGTGCTGGTCAGACAGCCCTGAGCATGGAATCCTCTCTAGCTTTATGCATAGCAGAAATGAAACACAGGTACTGGTAAGTGCAGACCCCTCTGCCACTGTCTCTCAATCCAAATCTGGAAGGAGCTCCTCTATTAATGACTTCACTTTTACTGGTCATTCCATCTCCCTCCCCATCTCTCCCCACTGAATACAGTTGGCTGAAATTCTTCCAATTTAGACAGAAAATTGAAATTGGGAAACAATGGGGGAAAAGATGATTTTTTTTTTGCTAAATTCCCATTTTTGACTAACTATAGAGCTAGTTTACATTTTTCAAATTTTGAAGTGCCAATTCTCCTATTGGCCTCAGAGACGATACTTTCCATAAGTAAAATTCACTGGTGGTACCTGAGTGAGTAAGGCTTTGCAGTATCTGACCCCTTTGTGCTAAAGTTAAGGAAAAGCAAAATTCCTGTTTTTAGAAATGTTTTTACAGTATGACTGTTTCTGGGATTTCTGATAATTATGTGAAAACCAAGAAATTGTTTAAATAATGGCTTTTTATTAATGCCATGTGCTTCAGTTAATATACAGAATAGCCACCAGTCCAGTGGTTAGGGCCCTTATTGGGGATGTAGGTAACTTTGGTTCAAGCTCCTACTCTGCCTGATTTGGAGTAATTCTTCCACATCCCAGGTGAGTGCCCTTGGATATTCTGATATGGGTCTCTCTTTCTCCCTCATTTTGACCAGAAATTCCATCCTGGACCCAAGAAGCCTTCCAGAAGAAAGTTTAGTCTAAACTGGCACTTTTCCGCTAATCAGCATTTTCTGACAAAAAAAGTTTTGTTGAAAAATTCCCAACCAGCTCTACTTATTTCCCTTGAAAACACTATTTTTTCCTCAGACTCATCATTAGCACTCTGAGGAAGTTAATGCCAAATTTTCAAATAAACTTCCACGGTAAGATGTCCTTTGTGTGAAATAAGAGGCTTTTTTTTTTTTTTTTAAATCAACTCAAGGGATGCCACATGACCAGTGTGAAAGTATATAGCAAAATTAACTGAACTTCTATTTTTAAGAATCAGTACAGTCATTTAGGCCCTGATCCCACAACCTTTTGTGGGTGGGCACACCCTTCCACTCACATTGGGGCTAGGCTTGGGCACAGGAATCAGCTTGCACTCTTTGGGACCATATAAAAGGCACATTCTGCAACCCCTACTCATTTAATCAGATGATATTTACGTAAGTAATTCCTTTGATTTCATTGACTTTTTGTGTGTGAGTAAAGGCTATATCTATACAAATATGTTTTGCAGAATCAGGCCCAATATCTGTAAAGCATTTTAGGATCCTGTTGTCATAACCGGGGTTTATCAGACCTACCCCAATTGTAAGTTTAGCTGTTGGAAAGTAGGTGAAAGTTTATAAAAAGTTCCAACCCTTTCTTCCCCACTAAGAAGGGCTGCCTGACAAAGAAAGACTAACACATGCTCTATGTGAAAAAGGGATTTAGATAGGTTCTGATTAAGTTTGTTCTGTTGACCCATCAATTTGAATTCCAAAATGTCTTCTTCTGATTCTTTTTTTCTCCTGTGTATCCTGATCAACAAATTTCTAGACTTTGGCATGAATTTTCTAGTATGTTTGACATGGGACTAAGTAGGCCAAGGTCTCTGTACTCAAAACCGGAAGTTTTATTTAACCGTTTAGTGTTGTACAGAGACAGGGTCATGCTAATACTTTTGACTCTCTGGAACCATTTATTCTATCACAATTAACACAAGAACCCTTTGTGAGGAAAGACCTTGGATAAATGTAAAGTAGTCTTAATATTACTACAATATAAGGAAAACTAAAGCAGGGCTGAGGATTGAATGAATTTTTCTTTAGTACCAAAAAATCTTCAACAGGATCAAACTCCTCAGCTCTCTCTAGAAAGAATGTTATTTTTAGTACATGTTCCTATTTCAACATTTAGCTCCATCTCAAAGGCTTGAAAGGTAGTCTATTCAACTCTGAGACACCCTATTACATTTGCAAAATTTGTCTGAATCCCTGTCCCGAATATTAAGGAATTCAAACTCATGTATTTTACTAAAACAAGAGATTATCAATAATGATCAATTTAATCTCCTGCTACGTGGTCTCATTTTAGGAACATTCACAAGGGAAATAGATTAGCAGAATAATCATTTTATAAAGTGTAATGGAGATAAGTGGAATAACTTACCTCCACTTTAAGTGTGGCACAGACTTTTAAGAACTCCTGAATGTTGCTGATGCAATCTGCTTCATTTTTGGGCTCCAGACAATACTAAAGAAACAAAACCCAGACATGATTATTGTATTACTATCAGGAAAGTCTCTGCTCACCAGACTTGCATGGATATTTGACATGTGCATCTTATTCTGAATTAGGGAAGCTTTTTAGGGGGAGGCTCGGGGGTGGTAGGCAAGCTGTTGAACCAGGAAGAGCCACTGGAGGAAATGATGCATAAATCTAAATGGTCGGCATATTGTTTTGAATGTCAGCATATGACACTGCCCTAAGTGATAGTGAGAAGCTTGACCTTTATCAGCACACTGCCCAAAACCACCACTACATACATAAATGGAGACATATATCCAGCTAGTTCAACTTATTTTTTTAAAAGTTCCTGTTTTATAGGATGGGGAGGAATCTGTTTTTTCTATCATTTTACTGACAGCCTGTCCTCTGTGTTGCCATTTCCTATCTCTCATCAAGCTCCTTCCGCTTTTCTGTTTGCAGTTACTTATTGCTGATTTGAACTGTCTGCCTACGTACCAAATAAAACTATAACACGATGTACTGATTTGGTTTAGCAGCTTCAAAACATTGCAAATGTATTGGCCAGACCAAATACAAACTGGCACTGATGAAAGGTACTTTTATTCCTATTTGAGTCCCTTCTCTATCTATTATGTTTCCTGCTTAGCAAGATATTAGTACATTCTTTATGGAATTGTCTTTAAAATTCAAGCATTATATTTACAAGTCATAGATACATTATCTAAGACTTGGAGATTTGACCTCTGGTTGAGTAAATATTTCTACTTCCAATACAAGAGCATGCATAAAAGTCATGCCAGGACTTACGCCATGCATGCATAATTCAACCAATTCCAACTGTAAATATAAGCAATATGCTTTTTTTGTTTTGTTTCTTGTTGCTGACAAAATTTCTCTGAGATTACAAAATTTTAAAAAGCTACAATCCAAATTTATATTTTACTTAGATCCAACTAACAATACAGTAACTTTGACACAAGATAACATACTGAAGTCTCTCTGAAACACAGATGGCATCTTTCCTTTCTTCCCTCCTCCAAAAACAGAGTCATTAGAAACAGTGCCTGCTGGTAAAATATCATGCTCTGGTTTCTCAGAGTATTAGAGACATGCAGCACAGTGTGGCAAGATGCTCCTGCCATAGTGACTACCAAAATACACTTAAGAAGTTACCTTTTCCACAGATCCTGGAAGAAGCCGATTAACCAATTTGCAAAGTACTACTCCATCTTTCAGAGAAGCTTTCAAGAACTGCTCTGGATCACCTATAATCTTTTTGGGGGAATTTAAAACTCCTAATGAAATAAGCCATGTCACGATTCGCTCTTCTGAATTCATCGTTAAGAATTCTGCCTTCACTGCAGTTTAGTGCAGCTACAAACCCTAACCCACATCCGTGATTGCATCTTCCTGCCTCTTCTAGTGACTGCAGAGCGAAAGCTTGAAACAACTTTTAACTCTGCATTGAAAGCCTCTGAACTTGTGATTTTTAAAAAAACAGAAGCTATGCTCATTCTAAATGAAGAAACAAGTTTGTGGCTGTATAAATGGTTTCAGGTCCTTTATTGTTGTGCTTAAATATGGTGAAAGTAAGTAGAACTTTTGGGTTGGACGGTTGCTTGTAAATAAAAATGAATATCCTCTCTGTTTAGATATTTATATCACATCCATTGGTATCTTATCTGAGTAATTTATCCTATATAGGGGAGCAACCCTGCAAGATCTTAAGTATGTAATTACCCTTTTGTATAGTCCCACTGAAGTCAATAGCAATACATGTGAGTAAAGTTATGCATATGTTTAAGTGTGTGCAGAATCAGGACTGCTGTCAACAATTAAGAGCTTGAAAATTTAATTGAAAAAAATCCATAAAACATTTTTAAATAACTTTATTTTTTGAGAGACAATTTTTACAAATCTTACATAAAATGTTTATAGAACACATTGAATCTTTCCATTTTCAAAATCTGAAATACGAGCTTTTCAGGCAGTTTAGCCATATGGTGAGATTTCTTCTGCCCTCCCCTCCGTACACACACACACCCCCCTTGTTAAAAATATCACTGTTGAAGTTATTCTGAGCACAGAAAAATGATAAATGAACATTTTAGATAAAAATACTGATAATACAAAGTTTCACAAAACAACATAGAAGAAAGCACACTTTCCACTGGAAACGAGAGTTTAAACAATTTTCAACAAGTTCTACTCAGGACACACCATACTAAAACACATATGAACTACTCCACTGTACTTTGGAAAGTTAAAAGTTGCAGTGTGCATAAAGAACTCACATAGAATATCAGGGTTGGAAGAGACCTCAGGAGGTCATCTAGTCCAACCGCCTGCTCAAAGAAGGACCAAGCCCCAGATCCCTAAATGGCTCCCTCAAGGATTGAGCTCACAACCCTGGGTTTAGCAAGCCAATGCTCAAACCACCAAGCTATCCCTCCTCCCCAGGACAGATCTAGGACAAAGTAAAGCCAGGGCCATTCTTAGGCATACACAGCATAGGTGGCTGCATACGGAACCCAAAAATTTGGGGCACCACCAGAACAGCAGGTTGGCTCCTGCACACCCAGCGCACACTGCAGTCTCCTTAGGCAGGGGCCATATTCACAGAACCGAATGTGCCAGCACAGTCAGTGCATTCTGCATGAGAGGGAGGTTTTGGGGGTTTCTGCGGGGAACTGTTGTTCTTCGCCACCGTGAGGCAGGCTGGACAGCTCAGTATACTTTGCTGCGTTGTCCTTCCCTCCCACCCCAGGCTGCTGCAGCGTCTGCTGCATACAAAGCTCAGTGTGTGTCAACAATGGTGGCGGGGAGGAGGGTTCTTCTGGGGATCTGCAGGCATTTAATAATACTGTGTAGGGCCCCATAAATCCTAAGGATGGCCCTGAGTAAAGCCCATTCTATTAGCGTAAGAGCTTGTATCAATTTAGAACAGGGCAACTGTCCTTTCTTCTGTTCTCTTCATAGTTCTCTTCAGAGCTTGTACCAGCAGTGCCAGAACCCGCATCCTATTCAGTAACAAGTTCATGCTTCCCAATGGCAGAGGAAATCTGGCTCACCAAGCGTCAGTCAGAAATGGTCAGCTGGATACTTCTATCTCCTTCAAAACAGTAACTGACAGCTCAGCTGGGGAGAAACACTCAGCAGGAATAAGCTCTATTTGAAAATAAAGTTTTAATTACTAATGGACAGTTTGAGACCCACTACTACAGGTGCCATTTTCAGGGAAAGTGTGACCTTAGCAAAAATGTGCCTCTAGTTACCCAAGCAATTGCAGATACACAATTGCATGACCATTTCTGCATGTGGAACTTGTACCTCCTTTCCTGTTTAGCTGACAATGTGGGAGTCTATTCTCAGATTTCAGAGTAGCAGCCGCATTAGTCTGTATCCTTTCTTGATCACTCGTTACAGTCTGTATGGTAACACCCATTGTTTCATCTTCTCTGTGTATATAAAATCTCCCCACTATATGCATCCAATGAAGTGGCATTTTCATGGTAGGAGAGTGGGCAGGTATTTCAGGACCTATAAATTTCTACTATACACTGGAACTTCTAACATGAGTTCAGACTCCCCATTTTTTCAAAAGTGTGATTCTCCACAGGAATAAAGCCCCATTCTATTGCCTCTTGTGATCTTCTCGATTTTAAATGTTATTCCATTTCCTGTTATTTTATTTTTCAAAATCTTCTGATAACAGCCCCAGAACCATTAAGCAGCAGCCAAGACTTTCACAGATGACTAGTGGTTTTGGGTGTCTAATGTACAAACAATGCCCAACTTTCATGAAAGTCCTCAGCACTTCTAAAAAATCAACCCCCCATAATGTGTTACAAATTGAGCAACCCCCCCACACGTCCACAATCACTTCTGAAAATTGTAGCCTATATTCCTGCACAGCCTGCTGGCTTACATGTGAGTTAAAGGGACACAACACTTTCCTGAAACCAACTTCATTTTGAAACAAAACTTGGTTAGCTAAATGCAATTTTTCCAATTTGTGGGCAATTTTGCACAAGCATCCAATACCAGTCTACCACATTAATCCTGGGACTTTCAACGGGACTACAACCAGCTGGGCACCTCACACAGCTTGCAAGTCTGAATTCTTCAGCACACAAGTAGAAGTTCTGCAGCAACTTCAGATCAGAGGGTTTTTATTTACTGAATTGGGGATGAAATGTATTTTAAAAATATGTACTGAGTCCCAATTTTTTCTAAGCTATTCCTACTGTTTTTCCAATGACAACACCTAGCTGCATGAAAGGACTTGTCTTCATGTACAATGCTACAGTGGCACAGGGCACAACTGCACTGTGCCTGAGAGCTCCCATTGGTGTTGTTAATCATCCACCTCAAGGGGTGGCAACTATGTTGACAGGAGCTCTCTCCTTGACATAGCGCTGTCTCCACAGGGGGTTAGGTTGGTAGAACGATATTGCTCAAACTACATAGTTACACAGATATAGGCCTGTAGTATAGACCTGCCAAAGAAGTTATCAGAACCTTCCGTTTTGGCAGCCAGAGGCTTTTGACACCTAAAGGTGTGGCAGTTTTGGATAAGCACATTAAACTAGATGTCTTTTCTAAAGACATGAGCAATGAATAATAGCTGATTTTTATAATCAAGACATTTGAATTCACACTGAACGTGGAGTGGAGCATTTCACAACACTCAGCTGTTTCAGGCTGCCTGCAGACGATGGCAGGCATCAATGCAATAGTTTACAACTGGTTTGCATTTTCAAGATTAATTTTTCCAGCACTGACAGCTAGACAATTTTAGAAAGGCACACCAGCTAAGAGTTTGAGGATAACATTAGTCAGTGACTCCCCCTATGGATTATTTTAAAGATGGCTTGAATTTACTTCCTAATCAACAGCCCTATTTAGCCAGTAAGCTGTAAGGCAACACACTGCAATAAGCAGGAAGACATGAAGTACTTTAACCCTAATAATTGTTTAACACATTAGTAGGGGAAAGAAGAGATGGAAACATGTTTGAGAGGATACTTAAAAAGATGGCAGCTGTTGGAGATGTGCAATAGTAAAAGCAGGTGCAGTACTAGCAATATTGGAGCAGATGAACAAGCTCACAATCTAAACTGCAAAAAACAGTAAAATTTAATCACATGCTTATTGCCATATAAACATGTACTGCAGGCTTCAAATTTGTAGCCCATTACAAGGCCTCTCTCTCACAGACGTGTGATCCTGAGTTTTATATTTTATTTTTCTCTCTTATGGACAACTGTGTAGTATTTAAGTTTAACACAGTACAATTATTTGCATCAGTTTTTAATCTTTGGTGTTAAGACATTTTTTCTTCCTCCAAATACCTGTATTTGGAACTTAAGGTAACCTGAAAATGCTCATTAATCTACTAAGACACCAACTGACAAAAAATACAAGCTCCCCTGGTTTAGATAATTATCAATGCCTTTCAAAAAGATGTGCAGTCTATCTTAAACATGTTCATCAAAACGAAAAATACCTAGCTGTAATTGTTTCTCCAGAGTTAATATTCCCAAACTAGATTTTACATTTGAGGAAATGCATCCCCAGGGACCTAGACACTTAATACTTTAAAAAATAAACTTTTTGAAGGGGGGAGCACAGCAGTGCCATGGGTTTTTTGTGGACCCCACGAGTTTATTTTTTTAATGCCTAATCTGCATCCACAATTACCATGATTGCCTGAATAAGCAGCCATTCCTTCATGGTTATTTGGATGCAACTGCATTTTTTAAAAAATAAATCTGACCCTGAATTAATAAAGTCTGAAAGCTAAACTGTGCAGAGAAAAATAAACTGGTGCCCTTTCTTTCATGATATATAAAGGCAGCCAGAAAGACTTAAGGCAAAGATTTAAAAATTAGTGATGAGTGTGTCACCTTTATCTTTCCATGAGTGCTAGCAAAGGAAGCCCCACCGGCACGCCTCAAGTTGCTCACCTAAACTAGTGATGTGGATTCTTTGGTAGCAGAATCCTGAGTACTGAAAACACAGCTACTGGACATAATCAAGAGTCCATCGGGCTGATTTTGGTGGTCAGCTGACAAAGTGAATTGAAAGGGGTGTGGTACAGCTATTCATTAATTAAGACTGTTTGACAAAACTGACCATAATATAAAGAGAACATGTGGGAATTGGGAAAGCTTTACATAACTAAAGAAAACATGTACAAGAATAGAGGCAGGTACAGAACTAAACTGAGGTATTATTCGGTAGTTAATGTGCTCTAAATCAGACACTTCAGGAGTTCCGTTAACCTTACACTTGCTTAACAATTATGAAATGCGAAGACTAGCATCAGAATTTAGAAGAGAATTACTTGTAATGTACATAGTACAAAGGTTCATTGTATTATATGTAACTAGCCACTTCCCATCAGAGATCAGAACTATTCCAAGCAAAAAACTGGATTTTGTTTAATATTCCAGGAGTTGTGCACCTTTAATGTCCATATCAATATAGAAGTCTACAACCCAAGGACCTAAAACTCTACAGCAGCACTCTTACTACAAATTATGTAGACTCAAAGCTAAGTCCACCATCCAGAACTTCCAGACACACTAATCACTAAACTCCCAGCCTAGCTGAAAGCAGAGTGAAAATTTTTTGCATCCACATTACCTAGATCACCGGCAGAAGTGGGGGGGAAGCTGGATTTTTAGGAGGTAGATACTGGGCACCAGGGAACACACATTGGAGTTTGGGTGCACAGGATAAACACTAGGTGGATATTTTGCTTAACAATCCTGCCAGCCACCTTTAAGTTTTAGAGTTAGGTCCCCCCACCCCAATTGAATGAACATACAGCTTCAGTTGTTTCTGTAGGATCTAGTTAAAATGCAGTGTTGAACTCATATGTGTATAGTACTTCACACACAGAAAGTATCTTCATTTCAAGCCATACTTTCTCTCTGACCTAGCTGTCCAGACAGGCACAAACATTGTCAATGACCGAATTTGTAAACTGAAGCTACCTGCTTCACTTACACCACTTTGCATCTATCACACGTTCAGTCAATGTAAAGTTTATTAACCATGACACTGCATCTTCACCAATGAGAAAGATGAGGGATGGCATATAGGATTACTGATGCTTGAAAACTGGATTTCACTTCTACCATATATTGGCAAAATAAGCAATAAACATGTGTAATACAGAGTACAAATGCAACAGACGACCTAAAAATGTACTTAAAGACAAGATTCCATACAAACTAATTATCTCTATCTTAGAGGGATCACATTTGAAGTAATCATTTATGAAAGATGCTAGCTGGTACAAGGGCACCAATAACTCCAAGGATGGATTTGAACATTCCCCAGAAGTCCTCTACACCTCATTTTAGGTTCATGAATATTGTCTCTGACTCTCCGACTCCTACCCCCCAAAAAGATTTAAAGGCTGGAAAATTAAGTTGCCTATGCAGAAAACAGTGAAACAAAAACGGTTCTTGTGTTTGCAAGTCCTCCCCCCACCCCACCACTGTGAGTGGGCAAAGTGGGCAGCTGCTTTTGCTTAAGTAACTTATTCCATTTTCAGCTCAGAGGGACAGTTTCCGCAAACTGTTCACTAAGGCTGTCGACAATACAGTTTTATCAACAAAAGTTATGCCACTCCCATTAAATTGCTGTTGTGCATCCATGCTATGCTCCTTGTGTAAGCTGAGCACATCCACACTAGCAGCTCTTGCATTGACACAGAGCAGTGCACTATGGGTAGCTATCCACTGTGCAACCTGCCACAGGGTGCTTTTGGAAGGATTTGCAATGTCTCATGGGGCAGGTACAGCATCACACAATGCAGGTTCCTCAAGCTCATGGTTCCTTGGGCATCCTACTAGATTGCCATCTGTTTTTCAACTGAACTGTATGGGGATAGTGGGAGTATGTCAGCATGCTGTTTTTAAGTTCAGACAGCTGCTAGAAGCAGCCAGTCCTCAGGCACGGAGACACCCTCCCTTATTAGCTCCCACCTGGCTCTGTACAGCACAGCACTTTTCCACACGCACATACCTGCCTCTATGTTCCTAGTACAGGAGACAGCAGCATTCCATATTAATGATTTGCTCTTTGCTGCCAGAGCTCTCAATGTCAGAAATTCCAGAACTTCCTGGACCTTTGAAAGGGAAGGGGCACATGCGTGCAGGGCAGCAGAGTTCCAAACAGTGAGCAGAGCAGTCATGGCAGGCACTGAAAGATACTGGGGAAGGCCAGTACTGCCAATATAATGAACAGCAGCATCTACACTGACACTTTGTTGCTTTAACTTTGCCGCCAAAACTGAAGAGTTTTGTCACCAAAAGTGGCATTGCAGTGTTTACACCTGCTCTGTTTTGCTGAAAAAAAGCTGCCTTTTCCGGATAAGACTCTGCAGCGTAGACAAGGCCTAACAGTAGCACAGGAATGTTTGTTCTGCTGCAGCATCAACATGACACCCACGCTTACTTCTTGGAAGTGGACCATTACAAAAGCCAGACAACCACCACTTAGTTCACACTTTTCATCTATAAAGGAGATACTCCTCTCAGATGTTCCCATTAGTAACCTTTCATGCTTCAATGAGAACAGCTCTAAAATGGCAATTAACACCTTTTTCTTCAAAGCTAACATTAACATCTGCACACACTGAATGCTTGCTGGCCAAGACCACTTTTAGAGATGGTTAAAAGTTGTGTTGCACTAGTTATCCTTAGATTTCCCAATACGCATCCATTGTTCCACCGCTTTCTTCCAGTCACTCTGTAACTGAAGAAAGGAAATGTGTTAGTACATTGTGTATTGCAAAACAGTGAGGTAATGAAGTCTAGCCTAAACTGGAGAAGAAACTACAAGAAGCTAAATGCTCTTCAGCACCCTTTTCACACTAGAAGAGATGATGGCAAAACCCACTAGATTGGAACATTTGAGTGTGCCCCAAGACATGCACAGATCTTACACTAATTGTATCTGGAATGTGCAAACTTACTGAACTAACTAACAAATAGGACAAAGCTTTCAGACCAAACTGAAGTGGTGATGCAACCGTGGGAACAAAAACATTGCAGCTACATGTCCCTCTACTAATTCACTTCCTGCTCATGAAATGATCTGTACTTGATCAGCAAGTGACTTCGGCTCCCTGCAACATTAGGACCATTATTAGAATACCAGTGCATTCTGGGACAAACATGACTACAAGGAGTGAGGAGTATATCAGCTGGATCAAGACACTGTTTATAAGAAAATTGTTTCAAAGTAGAGGCAAGTGACTTGTTGCATTAATGCCCATTGCAACGGTTTCCTCCATTAGCACAGCTGCCATTCTTGGAGGAAAGAATTAGGAAAATAAGGTGTATGAGTGTAAATTGTGTATATTAAATCTACAGCAGGGTGCAGCAGACCTCACACGATGCTTAAGTGTAACATCTTTTGAATTACAACTGGTCCAGTACACACGAGATAAGTCAAGATATTTGACATAAGCAGCAGCACAATTATCCAAAACATTAGGAGCTTGTTCAATTGCCAAAAGTAGAACTGCTCATTGCAGTAACTGAACTCTACCAGGGCATGACAATTTTTGTAATACATCTAATATAGCTAGAGAATTACATCTATTAAGCCAGATGATTTGAAAGATGGAGAAGTGAGCTCTACCAGCAAGATGCCTTGGCAAAAGCCTGGCAAGCAGTCCAAGCTGCACCACTTACTTGGCTCTTTACTCTTGATTGGGGAATTCATGTTCTGATCAAGACTCTGGCTTTTTGTATATTAAGCTTCACCTTCCCTAGCCCCTAGAAGAAACAAACATACCATCTCTTCAACTCTCCAGTCCCCTCACTGATGCAAGTGGGAAAGAGGACTCGGCAAGGAAAGAAGTCTGCCTCTTAATGTCAGAAGCAGAAGTTTGAGGTGAGTAATGTATAGGGAAGGATCAATGTCTATCTTTGATGTTTGTAAGCTTTCCTAAACAGTGTCAATTTAAGAGTTTGTTCACCCACCAGGTGTGGAATTACTGTCACTGAAACATACTTAAATGTCAGTCTCACACTAGAGATGCACCACAAAATGAAGCAGCAGTTGAGTATTTTTCCAGATTCTGCCATCCTACTCTGATTTATTTTGGATGATTTTATTAACAGCCATTAAGGCTAGAAATCTGTCTTCCTATTTGCCACTGGCCAGATTTTTTTTGAGCCCTGGACTCAGATAAAGTTAATTCTGTACTAAACCTTCCACAAGAGGATTTCAGAGCACTTGACAAACAGCTTAGCCATTTACCACTGTGAGGTTGGTAACTTTTATAGGTAAGGAAACCAAAGCTGAAATTAAGTGGTTTGTACAATGCCACAAAGATCACCTGTAACCAATCTGGTAATAAAATTGGGTCTCCCAGTTCCCAGATGTACCTTAACTCTGACCTGGGCTCCAGTTGGTAGTGGTTTAGAGCAGTGGTTCTCAACCAGGGGGTATGCAGAGGTCTTCCAGGGTGTATATCAAGTCATCTAGATATTTACCTAGTTTCACAGTAGGCTATAAGAAAAGCACTAGTGAAGTCAGTACAAGCTAGAATTTCATGCAGACAATTACTTGTTTATACTGCTCTATACACTGAAATGTAAAATATTTATATTCAAATTGATTTTATAATTATATGGTAATGAGAAAGCAAGCAATTTTTCCATAATAGTGTGCTGAGACACTAGTATTTTTAGGTCTGACTTTGTCTTGTATACCCCAAGTTTCACCTCACTTAAAAACTACTTGCTTACAAAGACTCCTGAAGTAATGTAGAAAGGTTGAGAACCACTGGCTTAGAGATGTTAATACTGGTCTTAACAGCAAATCGAAATGGAGATCTTTTAATTAATTTTACTTTTCCGCAGTCACATTTTATATATATAAGGGATATGAGGAATAGGAATGTGGGCTGGCCACAACTTTTTGTTGCATCCATTATACTGTCCTAGATAGGTAGTGGGAAAGAGTAAATTAGTGCAGGAACAAATCCTAGAGTAAAACAATGTTCTAAATTAATAGTGTACCCTAGATAGTAAATATTTTCCTCCTGTCAAAATAGCTTTAAGTAGCCAAGATAAATTACAAAGCAACATTCTAACATTCTGATAGGGAACTGAGAAGCTATGTAATCCCCTGGGCGCTGTACTTTTCAATGGCAATTCCAACACAACAAAAATGTGAACACACCCAACACAGTAAGTCACAACTGTCAGCTAAAAACCCTCCAAAAAAAACTTTCCTAAAATGAACAGTGAAAGTCACATGCACAAGGCAGTACCTGCTTCCCTATTTCAGTTTTTTAAAAGCTGCATTTGAGAGAGCAAACAAGAAGCCAATGTTTTCTGCAGGTTCTCTTTTAGAGTATAGATTTTTCATGTAGTTTATTTTAAATGGGAATGTCCCATCTTTTCTATGCTTTAGGTTAGGTTTTGAAGTACACTAAGGATCCAAGTTAACTCATATCTTTGCTACTGCAACTGTTTGGTTGGAGACTTTTTGGAAAAAATTGTGTTAGAGCAATAATCCATCCACTTTTATGCTTTTTGGGGGAAGGTATTTGTTTCAGTGAGCCTTTCATCCTTATGCAGTTGTCTCAGCAAACTGGAAACATCTGTTCCTGTGCCTGCTGGGCCCCTGATTAAAAGGAACGTGCACTGATGTGACAGAGGTAGGCTTTGTTATGCTAAACAATAAGCAAATGACCTACAGAACTTGAGTTGTTTTGCTTCATTTGTTTGTTGTTCCACAGTTTAGTCGGAGAACCTCAGCAAAAGCAAACTCAAAAGATCTTTAGATATTAAAAGTGAGATCAAAAGTTTGAGCATGGAAAAAAAGGAAATTTCTGTAAAGTTACAGTGCTATTATAAAAATTTACCTTTCCTACTGTTACAGCTGCTGTCACTTATCCAGGCAGACGTGTCAGAACTGTACCTTGGACCATCATGCCTTTGAAGGTAATCAACCTGCAACAATTAAAACAGATATGACAGAGCTAGAACAGATTTAAAATGGTTATCCAACCTATAACTGTCCCGGTCCCAGAAAAGTCACAAGCTTGGGTTTGCAGATTAATGTGTTTCAAGTTCTACTACTTCTCTTTAAGTGGTGGAAGGTTCACTGGCTTGGAATGGACTGGAATGGCTTAGTGATAGGTTGCATGGCTTATGGATTCTCATTCCTTTCCAATGGTGCACTGCCATGTTAAATCCATAAGATGAACGGCAAATTTATTTTGAGGACTAGAGTAGTAACAAGGTTTTTTTTAGTTGGAGGTCTTCAAGTCTACTATATTCAAGAGCATCTTTTGAACTTCATGGCTCTACCTGTGACATGACAACTCACCACAGGTTCTGCCACTTGTACTAGAATCTCCCCATATAATGCAGTTTCACAAAACTAAAATAAAGTCAGGCATCCAACTAAACGTCAAGTTTGCAATGGCTTGCTTGAAAATGCCCAATATCCGAGCTGATATATTTGGCAATCTAAGCCAATTCCTGATTTCATCAGGATTTTAATATTTGTTAGAAATATAGTATATGCAGCTTGTTTTAAGTGTCTTCAATGAAACATACTCGGGCATAGAATTTCCCCTCCCAACCCTACTTTGCAACGCATTGTGTCTACGAGCTGCATTCTTAAATGCTTTAGTTTCAAAATTGATGCCATACATGCTTTTATATCCATAAGAAGAAATGTTGAATTTGGAAGACTTCTAATGCTTTCCAGCATTGCTTTTCCATAAGGTATTGTTTTAAATACAGAAAGCACTTCCATTGCCATGACGTACAGCATGTCTTACTGTACTAAGAGGAAGGTAATTTGGTTCAATTTTGACAGACTGAAAAACTAGTTTGCTTTGCTTACCCATCTTTGCTGTTTCACAGGCATTTGATGCTTTAAATCTGTTGTGGAATGCTGAAAGATTCACTTGTTTTTATGAAGTCATAAGCCTTTGAGAAGTTGGAGAGAAAGACTTCTTTGCTTATCTTATTTTCTCCATTTGCCTTTGGAATCAAAGATGGTCCTTTAAAAGTGAGACACTACACAGAGTTGCAAAAATTTGAAACAGTATGAGTAAGCATCGTTTTGTAGCTTCTTTGATGGAACTGGTCAAACCTTTTATTTACAGTATTCTGTAGTTGACTTATTACATGTAAATGGTTTATTTTGGGGGAGAGGTCCTTGCAAATTCCCAGCAAAACAGTAGGAAGGCAAAGTATGCTCAGCATTATCCATTTGCTGTTTCTGGTTTAGTGACTGAATGGAATCCTGATTTTTTCTTTACACAAGGATCTGAAGAAATTTTGATCTGGGAATATTGTGTGATTTCAGAATCAAGAGGAAACTGAAATTTTAATGTGGCACATCCCCACCACCCTCCAACCACAAGTAACTAATTTGTTTAGAATGAGAGTTTGAATGTGTAGAACGATCCATCTCCATTTTAGATGGCTAGATGTTGTGTGGAAGATCTTAGAACTGCTTGTTCCATTCATGAGGAAAATCAGATGGGAAGTGTGGCATTTCAGGGAAACTTTTACTTTGAAAGTTACAACACTAGTACACAGCTCAACTTTTATACATTTAACATCTGCTTTTTGAAAGAAATGTTAACAATTTTGAAATGAAATTAAACATTGTTTTAACTTTTCCTCACAAAAGCATAAAAATCATGGAGGGGGAAACTTAACAGGCAACAATAAAAAAAAAGGTAAGAACAACTTTTCCTTTTAGTAGTCCTCTGGTAGTAAAGATAGAACAACTTCCACTTGGGTTTGTGAGAAGTAATCTGTCTTGGTCCAAAAGTTTATGATTGTTTTTCAGTATCTGCTTCTGCCTCCACCCCTATCAGATCGGCTTCCTCCACGGCCACCACCTCTGGGTGCTCCGCGGCTTGAACTGCTGTATGAATCACGGGGAGGAGGGTAACCCCTTTCCATGGAAGGGGGAAGACCTCTGTCTTGTCTTCCAACACGATCACGACCACTTGAGTAGACATCACTTCTGCTGCTTGAATAACTTTCTCGACTTCCATATCCATCTCGTGTACTGCCGTAATCATCATAGCGACTGCTTCCACCATAAGATGGCGGGGGCCCTCGTGCAGGTGGAGCACTACGTGAGTTACCTGCAGGGTCAATGGTCAGGTAATATGGCAACACTATAAGTTATATATAACAATTTAAATCTGAATTTACAGAATTGCTGCACTAAAGTTTACTGTTACTTTTTTGTACGAATTGAAACTTTTTAATATAATCTGCCATGTTGGGACATTTATAGTGGGGGCCGTGTATCAGGCAGCGAATGAATTTAAAGACTGTTTGAAAGGACTGAAGACGGTGTTTATTTCAAGCAGGCTCTTTTGGGGGATATTCCAGAACAACTTGTTATTTTTAGAGAAGAAACTCAGCCATATTTTCCAGTGATAGTCGCAATTCTGAACTGTAGACTTTGCTTCGTTAGGTTATGGTAATCATTTGATCATCTTGTTAAATAAACTAATAATTGCATTCTCACTTTCACTGTGGGGAGAAAACTGAGTGTGACATTCCCCCTTAAATGCAAGCAGCCTAGTAAATCAGGATTAGGAAGCCTTTACAAACTCTGCTACGATATCCTCAAAATGGGTCCTTACCATAGCTCTCATACGAATCTCTGTAAGAGCCTCCACTTGGATGATCTGAATAGTCTCTATCGCGTCCACCACCATAGCCATCACGATCACTATAAGAAGAAAAACTGCTGAGACTTACTACAAATCAGTGTTGTGACAGTGTGACTGAAGCTGAGAAAAATATAATGCTAGGTACCTGTATCCTCTAGAGGGGTACTCATCACGTGAGCTGGAATGACCATAATCACGGTATGCATAATCTCTTGGAGGCGGAGCATAATCTCTTGTATCCCTGGAACTTGGATAATCTCTACTTGAATAACTAGAAAAAAAAGTGACAGTCATATTAATGAGATATCATAGAATCACAGGGGTGGAAGGGACCTTGAAAGGTCATCTAGTCCAGTCCCGTGCACTCGTGGCAGGATTAAGTATTATTTAGACCATCCCTGACAGTTGTTTGTCTAACCTGCTCTTAAAAATCTCCAATGATGGGGATTCCACAACCTCCCTAGGCAATTTATTCCAGTGCTTAACCACCCTGACAGGAAGCTTTTCCTAATGTCCAACCTATTCTGCCCTTGCTGCAATTTTTCCTCCCTCCTCCTCCTCACAGCCTTGTATGTACTTGAAAACTGTTATGTCACCTCTCAGTCTTCTCTTCTCCAGACTAAACAACCCCAATTTTTTCAGTCTTCCCTCATAGGCCATGTTTTCTAGACCTTTAATCAATTTTGTTGCTCTTCTCTGGACTTTCTTCAATTTGTCCACATCTTTCCTGAAATGTGGCGCCCAGAACTGGACAGAATACTCCACTTCAGGACTGATCAGCATGGAGTAGAGTGGAAGAATTATTTCTTGGGTCTGGTTTACAACACTCCTGCTAATACATACTAGAATATTTGCTTCCCGCCCCCCTAAACTGTGTTACACTGTTGACTTATATTTCACTTGTAATCCACTAGGACCACCAGATCACTTTCCACAGAACTCCTTCTTGGGCAGTCATTTCCCATTTTGCATGTGTGCAATTGTTCCTTCCTAACTGGAGTACCTTGCATTTGTCCTTATTGAATTTCATCCTATTTACTGCAGACCATTTCTCCAGTTTATCCAGATCATTTTGAATTTTAATCCTATCCTCCAGAGCACTTGCTCCCAGCTTGGTATTGTCCGCAAACTTTGTAAGTTTACTCTATGCCATTATCTAAACCACTGATGAAGATGCTGAACAGAACATGACCCAGAAAGGAACCCTGCGGGAGCCCACTCAATATGGCTTCCCAGATTGAATGTGAATCACTGATAACTAAGGTACTCTCTGGAATGGTTTTCCAACTAGTTATGCACCCATCTACAGTGTATTTCCCTAGTTTGTTTCTGAGAAGGTCATGTGACAGTATCAAAAGCCTTACTAAAGTCAAAATATACCACACCTACCACTCGCCCCACCCCCCCATCCACAAGACCTGTTACCCTGCCAAAGAAAGCCATTACATTAGTCTGACATGCTCTGTCAGACTAATGTAATGCTCCTCCCACCCCACTCCTCCCTCCCACACCAGCAGGAGAGTGGGGTGGGAGGAGCATTACTAATGTAATGCTCCTCCCACCCCACTCTCCTGCTGGTAACAGCTTATCTAAAGTGATCATCAAGGAGCAAGCTGTTACGAGCAGGACAGTGGGGTGGGAGGAAGTTTTGTTTCATGGTCTCTGTGTGTATATAATGTCTTCTGCAGTTTCCACAATATGCTATGCATCCGATGAAGTGAGCTGTAGCTCACGAAAGCTCATGCTCAAATAAACTGGTTAGTCTCTAAGGTGCCACAAGTACTCCTTTTCTTTTTTCTTTTTACGAATACAGACTAACACAGCTGTTACTCTGAAACCTGTCATTATCTGTCCAGGTACTGAAGGTAAACTGATTGGTCTGAAATTCCCCAGGTTGTCCTTATTTTCCTTTTTATAGATGGGCACTAACATTTGCCCTTTTGCAGTCCTCTGGAATCAATCTCTTCTTCCATGACTTTTCAAAGATAATTGCTAATGTCTTAGATATCTCCTCAGTTAGCGCCTTAAGTATTCTAGGATGTATTTCATCAAGCTTTGGTGCCTTGGACATCTAACTTGTCTAGGTAATTTTTAACTTGTTCTGTCCCTATTTTAGCTTCTGATCCTACCTCATTTTCCCTGGTATTCACACGTTAGACGCCCGATTGCTACTAACCTTTCTGGTGAAAGCTGAAACAGTCATTTAGGACTTCCACCATTTCCACATTTTGTTATTGTTCTCCCTCACCATCATTGTGTAATGGGCCTACCCTGTCCTTGGTCTTCCTCTTGCTTCTAATGTATTTCTAGAATGCTTTATTGTTACCCTTCATGTGTCTAGCTAATTTAATCTCATTTTGTGCCTTGGCCTTTCTAATTTTGTCCCTACATACTCGCGTTATTTGGTTATATTCATCCTTTGTAATTTGACCTAGTTTCCACTTTTTGTGGGACTCAGTTTCAGATCATTGAAGATTTCATAGTTAAGCCAGGGTGGTCTCTTACCATACTTCTATCTTTCCTATGCAGTGGGATAGTTTGCTTTTGTGCCCTTAATAAAGTCTCTGAAAAAACTGCTAACTCTTGAACTGTTTTCCCTTTAGACTTGCTTCCCATGGGATCTTACCTACCAACTGCCTGAGTTTGCTAAAGTCTACCTTCTTGAAACCCATTAGCTTTATTGTGCTGTTCTCCCTCCTACCATTCCTTAAAATCAAGAACTCTACCATGTTATGATCACTTTTTCACCTAAGCTACCCTCCACTTTCAAATTCTCAACCAGCTCCTCATAGGTGAGCATAATTCTTTGCAGGCAAAATAAGAAATCAGGACCCTGGTATTAAGCTTTAACTATAATGCATTAACTTTACCTGTCTTTTGTACTATAACCATCATCTCTTGGTGACATGTAGACATCTCTCCGTGATGGCATTGGCTCTCTGCGTGGAGGACCACCATAGCTGTCTCTTCCACGTGATACAGGAGCTTTAAAGAAGTACAATTCAGGTAAATCAACTGTTTAAAAATGAAGCAAGTATGAAGGACAGCTGCTGCAGAGGAAGTTCCTCAATGCAAAGTTGTATTAACAGCATAGTTCAGAGTTATTTAGGACATCATTTTGCTATAGTCTGCATTCAGTGCAATACTGTTTCATGGCTCTGTTACTCAAAACTAAAAAACAGCAGTAGAGGAACATCTTTAAAAAGTCACAGATCTGAAAGTTTTGCCGACATGAAGAGACAATAACTATACAAGCATAAACATTATGCTAACAAAAAAATGAATCTGATTTAAAGTCATTGGTGATTTGTTACAGGCACGAATAAATCCAGCCTCGTTATTCCAGACGACCAAAAAGAAACATTGAACAACTCCTTACCTCTCCCTCCCATTCCACTACTGCTACGCACTGGCCCTGAAGGTGCAGATCTTTTGGGTGGAGGTCCACCACTTCGTGGAGGTGGCCCCCTCTTCATTGGAAGTGGCCCCCTAGAAGAACCTAAAAAGGTAAAGAGTCAGTCAACCGATCATTTATGGGAAGATCTAGATAAGCCATTTTTTATATTCCTGCAGGTTAAAGGGCTAAAATTTGAGATGCTTAAGCAGTGGCAAATCAGTACCACCAAGCCAGAGCAGAAGTCTGTAGGAAGAACTTGGAGACAAGTGGAGAAGAACTGTAACACTCTGGCCACATGCATGCTCCCTGAGATTCCATAATGGCCCTTTTTTTGGTACAGCGGTCAAATCTGGGAAGCCCCAGTCAGGAATAAAAGATGCAGTGTGACCATAGGAGGAAGAGTAACGTAAATCAGATTACATGGTCACATAGCCTAGATAATCCACAAGTCCACTGCTTCCAGATATTGTGGCCAAATAAGGAACAGAGCAGCCTAAAAGCAGATTTGACCACATCCTACCCTGGAGGTTGTGCAGGACCCACTATACAAACCTCACAGAACTGCTTTCTGGCTGTTTTGATTCAACTACACCCCAGATAAGGGGCTACTTGCTTCTCCGATTAAGAAAGCAGCTTGCTTCATTTTAGTCCAGTATCCAGACAAACTGTAACAAAATCTTGTGTGCTACTCTAACGTTTTCTACATCAAAGGATAACCAGTCAAGTATCTCTTCTAAAACCTACAGCTCTAAACAGTGCTATATTAAACAAGCAGTGCTCGAAGTTTGCAGATCCCTATCTTGCCAGATAATTAAGCTTGACCCTCAAAGGATCAATCCCTGAAGTCAGCAGCTATTGTTTATTGAGTTGTGTCTTCTGGCAGTAAGACTGCAAAGCGGTTCACCTTTTTCCCAGCTGCAAGATGACTTTCAAACCAGGACACCAAAAAGCTTCCTTCCTCGCTTGCAAGGGAGGAGTTTTGCTTTCTGTTTGAGCCAAAAGTCAAGCAGAATGCTATACGCAGAAAGGAACCCTCACACACTAGAAGGTTTAAGTCTAATTACTGAGCCAATAATTTGACTCAACTGCAGAGTGCACATTTTCATCTGTTTTTAATTTAAAAACAAGGAATACTTTATTCAGTGACTTGATTTTTCAGAGGGATATTGTCACCTTCCAAATCTGATGGTCTTCCATGTTGTCCAAGTATTATCAGATATGTAAATACATACCCAAGTGACTCCCTCTTGAAGGTGGTCCTCTTGCTCCACTTCCGCCTCTTCCACCTCTAAGGCCCCTGGGAGGACCTCTGCTTCTTGGAGGGGGTGGTGGCCCACGTCTACCACCACTTTCAAAGGATGGCTTGGTTGCTTGTTCCACTTTAATTGCTTTCCCATCTAATGACTAAAAAGAGAAGCTGCTTTACTCAGTGCTCAGTTATGCTTCTATGTCTTAAATAAGCAACTGGGCTAGATGGACCATTGGTCTGACCCAGTAGAGCCACTCTTATGTTCAGCTTCACTGTTACTGGGCTTTTACATTATAAATTAAGTAGGTCTGTAATTCTGGAACAGCTCTGAATCTTCAGCATACCAGTATAAACAACTGGGAATGTACTCAGAAGGAATAAGTTTTACAGGAAGGTCCTTTGCTCTTGTGGCACTTAATGGAAATCTGCAGCAATTTCAGGAATTGGAACTCTGGTATTTCTGTTGTGTTTAACTTAGAACATACATCTGTTTTAAATATGTGCTATGTATGTACTACTCTCTCCAGTTTCAGTTTTCAGTAAGCCACAGGATTTTTGTACCAAACTATAGTGGCATCAGAAGTTCCAGGGATGAAGCTTAAGGTTTGTCAGCTGGAGCTTTTGGCACATGGGAAGGCAGCTGGACGCATTCACTTGATGTTTCTGCGAAGATGATCAGCCGTGAACTAAATTAAAGTTGGCATGAAAACTAAAGGCAGTTTCCGAATTAACAATGAACTGGGCAGTTGATACCTTTGCACTATTGCATCAGGCTACCTACTCAGAAAGGTGACAGTTTATGTTGTTTTCAAGGTTCTCTGAAACCACTATAGATTTTTTTTTTCTTTTTTTAAAAAGCAAGAGCTGATTCTAGATCTAGATTTAAAGGCATGGCTCTACAGAAATGGGTGCCTTGTGTGGCCATAATACAAGCTCAATGTTCAATATATTCAACAAGTAAACTCAAAGTTTTACAGCTGCTTTGTTACCAGCCTATTATGTGCTGGGTTATCACAAGTTTTGGAATCAAAGAGTCAAGAGTCCTCAAAGGATTTGAGCCTATCTACCAAGACTGCAGGCTCTGTGAAAGGTGTGTGTTATTTAGGTTTCCGAACATCTACTCTGCCCAGAACTCAAAAAGGACAAAAATAGTTAGGATTACTGTGTTAAATACAACATCTCATTAAAGAGAATCAACTCGATTATTTTAGTTCTCCCTTTCTGCAGTTAGTGATTCTAAGGCCATTGTTCACAAGGAAAGAGATGCCTGTAGGTGGTGACACCCCCTTATCGCCCGCAGCTTTGAAGCTTTATAGAAATTAGTTCCCAGTGGTGCAGTACAAGCACTCTCCCATAGCTTGTGTCGTGCAGAAGCCTGTAGTCTTAAATTACCCAAGAGTCCAACTCAGTCCATTGGATACAAGCTGGAGACACAAACACTGGTAAACTGGATTGTTTAAGTTAGAACTATTATGACAAGGCATCTTCAAGGCACATGGAAAAGCCATCAGTTGTCATGATGAGCTGAAATATTCTAGAAATGGAAGCAAGTGTTTTGATTGGTTAGTTTCAATTGCATGAGGATGCCATCGTTTCTTGGACATAGTTTGTGTGAAGGTCACTAAAACAAAGACTGGAAGGAGCAAGCTTCATCATGACCATTCTCCCGGCTCACTGTAGATTCCTGACACTTTTGTGCTTTTGCTGTCCTGATACCAAAATACCTCATTGACCATCTGGTATTTAGAAATTCTGAATACCTGGAATGCAAGCTCTAAGTGCCTGTTATCACCTAACTCCCTAATGTGTGGTTTTCCTTCCCCACGTTACTTCTTTCCTATCTTTTTGCTTTCTGTTCATTGAAAGCCTGGCTTACTCAACCAAGATATCACCACCTTCTGCAGCAGGTGCTGTGAACCTGTGACCAAAAAGGCCAGCTACAAGTGCCTGGGACAGTCCAATGCTAGTAAGTTTGCAAAGGTCTTAAAGTAACTAATAGGATAATGTGCAGAGCCTGTGTTTTACCAGCAGCTAGGATGCAAGTGACGAAAACAAGCATTAGTGACACAAGCTGCATTATTTTATCTTTGCTTTTATTTTTCCTACATATGAATAAGCTTCTTGTTTGATTCTAAAACAGAATTTAATTCCAACAGCTCAAGACAATCTAACGAACAGTCTTTTTGGGATTAGACAGCTACTATAATCTTTAGTGCCTTCTGGGAAAGCTCAAACAAGGGTCTACTCTATAAAAAGGAGACTACAGCTGAAAAACAAGAATTAAAAATAAAAGCCTTAATTTTAAAGCCTTAAAGTTAAAATAGTTTAATTATTTCCCTTTCTCCTCTTGTGTCCATAAAAGGTCAGAAATTTAAATAGTGGTTACTACAATGGCAGCCAACAATAACTCGATGTAAAACCCCAAACCACCTTTAACTGTTTAGTGTTGTATCCGCAGATACAAGGGTTTTACTAACAAGGGTTTTACTAGCACCTTTTCGCTTGCTGGGCCCAAGACAGCCTTATGAACACAGCACATCCAACAGTTGGATCATGTATTAAGCTTAAATTTATAAACTTTTTGGGGGCAGCGATCACCTTACTAGTTTGTGCAGTGCCTAGAATAGGGATCTGGTCTCTAGATACTCTGCAACAAATACTGATGTTCAGAGCCATGGTTATAAAAGCCATACAGGTGCTGACCCACCAAAGAACTACAGTTGCTGGTGTACTACCTACATGGCAGCTGGGAACGGGCAATTAGTATAACCCTATAAAAGGTTGACTGGGAAGGTTCTAATTAAGTGAGGATTAGAAAATTACCCTTGGACAACAGCTATAAAGATTTCCAAGAAACAGAACCAAGGTGTGTTATTAATGCCTAAAACCTTCAGGTAACACCATGCTAGCTAAAGCATAAGATGTCAATGGATTAGTTTGTGCATTGGCAGGCACTGAATAGACATGTCATTCTTCTTATATTGCTCATTGATAACTGTTTCTGTAGTCTGACTTCAACTTCAATTAGCCAAAATGGGCAGGGATGCAAAAAACTGTAAATACTTTCATTATTAACAAGGTAACAGGTCCAGGTCCATTGTTTCCTGATAGAGCAGCTAGAAATGAGCACTTGCTATCATAACACCAGGCTCTCATACTGTCCTGACACTTTGTATTATGTGGTCCTTAATTGAAAGGCAGAAAGGATTTTCAAGTTCACTTGATGGCTTTCCAACCAGACACTCTTATACAGAGTCTGGCTTTCCACATGTTTTACTGACCATGAACAGTCCACTTTCTCAGACCAAACTGAATGCATCTGCAACAGTTGGTACTAGAAAGACCTATCAGCCCACTGATGACTAGGACAGCCTTCAGTAAAATAATAAACACTATACCCAAGTCACCTATATTTGGACTGTATGGCACTACCAACCACTGATGCAAGGATCTCCTCCGCAGGTAGGCAGAGGTCATACTTAGAATCATAAATGTGTGACTGGAAGTGTCCTTGAAAGATCATGGAGATCATGTTCACCATGATCTCAGGAAAACTGCACTGTGAGCACCTTCATTACGACCATCTGGCAAATGCCTTCCTTAATAGAAAAGCCTTGGCTAATAGAGCCAAGGATAGTTCCAGAGAAGGGTTTATCTGTAGTGATCACCATCTATGAGGAGGCAATGGTACTCTGTGAGCTAATCTGACTACAGCGTAAAAGTATGCGCTTTATGCCTGAATCAGTTTCAGAATGAAAAAATAGGGATAAAAGCTTGTGATACTACACATAATTTGAACTCTGATGTAATTGATCAGTTTCCTTAAATCCATTACAGGATGAAGACAGTCTCTTCAGAATGATGAAGCATCTATGAAATTTCTTCTGTACTGCTTGAATTGTACTGCTTCTTTTGACGCCCATCCTTATTAGAGAACTCAGTTTTATCCTGAATAGCAGATCATGTGAGGGATCTCTGAAAACTTATAGGAAAGAAGCTAGGAGGCACCACAGGATGGAACTCAATCTCATATGGACCAAATAGCAGCCCAAACCCAGTGATCCATGGTAATTTCACTCCACAAGGATGAGAATCACCCATCCCCTACAGAGAACAAAGCAAAGCTATCTTGACTCCCAGCAACTATCAAACTTGAGACTTATTAGAAGTAAGAGTGTAAAAGGCAGAATAACTTGACCAATCTGAAGTGTTGTGCTCTCTTTTGTGCTGTTAGGAAGACTTGGACTTGAGATGATAGAAAGAACCAAAAGCACAGAACTCCCACGCTTCCTTTGGCTAGGAGGGGGTCAGCCAATAACTTACTAGAGACGTGGTTTAATTTTTTTTCCAGAGGTCAGTCTTGCTGTATCCTAACAATCCTGTACCTGGTTTAAGCTGCTACTTCCTATTTAGAAAATTTCTGTTGCTTTCCCACTTTAGGAAACCATGGAACTGAAGAGGCCCCTTTATGGGAACAAGGCTCTGGCTCATGGGAGCTCTATCCTATAGAAAATCTGGAGAAATGCATGTGTCTTTTCTGACCTAAGGTGTAGAGGAATAGCACTACAGAACGCCAGCATTTGGATATCTTCCACAACATTCAAATGACTAAAAGATGAAGGATGCAGTGTGGTAGTTGTATTGGCCCCAGGATATTAGAGAAAAGGTGGGCGAGGTAATGTCTCTCACCAAACAGAAATTGGTCCAATACAATACATGTCTCACTTACACCTTCTGTCTCCCTCTTTATATAAAAAAGCAAGCCGCACAGAAGGTACCACTTTACCTCGGTTTTCCTCTAGGATTGACCCAGAATGCGGTGGATCCAAATTTAAGCAGATGCAGATATTTTAACTGTTCTGTGGCCCAGAAACTAAGCAAGCTACTATTAAAAATCTAAAGTTTTTAAAGATTTCCCATGTAAGGACCTCCACTCCATGCATCTGCAGTTTACCACAGGAAGAAGGAATCAAAGGCTGTTGGACACTTAGGACCACCCTTCAGAACATTATGGGCATTGAGAGGGTACTCATACAACCCAAAAGGCACCACTTTATAAAGGTTCTAAGAGTTCAGTGATGCAGGAGGTGCATTCTAAAATAGTATGCACAAATCTCAAAGAAATACAATTAAATATTATATAAACAAGCCACTATTTTAGCTAATACACTGGGCATTTGTTCTAAAAATTCCAAGTGTGGCCAATCTTATACCGTAATACAGAAGACCTAAAATAAAAACAAGCAATCATTTTGTTTTAAGAGCAGTTTTAGAATAGTACTCTACACACGTTGTCTAATGATCAAATCCTCTCAGCCAGTCACTAATCTCTAGTGCCTCAGCAGTTAAAGCACAAATTATTCCAAGCCACTCTGGTTTAAACAGTATTTAAGAGGACTTTAGAATTGTGCTACATAATTCTCAGTATTACAGTAACATGCATATTTTGAGGTAAATCCTGGAATAGCACCTTTAAGGAACTGTCTACAAGTCAGTAAGAGACCGACTGCCTTCTAAGTCACATGACTGTAAACTTTGACTCAGAAAGACTGCTCATCTCTGAAATGGTGGCACAAGTTATTGTAACACTAAGTTGGGCATGGGCACCAAGAACACATGTTCAAACAGTTTGACTGCACACCATGCTATAGCTAGCTTTTACTGTTTGTATTTGATTCTCACTGAGAGACAACATAAGGCAAGGCTTAAGAGAGCTTTGCTGAAATTAAATGTTTTAACTAAGAACACTACCAGCACATTGATGTTCCATTCCCAGGATTCCCTAGATACTTACTAAAGACCTATTGAAACACTGCAAAATATAATGCTTAAATCACACTTTAAGATATGCACTCAAAACATTTCAAGTGATTGAGTATAAACCAAATAGTAAGGAGTGCCAAATGACAACTAAAGGACTCTAGCTATGGAAGACAAGTAATATCAATACAAGCTTCCTCAACTGCCCCACCAATGTGTCAACTGATTTAAAGGGGACACCTCCAAAGAAAAAGTAAATTCAGTCCTGCTACATAGTTGTTCAGAGCTTAAGAGGCTGCAAAAAAGGAGGCCTGTGATGCTGGTCAGCAACAGCCGACATCTCCCACTTAGAACACAACTGCAATCAAATTTGCAATACCACCCGGGACTACATACTAGCCTGTGACCTACAGATCAAAGGCTATGTATCCCCATTACTACTCTGGGCCTTTTCACTTATTTCATAAAAAGTTGACAATGCATAGCTACATTATTTGCATATCAGTTTAAATGAAGCAATTCAGTCCTTTCCTATCATCAAAAGTTACTGTTCCTAGTTAAATTGCCAGATTTGAGAAAGGAGCACAGATGCAATCATGGTTGTTACTACTATTTAATGAGTTAGCTGGCAAGCCACTTTCCTTATCACGCATCTGGTACCTATTTGATAAATTTAGGAGTGCTTAATAAGCAGATATCCTTTATCTATAGCCTCTAAGCAGGAACAACAAACACTAAAAGACTTGAGTAACTGTCTCAAATTCCAAAAACAAATGGAACTGTTTTTCTTTAACTTCATATTTATCAAAATATGTCAATATAACACAAACTCCCATCCTTCCAAATTAAGAAATTATATTTGAATCAATTCAGTACAGTCGATGCTGTTTATAATCTAATTTAGACTTTGATTAGAGTTATGTAGCTTTTGGCCTTACAAACAGATAGGATAAAGAATTTGTATAACAAAAAGGATGCCTTTCAGATTGAGTTTTTAGCTGATTCTCAAAGATACATAAATTAACTTCCCTCTTATTCTCCTGAGCAGGAATCTTCCCACCCCCACCCCGCATCCTCATATCCTGGGACAGGAAGAGAAGCTTTAATAAATGCCAGTTCTACAGGGTTAGCAAAGATTATATTCAGCATTTGTAAGTTTAGCAGCAGAAAAGAAATTTGGTCATTTGTTACAGTAGGACTTGTCTCTCAGATCTTAATACAAATCTAGTTTGTAAAGCACACTGCTATTAAGTTCAAATAATTAATATTGACACTGCACTGTAGTAGTGTTAGAACAAGCATGATTTATCAAACAGATATCATACCTTTCCATTCATATCTCTGGCAGCATCCTTTGCATCTGCTGGGCTCTCAAATGTGACAAAAGCAAATCCTCTGGATTTGTTGGTTTCACGATCCTTCATCAAGAGAACTGTAAATATAAACCTAAATGTTATTCTACTTTTCAGAAGTCTCACAGCATAACCTACCTCTTACAACGTGCTCAGAACTTCTTAGAGGACTATGAGAGCAATATCATTTCAGCTGATCAATGCCATAAGATTCATCACAGCACAACTTTTAGTTAGTATCTATTTAGAAATTTTATTTTTACCTTCCACAATGCGCCCATATTTGCCAAATACAGCCTCAAGAGCTTTCTCATTTGTCTCTGTATTCAGTCCACCAATGAACAGTTTCCCAGGACGATCTGCTTCAACCATTTTGACTCTAGTAGGACCTATTAAACATAAGTTCTATTAGTGAGACATGATGGCACTAGATTTGAGAAAAAACTTTAATTCTCTTTTTGTAAGAAGTTGTGAACTCCAGAAAGTATTTCAACACACACCCTCCCTCTCCTTCTGCACCATATAAGAGTGACTTCTAACCAAGTCAGTTAGAAACAGTTTCTGAGTGAGAAACAGAGACCATCATTTGTATGAAAGAATGAGATAACTGGACACAGAATACAGCATCAATTTTACAAAACGATATTCATAATTAGCACCCTAATAGTATTTCTAACAGATGAACCTATATAATTTGAATAAATCTAGAAGGAAGCCATGCTATAAAATACAGTGCCGGGATACAGAAACTGGGGGGGGGGGGGGGGGGGGGAAGCGCTGAAGAGACCGTAATAAGCCCTGCTCTAACTGACTGCACATGATGTACGAATAATGTTTTATGGGCAGAAGGAGCAATTTTTAAATCCTATGGAAACAAAGCAAAATCCTTTACCAGAGGAAAAGAAACAGGACCCTGCAACTACGTTTCAAACGATGCAAAACAATCCCAGAGTAATTCGCTTCAGGCCGGTTAGCTCTTATTTCCAAACGGTTCAAGCCTAGTCAGGAAGCCAGGGTGCATTTTTCAACATGTTGCTATTAGGCTGCCCCCCCCCCCCCCCGCCGCTCCAGGGGCCGAGTGTAAATCGCGACTGTAGGGCAGATGGGCCTCAGCAGCTGGGGAGGAATTTGCCAACGCTGCTTCACCCGCCGCCCCCCCCCCCCGCAAACTCCAGTGGCGGGAAAACCAGAGCGCCCCCCCCCCCGGGAATACCGAGGGCTCGGCAGCCACAATGCGGCCGGCGAGACGAGAGCACGCGGGATCCGCAGCCAGTCACAAAGGCAGAGGCGCGTGAGCCCCAGGCAAAGCGGAGAGGGCGGGGGGATAGGAGCGTTAGACCCTCAACAGTCTCGCGACGCTACCACAAAATGGCGGCCACGTTTGGCGCGGATAATCTCCTACCGGAGAGGCGGGTCGCCGCAGCAGCTGGGAACTGGGAACTACCAGACCACGTGTGTCTGCCCGGCATCGAGCCACCCCAAACGCAACAAAGAGCCGCGCCCCTCCCCACAGCGAGCGCGCGTGTACACACACACACACACACACCGCGAGGCCCACCCAGCGGGACCCGAAAACTGCCCGACACCTAAAATGGCGGCCGCCGCTCCTCACGCGGTTGGACACCCCAAGAATCCAGCGACCAGGCGGGCGCGGCGCCAAACCGCAGCGAGTGCCCGGCCACCCCACTCCAGAGCGGGAGGAAGTTTAACTCCCCGACGGAACGTCGGGACCTGGCCCACTCCAAAAAAACCCCTTCTTCCCTCTCCCTTCGGCGTCCCCTTTCGTGCCGTGCCGTGCCGTGCCCTGCCCTGCCCTCCTCTCCCGCTCCGTTCCGTTCCCGCCGGCCGGCGCTCACCTCCCCTCCAGTTCCCGTCCTCGCAGACCGAGCTGCAACTGCGCAATGAGAGAGCGAACAAAGGCGCTGTAGGCCTTTATATAAGTGACGTCACCGCCTCGAACGCGACAGTGAGTCCCGGATGCAGCCGCCAGCGGGGAAGGGGGCTTGTAGGCGGGGGGGGCGCTGAAGAGGCCCGAGTCGTTGTAGGAGCTTGGGGATAGGGAGTGTTCTTTTGTGGGGGGGGAGGGGGCGATTGCCTGCTGCAGGGGGAAGCACTGCGCCCTAGAGCCAGCCTGATAGCGCTGTGTGGCCCTCGCACACAGACCCAGCCCTCGCCTGCACTTAAATATTAAGTCGGCCTAGTGTCGACCCAATCCCTGCTGTGGCTGCAGCGAAGTTGAGGGGACGATTCTTCCCTGTCCTAACTAGTGCCTCTCAGGGCTATGGGTTACCTGCGGCAGTGGCTCTCAAACGGCTGTACTGGTGACCCCTTTCACATAGCAAGCCTCTGAGTGCAACCCCCCCCTTAGTCATTAAAAACACTTTTAAATCGATTTAACACCATTATAAATGCTGGAGGCAAAGCGGGGTTTAGGGTGGAGGTTGACAGCTCCTGACCCCCCCCACCATGTAATAACCTTGTGACCCCCTGAGGCCTCCCGACCACCAGTTTGAGAACCACTGACCTACAGGGATGGGAAAACCCCTTCTGGTGCTGTAGGAAAGGATGGCAGCACAGCTGGTGTGCCAGAGCTGTGCCACTGGAGTGGCTGCAGTGCGGCTACACCTGGACGTGACGAAAAGCCCGCATCTACACCCCGTTTTGGTGTAGTACAGACACTTATTAGAGCCACAGAAGGGGTTCTTTTGTTGCTGTAGTAAATCCACCGCTCTGAAGGCTGGTCTGCACTAACGCTGTACAGCGGAACCTCAGAGTTATGGACACCTCAGGAATGGAGGTTGTCCATAACTCTGAACAAGAGGTTATGGACGTCAGCCAACGGGAAGGAGAACGGACTCCGGGTCGGGGTGAGGGCAAAATAGCTTCATACATAACTTCCTGGTATAGCATGGGTTTAAACTTTCTGAAATACATTTTGGGTCAAAACTTCATGTTTAGGCTCTGGCCGAGGGGAATTTTTAATAAAGTTTGGATAAAATCCGTGCAGATTTTCAAGTTCTGTAAGGGTTGAAAAACATTCTCTCTTCTCACAAAGTTAATGCCATATGCTCCTCTGCCACATACATAACTCAGAAACAGTGGTTGTTTGAAACCCTGAGCCCAGATCCTGCTCCATGCAGGCAAATCCCTTCATCCATGCAGAACCCCACTGACTTTAATGGGGCTCATGCTGCATGCAGCTTATTGCAAGATCTCACTAGGAATGAAATCTTCCAGCAAACACCAAGAAATGAGTACTGATGTGTCTGTTGACAAAAGTGTAGTCCTCAAAAATGGCAATTAAATATACATAGTTTATTCAGAATTGTGGAAAGACTTGTCAAACTCTGCTTTGATGGAGAAAATAACTGTTAGCAGCAAGTGTGTGTAGTACTCCTGATGGAATTTTGTGCCAAAAAAATAAAAATTCTGCACACAATATTTTAAAATTCTGCAAAATTCTGGGAATTTATTTAAACTACCATACAATGGATGGAGAACAGGAATGGGGAGCATTGGCAGAAATCCCTGAATCCCCTTTGTCTAATAATAATGTAGCTAGGTTTGATCCTTTATTTCTAATTATTAGTCAACAAATATATGTAGCCATATGCTCAGTATTACATCATAGGCAACTGAAGAGTAAGTGAGGGCTGGGGCATCAAACTCACAGTTTATATTGGCTATTGACCATCTCCAGAAAGGTCAGTAGTAAACAGTTCATGGAGCACATTTTGACAGGAAATTTTTTGTCTGAAAGTTTAGACCGGTTCTAATCACAAAAGCACCATAAGGATTTATAAGACCATACTGTCATTTACAATATGCCTCCTTTACACCACTCTGGCAGTGTAAAGGAGCCTTAAAAGTTTATGCTTTTCGGGAAGTTCACTAAGAATGGGAACAATTCACTAACAACAATGGGAACAACTAAGCAGTCAGGCTGCTATATTATGTTGTGCCTGCCTCACGCCTGCCTCCAAACATCCCGAAGCCCTGCCCCTGCATGCTGGTCATGCCACAATAGCGAGCCAGAGGCACAGAGTCTCTTTCGTTCGCTCACATGCACGCACGCACGCAAGCCTCCCCCCATGCCGCCACCCCCAGCAGTGATTGATGTCTCCCCTGCACGCATGCACAGTCCCTCCACCCCCAGGCTGATTTACATCTCCGCCAGCTGCTCTGGGCTGTTGAGGAGGTGCAAGTGACCGCTCTTGCGGCTTCCCTTTGATTCCCCTCAGAAATCATTTTTCTGCGGGGAAACAAAGCAATCCGCGGACAACATGAATTCTGCGCCTGCGCAGTGGCACATCATTCCTCCAGTAGTAGTGTAGGTGAATACAGTAAACTTGTATCACACTAATGCTATTATGATAACAGGACTCACAGATGAATGTATTAGTACCACTATTTTATGGATTACATTTGTATAATGATAGATCTAACAATTGGCTGGTAAATGCATATTGGCTGTTTCAAAGATAGTAAGCTGAAAACTCCACGGCTTAAACTTCTCTGCGTTTTGATACACAGGTACCAGATGATTTTCCCAGAGAGAACAGTATATAATACAAACCTATTTATAAAGTGTACGTGTTTGGATAAAGCACTAGCTCTGCTGTACGGTGCTTCTGCAGCATTGATTGTCATAGCCTGGTAATGTCTGTGTATAGATGAATGGATTAAATATATTTATATGGCACTGTGCCAGAGAAGTAACTGTCATATGGGCAAGGAAGAACACAGTAGTTATGCCTATAAGTTTAAATTGCAAATGTGGTAAAATGCTATGCATTGTTCCAGCATCTTTTAAAAACACACCAAAATACATATTCCATCCTACCTAAGTTTGGAAGCAATTATTGCTTTGCTGCTTTTATTTTCTTTATATAAAGAGAGATAATATAATATAACATGCTGACATGGCTACTGCATATCCCCACACTTGCTGCAACAAATTAATTTTTCAGTGCCTCCAGAATATGTAAACTGCACAAAATGGCAAAGAAAACAAAACAGTGACTAAAAACAGTTACTGGAGAGTTGTAGCAAAGTGTTGGAAAACTAGCACTGTGCCAATAATACAAGGATCTTGGTCATTGGGGAAGGAAACAAATCCAGAGTCATTGGATCCTAGAGGATATTTCAACACTAGAACTCCCTAATGTAAATTTTGTTGGAATCCTGAAGGAATACTGATCTGAGTGCTTTCAGGCCAAGGACAGATTAATCTATGCAGCAAAGCATGAGGGGAAGAAGGCATTTTTACTTACTATTCAGCTGAAGATCCACATGTGTTAGAGATAATAGCAGACTCAAATCTCTGTGCTCTAGCCCATTGTTCCCCAAACTTTTGAGGGTCATGCCCCTCCTTACCTCTGCCGGCACCCCCCTACTCCTCCCAGAGCTGGGGTTGGGAGTAGAGTCGTGGCTGGGGGTGGGGATGGGGAGCTGGACAGAAGTAAGGGGGCTGAGGCTTGGGCTGCAGCTGGGGGTGGGTCTGGGACCAGGAGCAGGGCTTGGGTAGGAGCCGTGGCCAGGGTCTGAGGCTGGGGATGGGAGCGAAGCCGGGCCGCAGTGCGGACCGGCATCCGAGCCTGCGGCCGTGTGCTTCTCTGCTCCTGGCCCCACCCCCAGCCTCTGCCCCAGGCTGGGAATGGGGCTGAGGCTGGGGTCAGGGGCAAGGCAGGAAGTGGAACTCAAACGAGGCCAGGCATGGGGCTGGGAGCTGGGGACGCGACTGTGGGCAGGACTGGATCAGAGTTGGAGTCGGGAGAGAGGGGCTGGGTGGTGCTCCTTCCCTGCCCCCTGTGTGGATAGGCCCAGGCCCCCACGTGCCCCTCCAAAGGTTCCTCCATGCCCCCATAGGGGGACACACCCCACAGTTTGGGGATCTCTGCTCTAGCCACTAGAGGGAGGACAAAGAGCAACAGTTAGTGTGCGTTATATGCAGTAATGAGCTGCCAAAAGCTGAAGAACCGGTTCCTTCACTCGCTCTGGGTCTTCGGCGGCAGGTTCTTCAGTCGCTTCGGGTCTTCAGTGGCACTGAAGGGCCCGCTACCGAAGTGCCGCCGAAGCCCCGGAGCGTCACCGGGTGAGTAAAAATTAAAAAGGGATTCTCAGGGGAGCCTCCCCAGCCGATTGCTCAGGCGGGCCAGACAGGACGGAGTTTGCCCACCCCTTTAACAACCGGTTCTAAATCGGCTTCAAAATTTAACAACCGGTTCGCGCGAACTGGTGCGAACCGGCTCCAGCTCACCACTGGTTATATGGAGACAAAGAGTGAGTAGACTTCTGTATCTGCACTGGAGCTTCTTATGATGACTTTGCAATGCTGATGTAGACTGTTGTAAACCTTGTGGAATACAAAGTTTATTCTTTATCCTTATTTTCTTCTGTGGATTTGTTATCCTTGTAATCTTTATTTTGAGAATATACAAAATACTCCTCATTCCTCCACCCCTTCTGTGTGTTCCCCCACCCCCCCAAATATTATTTTATTGTGGAGTACTCAGATCTTTGACTACAGTATTCTTCTTCTACTGGAAACGTTTTTCAAACATGTAATATTTTGCAGTCTCAGTTTCACAAGAGGAACACTTCGTAGCTCTTCAACCATGTTGACATTACAATCTTGTACCATAGTGGGAAAGATGAAAGCTGACCTGGAGCAAGACTGGTAATGGCAAGACTGGATCCAAAAAGGTAATTCCTAATACATGCCATTTTAATATGCTTCAGTGTCTTCAACCATGGGTAGCAAAACTAGAAATTACAGTTGAAGTAAACTAATTTCAGTCTTTCTGAAGAAATGTCTGTGCTCTGTTGACTATTATATCAGTGTATTCAAAGATTTACATCTTCCTGACTTTACTTTTTGCGGAAAACCCAGCCTGTGTTTTTCTCTGAAAACCCTAAAGTCCTAAAGGGTTGTTGGCCTGCTGTGGTTTTACTCCTTAATCCAGTAATTCCTTGCCTTGACAGTACAACCTTAATTTTATCATTTTTTCTCTTGATGTATTTTGTATATGGGATAGCCTAAGTCTTTATAAAGAAGCTGTGTTCTAAAGCTTTGCAGCTTGGCTTCCTTGTAAATATGTAATGGTGAGTGTATTTTCTGTATTATGGAGCTAGTTAGCTAAACAGCACAGTGTTCAGGGGTTCCCAAGAACCTACCTTGGTAGATTTGTAGGAGAGAGTCCTTCTCGTGAAAACCTTAAGAGCTCTACTTTGTGCCTCTCCCTGCTGCAAAGTTTCTAAGATATGTCATAGCAGGGCTACCCAAGTCCACTGAACTTGCAATATGTTTTCCAGCACACAGGATGGGCTTTCTTTGGCTGCATGACACAAGCTTAGCAAACAACCTTGTGTGAAGTATACTCCATATGCACAGGGCACCATTTGAAAAGTGTCATAACTCAGCTTTTGTAAAGAGAAATCATGCCTCACTAATATATTAGAATTCGTGGAGGAGATCAACAAACATGCAGACAAAAGGGATACAGTGGATATCATGCACTTGGATTTTCAGAAAGCCTTTGACGAAGTCCCGCATCAAAGACTCTTAAGCAAAGTAAGCAGTCATGGTATGAGAGGGAAGATCCTCTTATGGACCAGTAACTGGTAAAAAGACAGGAAACAAAGGGTAGGAATAAATGGTCAGTTTTCAGAATGGAGTGAGGTAAATAGTGGTGTCCTGCACGGATCTGTACTGGGACCAGTGCTGTTCAACATATTTATAAATGATCTGAAAAAAGGGATAAACTGTGATGTGCCAAAGTTTGCAGATGATACTAAACTACTCAAGATAGTTAAGTCCAAAGCAGACTTCAAAAAGGTACAAAGAAATCTCACAAACTTGGGTGACTGGACAACAAAATGGCACATGAAATTCAATGTTGATAAATATAAAGTAATTCACATTGGAAAACATAATCCCAACTATACATATAAAATGATGGAGTCTAAATTAATTGTTACCACTCGAGAAAAGATCTTGGAGTTGTGGATAGTTCTCTGAAAATTTCTGCTCCATGTGGAGTGGCAGTCAAAAAAGCTAACAATATTAGGAACCATGAAGAAAGGGATTAATAATAAGACAGTAATTATCATAATGCCCATATATAAATGTAAGGTATGCCTGCACCTTGAATAATATGTGCAGTTCTGGTCACGCCCATCTCAAAAAAGATACATTGGAAAGGGAAAAGATATAGAGAATGGCTACAAAATTGATTAAGGATATGGAACAGCTTCCATGTGAGGAGAGATTAAAAAGACTGGGACTGCTCATCTTGGACAAGAGACAGCTAAGGGGGGAATTGATAGAAGTCTATAAAATCATGAATGGTGTGGAGAAAGTGAATAAGGAAGTGTTATTTACCCCTTCGCGGAACACAAGAACCAGGGCTCATCCAATTAAATTAATAGGCAGTAGGTTTAAAACAAAAGGAAGTACTTCTTCATACAACACACTGTCAACCTGTGGAACTCATTGCCATAGGATGTTCTGAAGCCCAAAATTATAACTGGGTCCAAAAAATAATTTAGATAAGTTCCTGGAGGATAAGTCCATCATTGGCTACTATCCAAGATGGTCAGGGCTGCAACTCCATCCTTTGGGTGTCCCTAAGCCTCTGACTGCCAGATTCTGGGACTGGATGATAGGGGATCACTTGATGATTTCCCTGTTCCGTTCATTCCCTTTGAAGCCTCTGGCATTGACTACTGTTGGAAGATAGGATAGTGGGCTAGATGGACCAGTGGCCTGACCCTTTATGGCCATTCTCATGTTCACTCATGATAAAACTGACTCATTAATGGTGATTGAGTGTTCTCTTCAGTGCAGGCAATTTCTCTGATGTGTTTCAACTTTCTCTTCACATCAGTTTTGGCTGCAGCAAGAATGTTGAGTAACAGGAGATCTATTTTCCTATTATTCTCATAATCCAAAATGGCTGAACTATGTTTGCTCAAACTTTCTAAAACCGCAAAACCAAATTCTTCACATGTGCAGAGGGACCATGTCCATTTTGATTGTGGGCAACAAAAGCCTGTTCTCAATAAAGAAGTTGTATAGCTGGTGCGAAAAAGTAGATGGCTAAATTTTTCACGAGTGTCTTAATTACTTTTAAATAATTGTGAAGTTCTCTACCCAGTCAACACGTATGAATCTTTAAAATTTCTGTCTTGTTAGCTACAAACATACGGATAAAAACAATTTAAATTGTGGAGGTCCCCCTATGGAGATTCCTGGTGAATTCATGAACAAACTGGAATTGATTTGAGGTAGGCATATTAATTTTTTTGTAACCAGTACCCTAAATTGTTTGGATCCAGGTTCTTTCTGGCAGTTATATTTGTCCAGTATAAACATTTGCACTATTTTAACGGTTTTACGAATATTAGTTTTATGAATAACAGTGCAATCTGAACTTTGATGGTAGATGAGCCTTAAAGTGAGCGTATTTTTAGTCCTTTCCAGCTGAGTTTCTGTCTTATCTGATTTGAAAATGCCTTCATTATAATTTTGCCCAGGCTCTTGAAGCACTACTTGATAAAGAGGGAGATTGTTTTCAAAGACTATCAGTCCTTAATTCACCTAATACAGCACAGGGCAGTAGCCAATCATACTTGCGAATGTGCCTTTACCCCTATCTGAAAAGTAACCTCCTATCCTCACATCCTAGGTTCAGTTTCCCTGTTGTTTCAAAACTTGTTGCCTCTGTTCAGCCTATCCTAAAAATATGGTAATTAGGGTTTGTTTTTGTGATATAAGACTCCTGTCTACTAGGAATTGAACTGAGAGCACTAGTTCATTTGGTGAAGACAATCATACAGCTGTCATATAACAGCTCTCGTTTTCCACCCAGGTGAAAAGAAAAAAGAAAAGAAGTACTTGTGGCACCTTAGAGACTAACCAGTTTATTTGAGCATGAGCTTTCGTGAGCTACAGCTCACTTCATCAGATGCATAGCATATCGTGGAAACTGCAGAAGACATTATATACACACAGAGACCATGAAACAAAACTTCCTCCCACCCCACTCTCCTGCTGGTAACAGCTTATCTAAAGTGATCATCAAGGAGGGCCATTTCCAGCACAAATCCAGGTTTTCTCACCCTTCACCCCCCCCCCCCCCCACACACAGACACACATACAAACTCACTCTCCTGCTGGTAATAGCCCATCCCTCTTTGAAACCTCTCTTTATAATGCGCATGATAATCAAGGTGGGTCATTTCCAGCACTAATCCAGGTTTTCTCACCCCCCCCCCACACACCCCCCTCCAAAAACCACACACACAAACTCACTCTCCTGCTGGCAATAGCTCATCTTACAATGTGCACAGCAATAATCCAAGTTTAACCAGAACGTCTTGGGGGGGGTTTGTAGGAAAAAAACAAGGGGAGATAGGCTACCTTGCATAATGACTTAGCCACTCCCAGTCTCTATTCAAGCCCAAATTAATAGTATCCAATTTGCAAATGAATTCCAATTCAGCAGTTTCTCGCTGGAGTCTGGATTTGAAGTTTTTTTGCTTTAAGATAGCGACCCTCATGTCTGTGATTGCGTGACCAGAGAGATTGAAGTGTTCTCCGACTGGTTTATGAATGTTATAATTCTTAACATCTGATTTGTGTCCATTTATTCTTTTACGTAGAGACTGTCCAGTTTGACCAATGTACATGGCAGAGGGGCATTGCTGGCACATGATGGCATATATCACATTGGTGGATGTGCAGGTGAACGAGCCTCTGATAGTGTGGCTGATGTTGTTAGGCCCTGTGATGGTGTCCTCTGAATAGATATGTGGGCACAGTTGGCAACGGGCTTTGTTGCAAGGATAGGTTCCTGGGTTAGTGGTTCTGTTGTGTGGTATGTGGTTGTTGGTGAGTATTCGCTTCAGGTTGGGGGGCTGTCTGTAGGCAAGGACTGGCCTTTCTCCCAAGATTTGTGAGAGTGTTGGGTCATCCTTCAGGATAGGTTGTAGATCCTTAATAATGCGTTGGAGGGGTTTTAGTTGGGGGCTGAAGGTGACGGCTAGTGGCGTTCTGTTATTTTCTTTGTTAGGCCTGTCCTGTAGTAGGTGACTTCTGGGAACTCTTCTGGCTCTATCAATCTGTTTCTTCACTTCCGCAGGTGGGTACTGTAGTTGTAAGAATGCTTGATAGAGATCTTGTAGGTGTTTGTCTCTGTCTGAGGGGTTGGAGCAAATGCGGTTGTATCGCAGAGCTTGGCTGTAGACGATGGATCGTGTGGTGTGGTCAGGGTGAAAGCTGGAGGCATGTAGGTAGGAATAGCGGTCAGTAGGTTTCCGGTATAGGGTGGTGTTGATGTGACCATCGTTTATTAGCACTGTAGTGTCCAGGAAGTGGATCTCTTGTGTGAACTGGACCAGGGTGAGGTTGATGGTGGGATGGAAATTGTTGAAATCATGGTGGAATTCCTCAAGGGCTTCTTTTCCATGGGTCCAGATGATGAAGATGTCATCAATAGAAGTCCAGTCTGCTGTCCTGAAGGTCGAAACAGCAGACTGGACTTCTACATAGAGTGCTTCCGCCGACGTGCACGGGCTGAAATTGTGGAAAAGCAGCATCACTTGCCCCATAACCTCAGCCGTGCAGAACACAATGCCATCCACAGCCTCAGAAACAACTCTGACATCATAATCAAAAAGGCTGACAAAGGAGGTGCTGTTGTCATCATGAATAGGTCGGAATATGAACAAGAGGCTGCTCGGCAGCTCTCCAACACCACTTTCTACAAGCCATTACCCTCTGATCCCACTGAGAGTTACCAAAAGCATCTACAGCATTTGCTCAAGAAACTTCCTGAAAAAGCACAAGATCAAATCCGCACAGACACACCCCTGGAACCCCGACCTGGGATATTCTATCTACTACCCAAGATCCATAAACCTGGAAATCCTGGGCGCCCCATCATCTCAGGCATTGGCACCCTGACAGCAGGATTGTCCGGCTATGTAGACTCACTCCTCAGGCCCTACGCTACCAGCACTCCCAACTACCTTCGAGACACCACTGACTTCCTGAGGAAACTACAATCCATTGGTGATCTTCCTGATAACACCATCCTGGCCACTATGGATGTAGAAGCCCTCTACACCAACATTCCACACAAAGATGGACTACAAGCCATCAAGAACACTATCCCCGATAATGTCACGGCTAACCTGGTGGCTGAACTTTGTGACTTTGTCCTTACCCATAACTATTTTACATTTGGTGACAATGTATACCTTCAGATCAGCGGCACTGCTATGGGTACCCGCATGGCCCCACAGTATGCCAACATTTTTATGGCTGATTTAGAACAACGCTTCCTCAGCTCTCGTCCCCTAACGCCCTTACTTTACTTGCGCTATATTGATGACATCTTCATCATCTGGACCCATGGAAAAGAAGCCCTTGAGGAATTCCACCATGATTTCAACAATTTCCATCCCACCATCAACCTCACCCTGGTCCAGTTCACACAAGAGATCCACTTCCTGGACACTACAGTGCTAATAAACGATGGTCACATCAACACCACCCTATACCGGAAACCTACTGACCGCTATTCCTACCTACATGCCTCCAGCTTTCACCCTGACCACACCACACGATCCATCGTCTACAGCCAAGCTCTGCGATACAACCGCATTTGCTCCAACCCCTCAGACAGAGACAAACACCTACAAGATCTCTATCAAGCATTCTTACAACTACAGTACCCACCTGCGGAAGTGAAGAAACAGATTGATAGAGCCAGAAGAGTTCCCAGAAGTCACCTACTACAGGACAGGCCTAACAAAGAAAATAACAGAACGCCACTAGCCGTCACCTTCAGCCCCCAACTAAAACCCCTCCAACGCATTATTAAGGATCTACAACCTATCCTGAAGGATGACCCAACACTCTCACAAATCTTGGGAGAAAGGCCAGTCCTTGCCTACAGACAGCCCCCCAACCTGAAGCGAATACTCACCAACAACCACATACCACACAACAGAACCACTAACCCAGGAACCTATCATTGCAACAAAGCCCGTTGCCAACTGTGCCCACATATCTATTCAGAGGACACCATCACAGGGCCTAACAACATCAGCCACACTATCAGAGGCTCGTTCACCTGCACATCCACCAATGTGATATATGCCATCATGTGCCAGCAATGCCCCTCTGCCATGTACATTGGTCAAACTGGACAGTCTCTACGTAAAAGAATAAATGGACACAAATCAGATGTTAAGAATTATAACATTCATAAACCAGTCGGAGAACACTTCAATCTCTCTGGTCACGCAATCACAGACATGAGGGTCGCTATCTTAAAGCAAAAAAACTTCAAATCCAGACTCCAGCGAGAAACTGCTGAATTGGAATTCATTTGCAAATTGGATACTATTAATTTGGGCTTGAATAGAGACTGGGAGTGGCTAAGTCATTATGCAAGGTAGCCTATCTCCCCTTGTTTTTTTCCTACAAACCCCCCCCAAGACGTTCTGGTTAAACTTGGATTATTGCTGTGCACATTGTAAGATGAGCTATTGCCAGCAGGAGAGTGAGTTTGTGTGTGTGGTTTTTGGAGGGGGGTGTGTGTGGGGGGGGGTGAGAAAACCTGGATTAGTGCTGGAAATGACCCACCTTGATTATCATGCACATTATAAAGAGAGGTTTCAAAGAGGGATGGGCTATTACCAGCAGGAGAGTGAGTTTGTATGTGTGTCTGTGTGTGTGGGGGGGGGTGAAGGGTGAGAAAACCTGGATTTGTGCTGGAAATGGCCCTCCTTGATGATCACTTTAGATAAGCTGTTACCAGCAGGAGAGTGGGGTGGGAGGAAGTTTTGTTTCATGGTCTCTGTGTGTATATAATGTCTTCTGCAGTTTCCACGATATGCTATGCATCCGATGAAGTGAGCTGTAGCTCACGAAAGCTCATGCTCAAATAAACTGGTTAGTCTCTAAGGTGCCACAAGTACTTCTTTTCTTTTTTCTTTTTACGAATACAGACTAACACGGCTGTTACTCTGCACCCAGGTGAAGTTGACTTGAACCCGTGACCTTGAGGTACAATGCTCGATAATGTATTACTTTTCTCTTGAGCCATCCAAGCCTCCTTAGAGTCTCTGATTTTACTACTTGCATGAGCTTGCTGTCCATTAACATTTGTGTTTAAATTTTAAGGCTCAATTGGAATTGTAACCTCAGCTTTTTTCAGTAATTTACAAAATGCGTTACGCCTTTCAGACATCTGTTCTCTCAGCAAGAGCAGATTCCCGGGCATTTCCCGCAGATGTCACTATGTACAACTTACAGAGGAGCAGCCGTGTTAGTCTGTATCTGCAAAAAGAAAAGGAGGACTTGTGGCACCTTAGAGACTAACCAATTTATTTGAGCATAAGCTTTCGTGAGCTACAGCTCACTTCATCTCCCTTGTCCACATGATTTTTGAGCCCCTCAAAGAATTCTAATAGATTGGTGAGGCATGATTTTAGACCCCATGACACTCCAAATCTCTTCTCAGAAATCCACTCCTATCCCTCGCTGTCACCCCTGAAATCTGGCATTTCTGTCACAAATAAGGTACTGTAATCACGGGGATCCCAGAAGCCACCTGTCACAGGAGGCTGTGGTCAGAGGCCTTTTAAAAACAAATGTCAGGGGCATTGCTCTGTGGAACCCTGACCTTAGACTATCTGAGCACCTTGAATGTGTTTATCCTCCTGCCATCACTGTAAGGCAGGGCCGGGATATTATCCACCAATGATAGCCCAAATGGTTTGCCCATGGAGGGAATTAAACCCACCTGTCTCGAGTCGCAGAGCAGTGCCCAGACCACAGGACCAGCCTTCCAGTCATCTGATTGTTGACAGGCCCAGATGGCTTCTCTGCTGCACCTGCAGAGCTCCCCTTCCTGCCATGCTGTAGAGAGCAGAGATAGCAAGGAGCCAGTTACAGAGGTTTGATTTGCTGACCTGTTCTGTCCTGGCCTCAGTAGAATTTAGAGCAGCCTGGGGGATGGGCTGACCTCCGCCTGATTTTAATGGCTTCCAAGAGCACAGCACACTCTGGCCATGTCCCTGCGCATGGGTGCCACCCCAGAGTGCTCCTTGGGGCCTTGAGGTGGCCCTGCAGGCACCCTGCCCTTCCCTCTAAGGTCCTTGCAATGACTTACTCTCAGCCTGGAATATTTAAAACAAGAGTTCCCTTTGTGGGGTCACATTTATTCAGTCTTCTCCAAAACACAAGGTCTCCTACCCTCCAACTTCTCCCTCCTCCTTTACTCAGGAACACCCTATCACCCTTGTTGGTGGACCTGCTGCAACCCCTTTTCCCCTGAGGCCCGCCCCATCTCTTACCACTAGGCCCTGCCCCTGCTCCACTTCCCCCGAGGCTCCGCCTCCTGGCCACGCAGAGCCGGGCCATGGTAAGAGCTACTGTGATGTTCTCTGATCAAAATATGACCATAAAGATCACTTTTGCAACCTCTGTTATATATTACATATTATATTATATTATATATTACTAAAATATTTTATATTTAAGTACAACTTAAATACCAGGTACACTGGTATTTAAGACAAGCAAAAGAGATAAATATTTAAACCAACGTGAACTGGTGTATTTCAAGTGGAATTAAATGGAATGCTTTGTTTTGATTTACATTTACATTTGTCTTAGGAGGATCTTTGTTAATTACAGTGTTTGTTTCTCTGTCACTCTCAAAGGCAAGTATTTTCATGATAAATCTTGCCTTTTTCTTCCAGTAAACCTTGAGGGGATTGTAAAATCAGTGAGTGATGAATCAATACAATTAGTCTGTCTTTGGAGCCAAACTGAAAGTTAATCAAACTTTGAAAACATGTTTCACTTCTTGCTTATATTAATTCACTGCTGAATTATGTATATTTAATAAAGATGTTGCTATTATGCAGGAAGATGCCCAAGAGGAATTTGGTTGGAAGTTGGTTCATGGAGATGTATTTAGACCTCCAAGGAAGGGAATGCTATTATCCGTCTTTTTGGGTCAAGGAACACAACTTTTCATTATGACATTTATTATTCTATGTAAATAGCATTAGGTTTATGAAAATTACTTACTTACAATCTATTAGTGAAATTGTAAGAAACAGGAAATGATTTCTGGCATAGCTGTCTATCCTTTTTACTGGTAGCAAAGTCCTTTATTTAAGAAAAGAAAAATACACTTGCCTATAGTAATGACCGAGATGTCTCCAATAACACTATCGAAAATAGTAGTGTTTTGATCATTATTGCAGCATCTCTCTATTAGGGATAATTCACATGCTCTGGAGCCTTGACTTTAGCAAAGCTTTTGACACGGTCTCCCACAGTGTTCTTGTCAGCAAGTTAAAGAAGTGTGGGCTGGATGGATGCACTACAAGGTGGGTAGAAATTTGGCTAGATTGTCGGGCTCAACGAGTAGTGATCAATGGCTCCATGTCTAGTTGGCAGCCGGTATCTAGCGGAGTGCCCCAAGGGTCGGTCCTGGGACTGGTTTTGTTCAATATCTTCATTAATGATCTGGAGGATGGTGTGGATTGCACCCTCAGCAAGTTTGCGGATGACACTAAACTGGGAGGAGTGGTAGATACACTGGAGGGTAGGGATAGGACACAGAGGGACCTAGACAAATTGGAGGATTGGGCCAAAAGAAATCTGATGAGGTTCAACAAGGACAAGTGCAGAGTGCTGCACTTAGGATGGAAGAATCCAATGCACCGCTACAGACTAGGGACCGAATGGCTCGGCAGCAGTTCTGCAGAGAAGGACCTAGGGGTGACAGTGGACGAGAAGCTGGATATGAGTCAACAGTGTGCCCTTGTTGCCAAGAAGGCCAATGGCATTTTGGGGTGTATAAGTAGGGGCATTGCCAGCAGATCGAGGGACGTGATCGTTCCCCTCTATTCGACATTGGTGAGGCCTCATCTGGAGTACTGTGTCCAGTTTTGGGCCCCACACTACAAGAAGGATGTGGAGAAATTGGAGAGAGTCCAGTGAAGGGCAACAAAAATGATTAGGGGTCTGGAACACATGACTTATGAGGAGAGGCTGAGGGAAATGGGATTGTTTAGTCTACGGAAGAGAAGAATGAGGGGGGATTTGATAGCTGCTTTTAACTAATTGAAAGGTGGATCCAAAGAGCATGGATCTAGACTATTCTCAGTGATAGCAGATGACAGGACAAGGAGTAATGGTCTCAAGTTGCAGTGGGGGAGATTTAGGTTGGATATTAGGAAAAACTTTTTCACTGGGAGGGTGGTGAAACACTGGAATGCGTTACCTAGGGAGGTGGTGGAATCCCCTTCCTTAGAAGTTTTTAAGGTCAGGCTTGACAAAGCCCTGGCTGGGATGATTTAGTTGGGGATTGCTCCTGCTCTGGGCAGGGGGTTGGACTAGATGACCTCCAGAGGTCCCTTCCAACTCTGATATTCTATGATTCTATGATAAAGAAGTGAAGTGGTCCCAGTACAAATCCCCTTTTTAAGGTTTTGCTGCCTCAGACTTTACAAACTTAGTTATTTTTAACAGTGAAAATGGCAACTTTGTCTTACCATTCCATTTAACTTCTTCTCACTCTGATACAGACCACTGCTTTTCTTTGGTATATTATCAAAATATGTAAATATATCCCCCACAACTCACTTCATTCCTAGCTAACTTAACATTTCACACAGAGCATTACTTTTCAGAGTTCTAGTTCAACATCCTTTTCTCTGTTCCTAATGTGTTTAAATGTAAGTATAATAATAACTTACCTTTTTGTGCCTTCATAAATCGGTCCTTCCAAATCCATGACAGCTCTTGGAATCTCTTTCCAGCTACAACAATTTCACATACCACTAGTACCATATAAGTAGTCAATAACAAAGATGTTTTTCTTCAAAAAGAAGCTTCTAGCTGGAGGTTGCAGAGACTACAATTGAGTAACTCCCTTTCAACTCTGGAGTTGCCCTTATAGTTTGTTCAAGAACTTAGACCCCCGCCTTTTTAAATATAGGGACCTTATTTTTAAGATGGGCCATGACGATAAGCATTGTCCATCGTGGTAGTTGGGTAAGGCTTTGTTTGGAGTTCGAAGTTTCTAAATCAGTTACTTGAAGATCCAGTACTGTCATCTTCATGCTTCTTATAACTACCTTTTTAAAACTTAAATCATTGCTTTTTACTACTCTGGGCCTACTTTTCTTGGACGACTCTTATGGCATGTATTAAACTATTATGGTTGCCTATGCAGTAAATGTACTCTTACAGAAGCATCATTCTTTAAGCTTTTAAAAGCTGGTTTCCAAGCTGAAATCTCATGCCATAGTTTAGTTGGAGGAGCAGAGACTTCAACCATGTGCCTCTCTTGAAGCCGTTTAGCCACAGAAATCTTAGCCTTTTGAGTATGAGGTGAAAGTACACAAGCATTTGGTTCAGAGTTATGCCCACAGTGGTGTGCACTTGTGACTAGTCAGTATGTGTGCAGATGTATGCCTATGCTGTCTGCCAGTGAACTTGATAAACCTGTGTGCTGTGGCTTACATTCTACAATATGCTAATAAAATGTGTTGACAAATGGATTATTCTTTCTTTTCACATCTTTCATTCTAGCTTGCCTTGGCTTTCTTTCTCCTGCCAACCAAGGAGCTTTGATGATCTGCGGAGTTGTACTGTGGGTCTTGCTGGGAACTCCTGCTGGTTATGTATCTGCTAGAATGTATAAGAGTAAGTACCATTGCTTATTTCATATGATACAGCATGTTAAATTCAGCATTGCCAGGCATTATATGTAATTCAAGTTGGAGCTGATGTCTCGGCTATCAGATCTGCTCCTTGCTGTCATACTGCAAAATATTTATAAGAGGTGTTACATTTGAAACTCTAGTAATGATTTTTACTTATTCCTCAGCATTTCGAGGTGAAAAGTGGAAGACAAATGTTTTGCTGACAGCTCTGTTGTGCCCTGGGTTAGTACTTTTTGTTCCTTACTCTTATGAAATTGTTCTTTCCTGTATTCTTGTATATAACTCAGTTACCATAAATAAAGAAAAATACTGATTTCTTAGCACAGAACTCTTTCAGGGGCTGTGCCGTTGCCTTTATTGCTTCCCTACTTTATTTTCCTTTCTACACAGAACATTTTAGAGTGGGAAGAAAAGCTTGTAAATCTCCTGCATTTGGAGAGTTTGCAAATTGCATAATGTTGTAGAACATGGCTTCTCAACCTGGGGGTCACGACCACTCTCCCTTAAGTAGGAGGGAGGAGGATCCAAACACTATGGAGGTGGGGCCTGAAAAGTGTGATTTGATTTGTTTTTTGTTTTGGGGGTGTGTGGAGGGGGGGGGGTTGGTAACATGAAGACAAGGCATGGAAAAGTTTGTGAGCCATTGACTTAGAATTGTATTGTGGCTGGTGTAATTAATTCTGATGCAATACAACTGCTCTTAGACTACAGCATTGATTATTTTCTAGATACTCGTGTTAACATTAGTAGGGACTATATTTCATTGTGAATGCGTGGCTTATTATGGTGGCTTTTTGGAAAGGCTCTTCTGTCTAGAGCACCTTTATAAATCAGGGCTAGATCCTACCCCCATTGAAGTCTGTCACACTATTCACCCTTAGTATAGGGGAAATAGGGTTAGATCTTAGATTGTAAGTTTAGTTCCTTACTAATGTGCTAAAATACTTTATCTTGTCTTTGTATTTTGAACATATTGGAATGTTCTTCTGGTGAAACTATGTAATAGGGACATTGGTATTTTAAACAAAATTATTTTTATGTCTAAAATAAGACTATAACATAAGAACAGCCATACTAGTTCAGGCAAAAGGTCCATTTAGCCCAGTATCCTGTCTTCCAACAGTGGCCAATTGCCAGGTGCCCCAGCGGGAATGAACAGAACAGATAATCATCAAGTGATACATTGCCTGTCGCTCATTCCCAGCTTCTGGCAAACAGAGGCTAGGGACACCATTGCTGCCCATCCTGGCTAATAGCCATTGATGGACCTGTCTTCCATGAATTTATCTAGTTCTTTTTTGAATCCTGGGAAGGGGAGAAGCAGAGATTGGATTACTGACATGGACAAGATCTAAAATAGACCATGCAGGGTTTGCTTTAACTGCATTTGATTACACATTTTTAGGATGTTACTTTCAGAAGTATCTGGGAGCCATTTGTACAATGGCTTGCCCACTGCTTTCGTTTTACATAAGGTTGTTCAATACAGTCGAATGTGTAGCTTCCTCTGAGACTAGTGTAAATTCTGCTTCAAGAATTCTTCCATAATGAGTCCCAGTGAGTGGTTCATTTGGCAGTGACCCTTCCTGAGATTGATGCTTCTCTTGTACCCTGGGTGGTGGGAATCCTTGCAGGTTCCCAGATGATGTTCCCTAGCAATGTATTTTATTGCTTTACTAAAGGATGGAACATGTTTGAAATCTTACTCACTTCTCTCAAATAATTAAAACTGGGTTTCAGTCTCATTTGTTGAAAGGATTTTCAGAAAGCAGGTGGAGAGGGTGCAGGAGATCATGACTTAGATTTTGTTAATTTCCAAAATAAAAGTTTGGAAGTCTTTTTAAAAACTTTTTGTTGTGGTGTACTTTTTTTTTTCTTTTTTTTTCTTTTGAAGGGAGGGTTTAGGAGAATATAATGTGGTGGGGAAGTTGTTTGCTTTGTGACATACTTCTACACTAAAAGTGCAAGAAGACTGTCGAGAAGAGGACTTAAAATGGAAGGTATCCCACTGATTAAACTGAAGAAATAACGCTTCACTAACATAGCTCCTTCTGAAACTGTGAATTTCTTAAAATAGTACAAAGATATGGTGGGTTTTTTTTTTGGGAGGGGGGTGTTTGTTTTTTATGTATTGTGTTCCATGGCTGAAGAGAGATTAGCTTGTAACAATAAACTCTTCCTAAGATTAGCCCATGGTAGCCCTCTTACCGCGTTCACTCTGATATGGTTTGTGGTATCTTGAACAGTGGGGTTTTGCCAGCACTGAATGAATTTGGTAGAAGGAACATGGTCATTAGAAAAGAGCTATTTAAAAACATTAATAGACAATGAGCTGTGATGGGAAAGAAAGGGCTGGAAATGTACAGTACAGTCAAGAGAGTGTTTGCTAAAAGACCTCTAAAGATTAGAGACAATTAGCTGTCACAAGAGCCTTATAATAATTACCACTTTTTATGAATTAGTGGGGAAACAATATTGCATAAATAGAGAATGAAATAGACTACAAGTGAATGTTCATAAACCTTTAGTTTTATGAACCACCTAAAAATATTTAATTCTCTTCTGATTTTATGCTGCTAGTGAGAAAATTCTGGTTTTATTTTTTCCCCAGAATTGTCTTTGCTGATTTCTTCATTATGAATCTTATTCTGTGGGTGAAGGGATCATCAGCTGCCATCCGCCTTGGCACACTGTTGCTATCCTGCATCCGATGAAGTGAGCTGTAGCTCACGAAAGCTCATGCTCAAATAAACTGGTTAGTCTCTAAGGTGCCACAAGTACTCCTTTTCTTTTTTCTTTTTATCCTGGCAATGTGATTTGGAATTTCTGTCCCATTAACCTTTATTGGTGCATATTTTGGATTAAAAGAAAAGGCAGTTTTTGAGTGCATTGTTTAAGTGTGTCTTATCTGCCACTCAGTATAATACTTTTCTGTTCTAACATCAAGTATTTATTATTTATTCATGCGGAGTTAGTGTGTTAGCTGTCAACATCAAAACACCAAAATTTGGCTAAGATGCATATGGCTGTTCATTCTGAAATGAACTGTTCTTCAACTTCTGATTTTTGTACGGTAGACAAGAATACAAAATGATTTTCAAAATATTTTTCTGGCCATTTGGAGTCTCTCTTTTAAGAACACAAACTTATTGACATTCCTCTTGCCTACGCAGTTTGTGAGCTACAGTCCTCTGAATTGTTAACACATCTAGAAGAAAATCAGTGATTCCATGAAAAACTAAATAAAGACCTCTCCCTCCTGCATGTTGAAATTTGCTAGGTCACCACTGAAATGGAGTGTCTAAAAATCACTGTTTGTTGGTTTGTGCACTAGTCTGTAATCTTTAGAGATGTGATTTAGCTCAGTGGCGTGTGGCACTGTTTATGGATGAATATAATGGGAGAGTTAAAAATGTCAAGTTCTTAGGAGTTGATATTAGGAAAAAATCATCTTAAGTGTCTTTGATTCCTTTAACACTTTCATATCTTAACTGTAAATAACATAGTTACAAGGTATTTGTCTTTTTTAAATTGTATTAATTTCTCTCAAAGCCTATTGAACACCCAGTTCGTACAAACCAGATTCCTTGTCAGATCCTGGAGCAGTCGTTTTTCACAAAGCTGTTGCCTGGTATCATCATGGGTGGCATCTTGCCATTTGGTTGTATTTTTATTCAGCTTTTTTCCATTCTAAACAGTATTTGGTGAGGATTGTATCTTTACTTGATAGGCAGGCGGGGCTGTCAGCTCAAGCTTGGTATAACAAACCAAAAAATGGACATGTACATGGAGATTCCCAAACAGTGGAGTCAGAAAAATCCACAAATTCCTAGGATTGATGGTCTTGCTGAAGACTTTTCAGAATTCTTCAGAATCTAAGCATATAATATATACATTTAAAAATCAAACTTCTTGCCTTTATTGAGAACTTTAAGACAATACATTTATTTTGCATTTTGCCTGGAACCAGGAAGATCAAAAGAGAAGCACTAATGTGAGAGCGTTATCATAATTGGCCTTATACATTAGTTTTTCGTGGTATAATGGGCCTTAATGTGTTGCAGGACTCTATTAAAATTTGATAGACCCTTGACACAGTTAAAGCACTGTGGTGGTCTTGCATGATCAGGAGGACAAAACTGTTTTCAACTGTGTTTCTGAATCAGGCCAAGACCTTGGATTTCACAGGGCTGCAAAAAAATTCAGGAACATGATTAAAATGCAGTTTGTTTTAGTTTTGCATAAAAGTATTTGACCAGTGTAGCTATTCATAGTACAGACATAACCCAAATGTTAAACTTAGCATTTGATTGTCATATGAAAAATGCCTAATATGCTAGATTATTGTGGTCCGATGTACACTCCATATCCTGATATCTACAGGAATAAAATAGCAAGGTTTAAATATAGAGAGAGTAAAATATACTGTGGGGCATTTATTCACCTTTCACCAGTAGTCCTCAACCGGGGTCTTGATTGTGGCAAGATGAGACACGTTTGAAAAATGTAGGCAACTTTCAAACACACACCTTGATATTGGCCTGTCTAGTTATATAGTTAAAAATACTAAACACCATTACAGGCAGAATGAGCAAAAATTCAGGAGGGAGACATTAGGTGTTTGCCAGTATTCCCTTTTTCTCAGATCTCTTAAACTGTAGTAGTTGCAGCCTTCTAATTATTACATATGAGTGAATTCTTCCTCCCTCATCTCATAAACAAGATAATATTTATACACTTGGGAGGCAAGGGTGCATTTTTGCATGGTCAAGTGTTTCAATGACCCTTGGACTGGAGTAAGATTGATTTGTCTAGGGATAGAACTCTGGGAGTGGAGGAGCAACTGTTAGAAGGTGTAGCATGGTGAAATAGACAGGTGGAAGACTAATTGCAGCAATGTGAAGGAGGCAGATGTCAAGCTGGAGAGAGGCACAAGAGAGAGCCAATGGAGCAGTAGGGCTCAGAAGGCCCTGAGATTTGAAATCATGATAGTACTTTTCTAGTGAGAGCAGTCCTTGACAGAAAGGTGAGGGGAAACGAATGATTTCCCTGGCCTACGTAGTCAGGGTCTAATTGTTTTACAAAACTATGCTACAGCTTTGAGTTGTCCCTCCCCTGACTTTAACAATGAAATTGTGTAAGCAGCGTATTTACACATGAAGGTAGAGGTATAGCAGGTACAGGCTGAAGATTTGTAGAAGTATGTCAACAATGCAGACAAAGACTGTTCTGTTTTCGGATGAGCTTAGTTCTTGGGTATATAACAAAAAGAGTGAAAACTAATTTGACACAGATTTCTTTTGTGTGTGTTTAGGTCCCATCAAATATACAACATGTTTGGTTTCCCGTTCTTAGTATTTATAATTCTTCTTATTATGTGTTCTGAGGCTACAGTTTTGCTATGCTATTTCCATCTATGTGCAGAGGTAAATGAACATACTATTTTGATGCCTATATCATGAGAGCACAATGCATAGCTAGCTGGGATATGTCAGAGTGAAGTTTGCAAGGATGCCTATGCAGGGCCACCTCTGCAAAATGCTGGACACTGTAGACTATGTGGGTGTATTGTCAGGATTCTGTATATCGATTGTATGTACCTTTGTCCTGGTTATGTTATTGCCCTATGTTTTGTAAAATATACAAGTTAAATTTAAAAAAAAGGCAATTTCTGCCTTGTCACTGCAACTGCAGCTAGCAGTGCAAGCTCTCATTTTACACACTGGAATGGTACTGGAATGGTAGAGGAGCCACAAAACAGGAAACAACACTCCAGCTGGTCTGGCAGAGGTATACTTTTTAATGTTATAAACAGCTTGACTTAAGGCAACTGTTGGGCATAACATGTCAGTGCTCAACTTTGGAGGCTTTATAAAGGGGGAGAGATGTTGTTTTCGAATTGACTGTGGATGAGGTATTTTGTAGTGTATGGTTTCAGTAATTTTGTCCCTACTGAAAGGGGCTATTTTAAAAATTTTCTAGCAATCGCCAACAAAATAATTATTGTGGTTTAAAGAAAGCTTTGGATCTGATTTCACTAACACTTTCGCAAAAAATTTGACACTTGCAAATTCTCAACTATATGTATTTAAAATAACAGTAAAAGAATGAAGTCCCATTAGTGAATATTCCCTGTAAATCATGAGTTGAGGTTTCAGATACACTGGCCATAGCATAACTTAGTTATACTGCAGCTTCAGTACCAAATTTGCTTAACTTTGTTTGCCACCTAACATAGGTATGCACCTGTCCCTTCCTTCATCAAGGGGTGTGTATGTTGGCAGTCTTTGCAGTCTGTTGAAGATTTGGTCCTCAGCCATACTGTGTTCATTTCCATTTTTGAGTACTCTAGTTGTGCTGTGCTGTTAAACTACTACCGTGTTGCCTCTTGTGGCTACATCTCTGTGGTGGATATTTGCACCATATTTGCAAGGTGCTTTGGGATCCTTGAGGATGAGAGCTGCTACATGCCTGTAAAATTATTGTTTTAATAAATTAATAGTTACTTGCTAACACATTGCCCTATGTAAATACAAGCTTAGTTTTCTTGTGAAAATGTATAATTCTGCAACTTTTTAAAATCTAAAAAACAAAACAAAAAATTACAATTTAGTCCCCAGCACGTTCTCCTGAGACTTTGTAGACTGAAGAGACATTTGCTGTGGTTCCCCAGTTTCTACAGTTACCAGAAAAACCCTAAATAAAGTCTTGATCGTGGATAACAGAATTTCACATTCATAGTTTAAACATCCTGACAGAATTCATTTTGAGAAAGAAATAGCATAATTTTAATAAAAAGGAGTTTAAGCAAGAGTATGAGTATAAAAATATGCCAAGAATTAATTTAATCTTTCATAGACTTGTAAATAATGCTTTGCTCTGAAATGATAAAAGTGCAGTTTTAATTTTGTACTTGAATTTTTTCCTGAAATGGTTTATTATTTCTTTCAGGATTATCATTGGTAGTGGAGATCATTCTTAATGAGCAGCTTTACAGCTGTTTATCTTTTTATCTATGCGGTTCATTACTTCTTCTCTGAACTCCAAATAACGGGAACTGCTAGTACCATTTTATACTTTGGGTATACTAGGATCATGGTTTTGATATTTTTCCTTTTTACATGTAAGTGCTGCATTATCAGTGAAATTCAATGCAGTGGTTTCAGGGTTGCTGTTTTCTGATCATTCTAGCCAGAGTCAAGTTGAGAAACACTTGCTTGGAAGAAACCAGCAATTTTGATATTAAATATGGTTTGAGTCTGCTGCTACCATTATTCACTCACTTTACAGCACCCAAAAATATGCACGCTAGTGACATAACAGTACAGATAACTTATTGTTCTTGACTTGAAGATCTACAATCTAATTTGCAGCGATTCTTTTCTAACTTGTTGAGTTTCCTTGATTATTGCATGGTAGTGTAACAGTGACCTAAGAACATTATAGATTTACATTTTCAAAGTGTCGTTGACAGAAAAGCTTTTATATTGGAAATTACTTAGGAAGTCACAAAATGAAAGGAATGCTGACTGCTGATCTCACACACACACACACACACACACACACACACACACACACACACACACACACACACACACACACACACACACAATGAATGTAAATGAAAGGTAAGAAACGGAGACTAAAACAGAGAATGGCCTTTGCTAGAAGGATGAATGTGGGACTGGAAGATTTAATCCTGACACTCTGACACTAACTGTTGCAAGTCACTCAACATCTTGATGTGTGTTCACAGTGTGTAAAATGGGGCTAACACTTATCTAATTAATCCTTACTACAAATAATATTTGTAAAAGGTTTTGAAAATGTAAAGTGATCTAAATGCTAAATATAACTATTACTAAACGTAAAGGTTTTAAACTGCAAATGTTACACGCAGTGTATAGGGACTGGAAATTTTTATTTTCAATTTATTTAACTTGATAATGAATGCAAGATGTCCAAATATTCACATGGTAGTGAACTGGTATTGAGTATGTGATAGAAACCGAATACCTAGAGCAGTCAGACACTTGAAATGCCAGATGGTAAAGCAGATGCGATGTTGCGTAACTTGCAGATGCAAAGAAGAAAAGAGGGGTTAGGAAAGTGTTGAACAAAACTTGCCCTCCACTGACCAAAAAAATAAAGTTTGGATAGGAGTTACACGTCTTGGGAGTTCTGAACCTATTGAAATGAAGCAAGTGGGGTACTGCAGCACGTTGTTAAACAGACAGTGTGAGGACACTTCCAGTGTTGTACTGTTGAGATGCAGGCAGGACTGTGGTCTACTAGAATGTACTTTTCTCATATCTTCTGATGTAATTAAACTTGGAGCATAATGTGAGGAACAGGATTTTTTCCAGAATCAGACATTAGCTTTCTGGTAGAGTATGAAAAATGAAGAATGTGTGAATTTTATTGATCACACCATCAGCTCTTTTCCCCAGCCCCACAGAAAAGGCTAGGGTTTGTGAGGTCCAGGTTCAGCAGAAAGGTCTTTAGTACTGCAGTGAGTCAGCAAGCACTTGGTGAATCCAAGAAACCTCCTTCTGCACTGATGTTCAATGGGTGCTTGCTATGGAGACTTCTAGGTGGCTATTCACTTCAGGCTTCCTCATTTGTTCAAGAGAAGGGTCTAAATCTGGCCTCTTGTGACTGTGGCTGTAACTTTCAGAATTTAGAAAGGCAGGATGGCTCAGTGGTTAGGTTGCAAGTCTAGGACTTCAGAGACCTGGGTTCTATTCCCAGCTGTGCCACAGACTTCCTTGGACAATTTACTATGGGCCAATCTACACTAAAGCTGTAAATTGACCTCAGTTATGTAAGTTTCGTAACCGAAGTCAAAATAATGACTTACAGAAGTTTCTAGACCGCGCTGTGTCGACAGGAGACGCTCTCCCACCAACTTAGCAGGTCTTCACCAGACCCACTAAATCGATTGCAGCAGTGCTTAGTTTAGCCATTAGTGTAGACAAGCCCGAAGTCTCTGTGCCTCAGTTCCCTCTCTGTAATATGGAGAGAACGCTTTTCTACCTCACAATTATGTTTGAGGATAAACACATTAAAGATTATGAGGTGCTCAGGTACTGCAGTGATGGGGTCTTATAATAACACAGCATGCATATATATATCTACAGAGAAGAGAAGACTCAGCATCTCATTTGTCATGCGTCACCATTTCGAGACACACACAATTATTTTTTTTTTAAAGCCACAAATCTGGGGAGATTCTTGGGAGCAAGAGATAGGCTAATAAAAGTCCTTTCTTAGATTCCCCCATCTCTTCTTGGCAGATCCTCATTTACATTCAGTTCATAAGTAAAAAATTTAAAAATAAATATTTTGGCTGCTCAGGGTTGCTTACATCACCGGTCTCTTCTCTGCTGCTGCCCTGCCCCACCTTCTCTAGTGTCACTATGTTTGCCGAGATTAGTTCATCTGAGCTCATTGTTATTTGTTGCTTGCCATATGCTAATTGTGGAGAGAAGTGGATTTGGAGCCTGGCTACTTACTAGGGTAACTTCAATGCTGTTGGAGAGAAGGAACTTTTGCTTGCTCACTTTGGATCTGCTACCATCCTTGGATCTATGATTAAGACCTCTGTAATTTTATTCTGAGGAAACCTGAAGAAAAGTTGTGAAAAGGCAAATGGTGATGAATGGAGAATGAGATGCCAGGTAGGAGTTGCCACCATTTTAACAAGAGGAACATTCAGGGGGATAAAACTTCACACGCCGTAGACTTCCAAACAGAGAGCCATACTTTGAAATGTGGTATCAAGGTTCCTTCCCCACTCTGAACGCTAGGGTACAGATGTGGGGATCTGCATGAAAACCTCCTAAGCTTACTTTTACCAGCTTAGGTTAAAACTTCCCCAAAGTACAAACCATTTTACCTTTTGCCCTTGGACTTTCGCTGCCACCATCAAACGTCTAACTCCAGTATTATTATTAGGAAAGAGTTTGTCTGGAAATGTCTTTCCCCCCCAAATCCTCCCAAATCTTACCCCCTTTTTTCTGGAGAAGGTTTGATAAAAATCCTCACCAATTTGCATAGGTGACCACAGACCCAAACCCTTGGATCTTAAGAACAATGAAGAAAGCATTCAGTTTCTTAAAAGAAGAATTTTAATAGAAGAAAAAGTAAAAAAGAATCACCTCTGTAAAATCAGGGTGGTAAATACCTTACAGGGTAATTAGATTCAAAACATAGAGAATCCCTCTAGGCAAAACCTTAAGTTACAAAAAGACACAAAAACAGGAATATCCATTCCGTTCAGCACAGCTTATTTTCTCAGCCATTTAAACAAACAGAATCTAACGCATATCTAGCTAGATTACTTACTAAGTTCTAAGACTCCATTCCTGTTCTGTCCGCGGCAAAAGCATCACACAGACAGACCCAGACCCTTTGTTTCTCCCCCCCTCCAGCTTTGAAAGTATCTTGTCTCCTCATTGGTCATTGTGGTCAGGTGCCAGCGAGGTTATCCTAGCTTCTTAACCCTTTACAGGTGAAAGGGTTTTTCCTCTGGCCAGGAGGGATTTTAAAGGTGTTTACCCTTCCTTTTATATTTATGACATGTGGCCTCTGAAATTACTCATGCAAACTGGGCATCTACTACAGAATTACCCTAACATTCATAAGCAAGTGGCTCCCAGAGTAATTTTGGGGCCTGACCTGAAAATTTGGCCCAGAAAGTTTCATACTGAAGAGGAAAAGATCTTTTTTTGAACTTGTTTTGTTTGCAGAAAATTGCATCTTGTTCATGCTTAGGCTCACATCTTTCTAATTCTCTTTCATTATCTTGGTGCTGCAAGATGTGGAGTTCACACAGTCCTATCTTACATGTGCCATTTCACTTTAAATCATCAAGCACGAGACTGGTAGAATTATTGGGAAAATGCCTTGTGTATATAGAGGGTTATTTTAAACTGTGACTAGTGATGTTAATTTGTAGTATCCTGTTATTGATGAGCTACAAGACACTGACAGATAACTCATTGCTACCTCTAAAAGACTTCTACCTGCTTATTGAAAACCACTGCAAATATTTATATTTGCTTAACATAGATCTAGAATTCTAGAAATGTAGGAGTGGAAGGGAGCTTGATAGGTCATTTAGTCCAGTCTTTTGCACTGAGGTAGGACTTGGTATATATGGCCAAATTGCATGCAACTGTCTCTAGGCAGTTTTTCTTTTGTATTTTCCTGGACATTGTAAAAGTTGGTGGGTTTTTTTCTTTTTCTTACTATTTAAGCCCTGCAGCTGAGAGGGGAAGAGGGCCTGATCTTTTTTATATCTGAAACTGGTAGAATAACCACCTGAGGTAACAAAACAGCACTGTGCCTGCTGTGCCTCCTTTAGCAAGGAGCATTAGTGTATGCGTTTCTGAGCAAAGTGAGCCAAATACTCTGTGTACGTTATGTTTAATGATGTTAGCTGCCATGTATTTGCTATGTTTCTTCTTTCTCATTATTTACACCCTGCTGAAGTCTGTCTCTTCTTCCCTTTTCATTGGGGGTAGGGGAAAGACTGTGGATTGTATCTGCAGTTTGGAGTCTCTTAAAATTGCAATTGAGAAGGATTTAATTCTTCCAATTTTAAATTATTAGAAAGCAAACATGGAATGTGGCATGTTGCCAGTTAAACCGCTGCTTAAATCCTGGCAAAACAGAGAAGCTCCAGATGTCCTCTGTAATTTACAAAAAAGAAATCTATAGTTAAAAATGTTTTAATTATTTTTAAATTAAAGCAATATGTTAATGTGTGTATAGGTTAGTTGCTACTCTGCCAATTTCAATTTAGGAGACGTAAATTGATAGAATTAAAAATATTCTTTTCACCTATAAAATGATGATTTAAGTTGCCATGGCAGCTGCTGAAATGGTACTAGGAGCTTCAGATGTGTTGATCCTGGAGTCGTTGATGGGGATACCTGAAAAAGTACAATAATATGTAATTCTGTTGTTTTCATGTGTTAACTTTTATAAACCACATTAATAGTGGCACTGCTTTCTATAACCATTTCATGAAGAAATCACTGTGCAGTCATATTATTTTAGGAAGTGACTGTTTTCTAAATTCTGTACATGGTAATTTCCCATGAATTAGCAATTCAGAGTTGAGTCGTTGATAACATTCAAAACAGAATGTTAGTTTATCCTCTCTAATTAGTTTAACAATCTGTGCTTTGGGTGGATAGTAGACTACTATACCAAGACAATCCAACCAAGGTTATAGGAGTTTTGTTTGCTTTATCATTACTTTTCCTTAGTAGCATCCAATTTGTAAATTAAACTGTAAGAAGGGCCCAATCCTGCCAACACTTCTGAATGTGGGTAAAGTTACTGACATGAGTTAATGAATTACTCATGTGAGTACATCTGCTCACGTGCATAACTATTTGAAGGAGTGGGACCTTGACCTATTCCAGTTATGTCAGCAATAGGTATCTTGTTTTACTATATTTTTAAATCACAGTAGCTGAAATCCAATGTAAAAGTCATCATTAACAGCTCATATATGGCAACATAGTGTGATATTTTGATCTCCACAAAAGAAATCACAGTGAATAGCCAAGTAGGAGCTGAATGCTGAAGCTGAACAAATACTTGTGAATATTTAAAACAATGACTGTCACCAATATATAATCAACCTGGCCAAATCTAACAATTATTGTGTACATCAAAACAGACACTATTTTAACTGGTGATAGTTATGATTACATGGATTTTATGCTTGGGGACAAAAAATGGTTGTGTTTAGTCAAAGCATGTTGGTTTACAGTGTCCTCTATTTTTGAACATCACTTTCACTTGTGAGTTAATGCCATGTTCAAAACTGAGTTTTGATCTTCTGGGTAGACCGTGTTTAGAATCTGAGATTCTGAAGCACCCACCACTGTGTAGTGATTGAAACCAGTATGATACAAAAAGCTTTTAAGGTATATAAAAAGTATCAGCCAAGTGCAGAGTGCTCTATTTGCTTTCTTACATTCTGTTCGTGCTCTGAATGTTTTTTCTTCATTAAACAGTAAAGTTGGAAAAGCTGAGGTGGAATAGGACAGTCTGCTTTGAAGTGTTTTGGCATTATTTGGTGCAGTAATTCTGTTTTTAATATTGAAGTGAAATTAAAGAAATTGTTTACTAATAACTTGGTGTTCCCCAGTTAAATGTTAGCTCATGGTATTCTTTCCAAATACACCAAAAGAAAACTGTTGCTAAGTGCTATTATGTATTACTGCGTAAAGTATTCAGAAGCCGAGGACAAAAAATCAAGCGAGCTGAATTGTCAGCTCTTTCTGGTATATTGGTCATATTTTGCCTCTTGGGGTAGGGATGTTACTTGAGACATTCAGTAACATCTTGACTATCAGTTTCATGAATTTTAAATAACTATCATAAAAAACAAGCTTACATTTACACTTCTGTAGAATCAGATAGAAGATACATAATGGTTTGCAGTGAGCTGATGCTTTCATTTCTATGGATGAGCTCTAAGGGCTTATCACGGAAAGTTAGAATCTTAAAGTAATTGTGAAGGACATCCGTTTGAAGATAGCTCTACCAAAAAAAAAGTAATTTCTTAAATGCATGTCCACCCAAATCCATATTCATATCTTTGTAAGTTTGCAGGCAGCTTGGGATCACTTAAACTAAAATAAAAAATATAAAAAGCTGCAGTGGTAATGCTTGATTCTAGAACAAATCAAGTCCTTACAGGGGTGTCAGGGGAGTGTATGTAGGGATTTGGATTTTTCACGATATTATGGGGCAAAGAGAAGTGTATATCAAAGTTGTATCCCTATCCCTATTGTGGAATAATAGTAGAGTGATAACAGAAAATTTTTCAGAGAGTACTGTAAATTATATTTCCTCTCTGAATCAGTGATGTTTATTGGAATAAACTGATTAACATCCACAGTGAATAGAATCCACAATGAGAAGAGTTTGTGGGTTTTCCTGTTCTGTGTTCCATCTGATATTTCACTTGAGATTGAAAGCCTTCTTGCACTCTGATAACTAAATAGCCAGTCATATGAATATGTAACTTGAATCAGTAGACTGTACAGATTCTTTCAGAAAATTCTGATTTCCTTTTGACCATGCTTTGTGAAAGAAACTGAAGTAGCTTTGAATGGTAACAAATTAGACCACTTATGAACAAATATCCTTGTTGTTTTTTTGGTAAACATAGACATGTTTTTGAATTGGGCATCCTGTTATAAGTACACATGCCTGGTATCAATTTTAGTAAGCTGATTAGAAATCTAATAGTGTCCCCTCTGCAGGAAAGGGTGTCCTGTTTAACAAGCTGGTTCAGATGTTTATTGGAATGCTATTTTAAGTAAAGCAACAAAGGTTGGCAATCGAGGCAAGATTTCAGTTGAGAGAAACTGTATCAGCTGTGTGCTTGTATTTCAAGACTGGCTTTCATGAGAGAGGTGCTCAGAGGAAAGAGAATCTGAAAATGCCAGCCTTGACTTGTCTGGCATCAGTGTCTCACCAGTGTGCCACGCTAACTGATAACATTTCGAACAATGGCAGTCAGGCGCCTAACTCCTTTGGGAGCCTCTGAATATCCCAGCCTTCTTGTCCATCATATTGAAGTAAATGATATAGCTATAGCTGCAGCCTTTAAAATAGCCACTGAATGCATCCAATGAAGTGAGCTGTAGCTCACGAAAGCTTATGCTCAAATAAATTGGTTAGTCTCTAAGGTGCCACAAGTCCTCCTTTTCTTTTTGTGAATACAGACTAACACGGCTGCTACTTTGAAACCTTTAAAATAACTGTTTCCTTTACTTGTATTCACCTCACCCAGGTATTACTTGGTTTGTATTTTATTCTTAACTGGTTGGTCAGTGCCAAATATCACGGATTAGGATGGTGTCCCACGTAAGCAATTCTAACATTTTATACCCATTTATCACTTCTGTAAATTCCTACACCAGGTGCCGGACAGGGAAGAATTAGGCCCACTCTGCTCAGTCAGTCATTCATACACAGCAACTTAGTGCAGTGGCCTTCACAATACAGGGTTGAAGTGAAATACGTTAGTTTATTTAAAAAGTTTGCAAAGGCAATAGAAAATAAATGACTTTACAAGCAGAATAGAAAAGTCAAGTGACAGCCTTTCAGATAGCGATAAAGCTGTGAACCAGGTTGAGGAAGAAATACTCCCTTCCTCAGAGGTGGTCTTGTTGTTGGAACCTGGAAGAAGTAGGCAGCTTTTATGAGAGGTTTTTAAGTGAGTTATAGGAGCTCTGCAAACATAGGGTTTACTCGTGAACAATAATTTAATCCAACTGTCAGGTAATGTTGGCTTTGTGTAATCTTAAATTAACTGTGTAATATCAAACTACTGAAAACAAGCAATGTGCTGAACTCAGCCACGGGAGCTGTTAGTCTGTCAGATAAATGTTTAACCTACAGGTTTAAAAAACCCTTGGGAATATATAAAAGATTGCTTCACTGAATTTTTCAACTGATTCGCTATAATTCACTCATCATAAATCTGCAAGCAAGGATGCTTAAAGGGAGACCACGGTAGCTCCTTTCAGACTACTCTCATCTTTGAGGTTTGCAGCAGACTTGATAGCGATCAACCAGGGACTATTTATTAGTCAAATAATGGAATCCACAGAGTTATATCACCTGTGAAGTCTTTTCAGTACAACCATTCACATTCAAAATCCTTAAGAAATTTTTGTTTGGATGGAGGAATTACGGTGCGTGCTGGGGTTTATAATGGAAACGGTGACTGAACTCTTAACTACAGATGCGCCATTATAATATTGGTAGGGGAGATTTTGTGTATTGACGATGAAAGTAATTATATAGGCTACTGGACAAAATCCAAATGAGGTGTCTAGCAGTTTTATGTCTAAGAGCCGCATCTGACAGGTGACAGGTGGTATCTGGCACTTGCCTCCATTTTATGCATTTACTAGTACGCATCTCAGATTTAGTGGCTAATATCATAGTAAATCTGGTAGTCTTCTACTATCTAAATTGGCAAAATCTCCAAGAAAGAATATTTTCTCTTTGATTTGTTGAGCAGATTTTGGGGAGGGAAGTTGGCAAGTGATTCCATCAATGTATATGAGAAAAACCTGATTATAGATTAAATAGTCCTTGTTCACTGGGAATGGCTTTGATAATTTTGTATTTTGAATGAAGTCCTCCTTTGAGGGGAAAGTGGCACGCAGGGAAGGTCCAGAGTAACAAGGGTCAGTGCGCGGGTGTGTTTATATAGAGTCTATTTCTGTAGTAAGCTTGTACATACTTGCAATTGCATGTTCATAGAACTGCAGTGGAAAAATCTTAAACCTTGTGCTAAAATTTGAGCGCTTTCTCTTTAAAATATTGAATTTCTATTACAGGAAAGCTGGTTTATTTTAAGATACCTAATATGTGAAACATACAGGAAAAACAGCACTTCAATAAGACCTAGTCTACCCGACAAACTTTTGCCAGCAAAAGTTATGCCGCTTTAATTAAAACTGCTGTTGCATGTCCACACTATGCTCCTTGTGTCGGTGGAGTGCATCCACACCAGCAGCTCTTGAATCAACACAGAGAGCAGTGCACTGTGGGTAACTATCCCACTGTGCAACTGGCCGCAGGGTGCTTTGGGAAGGGTTTGCAATGTCTCATGGGGCAGGTACAGCGTCACATGATGCAGGGTTCTCAATTCCATCCTTCCAGGGGCATCCTAGTAGATTGTCAGCCACTTTTTCAACTAAAGTATGTGTGGGGGGAGGGAGAGGAGAGTGGTGTGTCTGGGGCGGGGAAGACAGCAGGCTGACCGACCTATCCTGTGGCAGGGCAAGGGGGACACCCCCCTGGCTCTGCTCCGCACAGCAGTCTGTCCCGAAGCAGCCCGCTCTGCCAGCCTGTGGCTCTGTGAGTTCCCTCCGAGTTCTCCCACAGCCGCCTTGGCTGCCAGGAGCGGCATCCTGAGTTGCTCTGTGAGCGCTCCCTGCTGAGGAATGTGAAAGCACATCAGTTGTCCCCTCCTGCTCCCCACTCCCCGCAGCAGCAGTCTGCCTGGCGCTGTGTTCCTAGCGCAGGGCACAACAGGAGCATTCCACCTTAACGATTTGCTCTTTGTTCCCCAAACAGAGCAGCAGGCTCAGCTGTCAGACACTTCTCAGAGCTTTAAAAGGGGGCGAGCACATGCCTGCAGGGCAGCAGACTAGTGATCAAAACAGTGAGCAGAGCGGTCAGGGCAGGCATTGTGGGATACCGGTGGAAGCCAGTTATGTCGACAAACAGCAGTGGCTACACTGACGCGTTGTCACTTTAACTTTCCCACAAAAAGCTTTATGCCTCTCCTTGAGATGGTTTTATTTTGTCAGCAAAACAGCAGAGTTTTCCGCCAAAAGTAGCATTGTGTGTGTACTCCTCGCCTGTTTTGTCAGTAAAAGGCAACTTTTGCCAACAAAACTTTGTGGTGTAGACAAGGTCTAAGGAGGAGGTTTTTAAGAGACACAGCCTGCTTTGAGCCTTCTATCTTACAAACATAAGAAGGTGGGATACAGAGAAACACTGAAAGAAGCTACGAGCTAGGGGAGGAGAGGTTGTAACAATGCAAATACAGGCATATTGGACACAATGGGAAGGAGTGAGAGAATCAACTATAAAATAGACATAGACTTTGTCTACACTGCACTTTTGTCAGTAAAACTTTTTGTTGTTCAGGGGTGTGAAAAAAACACACACACCCCCAAATGACAAAACTTTTACCACCAAAAAGCACCGGTGTGAAGCTACCGTGTCTCATTGGGGGTGGATTTATTTTTTGTCTGTGGGAGAGCTCTCTCCTGCTGACAAAGAGTGGCTACACTGTGTGCCTTTTAGCAGCACAGCTGTGTTGCTAAAAAGTGCATAGTGTAGACATAGCTTTAGTGATGTCAAGCCTTAGTGATGTAAATTCCTTTTGTGGTTGGTGTATGAGTTCCTATCAAACCCACTGTTTCGGACTATGATAACTGTAAATCTGGAGGAAAAGGGTAATCTACAGCACCTAATAGTAGGCTGTCAAAAAGCCCTTTACTAGAAATATACGTGGCAAAATGAAGTATCACAAGAACTAGCAGGTGTATAATAGGAAGCATCTGAAGAAAGGCTCCTCATTTATCACTTGCGAAAGTCTGGTCAGCAAGTGGGTAGAAAGACAGAAAAGCTAATTCAATAAATATGTATAAGGTAAAATAGTCTAACAAAGAACCTGAGATTCCCTTTCATTGATTTGCCTTGTGATGGTGAATAATAGAGCTGATATTGAACATGTTCTATTTTCCATAGTTATGTTTATAAAAGCCTCTGATGGTATGTCTCCCAAGGGTGCAGTGAATCTTTTATAGGACTGTTGTAGTAAAACACAGCATGTCGCTGTCTTTTTAAAAACTTGTTCAGCCAGCACTGATTTCTCTACTGTTAGCAGGGTATTACTTGTGGCAACTAGTTAATATCTGTGCCTCAGTTAACCAATGTGCAAAGTGCCTATTGCAATAGCTGTTTATAAAAAGCCCCTGATGGAGTGGACTGGGTATGTCTCCTAAGGGTGCAGTGAATCTTTATAGAGTGTTGCACGTCGCTGTCTTTTTAAAAACTTGTTTAGCTAACACTGATTTTTCCTACCATTGGGAGGGTGTTAATTGTGACATCTAGTTTAATGTCTGTGCCTCAGTTAACCAATGTGCAAAGTGCCTATAGTAATAGCTATGTCCTGGAGGGGTTTTGAGGTTTAATATTGAATCTCCTTGAATGCAAGGTTGTTAGAAGGGCAACTTATTTATTTCATAAAGTTTGCCTTTGAAATTCGTGCAGGAATTTGAGAGAAACATTATATTTACCCCGAGTCTCAATTGAGTTAATGGGGAGGATATTTGGGACATATTGCACGTGACCCCAGTAACTGAAAAGGAGGCATAGTCTTCCCTCCTTTCCAGTCACTCCATCACAGTGATAGTGGGTGAGGCAGCCGCAACTTTGCTCTTTACAGTAAAAACAGAAAATACTCTGGCCCTGGGCCAGTCTCTTCCTCTGCCCTATGTTGTTCTCCACCTTCTTGCCATGCAATGGTTACTCCTGCCTTAAATCTTCAGTAACTTCTGCAGGCTACTCAACCCTTGCTTATAGAGCAGAAGGGACCACTATGATCATCAGAGCTGGGGTTGGGGTGCGGGCTTACCTCATGCAGCTCCCAGTCTGCAGCACAGCTGGGGTGCAGAGGAAGGCTTCCTGCCTGTCCAGGCATCGCAGACTGCACTGTGCCGTGGAAGCAGCCAGCAGCAGGTCCAGCTTCTAGACGGAGGCACACAAGGAGCGCCGCGCAGCTCTCGTCCACAGGTGCTTGGGGCGGGGACAGTGCGCGGAGCCCCGTGGCCCCCCTGCCTAGGAGCCAGACCTGCTGCTGGCCACTTCCGGGGCGTAGTGCAGTGTCAGAACGGGTAGGGACTAGCCTGCCTTAGCCGGGACAGCACCGCCGACAGGACTTTTAACGGCCCAGTTGGCGGTGCTGACCAGAGCCGCCACGACCCAGTCCCTTCCATTCCGCGACCCAGTTCCCTTCCAGTCACGACCCATGGTTTGAAAACCACGGCAGTAGACCACATGGCCTTGCAGTAGTGTATGACCTAAAGACAGTGTATAATTTGAGCTGGACAAGGCTTTTGCATATGTATACATTGTAAGTGTAGCATACAGTTGAGGAAGTTAACTACTAGTTGTTTTAGAGTATCCATGTGGCTGCTAATGACAGATTTATGTAATTTTATAACTGTGTTCAATTTTTTAGGAGCACATCATACAAGCAAGTCCTAAAAAATCTTTTAGCTTTGAAATTGATAATTTAGTAGCCCAGGGTAAATGTCCATTGTTGAAAGTTAAAAAGTGCACTTTTATTTCTGGATAGGTAACTGGAGAATAATGGGATATTTTGCCCTGCTGGGATTTGCCTGTTATTAGACTTGCTCCAAGAGCATGTATGGAAGATAAACTAACTATTTTAACACTCTTCTTGTTTTAAGGACGATTGGATTTTTTGCCTGCTTCTGGTTTGTTAGTAAGATTTACAGTGTTGTGAAAGTGGACTGAAGAATTTCAAAGTGTCTTTGGATCTTATCTCCCTTGCTGTGATATATTTTTACCCTGTATTGAGAAACCTACTGCAGTTATTTTAAAACGTAAAAGCTGAACTGCAACCTGTATGGCACAAAATACAGGCTATATGGATGGAAATAGCAGCTTGGGAAAACGTTTACACACCAGTCATACTGTCCCTGAAAATGTTTATCCATTCTAATGACTTTTTAAAAATACTGTATCTGGAGAAACTAATGAATGATGCAATGAAACCATTTTTTAAAATAGTACATTATATAATTTCCAGCTGAGATTTCTTGTTATTTTTGTTACTTTTCTTTTTACTCTTAGCAATTGTACCATCAAAGCATAGGACCGTCCAGTAAATACTATGTAAAAATTTGAAACTTTTTTTAACTTAAAACTGATTGTACATAGTATTGTGCACCTTTACAACTCGTTTATCATCGTACAAAGGAACATGCATTTAGTGTAATGTAGAATTTTGTTAAGGATATCACTTTTTTTTAAGAAAAACAAAGCACAACTCTGGCTGACTTGTCCAGTTTCTTGTCAAGTATGTCACCACTCTTAAGCATACGTTTCATTTATTTACTTTGTCAAATGGGCTGCCAAAAGGATGATTCCCTTATTTCTGGGCTGTACTGCTAGTTATGGAGTGTTCAAATGTAGGGAGCAATAGCACGTGGAGCCTAACTGCTGCTTTGGATTAGAGGCATTCTCTCTTCTAACCAGATCCCACGCTAGAGCTTTAAAGGAGATTACAAACACCTCCAATTGTATCTGGAAGTGAACAAGAAATAATCGCAGAGACGAGCTCGGTTGTTACGTTCATGCTGGTCACACTTGAAGAACAAAGGAATGTTCAGTGAAATTAAAGGAAATCTTTTTTTCACATAGTGTATGATCAAACGGGAACTCATTGCCAGAGGAAGCTGTTGAAGCCATGAAGAGGGAGATGTTTAAAACATTTTCAGTGCTGCTGTGTGTGAAAGAGCAAATGATGTTGTTAATACAAATCTTTTTAAAGCTGGGATTTGCAGCATTGTCATCTGAGCCCTTTTTCTCTAGAAATTTAACTCCACTTACTATGCTTTTTTCTTTTTTTTTCTTTGTTCATATGGCATACCAGTGTCTCTGTGATCAGAGATATCCTGCCCCCTGCACTAACAGGGACCCAATCCCATAGTTAAGCCAAATGCCTAATGGGGAGAAATTGTCTTGAGTAAATTGTACCCCATTTGCTTATTTTGTTAGCCTTGAATTAGTAAGAAGAAATTGTTTTGGTTTTATTTTTTGCTTTGTGTGTTATTGAGTGTTTTTAGAAGGATAGAAGTGTTATGGCTGCAATTCTTGCTTTTGAAATTATTTACTGTTTTGTGTGTGAGTGAAGAATGTATGGCATGCTATCAGAGACCAGTGCTGATGGGCCAGATGGTCAGGAGGGGAGTGGAGAAATCGAGAGGAATCCCTCGGGTGGCAGATTGACGACCCTAAAGCAAAGGCATACGCCGCAAGGACAAGATAAAGAGTGGAGCCAAAGGAACAAGATAAGAAACAGCTGCGGATACTCCCAGTAACAACTTGATTGGGAGCAACCTTGACTAACAGCTCTGGTTATAGACTTGTATGGGAACTTATTACTATAAAAGAAGGGTGTATTGCCGTGGGACTTTGGGTTCATTCTGCATCAATATCGGAGCTTCGCACATGTTCGACAGAGGCCCAGCTCCCTTCCCTCATGTGCAGTTTCAGCTGGCCACTGGAACTGACTGAGCAACACCAAGGACTGGTAATTATAAAATCCAGCTGCAGAACCTTTTAGGATTTGTGTGTGTGAATGGAAGCATATGCTGATTTTAATGCTTAAATCATACTCTTAATAAACGTGGCATATTGCCTTATCCCCTTTAAAAGATTCTGTTTGCTTCTTATAAGCATAACAGTTATTACATAGGCAAAATACCCTTTGAAGCTGGCAGGTGTTTGATATGAGAAAGGACTGACTTCAGTATTAAACCAAGGGATGGAAGTCAGGAAGCCAGGGGATGCTGCACTGTACAGAAGCTCTGGAGACAGAGGTGGGAGGTCTCATAGCTTCCAAATCTTCACTTCTTAGGCTGGCTATCAACTCCTGGGAATGGTGTTGCACACACTGTGCTCTCCTTAGGAGCTGGTGAAGCCTCTCTTCTGCGTTCTGCAGCCAGCCAAAGCTCCTTTGACAATCAGGCCAAATCTGCCTTTCCCCACTTTGTCAGGCAGTTGTGGCAACTTTTGCTATGTACCAGGAAGCAAGCGTTTGTCCAAACCCCTCTTATGTGAACCTCCTGTTTGAAACTGGGTTATGATGCCTGACATATTTTGTCTGTACCCCATTTATCTGGATAAATTCCGTGACCCCTGTTATGCTCAGGTAAATAGGGTCTAGTGTACACCAGAAACAGGTAAGGGAGGTTCAGATGTACTGGGCAATGGGTTGAAGGGGTTCGATGTTGGTACAGCCTCTTACAGAGAGGACTAGTGCAGAGACACATCTCCGATTCCATGGAATATTTTGGAGTTGCCTCAGCTCCTGTGTCTTTAATCCCATCCTACTAGGGCCTGATCCTAAACCCACTGCAATGAAGAGAGAGAGACTCCCATTGACTTTGAGCTTTGATTCTGATCCTTACTGTGTTTTTACCCCAAATAAGAAAATTTCTTCTCACTAACAACAGTAGTGTTTCCATTAACTTGGCCTGGTCCCTACTGAGACCCAGCTCAGAAATGTAACAACCAACTGCACCATAAGCGCCAAGGCTAGAGCCCAACTGCACTATATATCACTTACAAGATTGGGGGGGGGGCAACACACTATATCCTGGAATACAGTGACACTGACCAAGACTTAGGAGGGTCAATTGAATATAAGCTCCCAGTGCGATGCTAGTCAAGATGACTACTGCCATTCTTGGATGCATAAGGAGGTGAATATCCAGTAGGCACAAAGAGGTGGCATTCTGCATATGACATTTGTGAGACCATTACTGGATACTGTCCAGTTCTGGTGTCCACATTTGAAAAGATGTTGAAAAATTGGAAGGGGTTCAGAAGAGGGCTACAAGAATGATTCAAGGTCTGAAAAACCTGCTTTACAGGAAGAGACTTAAGAAGCTCAAGGTGTTTAGTTTATCCAAGAGAAGGCAGACAAAGTATTCTGTGTATCCTGTGCCCAACCTGTTCATAGGGGTGCACTCCACATGAACCAGGAAGCAGTTTGAGTCAGACACCAAGGGTTTCTTTGAGGTTTAGGGGAAACTGGGTTCAAATTCCTGCTCTGCCACAGGCTTCCTCTGTGTCCTTCAGCAAGTCTGTGCCTCAGTTTCTTCTCTATAAAATGGGACTAATAGCGCTTCCCTTTCCCCAGGGGTGTATGAGGATAAATACATTGACGACTGGGAGGTGCTCAGATCCTAAAGTTCTGGGGCGTATATAAATACCTAGGATAGATGGATGGACATCATAGTTAATATCAATCTTCAGCAAAACTGGTGGCCAGCAGCAGGAGGTTAATTACTTCTAACTCTCTTCCTGTCCTGCAATTATTAACCGTGTATCTAGTGCAAGAGAAATGACTTGCTGTGCGCTTTTCCAAGCATCTTTGTTCGCTAAAATGGATACAGCCTTCTTGAACATGGAAACGCTGTGTGCAGTTTGTGTCTCTCTCTCTCTCTCTTTTTTTTTTTTTAAAGAGGTCTTAGCAGGGGAGGGGAGAAAAAGGTCTTCAACATCACTGGATTTCAAATCAAATCAAAACCCATGACTTCCACAAACAGCAGTCAAAGTGTCAGCTGTCCCTAGGTGCGGGAGTGGAGGTTTCCTAGGATTGCACACTATAGTGCAAGTGAATATGACATCATGTATTTCCTGTACACCACTGATCAGAGCCAAAGAACACTGCTGAGGTATTGTTCATAAATTTAAGATCTTTGTAGAATCTCTTAGAAACCTGAAATTGAAATAATTAAAAGTTGGCAGTAAGAGTCCATTTACATCATAGACACAGTAGCCATTGCCGTAGAGACTACTGCCATCTGCTGGATTCCTCGGTCTCCCTCTTGTCTCACAACTGTAGTTTGTCTTCTAAGAACACTGAACCTCCTCATTAGTAACCCATACTATAGTCTGCACTGTCACTGTATTGCAGCAGTTCTCAAACTGGGGCTGGGGACCTCTCAGGGGGTTGTGAGGTTATTACGTGGGGGGCGTGAGCTGTCAAACCCCGCTTTGCCTCCAGCATTTATAATGGTGTTAAATATATTAAAAAGTGTTTTTAATTTATAAGGGGGGTCGCGCTCAGAGGCTTGCTCTGTGAAAGGGGTCACCAGTACAAAAGTTTGAGAGCCACTGCAGTACTGTGAACGTGGGCACTGCAGATCTTTAGCAACAGGAAGATGGCGGTGTATAGCAGTGATGCCATAATGTTAGTAGCCTGGCTTGGGGAGTACGATCAGATTACTGGTGGATTCTTTGTAATTTGAAGACTTTAAATCATAATTTGAGGACTTCAGTAACTCAGCCAGAGATTATGGGTTTATTTCAGAAGTGGGTGGGTGAGGTTCTGTAGCCTGAAATGTGCAGGAGGTCAGACTAGATGATCATGATAGTCTCATCTGGCCTTAAAGTATATAAGATTAGCTTATATCTGATCACCTGAATTTAAGAAGGTAGGGACCTGAATGTCAGTACCAGTACATAGTATGATTCCAGTTCCTACAATAAAGTGGATTTTTACAAAGGGAGAGAGAATAGAATAGTTCTACAGAGTGTTGCACAACCTGCAGTGCAAATGAGACAACGGTTGGATCATATTAAAGAAGTTCTGTATTAAAATCACAAATGAGTTTGATTCCCCATACTTTAAATTCCAGGGTATTACTAATTAAGAGGTCTCTTGGTTTTACGGTTTCTCTCCCTCTCTGTGTGAAACTTGCAAGCTGCTAATTGTGTTAGTACATCTTAAGACAGAGTCTGTTCTCAAAGCAATACTTTGTAACAACTACTTCTCACAGAGAGAGAGAGACTCAAAGCGATACTTTGTAAGAACAGAAACAGCACACAGAGACTCCCCGCCCTTTTGTTGTATTTATCTCGCTTTGTTAACAATTGTGATTAAAATATAGAGATAGAGGATGTATGTGGATGGATGCTTGGTGTGGATAGTAAATGAATGATCAGGGAGGTGCCAGCCTAGGAGTTCAGTATTGACTGGCCGAAGAATGTGCAGAGTGGAGACAACCAGAGGACCCCCAGAGGGCAGACTGGAATCCACCCAACAGCCTCAAGGATGGGAGACCCGAAGAACAAGATAACATCTGGCAGCACAGAGCCGTCAGGAATGTGCCATCTGCTGATTGATTCAGCAACAGCATGATGAAGCAATTCCCACAGACTGGCATAGGAATAAATTCCTATAAAAATGGACTCTAGAAACTGAGAACTTTGGGGTCTGATTCTGCAAACCAACTTCCAGGAGCATCAGATGAGCATCTGACAAGGCCCTGCTCCCTCCTCGTGTCCAGGCCACCTGGCCAGTGGCTTGGCACAAGCAACTCTAAGGCTGGTAACTATGATAACAACCTTGCAGAACCTGTGTGTTTATGAATGAATTTATGTGTATAAATATGAAATTTAATGGCATGTTTTAGCTATAACTAACTGCTTACTATGATTCTTTCTGTATTCACAATAAATGTGGCATTTTGCCTTTTCCCCTTTAATAAAATCCTGCTAATTTTTATTTTATTGGTTTAACACAACTGCTCTTTATAGCACAGCATATGCATTAACATATTAGCAGGCAGGATAACTTCCAACACTCCACATCATTAAGAACTTAAAACAATCATTTCCGCATATTGTATATAATTCTCTTTACTCTCTGATTAGAAATGTCCAGGTTAGAAAATAGCAAGCTGGTAGTTATCTAATTAGAACCTGCTTCAGAATCTTGCCCTGGGGCTTGTAGAGCTGGCCTTTTAATTTTCCTCTACTTTGTGCTCTGAATGACTCTGAAGTTCCCTCTGTTCTTTCCCTTAATGAGTTGTGCTGTGGTGGGCTAAATGAGAAACTGCTAGCATAGACTTCTCATCGGAAAGCGTCTAATTGCTAAAGTAAGAATAGAAAACCCTTCACCATGTTTTCTAATTATTTAATTATTGTTTGTTACGTGTGTCCTCCTGCTTCATACAGCTGTAACATAACAGACCTACAAATACTAAATAACTACAGCTACTGGGACCTAATTGCTATCTAATCTTTCCTGGTTGCCAGACTGCCCTCTTAGAAATAGGAAACCAAATTTCTCCCTTTTGTGGATTTCCATTTGGTAAAGACTTAGTGTTTGTTAACAGAGCACAAGAGTACATAGTCAGCAGAAGCATGAGAGAACAAAATGAGGCTTTATAGACATCCTATGTGTGGCAAATTGCCAGCACTACTTTGATGGGTCTCACACTTTCTCTTCTTGGGGAGGGTTCAGGGTACTATTTCTCACCCCTGACCTGGGGTATTAACTCCCCACTAGTGTCCTAGAGGAGGGGAGTGGAGAGGGAGGGACCCGGGCCCGCCCTCTACTCCAGGTCCCAGCCCAGGGGCCCTAGGGATAGCAGTAAACCGCTTGAACTAGCAGTTCCTTCCCATGGGCTACTTCCCTCTCCTGCCCTTCAGCTTGTGGGGCTTCCTGCCCTCCCCCTGCACAAACCAGGTGTCCCTTTACTTAGCCCACTGCAGCACTTCTCCAAACTCTCCTCTGCTTCCCTCCAAACTACTCACTGCTCCAACACCAATCCACTCTGCTTCAACTCCTTCCCTTGTCTGATTGGAGCAGGAGGGTTTTATCAGCTGACTGGCTTCACGTGCTCTAATTGGCTTCAGGTGCTTTAATTAATCTATAGCAAACTTTCTTCCCTCTACAGGGAAGAAGGCTCCCTTCTGCTGCCCTCTGGCCTGGGCTTTCCTTGCTTTTTGCCCCTGCTTTCAGCTTCCCCCCGACCGGGCCAGACGCTCTCCCCCCTTCTCCCCCCTACTTTTTTTTGTCTTTCTGCTGTTGCTTGAGTGCTGGTCGGCTGCCGGCTGGCTGTCGGTCCCCCCACCTGCCGCTCCAGCTGAGGCCCCCTGAGAGAGGGGGGGCCTGCTGACCCGCTCCCCGGAGGGGGGGAGTGGAGGGACCCAGCCCCCAGACCCAGCCGTTTGCTGTTTGTTTGTGGACCCGTATCCGGCCGAGAGAGACTCTTACCATCTGTTCCGGCATCCCTGGAATGCTACAGCTGCAAAGAAAGCCCGGGAAAGAGAGGGAAAAAGCCGTCTACCGGAGGAACACCGCCCGGGGAATCTACAAATCACCGTGGAGGGGGCCTTAAGACTGAGTAACTTTTGAACTGTGTTCTCATGTGGGGGGAGGCCTTGACTGAGTCTTGACTGTGTTTGTAGGGACACAGGGGGTGTGGCACAGAGCTGCCCCCCAATCCATCTGTGTCCTCCCAACCCCCACACTACTATCTTCACCACTGCCCCCCTCCACCGTCTTTGCTGGCTGCTTAACATCTGCCTCTGGACTCAGCTGCTCGCCCTGATTCCACCGCGTGAGCCAGAAGCACCAGCCAACCAAACAGGACTCTCTGTACAAGCGTACAGTGGTTCATGTGCCCGCCCCCCGAATTGTCCACCCCACAGCTTGTCCCTTTTTACCTGACCCCAACTCCTGTTAACCACCTGCCACCGCCCCCGCTGGGGCATCGGCAATGGAGGGCACCGGGGTGACCTCCACCACTGCCATGCCCATTGCCTCCCCAGACTCTAGGGGAGCCCCCCAGCCGGCGGGAAAGACCAGGGCAAGAAGACGGGGAAGGGCCCCGCTAAAACCACCAGGCCCTCCATGGCAGGGGCCACCCCCACTGCTGCGGCCCCGCCACCGACCATGGCGTCCTCCCCCGCTGCCTCCTCCACCAGCTCTGTGGGTGTCCCTCCCTCAGCCCCCAGGACATATGCCCGGGCGGCAGCAGCCCCCCCACCTGCCGCCTCGTCATCTCTCCCACCCACCGCCTCCGCCACCATCAATAGCGACCGGGGCCCCTTTCCCACCATGACAAGGAAGCACGGTGTTCGATGCCTCCTGGTGCCCGCCTCGCCCCACATGGAGACCTATGTGCGGGCGTTGGCGAGGGTGGTGGGGCCTTCAGCCATTGTGGCAGCCTCCAAAATGTACGGGAAGGTCGTCTTCTTCTTAGCATCGGAGGCTGCCGCCCAGGAAGCAGTGGAGAGGGGCCTGGCGGTGAGGGGGGTGTTTGTCCCCCTAGAGCCGCTAGAGGACCTGGGCGTCCACCTGGTCCTGACCTCTGTCCCTCCTTTTCTCCCCAATGCTGCCCTGTTACCCGCCCTTTCCACCCTGGGGAAACCTGTTTCTGTTATCAGCCCTCTCCCGTTAGGCTGCAAGGACCCCACCCTCCGTCACATCTTTTCCTTCTGCCGGCAAGTGCAGCTTCTACTGCCGTCGGCAGCACGCGACGGAGAGGCCCCCTAGTCCCCCACCAGGGGGCCCGTTACCGGGTGTACTTCTCTACGGGGGAAGCCCAGTGCTACCTCTGCCGGGCATCGGGGCATGTCCGGAGGGAATGCCCCTTAGCCCGGCAAGGAGGGGCACCTGGGATCCCCGAGACTCGGCAGGACATCGGCCCCGTCATTGCAGACACCCCTGGCCGCCCAGTACCCGAACCCGCCCCCCCCTTCTCTTCGGACCACCGCTACTCCCGCTCAGGCCCAAGGGGCACCTCCCCTACAACGCCCAGATGAGCGGGAGAGCCCTGCCCTCGCTGCTGACAATCTGGTGGGGCCTATGGAGGAGGGCGTGGCAGAGATACCACCAGGTATGGGAGAGAGTCTGCCCCAGGGAGAATCCTCCCTCCCTTATGCTGCCCCATCGTTCCCCCCTCATCGCCTCTACCCCCTGACACGACCCCTGCTAACCAGCCCCCAGATGATGCCATGGAGGGCCGGGCCCTAGTCCAGGGGAAGCGAGGCAAGGGAAGGCTCGAGCTCCGCCTCATCCACCCGAAGCGGAGGCCCCCCGGAAGACCAGGAAGGGGGGCACCGATGCCGAGCTTTCCGCTTTGCACACGAGTGCAAAGTCCCATCCACCGGTGTCAGCCGGGAAAGACGTGGCAGCACCAGAAGGTAGTGTCTCCCCTGCACAGGAGACCCTCCCCTCCGAGACCCTCGAGGAAGCCCCTTCTGTCCTGACAGTACCCGAAGCCCCTGTGAACCCCGAGGCAACTGTCGTGGTGGGTGCCAGCGGGGAGAACCCCGGGGTGGCGGAAAGTGTCCTCTCCTCCATGTTCGAGGAGATCGAGGCCCTAGATCTGACCCCGGTCGCCCAGGGGGAGGACGACCTTTTGCCAGCAAACCTCGATCTGGGCGACCTCACTCCACTCCTCTTTTCCCCATGCTCCCTCCCCCTAACTGCTGCTTCTGCTCCCGCCTCCGAGGAGCCCCTGGACTCCTCCATCGACCCGGCCGCTGATGGCACCCCGCTGACGACCACTGAGCCTGCTCAGGTGACAGCCGGCGCCACGCGGCCGGGACACGAGTTGCCAGGGGCACCCCCCCGTTGGTGCGGAGCAATCGACTTCCTTCCCGGGGGGGGCCCTACAAGAGATAATCCACCTCCTGATGCTGTGGCCGCTAAATCCACCATAAAGCCCGCGCCCGGTATCACTGAGAGCTCCCTCCCCACCCCCTTAACCCTCGAGCCTGATCGGGAGGCGCCACCATCCAGCTGCTTGCCTCCCAAAACCCAGAACCTCACCTCTGCTCCTGCCCCTGCCCCTACCCCTATCCAGTTTACCTCCTGCAATGTTATCGCCGCCCCTGGGGCTGTCTCCTTCCCTTTTCCAACTGATGACCCCCAGGGAGCGGCCTTTGTGTTCTCCTGCCCCGACCCATTAGGGGCTGCTATTTTCCCTCCACCGCCCCCTATTGCCCCAGGGTTTGAGGCGGGCCTAGAAGCTCCAGCCCATCAGGCACCCCGTCGGGGGTCCGCACCCTGCTTGCCCATTTTAGTGGGCCACGGGGCTGCACCAAGGGCCCCGCCGGGGAACAACCGGGAAACCATAACCCCCCCCCCCCCCATGAGCTGCGAGGAGCGCTGCAGAAGTTTTTAGAAGATGCCCATGGCTCCCGCAACAAGGTACAGCTTGCTCTCCAGCAAGCTGGAGACTTTTCTTGAATCCTCCGGGCCACAAGGACCCTCATGGGGGAAGGTAAAGGGACGGGGAAGCGGGATGCCGTGGCCTACTGGCAGGTCCGCGTCTTCCGTGAACAATTACTGACCTACGGGATGGGCCGAGGACTGTTGCGCGGCCTGCTGGGGGATGCGAGCGTCCCTGCCAGTGAGGATCCCCCCCGGCCCTCCCCATGACACCTCTCACCATCGCAACGTTGAACACCCAGGGTTGTAGGATGGCTCTCCGCAGGTCCTTTCTTCAGGAGGGAGGGTACTCTGTGGTTTTCCTGCAGGAGACCCATATGGATCCGACCGCCGAAGACAGTTGGCGGCTGGAGTTCGGGGACAGGGTCTACTTTAGCCATTCCACGGTTCGACAGGCTGGAGTGGCGACCCTGTTCTCCCCCGACCTACGGCCCGAGGTGCTAGGGGTCGCCGAGGCCGTGCCGGGTCGCCTGCTGCATCTCCGGGTCCGTATGGAGGGGCTCGTGGTTAACCTCGTTAACATCTATGCTCTGACATCGGGCCCGGAGCGGCTGCAATTCTATCAGCAGGCGTCCGCCTTCCTCGGCACCTTAGATTCTCATGAGTGCCTGGTCCTGGGAGGGGATTTTAATACCACCCTCGAGGAGCGAGACCGCTTGGGGACCAAGCAGAGCCTGGCTGCTGTGAACACCCTCCGGGAGATAGTCGAACATCACTCCCTAGTGGACATCTGGCGTGACCACCACACAGATGACACTTCCACGTTCACCTTTGTCCGGGTGGAGGCCCATCGGTTGTGCCACTCCCAGTTGGACCGCATCTATTTATCATGCTTCCATCTCTCACGAGCCCACTCCTCCAGCATTCGGCTGGCCCCATTTTCTGACCATCACCTAGCCACCGTGACAGCCTCCCTCTGTGCGGAGAGGCCGGGGCCGGCCTATTGGCATTTTAACAACAGCCTGTTGGAGGATGAGGGCTTCGTGACGTCCTTCCGGGAATTCTGGCTGGCCTGGCGAGGGCAGCGGCATGCCTTTCCCTCGGCGCGGCGACGGTGGGACCTGGGGAAGGTGCACGCCCGGCTTTTCTGCCGTGACTACACCGGGGCACCAGCCGACGGAGAAATGCGGCGATAGAGCAGTTGGAACGGGAGGTCTTAGAGCTGGAGAGGCGTCTGGCCACCAGCCCCAAGGACCCGCTCCTCTGCGGAGCGTGCCGGGAGAAGCGGGAGGAGCTCCGGGCCCTCGAGGACCATTGGGCCTGGGGCACCTTTGTTCGATCCCGCATCTGCCTCCTTCGGGAGATGGATCGCGGCTCCCGCTTCTTCTATGCCCTGGAGAAAACGAGGGGGGCCAAGAAACACGTGAGCTGCCTCCTGGTAGAAGACAGCACCCCCCTCACGGAACCGGTGGAGATGTGCGGGAGGGCCCGAGCCTTCTATGCAAGTCTTTTCTCCCCGGATCCGACCAACCCTAGCGCTTGCAGAGTGCTCTGGGAGGAGCTCCCTATGGTCAGCGCAAGGGACCGAGACCGGCTAGAGTTGCCTCTCACTCTGGCCGAGTTCTCGAAAGCCCTCTGTCGTATGCCCACTAATAAGTCTCCAGGCATGGATGGGCTGACGGTGGAATTCTACCGCATGTTTTGGGACGTCCTCGGCCCAGACCTAGTCACCTTCTGGGCCGAGTCTCTGCAGAGTGGGGTCCTCCCTCTTTCGTGCAGGCGAGCTGTGCTCGCCTTATTGCCGAAGAAGGGGGACCTCCGCAATTTACGAAATTGGCATCCCATCTCGCTCCTCAGCACGGACTAAAAAATCGTAGCGAAAGCAATCTCACTACGGCTAGGGTCTGTGCTGGTGGACGTGATCCACCCAGACCAGACCTACACCGTCCTGGACCGCAGTATTTTTGATAACCTATTTCTGATTCGGGACCTTTTGGAACTCGGGTGTAGAGATGGTCTGTCGTTCGCCCTCCTGTCCCTAGATAAGGAGAAGATGTTCGATAGGGTGGACCACAGATACCTCCTGAGCACTCTGCAGGTGTTTGGCTTCGGATCCCAGTTTGTGGGTTTTCTCCAGGTGCTGTTCGCTTCCGCAGAGTGTCTGGTTAAGCTCAACTGGACCCTGATCGAACCAGTCAGCTTTGGGCGAGGAGTGTGGCAGGGGTGCCCCCTCTCAGGCCAGCTGTACACTCTGGCGATCGAGCCCTTCCTCTGTCTCCTCCGCAGGAGGTTGACAGGGTTGGTGCTGCGGGAGCTGGAGCTGCGGCTTGTCCTGTCGGCGTACGCCGATGACGTGCTCCTCGTGGTCCAGGACCCGGGCGACTTGGCATGGGTGGAGGCTTGCCAGGCCATCTATTCAGCAGCCTCCTCCACCCAGGTCAACTGGGTCAAGAGCTCTGGCTTGGTGGTGGGAGACTGGTGGCAGATGAGCTCCCTCCCACCTGCGCTTCAGACCATCTGGTGGAGCGCGGGTCCGCTGCTCTACCTCGGCATTTGCCTTTCTGCCACGCATCCCTCTCCACCGGAGAACTGGGAAAATTTAGAGGGCGAGGTGATAGAGCAGCTCCGGAAATGGACGGGACTACTCCGATGTCTCTCCCTCCGACGGAGAGCGCTGGTGCTTAATCAACTAGTCCTGTCCATGCTCTGGTACCGGCCCTGGTCCCTGCCCCGGGTTTCCTGACCAACCTCCGGACATCGATTCTGGGGTTCTTTTGGTCAGGAATGCACTGGGCCTCTGTAGGGGTTCTTCATCTACCCCTGAAGGAAGGAGGACAGGGCCTGAAGTGTCTGCACACTCAGGTCCACGTCTTCCGCCTCCAGGCCCTACAGAGGCTCCTCTATGGTGCAGGCAGTTCGGCGTGGAGCACACTGGCGCACGCCATCCTGCGCCACATCTGGGGGCTCCGATATGACCGGCAGCTCTTTCATCTCCTTCCGGGAGGTCTTCCGCGAGACCGCTCCGGGCTGCCGGTCTTCTACCAGGACCTCCTCCGGACTTGGAAACTGTTTTTAACGACCAGGTCCATGGCAGCCACCAAGGGGGCAGATCTCCTCGCGGAGCCCCTGCTACCCAACCCCCAGTTCCGTGTGCAGGTGGCGGAGTCCTGCTCGGTGCGCCAGAACTTGATCCTGGCAGAAGTCACGAGAGTCGGAGACCTCCTGGACTACGACCGGGGAGACTGGCTGGATCCCCTGATGCTCGCTCGGCGCATGGGGCTCTCCAGACCTTGTACCCCTCGGCGCGTACTTCAGGAGGTGAAGGGCGCTTTGCCACCCACTGCTCGAGTTTACCTCGACCGGGTCCTGCTCGAGGGCACGCCCCGCCCATCCTCTACCCCAGGCCCGCCGGACCTTTTAATTGGACCCCTGCCCCGTAGACCCAATCGACCCCTCACCACTTTACTGCGAGCCGGCTGCATGAACTGCAGCCGGTATGCTTCCAAACCGCGCCGAGGAAACATCTATACATGCTCGTGCTCCACACCCTTCACGCCCTCACCCTAGTGTCTCGCCCCGACACAAAGTGGTGAGACCTTCTGCCACCTTTGGAGGGTGAGCAGCCCCGGTGGGCCAGCCTATATTCCACCTTGGTTCCGAGGCCCGTCGGGGACATCAGTTGGAGGCTCCTTCAAGGAGCTGTGAGCACGGGCACGTACTTGGCGTGGCTCACCCCCATCCCAGATACTTGTCCCTTTTGCGGTGTGAGGGAAATCCTGGCACACGTATATTTGGAGTGTGCCAGGCTGCAGCCCCTGTTCCGGCTCCTCACAAATCTTCTATTACGTTTTTGGTTGCATTTTTCCCCTCACCTTTTTATTTATGCACTCCCCATCCGTGGCCTCACAAAGTCGCGGGATCTCCTAGTTAACCTCCTCCTGGCCCTGGCTAAAACGGCCATCTATAAAACCAGAGAGAGGAAGTTGGCCGATGGAGTTTCCTGTGACTGTGGGGCCGTTTTCTGATCCTCGGTCCGTTCACGTATCCGGGTGGAGTTCCTCTGGGCGGCGTCCACCGACTCCCTTGATGCTTTTGAGGAGCAGTGGGCGCTGTCCGAGGTTCTCTGCTCGGTGTCCCCATCCGGTTCCCTTTGTTTGACCCTTTGATTGGGGGAGAGAGTAAGGGACCCCAGCCCCAGCCATTGCTGCTGTGGACACCACCACCTTAGAGGGGTCCTTTCACACGTGGGCGCACGTGCCCCCCCCCCGGATTGTCCACCCCACAGCCTCCCCCTCTTGTTGGGTGCTTTCAAAGGAGGGAATTGTTGGTGATACTAGGCGTGGCGCCAGGTAACTCGAGGGGGTGGCAGACCTTGAGAGTCGATGAAGCCCCCTCGCTCTGGGCCACCAGGTAACTCGGAAGGGTGGAAGACCACGAGAGTTGAGGAAGCCCCCCGCCCTAGGCCCAGGCAAGCTTGAACACTTCCCTCCCCTGAAGCTAATGAGAAAACAATTGTGATTGGTTGCTGTGTTACACATTGCATATGCTGCTGTTTTTGCTTTGTAAGTGTGTTATGCAAATAAAAACACCTTTTTTGCTTCAAAAAAATACTCTCCTGCTGCCTTCTGGCCATGCTGTATCACATATGAAATGAGCTGTTTTTACAACAATGTTTTTTGTGGGTTGCGGACTGATTTGGTCCTCACTCAGGACGAACTCCCAAAAGTTAGTGGGGCATCTTTTGAGTTGGCTTCAGACTCTTGGATTTTTGTTTTTAAATGTGTATTAGATATGCTAAAATAGATATTCGGAATCCAAGTCACTATGAATGAGAGTGGATGAGAGAGTAACCATGTCATGGAATGTTAAATTTGGACCCTACATTACATGGCCATTTTAATACATTTATCAGACTTTCCTTAAAATGCCTATAAACTTTGTCCATTTAAAAATGTATAAAATATCAGTACTGCTAATATCAAGCAAACAATGCGTTCTATGAAATATCAAAGAATTAATTATGCTACCAGACTGTTCTAGACCTTAAACTCAGATTGTGAAAGAATCGGTTCCTGCTAATGTGATCTCTAGGAAACAAAATACAGCTGATTAGTACTGGCTGTGCTGCAGCCTGTTTACTTTCTTAATTACAAAAGAGAAAAAAAAAGGCAGGGTAGAAAACTTGTGGGAGCAGGGGGAGAAATTGCATGTCCAGCTTGAGAGCTAGAACTAAGATCTGGGCTCTGCCCATGGCTCCACAGGTGCAGGGAAAGGGAAATGAGGATACAGAATACAAACAGTGGGGCCTGATTCACCATTGCCCTGTACCTTGTGCAGCTGCATACACCAATGTAACGTGGCTGTAAAATGCCACCACTTCAGAACGGCAGTGTTTCAGGCTCACTTAGCCCTGGTGCAAAAGACTATGCAAGGTGCAGGGCAGTGGTGAATTGAGCCTGTGGATTGTGAGCCCCAGTAAGTGCAATGCAGGGTAAAGATGGTTTCCTAGCACAGCACAGTAAGAGATGCAAGCATTATGCTGTGGGTGATGCAAATCCATTAGAAAGGGCATAGCTGAAAGGAAGAGAGGGCCTTGCTTCCCAGTGCAGCAACCTGCGTGGAATTTGGAAGGAGGTGCACACATTGCAGGAGGAAGGAAAGGTTTGGAGGAGGCACCCTAGAAAGCTGATCTGTCGGCACGTGACTTGAATGCTAGCCTAGCTGCAGTTGGAGCAGTAAATAGTTCTTTTTATAAAGAGCCAGGTTAGATTTACAAGCACACAGTCCTCTTATGTTATCATCCAGCATGCAGTACCTGAGACACCCAGGACCGCACTAGGGTCATATGAAGCCATGCCAAACAATCTAAGATGCCAGCAAAACAGCACACAAGTTGCTCCTGAGACAAACTAAAGTAACAATTGTCCTGCTCACATCCGGCTGGCTTCATGTGTCAGCCTGCTCTGAGCTGGCAGGATTTGTGGTGCAATGGCCACGTAGCTAGGTATGTGCTGGTTGCACAGACACTTGGGAGTGTTGCCAAGATGTGGCCCTGTGTGTGTGATGTGTGCATTCCTTCTACCTTATCAGTAAATGTAGAAACAGTAGCAGGTTTTAATCAACTAAGATCTCATTAATTAATAAAAGACATTCTCCCTTATATCTGATCTGTAGATCTTACAGCGAATGGTTGGGGAATGAGGGCTAAAGAATAAACACATTTAATAATCAGTAAAAATGCATGTGAATACTATGCAACTCTGGGGGGTTGGGGGGGCGGGGAAAAGCAAAGAGCTATATATCTTGAACCTCTTGTGTAATGATAGTTGTTCTTGTGTCTTGCAGCCCTATGAAACTGTAGTGACTTTGTTTTGTGTACTGTATCTTTAAATTTCTTAAGAACTCTTGCCTGTGAGCAGAGATGGCTGCCATTTTGTTCTTGGAATTGCTATGGCGTGTACAGAAGATAACGTCACACTGTGCTTTCTCTTGTTCCTTCCTCCTTGCTCCAATCTACAGATGATTTAAACAACAAAAAGTAATTAAGAGCCTATAATATCCTTCATGCCACTTTGCTAGAACTTAATTACAGATTAGTCTTGCCATCCCATGTGTTTCTATAAAGAAATGACAATTTATTAGAGGCTGATGATGAAAACAACATTTGAAATCTGACAAAAACTTTCCTTGACGTGGAATGTCATGGCCACTTTTGCATCATTAGTCCTTTACAGAGGTACTGTATCTGCAGGAAAGCCTTGTTAATACTGTGCTATTCAAATGCTATGTAGGAAAATTACCAGTGGTAGCATTTAAAAAGAACAGGCAACTCCCTTACTCAACTCTCTGGAGGAGGAGGGCTGCGCTGTAAGTCACCACCTTTATCCTCCTCCTTTGGAAGAGGCTGACACTAGGTCTGGGGGCCTCTCCCAAATCTTGAAAGGATATTTGAGAGGCAGGGGAAACATGTTAATACTACAGGGATTGGGGTAGAAGGACATGTTTTATCTCCTATAGAAGATACCCTGAAGGAGGCAGCATCTTTTGCCACATAGCCCATCACTGTGTAAGTGTGGGCCAAAAACCCCCACTCCTTCCACTGAGCAAGGTGGAAGGTACAGGTGGCTGGATTCCTCTAAAGCAGGGGTTCTCAAACAGGGGGTTCTGAGGTTATTTTATGCGGGGTCATGAGCTGTCAGCCTCCATCCCAAACCCTGCTTTGGCTCCAGACTTTATAATGGTGTTAAATATATTTAAAAGTGTTTAATTTATAAGGGAGGGTCACACTCAGAGGCTTGCTATGTGAAAGGGGTCTCCAGTACAAAAGTTTGAGAATCACTGCTCTAAAGGCACCAAAGGTAACAGGTTTGGTGCGAAAGTGGAGCTTATTCTGGGGAAATGGGGAGAAGTCCCTTTAGGAGATCTGTTTTATGGGGTTTGGACCACTCTTCTGATGACCTGCGTTTTACAGGACATTCTAAAGGATATAATCTCCCCTGTAGTTTCCAAAGGGTTCACAATTCTTAATCTTCATTGTGCTCAGCTCTCACTAGAATAAGGGGGCCATGTTGTCAGAACTAAGAGGAACAAAAACATACTTGATTTGAAACTATTTTATAAGAGCGAGAATGTAGGACGGTTTTGTAAAGCACTGGCACTTGTTAAGGAGATGAAATGCTGAGCGTTAAGTCAGAGGTTTAAATACTCGAGTCAGAATCTTCCACTATGCACAGAGGAATACACTGTGTGAAGCTAAGAAAGTTTTAAAAAAAATTGTTGGAGGGTTTCTGTTGTACCACTAAGCCTCACTGACTTGGTATTGGAAAAATGGAGTCTTGTACCTATGGGAGACTCTTTAACAAAGCTCTCCCTACCTTCAATGCCATAGCACATGGGTATTCTAGAAATGTGCAGAGGGGGGTTACAGTTGAGTAGGGCCATAGGGAGGTGGGCGGGGAAGGGGAATGGGGCTGGAGTGTGTTTGGGGGGAGAGCATAGCTACGTGTAGCACCCCATATCCACCCAGTTTCCTCCTTTAGGGCCCTATGAAATCCGTGCATTTTTGGATTTATTATTTTCTGAATTTTTTCCATTTAAAAAAATAATAATTTCATCTTTGTTTTTTTAAATCAAAATTGTTTGATACACTGACAACAATTAAGTAGCCTTACTATAAATGCATAAAAATGTTCAGAATTGGATTTCAATTGGAAAAACTGATTTTACCAAAAAAAAAAAATCCTACAATTTAAATAAAACATTCTGCAGCTATATAGTATATGGTAAAAGTAACACATCTTAAATAACTTTTTAAAGTATTATTCGGTAATATGATAAAACTGACGTTGCTGAACAGTAACACAAGAAGTCCGCAGAAGTATGAGCCTCTTACAGTGTCCATTTAACTGAATTCATATATGAATAATTAAAACATAAAAAATGTACTAAACATAAAATAATTCATCCTTCCAGCAGTCATTGCTGCCATGTTAAATTAAACTCAGTACTTTTAAGCTTCCTATATTCTGAAGGAATGCTTAAATTAATTTCAAATTTGATTAAATAAATTTCAAACTATCAAATCAACAGTTTATTTCTGAGCAGCACTACATACTGACAAACTTAAATGCCATTATTTTTGCCATCTCTGGCAGACATCTCCATTGTGGTACATTATGTTAGATTTTTAGTGTTTTCCTCAGAAAGTGATTCCCTCATGTCTATAAGTAGATTTTTATATTTACTAAAGTTTCTCTCTGTGTCTACAAGAGAGGACAAGGAAGAAGATGTAAGGTAGGGCAACCTCTACTACTTTAGGTACTCATCCCTTCATAACTTTCCAGTAAGTGGAAGGATCCAGTCGATCTGGGATGGGCTCATTCTGAGTGCTGCGCAGAAACACCAGCCGCTGTTCACACAGTTCTAGTGAGGGGTGGGCAGCTCTGATCAGAGTGTTGTTGCATAACTGGAGTCTGCCTGGGATCAAACAAATGGATCAGTCAATACATGTCTTTTACTCTATGGACATCCCGGTGTTTGGAGAATTTGATAAAAAGTAAGTTGATATTCTTCATGCAGATTGTCCGGGGTATTTCCAAGAGTCTCTTCACCAAACCCAAAGGTTTTGGCTGTTCCAGAAATCAAGTAAGACCCCAGGTCTTCCATAATATTGAAATCTGAGACAGCTGTATGGTGGTGGGTACCCTCAAAGATGGTCAGAGGTGTTATCAGTTTGGGGCAAGCTTCAGATATGAAAGCTGTCTTAAGTTTCAGCAAGTCTGATTTTTCCTGATTGCTAAGTAATGTCAAAAGGTTTGTCACAGCCTGTGGTGAATACTTCTCTTTTTCAAAAAAGTCCCGGTAGAAATCAGTGTGCTCTGCATGATATTTTACTGCCTGAAACCAGCTATTCCATCTTGTATGTACTGCTTCAGGGGGGACCTTTGTGGTGTGCACATCTTCAATCTAAGAAAAGCAACCCATCTTCGCTTTCTGGCTGGCTTTTTGAACAAGGCAGGTTTTATCCAAGTAACAAAAGGTGCCACATTGCTAAAGAAGTGAAAATGCTGCCATGTTTCACCTATCAGATTGATTATATGACATAGACATGTCACGTGCACGGCTGTGTCTGACACATTTCAGTGCTTCTCTGTATGCTTTGATGCAGTATGCTGCATTGTCAGTTACGACTGACCAAACATCGAGGCTGAGCTAGTTCTATTCATTGATTCCAGAAGAATGTGGAATGGTTGCTGCTCTTCATGAATATGACATCAGTCAAATAGCACTGATCTTCAACTCCTGAATATAATATGTATTCTATTGCCATAATTTTTCTACTTGTTTGTTACTGGAGGATTTCATTAAACAAACTTAAAATTCAGTAATGGAAAAAAAATCCAGCTTGAAAATCACTATCGTATCATTTCATGTTAAAAGGGTTTTTTTAAATATTGTACAAGCATATTACAGGTGCACTTCAATACACAATTAAATGTCCTAAAGCATATTAAATATGGAATGTCTGATAAAATTATTAACAAGCACTTTATAGAATAGCTCTAAAATCTCAATGCGGTGCTTTTTTGTTTGTTTGTTTGTTTTTTGTTATGGCTATTTTAAGGGGTTACAGCATCTTAAATGTTTTTCTTAAATTATCAGTACTTTAAATCTTATAAATGGTTCGTGTTTTCTAAGTACAACAAACGTTTTCCTAAGGGCCAATGCATACGTTATAAGAAAGCATGTACTTATGGATCTCATTATAGTAAAAGAAAAAAACTTACCTTTAACAATATTTAGCACAGTGTAGTCTTGGACATCTGTTGTCTCATCAATCACCATTGAAATCTTTCTCCCATGGATTTTGCCAGCACTGCCACCATGTGCTCCTGATAAATATGCAGCAGGTGAATCTGCTAAAGAGTTGCTTCATTTTCAGGCAATGCTTCCCCCTCCCCTCCCCCGGCAGTGTTTTCAAAGGAAAGGTCGAAGCTTCTTCATTTTTTCCAATGGGATATCACCCTCAGCACAGACCGCAACAAAATCTTCAACATCCCATCTGGAATATGCAGATTTCATACTGTCTACAATGGTTCTCTGTAGGGAGTGAGAACCTCGATGATTCTTGTCACATATGGCATGACTCTTCAGATCGGTTTTTGACGTTAGATGATGGTTGTAGGTATCTTTTCGGGTCTAATCTGTCTATTGTATGATGACAGCACTTCCGGAACATACCGCCAGATTCATAGAAGTCATTAGAAGTCATTAGGGAACTGACTAGCTCTTAACTTTGGTATCAGCATGTTGTTTCTTAGTTTTTTGGATGAGCATTTTCCAGTTGTAAAATGCCTTTTAGACATGTTTAAATTGTGTACTGAACATGGAGGGGTGTGGGAACTGCACTAGTAGTAGCAGGCCGTGTTACTAAACAATGGTCAGTTAATCTACAGTGGCGGAGAAGGGTGAAAATGCATATATATGCATTCTCATTTTGTGTGTGAAGGTGTGTCTTTGACACTTCCCACACAGTACAAAATTAATGCATGTGGGTTTCAAATATGCTATTTCAAGCTTCATTTTCTGCTGCTGAACGACTTTATTTTTTTTGTATAGCATGGATTTTTTTTTTTGTATAGTGCTGGTTTCCATGTTGTTTTGATTCCGTCATTCTGTCCAAATTCTCGTTAACGTGGTTTCATAGGTTCCTTACAATCTCCTTACAGGTTTTGATGGACAGCCCTGGGTTTTTCTGGATCCTGCCACCCACGCGGCAGGGTGTAACTTCTTTTTCTTCCCATACAAATTTATTTTGTGGTGTTTCCACCCCTCTTGCTCCTTCCTGGCAGGGTCACCAGTGCAGCTTGGGAGGAAAATTCTAATCACAGGGTAACCCCCACTTACTTACCAGATAGTTGGAGACTTCCAAAAAATAATACAAACACATACAATATATTTAGCACAGTAATTATATTAACTAGGAAATAAATATAACATAACAGGGTAAAACACTATTCTTAGGGTCACCTGTGCCCATGCTGATAATACCATGAATTTCCCCAGTGACCTGAATATAGCAAATGCAAAATTAGTGTCCCGTTGGTACGTGTACTTTGTAGGGGCCTTTGATGACCAGTGACCACACTATCTTCTGTGCAGAAGTTAGCAATGTGTCTCACTGTGTTCACTACAACCCAAAAGACTCACAAATGGGATAAGGTGGTAAGTGCCTACGCAGATTTAATAGGCTGCAGGTAATAAAATCCCCAAACTCTTTTCCATTGGCTTGAGGACACAGTTGAGGGAGTAAGGGGTCTCTCAAACAATCTCCCTGACTAGCTAACTAAAAGATCATAGAATCATAGAATATCAGGGTTGGAAGGGACCTCAGGAGGTCATCTAGTCCAACCCCCTGCTCAAAGCAGGACCAATCCCCAGTTTTTGCCCCAGATCCCTAAATGACCCCCTCAAGGATTGAACTCACAACCCTGGGTTTAGCAGGCCAATGCTCAAACCAGTGAGCTATCCCTCCCCCAAAATAGAAGATGGTGCACTCACAACTCTGTGATGGATCCTCAGGTTCAGAGATGGCTCTGGGCTCCTCAGTCACTGCAGAGGGCTGATGATCTCTGCTGGCAGGCATCCTCTTCATGCAGGAATCAGGCTGTTTCTGGTGCCAGGGTTTCCCCTCACCACAAATGGATGCAGGGCTCAAGGTGCAGATTACAAAACTATACTAAAATCAAAACTAGTCTCCCACCCCAGCGCTCAGACGCACTCACAGCAGGTGCCAGCCCTGAACTCGCAGCCAGAGGAGCAGTGATGCCATGTGGTGACTGATTTCACCTAGGGAGCTCAGTCTGGCTGGGGGCAGTTTTCCCAACAAAGCTCTACAAACTTGGAGTACATTAGAGAGGGAAAGGCTCAAGCTGAGGGAACTTGCTTTCCGGTCCCCAGGGGCCAGTTCTCAGGGGGGACCCTGTATGCAGGTCTGGGACTCACCAGCTCCCCACATAGCCAGTCTTGCCCTTTCCCTGGCTAGCTCCAGACTGCTCCATAATGGCTTCCCCTGTCTCCTGAGCTCCCAGGGAAGGGCATCTTACTCCCTATTGGCAAAAACAAGGAGGAGTCCTTGTGGCACCTTAGAGACTAACAAATTTATTTGGGCATAAACTTTTGTGGGCTAAAACCCACTTCATCAGATGCATGGAGTGGAAAATACAGAGGCAGGTATAAATACACAACACATGAAAAGATGGGAGTTGCCTTACCAAGTGGGGGGTCATTGCTAACGACCCAATTCAAATAAGGTAGAAGTGGGCTATTCTCAACAGTTGACAAGAAGGGATGAATACCAAGGAAGCAAAAATCACTTTTGTAGTACAGGAGAACCCTTGCAGCTCCTGGCCGCCGCCCACAGGAGTACCCCGCAGCTTCTGGCCAACACGGGAGGCAGGAGCTCCCCGGAGCTGCAGGCGATGGGTACCCCGCAGCCTGCAGCTGCTGCAGGCGGCTTCTAGCCCCTGCAAAGTTGCTGTACTTCAGGCAGCGTGGGGACCCATGCCCATTTTGACAGGTATACTTTTACTAAAAGTCATGGATAGGTCAGGGCTTCTGTGAATTTTTCTTTTTTGCCCGTGACCTGTCCATGACTTTTACTAAAAATATCCATGACAAAATCTTAGCCTTATCAATGACATATACGTCTAATAAACACTGCTTATTGTTATACTCCACATTCACTTGCATGGCTTATTGTTATACTCCACATTCACATGCAACTGGCACTATTTTTTCTCTCGTATAAGTTTTCAGTAACATTGGTGTCTCCCTCAGTTTGGTATTTTTAAAAGCTTTCTCATATTCCAAACGTGAGATAACAGACACTGCGGAGCCTGTGTCCAATTCTGTTTTAAGCATTTTCCGAGCCACCTGAGATGTCAACCAGATTGCTGACTTGTCATTTTTGCTCACACTATATCCAGGCTGGCCACTCCACTCCCACAATCTCTGCAGACATATCTTCACTGCTACAATGATCAACACCCCCCACAACACACTTTTCAAGATCCATGGCTCCCACACTCCACACATGCCTATCACAACATGTGGTGTACCTCATTCAGTGCACTAAATGCCTCAATGGCAACTATGTCAGGATGAAATCAGACAATCACTATGCTCTCGAATGAACTCATGCAAGAAAATGATAAAAGACAAAAACAACACATCACGTGTCGGTGAACACTTTTTGCAAAAACAACGAGGAGTCCTTGCGGCACCTTAGAGACTAACAAATTTATTTTGCAGTTAGTCTCTAAGGTGCCACAAGGACTCCTCGTTGTTTTTGCTGATACAGACTAACACAGCTACCCTTTTGAAACTTTTTACAAAGTGATTGCTATATCTGACCTACCACTCCTCATCTTCAAAGGAAACCAGAACAACACTTTCAAAAGACAAACCTGGGAGCTTAAATTCATAACTTCATGGTTACATCTTGTATTTAGCTGTGACATGCTGATTAAATTTCCCAGACCTGGAAAAGAGCTCTGTGTAAGCTCGAAAGCATGTCTCTCTCATCAACAGAAGTTGGTCCAATAAAAGATATTACCTCACTCCACCCACCAGTGAACTAGCTGTCATTTAGGGCCTGATTCTCCAGTCTGAAAGCAGGCAAAAATGATAGTTTGAAGTCACTGGATGTTTTACTGGTCAGAAATATAAGTGTGGGCCCGTTAGTGCAAATTCTTGAAAACCCACAGAAACAAAAGGATGCCCTATTAAAAACAATACCTCCTGAGATCCCCTGAGTGGGGTGTGAATAGGGATTCTACACTGTAAAACAATTCAGGCACTTTAACCTTTTAGCTTATTGGAAAGCCACGAGTTAAGGAATGATGGTTTTGGTGCTGGAAAGGGGCAAATAAGGTGCCCCATTAACCCAGCTTCACTCTGACCAAGGGCTCAGTGATGGAAGAGTCAGGGGCAGAATGGGATTAAGGCAATCTGGGGCCCTATGAACAGCACAGTATGGGGCACTCTGTGGCTTAGTCCTCATGCTGTGATCACACATCTTTGGTGTGGCGATGGCAGAAGGCCCTCCTCCCTGCCCCGAGAGGCAGAGGAAGGAGCATGGTGCCTCTTCCTCCCCAGGAGTAGCAGCAAGAGTCTCTCAGTTTGGGAGAGAAGGGAGGTGTTGGTGGGAAACCCCATCCAGGTGGGGGCTGTTTCCCCCTTTTGGAGCTAGTGTTCCAGGCTATCTGGAGACCCAGGCAGTTGTCACTGCGGCAATCATGCTCAGGTCAGGTTTTCAAGCTTTTCTTTGTGAGAGCTAGAAACTTACTTTTGTTGATGAAAACTGAGATTCTGACATCATCACATGACTCCAGGAACTGGGCCCCAGAGCACAGACCAGTCGAGCCTATTCTTTACTCAGACCCGGCAAGGGGCTCTGACACCCAAGGCTGTGCTGTTGTACATACTCCTGGACTGGGAAAAGTTGTTATGGCTCCTTCACTGAGGCCCTGATGCTGCAACTTGAGCTGCATGGGGAAACCCTCGCATATAGCACTTCAACAGGGCTCTGCATGGGTGTACGTAAGGGTCCACCTAGATGGAACAGATTTCAGGATCGGGGGGCTTAAAAGTCTTGGGAAGGGAGGCTTGTATATATCACAGCTATGATTTTTCCTGCCTCATTTTTGCCACGTGACCAGTCCTAATTCAGAATGTGCCATTCCAAAGTGATCTGGATGTTTTAACCCACATTGAGACAGTGCACACGAGCCGGCGTGTGCGCGTGGACACAGACAGACGCAGACAGACACGCACACAAGCATCCGCAAAATGTATCCAGGTTCGCCCAAAGTTATGTTAAACATTTGCTTGTTTCCCTGGAACTGATGAACTCAAGCACTGGACTACTAATCAATGTTTTTGATTTCTCTTTGAAAGGTTTTCTCAGCTCTAACTGTGAGAGAGAGAGCTCTTTTGGCCAACATGGATTATTTTCAATAATTAAGAAGGATAACAAGAAACTTACTAGCAGAGTTCTTTCCTTATAGCATAAATATTATTTGTTTTAAGGTTTTCCCCATTTAATGGTTCTCATTAGGAAATATAACACCGAGCACTCTTGGAAAAGTAAGAGGAACAAGCTTTTAGCCTACTAGAAAATTCTAAAATATTTTAAGTATAAATTATTTACCTTAAAGTTCACTCTGTGAATTGTTCTTGTCACAGTAGCTAACTACTGATCAAGTTATCACAGCAATGTGCAGGACAATGTACCTATCCCTTTCAGCAGTTTGACAGATGAGCCTCCCTAACTGGAATATGTTGTCTGTCACTTCACCATTGCGATACTGCTTCTGTGTTTGGGATTTTGAATTTTTTTTTTTTTTTTAGCTAATGGTCTGTTTTTATGGAAACCGGTCAGAGATTAGGAGCTGATTTTGAAAATCATCCTCCATAAAGTCTCTTGATCATATTTTATGGTGTCTGCAGTTTATAGAGGTAATCTTGTATCCCTCTGATACTTATGACATGTAGGAATATTCCCTCTGATGGTTAACTGCTCCTGCAGGGGAAGTTATAATGATGAATTTGTGACATAATTTCTATGGCAACATTCTATGATTTCATAAATGTGGGATGATGATTATAGTGCAAGTTCAAGCTGAAGCTGAATTATGATGGAAAAAAGTCCCTATTCAAATGCAAATGTTTCAGTAACAGTAGAGGGGATATCAGAAATTACTGGCAATTTATTATATTTGTGATTAAGTTTCTCATTCAGTTTTCTCCAGTATGAAAGTAACTCTTTACAAGAGGAGAAGCAAAGAAATGGCTGAAAAGAGAGCTTAAAACAAAACTACTATGAGGACATGGGTACGTGAGGACAGAACTGAGGGGACGCTGCTGTAGGGCCATGGGGATGCGAGGCCAGAGCTGAGGAGATGGTGCTGTGTGTGAGGACAGTTATGAGGGGATGGTGCTGTAAGTCCATGGGGACCCAAGGGAAGAACTGAGGGGACGGTGCCCTAGGGCCATGGGGGTGCGAGGCCAGAGCTGAGGAGGTGGTGCTGTGTGGAGGACAGTTATGAGGGGATGGTGCTATGAGGACATGGGGATGTGAGGACAGAACTGAGGCGACGGTGCCCTAGGGCCATGGGATTGTGAGCCCAGAAATGAGGAGATGGTGCTGTAGGAGTCTCTGGGGATGTGAGGGCAGAGGTGAGAGAGGAAGGTGCACTGGGGATGCAAGGACCCTGTTGAGGCTATTCTTTGGGCTGGGGGGTGGAAGGGAAGCGAATGGGGACATGGACAGAGCCCACAGCCATTGCCTTTGGCATTCACCTCCCCTTCCCCCCCAGCTTAGAGGAAGGTATCAGGCAACCACCTGAGGAGGCGCTTGACGTCATAACGGGTGGGCGGGGCCATTGTTCCTTCTTCTCGCCTGAGGCACGGGGTCGCCCCCACGGATTACCCTGCCCGCATTCAAGATGGCGCCCGGGGCCTCATCATCTGGTGCCGTGGCAGGAGGCCGAGGCGCGCAGGCGCCGGGTAGCGCGATTGTGACGCCGCCCGGCCAGGCGCTGAGCTCGGCCCCTGCGCTGGAGCTGGGTGCAGCTTCGTCGGGTCCCGCCTCGGGCTTTCCTCCCTTCCCCGCAGGCGGGACGATGAGGCTGCTGGCTGCCGGGATCCTGCTGCTGGGCTGCTCGGCTCCTCTCTGCGCCGCCTTCTACCTGCCCGGCTTGGCTCCCGTCAGCTTCTGCGAGCCCGCCAAGGAGAGCGAGAGCTGCCAGGTGAGAGCGGCCCGCGGGGAGCCCTGCGTGGGCGCCCGCGGCTGCCAGGCTGGGCCGGGCTCCTGGGCTCGGCGCTGCTGGGGGTGGGCATCGCTTGTCAGGGGACGCTGGGGAGCCCTGCGGGTGGGGCTCCTGGCTTGAGGCACCCTGCGAAGGGCTGGGGGGCAGGGGGGCTCTTGTAGGGCGGCCCCCGGCTGGGTGCGGAGTAGGGCCCATATTGGGGGGGGTGGTTTGTAGGGGGCGCGTCGTTGGGTGCGGAGCAGGGTCCTGTGTGGATGGGATGAGAGGATTTGTAGGGGCTTCTTGGTGACTGTAAAGTAGGGCCCTGTGGCTGGGGTATGTGTGGGTGGGAGGGCTGTAGGGGGTGCCCAGCTGGGAATGGAGTAGGGCACATAAGGGAGGGGGGTGATGACCCTTTCTCAGTGGTCAAATTTAGGGATCTTTGGGGCAGTCCCTTCATGGGGCAGCAAGTGGCTGTGGTGGGAGGAGAGAGCCCCACCCCTTTCACACCCAGTTCTCTCTTTCTTGTGGTGAGGTTTTTAGGACGGGGATACATCCCATGGCTTTTAGCATCTCTGGTGCGGATAAGGTGTTGAACCTGCCTGTCAGCCCTGGCCAGGTGCTAAGTGAGAGCAAGCTGCTTCTCAGAGGAACAGTGGATCTGTCATACAATGCAGCTTTTCTTTGAATAGCATACTGTACGTAGAACACCATGAGGGCTAAATTAGCTGTTATCATGCAGGAAAAAGATCTTGAAGTTCGTGTGGATAGTTCTCTGAAAATATCTAATCAATGTGCAGCAGTAGTCAAAAAGAGCTAACAATGTTAGGAATCATTAGAGAAAGGCTAGGTAATAAGACAGAAAATATTATCAGGACATTTTATAAATCCATGGTATGCCCACACTTTGAACACTGCATGCAGTTCTGGTCACCCCATCTCAAAAAAGATATATTAAAATTGGAAAAGGTACAGAGAAGGGCGACAAAAAAGATTGAGCATGTAACAGCTTCCGTATGAGGAGAGATTAGAAAGACTGGGACTGTTCAGCTTTGATGACTAAGGGGGAATATGATAGAAGTCTATAAAATCATGAATGGTGTAACAAAAGTGAATAAGGAAGTGTTATTTACCCCTTCATGGAACAGAAGAACCAGGGGTCACCCACCGAAATTTATAGGTAGCAGGTTTAAAACAAAATAAAGGATGTACTTGTTTACCCAACACACAGTCAGCCTGAGGAACTCATTGCCAGGCTATATTGTGAATACCAAAATTATAACTGGGTTCAAAATAAATTAGATAGGTTCATGGCTATTATCCAAGATGATCAGGGATGCACACCATGCTCTAAGCCTCAAACTGCCAGAAGCTGGGACTGGGCCGCAGGAGATGGATCACTTGATAATTGCACTGTTCTGTTCATTCCCTTTTAAGGCTTTGGCATTGGCCACTGTGGAAGACAGGATAGTGGGCTAGGTGGACGATTAGTCTGAGTTTCTGGGAACACTTTAAAACCAGGTGTTATCACACATTTGTGTGCATGATAAACTTTTTTTTAAAATGTTTCTAACCATTTGTTAGGTGCCCAGAAATCCTCTTGCTTCAAACTTGTCACCTATGGAAACTTGGCGGAGGGGCAAGACTGCTTGTGCATTATGATGTTGTGTCTTACTGCCATTGAGCCCTTCAAACAACATGCTGGTTTCTGCTGTCATTAGAGACCATATGGTGCTGAAAAATTGTCAGTTTCTTTTGTGATGTGGTGCCATAAAAATGTGAGAACTTCCTGCTCAGTTCTGCAAAGTGGGCAGTCTACTAGAAAACCTGATACCTGTCTTTCAGTCAGTGGTGCGGCTGGGCTATGCTAGCAGCCTGGTAAGTGCTAATGTAGCTAGAGCTAGAGAGTTTTTAACCACTGTTTTTTAAAACCTGAGTTTTGTCTGCACTGGTGTTTACACAAGTGACTAGTGCTAGCTATTATGCTACTACTGGAAAACAGGTGCAAAGATTTTTAGTCTAGTCAAGGCCTTTAATGTAAGTCTTCCTAGCACTGCACAGCAAAATGTAAAGGATAAAAAAATGAGTCTTTCTAAACTTGGAATGGGTTTAACTAGTTTAAGATACTTCTCACATGGGTAAAAGCCCTGTTGCCTTTTCTTGTATTACACTGTATGTTACTTACATACTTTTTCATTCTTTTAGTCAAAAATTGAGCTCTTTGTGAATAGACTGGACTCAGTAGAATCAGTTCTACCTTATGAATATGATGCGTAAGTACATTATAGTACGATTCTAGAGTGTTTGAAAGTATGTTTTCTATCCTCGCCTTTATTTTTGTATAAACTAAAGTAATGTGATTTGTAACTTGATACAATATGTTGAAAGGACTGTCAGACACTTGCTAGCTGGAGGAATAAGCCTACTACTCAGATAGGTATGAAAGATGACAATTGGTAGGGTTATCAGTTATAAGGGTTCACTAGCTATGTCCTGCTAAGTTATTCAATCCCTATACTATTGGGAAAGAGGGGAAGTTGCTGGGTTTTCTATTGGGGTTTTGTCCTTGGGTCCTGCTTTGGAGTTCTGTGTAGACATCTATTAGATGGTGGGGTGAATTTCAAATTTATCAGCTATCTGCTGTAAGACCAGAGGTTTCTGTCTCTTTTCTCCCAGTGCCTCCTGGTTGCTGTGAAGAGGAAGGAGGCATTCTTTACTTTCATTACTCTTACGCCCCCCAGCCTCTGTTTTTAGTTTTTTGGGGGTATTTTTTGGTCCTTTTCTCTCAAGAATGTCACTGCCTGCCTTTGCTTGTAGCTTTGCCAAGTAGAAGTGAGAAATTTGTGCGATTCTTAAATTTTACTGCTGAACGCACTGGGGAATAACAAGTGGTACTCTTGTAAACTTTACTATGCTCTTCCTTGGAAAAGCAATGAATAGCTGCAGAGATACTGGAGGCTGGCTCAGTAAGACGACAGTACAGGTGTTGCATTAAATGCTGTAGAAATTGATGGCCTCGGCTCACACACTGGTTAGGAAAAGCTTCTTATTCACTAGTTTCAAGTGTGTTTTTATAACATAGATGTACCCACAGAGATCGTGAATAGTTATATTTCCCTACCGTCAGCTGTTTCAAGTAAAGTAGAACTTCTGGACAGGTGAATGGATCTTTTTTGCATACTGGGATAAAAGCCATCAGATTTGTCCCTCTATAGAATATACACACTTGCCATGTTAATTATTTTCCATCTGTAAGGAATCTTCTTTTTTTTTTTTTTTTTTAAATCGTTCTTCATTTGGCATTATGTCATGGAAGGAACATGAATAGTGCTTTGTATGATTTTCTTACTACTTTTAGCCTGAAACTTATCTTACTTAAATTGCAGTTTGAAAATGGAACTTTGACTACAATCTTACAGTATATATTTTAAACAATATTGCTTGAACTATGGAGTGCGTTGGTGACTGATTAAAAAAGTTACTTTGTGCAGTGAATTGTACCTAATCTGTCTGCATTTGGAGTCAGACTTTCAATGGTATATTAAGGATTGTTGGTTTAAAAAAAAAAAAAACCTCATGAAAACTCCTGTATCAAGGACATAGCTTAACAAATTGATTTATTTTGAAACTGTAAATTTCAGCCTAAAATGTATTAATATTAAAGACTCTAATTTTTTTCAGTTTTGACTTCTGTCAAGATGAGATAGAAAAAAGACCTTCCGAAAATCTTGGACAAATCCTGTTTGGAGAAAGAATAGCATCATCACCATATAAGGTTATTCTAGCCATCCAAAGTTATTCTGGTTACACTTGATAATTACAGTCTTAAAAAAAATCTCTCCTTCAATAATAATCCGATGATAGAAAGCAAGGAGATGATAACTAAGGATTTTGTACTATCACTATAAATCAGTATCTTGGTCATTGTTAACTTAGTGCATGGGAATTAAGAATTCCATCCTAACCTGCTAACACATTTTTTCCAAGAGTATTTAACTGTATATATTACAGAGATTATTCAAGTACACATGTGCAAAATTTTGGGCAACCTATTATGGAGGTTAGTTTGGTCCTCAGTATAGTTACCCTTACACACACAATTTGGTAGAGCTATTGGTGTGATGTGGCAATATTAAAAATGGCCCACAAGCCATTCAGAATACTTGTGAGAAGTAACTTTCTCTCACTCTTAGGGCTTGTATATCCTAGGATTTTTAATTGTGTTGTAACGTGTTAACTAACACAACTATAAATTCTAACCACACTGTAAAACCAGATTAGAAATATAAATGTGTGAAAACACTTCCTTAATGGCAAAGTGCACTTCAGCAGGAAATGTCTGCTGTGCTGCTGAAATTTGCCAGCATTGCCTCATGGTTTGTCGTCATGCTCTATAGCAGCTGAAATTAAACCATAGTATACAAAAGGGGCATTGTTGGCAACATGGGTAATTGCATGATGCACTGTGCTAAGCAAAGCTAATGTGATTGCTCTCTTTACTGGTGCAATACTTTATCAATTTGCAAGGTGGATTATTTTTAAAAACCTTATGGTTAACATTTCAAATAGTTGTTTACTTGGAGTATTCTAATTGTTGTAGAGATTTATGTGCTTTTAGGAGTGTACAGATGAAATATTTTGCATAGGTTGTACATAAGCATTGGTTCTCAAACTGAGTTGAAACTACTGATATGAAACAAACTTTGGCTTCAAGAATTCTTTTTAGTGGGATCGGCTAGGATCTAGATTAAAAATAGACTTTGATTGAAAAATAATGGCTTTTTAAAAAGGTACTTTAGGAGCAAAATTTTAAAATTGCTCTGTGTGTGTGTGTTTTGGTAACAGTTTACGTTTAACAAAGCGGAAACCTGCAAGATAGCTTGTACAAAATCATATGACCCAGAAAAAAGTGATGACAAAAATAAACTGGCTTTTTTGAAGAAAGGAATGCAGTTGAATTATCAACATCACTGGTGAGTTCAGACATATCCTGTTTTGAACTGTGAACAGCAAAATGAAAATTAGCATAATGTAATGAGTTGTTCTGAGAGGTGACACTTTTTCATCTTTCTTCTCTCCAGTAATTGTCCTGTAACATATTATTCTTTGAGACCTAACTAAAATCCTGTTTCATATTTGCATATGAAATATAACTTAAAAATAACGGAATAATTAGATAATATTTCTTACTAAGGAGTTGCCTGTTTAAAATTTCTTTGCCTAGGATTATTGATAATATGCCTGTAACATGGTGTTATCAAGTGGAAGATGAACACAAGTACTGTAATCCGGGATTTCCAATAGGATGTTTTATTACTACAGATGGCAGAGTTAAAGATGCTTGCGTTCTTGATGTAAGTGGTGAGAGCTTATTTCTTTAATATGGCCAGATATGGGTCTAGCTACAAAGCTGTAGTGTTTGGGTCATGTCCTCATAAGTCTTTGTCATGTTTTTTTGTTTTTAATAAATAACTGTGTGCTTACAGAGTGTGAAACAGGCTTGATATACAAAACACAAATATAGTTAAATAAGATCTACAGTATGTCCATTGACAAAGGTAAGCACACCTATATGTAATCAAACGTTCCTCATTTATATACATGATGTGATTGTCTGCTGCAGCTTGTAGTAAACGCTATAGTTAAGGGTGCAAAATACCTTCATACATAAATTCCTGGTATAGCATGGGTTTAAACTTTCTGAAATTTTCGGACGAAACTTCATGTTTAGGCTCTGGCTGAGGGGAATTTTTAATCAAGTTTGGGCAAAATCTGTGCAGATTTTCAAGTTCCGTAAGGGTGGAAAAACATTCTCTCTTCTGACAAAGTCAATGCCATATCTCCTCTGCCACTTCCCTAACTCAGAAGCAGTAGTGCTTTGAAACCTGAGCCCAGATCCTGCTCCATGCAGGCAAATCCCTGCATTCATGCAGAACCCCACTGACTTTAATGGGGCTCATGCTGCATGCAGCTTATTGCAAGATCTTACTAGGAATGAAACCTTCTAGAAAACACCAAGAAACAGGTACTGATGTGTTTGTTGACAAATGTGTAACACTCAAAAATGGCAGTTAAATATACGTAGTTTATTCAGAATTGTGGAAAGACTTGTCAAACCCTGCTTTGATGGAGAAAATAATTGTTAGCAGCAAGTGTGTTTAGTACTCCTGGTGGAATTCAACACCAAAAAATTAAATTCTGCACACAATATTTTAAAATTCTGGGAATTTATTTAAACTACCATACAATGGATGGAGAATGGGAGTGGGAAGCATTGGAGAAAATCCCCAAACCCCCTTTGTCTATTAATAATAATAATGTAGCTAGGTTTGATCCTTTATTTCTAGTTATTAGTCAACAAATATATGTAGCCATATGCTCAGTATTACATCATAGGCCACTAAAGAGTAAGTGAGGGCTGGGGTATCAAACTCACAGTTTATATTGGCTACTGACTATCTCCAGAAAGGTCAGTAGTAAACAGTTCATGGAACACATTTTGACTGGAAAAAGTTTGTCTGAAAATTTAGACCAGTTCTAATAATTGAAGCACCATAAGCATTTATAAGGCTACACTGTCATTTACAATGTCTCCTTTACACCACTCTGGCAGGGTAAAGGAGCTTTAAAACTTTTACACTTGTTTTATGCTTCTGGGGAGATTCACTAAGAATGGGAACAATTCACTAACAGCAATGGAAACAACTTAGCAAGCAGGCTGCTACATTATTACTCCTGGGGGAATTCTGTCCCCCAAAAATAAAGTATGCAACAAAAAATTAAAAATTCTGCGCACAATATTTTAAAATTCTGCATATTTTATTTGTCAAAATAACACCATATAATCACATCAAAATTATTTTTTGTAATTTATTTCAAAATACCTGTCAACAAGTATGTCTGTAATGATTCATAGAAAAGATTCAGAAAATGTTTTTTTGACAAATTCCTTACTAGGCATATTAATACAGAACTCTGAGTAATAATTCATTTAAACTACAATACACAGCTGTATTTCCCGCACCCATCAGAAGCAGTGCAAAGGATTGGGGGATTCAGGGGTAATGGAGGAGCTGAGGAAGAGGGAAGTAATTGCTCGGAAGGAGCCTGGGTTTGAACTTGGAGGGTTGTTGGGTATGGGTGGGAAAAGTACAGAACAGTGGGTTTTCTGTTTTGTTTTGGGTTTTTTTGTTTTTTTTATGGGGCGGGGAGGGACTGTTAGGGAGCTTTCCCCATGCAGACCTTGGCTGACCCCTAGCCTCTCCCATTCAATCAGGCACATCTGCCCTGTCCCCATGTGTCCCTGCACTGCCATGTGTCCTGCACCCGCTGTCCACATGGGTCCCTACATCCCCACTCAGACACCCACTCCCACCATCCAGTCCTGCCCCTCCCTCCCATCCCCATGTGTCTGTTCCCCCACTCAGCCGTTCCCCTGTCTGTATGTGGCCTGCATCCCCTCCCCGTGTGTCTGTGCCCGCACTCAGCCACCCACTTCCTGCTGTAGCTCGGCACCGCCTTCCCCTCTGCTCACATGGCCCTGCACCTCCCTCCTATCTGTGGCCCTGTGCCTCCATTCCCATTCAGCCCCTGCCCCAGTATGTCCTCCCCCACTAGCCCTTATGAGCCCCTGTCTGACCCCCCAGCAACCCCACTCTCTGTCCCGTGTCGTCATCCCCCTCCCCCCCCCCAATAGCCCTTCTCTCCTGACTGGGCCTGCTGCTAGGAAGGCTCTGCATGTTCTTTCTCTTCCCTAGCTGTCTGGGAGCTGCTGCTCTGTTCTGGCGCCACAGCGACCTCTGGTCTGCAAAATATGGAACTGCAGCAACATTCTAGCAGAAGCTTTTTTTCTGCGCAAAAAAAATAAAAATATGCGTGATTCATTAATTATGCACATGCACAGTCATGCAGAATTCCCCCAGGAGTACATTATGCTCTGCACGAGGGGACAAAGCCTGCCTCACACTTACCTCCAAACATCCCGAAGCCCTGGCCCTCCATGCTGGGCATGTCACAATAGCGAGCTAGAAGGACTGTGTGTGTGTCTGTCTCTCTCTCTCTCATTTGCTCGCATGCATGCACGCCTAGGCCTGCTGCGCCCCCCCCCCCCCCAGTAGTGATTGACATGTCCCCCACACGCATGCATAGTCCCCCCCCACCCACAGGCTGATTTACGTCTGTGCCGGCTGCTGGGGGCAGGGGGCGAGAAACTGCTCTTGCGGCTTCCCTTTACTTCCTCTCAAAGTCATTTTTCTGCAGGGAAGCAAAACAGTCTGTGGATGACATGAATTCTGCGCCCGTGCAGTGGTGCGGTATTCCTCCAGGGGTAGTGTAGGGGAATATTGTAAACTTGATGTCACTTAATGCTGTTATAATAACAGGGTTCATACGTGAATACATCAATAGAACAATATTTTATGGATTAAATATGTACAGTAATAGATCTAATAATTGGCTGGTAAATGCATATTGACTGAATCAAAGATTTCAAGTTGAAAACTCCAAAGCTTAAACTTCTCTGGGTTTTGATACACAAGTACCACATGATTTTCCCAGAGAGATCAGTATGTAATACTAGCCTATTTATAACGTGTACATTTTTGGATAAAGTACTAGCTCTGCTGTACAGTGCTTCTGCAGCAGTGGATGTCATAGCCTGGTAATGTCTGTGTATAGATGAATGGATTAAATATATTTATATGGCATTGTGCCAGAGAACTAACTGTCATATGGGCAAAGAAGAACACAGTAGTTATGCCTATAAGTTTAAATTGCAAAGGTGGTAGAATGCTATGCATCATTCCAGCATATTTTAAAAACACACCAAAATACATATTCCATCTGACCTAAATTTAGAAGCAGTTAATGCATGCGCCCCCCCCTTTTTTAAAAAAAAATTTAAAGAGGGATAATAGAATATGCCAACAGGGCTACTGCACATCTAATTTTTCAGTGCCTCCAAAGCCCTTAATTTAGAATACTTAAACTGCACAAAATGCCAAAGAAAACAAACCAGTGACTAAATACATAGTTACTGGAGAGTTGTAGCAAAATGTTCGAAAACTAGCACTATGCCAATAATGCAAGGATTTTGATCACTGGGGAAGGAAAAGACTCCAGAGTCACTGGATCTTAGAGGATAAGATATTTCAACACTAGAACTCCCCAATGTTACTTTTGTTGGAATCCTGGAAGAATACTGATCTGAGTGCTTTCAGAACAATGACAGATTAATCTGCAGCAAAGTATGAGAGGAAGAGGGCATTTTTACTGGAAAATTCAGGTAATGTTTCTGGGTGCAGGGCACATTACTAAGAATAATTGAAATGCTGGGGAAGTGGGTTGGAGTGAGATGGAAGTGTTTTTGAAGGCGTTTTGAAACTGAGGCTAACTGTTAGTTTCACTAACACTTTCTGGGACAAGCTATTAGCAAACAAACCTCTTTTGGGGAAAAAATGTGGAATGGGGGCAGAAAGGAAAGTTCAATCAGACTTAGTTATGTTAGGCTTTGTCTACATAGTAAACTTCATTGTTGTGATTTATTGTGATTGCTCCTGGAGCTGCAATGATGGAAGCTATAGAATAGAGGGGACTCAGTATGGGGTTTTAAAAAAAGTCGCTGCATTGTTATTACCAGTGGCTAATTATGGCTACAGAATTAGGTGTTTTGATATGCACTGCAGCTTCCATCATGGCTATTGCCAGTGGAAATGCACCAGTCGTGATTAATGATCAGAAAGTTTGCTAGTGTAAATTTAACATCACCTCTGGATCGGTCATCTGAGGAAATTGAATAATAGATCTAAAATATTTTAGTAATTTATTTAAACTACAATACAATGGATGGAGAATGGGAGTGGGGAGCATTGGAGGAAATCACCAAACCCCCTTTGTCTAATAGTAATGTAGCTAGTATGGACCCTTTACTTCTAGTTATTAGTCAACAAATATATGCAGCCATATGCTCAGTATTACATGATAGGCAACTGAAGAGCAAGTGAGGGCTGGGGACTCAAACTCACAATTTATACTGGCTACTGAGCATCTCCAGAAAGGTCAGTAGTAAACAGTTCATGGAACACATTATGATAGGAAATTTTTTCAGTCCAAAAATTTAGACCAGTTCTAATCACTAAAGCATTTAGTCACTAAGCATTTATAAGGCCAAGTTGTCCTTTATGATAAGGCTCCCTTACATCACTCTAGCAGGGTAAAGGAGCCTTAAAATTTTTACAACTGTTTTATACTCCTGGGGGAATTCACTCAGAACAATGGGAACAATTAACTAAGCAGGCAGGCTACTACATTTTGCTCTGTCTGAGGGAACAGAGCCTGTCCCATGTCTGCCTTTTCAGAAACAGACCAAAGTCCTGCCCCTCCACGCCAAGCGTGCTGCAGTGGCGAACGAGAGGGGCAGAATGTGTCTGTCTGTCTCTCTCACACGCGCATGACTACCTAGGTCCCCCCGGTGGTGATTTATGTCTCTACTGGCTGCTCTGGGTACCCAAACCAACCTGCCTGCCCTGCCAGGGAGGGGGTGCATGACCGCTTTTGCAGGTTCCCTTTGCTTTCCTGTCAGAAGTCATTTTTCTGTGGGGAAGCAAAGAAATCTGCAGGGGCCATGAATTCTGCACAAGCATAGTGATGCAGAATTCCCCCAGGAGTAATAGACTATTCAGCTGAAGAACCACATGTTAGGTTAGAGATAGTACTCACATCTCTATGCTCTAGCCCAGTGGTCCCCAAACTTTTGGGGGTCACTGCCCCCTCCCTATCTGCATCCCACCGTGGCCAGGAGCAGGACTGTGGCTTGTGGTGGGAGGATGACTCGGACAGGAGTAAGGGGGCTGAGGCTAGGGTCACAGCTGGGGGTAGGTCTGGGGCAAGGAGTGGGACTGGGGACGGAGCCATGGCCAGGGGCTGAGGCTGGGGGTGGGAATGGAGTTGCAGTGTCGCTGCAGTGGGGACCGACAGCCGGGTCCGCGGCCAGGTGTGGAGCTGCGCCAAGGCTGGAGTTGGGCCAGGGGTGGGGCTGGGAGCCAGGGACTGGAGCAGAGCTGGGGGCGGCGGAAGGGGCTGGGTGGTGTTCCCTCCCCATCCCCCATGGGGGCTGGCCTGGGCCCCACTGTACGCCCCCCCCCCAGGTTCCTCCATGCCCCCAGGGGGCATACCCCACAGTTTGGGGGACCTCTGCTGTAGCCATTAGAGGGGGGACAAAGAGCTACAGTTAGTGTGGGTTACATGGAGATAACAGAGGGAGTAGACTTTTAAATCTAGACTGGAGTGTCTTATGATGACCTTGCAAGACTGATGTAGACTGTTTTAAACCTTGTGGAATGCAAAGTTTATTCATTACTGTTATTTTCTTTGCTTTTTGTAGGTTTGTTATCTTTCTAATGTCTATTTTGAGAATATACAAAATACTGCTCATTCCTCCACCCCTTCTGTGTCTCCCCCCCAGACCCCAGTATTCTTTTATTTTGGAGTACTTGGATCTTTGACTACAGTATGACCTCTCCACTGGAAATGTTTTTCAAACATGTAATATTTTGCAGTCTCAGTTTCACAAGAGGGACACCTTCTACCTCTTCAACCATGTTGACATTACAATCATGTACCATAGCGGGAAAGATGAAAGCTGGCCTGGAGCAAGACTGGTAATGGCAAGACTGGATCCAAAAAGGTAATTACTAGTACACACCATTTTAATATGCTTCAGTGTCTTCAACCATGGGTAGCGAAACTAGAAATTACAGTTGAAATAAAACAATTTCAGTTTTTCTGAAGAAATGTCTGTGCTCTGTTGACTATTGTAAATCTTTGAATACATTGATGTATCTTCCTGACTTTACTTTTTGAAAGTAAAAATGAATGGTGTGGAGAAAGTGAATAGGTAAGTGTTATTTACCCCTTCACAGAACACACGAACCCAGAGGGTCATCTAATTACATTAATAGTCAGCAGGTTTAAAACAAAAGGAAGTATTCTTCATATGACATACAGTCACTCTGTGGAACCCATTGGTTAAGGCTAAAACTGTAACTGGGTCAAAAAAGAATTTAAATAAGTTCATGGAGGATAGGTCCATCAATGGCTATTATCCAAGATGGTCAGGGATGCAACCCTACGCCTTGGGTGTCCCTAGGCCTCCGACTGCCAGATTCTGGGACTGGATGATAGGGGGTGGGTGTATCACTTGATGATTTCCCTGTTCTGTTCTTTTCCTTTGAAGCTTCTGGCATTGGCCATTATTGGAAGACAGGATAGTGGACTAGATAGACCACTGGTCTGATCCTTTATGGCCATTCTTATGTTTAGTGGTAATAAAACTGACTCATTAACACTCAAAAGCCACTATTCAATGCCTTCATTGTATTTCAGCTTTCTCTTCATGTCAGTTTTGGCTACAGGGCTATGCAAGAATGTTGAATGATGGGGAGATGTATTTTCCTATTATCCGCATAATCAGAAATGGCTGAACCATGTTTGCTCTAACTTTCTAAAGCAGGGGTGGGCAAACTATGGCCTGTGGGCCACATCCGGCCTGTCAGACCTTTTTGATCCAGCCCTCAGCTCCCCCCTCCTGCCCTCCGAACCCCTTGATCCCAACCCAGAGCCCCCTCTTGTACTCCAAACCCCTCATCCCCAGCCCTACCCCAGAGCCTGCACTTCCAGCCAGATCCCTCAGCCCCGTGGCCCAACAGCCTGCCCCGTCTCTGATACTCCTCCTGCCCTCCAGACCCATTGGTCCCAGCCCGGAACGCCCTCCTGCACTTCAAACCCCTCAGCTCAGGCCCCACCCCAGAGCCCACAGCCGGAGCACTTACACCCCTCCCCTGTACCCCAACCCCCAGTCCGGAGCCCCCTCCTGTTCTCCGGAGCCCTTGGTCCCAGCCCCACCCCAGAGCCCGCACCCCCAGCCGGAAACATCACCTCCCCCCCAGAACCCCAACCCCTAGCCTAGAGCCCCCTCCCGCACACTGAACTCCTCATTTCTGGCCCCACCCCAGAGTCCTCACCCCCCAGCCAGAGCCCTTATCCACTCCTGTACCCGTACCCAATTTTGTGAGCATTCATGGCCCGCCATACAATTTCCATACCCTGATGTGGCCCTCAGGCCAAAAAGTTTGCCCACCCCTGTTCTAAAACCTCAAACCAAACTCTTCACATGTTCAGAGGTGAAGTCCATTTTGATGGTGGGAACAGGAAGGCCTTTTCTCAATAAAGAAATTGTAAGACTGGTGGGAAAAGATACAAAAAAAGTAGATAATAATTTTGAAGAAGTTCTCTACCCAATACAGCAGGTATGAATCTTATTTAAAATTTCTGTCTTGCTAGCTACAAACATACAGATAAAAACAATTTAAATTGTGGAGGTCCCCCTATGGAGATTCCTGGTAAATTCACAAACAAACTGGATTTGATCTACACTTATTCTGTGAAATTTGAAGTAAGTATTATTAATGTTTTAGTAACAAATCTCCTAAATTGTTTGGATCCAGGTTCTTTCTGGCAGTTATGTATTTATTCAGTATAAATGTTTTCACTGTTTTAATACAGTTTTATGAATATTAATGTGTCTGAGGAACAACTTGGGAATGTAAGCAGTTTTGTAGGTAAAAATATGAAACATCCAGTCCCAAAGTTCAGAATGCAGTAGGAGAGCACTGTGAAAAATGACTTCTAGAAGCAAATTTCTCTGTTTACAAGTAAAAAGAGGGCTTTAACTACCAGCTCTGAGTTTGAAAGCCACGCAGGGTTTTTCTGTGATCATGTGTCACCAGTAATGAAAATATTACAGGTTAAATTATGCTTTCAGTTACAACAGAGCAATCCAGCTGTCCTCAAATTCTAATCTGCAAGTGGAACTTTACCTGTCTTTCTGATGGTTAAAAAGGAAATGAAATCCAGATCACTCTTCTGTAGCTTCATTGGTCTTCAGTGTTAACAGCAGTAAAATTAAGTAAAACTTAGATTTGGCATTAAAGTTTGCAGATCTGGCTCTAAACACAGGGAACAGAGCTATTGGTTCATGTAACTCTTCTACATAGTCACTGTTCACAGTGGATTGCTAATTTAAGCAACCCTCATATTGGAGAGAATATATTTATAGATAAACTTTCTTAGAGACATTTTTGATTTTATAATTTACCTATTTTAATGAATGAGTTTATAGTGAGCATATTTTTTTTAGTTCTTGTCAACTGAGTTGCTGTCCATCTGATTTGAAAGTGTCTTCGTTATAATTTTACCCAGACACTTGCAAGCACTAAATTAACTACTGGATTAGTGGCTTTGAAAACAGTCCTTATTTCACCTAATACATCACAGGCAGTAAGTAGTAAATCGTACTTGTGAATGTGTTTTTTACCCTAATCTGAAAAGTAACCTCTTATGGGTGTGAGGATAGTTCAGTTTCCCTGTTGCTTCAAAAATTGGTACCCCTGTTCAGCCTACCTTAAAAAGTGGCAATTATGGTTTGTTTTTGTGATGTAAGACACCTGTCTACTAGGAATTGGACTGAGAGCACTCGTTCATTTTTGCGAAGACAGCCATACAGCTGTCATACGATAATAGCTTTCACTATCCACCCATCTGAAGTTAACTTGAGCCTACCTTGAGGTTATAGAATATAGAGCCTTGCACTTTTCCCTTGAGCTATCCAGTCCTCCTTAGACTTGCCAATTTTACTACATGGATGAACCTCCTGTCTATTAACATATGTTTAAATCTTGAGGATAAATTGCAATTTATCATGTCAATGTTGTTCAGTAATTTACAAAATGCATTATGCATTTGGGACACTTGTTTTTTCAGCAAGAGTCGATAATTCCTGCTAGTTTAGGTATTTCCAGCAGATGTCACTATTTACATCTTAAATATCAGGTACACTTAAAATTGACTCTCTGCAGTTTGCTGCCTTTAAACTTTACTTTAGATATAGTCAGAATGCATTTTTCTAAGGAAAAAATGCAATTATTTATTTAAAATATAAAATTAATAAACCAGTAAAGTCAGTAGTGGCTGTTTTATGGATCCAGGACATTTACTTCTAAAACTAAGTAAACTAAGCCCATATCTTAAATAGTAATAGCTTTATGATTTGTTATCGCACCTGCATTGTTTTAGTTTGGCCACTGTTTTATCAGTCTGATTTTGCAGTCTGCACACTGAAGAGACAGAAATCTGCTCTCTGTTCTACAGCAGCTGACTTTTGGTAGTGAGGCCATGATAGACTGACATCTTGACCCATTTTGAAGGGTCGGGCTTTCAGACCTGTGCATGTGCAAAAATATACACATTTGTGCACTTGCTGTTTGCATACAGCGCATACAAAAGTTCAACTGGATGCCAAAATAGTAAATTGCACATCGTTTTCTGAAAATCTGATCCAGTGAATCATGATCCATTTACCAAATTGTGGGATGGTAACTTCACAGAATAGAAAAAAGAAAAGGAGTACTTGTGGCACCTTAGAGACTAACCAGTTTATTTGAGCATGAGCTTTCGTGAGCTACAGCTCACTTCATCGGATGCATCCGATGAAGTGAGCTGTAGCTCACGAAAGCTCATGCTCAAATAAATTGGTTAGTCTCTAAGGTGCCACAAGTACTCCTTTTCTTTTTTCTTTTTACGAATACAGACTAACACGGCTGTTACTCTGAAACCGTTCACAGAATAGCTTGATGAACTGACATGAAGAGGTGAGTTCAATCTTATGTTGTACAGTTTTACTCTGAAGAACACTGATCAATATAAACTGTGCCCAAAAACATTACACATAATTCAAAAATTCCAGGCAATGGACATTATAAAGTAAGTTACAGAGAAGGACAAAGTCATAAAATAAAGCAGTCAGAAGAAGAGATGAAAGAGTATAAGGCAGGGAAAAGACTGTATATAAAATGAAGATTGGAGTCAAGTAGATTATGCATACTCACTAACTTTAGGAAGTGGCATCAAAACCTTTACTCCCCCACAGTCATTTTTTTTGTTTAATCATTTTGTTTCACCTTGTTTATAGGAAAATGATATCAAGTGGGCTTCCAGATGGGACTACATTTTGGAGTCTATGCCACATACCAACATTCAGTGGTTTAGGTAAAATTTTTAATTTATGGAGTGAATAAATCTTGCAGTGAAGCACAAAGATCTTTATCCTTCAGTTTTCAGGATATGTAACTCTTACATGTAAAATTAAGTCCATTAGTTTCCAAGCAAATGAACTTCCTTGTTTCAATACATAAAGCAACTTTTATCAGTCTTGGATCTCTTGGGAGCAGCTAAAGTATTGCATGTCACCAAAGGAATGTGCCATTAGTATCCAAAAGCAAAGTAAAAACATGGAGGTTGCTTTATCATCTTGTTCTGCAGAGCTTTTGGAAGGTTACTGCCCATCGGTTTTCTTACCATTACCATCTGGCTTGCTCTGATTACCAAATAGAGGTTATCTGTATAAGTTTTGTTTTTAATATTAGCTACTGCTGTTAAATACGAAAGATAGTGAGGTTTTTTATGCAAGAGAATGTACCAAAAGATCTATTGTTTATGAATTAATGTATAATTTGTACAGTAAAGAGGAAAATGTGTGCTGTACATAAATGCTAAAAAAGCAATACATGTTGTACATGAAATCTGATATTTAATATGTAACTAATTTGTTTAATGGAATTACATAGATTTGATTGTATTTCATATATATAAAATCCATTTGGCAAAAACCAGTTGGGTTGAGATTCTCTAGTATTCTCTGCTCTTCAGCAGAATGGCTTTGCAGGGGCTTTCCTAGTTTTGTGTTATAGTAGTATGTCCTATTATAGTTTTTTCTGTGTAGGAAAACATTAAAATTTAAAGTACCCGACAGAACTACTTACACACAAACTTGATATCCAAAAATGTGCTTCAGACTTCAGATGTGCACATCTTATGACTATTGTAGTGCATATGCTGAAGTCTGAAAAAGTGGATAGAAACTTTGAATTTTTCTTTATCTACAGCATAATGAATTCCCTCGTAATTGTTCTCTTCTTATCTGGCATGGTGGCTATGATCATACTAAGGACTCTTCATAAAGATATTGCAAGATATAACCAGATTGACTCTTCTGTGAGTAGAACTCTTATGGTTTTTAGATCTCATTTTTTAGGAAGAAAAAATCTATTTAACTACAGTTTTGAATGCAGTCTAGGAGGTCAGTATAAGTAATGTGTAGACATATCAGCTCTTTGAGAGTAATAAATGGCCTTACTAAAATTTCAGCTTCTCCAAAGAAGGGAGTATTTGGTGCAGATATGATTAAGAGGCTCAGTTTCCGACCTCGATTTGACAAACTTTTAATGTGGAAGGATAAACTTCAGGGGTAAGCAAAGGTGAGGTGTGTGTTCTATTCAGATATTTCAAAGAACTTAATGTTGAGTGCCTGTGCACACGCTTGGATGTCTTGTGAGGGACACTAACAAGTAAACCTGTAATGCATCAAGTGATGGCTACAAAGGCAAGCTGAGAATTTCTGTACTACTATATATAGGTTTCTGCGAGTCCATTGTAATGGTAAAAAACAAAATCATTATGCCTCTCTTGCTGGTTAAATTTAATCAACCTGAAGTGAATTTGGTACGACTTTGTTCCTTTTTAAAATACAAATAAACGTGCTCTCTGCTGTCCTGTCGTAATCTTAATGAAATATTTTTTTAACAGGTTTATTTGGTTTCTGCACTGGATGGAGAAAGGACTACTTCTACATCTTAAATCTAAAGCATGAGGTTCATGGACATAAAACTGTCATTTAGAGAATTGTTTTCTAGTAATCGTCAGTTGTAGATGTACACCTCTTCATTTTAAGGCCTAAACATTGCATATTTCAAACCTACTTGTTCTACAGGTTTGAAATACCAAGCTTGCAGTCGGACATAGAATTTTTATCGATAGTGGTCTAACTGCTGTTTCATCCAGATGGTGGGACCAGGTTTAGCTCTGGCATAAGCAGATGTAACTCCCATTTTAGTGGAGTTGTATTGAAAACAACAGTTGAACCTTCTCAGAGGCAGTGTGGCTCTAAGTCCAACACAGTATTTTAGGGTACATCTACACTGCAATAAAAAATCTGTGACCGTGAGTCTCAGCGCCTGGGTCAATTGACTTGGGCTTGTGGGGCTCAAAATATCAGTGCAGACGCTTGGGCTCGAGCCTGAGCTCTGAGACCCACCCCTTTGCTCCTTAGTAGGCTTACTAAAAATCCAACTCCATTGAGTGGGGAGTGCTCTGGTTCACATAAGACAAACAAGGACTCAGGCTGCCCAGCTTGATCTGATTTTTTCAGACATACAGCACAAATAATGCATCAACTTTCAGAGCAAAGTTGGTGGTGGGACCAGAACCTGCTCTGTTTTCCAAGGAAAGTATTTTTGCTGACTAATTTCTCATGGAAAATCTAACTCATGTTCTTTCACTGGTTAAACCTTTCCAAATGTGCCAATAGAAAGTGTTTGCCTTGTCCCCTGTTGGATTGGCATAGAAGGCATGCATTTAGGAGGTCCATCCTGGAAAAGGACATTTCTTTTTCAGTTTTCTTTTTTGGTAAATTAAAAATAAGCATTTGTTTCAGGCAACAACGTTTAAACCAATGCTTTGTTTACTTACTGGTTTATGAAAAAAGGCTTAGTAAGGACAATAGAAGCTTCCTGCTTTTGGAAATGAGAACCAGATTTATGTGGACTCCCACAGCAAAGTGCACTGTAGTTTTGGGAAAGGAGTAACTAGAAGACTTCTGTCCAGGAGGAGAATTTATTATGATACTGAGTTTGGCAGCGTTTCCTCCATGTTGTACCTTAATAATCATGTTCCCTGTTACCTAACTCTGGATCTATGGTTTCTGTTTCCCTGCTGACATAACGCTTGCTGTAAAACTGTTTTCTAAACACATTAAAAAAAGTCCCACTTGCAGCATACCCCCAGCTCTTGAGAATTGTTTATCAACAAGGTGGACACAAAGCTCCTCACACTAGGGAGATGATGAAATGTTCCATAGGAAATGAAGAGATGTTGTCAGTCATGCAGTTCTGTTTCCCTTCCTTCCCACCTCTTTTCTGTGAATGTTTAATTTTGGTACCAAACACCCCAGGGAAATATTTACTGATTAGTTAGGCTGGATGATGTGTAGGGAACGCAGCACTCTTTGACTGAATGGGGCACAGCTATTTTAGCATGGGCCAAGTTTGTTGGAAACCCCCAGTTTTTCAGAGTTGACTGCTGCTTGGTTCCTCCAGATTGATATTCCCTAAGACTCAGACTACATTAGTTTATTTAGCAACATGACAGCAACATGATGAAGAACACAATGGTCTCAACTTGAGAATTAACAGGGAAGATATTTGGAGCAGAGGGAGCCCAAATTTGCACTTACTAAGTAAAGCAAAAAGCCCGTCATTACTTAGTTGTTGTTACTGAGGCGGATATCTCTTTTGCTTGTCTCAAAGCATAATTATTTAAACCAATGTGAATTGCTGTATTCCAAGTTAAATTAAATGGAATGCTTTCTTTTGCTTTACATTCACGTTGACCTTATGAGGATCTTTGCTAATTACATTGTTTCTCTGCCACTCTCAAAGGCAAGCATTTTCATGATAAATCTTGCCTGTTTCTTCCAGTAAACCATGAGGGGACTGTAAAATCAGTGAGTGATGAATCAATACAATTAGTCTGTCTTTGGGCCAAACTGAAAGTTAATCAAACTTTGAAAGCATGTTTCACATTTTGCTTATATTCATTGCTGAATTATGTATATTTAATAAAGATGTTGCTATTATGCAGGAAGATGCTCAAGAGGAATTTGGTTGGAAGTTGGTTCATGGAGATGTATTTAGACCTCCAAGGAAGGGAATGCTGTTATCCGTCTTCTTGGGTCAAGGAACGCAGATTTTCATTATGACATTTATTACTCTATGTAAGTATAATAAGGTTTATTAAAATTACATACTTACACCTTAGTGTAATTGTAAGAAACATGAAATGATTTCTTGCATCGCTGTCTATCCTTTTGATTGGTTACAAATCCTTCCTTTTAAGAAAAGAAAAATACATTTGCCTATAGTAATGACCCAGATGTCTGCAATAACGCTATTGCAAATAGTAGTGTTTTGATCATTATCACAGCATCTCTCTATTAGGGCTAATTCACATGCTACAGAAGTGAAGTAGCCCCAGTCCAAATCCCCTTTTTAAAAGTTGTTAAAAATATACTAGAAGTCCACAAAAAGAGAAGGAGTACTTGTGGCACCTTAAAGACTGACTTCATCGGATGAAGTAAGCTGTAGCTCACGAAAGCTCATGCTCAAATAAATTGGTTAGTCTCTAAGGTGCCATAAGTACTCCTTTTTCTTTTTGCGAATACAGACTAACACGGCTGTTACTCTGAAACCTGTCGTAGAAGTCCACACTTACTCATCATGGTCCAATAATACTTGGACCCAGTAAGGTAAGTTCAAAGACGTTTAATCAAAGCTCTAATATTTTTCAGAACACATTTTTTCTGATAAATTTGATATAACAGTCAACAGTCATTCTGAAATAAGAACTTGAGTATGTGCCAATAAAATGGCACTGAATCAGTGCTCATGTAACTTGAGCTTGGCACAAACACCTAGGTACAGCCATAACGTAATCTCCTTCAAATTATTATACTTCATTGTTTCATATAAATCTTTTACAACTCCCTTTGTTACTACACAGTAAAATATTGGAACATACTGACGTTTATATATTTTTGTAGCACTTGGTATTAAATCATTTGTTCTAAATTGTACATACCAGCAAAACATTATCTTCTGTATATCTTGATGCCAAGCAAAAAAACACATTCTTTGATTAAATGTTTCAGACCAGAGAACTGGTCTACAGTAAATACAGATAGAAGTCCAGATAAAATGGTAGCAAATTCAGACTGACCTTCAATAGTTGCCGTTATCTATAAACATCTTATGCGGGGAAAAGGAAGGGATAGCCTGTTTTCCCTTTTAGCATAGGTCATTAAGCAGAAGGGTCAGTATATGCTTGTCCTTGATCCTCCTCTAAAATATATTCTTGCCATATTTAACATCATACTGTAAGATGTTGGCTTTCCCTTCTGGCTTGTTTTTAAGCTTTAATTTTAATAAAGATTCCTGTGTGGTGCTGAGCGTGAACAAGGAACCATCAGTTCTGTAGCCTTTGACTCCCATAGAGCATAGACCTGCCAGTGGCCTGAAGGCTGATTATGTAGCTGTTCTGCCAAGACCATTATCAATAAACAACAAGGAAAACTTGCTGTTAGAAGATAAGACTTCATACAGTCTACACAGTGGTGTAGAAGATTTTTTCTGCCTTTTTGATTGTTCATTAAAAGTAGAAATGAAAATCTTATGGGGAGAGGAATAACTTTTGTATTCAATATTTTAAATTTTAAAAGAATCACACCAACAAAATCCCAATAGTCTTTGACCAGCCCGAGTAGGGTACTCCTGTACAGGTTGGTGAAACAAATCAGTAATGTAAGATATGATTATAATTCTGGGTTTCTAACATTCTGTTGGCCTTCTTCTGTTTTAGAGTTTAAAAACTTGGTGAATTATTTTTAACAGTGAAAATGGCAACTTTATCTTTCCACTTCATCAGTGCTTTTCTTTGTTAGACGATCAGAACATGTAAATATGTCCACCCCAACTCACTGCATTCCTAGCTGACTAACATTTCACACAGAGCATTACTTTTCAGAGTTCTAGTTCAACATCCTTTTCTCTGTTCCTAATGTGTTTAAATGTAAGTATAATAACTTACCTTTTTGTGTCTTCATAAATTGGTCCTTCCAAATCCATGACAGTTCTTGGAGTCTATTTCCAAATACAAAAATTTCACATACCACTAATTGCAGAGTCTGTAATTGAATAACTGCCTTTCAAATCTGGGGTTGCCCTTACAGTTTGTTCAAGAACTCAAACTACCGCCCCCTTTTTTTCCTTTTTAAATATGGGGACCTTATTTTCCAGATGGTCTACCTTGTTCCCGAAGATAAGCATTGTCCATCGTGGGAGCTGTGATAACCTGTCTGGAGTTCGAAGTTTCTAAATCGGTTACTTAAGATCCAGTCCTATTATCGTCATGGTTCTTATAACTACCTTTTTAAAAAATAAATCGCTGCTTTTTACTACTCTGGGCCTACTTTTCTTGGACGACTCTTATGGCATGTATTAAACTATTATGGTTGCCTATGCAATAAATGTACTCTTACAGAAGCGTCATTCTTTAAGCTTTTAAAAGCTGATTTCCAAGCTGAAATCTCATGCCATAGTTTAGTTGGAGGAGCAGAGACTTCAACCATGTGCCTCTCTTGAAGCCGTTTAGCCACAGGAATCTTAGCCTTTTGAGTATGAGGTAAAAATACACAAGCATTTAGTTCAGTTATGCCCAGAGTGGTGTGCACTTATGACTAATTGGTATGTGTGCGTATGTATACATACACACATGCTGTCTCAGTGAACTGGATAAACCTATGTGCTGTGGCGTGAGCTATAGAATATGCTAATAAAATGTGACAAATGGTTTATTCTTTCTTTTCACATCTTTAGTTCTAGCTTGCCTTGGCTTTCTTTCTCCTGCCAACCGAGGAGCTTTGATGACCTGTGCAGTTGTACTGTGGGTCTTGCTGGGAACTCCTGCTGGTTATGTATCTGCTAGAATGTATAAGAGTAAGTACCATTGCTTATTTCATATGATACAGCATGTTAAATTCAGCATTGCCAGGCATTATATGTAATTCAAGTTGGAGCCGATGTCTCGGATATCAGATCTGCTCCTTGCTGTCATACTGCAAAATATTTATAAGAGGTGTTACATTTGAAACTCTCTAGTAATGATTTTTACTTATTTCTCAGCATTTCGAGGTGAAAAGTGGAAGACAAATGTTTTGCTGACAGCTCTGTTGTGCCCTGGGTCAGTACTTTTTGTTCCTTACTCTTATGAAATTGTTCTTTCCTGTATTCTTGTATATAACACAAATAAAGAAAAATACTGATTTCTTAGCACAGAACTCTTTCAGGGGCTGTGCTGTTGCCTTTATTGCTTTCCTACTTTATTTTCCTTTCTACACAGAACATTTTAGAGTGGGAAGAAAAGCTTGTAAATCTCCTGTATTTGGAGAGTTTGCAAATTGCATAATATAGAACATGGCTTTTCAACCTGGGGGTCATGACCACCCCTCCCTTCCTTCATAAGTAGTCCCAACACGATGGAGGTGGGGCCTGAAATGTATGTTTGTTTTTGTTCTAAGATGGAAAAATTTGTGAACCATTGACTTAGTTGTATTGTTGCTGCTGCAATTAATCCTGATATAATACAACGGCTCTTCGATTACAGCATTCAGTATTTTCTAGATACTCACGTTAACATTAGTAGGGACTATATTTCATTGTAAATGCATGGCTGCTTATGGTGGCTTTTTGGAAAAGCTATTCTGCTAAGAGCACCTTTATAAATCAGGGCTAGATCCTATCCCAATTGTAGTCAGTCACACTATTCGTACTTAGTATACAGGAAGTAGGGTTAGGTCTGAGATTGTAAGTTTAGTTCCTTACTAATTTGGTACAAACACTTTATCTTGTTCTTTGTATCTTGAATATATTGGAATGTTCTTCTGGTGAAACTATGTAATAGGGACATTAGTGTTCTATACAAAATTATTTTTATGACTAAAATAGCAGCTGTGTGCTACTACAGTGAATAATCTTGCTAAAGATGGGACTAGAGACTAGTTCATGAAGAACAATGTGGTGCTCTACATGTATAGCTTTTAAAATTGGGTTTAGGAACATTTCATTTGGAAACTAGGGTTTCAGGTATGTTTTTGTGTCTATGTACCTAAAAATATAATTTAAAATTAATGTGATATATATAATTGTACTGGAAACCGTAGAGGTAATTTAAAGTGGTCCTTTAAGACAGAAGGTTGCCTATTAGAGGTAGTCCTTGGCACAGCTTTTTGGGTGGGTGGTAGAGTGGAAAATAAATGTATAGAATGTATATAGTAGATTATTGGCATTGTGAATAGCTAAAGCAATTTTTCTGATTTTGTGTTCAGTAAATATCTTGAATTTGGCTTCAGATTTTTATTCTGGATAACCTATTGCAGAATGGAGTTTAACAAGATCTGTTTTCAGCAAAACGTCTGTATCTTTGTATGAAGACAGATGAAAAATAGAATTAATAAAACATGGCTTGGTTTGAATAAACTAGAATTGGATCGAATGAAACCTGATGTATTGGGTGACAACTGAATCTGTAGTATTTCTATGTGGAAATCTTATTCCTAAACAAAAGGTGCTTCAGTCTTCCTGCTGTCATTTAGATATCTTCACAGTGCAGAGGATATTTATCTGGAGAAAAAAAATCATGCTGATAATTTAAATTCCAGAATATATTCAGTTTCATAGAGGAAGCAGAATGATTGGGGATGGTAAAATAAGAACAGATGTCTTGATTATGCTGTGCTTGTTCAGTGAAACCGCATAATGTCATAAACAGCCCAAGGCAGTTATATACTCAGTAGACTGAGTTTATATACAGAGTATTTTTCCTTTATCTTTGGAAGGGGAGAAGCAGAGATTGGATTACTGACATGGACAAGGTCTAAAATACACCATGCAGGGTTTCCTTTAACTGCATTTGATTACACATTTATAGGGTGCTACTCACAGGAATATTTGGGAACCATTTGTGCAATGGCTTGCCCACTGCTTTCTCTTTGCATGATGTTGTCCACTACAATGGAATGTTTAGCTTCCTCTGAGACTAGTGTAAATTCTACTTCAAGAATTCTTGCATATGAGTCCCAGTGAGTGGTTCATTTTACAATGCCCCTTCCTGGGACTGAATCTTCTCCTGTACCCTGGGTGGTGGGAATCCATGCAGCTTCCCAGATGAGGTTCCCTGGCAATGTATTTTATTGCTTTATTACTGGATGGAACATGTTTGAAATCTTAATCACTTCTCTCAAATAATTAAAACTGGGTTTCAGTCTCATTTGTTGAAAGGATTTTCAGAAAGCATATGGAAAGGGTGCAGGAGAGCATGACCTAGATCTTAATTTCCAAAATAGAAGTCTTTAAAAACGTTGGGTTTTTTTTTTTTAAATGGAGGGTTTAGGGGAATAAAATGGGGTGAGAAAGTTGTTTGCTTTGTGACACAATTCTGTACTAAAAGTGCAAGAAGACTGTCGAAGAGGACTTCTTCAGGCTTAGAAAACCAGCCTTTAGGGCTTAGTAAACTGAATAGTTTTTCCTTTTTATCGATGTTTTTGAGAAAATGGAAGGTATAATGCTGATTAAACCGAAGCAATAACACACTCTTGCTTCAGTAGCTTAGCTCCCTTTGAAACTGTGAATCTCTTAAAGTAGTACAAAGATGTAATGTTGTTGAACTAGCACACTTCTTTTGTTCACTTTTTCTATATTGTGTCCCATGGCTGAAGAGAGATTTGGTTGTAACAAGAAGCTTTTTCTAGGATTAGCCTGTGGTAGCTCTGATGTAGTTTGTGGTATCTTGAACAGTGGGTTTTGCCAGCAAATGACTGAATTTGGCAGAAGGAATAACAGGTTCATTAGAAAAGAGCTATTTAAAAGCATTACCAGACAATTAGCAGTGATGGGAAAGGAAGGGCTGGCAAAGTACAGTACAGTCAAGAGAGTGTTTGCTTAAACACACCATGTAACATTGTATCATTTTTTATGATAGTGGCTCTTCATGTTCCCTCGGTTTGTTTATAGCCAATTAAAGGTCTTCCAAATAAGTGGCCTTATTGCTAAAAGACTCTAAAGATTAAAGACAATTAGCTGTTGCAAGTGATAATTACCACTTTTTATGTATTAGTGGTGAAACAATATTGCATAGACTACAAGTGAATATTCATAATCCTTTAGCTTTATGAACCACCTAAAAATATTTAATTCTCTTCCGATTTTACGCTGCTAGTGAGAATTGTTTTTTTTTTTTTTTTCCAGTATTGTCTTCGCTGATTTCTTCATTATGAATCTTATTCTGTGGGTGAAGGGATCATCAGCTGCCATCCCCTTTGGCACACTGGTTGCTATCCTGGCAATGTGGTTTGGAATTTCTGTCCCATTAACCTTCATTGGTGCATATTTTGGATTCAAAGAAAAGGTAGTTTTTGAGTGCATTGTTTAAGTGTGTCTTATCTGCCACTCAGTATAATACTTTTCTGTTCTAACATCAAGTATTTATTCATGCGGAGTTAGCGTGTTAGCTGTCAACACCAAAATTTGGCTAAGATGCATATGGCTGTCCATTCTGAAATGAACTGTTTTCCAACTTCTGCTCTTTTTGTATGATGGACAAGAATACAAACTCATTTTCAAAATATTTTTCTGGCCATTCAGGATCTCTTCTAAGAACACAACTTTATTGACATTCCTCTTGTCTACACAGTATGTGTGCTACAGTCTTCTGAAAGGTTAACACATCTAGAAGAAAATCAGTAATTCCGTCAAAAACTAAAGGCCTCTCCCTCCTGCATGCTGAAATTTACTAGGTCACCACTGAAGTGGAATTTCCAAAAAATCACTGTTTGTTGGTTTGTGCATTAGTTTGTCATCTTTAGAGGTTTGGTTTAGCTCAGTGGCGTATGGCTAAGGCTGCGAGTCTGTCACAAAAGTCACGGATTCTGTGACTTTCTGTGACTTCTGCAGCGGCCAGCAGCAGTTTGGGGGTGTGAGAGGGGGCTCAGGGCTAGAGGTTGAGCGGTGGGGGGCTCCCCGGCTCCCATTGGCATGGGGCTGCAGCTCCTAGGCGGTGGAGGGGCCAGGGGGCTCTGTGTGCTGCCTGAGCCTGCAGGTCCTGCCCCCGCAGCTGCCATTGGCTGCAGTTCCTGGCTAATGGGAGCTGTGCAGGCAGCGCTTGTGGCAGGAGCTCCGCGTGGAGCCCCCTGATCCCTCCACCACCTAAGAGTTGCAGGGACGCAGAGTCAGGTAGCACCAGCAGGGGGTCCCGGGCCGCGTGCCACTGTCCCCCTCCCCCACCACCAGCGGGCGCGGCCTGGCCCTCCTCTCCCAGCACCAGCAGGGTCCTGGGCCACCTCCCGCAGCGCCCCTGGGCCGCCCCAGTGCACCCTTAGCCCCCCACCCAAGTTTTAGTTAGGGGTTTATAGGAAAAGTCATGGACAGCTCACGGGCCATGAATTTTTGTTTACTGCCCGTGACCTGTCCATGACTTTTATTGAAAATATTTGTGACTAAAATGTAGCCTTATGGATGAAAACGTATCCTAATGGATGAATATAGTGGGAGACTTAAGCATGTCAAGTTCCAAGGAGCTAGTATTAGGAAATAATAATCTTAAGTGTCTTTAATTCTTTTAACACTTTTTCCTATCTTACCTTGTTACTATGTTGTTTACAGTTATTTGTCTTTTTTAATTGTATTAATTTCTTTCAAAGCCTATTGAACACCCAGTTCGTACAAACCAGATTCCTCGTCAGATCCCGGAGCAGTCGTTTTTCACAAAGCCGTTGCCTGGTATCATCATGGGTGGCATCTTGCCATTTGGTTGTATTTTTATTCAGCTTTTTTTCATTCTAAACAGTATTTGGTGAGTATTGTATCTTTACTTGATAGGCAGGCTGGAGTGTCAGTTCAAAAATGGACATGTACAATGAGCACGGAGAACCCAAAACAGTGGATTCAGAAAAACCAGGACGGAGACATGAAGGAATTTGCCAGTATTCCCTTTTTGTGAAATATCTTTAAATTGTAGTAATTGCATCCTTCTAATTATTACATAGATTTAATGCTTCCTCCCACATCTCATAAAACAGATACTTATGCACTTGGTAGGAAAGGGTGCATTTTTGTATGGTCAAGCATTTAGATGACCCTTGAGCTGAATAGGATTGATTTGTCTAGGGATAGAAGTCTGGGAGTGGAGGAGCAACTGTTAGAAGGTGTGGTATGGTAAAATAAGACAGCTGGAAGACTAATTTAAGCAATGTGAAGGAGGCAGATATTATGCTGGAGAGCAGCACTAGAGAGAGCCAATGGAGTATAAGGGCTCAGAAGGCCCTGAGATTTGAAATTCTGATAATACCTTTCTAGTGAGAACAGTCCTTGACAGAAAGGTGAGGGGAAAGGAATGATTTCCCTGGCCTATGTAGTCAGGGTCTAATTGTTTTACAAAACGATGCTAGAGCTTTGAGGTGCCCTTCCCCTGACTTCAACAATGCAATTGTGTAAGCAGCGTATTTACTCATGAAGGTAGAGGGATAGTGGGTAGAGGCTGAAGATTTGGAGGAGTATGTCAACAATGCAGACAAAGCCTGTTCTGTTTTCTAATTACTTATTTCTTAGGTATGTAACAAAAAAAAAAAAGTGAACACTAATTTGACACATTTCTTTTGTGTGTTTTAGGTCCCATCAAATGTACTACATGTTTGGTTTCCTGTTCTTAGTATTTATAATCCTTCTTATAACATGTTCTGAGGCTACAGTCTTGCTGTGCTATTTCCATCTATGTGCAGAGGTAAATGAACATATTATTTTGATGCATGTATCATGACAGCGCAATGCATAGCTAGCTGGGACATGTTAGAGTGAAGTTTGCAAGGGGTGTTGGATGCCTATGCAAGGCCACCTCTGAAAAGTGCTGGACACTGTAGACTATGTGGGTGTATTGTCAGGATTCTCAAAAAGAAAAGGAAGGCTTGTGGCACCTTAGAGACTAACAAATCTATTTGAGCATAAGCTTCCATGAGCTACAGCTCACTTCATTGGATGCATTATTTTCCACTGAATGCATCCGATGAAGTGAGCTGTAGCTCGCGAAAGCTTATGCTCAAATAAATTTGTTAGTCTCTAAGGTGCCACAAGTCCTCCTTTTCTTTTTGCGAATACAGACTAACACGGCTGCTACTCTGAAACCTGTCAAGATTCTGTATATCGATTGTATGTACCTTTGGCCTGGTTATGTTGTTGGCCTATGTTTTGTAATATATACAAGTTAAATTTTAAAAAAAGACAATTTCTGCCTTGTCACTGCATCTGCAGTGCAAGCTCTCGTTTTGTGCCCTGGGATGGTACTGTAATGGTAGAGGAGCCACAAAACAGGAAATGACACTCCAGTTGGATTTTTAATGTTACACTTTTGAATGTTATGAACAGCTTGATTTAAGTCAACTGTTGGGCATAACATGTCAGTGCTCAGCTTTGGAGGCTTTGTGCTGCTAATATCTGGCATGGCAGATTACAAAGTCATCAGTATAAAGGGGGAGAGATGTTGCTTTCAAATTGACCACTAATGAGGTATTGTACACTGTGTGGTTTTAGTAATTTTGTCCGTACTGAAAAGGGCTAGTTAAATATTTTCTAGCAATCCCCAACAAAATAATTCTTGTGGCTTAAAGAAAGCTTTGAATCTGATTTCACTAATACTTTTGCAAAAAGTTTGACACATTTTCAACTATGTGTATTTAAAATAACAGTGAAAGAATGAAGTCCCATTTGTAACTGTTCCCTATAAATCATGAGTTAAGGTTTCCAATGTGCTGCGGCCAGTGTACTTTATAATTGCTCTGCAGTTTCAGTAACAAAATTTGCTTAACTTCCATCCAAGGTAGTATATACACTTATCCCGTCTTGAGGGTACACTCATGAAGGGGTGTGTATGTTGGCAGTTTTTGCAGTCTTGAAGATTTGATCCTCAACCATAGTGTTCATTTCCATTCTTGAATACTGTAGTTGAGCTGTGCAGTTAAACTACTATCATGTTGCCTCTTATGGCTGCATTTCTGTGGTGGACACTTGTACCATGTATATGTAAACTTGCAAGGTGCTTTGGGACCCTTGAGGGAGAGAGCTGCTACACATCTGTGAAATTATTTCAATGAATTAATAGTTACTTAACACATTATCCTGTGTAAATGTATAATTCTGAAACTTTTTAAAATCTGCAAAAAAAAAAAAAAATTAAGTCCCCAGCACATTCTCCTGAAACTTTGTAGACTGAGCAGACATTTGCTGTAGTTCCCCAGTTTCTACAATTACCAGAAAAACCCTAAATATAGTCTTGATTGTAGATAACAAATTTCACGTTCATAGTTGAAAGATCCTAACAGAATTCACTCTGAGAAAGAAATAGCAATTGGAAAAGCATAATTTTAATGAAAAGGAGTTTAAGCAAAAGTATGAGTGTAGAAATATGCCAAGAAATAATTTAATCCGTCATACACTTGTAAATAATGCTTTGCTTTGAAATAAAAGTGCAGTTTTAGTTTTGTGCTTGGATTTTTTTTCCTGTAATGGTTTATTATTTCTTTCAGGATTATCATTGGTGGTGGAGATCGTTCTTAACAAGCAGCTTTACAGCCGTTTATCTTTTTATCTATGCTGTTCATTACTTCTTCTCTAAACTCCAAATAACGGGAACTGCTAGTACCATTTTATACTTTGGCTATACTATGATCATGGTTTTGATATTTTTCCTTTTTACAGGTAAGTGCAGCATTATTGGTGCAATTCAATGCAATGGTTTCAGGACTTCTGGGTTACTGTTTTCTGAACATTCTAGCCAGAGTCAAGTTGAGAAACATTTGCTTGCAAGAAACAGCAATTCTTAAATTAAACATGGTTTGAGTCTGCTGCTACCATAATTCACTCACCCAACCAAATGCACACTAGTGACATAACAGTACAGATAACGTATTGTTCCTGACCTGAAGATCTACAATCTAATTTGCAGCGATTCTTTTCTAACTTGTTGAGTTTCCTTGATTATTGCATGGTAGTGTAACAGTGACCTAAGAACATTATAGATTTACATTTTCAAAGTGTCCTTGACAGAAAAGCTTTTATATTGGAAATTACTGAGGAAGTCACAAAATGAAAGGAATGCTGATTTATATATATATCTATATATAAAAAAAAGTAAAAGATAAGAAACGGAGACTAAAAATGAGAACAGCCTTTGCTGGAAGGATGAATGTGGGACTGGAAGATTTAATCCTGACACTAACTGTTGCAAGTCACTCAACATCTTGATGTGTGTTCACAGTGTGTAAAATGGGGCTAACACTTACCTAATTAATCCTTACAACAGATATTTGTAAAAGGTTTTGAAAATGTAAAGTGATCTAAATGCTAAATATAACTATTACTAAATGTAAAGGTTTTAAACTGCAAATGTTACACGCAGTGTATAGGGACTGGAAATTTTTATTTTCAATTTATTTAACTTGATGATGAATGCAAGATGTCCAAATATTCACATGGTAGTGAAGTGGTATTGAGTATGTGATAGAAACCGAATACCCAGAGCAGTCAGATACTTGAAATGCCAGATGGTAAAGCAGATGCGATGTTGCGTAACTTGCAGATGCAAAGAAGAAAAGAGGGGTTAGGAATGTGTTGAACAAAACTTGCCCTATACTGACCCAAAAAAAAAAAGTTTGTGGAGGAGTTAAACATCTTGGGAGTTCTGAGCCTATTGAAATGAGGCAAATGGGGTACTGCAGCACATTGTTAAATAGACAGTGTGGGGACACTTCCAGTGTTGTGCTGTTGAGATGCAGGCAGGACCTCCTATTGTGGTCTGCTAGAATGTACTTTATTCATATCTTCTGATGTAATTAAACTTGGAGCATAATGTGAGGAACAGGATTTTTTTCCAGAACTAGAAGTTAGCTTTCTGGTAGAGTATATGAAGAATGTGTGAATTTTATTGATCACATCATCAGCTCTTTTCCCCAGCCCCACAGAAAAGGCTAGGGTTTGTGAGGTCCAGGTTCAGCAGAAAGGTCTTTAGTACTGCAGTGAGTCAGCAAGCACTTGGTGAATCCAAGAAACCTCCTTCTGCACTGATGTTCAATGGGTGCTTGCTATGGAGACTTCTAGGTGGCTATTCACTTCAGGCTTCCTCATTTGTTCAAGAGAAGGGTCTAAATCTGGCTTCTTGTGACTGTGGCTGTAACTTTCAGAATTTAGAAAGGCAGGATGGCTCAGTGGTTAGGGTGCAAGTCTGGGACTTCAGAGACCTCTGTTCTATTCTGTGCTGTGCCACAGACTTTCTTTGTAACCTTGGACAATTTACTAAGGGCTGGTCTACATTAATTCTGTAAGTTGATCTAAGTCTTGGGAGCAAGTGATAGGACTTCTATAGGACTTTCTTAGATTCCCCATCTCTTCTTGGAAGATCCTTATTTACATTCAGAACACAATTAAAAAAATGTAAGTATTTTGGATGCACTCAGGGTTATTTCCACCACCAACCTCAGTCTCTCCTCTGCTGCTGCCCTGCACCCCATTCTCTGTCACTAGACTTGCTGAGATTAAGTTTCTCTGAGCCCGTTCCAACTTGTTACTTGCCATATACTAGTTGTGGAGAGAAGTGGATTTGGTGCCTGGCTACTTTGTGGGATAACTTCAAATGCTGTTGGAGAGAAGGAACTTTTGTTTTCTAAATTTGGATCTGCTGCCACACTTGGATCTATGATTAAGACCTGTGTAATTTTATTCTGTGGAAACCTGACGAAAAGTGGTAAAAAGGCAAATGGCTATGAATGAAGAATGAGATACCAGGTCGAAATTGCCACTATTTTAACAAGAGGAGTATTCAGGGGAATAAAACTTCACACGCCGTAGGGTTCCAAACAGAGAGCCATATTTTGAAATGTGGACTCTGAAATTACTCATGCAAACTGCGCATCTACTACAGAATTACCTTAACATTCATAAGCAAGTGGTATCAAATGTAATTTTGGGGCTTGACGTGACAATTTGGCCCAGAAAGCTTCATATCAAAGAGGAAAGGCTCTTGTGCAAACAGGTTAAAAAACAAGGTGCAATGCTCTTCATGCTCAGGATCACATCTTTCTAATAATCTTTCATTACCTTGGTGCTGCAAGATGTAGAGTTCACACAGTCCTACCTTACAAGTGGCATTTCACTTTGAATCCCAAAGCACAAGAGTGGTAGAATTATAGGGAAAATGCCTTCTGTATATAGAGGGTTATTTTAAACTGTGACTAGTGATGTTAATTTGTAGTATCCTGTTGTTGATGAGCTACAAGACACTGACAGATAACTCACTGCTACCTCTAAAAGACTTCTACTTGCTTATTGAAAACCACTTCAAATATTTATATTTGCTTAACATCTAGAATTTTAGAAATGTAGGAGTGGAAGGGAGCTTGATAGGTCATTTAGTCCAGTCTTTTGCACTGAGGTAGGACTTGGTATATATGGCCAAATCGCACACAGCTGTTTCTAGGCAGTTCTTCTGTATTTTCCTGGACACTGTAAAAGTTGGTGGGTTTTTTTCTTTTTATTACTATTTAAGCCTTGCAGCTGAGAGGGGAGGAGAGCCTGATCTTTTTTTATGCCTGAAACTGGTTGAATAACCACCTGAGGTAACAAAACAGCACAGTGCATGCTAGAATTAGCAGGGAGTATTAGTGCATGCGTTTCTGAGCAAAGTGAGCAAATACCCTGTGTAAGTTATGTTTAATGATGTTAGCTGCCATGTATTTGCTATGTTTTTTCCTTCTCATTATTTACACCCTGCTGAAGTCTGTCTCTCCTCCCCTTTTCATGGGGGGACAGGAGGGGAAGGCTGTGGATTGTATCCTTTGCAGTGTTGAGTCTCTTAAAAGTGAAAACTGAGAAGGATTTAATGCTTCCCATTTTAAATTATTAGAAAGCAAACACGGACTGTGGCATGATGCAGGTTAAATCCCTACTTAAATTCTGGCAAAACAGATAAGCTCCAGATGTCTGCTGTAATTTACAAAAAAGAAATCTATAGTTAAAAATGTTTTAATATTTTTAAACTAAAGCAATATGTTAATGTGTCTGGATTTTAGCATAGGTTAGCTGCTACATTGCCAATTTCAACTTACAAGATGTAAATTGATAGAATTAAAAATATCCTTTTCACATATAAAATAATTGAAATTGTCATGGCAGCTGCTGAAATGGTATTGAGCTTCAGATGTGTTGATCCTGGAGTCCTTAATGGGAAGGCCAATGAGGCTTGAAAAACTACAATAATATGTAATTGTTATTTTCACGTGTTAACTTTTATAGAACCACATTAATAGTAGTTCTGCTTTCTATAACCATTTCATGACAAAAGTCAGTGTGGAATCACATTACTTTAGGAAGTGACTGTTTTTCCAAATTCTATACTTTGTAAGTTAAAAATGGCTTGTATATTTAAATTTGTGAGCAATTCAGAGTTTGAGTCCTTGATAATCTGTTTTTGAATTTTATCCTCTCTGATAATTTAACAGTCAGTGCTTTGGGTGGATAGTAAACTACTGAACCTACACAATCCAATGAAGGTTAGAGGAGTTTGGTTTATCATGACTTTTCCTTAGTAGCATCCACTTTGTAAATTAAACCTAAATAAGGGCCCAATCCTGCCAACACTTCTAAATGTGAGTAAAGTTACTGATGTGAGTTAATGGATTGCTCACATGAGTAGATGTACTACTGTGCATAACTATTCCAGTTACGTTAGCAATAGGATTTTTTTCTACATTTTTTAAACATTTCTCCATCACAGTACCTGAAATCCAATATAAAATTCCTCATTAATAGCTCGTGCATGGCAACATGGTTGTGGCCTCCACAAAAGACTACAGTGAATAGCCAAGTAGGAGCTGAATGCTGAAGCTGAACAAATACTTGTGAATATTTAAAACAATGACTGTCACCAATATAATCAAGCTGGCCAAATCGAACTATTTTTGTGTACATCCAAACAGACGCTATTTTAATGTACAAATTGCATAGAAATAAATATGTAGTAAGTATATGTGAATGGTGATAGTTATGATTACATGAATTTTATGCTTGGGGACAAAAAATGGTTGTGTTTAGTCAAAACATGTTGCTTTACAGTGACCTATTTTTGAACATCACTTTCAATTGTGAGTTAATACCATGTTCAAAATTGAGTTTTGATCTTCTGGGTAGACTGTGTTTAGAATCTGAGATTCTGAAGCACCCACCACTGTGCAGTGATTGAAACCAGTATGATACAAAGAGCTTTTAAGGTACATAAGAAGTATCAGCCAAGTGCAGAGTGCTCTTCTATTTGCTTTCTTACATTCTGTTCGTGCTCTGAATGTTTTTGTCTTCATTAAACAATAAAGCTAGAAGAGCCAAGTAGAACAGGGCAGTCTACTTTGAAGTGTTTTGGGTTTACTTGGTGCAGTAATTGTGTTTTTAATATTGAAGTGAAATTTAAAAAGAAATAGTTTACTAATAAATTTGTTAGCCAGTTAAAAGAATACCATTAGCAAACATTCTGTATGCACAGAAAGAAAACTGTTGCTAAGTGCTATTATGCATTACTGGTAGAGAATTCAACAATATAGAAAGCTGAGGACAAAAGATAAAAAGAGCTGAATTGTCAGCTGTTTTCAGATGTATTGGTCATATTTTGCCTCTTAGGGTAGGAAAGTTACTTCAGACATTCAGTAACATCTTGACTATCAGTTTCATGAATTTTAAATAATTGCCATAAAAAAAAAACAAGCTTACATTTACACTTCTGGAGAATTAGAGAGAAGATATATAATGGTTTGTAGTGAGCTGATGCTTTCATTTCTATGGATGGAGCTCTAAGGGCTTATCTACGAAAGTTAGTCTTAAAGTAATTGTGAAGGACATCCCTTTGAAGATAGCTCTACCAAAAAAAAAAAGTAATTCCTTAAATGCATGTCTGCCCTAATCCATATTCATATTTTTGTAAATTTGCAGGCTTGGGATTACTTAAACTAAAATAAAAAATAATAAAAAGGTGCACTCGTAACACTTGATTCTAGAACAAATCAAGGCCTTTTAGGGATATAAGAGGAGTTTGTTGCGGTTGAGCTCTTTCACAATAGTATGGGCAAAGAGAGGTGTATATCCAAGCTCTTACCCCTATCAAAAAGGTAGATTGTGGAATAAAAGTGTAGTGCTAACAGAAATTCTTCAGGAACAAAGTATGATCTTTCCTGTTTAAATCAGTAATTTTTACTGGAATAAATAGGTTAACATCCACAGTGAGTAGAACTTGCTTACAGTGAAAAGAGTTTGGGTTTTCCTGTTCTGTGTTCCATCTGATATTTCACTTGGGATTGCAAGCGTTCTTGCATTTCGATAACTAAATAGCCAGTCACATGAATTTGTAACTTGAATCAGTAGACTCCGTACAGATTCTTTCAGAAAATTTTGCTTTTGACCATGCTTTGTGAAAGAAACTGAAGTAGCTTGGAATGGTAACAAATTAGACCACTTATGAACAAATAACCTTGTTGGTTTTTTGGTAAACATAGATGTGTTTTTTGAATTGGGCATCATGTTGTAAACTTACTAAAGTTGATACCAGGCATGTATACTAAATTAGAAATCTAATAATGTGTCTCCTCTGCAGGAAAGGGTGTCCTGTTTAACAAGCTGGTTCAGATATTACTGGAATGATATTTTAATAAAGCAACAAAAGATGGCAATCGAGGCAAGATTTCAGTTGAGAGAAACTATCAGCTGTGTGCTTGTATTTCAAGACTGGCTTTCATGAGAGAGGTGCTCAGAGGAAAGAGAATCTGAAAATGCCAGCCTTGACTTGTCTGGCATCAGTGTCTCACCAGTGTGCCATGCTAGCTGATAACATTTCGAACAATGGCAGTCAGGCACCTAACTCCTTTGGGAGCCTCTGAAAATCCCAGCCTTCTTGTCCATCATATTGAAGTAAATGATATAGCTAAAGCTGCAACCTTTAAAATAGCCTTTAAAATAACCGTTTCCTTCAGTTGTATTCACCTCACCAAGGTATTACTTGGTTTGTATTTTACTCTTAACTAGTTGGTCAGTGCCAATATCATAGAATTGCTTATGTGGGACACCATCCTAATGAAACATTTTATACCCATTTATCACTTCTGTAAATTACTACATCAGGTGCCAGACAGGGAAGAATTGGGCCCATTCTGCTCAGTCAGTCATTCATACACAGCAACTTAGTGCAGTGGCTTTCACAATACAGAGTTGAAGTGAAATACGTTAGTTTATTTAAAAAGTTTGCAAAGGCAATAGAAAATAAATGACTTTACAAGCAGAATAGAAAAGTCAAGTGACAGCCTTTCAGATAGCAATAAAGCTGTGAACCAGGTTGGGGAAGAAATACTCCCTTCCCCAGAAGTGGTCTTGTTTTTGGAACCTGGAAGAAGTAGGCAGCTTTTATGAGAGGATTTTAAGTGAGTTATAGGAGCTCTGCAAACATACAGGTTACTTGTGAACAATAATTTAATCCAACTGTCAGCTAATGTTGACTCTGTGTAATATCAAACTACTGAAAACAAGCAATGTACTGAACTCAGCCACAGGAGCTGTTAGTCTGTCAGATAAATGTTTAACCTACAGGTTTAAAAAAACCTTGGGAATATTTAAAAGATTGCTTCACTGAAGTTTTCGACTGATTTGCTATAGTTCACTCATCATAAATCTTCAATAAAGGATGCTTAAAGGTAGATTTTTGAAATGATATGGACCATGGTAGCTCCTCTCAAACTATTTTGATCTTTGAGTTTGAAGTAGACTTGATAGCTATCAACTAGGGGCTATTTATGATTCAAATAATGGTATCCATAGACTTAAATGCCCTTTGAAGTCTCTTGTCACTACAACCATCCACATTCTAAATCCTTAAGAAATTTTTGTTTGGAGGAATTACAGTGCATGCTGGGGTTCATAATGGAAACGGTGACTGAACTCTAACTACAGATGTGCCATTATAATATTGGTAGGGGAGATTTTGTGTTCTGGTGATGAAAGTAATTATATAGGCTACTGGACAAAATCCAAATGAGGTGTCTAGCAGTTTTCTGTCTGAGCTACATCTGTGTGCCTCTTGCAGTTCAGGGTGACAAGTGGTATTTGACACTTGCCTCCATTTCATGCATTTATGAGTATACATCTCAGATTTAGCTGCTAATATCCGTAAATCTACTAGGCTTCTACTATCTAAATTGGCAAAATCTCCAAGAAAGAATATTTTCTCTTTGATTTGTTGAACAGAATTTGGGGAGGGAAGTTGGCAAGTGACTCTATTGGTGTACTTGAGAAACCTGATTATAGATTAAATAGTCCTTGTTCACTGGGAATGGCTTTGGTAACTTTGAGGGAAGAGTGGTGCGTAGGGAAGGTCCAGAATAACAAGGGTCAGTGGATGGGGGTTTATATAGACTATATTTCTATAGTAAGCTTGTATATACTTGCAATCACATGTTCATAGAACTGTGCAATGGGAAAATCTTATTCTTGTGCTAAAACTTTAGTGCTGTAAAATATTGAATTTCTGTTACAGGAAAGCTGATTGATTTTTAATATACCTAATCTGTTAAACATGCAGGAAAAACATAGCACTTCAGTAAGTAGCTGCTTTAAGAGACAGAAGAAGGCTCAAAGCAGGTTATGTTATAAACATAACAAGAAGGTGGGATAAGGAGAAACAAACACTAAAAGGAAGAAACTATGAGCTAGGGGAGGAGAGTTTGTAACAATGCAGATACAGGAGTATTGGACACAATGGGAAGGAGTCGGAGAATCAACTATAAACTAGAAAGACTTAGTGATGTCAAGCCCACAGAGGAATTAAATTCCTTTTGTGGTTGGTGTATGTTTTCCTATCAAGCATGGTAAATCTGCCAACCCCCACTTGTTTGGACTATGATAACTGAAGATTTGGAGGAAAATGCTAATCTATAGCACCTAATAGTAGGCTGTCAAAAGCCCTTTACGAGAAATGTATGTGGCAAAATGAAGTATCACAAGAACTAGCAGGTATATAATAGGAAGCATCTGAAGAAAGGCTTCTCATTTATCACTTGTGAAAGTCTGGTCAGCAAGTGGTTAGGAGGGTAGAAAGACGCTAATTCAATAAATATGTAAAAGGTAAAATAGTCTAATAAAGAACTTGAAACTTCCTTCCAGTGGTTGTGCCTGTGATGATTGTAAATAAGATTGTAGAGCTGATATTGAACATGTTCTATTTTCCATAATTATGTTTATAAAAAGCCTCTGATGGAGTGGACTGGGTATGTCTCCTAAGGGTGCAGTGAATCTTTATAGGAGTGTTGCACTTCGCTGTCTTTTTAAAAACTTGTTTAGCTAACACTGATTTTTCCTACCATTGGGAGGGTGTTAATTGTGACATCTAGTTTAACGTCTGTGCCTCAGTTAACCAAAGTGCAAAGTGCCTATAGTAATAGCTATTTCCTGGAGGGGTTTTGAGGTTTAATATTGAATCTCCTTGAATGCAAGGTTGTTAGATGGACAACTTACTTATTTCATAAAGTTTGCCTTTGAAATTGGCGCAGGAGTTTGAGAGAAACACATTTACCCCTGAGTCTCAATTGAGTTAATGGGGAGGATATTTGGGACACATTGCACATGTCCCCAGTAACTGAAAAGGAGGCATAGTCTTCCCTCCTTCTTTCCAGTCACCCCATCACAGTGATAGTGGGTGAGGCAGCCACAACTTTGCTCTTTACAGTAAAAACAGAAAATACTCTGGCCCTGGGCCAGTCTCTTCCTCTGCCCTATGTTGTTCTCCACCTTCTTGCCATGCAATGGTTACTCCTGCCTTAAATCTTCAGTAACTTCTGCAGGCTACTCAACCCTTGCTTATAGAGCAGAAGGGACCACTATGATCATGTAGTCTGACCTCCAGAATAACACAGGCCAGAGAATTTCCCCCAAAACAATTCTTAGAGCACATTTTTTTAGGAAAACATCCAGTCTTGATTTTAAAATTGCCAAATTGCGCACTGTAGCCCTTCATAAATTTGTTCCAGTGGCTAATTACCTTCACTTAGAAATTCACACCATAATTCCAGTCTTCATTTGTGTAGCTTGACAGGGAGGTAGACTGCTCACTCATGTGAACTCCCCTTCCACTGAAGGGTGGATTTTGAAAATTTAGTTGGACTACCATTTTCGGTGGTAGGTTGGCCCACGCTCCAGCTGGAATGTTTATTTGTACCATGGTTGTGTCTAGAGGCCCCAATCAAGATCAGCCCTAGTACAATGGACTCGCATAGTAAGACAGTTTTTGTCCTTAATAGGTAGACTAAATAAAGGAAAAATAGAGTTGAAGTGACTTATCTGGGATCACATAATCAGTGGCAGAGCCAGGAATAGAATCCAGGTCTCTTGACTCCCAGTCAGTGGGCAATTCACTAGATCACATGGCCTTGCAGTAGTGTATGACCTAAAGACAGAGCTGGACATGGCCTTTGCATATGTATACATTGTAAATGTTTCATACAGTAGAGGAAATTAACTACTAGTTGATTTAGAGTATCTATATGGCTGCTAATGACAGATTTGTGTAACCACGTTCAATGGGTTACAGGCACATCATGCAAGAAAATCCTAAGTCTTTATTAGCTTTGAAATTGATAAGTTAGTAGCCCCAGGTTGTGCATTGTTAAAATTAAAAAGTGCACTTTTATTTCGGGATAGGTAACTGGAGGATAATGAGATATTCTGTCCTGCTGGGAATTGTCTGTTACTAGACTTGCTCCAGAAGCATGTACGGAAGGTTAACTAACTATTTTAACACTCTTCTTGTTTTAGGGACGATTGGATTTTTTGCCTGCTTCTGGTTTGTTAGTAAGATTTACAGTGTTGTGAAAGTGGACTGAAGAATTTCAAAGTGTCTTTGGAACATATCTCCCTTGCTGTGATATATTTTTACCATGTATTGAGAAACCTACTGCATAATTATTTTAAGATGTAAAAGCTGAATCTCAGTCTGTATGGCACAAAATACAAGTTTTATGGATGGAATAGCAGCATTGGAAAACATTTACACCAGTCATACTGTCCCTGAAAATGTTAATCGAGTCTAATAATTTTTAAAAAATACCATATACAAAGTTTGATTTAAAACAAATGAATGATGCAATGAAAACAGTTTCTTTTTTAAAAAAATAGTGCATTATATAGTTTTCTAGCTGAGATTTCTTGTGATTTGTTACTTTTCTTTTTACTTTTACCAATTATACCATCAAAGCATAGGACTGTCCAGTAAATACTATGTAAAAATGTGAAACTTTTTTAACTTAAAACTGATTGTACATAGTATTGTGCACCTTCTTTACAGCTTGTTTATCATCGTACAAAGGAACATGTATTTAGTGTAATGTAGAATTTTGTTAAGGATATCGACACTGTTTTTCTTCAAATAAAACTGCACAACTCTGGCTGACTTGTCCATTTTCTTGTCAAGTATGTCACCACTCTTAAGTTTCATTCATTTACTTTGTCAAATGAGCTGCAAAGAAATGATTCCCAAAGGCACAAACCCTTATTTCTCGGCTGTACTGCTAGTTATGGAGTGTTCAAACGTAGGGAACAATAGCCAAGTGGAGCCTAACTGCTGCTTTGGATTATAGGATGAGAGGCATTCTCTCTTCTAAGCAGATCCACTCCAGGGCTTTAAAGGGGATTACCAACACCTCTGATTGTATCTGGAAGTGAACAGGAAATCATTGCAGAGACAAGCTCTGTTACGTTCATGCTGGTCACACTTGAAGAACAAGGGGATGTTGAGTGAAATTTAAAGGAAATCTTTTTTTTTCCACACAATGTATGATCAAATGAGCTCGTTGCCAGAGGAAGCTGTAGAGGCCAAGAATTTAACGAGATTCAAAATGTCATCATCCGAGTTTAAGGCCAGAAGGGATCACCAGATCATCCAGTGTGTGACCTCCTGTATAATGTGATTGGATTTTTACGTGGTTATCAAGACTATCCAGAGTTACCATTAACAACAAATTTTGGAAGGGATATTAAACCTTGTGATTCAAGGCTTAAGCAGACATCTAACTATTAGTGACCAGGATGAGACTGATGTGTGAGACAGATTATCCCTCATGCCTACTGCAGTGTCTCATGCTCTGAAACATATGGGAGGCAGGTTAGTCAACTAGATGGACATTGGATTTGATTCAGTATGGCAATTCCTATGTTCCACTACTTCCATTTTATCTAGGTTGGAATCACAGCCAGCTTGCTTGTCGGCCACTAGGAGCGTAATGGGACTATGACAAAAAATAAATAAATGTAAAGTTGAGGATCACAGGCATGTTGATGACATTGCAGTCCAAGACCCCTTTCCCCTTGTGGATTCATGTGTCAATAGTGAATGAGGGTCACTGATGGAACCCTGAACACCTCCGCATGTGAGGTCATTTTTAAAAAGTTTGAGAACGGCATGAATTAAACTATTTCCTGAGACTTGCAGAGGAGCTGGCAAATGTATGATAGCAAAAATTAGTTTTTAAAATAAAATCGACCATTGGTCAAGCAGAGCAGAGTTGTGTCTGAGTATATGTTAGCCAGCATGAGCATGGGATAGCAAAATTCAGTACAGAGAGCCCATCTTCTAGCTAGGTAAAGATAAGCTGGGGGTACATACAACTTTGTCAGGAGCTCCTCTTTGGCTGATATTCTGCCCTGTAGTAACCCTGTTCCTGCAGAAGTCCAAAGGTCTTCAGTTTTAGTTCAGATGATTCTCTGTTTCTGCAGAGTTTATAATTTTTACAGGTCCAGAGAGGAACATGGGTGTAACAAGAAAAGGAGTACTTGTGGCACCTTTAGAGACTAACCAATTTATTTGAGCATAAGCTTTCATGAGCTACAGCTCACTTCATCGGATGCATGGGTGTAACAGTCTCTCAGAGTTTATAAGCAGTTCTGGCTCCATAATACCATTGTATAGTTCTTCCCGCCCCCCACCCCCATTACCAATTTTTTTTTCAAAATGATGCTGGAATGGACCCTAATCAGAAACTTGCAGAATATGGAGACAAGTAGAATAAACTTATTGCACACATTTTAGGGGGGAGAAATTAAACAACTTTATAATTTTTCCTCCATGACAATCCACCCATTCTCTATACCCAGTTAACACTCATAATGGGAACACTTTACAAATAAGCAATCAAGTACTTAAGAGTAGTGTATCGGGAAACTTGCTATAAAAATACTGTTGCTTTGCTAGGCAGTTAGCACATCTTTTCATGCACTTCATGTGTGATTTTACTTATGATGTGGCCTCTTAAGAGTTAAGGGGTCTGATTTTTTCAGTGTTGCTGAGCTCTTGGAGCTCCCAATGACTCCAACTAGGGATCTGAAATCAGGCCCTGTGTACGTCCAGAAAGGCTAGCCAGTGGTGTTAAATGTATTCATCCTCATGTTGAAACTGGTGCCATTCAACAAAAGGCACTTCCTCTTATAAACTTCATACTTCAAGAGTTTCATTGAACTATAAAAATCACTTTTATTTACATTTTACAGGAAATGTCAGCGGAAATCGCTTCTGCATCTTATGGAATTTGGGGTTAAAACTGGCATAATGTCCCAGCAGGCTTTGGTTGCCAGATTAATAACTTAATTTCTGTAAGCGGGCATTGTGTAAAATAAAGTTTTAGTTTAAGATATTGGCTTTGCTTAACCACCAGAAATTTTAAAAATAGGAACTGGGGTGAGCAAGGTCTCTACAAAACTCAAGTGACGCAGGGCCCAGGTTCTAAAGTTTTAAAATAGGTTACTCTAAAATACGATTATCTCCTTTTAAAAAAAAAAAAAAACCTTCACAAGGACTTTTAGCATGTACATAGCAGCCAGATTCATTAGAATTTGTATTAACTAATTAAACAGTCTGATAAATGTGATTAAATCAATATGGCTCCAAAGGACAGTTTCAATTCTGCTTTAAAATTTTCAAGGTAGAAATACGTTGTTTTGCCTCCCAATCTGTGGACATTTTGCTGACAGACTTGTTGTATTAGGACAGTGATATTACAATACACTGAAACATGAGATGGTGCTGTTTCCTCCCTCAAGGGGGAGGAAAGGATCTGGAGTCAAGATGGGAATTAATACAGTTCTAAAAATTGGGTATTAGTATTAATCTAACACCAAACACCGCCCCCCCCCACTTTTAATGGACAGCTTGAGTATGACTCTAATCTCAAACTATCCTTGTCATCTTTTAGAAGGTTGTCTTCATTTAAAAACAGGGCAATCAAGGTCTGATATTTCTAAGGTTTTTTAAAAACATAACTGCTCTTTGGAAAGAATTCTGTGGCAGCTTTTGTGCTCAATGAAGAGTGCAAATACCTTTTTTGGCTTTACTTCATCTCTTAAAAAAAAAAGACTCTCAAGTATTTGCATTAATTTAGACTTGATGCAAAGTGTCGGCTCAGCCCAGAAAAGGCTTAAATCCTGTTTTTTAAATTTAGGAGGTACAGAATGGGCTGTGGTAGAATAGCATAAGTGGTTTCATCTTCACTCTTTTTACTGGATGATGCTGAACGTGTGGGTCTGATCCCACCTCCTTGAAGATGCTCTTGTACCTGTAGCCATAAATGTAGGGGTAAAGGCGGCAGAGGAATGGGAGAAGCACCACTGAGCTAAGCCACCAGCCCTGGCCACATGTGCAGCAGGCTGGAGGGCAGCATGCACAGCAGGTGCAAGGCCATGATCATGAAGATCACCCTGGGGGCCTTGCAGTGGTGAGGGCTGGGTTGCAGGTGGCTGGTCCTGGGGAGGGGTGCAGACCCTGGGTCATCAGCATGTTCTGCTGATGGGATTCCCGGAGCACCATCCCATAGCAGCCCAGCATGATGGCTACTGGGCTGAGGAAGGAGGGGGAGATGCTGACAGCCACATAGGAGGCACTGGAGGTCCACTCCATGGTGCACAGGGAATTGCGCCAGTTGAAGGTGGCTGATGCCAAGCAGCCAGGTTAGCAGGATGAGGGCACTGCTCCTGCTGGGGGTCATCCTGGCTGTGTAGGAGAGTGGGTGGATGATGGCCAGGTACTAGTATTGCCTATTTTGGTTAGATGTATTCCTGGAGGTTTCATCACATGACATTTTTAATTAAAGATTAATCTTTTAATTTCTGGAGACACCAGGACAATCTCCCAGGGTTGGCAACCCTACCAGGTACTGATCCACTGACACCATGGCAATGGTTTTGGCCCCAGGGAAGGAAAAGAGGTCAGGAGGGCCACCAGGCTTGTGCACAGGTGCAGGGGCCAGAGCTCAGGCAGCGAGCTCGCCACCTGCCAGGGTATCACCAGCACACTCTGCAGTAGGTTGGCTGCCAGCCGGTTGAGGATGAAGTGGTTGGTCACCTGCAGCAGCTGGGGCTTGCACCAGAAAACCAGCAGAATGCTGCATTGCCAAGTAGGGAGAGGCAGAGCAAGGCGAGCCTGGCCAGGCGGAGCAGTGTGCCTGGGCCAAGCAGGGGCTTGGTGCCATTACTGAACACACTGGCAGCAGGAGAAAGAGATCTCGTGCTGCCTAATGGAGGCCTGTGCAGGCACGCTTGGGTGCCAGGAGCTGGCTACATTCTAGACGACTAGTTAGTTAGCATTTGCAATGGAGGCTTATCTGGGTCTATCCCCCTCAGGCATCCAACAGCACTCGGGTCACCCTTGCTGCCCGGTGTCTCCCATGGGCAGTGCTGCGGGTAGAGGCCTGTATGGGGAATGTGGAAATGAGTTTGCCTAACTGAGCTGCATTCTGTAGTGCCTGGGTGGCGCTCCTGTGCTCTGCAGTGCCCCTGTGCTGGGACAGACACCCGGGTGTAAGGGGGCTGTTGGCCCCTTACTGAAAGGCAGTGTGTTTTTTGGGTTGGCCCTCTCCCAAGAGCTGGAGAAAGGGGAAAGGTTGCAGAGGAGGCAGGGCCCTGAGCTGGACTGTCGCTGTGGCCGGGGGGAGAGGCCAGCATTCCAAGTCAGCCAGGTGGACAGGGCAGGCAGGCCAACGAGCCCCGGGAGCCTGTCCTCCGTGTGGGCGGGGGCTGCCAGATCAGCGCAGCGCCAAGGGCATGCGGGGGCCGGAGCAGCGGCCAGGAGCTGGGGCAGCGGAGCCCAGCTGCACCGTCGGTGAGCCAGGGCCGAGCTTCAGTGCGAGCTGCGGGCCCAAAGCCGGCTGTGCCGCGCAAGTAACACTGGGGGCCCAGCGCAGGGCGACGCTGCCAGACGTGGGGCTTGAAGGTCAGACGCAGGGGAGGGGCGACCTGACAGACAAAGGGTGGGGAGCGGTTGATGCTGAGGAGAAGGGTCCTGCCCCCAAGAGCCTGAGGGCGCGTGGCCACCACCAGAGCAGTGTATGACGGCAGCCCAGCCATGGCCCAGGCAGGGGTCCTGGGCCACGGAAGAAGCAGGCTGTGAATTGTGTCGGGTCCCAGAGACTGTTGGCGGGGTCCCTGTGCCTATCAGACGGGTTCCTGGATCCTTGAACTTTTATGGCTTTTCCTTTATGCGTTCACAGTTGCTGTTTAATAAATTGTACGTGGTTTAAACTCAACGTAGCAATCACGGAGTTAGGGAAGGGGCTGGTGTGGAGAGAGTACCCCGGAGTGGGGATGCCCTAGCCCCTGTCCTGAGTGACCCGTGATGAGACTGGGGGGTAAGCCCTCCCAGGGATCCTGGGCCCAGCTTTATTGGGGCTACAAGGAATCTGCTGCCTGGGAGAGTGGAAGAGGAGTCCTCGAGTTCAGGCAGGCATCTGGCTAAACAGGGCTGGGCAGGGACTCAGAGCCTTTTGCCCTCTGATTCCACTGGAATAATACAGAAACCAGGAGAATACCCAACAGTAGTGGGACCATCCCTCACCTTACACTGGCTTTACCTTGGATCTAGTGCTGGTTCTTGGCTTGTAAGGATTTCCAGGCTCACAATAGCTTGCACTCCGCAACACAAAGAGGGCACTAGTTGCTAGTGCTGAATTAAAAATGATACCGCAGCATTTGCACAGGAGCGCCTTCCTTCCGAGGCCAGTGCAGGCTGAGGAACTGCTGCTGCTGGACGTGCTTCATGTGAAGGCAACGGCCCCGCTCGGAAATCTGCAGAGAAGAAATGAGAGATGGGAGAATATTGAGATCTAGAGAAAGGGGATGAAAAGATAGAATGGCTGGAAGCAGAAATGAAAAGGGGGAGCTGGCACCCAAAGTAGCTCTGTCAAATGCAGTGGTTCTCAAACTTTTGTACTGGTGACCCGGTTCACATAGCAAGCCTCTGAGTGTGACCCCCTCTTTATAAATTAAAAACACATTTTTATATATTTAATACCATTATAAATGCAGCTCGTGACCCCCCCCCATGCAATAACCTCATGACCCCCTGAGGAGTCCTGACCCCCAGTTTGAGAACCCCTGGTCAAATGGGAGATAATTTGGATGGTGCAGGGGTGAAAACGTAGCGTTTCACATGGGCTGCCCACTCTTGTCTATCGTTGAGTTACTTACTACAGATTTGATGATCTGTTGGTGTCAGCTGTTACATCTAGCATCCCCTTCCAGTTCTGTGAAGAAGATGGTGAGAAATCATGCCTCTTTTCTGTGCTGAAGCTGAGCTCACTGCTGCTAGAGGGGACTTAGCCCCCTACCTCTTTCAACAGCTTCTCCGCATCTGAAAGTTATACAAACAGAGGGAGCTGTTTAAAATCCAGTGCTTCCACTGCAAGCATTGTCAATGCAGCTCTTTGCTAAAGAGCAGATGTTGTTGTTGTTGTTAGTACAAATCTTTTTAAAGCTGGGATTTGCAGCATTGTCATAATCTTTGAGCCTTTTTTGTCTAGAAATTTAACTATACTTTTTTTGTTGTTTTTTTTTTTTGCGCATATGGCATACCTGTGTCTCTGTGGTCAGAGACAGATATCCTGCTCCCTGTTCTCACAGGGGGCCCAACCCTGTAGTTATTACATAGGCAAAATACCTTTTGAAGCTGGTAGGTGTTTGATATGAGAAAGGACTGACTTCAGTATTAAACCAAGGGATGGAAATCAGGAAGCCAGGGGATGCTGCACTGTACAGAAGCTCTGGAGACAGAGGTGGGAGGTCTCATAGCTTCCAAATCTTCACTTCTTAGGCTGGCTATTAACTCCTGGGAATGGTGTTGCACACACTGTGCTCTCCTTAGGAGCTGGTGAAGCCTCTCTTCTGCGTTCTGCAGCCAGCCAAAGCTCCTTTGACAATCAGGCCAAATCTGCCTTTCCCCACTTTGTCAGGCAGTTGTGGCAACTTTTGCTATGTACCAGGAAGCAAGTGAGAAGAGCAGAGCCTTGTTTATCCAAACCCCTCTTATGTGAACCTCCTGTTTGAAACTGGGTTATGATGCCTGACATATTTTGTCTGTACCCCATTTATCTGGATAAATTCTGTGGCCCCTGTTATGCTCAGGCAAATAGGGTCTAGTGTACACCAGAAACAGGTAAGGGAGGTTCAGATGTACTGGGCAATGGGGTTGAAGGGGTTTGATGTTGGTTCAGCCTCTTACAGAGAGGACTAGTGCAGAGACACATCTCCGATTCCATGGAATATTTTGGAGTTGCCTCAGCTCCTGTGTCTTTGATCCCTGGGGAGTCATTCCTTTTACCCATCCTATTAGGGCCTGATCCTATATCCATTGAAATGAAGAGAGAGACTTCATTGGCCTTGGTGAGCTTTGAATCTGATCCTTTCTGCATCTTTCTCCCAAATAAGAAAATTTCTTCTAGCTAATGACAACATTGTCTCCATTAACTTACTGAGACCCAGCTCAGAAATGTGACTACCAGCTGCAACATCAGCACCAAGGCTAGAGCCCAACTGCACTAGATCTCACTTACAAGATGGGGGACTGTATCCTGGAATACAGTGACACTGGCAAAGACTTAGAAGGGCCATAGTGGATAACCAATCGAATATAAGCTCCCAGTGTGATGCTAGCCAAGATGACTAACACCATGCATGGATGCAAGAGGAGGTAAATATCCAGTAGGCACAGAGAGGTGGCATTCTGCATATGACATCTGAGACCATTACTGGATACTGTCCAGTTCTGGTGTCCACAATTGAAAAGGATGTTGAAAAATTGGAAGGGGTTCAGAAGAGGGCTACAAGAATGATTCGAGGTCTGAAAAACCTGCTTTGCAGTAAGAGACTTGAGAAGCTCCATTTACTTAGTTTATTCAAGGGAAGGTTAAGAGGCGACTTGAACCTGTTCTAACAGTACCTAAATGAAGATGAGATTTCTCATAGTAGATATTCTATAAGCTAACAGGAAAGGGCATAGCAATTTACAGTGCTTGGAAGTTGAATCTAGACAAATTTAGACCAACTATAAGATATGCATTTTTAACAGTGAAGGTAATCAACTATTGGGATAACTTACCTTGGGATACGATGGATTCTCCTTCACATGTCTCCATTAATTCAATACTGGATATCTTTCACTTCAGTGGTCTTCAGATCAGGCCTTTGTTTTGTTGAGACAGTACAAACCTGTACCTGAAAACTCAGTTCTGAGCCCTACTATTTTACTATCCAGGGTTACTGAGTTCACAGTATGGTATTCTATCTTTCTAATCTAGATGCTTACTCTATGTACTCTCATTAGCTTTGCTCATACAAAGTGGGAAGCCCTTAGACCTTCCATGAAGTTATTAGTCCCGGGATTTTCTAGATAACATTAGCATCTGCAGAGTTTACCCAAGGTCATTTATATTCTATTTTCAAGTGAAGGAACAACTCTTAGATGTTTGACATCATAAAACAGTATAAACGCAGAGATTTATTACAGTAGCAAAGAGAATGGGCCCCTTGAGTTGCTTTGTTTACCATAAAAAGTCAGATTAATCAGATGTGCACATGGGTCTCCTATATTTCTTTAGTTTAGTTTCCCTCCTGTGCTGTTTGTTGACAGGAATCATAATATATTGAAAAACTTTATAGCTGTAGCAAAAATGCTTTGGACTATATGGTACAGGGATTATATTTTTACCTCTAAGGCATATTTATCTCCCTCTTTAGCTACCAGTAATGGAAAAGAAACACGCACAGTCAAAACTCTCACTGTAACTGTTCCCAGAGTAAAAACTACAGTGAAATTATAGAAAATTCCAGTAATGTAACCAGCCTTGTAGTTTACTGGTTTAGTTGGTCAAAAATGTTAGTGTCACTGGCACATAAAAATGCTCTTACAAGAGGATAACAGATTACCAGGTTGGCTTTGATGACAATTGCAGAGAAAGAATTAGAGAAAATTTACTTTTAAAATAATTTACTAGAAAAGAAATGCAACCGTAATACTGAGGTACCATGCTGAGGTGCCATGCAATTTGCTCAGCTAAAACTGAAATAGGGTAGGGGCAATTGTAAGCAACAAACTTAGCCTCTACGGAGAAGAATGTTTCATATATTACAGCAACCCTTCTGGCCAGTAATTAAGGAAAAGCAGTGACAGGCTCTGAAAGATAATCCCTTTCATAGGGGTTACCATCCTGGAATAGACTAAGGACTGATCTATACTAAAAAGTTAGGGCGACCCCACTAACTCATTCAGGGATGTGAAAAATCCACATCCCTGAGTGACATAGTTAAGTTGACCTAACCCCTGGTGTAGACAGCGCTAGGTCGATGAAGAATTCTTCTGTCGACTTGGCTACCACCTCTTGGAGAAGTGGATTGTCTACGCCAATGGGAGAACCCCTGCTGTCGGCATAGACAGTGTCTACACTGAAGCGCTACAGTGGTGCAGCTGCAGTTGTAGCATTTCAAGCAGACAAGCCCTGAGAACCATTTAGTCCTTTAACCCTGACTATGGTCAGTGATGTATGCTTATGTATAGGCTTTCCTGTGGTGCTCATCGTTGTAGTGTCTGAGTACTCATATTTGTTAATAGATTTGTCTTTACAGCTCCCCTGTGAGTAGGGCAGTGCTTTTATCCCTAATTTACAGATGGGGAACTGAGGCCCAGAGATATTAAGTGATTGTCCCAGGGTCACCTGGGATGTCAGTGGCAGCAATATAACTCAGTTCCCCTGAGTACTAGTCCAGGGCCTTGATAACAAGCCCATCCTTTCCCTCAACAATACGAGGAATTTAGAAACACCTAAAATTCACCTAATTTTCCAACACTATGTCATGGAGAGAAGTTTCCTTGGCCCCATGGTTCATCTTTTGCCTTTAACCACAAGGCTTGATAGCCCTGGAAAAGATTCCTCTAGCTATTATAACTGCTGAGGCTCTTCTTATTTGTAAACATGTCTAATCCTTTTCAGAATCTCACTTAAGAGTCTCAGTACAAAATGGTGGAAGTGAATTCCACTAGTTAGTTATATCTATCCCCAATTGTGAGGCTGGCAGACCAGGTGCAATTCATGCCAAGGCCCCGGGCTGGCCTGGAAAACAATCTGGCTGATCTGTGTGTTTGTATTGTTAAGGTAAATATTAGAGTTGTAAGGCTGTGTTTGGTGTCTAGACCTTATGAATAATGTAGGATGCTGCATGTATTGATCTCAATTATCACCGCTAGCCCATGGTATAAAGTTGTATTGAGTGTTTGCATTGTAAACCTCTGCAACTGTGTAACTTACCAAACAATAAAAGAAGCATTCATTAAGGTGAAGTGCTTGTCCTGCACACAAGATGGCCCACTGAAGGCCAATGAGGCATTGTGTAGCATCAAAGGATGAAGACCTTGTTGACTGTGTTCCTCACTCCCTCCAGAAAGGGGAGACCTATGCATGAACTCATCCTATGAGCTTGGATTGTGGGTGAAGGGGATAAAAATCCCTGAAAAGGAGAAACTGGATTCTTTATGCTGTCTGGGCTCTGAAGGACAAAGATTTCTAAACATAAGCAAGAGATTCCCATCTGCTTGGCATGGGTCAGCCCTAAAAGATATATAGAGTTGCTTATTATAGAAGCTTATATTACCTTTTTAAATATAAGACTGTAACTCATTTGTGTGTACATTTCCTATTTTAACCTTGTAAATAACTTTCATTTCTTAGTTAATAAATCTTTAGTTAGTTTATTACAGGATTAGCTAGAGGTGTTGTCTTTGGTTTGACATCTGAGTACAATTGATCTGGGTGGTAAGATCAATTGTGGTAAGTGACTGGTCCTTTGGGACTGAAAGGTAACCTGAATATTGTTGTGATTTTGGGAATAAAGTGACCATATATCACATAGTCCATCTTGCCTGGGTGGAAAGATAGACCGGAATGCTCAAGGGGACTGTCTGTGACTCTGTGGTAAGACTGTTACAGTGTTGTAGGAGTTCACACTTCTTTCTGGAGTGGTAAAATATAATTATAGAACATACATCCAGTTTGGGGTTTCTGCTCTGCTTTTTGACAGTCTGCCCTGAGGTTGGCAGTCATGGTTATGAGCCACTCCAGAAAGCATGACAGCAATATCAATCCATTTTAGTCTCTGATCCTGCCGACACACACTCAGTGGGACTATTTTTGTGTGTAAAATTACTCGTGCTTTCAGGAATGGGGCCTTCCTTTGTTAGAGCCGGCTTGCTAGGTTGGAGGGCAGCAAGACTACATGATGAGAATGGGGATAACATAGCTGAAAACTTTTAAAGGGCTATCCCCAAGCAAGACCCTTACTACAAAAATAAGGCCCTGATCCTGCATGTGGATTCAACTGGGAGGACTCTTGGATTTTCACAGAACCCCATTTACTTGAATGGGGCTCTGGATGTGAGTGTATGCCCATGTTGATCAGATGAAAAGATCGGGACCTCTATCTGAAAAGATATGGAGCTTGCCCTGTTTTTCCAGAGTCTAATGCTACTCTCCACCATCTTACAGTAAATGCTGTTCGATTGTTATTCTGATTGCTGCACCAGCATTAAAGCAAAATGGAAGCTGTTGTATGTTGTCAGGTCTCTCTCTTCAGGGAGGTTAGGAGGGTGCTGGAAAGGCACACCCAAGGGTCAGGCTCTGTAATGGATGGTAGAAATGGCCATGTGTTCTCAGGCTCTGTTGTCTAACCCAGACTCCTCTTTCCTCCTTTGTGCTGTTTCCCTAAAAGATCCATGGAAATCTGCATCAGCATGAAAGTTTTAAGATGAGATGTTTAGAGTTTCTTAAAACAAACTGTTTGAAGTTTTAACTAAATCTGCTGGCAATCAGCCTAATGGTCAGGAAAAGCTAATTGCATCCTGGGAAGGGAGGGTTTCCCCAGGATCAGACAAACTAAGGTAGTTCTTGCAGGAGAAGCAGGTGAAGCAGTCAGGAAAGTTGGATGTAAAAGAGTGTAGAATCATAGAGTATCAGGGTTGGAAGGAACCTCAGGAGGCCATCTAGTCCAACCCCCTGCTCATCTCAGTGATAGGATCATAAAAGGCTGGGGAATTTTGATTTTAATGTTAGTCCAAGGAAGCAGAAGCCCAGGGGGGTTAAGATGAAGCATGATTAGAGAAAGCAGCCGCCGTATCATCTGCACTGGGGATTTGGCCCGTTTTCAGGCCAATTGGTGCCACTCCATGTGCACAGAGACCTCTATAGAGCTTCTCCTTGCTATGGGACTTAGCTTCACTGGGCAGCTAGCAACTTTATCTGTCTGCACGAGTGGCCTGCACCTGCACAACTTTATCATTGGCTGTAACTGGGGCAAATCACCACTAGAGAGAAGGCCTAGATCCTGGAAATGGACATTGGCAGAGTAGAGAAGGGGGCTGGTAGCTGCTGAAGGGGTAACCCCCAAAAAAGCCCCATTTGTCTCACAGACCCGGATCCTTGACCACTGGACAGGTGGGAGGTCTCAGGAAGCCGAGGCGAGAAGTTGCATGTCACTGGACCCTGGGCTGCAGTTTGGGATGTGCAGTTTTGCCCTTGATAGCGATGGACTGGGCCTGGCGCAGGATGTAAAGAGAAGGGCTTTGCGAACAGCGTGCCCCTGCTGCCGTCTGAGTGGCTCTGCTCTGAATTCCTGTGCTGACTCGGCTGCTCCACTCTCAAGCCTGTGAAAGATCTGGCTGGTCTACGAACCCAGAGGGAACATTTCCTTGGGAGAAAGGGGGCTTAGGAGCAAAGAGATCAGCAAACTGGAGTTAACTGTGTTATCTGAAGGTGGCTAATAAGTAAGGTGACCAGATGTTCCGATTTTATAGGGACAGTCCCAATATTTGGGGCTCTGTCTTATATAGGCACCTATTACCCCCCACCCCTGTCCCAATTTTTCACACTTGCTGTCTGGTCACCCTACTAATAAGCATAATTAATGTAATAAATGTGACTATGACTCCTCCTGTGTTTTAGGAGGTACCAGGTGCAATGACAGAAGGGGCTGCATGGATAGCCGGTATTGTCATTCTGGGTCACCAGACGGAATCATTGATGTAGCCCTGCTTTACTCTTTGTAAGTCCCAAGTGGCTAAGGTGCTGTCTCTTGGAAGGAAGGAGAATGGATGCTAGCAGTATCTGACAGTGAGTAATGGAAATGTACTACACCCTGAATGGGTGAGGGGTTGTGTGAGGTTGCTTCATGGCCATGACTGAACAAATACTTCCCCAGTCTCTGCCCCACGTTGCGTTCCTTGATTTCTCAAAAGGAGGAGGGTGGGAAGAGAAGGAAAGGAATATGTTTCCCTTAAATCCTCTCACACAAGTGTATGGGGGCTCACCTGGTCCAGGAGCCAGTGTCTGCCTGGCCAGGGTGCTGAGCCCATCCCCAGGTGAAGGTCAAAGAGCTGCTGTGTAGTTCTCGCTTGTGAGATTGTGTGTGGGTGTCCACTGAGGCAAGCTCCCAGAACACTGAGGTCCTGCTCCTGACTGTGGGACCGCTTGGGTGCTCCTGAAATAGCAATTGTTTTTGTGTTACAGTAGCACATAGGGACCCCAGTGGAAATCAGGGTCTTGTGTTAGGTGCTGCACATACACACAGCAAGAGGCAGTCCCTGACCCAAAGAGATTACAGTGTGAATGGACAGGGCAGATAGAGTTGTAGTGCTGTTATCCCAATTTTACAGATGAGGAACTGAGATTGTGGGAGACTAAGTGACTTGGCCGAGGTTCCCTAGTGAGTCTGTGGCTGAATTACATTCAAGAGGTCCAAGTCTCTAATCGGAGCCTTGCCCCCAAGACCACTCTTTCTCTTTATATGAAGGATACCATCTGCCCCAGTCCTGCAAGCACTTGCTCATGTCAGTGCTCCTACTGACTCTGAAGGAACTACTCATGGCTGGGTCAGTAACACATGTGCCTAAGTGCTTGCTGGCTAAGGGCGAATGAGACTGCCAGAATGCTCCACTGGCCTGTCCTTTGCCCCAAATTATTATTCTTTATATTATCACAGTGCCTAGGACTCCCTTGCCATAGACCAGGACCCCGCTGTGCTAGGAGCTGTACAGACACAGAACAGAAAGACTGTCGTTACTTCCAGCCAGCTGTTGATGCCAGGAGCTAATGCTGTGTTTTCCTGCATTACCTTGTCTTCTTTGTAACTGCTGCACTGAGGGACTCTTTCCCCTTCCACCCAAATCCTTAGCTATGATTTCCACTAGTAAATAGGCACTAGCTCGTCACTTGCCAGGCGCACACATTGCCTGTGGCAAGGACTTCAGAAAGGACAAACTGGCCCAAGGTCATGTGTCACCCTGTGACAGGAGCTGAGCAACTCAGTTTAATCTTGCCTGACACCAACCACTGTCTCATCCTCCTTTCAGTGAAGAAATCAGGTGGTAACTTTGGGCGGTGCTAAATTCTGATGCTCCAAGCAGAACCAGTGGCAGCTCTCTGCAGACGTACTCAGAATGCTGCCGTGTTACATTTATTACAGAAGTCACCATTCCTCTCTTTACAGTGCACTTCCGGAGGAATACAACACATTCCCACACACATTAAAATGACACAGATTGAACCAAACTATGTAGAGCCCAACAGAAATCTGAGCACCAGTCCATGCTGCCACACTGTAACATTGGGGTGAAATCCTGGCCCCAGGGAAGTCAGTGGGGGTTCTGCCATTGCTTGCAGAGAAGTCAGGGTTTCACCTTTGGACTCCACAGGCCTGGAAGCACAACCGAGGAATATACTTTAAATCCTTCAAGAGAAAATTGTTTTAACCATATTAGGGACCCACCTCATGCCTCCTCCATCCTCAACAGTGCACGGGGGATCTTTGACAATAACTCTCAGAGAGGAAGGATGCTCCAGGGTCAGAGTTTTCTTGAGGTTTAGGGGAACCTGGGTGCAAGTCTCTGCTCTGCCACAGGCTTCTTCTGTGGCCTTGGGCAAGTCTGTGCCTCCGTTTTCCATTTATAAAATGAGAGTCATAGCACTTCCCTACCTCCTAGGGATGTGTAAGGATAAATACATTGGAGACTGGGAGGTGCTCCGATACTACAGTAGTGGGGGCTATATAAGTACCTAGGATATATGGATGGATATCATACATAATACTAATCTTCAACAAAACTGGTGGCCACCAGCAGGAGGCTTTAACTCCCCACCTCCCTGAGCTGCAATTATTAACAGTGTATATAGTGCAAAAGAAATGACCTTTGCTGTGTCTTGCAGCAGCTTCATTCAGTCAAATGGGTGCAGCCTTCTTGAACATGGAAAAGCTGGGTGCAGTTTGTCTCCGATTTTGTTTAGAGGTCTCAGTGGGGCGGGGGGAAGTGGGCCTTCAACATCACAGGCTTTCAAATCAAAACAAAACCCATGACTTCCAGAAACGAACTGTAGGCTGTCCTTAGGTGAGGGCATTGTCTTCGATTGATATCGTACAGGTGAATATGGCATCATTTTGTATCCCCTATACACCACAGATCAGAGCCAAAGGACACTGCCGAGGTATTTTTCATAAATGTAAGAAGATCTTTGTAGAATCCCTTAGAAACCTGAAATTAAAAGTTGGCAATCAGGATCTGTTTAGATGATAAACACAGTAGCTGTTGTGATAGAGTCTACTGCCACCTGCTGGATTCCCTCAGTCTGCCTCTGCTTTCTCACAAACACTGTGGTTTGTTGTTAGTCTCTCAGGTGCCACAAGTACTCCTTTTCTTTTTATGAGAACATTGAATCTCTTCAATGGTAGCCCATGCTATGGCCTGCACTGTCAGTGTGTTGTGGACAAAGGCACCACAGATGTTTAGCAACATGAAGATTGCTGTATATAGCAGTGATGCCACAATGTTAGTAGCCTGCTTTAGGGAGTATGATCGGATTAGTTTATATCTGATGCCCTGAATTTGCTTAAGAAGGCAGAGATCTGAACGCATCCACCCTGAATGTCGGTACATAATTTAATTCCAGCTCCTACAATAAACTGGATTTTTAAAAAGGGGGAGAGAACACAATAGTTCTACAGAGTGCCACACAACCCGCAGTGCAAATGAGACAACTAATTTTTATAGCCCGTGCCCTTACTGATAGCATCTTCATTAACATATTAGCAGGCAGGATAACTTCCAGCACTCCACATCATTAAGAACTTTAAATGATCATTTCTGCATATTGTATTTAATTCTCTTTACTCGCTGATTAGAAATGTCCAGGCTTCAGAAATGCTAACGCCATGTAGAAATAGCAAGCTGGTAGTTATCTAATTAGAACCTACTTCAGAATCTTGCCATGGGGCTTGTAGAGCTGGCCTTTAAATTTTCCTCTACTTTGTGCTCTGAATGACTCTGAAGTTCCCTCTGCTCTTTCCCTTAATGAGTTGTGCTGTGGTGGGCTAAATGAGAAACTGCTAGCATAGACTTCTCATCGGAAAGCGTCTAATTGCTAAAGTAAGAACAGAAAACCTTTTACAATGTTTTCTGTTAATGATTTAATTATTGTTTGTTACTTTTGTCCTTCCGCTTCATACAGCTGTAGCATAACAGACCTACAAGTACTAAATAACTACAGCTACTGGGACCTAATTGCTATCAAATCTTTCCTGGTTGCCAGATCGCCCTCTTAGAAATAGGAAAACAAATGTCTCCCTTTTGTGGATTGCCGTTTGGCAAAGCCTTAGCATTTGTTAGTAGAGCACAAGTGTACATAGTCAGCAGAAGCATGAGAGAACAAAATGAGGCTTTATAGATGTCCTATGAAATGAGCTGTTTTTACTACAATTTTTCTTTTTGGGTTGTGGACTGATTTGCAGTCCTCACTCACGACGAACTCCCAAAAGTTAGTGGGGCATCTTTTGTGTTGGCTTCAGACCCTTGGATTTTGGTTTTTAAATGGGTATTAGATATGCTAAAATAGATATTCTGAATCCAAGTCACTATGAATGAGAGCGGATGAGTGTAACCATGTCATGGTACATTAAATTTGGGCCCTACAATTTTAATACATTTATCAGAGTTTCTTTAAAATGCCTATAAACTCTGTCCATTTAAAAACCTATAATAAGTCAGTACTGCTAATATCAAGCAAACAATGTGTACTATGAAATATCAAAGAATTAATTATGCTACCAGACTGTTCTAGACCTTACACTCAGATTGTGAAAGAATCGGTTCCTGCTAATGTGATCTCTAGGAAACAAAATACAGCTGATTAGTACTGGCTGTGCTGCAGCCTGTTTACTTTCTTAATTACAAAAGAGAAAAAAAAAGGCAGGGTAGAAAACTTGTGGGAGCAGGGGGAGAAATTGCATATCCAGCTTGAGAGCTAGAACTAAGATCTGGGCTCTGCCCATGGCTCCACAGGTGCAGGGAAAGGGAAATGAGGATACAGAATACAAACAGTGGGGCCTGATTCACCATTGCCCTGTACCTTGTGCAGCTGCATACACCAATGTAACGCGGCTGTAAAATGCCACCACTTCAGAACGGCAGTGTTTCAGGCTCACTTAGCCCTGGTGCAAAAGACTATGCAAGGTGCAGGGCAGTGGTGAATTGAGCCTGTGGATTGTGAGCCCCAGTAAGTGCAATGCAGGGTAAAGATGGTTTCCTAGCACAGCACAGTAAGAGATGCAAGCATTATGCTGTGGGTGATGCAAATCCATTAGAAAGGGCATAGCTGAAAGGAAGAGAGGGCCTTGCTTCCCAGTGCAGCAACCTGCGTGGAATTTGGAAGGAGGTGCACACATTGCAGGAGGAAAGAAAGGTTTGGAGGAGGCACCCTAGAAAGCTGATCTGTCGGCACGTGACTTGAATGCTAGCCTAGCTGCAGTTGGAGCAGTAAATAGTTCTTTTTATAAAGAGCCAGGTTAGATTTACAAGCACACAGTCCTCTTATGTCATCATCCAGCATGCAGTACCTGAGACACCCAGGACCCCATTAGGGGGCATATGAAGTCATGCCAAACAATCTAAGATGCCAGCAAAACAGCACACAAGTTGCTCCTGAGACAAACTAAAGTAACAATTGTCCTGCTCACATCCGACTGGCTTCATGTGTCAGCCTGCTCTGAGCTGGCAGGATTTGTGGTGCAATGGCCACGTAGCTAGGTATGTGCTGGTTGCACAGACACTTGGGAGTGTTGCCAAGATGTGGCCCTGCGTGTGTGATGTGTGCATTCCTTCTACCTTATCAGTAAATGTAGAAACAGTAGCAGGTTTTAATCAACTAAGATCTCATTAATTAATAAAAGACATTCTCCCTTATATCTGATCTGTAGATCTTGCAGCTTATGGTTGGGGGATAAGGGGTAAAGAATAAACATATTTAATAATCAGCAAAAATGGACGTGAATACTATGCAATACTTCAGCCAAAAAAATAGCCGAACCATGTTTCTGGTCGTTAATTATAATTCCCTAGTCTAAATAACATGTCCAAGGAAAGACAGGTGATAGGCAAAGAGCTATATATCTTGAACCTGTTGTGTAATGACAGTTGTTCTTATGTCTTGCAGATCTATGAAACTGTAGTAATTTTGTTTTGGGTACTGTACCTTTACATTTATAAAGAACTCTTGCCTGTGAGCAGAGATTGTTGCCATTTAGTACTTGGAATTGCTGCAGTGTGTACACAGGAGAACATCACACTGAGCTCTCTCTTGTTTCTCCCCACTCTTACCTCAATCTACAGATAATTTAAACAAGAAGTACTGAAGAGCCAATAGTATGCTTCATACCACTTTGCTAGAACTTAATTACAGATTAAAGTTTCCATCCTATGTGTTTCTGTAAAGAAGTGACACTTCATTAGAGGCTGTCAATGAAAATAATGTTTGAAGCCTGACAAAAACTTTCCTTGAATCAGAATTTTCCTACATAGCATTTGGATAGCACAGTATGTAGGGAAATTACCATTAGCAGTATTTAAATAGGACAGGCATCTCCTTTACCCAAATCTCTGAAGGTCAGTGGGACCTCTCCCAAATCTTGAAAGGGTCTCTGAGAAGCAGGGGAAGGATGTGCCTACACCAGCTGTACTACAGGGATGGGGCAGAAGGACATGTTTTATCCCCTATAGAAGACATTCTGAAGGAGGCAGCATCTTTTGCCAGGTAGCCCATCACTCTGAAAGTGTGGACCAGAAACCCCCTGTCCTTCCACTGAGCCAGGTGGAAGGTACAAGTGGCTGGATTCCTCTGAAGGCGCCAGAGGTAACAGGTTTGGTGAGGAAGTGGAGCTTACTGTGGGGGGAATGGGGAGAGATCCCCTTCAAAGTTTGTTTTGTGGGGTTTGGACCACTCTACTGATGACCTGGGTTTTACAGGACATTCTAAAGGATATTATCTCCTCTGTAGTTTCCAAAGGATTCACAATTCTAAATCTTCATTGTGCTCAGCTCTCACTAGAATAAGGGGGCCATGTTGTAGGATGGTTTTGTAAAGCACTGGCACTTATTAAGGAGATGAAATGCTGAGCGTTAAGTCAGAGGTTTAAATACTCGAGTCAGAATCTTCCACTATGCACAGAGGAATACACTGTGTGAAGCTAGGAAATTTTTTAAAAAATTGTTGGAGGGTTTCTATTGTACCACTAAGCCTCGCTGGCTTGGTATTGGAATAATGGAGGCTTGTACCTATGGGAGACTCTTCAAAAAAGCTCTCCCTACCTTCAATGCCATAGCGCACGGGTGTTCTAGAAATGTGCAGAGGGGGGTTACAGTTGAGTAGGGCCACAGGGAGGTGGGCGGGGAAGGGGAATGGGGCTGGAGTTTGTGTTTCCTTTCTTAGTGTATCTACATTAAGTTTAAAGCATTAAGTGCTTAAAAGGTCAAAGACAAAAGATTCCACTTTTCTGAACTATCTAAATGCTGAATTGCTCTGCAAGCAGCACTTGAAGTTCTATGTCTGCTCCATTGTTACCTTAGAAATTCAAGCCGCTCTACTGAAGAACAAGTTTTTTTTAAAGTGATTTTATATCCAGCTATCAATTCTCCATATTTAGATGCTATACCATCTTTCTTTGAGCTGGTATCACATCCTTTTGCAGTATTTTATCATTTATCACACTGAACCTGTGAATAAAGGAAATGGTGGAATTAGCTAGAACATCTGTATACAGCAGAAAACTGCCTTATGACTTCAGAGATATGAAATAAATAGAATCTAGTTGTTTATTGCTGTAAAAAATCATTCCACTTTTATCTTGTGTTTTGACAAACATTGGCGCTTACATGCGTAATTTAGATGTGGATCCAGACTCTGAGCCTTCCAAAACAAAACTTAGCTCCATGTTCCAAAATCCAGATTCAGCACACACATTATTTGGGTCAGGGTCTGGGGTTCTGATTTGGAGGTGGGCTTGTGTCTTTTCAACAATCATTGGTACAACTAACATAACTTCATCCACCTGTTCTCTTCATTATTTGCCTAGCTAAAAAACATTACCCGTAGGCAATTAAATAAGGATTTTTTTCATTTGCTTTCTTTGCACCCTCTTCAAAAACCAAACAGAAGCCAGAGTTTTCATGTAGCAAGGGGCATTGGCCACAGTATGACAGTTCTTATATTCTTAACTTAATATTTGTCTATAAAAATATCTGAAGTACAGTAATAATGTTAAATGTCAACATCTCTCTGCAGTTCAACTTGGCTTTTGCGTTTTTAAATGAAGCTGGTGATGGTGGCTGTAAGCCTCCATCTTCTAGTTCCTTCTTTTATGGTTCTTCTAGAACCATATGCCATTTTGCTGGCCTTCATTCTGGCATTGTTGGTTGTGTTGGGGACCCTCTAGTTTTTCTCTTTTGCTTTCCATACACTTAGACTTCAGAAGAACTCAAGTGAAAATGAAAATGGAATTAATCAATACACACCAAACAAAGAGCTCTTCATATAGATCAACTGGAAGTTATTTTTCACAGTAATTGTGGTCTCTAGTTCTCCTACTGTTCCCAGTGTTTAGGGGCTTTTTCAAACCCTTGAAATTGAATGGACTATTCTGATGTTCCTAAATCAAGAGTGATTAACTTCTAAAATATGTAGCCCCCAAACTCAAGTGAGAAATGTCCTAGGATTGAGTTCAGAGCCAAATAAGTCAAACCACTCATGAGAAGTGTTAACCAGCTCCTATGTATCAATTACTGCGTGGCTTGGTCCGTTATGACACCGTTCTGCGGCCCTTGTTTATTTCAGGCCCCACTCACCCTGTTCATTTCAAGACCCTCACCCCAGGCAGTTGCAGCAGCATGAGGCTTTGTCTTCACTGCCGTGTTAACTCGAGTGACTTGCACTGGAATTACTTGTCTCAAGTTAGCCCAGCTCATTGTGCAATAATACTTAAGTTGTTGTGTCCACACAGATGCTGCAGTCACTTGTGTTGGCACTAAGGCATCTGGGGGCACATCAGATGTCTCTTCGTGCTGCAGTAAGGTGAGCTGCTCTATGAATTCCCTCCTAGTGAACTGTGAATTCTTCCCAGTGAGTTGTGGGAAGTGACTTTCTGGACACACAGTGGGGAAAAGTGGGAAGGCTTGCGTAGAGTAGCAGCACTCGCGTGGTGCTAGCCGGCATCCACACTGCACAAGGTTTGCGAATTTTGGGAACTGGCCACTTCCGCCAGCTGCAGAGCCCATTTAACTTTGCATCCCTGTGAAGTGCTCCCAGTAGTGGGGGAAATGCTTAGCAACTGTTTATATCGAACGATAAGAGACATTTAGCAAAGTGGTAACGAAACACTTAGGGGAAGCATTTGTCAAGCAATAACACAGCCACTCAGACAAAACGTAAGTGGTTGGTTGAGAGAGACACTAAGGACATGCTTGTGTACATCAGCTGTTGCTATTCTTTACTACCATGTTGTTCGACCTGCCCTGACCAGGTTTAGATGCCGCAGTGCTTAAAAATGGAGCTGGTCACAAATTGTGTTACTAAACTCTTTTCTGTCAAAAAACCTGCTGTTCCACTGAAACAGAACTGTTTTATGGAAATGTATCTGTTTTGTTGAAAATTGTATTGGAAAGGTTCCTCAGGTCGGGGGGGGGGGGGAGGAGAGGGAGAGAGGGCGCGCGCCCAGAATAGCCAGTCGCCTGGGGGTGAGAGCACACACTGGGGATATGGGACACCCAGGTTCAAATCCATGATCTCCATCTCCTTATGTCATGCCCTAAGCACTGGGCTATAAGGGCAGTCACTCTCTATCTCTCCTGTTGACAGTTAAAGTTCCTTCATACCAAAGCCTCATCAGACTGACATGGTTAAGGCTCATCAGTTTTGCAGCAAGGGAGTGAGGTGGCCAACTTGCGTCTGACAACCCTAACCCCATAGATCAGGTACCTGTTAGGCAGCTGGGTGAATTGGAGGTGGCCGTTCATTGTGATATTGAGTGAGACTTGAACCCAGTCCCTCCAGGATCTTAGCTAAGTGCCTAAATCACTCAGCTGTCGCACCTCAGTTGGAGCTGTTCCACTTCATATAAATCATTAAATAGTCATTGGGACAGAGAGAGACTGACTCTGTAGCCCAGTGGTTAGGCTGGGCGTGGGACATGAGGGACTAGGCTTGGGCAGAGCAGGAACTTGAACCTAGGTCTCCCCGATGAATGCCCTCATCACCAGGCTATTGGCTATTCTGGGGTCTCCCCCACCCGTGAAAAACGTCAGAGTCTCATTTTTGTTTCAATGGGGAGCAAACTTCAAAAGCTCAAATTCTTTTTGTGTGTGAAAGCAAATGGTTTTCTGGGCAGCTCTAGTTAAAAATCTTGGTGTGTGGTTTGCATTAGGGCCACCTTGTTACGAGCATTTGGAATTACAATTGCTGCAGGTTTTAATGCAAATGCTAGTGAGCTAGCTGACATTTAGGCCCTCATTCTCCAATCTGAAAACAGGCACTGGATGTTTTGCTGGTCAGAAATGTAGGTGCAGGTTCTTTAGTAGAAATTCTTGAAAACCCACAGAAACAAAGGTAGCCTATTAAAAACAATACCTCCTGAGATCCCCTGAGTTGGGGTAATGTGTTAACAGGGATTCTACACTGTGAAACAATTCAGGCACTTTAACCTTTCAGTTTATTGGAAAGCCAGGAGTTAACAAACCACAGAATATCAGGGTTGGAAGGGACCTCAGGAGGTCATCTAGTCCAACCCCCTGCTCAAAGCAGGACCAATCCCCAATTTTTGCCCCAGATCCCTAAATGGCCCCCTCAAGAATTGAGCTCACAACCTTGGGTTTAGTAAGCCAATGCTCAAACCACTGAGCTATCCCTCCCCCCATGATGGTGTTGGTGCTGGAAAGGGGTAAATAAGGTGCCCTATTAACCCAGCTTCACTCTGACCAAGGGCTCAGTGATGGAAGAGTCAGGGGCAGAATGGGATTAAGGCAATCTGGGGCCCTATGAACAGCACAGTATGGGGCACTCTGTGGCTTAGTCCTCATGCTGTGATCACACATCTTTGGTGTGGTGATGGCAGAAGGCCCTCCTCCCTGCCCTGAGAGGCAGAGGAAGGAGCATGGTGCCTATTCCTCCCCAGGAGTAGCAGCAGGAGTCTCAGTTTGGGAGAGAAGGGAGGTGTTGGTGGGACGCCCCATCCAGATGGGGGCTGTTTCCCCTTTTTGGAGCTAGTGTTCCAGGCTATCTGGAGACCCAGGCAGTTGTCACTGCGGCAATCATGCTCAGGTCAGGTTTTCAAGCTTTTCTTTGTGAGAACTAGAAACTTACTTTTGTTGATGAAAACTGAGATTCTGACATCATCACATGACTCCAGGAACTGGGCCCCAGAGCACAGACCAGTCGAGCCTATTCTTTACTCAGACCCGGCAAGGGGCTCTGACACCCAAGGCTGTGCTGTTGTACATACTCCTGGACTGGGAAAAGTTGTTATGGCTCCTTCACTGAGGCCCTGATCCTGCAACTTGAGCCGCATGGGGAAACCCTCGCATATAGCACTTCAACAGGGCTCTGCATGGGTGTAGGGTAAGGGTCCATCTAGATGGAACAGATTTCAGGATCGAGGGGCTTAAAAGTCTTGGGGAAGGGAGGCTTGTATATATCACAGCTATGATTTTTCTTGCCCCATTTTTGCCACATGACCAGTCCCAATTCAGAATGTGCCATTCCAAAGTGATCTGGATATTTTCACCCACACGGAGACAGTGCACACACACCTGCACACACACACACAAGCATCAGCAACGTTTATACACATTGCCGTAAGATATATTAAACATCTGCATGTGTCCCTGGAACTGATGAGCTGATGCAGTGGACTACTAGCTAATGTTTTTAATGTCTCATTGAATGGTTCTCAGTTCTAGCTATGAGAGGTTGGGGGAGCTCTTTAATCCAACGTGGATTATTTTCAATAATTAAGAAGGTTAATAAGACACTTACTAGCAGAGTACATTGCTTAAAACACAGATAGTCTTTATTTTAAGGTTTTCCCCCGATGTAAAAGTATTTTAGTGTTCTGATTAGAACATATAACACCTATCATTCTGGGAGAAGTAGGAGAAACAGGGGCTTAACCTAGTAGCAAATTCTAAAATATTTTAAGTACAAATTATTTACCTTAAAGTTCACTCTGAATTTTTCTTGCCATGGTAGTTAACTACTTATCAGGTTATCAAAGCAATGTGCAGGACAATGTACCCATCTCTTTCAGCAGTTTGACAGATGAGCCTTCCTAACTGGAATATGTTGTCTGTCACTTCACCATTGCGATACTGCTTCTGTGTTTGGGATTTTGAATTATTTTTTTTTTTTTAGCTAATGGTCTGTTTCTATGGAAATCTTTCAGAGATTAGGAGTTGATTTCAAAAATCATCCTCCATAAAGTCTCTTGATCATATTGTATGGCGTCTGCAATTTATAGAGGTAATCTTGTATCCCTCTGATACTTATGACATGTAGGAATAATTCCCTATGATGGTTAATCTCAATTCTATACCTTTTAAAAATATTAAAATATCTTTAAACCAGGGCTTGTTAAAAGGTAACTCTTACAGCCGATCTTCAGCTTCAATTGCTCCTGCAGGGGAAGTCATAATGATGAATTTGTGACATAATTTCTACGGCAACACGCTGTGATTTCATAAATGCGGGATGATGATTATAGTGCAGGATCAAGGTGAAGCTGGATTGTGATGGAAAAAAGCCCCTATTCAAATGCAAATTTTTCCATAATAGCAGAGGGGATAGTAGAAATTACTGGCAATTTATTTTATTTGCGATTAAGCTTCTCATTCGGTTTTCTCCAGTGTGAAAGTAACACTTTACAAGAGGAGAAGCAAAGAAATGGCAGAAAAGAGAGCTTAAAACAAACCAAAACAACCCTCTCTTGTGTTATGAGAATAAAATTGGTTGGTTTGATAATAATAATAAATTAATTGACTGGTATAATTAATAACAATGCTCTGTACCTCTACAGCTCCTGCCATCTTAAAGGGCATCACAAACCTTAATTGATTAAGCCACAGAACAGCCTCTGAGGTAAATCATATTATTAGCCTCATTTTACAGAGGGGACATGGGGTTAAGTGATTTGCTGAAGGTCATACAGTGAGTTAGTGTCAAAAATCAGGGTTAGATTTTCATTTGAAAGACCCATCAACTAACCAGTTGAGTTGTGGCTAATCAAATGTCAAACTGGCTGTTAGATTGTGATTTGAATAAAGTACACTAATCAAAATGAGCACAAATACCTGTAGTCATTTGCAATCTAGAAATCAATCAATCCTATATTGTCCATCACTAGGAATCAAAATAGGAAAGAATAAAGCTAGTACTGTTGTCTGGTGGCTCATTGGCTTCTAGTTAGCCATTCACTCTGGAATTGGGAGAAGCAAACTTTTTTTTGTTCCAAATAGCCTGGCATTTAATCTGTTTAGCTGAAGATTAAACTAATTGCTTCTGTAAGACACCATTCCCGTACCATCTAACATACATCTGTTAACTCTGGGAGGGATAAATGTGAACCAGTTGGCAGATGGTCTTTTGGATTTGAGTGGCCAACAGCCAAGTAGCTGCCAGTTGGGTGCTTGCAGAGATATAGTAAAGAAGTCATGCTACATGCATATTCCATTTGGTTACTTTTCTTTGTCTTAATGAAGATGGTGTCCAATGCAATAAAATGCCATTACACATCCCCCAAATGGAGTTGGTCGATAAAGTGCAGCTCCAAATCAGATCTGTCAGGGTGGAGTTAAGGAGGGGCTTTTATTTGTGTATAATATGCATGCAAAAACATTGCCCATATTATTAAATAATTATTTAAGAATGTGTCTAATTATTGCTCATCAATTCTATGTAGAAGAAATTCCTTTGATTAAACTAGCTTTCAAAAGCAAATTTACCTTCATTTCCACTAATCTGAAAGATTCATATTTATTGCATGAGACATAATATCATAGAGGGAATTGATAAATACCATTCAAAAAGCCACTTACACATCTTGCAACCTATAAGCCATTCTATTTTAAAACTATACAGTATTTACACAAGAACCTGCTCCATGAAAGTTATGGTCTTACTCATCTGGTAGGAATTGTCACATCAAGCATGTCAGAATCTATATAGAATCAAAGGCCATTATTTGGAATAGAAAATATCTTCCTAGGTAGTAGAACACTGATCAGAATGTATAAGAGGAAATGGAATAGAATGCATATGTTGTGGAGGGCAACCGGGAGGCATCTTGTTTGCCACTTGCCATTTTATATCCAAAACGGACATCTTGAAAAGGGCTCGCAGTGTTGACGGGTGTGATGCCAGTCTAGTGCAGGGATCATATTTTACAGTGACAATTAATTTTATTCCTTGGATGGGGCAGCTCCCACTGAAGGTGCTCTGCAGTGAGAGCTAGTTCCTTTCCCCATTTCAATGTAACCAGCAGCCAGTTGGCCAATAGCCATTCATTTCCAAAAGGCCAACTGGCAATTTGTTTACATGTGTCTCTCTCCAGTCTGCAGATGGGAGCTGGAGAGGGTGGAAAATGACATTAATTTATTTCCAGGGTGAGAATTTAAATAGAATGTATTGTACTAACAAAGTCTTCTATTCTGGTATGAACTAGCCACTGACTGTTGGAGAATAGCCACTAAAATCTAAAGCAGCATGTTGGGGAGAAAATAGTAGCAAGTATTTTTGTCTGGGACAGAGGAGAGTGTTTAACTGTGGAAATATTAGGGTTAGTTGTTGCAAGACAAATGTTTAATAGTCCAGTGCAAACAATGAAGTGGGCACCAATGACCGTTAGTGAATGGCTAATATTTAGTAGGCAGTGGTGCCATCATGTCCCTTCCTCAACTGATGTTTGCATACTCAAACACCATGAGGTCTTAAGATCAGTCAATAGAAAACTCTGGTTAGTAAGAATTGGTATTGAAAGTGACCAATGAGTCTGGTTTTAATGATATACCAATGTTATCAATAGCCCTTCTTAATTAGGGCCTGACCCAAACCCAGAGTAGTCAGTGGAATGATATCCATTGAATTCAATGGGTTTTGGATTGGGCCCTTCATGGAAACTTTTAAAAATCAGTTAATCCATGAGATTTCTTGTTTGTACCTATGGAATGGGAAATAAAAATCCCTGAGCTAGTAAGAAGACTGATAACCAGTAGGTAATACTTCTGTGCTGAATCACATAGGAAAATATATGCTCAAAGATAACATGGCTAAAATGAAGCTTTAATCCTATTTGAAGAGGCCTATGAAAGTGAAATTAAAACATTTTCATTCATGCCTTTGAACCTATTTTTCCTCATTCGATGCACCACAATGGTATAGATGCCAACCCTTGGCAGGGTTTTGTTGTAGCCTGTATTAATTAGCATGGTGACTAAGGGAAAGTTATTGCAATATTTATTTCCTTTTTCTGCACAAATATCTGATTCTGAACGTTTGTGCCGTGTTTAAGTTTTGGGACATGAAAATGGAAGACTAAGTTGAACTTCTGGCGTTATGCAGCACAGTTACTGAAATGTACTGTAATCATAATAGAATGTATTTAGATGCAAATTAATTTTTCAGTCTAAAAGGTGCACAATGTTACACTCATGGTCCATTTATGCCATGCTTCTTATCCAGAATGATCCCAAAGTTCTTTCCACAATTTACCAACAGATTTACAGAGAAAATCTCTAACTCTTTTGCTGTCCAGCAAAGTGCAACTTTGTAAGTGGAGTGTGCACTTTCTCCCGCTGAAATTATATTCTGCATGCTGAAATTCTCCTTGTAATTACCCAACTTGGAATGTTGCCAGGAAACCACGATTACCACCCCTGCTCTTGCAATAATGATCTTTAATGACTAAAAGATGATTAAGGCCTCATTCTCATCTGAAAAACTGCACCTGCAGCAAACCCTTCAGCACCGGGGTTGGTGCAGTGCTGACTCAGAAAAGTGCAGCTTGCTGAATTGCCAACACTGTAATAGAGTGGGTTAACGGCTGCGGTGTATTGGGCTGAATCTAAAACAGACACCAGTGTGGGGCTCTATTGGCAAGCAGGCCTACATAAACAAACAGCCCTGAAGGGGGTGGAGAGGAGAGGAGTGCAGGGAACAGAGAAGGGTGAATAAAGACGTCTTTGACTCAAATAAGGACACCTTTAAATTACTTACCGTTTTTTCCTTTGTAAAGGAAACCACTTCCTGCAGTGCTTGGGTTTTCCTTGGTGGTCTCCCATCCAATCCACTGATGTAACCTGACCTGGCTCAGCGTGTGAGCTGTATACACATACTGCTCAAGTGATTACGACCCTTCAGGACTAATGCACCACTTCTTTCGTCATCCAATGCAGCTCAGTGCTGCCTTCCTTAAATTCGGAGCAAGCCCATCTAACTAGCAATAAATTACCACTAAAATCAAAAAGCCCATTCTGTAGTGGTCTGATTAAACAGTTCTGCTAGAAGCCAGCAGTGTTTATCCTAAATTGACTGGTTATCAATTAACCAAGCCAACCACTCTAGTTAATATCCTGGCCAAATAAATGTTTGGGATATGGAAGAGGAAAATGCTAATGTGGGGTTGAGATACAATAAATGTCATAATTGAGCTATTTCACAAGAGGAGTTTATAGTCTTCCTGGTTTCGGACTGTAGGCACTATCACAGTATAAATATGAAATAAACATAATATGGCTAAAACCATATGGTTCTGTCTCGCATTGTAGATGGCACCAGTTGTGTTGCCTGAACCATGCTACAGCCCATGGAAAAGAGGGGCCGAGGGCAGGGAGCAGGCTCCAGGACCAGCCGCCATCTCGTCCTCCTCATCTCCGGGTGAGGCAGTGGCTGGCTCAGTAACTGCTCTGGCCTTAGAGGACAGCAGGGTCCTACAGCAACTGCTGAGATTGGTGGCCGAGAACCTGAACATTAAACCTGAGGAGGTGGTGGAGGAGGCCAACCCAATGGTCGACATTCTTTCCCCTCCAGGGCCATCCCATATCGCGCTGCAGCTGATTAAAACCATCAGCAATGCCACGCAGACCCTGTGGCAGACCCCGTCCTCATTGCCGCCTACCGCCAAGAGGTACAAAAGTGGAGATACTTTATCCCCTCAAAGGGGTACAAACACCTTTACATGCACTCCCAGCCGGATTCCCTGGTAGTGGACGCAGCCAACCAGTGCGAGTGCCAGGGCTACCAGGGGCCCTCTCCCAAGAATCAAGAGGCCAAAAAACTGGACCTCTTTGGGAGGAAAATGTATTCCATGGGGGGTTGCAACTCCATATCACTAACCATCAGGTGGTGGTTAGCAGGTACAATTATACTTGTGGGGCCATGCAAAAATTTGCAGAACTCCTCCCTATGGACTCTTGTGTGGAGTTTTCTGCAGCAGTAGAGGAGGGCAAATTAATTTCCCGTGCATCCCTGCAGGTGGCCCGGGATGCAGCAGATGCGGTGTCTCGCACCATGGCTATCGGGGTGGCCATGAGGAGGAGTTCCTGGCTGCACGTCTCTGGCCTCCCATACGAGGTGCAGCAGACAATCCAGGACCTCCCCTTTGAGGGTCAGTCTTTGTTTTCCGAGAAGACTGACTCTCGTCTGCACAGCCTCAAGGACTCTCGGGCCACCTTGAAGTCTCTGGGCCTCCACACCCCCACCACCCAACGGAGGCACTTCAGACCCCAATCTCTTCAGAGGAATTATCAACCTCAAGGTCATGAAGGAGAAATAGGAACTCAAGGAAGGGACCTCAATCCCTCCTCTGGCCAGGGTTCTGGCCAGTCTAAACCCTCCTCAGGCCCAAAACCGGCCTTTTGAAGGTGCGCCCAGGAGCGATGCACCGGTGCAAAGACTGGATCCATCCCGCCTTACCTTTTCATCCCGTCTATCCCCTTTCTACCATGCGTGGGCCTGTATTATGTCGGACTTCTGGGTGCTCCGCATGGTAGAGAGGGGATATTCACTCCAATTCTCTGCCCTCCTGCCCTTCCACCCCTCTTCCCCATCCCTCTTCAGGGACCCCTCTCATGAGCAACTCCTCATACAGGAGGTGCAATCACTCCTATTGCTGGAAGTGGTGGAAGAGGTTCCTCAGGAGCAGAAGGGCAAGGGCTTCTATTCCCGGTATTTCCGAATACCAAAAGCCAAAGGTGGACTCAGGCCCATCCTAGACCTGCAAGAGCTCAACAAGTTCATGAAGAAACTCAAGTTCTGCATGGTCTCCTTGGCCTCCTTCATCCCTTCCTTGGATCCAGGGGACTCGTATGCCACCCTCAACTTAAAGGACACATACTTTCATATAGCAATCACACCATCCCGCAGAAAATACCTCAGGTTTGTGGTGCACAACAACCATTTCCAGTTCACAGTCCTTCCATTCGGTCTGTCAGCAGTGCCTCAAGTATTTATGCATGGCAGTTGTGGCCGCGTCTCTACGCAGGCGCCAGGTACAGGTGTTCCCGTACCTTGACAACTGGCTGATCAAGGGCCACTCCAGGGCTCGAGTGGAGGTGCAAGTCAGATTCATCATTGCTACGTTTGACAAACTGGGCCTTCTCCTGAACGCGGGGAAGTCAACTCTGTCCCCTGTTCAGAGGATAGAGTTCATAGGGGCAGTGCTGAACTCGACCCAGGCCAGGGTGTACCTACTGGAATTGAGGCTCCAGGCCCTGGGCGACATCATTCAGAGTCTCAGGCATTTCCCCACAACCACAGCAAGGAATTGCCTCAAACTCATGGGACACACGGCCACTGGTACCTATGTGGTGCAACACGCCAGACTCAGACTCCAGCCGCTCCAATCATGGCTAGCCTCAGTGTATTGGCTGGTCAGAGACAGTTTGGATAGGGTCATGACTTTGCCTCACCCGGTCCTAGACTCCTTTCTGTGGTGACTCGATCTACAGCTAGTGTGCGCAAGGGTCCCCTTCGTCAACCCCAGCCGACTCTCTTGTTGGTTACGGATGCATCGGACTTGGGCTTGGGGGTGCACCTGGGAGACCTCAGGACACAAGGCCTCTGGTCTCAGGCAGAAATCGCTCTCCACATCAGTGTCAGAGAGCTGAGAGCGGTACACCTGGCATGTCAGACTTTCTGAGCCTTACGTGGGAGATGTGTATCAGTGATGACAGACAACACCATAGTGATGTTCTATATCAACAAAAGGTGGCGGGGTGCTTGCTCCTCTCCCCTGTACCAGGAAGCCCTCATGCTGTGGGACTTTTGTATAGAGCAGTCAGTACACCTGCAAGTATTGTACCTCCCTGGGGTACAGAACGAGTTAGCGGACTATCTCAGCAGGTTGTTCCATGACCATGAGTGGTTCCTATGCCCGGACATTGCAAACTCCATTTTCCATCAGTGGGACTTTCCCCAGGTAGACCTCTTTACCACACGGCATAACAGGAAGTGTCAGAAGTTCTGCTCCTTCCTGAATCACAGCCTGGGCTCCTTAGCAGACGCGTTTCTCCTCCCATGGGGAGGCCACCTCCCTATACGCATTCCTGCCTACCCCTCTTGTTCACAAGGTGCTCCTCAAGATACGGAGGGATCGAGCGGTGGTAATATTGATATCCCCAACCTGGCCACGCCAACACTGGTACACATTGCTTCTGGACATGTCTGTGGAAGCCCCAGACACTTTGCCACTCTTCCTGGACTTGATTACTCAGAATCACGGCCATCTCCAGCACCCAAATCTTGAGTAGTTGTACCTCACGTCTTGGAAGCTCTGTGGCTAAACCTGGTGGAGCTTTCCTGCTCGGACCAGGTTAGACAAGTCCTCCTTTGAAGTAGGAAACCCTCCACCAGGGCTACCTACCTTGCTAAGTGGAAGAGATTCTCAATCTGATTGGCACAGCATCGTTCATCCTCGACGCTCACCTCTATTCCACTCATATTGGACTACCTTTTCCATCTTAAGCAGCGGGTACTGTCCATGTCATCAGTAAGTGTTCACTTGGCTGCCATCTCTGCCTTCCATCCACGCGCAGCGGGCCGGTTGGTCTTTGCCAACCCTATGGTCAGCCATTTCCTCAAAGGTCTCCACAGGCTATATCTGCAAGTTTGACAGCCAGTCCCGGCCTGGGATCTCAACCTGGTCTTTTCCAGACTCATGGGACTGCCCTTTGAGCTGCTATTGACATGCTTCCTGCTCTACCTCTCATACAAGGTTGCATTTCTGGTAGCAATAAACTCAGCCATGATGGTGTCTGAGCTCAAGGCCCTAATATCAGAGCCTCCTTACACGGTGTTCTATAAGGACAAGGTTCAGCTTAGGCCCCACCTGGCTTTCCTCCCGAAGGTTGTCTCCCATTTCCACATCAACCAGGACATCTTTCTCCCAGTGTTATATCCTAAGCCACACTCAAGCGGCAGGGAGCAGAGGCGTCATTAGTTGGATGTCTGCAGAGTGTTAGCCTTTTACATTGAGAGAACAAGGCTGTTCTGAAAGTCCCTGCAACTTTTTGTGGCTGTGGCAGACAGAATGAAAGGTCTTCCAGTCTCCTCTCAATGAATTTCATTGTGAATCATGTCCTGGGTACGGGAGTGCTACACCCTGGCAGAGATGCCTGCCCCTCTGCTCACTGTGCACTCCACCAGGGCACAGACTTCTTCTGCAGCATTCCTGGTGCAGGTTCCCATTCAGGAAATATGCAGAGCAGCGACGTGGTCCTCCATACATACTTTCACCGCGCATTATGCAATTACCCAACAGGCCAGAGATGATGCGGCCTTTGGTGGAGCGGTGCTCCAATCAGTGAACAATTCCAACCCCACTTCCGTAAGTTAGGCTTGGGAGTCACCTGACTGGAATTGACATGAACAAGCACTCGAAGAATTAAAAACAGTTACTCACCTTTTTGAAACTGTTGTTCTTCGAGATGCATTGTTCATGTCCATGCCAATACTCACCCTCCTGCCCCGCTGTCGGAGTAGCTGGCAAGAAGGAACTGAAGGGGTGTCGGGTTGGCAGAGCACTGTATTGAGCGGCATGAGGGCACAACTTCAGGGGGCGCCCAGGCTGACCCTACGGGTACTGCTAGGGGAAAAATCTTCCGGCTGTCGGGCACACACCTAATTGGAATGGACATGAACAACATATCTTGAAGAACAACAGTTACGAAAAGGTGAGTAACTGTTTTTTCTGTAAACCGTAAAAGATACAACAGCAAAGGAGCAGAAGCCAGGTCTCCCTTGGGAAGGGGCAGTGGGATAGAGGAGAGACCACATCTTTTGGCCACAGTCCTTTTTATAAATGAAACGTGCTGCTCCTGTTGGTGTGCTGTATCTTATTTCTTGGTGTTGTCTGTGTGTTTTAAATATCCAGTTCTATCTGTCGAGAGTAAAGGGTGGTTTGTGTGTGTGTGTGTGTGTGAGGGGGTTGGATTGCAGAGCAAACATAATTCTCTTTAACTCTCTTGCTCCCTTAGGTTTTGTTTTACTTTGACTTTGTGCGCTGTGTCATAGTAACTGTGGCTGCAGTTAGGTGGACGGGATGGATAGCATGGGACAGAGTGTAATCATGTGAGTGTGATGCAATGGAGGAAGGAGCACGAGTGGATGTGTATTTTCAGGACTCCATGCTGTTCTTTCTATCTCGGGTGTATTTATAAGGATCTGCATAAGGACTCTTCTTGAATATCTGATTAATGTAAAGTGAAAGAGACACACTCACTTAAAAATAAAGTATAGCAAAATGTACTGTGAATGGAATCCATCGTAGTGCTGTGCTGCTGCTTAGATGTTCAAAGGGAAGGGCCCTGAGACTAACCTGGAAGAAACACATCAGATAAATCGCCAAGTCAATATGTGTGTATGTGTGAAGTCAATCAATACAGCAGACACTCAGACCTACACATTCTCAGGAAGGGAGCTTGTGTATTTTTCTCAGAAGGTCTTTTTGAGAAGAAGTGTGGGAGGTGTGGGGGGAAGCCCCAGATGATTTTTTAAAGGTGAATCAAAGAGTTAAAGGCAAACCAGGATGTTAGGAAGGTGCACATATGGAAGAAGCTCTTTTATTGAAACTACTGGCACATAAATCCAGAAAAGCCTTGTGGGTTGAGTCTAAGAAGCTTATCAAAATCAGCACCTAATCACAATGATCCTTCCATGTCCAAGCTTTTGGGAACCTGACCTTCAGAAACCTGATTCTTGAAACAAACACTAGGCTCTCTTAGGATACATGGCAGTTTAAGTAGCATTATAACATGAAGTGTGGAGGGCTGGGTATAGCCCCATCCCTCTGCACAGAAATATGACAAACTATGCAAGGATAATGTGTTATCACAAAACATTATGCCTCAAACCAATCAGGATGCTAAAAATTATCTATGAAGTTCATAGATTTTGTATAAAGGGTCTTTGATAATAAGCAATAATAACATACTAGTTGTGACTCCTTTAAAAAACAAACCAAGCCAAATAAACCAAAGGTGGGTTACAGAGTAACAGCCGTGTTAGTCTGTATTCGCAAAAAGAAAAGGAGTACTTGTGGCACCTTAGAGACTAACCAATTTATTTGAGCATAAGCTTTCGTGAGCTACAGCGAAGTGAGCTGTAGCTCACGAAAGCTTATGCTCAAATAAATTGGTTAGTCTCTAAGATGCCACAAGTACTCCTTTTCTTTTTGCAAAGGTGGGTTAATACACTAGACTTTCACCTTGTGATTACAAGTTTTGTGGGTTTATTATAGTCTCTGTCATCAAACCACCACACAATCTGATGTGATTCCTTGTAGTCTGCAGTGTTGTTGTAGCCGTGTTGGTCCCAGGATATTAAAGATACAAGATGGGTGGGGTAATATTTTTTTATTCTATTTAGAATTACCAGGGCATAGTTTCTGAAGGTGCTCTCCAGCTGTGTAAATACACATGAAACTTTTCTGTGTGTCTAAGTCACTAAAGTGTAAGTAAATGTGGGATTTTAAATGATGATTCCCCACCTCTTAGATGTGCTATGATGTCTAGCTTTTGCTGTATTTATTTGGAATGTATTTAGCAATTAGGTGGGAGATGAAGCGGGCTCAGAGTTAGCCTAGGGGACGCTCTGATTTACATGCATATATTTCAGAGACCTTTCTCCTTTTTGAAAGAGGAAAATGCATGTGCAGCAGAAACTGGTCTGGGCAAGTTACACCCCCTTTAAAGTAATTCCAGTTCAGTTTCTGTCATGTGAATTGCATTTTGCCTAACTTGAACATAGTCCAAGATGCACTGCGTAGTAGAATATGGCTTCATACTTGAAGACTGATCTTGTGAAAATGAATCCTGCTGGTGCTGACCCACAGAGGCGTTGTATTTTGGGAAAACAGCCAAATTGCCCAGAAAATGGTGAATCTCCAGCTGGGGGAATTAATGAAAATTTTTTTTTTTGCCAAAAAGCAATTTTTTTTGGCATTTCAAAAAGCCAGAAGTTTTTTTTATTTTTATTTTGGCTTGGATAAAAAATGTAAACACTCACCAAAATAGTTAGTGCATGGAAGTATTTGCAAAACAAGAGTAGGTCCAGCTATGCAGTGCTGGGAGGATAGACTTATGTTTCTTTTCTTGAAACCTTTTGAAATGGTTTTGTAGTTCAGTATGTGAGTTCTAATTTGTATCTTATTCTTTGCTAGATTTTACAGTATGACATCGACTCCCTCTAAAGAAGGGGTTTTCTTTTGATCTTTATACAAGCAGTATAATAAAGTTCCTGTGTGGTATATCACAATAAGCTATATATCAATGCTGCATATTATTCTCATGTACATAGTTTCCTCGAAGCCAATGTAAGTGCTACTTGCATGGTAAAGATTGCAGCATTAGGTCCTACATCACTTTACTACATGACACCTAAAGATTTTATATAATATTGAATGAAATATTTTCTGTCACATGTTCTAGGTTGATTGTTTTTCTTTTTAAATAAGAAGGCTCCTTCTTACTCATATAAGATGCTTGATTTCTGAAGTCCTCAGATTTATGCATTTTCCTAGTCTCTTTCTATTTCTCTGCATAGATGATGGGTTAACTTATATGCTTGTTATACAAGGCAAATGTAGATTTCTTTGCTTAAACAAATTCTATTGAATTGTGTATATATAACCAACCATGCATTGTTTAAAAAATATCAAGTTTAGTACGGGTATTTCCCAGCAGAGGTCTCTCTTTTGTTTCTGAGTAGAAATCTTATCAAAGCTTTTTTCCAAAACGCATGTAATTATTTTCTTAGAGGGACAAGGTGGGTGAGGTAATACCTTTTATTCGACCAACTTCTGTTGGTGAAAGAGACATGCTTTCGAGATACACAGAGCTCTTCTCCAGGTGTGGGGTTTTATTTTCTTAAACAGTTACCTGTATTAAGTTCCTCTGCAATATCACTTAGTAGTAGAATTGCCCAGTCATTTGGATTTTAGCAAAGGGAAGGATGGTAAATGTGATAACTGGTACATAGAAGAAAATGTTAATGTTGTTGGGCCTTGTTTTTCTGTCTACTTTAAATTAGGCTGCCACGATAAAATGAATGGCACGTTGACATATTAGAAAATGTGGGTTGTTCGCCTTTTTAAATCTGACTTCTTATACACAGCATTGACATTTAGGGTTAGATTTACCTTATGGTTCATAGAGAGACAATTCAGGCTTTTTGTGGCTAAGAATCTTATGAAGGAAAAAAATGAGCTGAGGACTATCTGTAGTAAGAGATCGGGGGGCGTGTTAGTCTGTATCCACAAAACCAACAAGGAGTTCACCCGGACTCTCTTGTAATAAGAGAGAATCCCTGTCCCAAAGAGTTTACAATCTAAATATGCAAGAAGTGGGCTGGGAAACAGAAACTCAGGCATGGGAAGAGACTAGCCCAAGGTCACACAGCAGGTCAGTGGCAGAGCTGGAGAAATCAGTGGAAAATATGTATTTCAAGAAATATGTGGCTAGGTGCTGGAATGGGGCAGCATATGTCAAGACCTTACAAAACAGGCTGTGTCAGGGCCCTGCTGAGAGAGGGAGAGAGAGAGGGTGTTGGACAGAGGCATCTAACTGGGGTCAGAGTGAACGAATGGCTAAACTGTAAAAATGCAGAGCAGGTCAGCAGCAGGGTTTCCCAAAAGTTATGACTTTTCTTTTCCCCCCTAACATGAAAAATGTTTACATGGGTCTGGCTAGAGAGGAAGATTGAGCTCATGGTTATAAGGCACCAGACTGGGACTCTGGAGACCTGAGTTCAGTTCTCTTCTTTGCCAGGCTCCAGGCTGGGCTACACTTAAAACGTAGGTCAACATAACTACTGCACTCAGGAGTGTGAAAAATACACACTCTTGAGCACCGTAGCTTTGCTGGCCTAAACTGTCCTGTAGATGTAGGTAGGTTGATGGAAGAATGCTTCTGACAACCTAGCTACCATGGGAGGCGGAAAACCCCCTTCCATTGCTGTAGACTATGCCTATGCTACAGGGGTATGCTGTCAATGTTTATTAAGTAAACCATCAATTGCAGCATCTGTCTCTCCCCCACTACTGCAGACTACATGTGAAACTAACAGCAATTCTTCTTGCCACTGTTTATATTTAAAAGTTTGGAATTTAGTGCAACTGGTATACTTCCTGATCAATGGTTGACCAGAAGCATCTCACTTTCTTCACATGGAAAAAAAATGATGAAAAGATACAATAAGTGATTAAAAGATACTAAATCACCTTCTCTCAAACAGAAAAGAGTTTGAACTTACCATATCAGACGTTGCTGAGCCGAAATTTATGCTCTTGAAGCTTATGGAGCTTGTTAGAAGCACTCTCCTATTCCAGAACAACAATCTGGATTGTATTGCGAAACAGTTCAGACCAAGGAATATGTGATAATGGTTTTTTATAAATGTGATAATTAGATTAAAGGGGTTTTTTTGGAGTTAGACTTGAAGATACTAATTAAATTCACATTGATAAGTCAACATATTGCTCATATGGATTAAAGCAGTTCTTTTGTTTAGATAGCATTAATTAAATTCACATATTTTGCTAATCCAGAATGGTTACATTTAAAACACAGAAGGCAAAAGTTGGAGCTTTGAAATGTGCTTCGCTGAATGTGTCTAATTTAGGCTACTTTTTTCCTTTTGAAAAAGCTAATCATTTAGAATTTTTAAGAAATTTGGGGGCTAATAGTTTGTGAAAATTTTATATCCTCTCGACAAAATGCTGTCAGAATGATGCATGCTTTTATTTAAATGCTGAGTGCTTAATTGCAGGTTTAAATTATGCTCAGTGATGAGGTAATAAAGTATTTCAGTAAATATGTCTCAGAGGAGAACTTGCTAAGGAAAAAACACACGCATTCCCAGTAGCCAGTCTGTTCAGGTCACTGTTTGAAAACTATAGGTCACATATCAAAGAATTATGACCTGCTGCTGGCTATATTTTTAGAGGTTAGGACTTCATAAATATGTCAAGGACTCTATGCAATGTTGCCCCAAAATGGACAGTGAGAAAAAGCCGCTGGATATTAGTTTTAAAAAATGAAGCTGATATTTGTGTTCTTGCAATAGAATCTTTCCATCATTTTAAATCTTAAAACAGTGCATTCATTGATGATTGTGTGACACAGAAATTTGAGAGAGATGTCAAATTCAGGACCCTTCGAAACGACCCAGCCTCAAATACAGAGCTTACTTTCAGAAATGCCAGAGCCAGTCTTCGGGCGGATACTGTGGTGAGGAGCCTGCTGGGGTGAAAACGTGAGGTGGCTGCTCCATCACCCTACTGTGGCTTTACCAAGAGAAGTCAATCTTCAACACCAGTGTGTGTGGGAGGGGGTGGAGCAAGGGGGGGTGAAAGGGCAGGGTTCACAGTCAGTGCAGAATGGAGATATGTGCACATCTAATACAGAAGAATACTCTGCACTGAAATCACCTTTTATCTGTGTATCTCTAATGTGGGCAAAGCACTTGGTTACCTGTGAGGCGGGGAAGTGAGGAGTAGGCTGACCAGATAGCAAGTGTCAAAAATCGGGACAGGTAGTGGGGAGCAATAGGTGCCTGTGTGAGAAAAAGACCCAAAAATCGGGACTGCCCCTATAAAATTGGGACATCTGGTCACCCTAGTGAGGAGGATAATTTTAAAACATTCTTTGCTACCCACCAGGTACAATAACTTCCATGTTGGCTGCATGATTCTGTCCTTTCTCCCATCCTTCCTTTCTCCCACCCTGCCCTGTGATGTCACCACCTGTTGCTTCTCTTGTCATGTCGGGCCCCATCCCCATTCAAAGTACAACCTACTGCAACTGGTTTGCCACCCCCGCACCTGACATGACTTACAATGGACATGAAAGGTTTTATTAGGACATGATTGGGTAGGGTGGTGGCCCTGCCACAGGGTTTTTCACAACATGTTGACCATGTGTCCTGTGAGTTTAAGCAGCCTGGTATGTATGGAAGCATGGCTGTACCAGTGCATTCTGGGAAATTGAGGGCCGGGACAGAGTGCTCAGAAGCAGCAGCATGTGGGGCACAAGGAACTGGGGATGAGGGTGCAGCCACAGAGGCATGATTAGTGGCTGCCATAACACAGGGACACTGGTACTCACTGGTTTCGGGAATATAAACATGTACCCGCTTAGATTATTGGCAAGGGTGAGACAGGGTCAGCCACCAAGGCTACTGAGCATTAAGTGCTTGTGTGCGTGTGTGTGTGTGTGTCGTGGTCACACAGCTTTTGAGGGCCAGCGCTGCTAACAGCTGCTTACCAACTTGGTTAAAAGCTGTCATTAACTAAATGAACCTAAACCCACCTAATGAATCTTCTACTGGAGTGCCCCCCTCCCCACCTGCTCCACTTCCAAGCCAACATATCTGGTGACACAGACGCAGTAGCCTACAAAATGCCTTCAGCACATGGTGTGATTTAAAAATCCAGCCGACTGTGTCCTGGGTCACAAATGCTCCCTTGTGCCAAAACAACAGAGAGCCACAGCTATTCAGGATGCTAATAGTAGCTGCTAGGAAGCATGAGGCGTGGAACGGTGGTACCAAAGTTCATTACTGATGTGGCCAGAATGACAACCAAAAGAAATACAAGCTACCCCACATCTGGCAATTGCAGGTGTGGGCTTTGGCCAGCAAATCCTCTCAGTATGTAAAAGGACACAGATACAGAGTGCTAGGCCCAGACTGAAATACCAACATACGATGAATCGAGCTTTCTAGGGAAATGTTAGATAGCCGCACCAAACCCCTGATGGGCCGCCTCACAAATGGTGGTACCGCACCAAGCTTTGAATGTAGGCAAGTTCAGCTGTGTGACTGGCTGCTACTTATTCACAAATTGATTTATTGCCCCAAGTAAATGTTTTCCCCATGGGTGAACCTGTGGCAAAGAGTTTAGGTCCAGGAGAACTCAGCAAGTCAGAGGTAGGAACAGAGTCCAGGATTCCTCCCTCTTACACCCTGTTCTGACTACCCCACAGTCTATGTGCTGATGAACCCTAAGTAAGTTGTGTTGGTGGGCTAGAAGCTGTCATCCTATCCTGGTCTAACCTGTGCTGTGGACTGAGGTACCTTAGGAACTACAGTCTTAGGCCAAGTGCAGACCAAGTGCAACAGTGAATGTTGACCACAGGGCATAGAAGCTGAACTCCACTGAAGGAACCTGTTGGTTTAAAAAGATCTACGATCTTAGGGCTAAGTATTCTCCTCTGTTCTGGGCTATGGTGAGGAGACCAGGAAGCACAGAAGGAGGGCAGCAGAGGCTACGCTAAGCACTTGTGCTTCACAATAGAGGTATCACAGCGTGGGAGTGGTTGCTGGTGAGAGGCACCGGGGACGGGGTGTAGGGGCAGTGGAGGCCCAGTGGCCTAACCACTAGATGACACTACCCATAAGCCCAGCCCCTGTCACACTTCCACAGAATCTTTTTGCAGGGCACTGCAGGAGTATTAATTCTCTGTGACCCAATGGGCACTGGGACAGCATGGGCTGCTAATCGCATTCTTCAGAAAACTTTTAAACCATGCAAAAAAATTTTTTTCAGACATGAGATTAAATCGTTCAGAGAAGAGGGCAAAATAAATGCTTTACAATCAATTCCCTTGCTCAATCAGACTCTCAGGCCTCCTGAAAGCTTCGACCTGTTCTCCTCTTTTCCTTCTTACATTTAAGAAAGTCAGAGCCAGTTAATCATAGCATCTTGTTATCAGCTAGAGAAGAGATCCAAGGGTGGAATTATAGCCAATTCATGAAGATGCCAGCCTAAATGTGTGTATTTGTGTGTGCATAAATAAGGTGATTTTAAGATTAAGAGTACATATTGTAAAGTAAGAGTAAAAATCCTCACTAGAGTGGTTTCAGAGTAGCAGCCGGGTTAGTCTGTATTCGCAAAAAGGAGTACTTGTGGGACCTTAGAGACTAACCAATTTATTTGAGCATAAGCTTTTGTGAGCTACAGCTCACTTCATCGGATGCGTTCACTAGAGTGTGGTAGTTACTGCAGGGTCTTGGAAGAATGCGGCCAGATTTTTGGTACTGGTGTTCGTTAGGTGGAGTTCAGGGACAGTCCTGTGGTGGGAGTGTATTTAAAACACTGTGACGTGGAGTGTTTTGTCCAAAGGGAAAGTGCAAATGGGAGGGACTGGCCCAGACTGGCCCACTTGGGGGAGCCGTTCACTGTAAGTCCTGCCTGGCAAACCAGCAGCTGTGCTCTGGAGAGTAGAAAGGGAGAGGAAAACTGATATAGGAAGAGGAGGAGAGGGAGCTAGTGGGGGTGTGGGAGACAACTGGGCCCTTCACCACCTACGGGACTTTATGGCTTAAATACTGAATAGTCACTGCACATGGACAGTTTGCAGGTGGAGTATAAAAACATGCACCTTAGAGCCATGCTTTCTACTGATTTCATGCCCCTGCTTCAGCTGAGATAGTTTTGTGTCTGACACCACTTGGATCTTTGATTTTTTTTTTCCTCACAGTCACTGATATGTGCTGTCAGACTTCATGAAGTTTTAATTTGCTTAGTGTACATGTTTTCGTTTTTAAATAAATAATCATAATGTGGCTGGGGAGAGAAAGGAGCCCAGGAGAAGATTACTTCTCCCCTCTCTGTCCTTCACAAGGTCTGCTGGAAGGGGACTCCCATTCCCTCTGAAACCCCACAGGCAGGGCATTAGTCCCCTGCAGGAGGTTCACAGAAGTGGGTCACCACCCTGTACATACTTAAAACTAGAAGTGAACTGATCATTCTCCCCATCCCCACAGAAGTTAAGATGCTCCTTATGGGACCCCTGCATGAGTCTTAAATGTTTGTGGACCACCATCTTTCACCTAAGTTTTATAGGAGGAAGGGTGACCTTTTGGTTAAGGCACTGGACTGGGACTCACGATGCTCCCAATGGCACTTGGGGCTTGTTTGCACAGGGAAGTTAGTGCACAGTAAGCTAACGTGGATTTAAAATGTTCTAGTGTGCACTAACTTCCTGTGTAGACACTCTTACTGCCCACTAAAAATGCCTTTGTGTGCTGCATTCTTAGTGCGCAGTAAGAATGTCTACATGGGGAGTCAGTGTGGAATAGCTAGAGTGCTTTAAATTCACACCCTTGCTTACTATGCATTAACTTCCCTGTGTAGACAAACGCTGAGATATCACAGTGATGGGGGCCATATAAATATCTATGTAATATGTTTATTTGTAGAGTATTGATAGCAGCCTTCAACTACCTGAAGGGGGGTTCCAAAGAGGATGGAGCTAGGTTGTTCTCAGTGGTGGCAGATGACAGAACAAGGAGCAATGGTCTCAAGTTGCAGTGGGGGAGGTCTAGGTTGAATATTAGGAAAAACTATTTCACTAGGAGGGTGGTGAGGCACTGGATGGGTTGCCTAGGGAGGTGGTGGAATCTCTATCCTTAGAGGTTTTTAAGGCTCGGCTTGACAAAGCCCTGGATGGGATGATTTAATTGGGGTTGGTCCTGCTTTGAGCAGGGGGTTGGACTAGATGACCTCCTGAGGTCTCTTCCAATCCTAATCTTCTATGACTCTGTAATTATTCAACCACTAGATGTCTTTGTGTGCTGTATAGAGTTCCAGAAAATAGGTAGTCTCTGGGTAAACAAAGGGGACAAAGCTGGAACTCAAGTTGTGTGGAAGCCTGTTTGTAGTTTTAAGAAGACAGATATCCATACATAATGACAACCTAGATAGATGGGAAGGGGGCATAGCTTTCCTACCATCTATGGGAGCAGCAGGGATACTAGACCTTCTTTCTTTCTTTCTTTCTTTCTTTCTTTCTCCCCACTCTCCTCCTCCAGCCCCCCACCAAATATGTCTCTTAGATTTGCAAGGGGGTGGAGGTTTTGTAGGCCTCCTGAGACTTGTGTGGAGGGCCAGCATGAACTGAACCTGCAAAATTGTAGATAATAATTCACCTTACTGGAAGCAATTATGTTCAAATGGGTTCTTATTTAAATCCATGCCCTTCTCCTTACCTGCCTTGCTTATCTGCCCGCTCATGGAGAACATTTTGGCTGCCAAAACACCTTTTTTATAAAAAAAGAGTCTACAAAAATTCTCGAATGAAAACATGAAGGGTCTACCTGGCCTTCTTTCTCAGCCCACATCCTACAGCAGTTAATGTTTTATTCCCAGAACCCTACACTTGTAAAGGTGGAGGTGAAGTTTCCAGTGTGACCCTGGAGCTCAGAAATACATCTCCAATCAGTGTTAGACACATTCTGTGTCATGCTGGTTGAAAAAGACAAGCAACGTCTTTCAGCTTTAAGAACAAAATCTAGGAACAAATGTGTATTGCACAGTCTCTAAAGCATTAGGTGTAAATGTCCTGTAATAACACTGAATCTTCACTATTTAGTCATTAGTGAATATTCTATTTTCTGTCAGTAAACACAATTCAAGCCCTTAGCCGTTAAGCTTCTTAGGATTCATAGCTGATGAGGGAGCAATTAGGACAGGATTTTAATGAATACACACAAACTCAGGTGTTCCTGCCAGGAAGACAGGCTAAGCTGAAGCTGCCTTTTTGTTTTAATTTGGAATATTGTTCAGAGAGATAAATGAGGGTAAAACACAATTAAACAGGAACCCTTAACTTTTGGACTAATTATATTAATCTTTCCCCTCATTATCTTTGTTTATCATCTGACTGTCAAACACACACTATAGCTCAAATTTTGCCCTTTGTTACCTTTGCAAATGCACTAAAGCTAGTGGGGCTGCAGGTGTATAACTTAGGGCAAAATTCTGCCCTCAGTGTCTCTAGGTATTTCATGCATGTACTTAGTAAATTCACTGATCAGCTGTAACAGCTAAAAACCACACACAGCAAACCTGGCTGATTTATTAGCTCTGACATCCAGCAGGTACCTCTTGGACAGTGTATTTGTTGCAAGTTAGAAACTAAACCAGGTTTAGCTTTTGCAGGTTTAATCTTCAGTGGAATTGGAAAAGAAGACACATACGCAAATATCAACTTTCCAGGTTACCATCATAGTTCTTCTGTGCTCCATCTTGGCTACTTGGCACCCTAATTCTATTCTATTAAGGTTCATGTACAACACCCATCATCATGTCATCTGAGTCCATCTCCATCGTCTAATGTGACCTGTTTCTGTGGGAGTATTTTTGGCATTGATATGGCAGAAACCCACCACTCAGTTGATATAGAAAGGAGACTATTGAAGAAAAAAGTATAATACAGGTTTTAAATCTGCTATTTAGTATGACTATTGAAACAATGCAGCACTGATGCTGAGGTTAGGAAAATGAGAACAAGGATGCAAGGCTACCTCTGAACATAAATATCTGCCATAGTGCTACCAGGTGCAATGCCAACTTGCCATCTTGTGAGCTGGGACTGTGATGGGGAAGGGAGAATGGAATGAGGAAGGAGCTGGGGACCATTCTGTGTCCATAAAGTATTAAAGTCAGTGTGCATTATACACACTAGTTCCAAATATACTAGAGAGGATTAAGCAGGTGGGTGCATCAATACCTATGACAGTGTATAGGCGGTGCCACAACAAAGGAGTTGTACTGGGGTCAAGAAAGAATGGGTGGTTACTGTCAGAGATGGAGAGCCTTTCTTTGCCTTTAATTGTGCCCTGGAACTGCATTGGGGTTGCTTAGGCAGGATTTGGGCCATGCTGTACCAATGGATGGGATTGAGGCAGGACTAGTTTAAGAATCTATCTCAGCACCTCTGTGGCCTTTCTCTCTGTGGTGTCTGAAGCCCTTGGAGTCACAGAAATGGACCTATTCCTTCTCTAGTTCTGTGTATCTTTTAATTTGTTTAATGAACATCTGACTTGAAATTTTTAGGTAGGTGAACTGCTGAAGCAATTAGAGGATTTTTCTGTGCTCCCCGCAGGCAGAGACAAGTGCCATGGTAGAAGGGGCCTGGACCTTTTTAGAGAGACTAGCCCTTCTGTCAGAGTTCTTCAGTATTTCTGCTTGAAGGCTCCGCTGCTTTGTTTTTCATGGCCTCTTACTTTCCTCACCCAGCTTTCAGTGTTTCCAAGCAGTACACAAGTATCTTTCCTCTCCATCCTCCTCCCTTTTTTTGAGCATTGTTGTATTTGCATGTAACCTGCTAATTATCTCAGGTTAACAATCTCTTTCTCTTCCAGGTAATGACATGCTGTTTCTCTCCAGCCTCAGCAGAGCTGTAGCTCTGTTACAATAATTTGTAATATTTCCTTTGTTAGAGAAACATTTATGTCTGTGTTCTCCTGTAAGATTTGATAATTAGAGTAAGGGATTCAATAATTACTACAGCAAGGGGCTTGTGGGTCTATCTCAGTAGGAGCTATGCTTTCTGTTGGGTTGGATTCAAGCCCTTGTGGGTGTGTTTTGATGAAAACAAAGAAGTATTTTCTTCAGCTTCATAAGGCAAAAGCCTCCACCAAAGGGTGGTGGTGGTGGTGCGGAAGAGAAGTGCTATGTAATTGGTGGGAAGGCAGCAATTTTGATGAGCAGCATTTCATTCCTGCAGTGTTTATAAAACCCATTGAGATTCTGTGTGGATGAAGAGTGCTATATAAATGCAAATTTCATTCATTTCTCTCATTCCATCAGTTCAGGCACAGGTGAATTGCAGTTCATGTACTTGTGAGTAATACGGACACTTAGGGGATGAATGTGTATTGCAGTGCATATAATTGGTGCAGTGTGTGTGATGAAAATGTTAGCCCTCAAGGCTCTGCACCTCCTGATCTGATCGAGGGATTGTCTTCTTTTCCCTGCAGTTCATCTGTGCCTTGGTTAGGTCTGGAGACTGCATGGCATTCAACAAAGCAGAGGTGTTGGCACACGACTATCTGGGGGAGGGTTTGTCGGGTTCTGTGCTAGAGTGCAGATTTCTAATCTACAGGCAGAGGGGTTCCCCTTCTGACTATAGAGGGGAACGTCACACTGCCTTCACCAGGGAAGAAAGGGAATGTCTCACTGTATGGGGCATAAAATGGTTCCAGGGATTAAGATTAGGGTAGGAGTGTTAGAGGTGGGAGGGAAATGATTTTCCCATTCTGCAATAGTTTTTGAGACTTAATTTTTTTTCTGTCCTGAATGGTGATGAAAAGTCAAGCTTGGACACTTTTGCAAATTTATAATCTGCAATTTTTTTAGATCAGGTCAATCAAAATGTTTTTGTTTTGATTTCAGCCCTTTTTAAAAAAAAATCACCTTTTTAACACAAATTAACTATAATTTCAAAACAAAATTGTTTTGAACTGGGATGTTTTGACAACTTTGTGACTTTGTTCAAAATGTTTTTGTATCAGGGGATTTATTGATGCTGACCCTTTCCTGCAAACAGTTTTGGTATTCATGAATTGGCATTTTCTGGGAGTGAGTGGGGAGGGCAAACATTTAGTTAGAAAATTCCTGACCAGTTCTAAGGCATGTTGCCTAAACATACATGTATTTGCTGCTGCCGCTGCTGCTGTTACATATGTTGGGCCAGATTCTGATACCCATATTCACATAATGAATAGTATCATAGCTTAAATCTTTGAGTCTTTGATGGGGGTCTATCAGGATTCTCTTGCCCCGGCTGGAGGCATTGCACCCTGATCCTCCCTGCTCAAGGAAAATCCATTTAGAGTGACTGACATTGAGATGTTTCAGAGTAGCAGCCGTGTTAGTCTGTATTCGCAAAAAGAAAAGGAGGACTTGTGGCACCTTAGAGACTAACCAATTTATTTGAGCATAAGCTTTCGTGAGCTACAGCTCACTTCATCGGATGCATAAAGTGGAAAGTACAGTGAGGAGATTTTATATATACACACAGACCATGAAAAAATATACATTGTAAGGAGAGTGATCACTTAAGATGAGCTATTACCAGCAGGAGAGTGGGGTGGGGGGAGAGAAACCCTTTTGAAGTGATAATCAAGGTGGGCCATTTCCAGCACATTTCCAGGAGTTAACAAGAACGTCTGAGGAACAGTGGAGGGGAGGTGGGGGGTGAGGAATAAACAAGGGGAAATAGTTTCACTTAGTATAATGACTCAACCACTCCCAGTCTCTATTCAAGCCTAAGTTAATTGTATCCAATTTGCAAATTAATTCCAATTCAGCAGTCTCTCATTGGAGTCTGTTTTCAAGTTTTTTTGTTGAAGGATAGTCACTTTGAGATCAGAAATCGAGTGTCCAGAGAGATTGAAGTGTTCTCCGACTGGTTTATGAATGTTATAATTCTTGACGTCTGATTTGTGTCCATTTATTCTTTTACGTAGAGACTGCCCAGTTTGGCCACTGTACATGGCAGAGGGGCATTGCTGGCACATGATGGCATATATCACATTGGTAGATGTGCAGGTGAACGAGCCTCTGATAGTGTGGCTGATGAGATAAGGCCCTCACCAGCAACCACACACCACACAACAGAACCACTAACCCAGGAACCTATCCTTGCAACAAAGCCCGTTGCCAACTGTGCCCACATATCTATTCAGGGGACACCATCATAGGGCCTAACCATAAGCTTTCGTGAGGATGACTGAGATGATCATTGAGATGATCCTCCAGAGGCCTAGAAGAGCCAGGGGGAAATACTGACCAATCAAGAACCGGCAGGACAGTTAAGAAGGCTTGTCAGCTGCTGTTCAGGAGCAGAGGTAGATTAGATTGGGATGGGTGAGGAGCAGTGACTCAGGGCTAGTTCAGAGCCTTGCTCTAAGCACTTGCCTTTGAAAACTTTGATGAGGGGAGGAGGCAGCCAATCCTGAGTTGCTTTTTTGTTACTTGATTGTTTAGAGACGACGCCATGCTTATGGTACAGGCTGCTCTGCCCCGAGGAGAGGGTCAAACCTTACAGACTAAGGTGGGGAGTGTCTGAAGTACCACACATGGTCCTGAAGGCAGCCCAACAGAGCGTGCATGGCTCCCACACAATTCCATTGAAATCAGTGAGGCTACTTGTGGAGTAAGGGGGTTACCCAACCTGAGTAAAGCTATCAGACTCTTCCCACCGTCTGTAAAAGCTGTTGCCTCCACAGACCCTGCTATTGATGCTGCTGAACTTCCTTGGACAGTGAGTTATGGGGAGCTCTCCTGATCTCTGTATGCATAGGTAAGCAACAAATGCTGGTTTCAAGGTGCCAGAATCTGTCCCATAGTGGGGGTATTATTTTCCCACTCAAGGATGGGGGGATTGTTTTATATAACAGGGATATACAGCATGTCACGTCATGTGAAAGCTAAAGTGATGCTACCTTACAGAGTGTTATCTAGTGGTTAAAGCACATGGCCAGCATCCGTGGTGTGTTCCCAGTTTTGCTACTGATTTTTCTGTGTGATCTTGGGTAAGTCACATCGCTCTGTGCCTCAGTTTCCCTATTTGTAAAAAGGATATGATGACTCCTAATTCACAAGGAGGCATGAGGTTTAATTAACATGTACTAAAGTGCTTTGAGCTCCTCACATTGTGGGCCTATGGAAGTGACAGATATTATCAGTAATAATACACTGACAACTGAAGAACTAAAAAGAAGTCTTTAACTCCTTGACCAGCTGAAGTAAACTAGCTCTTTTGTTTAATAATACTTAGCACTTACAGTGTTTTTCATCTTCAAACCATTTTACAAACATTAACTAACTATTCCTACTTCCATGAATCTGTCTGCCAATTTCTCCTCACACTCTATAGCTTCTGTCTCTCTTTCTACCTTCCTGCATCCTTATCCTTTTGGTACTTCATTAGTTCCTTCTGGAACTCTTATCTCCTGATTCATTTTATCTAGCTGCAATCCCATCTGCCCATCTCAGGCTCTTGGTCTCTTTGCTCACTACAGGTTGGTCTATGCCCCAGACTCTTGGGGCTGTGTGTTTGCCCTCTGGAGATGGAGGGGCCTTGAAAGGAGAAAGCAGGGGTGCTGGAACAATTTGTATAGTGGGGGTGCTGAAAGCTATTGAACCAAACTGTAAACCCTGAATATGATGGAAACCACTGCAAGCCAGGGGGTGCAGCAGCACCCCCAGCACCCCTAGTTCTAGCACCTATGGGAGAAAGAGAGCCCATTCATGTCTTACCATGATTAAAAATGTTACACTTTCCCATTCGTGAAAGCGGCTGCTTTAATTCAAGGTCAAAAGATGATACCTTTTATCAATCGGCTGTATTTTATTCACACAGAAACCATTGTCTGCTTCAGACGTTCTTTGAAGAAGCACTGAAAACCGTTATACATCACGGTAAGACACATAAACAATTCAGTTGAAATTATTTCTATTCCTTCATTTTCCTGGGTGGTGGTGGGCGTTTGGAACTTAATTAGTAGCAATGGCGGTTGAATCCTTTCAGGCAGGGTAAGGTCTGGAGAACATTGATATTCTGCAGGTCCTCAAGTGGAAGTATGATATTCTGTTCCAGGTCAGTGTAGGCAGCCATCTGTGTATGCTAACGAGAGATTTAGGCATGTAGTGACCAACCAGCACATCTCAGAATGGAGAGGGCTCATGAGATACAAATGGAGTTCTTGCATCTTCTAGATCCAATTAGTAATTTAGAGATTGGACAGGATCCAACCTCTTCATGGATTTTTTAAGGCTAGAAGGGATTATTCTGCTTAATCTTGCCTCAGTGTGGAGGGATGGACTAGGTGACCTCTTGCAGTCTCTTCAAACCCAATATTTCTATGATTCTGATAATCCAGTCTGACTCGTCTGCATGACACAGACCTTGGGTTTCATCCAGTGACTCGTGCATCGTGCTCTAGAACTTGTGGTTGAACTGGATCATCTGTTTTCAAAAGACAGCTAGTCTTAATTTTAAAGATTCCAAGTGATGGAGAATCCCCCTCATCACTTGAGCTATTCCACTGGCTAGTAATTACCTTCCCTGTTTGATGGGGGAAAATCACCATATATCTTGTTTGAATGTGTCAAACCTCAACTTGCCATTGGATTTTGTTATGTCTCTAATGCCCCAGTCAACTGAGACAATCAATGGGCTTTACTATATGTTCTGAAAGTCAGCAAATCTGTAACTCCTTTCAGACCAAGGTGGGTAGCAGGCATGTAACTCGCTGAAAACTACTTGCCACCAGCTTTTTCCTTTCCTCCTGCCCTCCATTTAAACCAGGGAGCTGTCAGTGTGTGCATCCCAACTGGTCACAATTGTTATGATATCACATGAGAGGGGTGCTCTCTAAGAAAGCCAGGTCCCAAACCTCAAAGGGTTTTTATGTCAAGGTCATCACCTTAAAGTTCTGCTGGAGATCAGATAGGAGCTGGTGTAGGTCAGAGCACTGTCAGAACTTGCTCCTGCGTAATGTGCTGCTTTAAAGGAGGCAGCTGCATTCCAATTGCAGTTTCTGAGGGGTCTTAAGGCATAGCCTGTGGTAGGGGCATTGCAACAATCCAGTGCTGGGGTGAGAAAGGCACAGGTAATTGGAAAGCCACATTGGCAGCTGCTGCTGCTACCTGCATATCTAGGAGCAGTTGAAGGTGAAGTATCCTCTGTCTGTTCTGGCACTATTCCAAATTAAGTGGTGACATGGCAATGTAATTCAAGTGCAGGTGCATTTGAAATTACAACTCCAGTATCCACAGTAGAGTGAGCAATTTTATTTGTCTCTATGTACTTTGGGCTAAATCTCGTTCCCACTCAAGTCAAAGGGATTTTTGCCAGGGACTTCAATAGTAGCAGAATCGGGCCCTATGGTACTAATGAGTAACAGCACTGTAGGTAGGATTCTGCTATATAAACACTAATACGTGCATTGTTCAAATATCCTCCCCCTGCAAATCAAATAAATTACTGTGCTTGGCAAAATCCTACTAGCATCCCTGGGCCAGCAAGAGAAACTGTACTGTATTTCTCAATTTTTTGCAAGATTCCTGGTATTTGTGTGCAGTAGAAACACAGACTATCATGGCATCCTTCGCCCCTGGAGGGCAGTTTACTGAATGTTTAATGGTTGGTAAACTGACAGTTTTTTTCCAGAGTGTGAGTCTGATGTGATTTGAAATTCACAAAATTGTTGATTACAAATCAGGGCCAGGGAAAGGTCAGCTAGAGTCCCAGATGGCTCAAAATCTTCCTCTCTGCTCCACTGCTTTGAAATAGGCATGAAGCAAAAGTCAATTGTCTATTTTAATCAAATCCCACCTGAATATGTGGTGTGCTATGCAGAGTTCTAGGAGATGATGGGAAAGCCTCACAATGGAAACGTTTCAGGGCCAAACATACCACTACATAAGGAAAAACCACTGATCACTACAATGGAATGAAGCAACATGGTGGTGGATAAGGAATGGGTTCGGCAAGGATATGTTCATTCATAGCAATAGCCACCTACTCTATTACTGTAAACTGCACTATAACCAGCCATAAATTCAGGATGACATCCATTCATTGGGCGTGGGTCAGTGGAATGCCATCCGTCCCATCCTGTACTAGCCTGCAGGAGAGTGGAGGGAGTAGCTGTACAGGGGCCCTCCACACCCCTTGTGCGCTCAGGAACTGGGATCTGTGCGGGTTCCAAATATTCTGGTGTGGAGGGTTTGAGGGTAGGCAGAGGCCACCAGCTCCAGGGACCACCACATAGGGAGGCACAGAGGGGCTGTAGAAAGTATTTCAGACTAGGGCCTGGAATGGCACCTGAGGAGGGACTATGGAGCTGCCTTTACATGTGGGTTGGTCCGGAAGGGCGGGTCCTCGATTCTGTCCTCTCCCCATCTGCCCTTTCCTCCCTCCAAGTTCCCTGCACAAAATCTCTCTTTCTGTTTTGGGGTTGTAAATTTCACTTGCTATTCATTAATGATACAGCTACACTCCTGCCAGCCTGTATGTGGAAGGCAGGCCGTCCTCAAAGCGAAGTGTTAACCCCTCAGAAGGCTGTGTTACTCTTCATTATTCTGCTGTCCTTCAACAACACAGATCCTGTCACTCTTCCTACTCCATTTGCTATACATGGGAGCTGGATGCTAGAGAAATGATATACAGGGCCTTGAGGAGATATGTGCAGTGAGTTGTGGTGGCATCTATTTGTTTGTCACCAGAGCAGCCTTTTGGAGATGCAGGATGTGACCCAAATGGGCTGAAACCCAAGACTCCTCAGCCCTCCATTGAAATGAGAACCCTGTTCATTGCCATGTAGTTTAATTTAAAAAGAAAAATGAATGGACTTGCTCTGAGTCTAGTCCCTATGGATTTGAGCTGCTGAAAATTTAGCTCACGGCTGCAAATCAGATCTGAGATTCATTAGACTACTTACTTGTTTAGTATGGTGATCCAGGGGTGGAAAGAGAGAGGTTCCAACAGTTCACCTCTTTGTCCCATCTGCAGCTCTTCATGGTGTGGCAGTGCAGGAGAAAAAGGGGAAAACTGTATTTTTACTGAGTTCTTCAAACCCGTGGTGTGTCTTCCCATCTTGGCTTTTTATAAATAGCTATCACATCTAGAATAATAAATCTGGCTCACTGAACCTCAAGGGAGTTGGTTTCCTGTTTATCTGTAAAAATGCCTCTAAAATTATCAAATTCATTATTACCTTTTTTTTTTTTTTTTAAGCTTTGTTCACTGCTGTGTCTGGCCACTAAAATACCAGCTAGGCCCAGAAAGGAAGTAGGACGCTAAATCCATTTGGTTTAGCCTGCAGTAGCATTATACCATGTGCACAGGAGAGTGCTGACATGCACACTTACTGAAACTCAGCTGCTCGGTCTTCTGCACAACTGTGCTGTCTCTGGGGCCAAATTCTCTGGTGGTTTAAACGGGTGCAGTTCCACTGATGTCCAGCAGAGAATTTGGTCCAGGACGCCAACTTATATGCAGTCTTTTTTTTCTGTGTCTATACAGCACCTAGCACAATGGGGTCCTGATCCATGACTGGGGCTCCAAGGTGCTATGATAATACAAATAATATTCCGAAAGTGTTTTCAGGTATGCTTAGCTGTGTACAAACTGCCATGCCTGTCCTGTAGACCTCCCATTATCACTTACCTGTGTGTGCCCTTCTTTAATGAATTAAAAAAAAATTCTCAAAGTTTGTTGAGTTCTTCTTAAATTAGCTTCACTTGCAGGCAGCTTATTTCTCCTATGATTTCTATGCCTTACTGAAGGTTTCCTGATGGATGCAGAAGCTGCTATATCTTAACTGAATAGCTTTGTAGATGTGGCCATAAGGATTGGTCTATAGAGGAATGACAATATATTTTAGTTACCTATTATGGGATGATATAACGCCCATTTCTGTGGCTTTTGTGGGCTTGCTCGAATTTCTGCTAGTCAGGGCGTTCTCTCTTTTTCATACATATTTGAGAAAATAACTTGTATTATCAACAATTGTTAATTTTTTTGATAAAAGAAAGCTAGTAGCTAAAATAACTTGCTTATAGTTTAGTTACTCAGTAGATGATTACCAATGATAATTCTATATTTTCTTCCAGATCATTGATAAAAGTGTTAAATAGGGGCTAAGAACAATCCCTGTGGGACCGCACTGGAAACACGCACGCCCACTCAATGCCATTTCCCCATTTATAATTACATTTTGAGACCTATCAGTTAGCCAGTTTTTAATCCATTTAACGTGTGCATGTTAATAAAAATGTTGTGTGGTACCAAGTCCATTTGTCCTAATTCAACAGAGTTCAACTGAGCAAGTTGGAGAGTGATGTCTACCCAGCAAAGCTGTGAAACAGAAATTCAATTTATAAGGATTATGTTATGATTCGGAAAAATAGCTTTACCACGTTCTTAAATACCACTGATGTCAGTGGGAACTTGGACATTTATCTCAAGTTATGTGCTTAAGTGCTTTGGTGAATAGGGATGGACTTAAGTAGGTTCTGTACTTAAGTGCTTTGCTGAATCAGGCCTGTATCCTCTGAATGAACTGTCACTGGCTGAAAATACCTTGAGGGCACAACACTTATGCATCTACAAAAAGCTAGCAACAGCCTTCAAAGAATGATTGATTTCTTGTTTTCCAAGTTATAAATTCACACTATTGTTCTGTTTAGTGGGGCAAGGGAGCTATTCAGAGCCATCTCTCTCTCTAATGTTTCTAGCTAGGCTTGGAAGGATTAGATTATTGGTAAATGTCAGTTTCACTGTTCACAAAAACTGACGAAAAATAGTTCAGTCGATGATAGAAATTTACAGTCAGGTAAAGTAGGAAACATGCTGCTTGGAAACTTATTGGAGTTTGATTTAACAATATTTGCTTTGTATATTTTAACGTGTGAAGTTGACAATTTGTGTCCTAACAGTTATAAAGCTTAACTTCAAGAATCTCAATGGCTAGGGTTATTAAATAATTGTCCATCACCCCACCACCGCCACAATTTCCCACAACCATGAAAGTGCAAATAAAAAAACCCACATACAAATAAACGCTACACGCAAAGCTAAAAACATTATTACTGTGGCAGTCAGAAAAACTAAACTGCATTCAGGTTGGGAGAGGGAAATAGAGAGCTATAGAGGGGGCAAACATGAAGCCTGACCCGAAGAATCCTTCCTTATTGACTTAACTGTGGTTAGTTGTGAAAGGATGAATAACATGAATGAGGGTTTGCAGGATCAGTTCCCAATGTTTCTAACATAGTGCTTCGTACTGTAGCCTGAGTATCACACAGGGTCCAACCCTGTACCGATTGACTTCAGTGGGAGTAGGAGCAGGCTGTAATGTGTACTGAATCATTCAGAACAGTGGTGTCTAACTCCTGTAGAGAGAGGAAAATACCAGTTTAATTGTCTTGGGGCCAGGGTAGAAATTTAGAAGTAGATACTCCGCTTGCTTCATAGGGTGCGCCCTCTGATGTCAAGAGAGGTGTGCTCAGAGATGCTGAGGATAATATGGCCTTTATGTAGTAACAAACTTTTACTGGCTAATCCTGCGCCTGTTGAAGTCAATAGCAAAGCTTCTATTGACGCACTGGTGTGGGATCGAGCCCTTAGGTTTGCACAGTGCCTAGCACTATGAAGGCCTGGTCCTGGTTGGCGTCTCTCAGGGCTGTTGTAATATAAATGGTTGCCATCATTATTTATTCAGTAAATTATCATTGCATTCAGTGTAACTTCATGGGAAAATACGCTCATGCTTAAGGTCACTGCTGTGTCCCTAACCTGTATTTCTTTTCCTTTCCCATCCTGCTTTTTGTGTGTCTCTTTTCCCCGTCTTTATGTCCCTTCTACGTTATTCTTTCTGCATTTCCTGCCCTGCAGGAAATCCTTATTCCCAACCCCATCCCACCACTAAAACAAGAAATGAAATACTTGAAATATCACCATTAACAATAATTAGACCTTGGAGTTAACACCCTAATTACACGAATGTGGCCAGGGACGTTTGACCCTCTCAGAATCATTGTCTCAGGCTTTCCGCTGCACTGAATCAGCTGCACTTGGGTCATATTGGAATGGTTTTTGCATCCATGAGGACTGAGCTTGATAAGTTTATTGAGGGGATGGTATGATGAGGTTGCCTACCATGGCATATGGACCATCTGTGGCTAGCAAATATCGTGAATGGCTGGAGATGTGAGACTAGATGGGAAGGGTTGTGAGTTACTACAGAGAATTCTTTCCCAAGTATCTGGCTGCTGGATCTTGCCGACATGCTCAGCATCTAACTGATCACCATATTTAGGGGTGGGAAGGAATTTTCCATAGGATCAGATTGGCAGAGACCCTGGGGGAGGGGTTCGCCTTCCTCTGCAGCTTGGGGACGGGGTCACTTGCTGGTTTGAATTGGGGTAAATGGTGGATTCTCTGTAACTTGAAGTCTTTAAATCAAGATTTGAGGACTTCAGTAACTCAGCCAGAGGTTAGGGGTCCATTACAGGAGACAGTGAGTGAAGTTCTGTGGCCTGTGATGTGCAGGAGGTCAGATTAGATGATCTTGATGGTCCTTTCTGGTTTTAAAGTCTCTGAGTCTCTAATAGTGAGTCTTAATTATTCTAAACCTTGAATTCTGCTTCTCAGTCAGTTGGCAACTATTAATTTTGCCAACTATTAATAGACGGTTAACTATTAATTTTGTGTTAGAAACTGTATTCAAATATAACCCCCAAAGAGTCCCGCTGATAGCGTGAGAGAGAGCTGCAGTACTGATAGCTGAGCCTGAGGCGTTGCTTGGGGTACGGAAGCACAGGAAACAGAAAGAGCAGCTTCATCTTGTACAGACGTGTTAGCAAAGGACTAGCAACAGAGAGCTGTCACTCAGCAGCCTTGTTCTGTCATTTGGTGTCATCCTGAGCTAACAGCACCAGTCTTAGTGTTCACTGCAAGTTACGTGTACGGAAAGGCCGGGGATTGATTGTGTGTCCCTTCAGACTTACTTTCACAAGTCAGGACTGACCTTATAATTCAACAGGGAAGCAAAGGCATGAGTGGGCCGGAACTACCCTTAAACACAAGCAAAGCAAATGGCCACTTAAGGCCTAGGTCCCATACAGGCTCAGAAACTTCCCTGCTTCACAGGTGAGGCTACAGCTGGAGGCGGTTTATGGCTTGATTCTTTCCCTGCCACTTCTGAGCTATAGCTAGGAGAACCCAGGGGGTACGCTTTGGAAAAGTAGGTCATGAGTGAAGATCATGCTCTCTAGGACTGTGGCTACTGCACAGGCTGAAGTTAATCAAAAAACCTTTGTTGTTGTTCGGGGTTTTTTTAATGGGATATTTCAAAATGAAACAAAATTTCCTTTCATTTTGATCCAAATTGAAACCTTTCCCATCGGAGTAGATTGGAATTGAAATCTCCAGTTCAATTTTGAAAAACTGGAACAAACTGGAAAATGCAATTTGTAACTAGACAACAATTTTCAGTTTTGTTTGGGGAAAAAACCTGAAGGAAAAAAAGTTAACTCAAAGCAACATTTTCTCACCAAAATTTTTGTTGTTTGCCAAACTCTAATTTTTGGCCAAAACGTGGTCTGGTCAAAAAACTTCAACTGGTTCCATTATTGTGTATATAGAGGGTAACATTTCTAGACTTGCAACAAATGTAATGTGTAGTGTAAGAAGAGGCAGTGTGGACCATTTTAAAATGCCTGTTCTGTGACTGAACAGTGCTGTGACTGTGTGTTGTACTTGGTTAAAGAAAACAAGGATGTTCTAGCCTACCAGTGCAATAGCACAGATTAGTGACTTTCACTGAAACTGCAACAAAAGTACTTTCTTGAAAATGAACGGTTGAATGTTCCTATAAAGTGATTTTTTTTTCTGTATTTTAGACCTCTGTTTAACACAGCAGTCACCAGATCATAGCAGCAATTTTAGACCATTCGTGCAGTGGTCGTTTACACGTCCAGCGGATGTAGTTCTGTGTGTACAGTGTCTAGCACAATGGAGTCCTGGTCCATGAGTGGGGCTCATAGATGACACTGCAATACAAATAATGATGTAGTTACACCCTGCCATGTAGCATAACATAAAAATATGGCTACGTGCATGAGAATTAATGCACACAATTAATTGAGGCCCCAGGCTTAGCTAATTTCTCATGGCCTTAACTGAAAAAATAAAATCTTAAATATGAGTGTCATTGGATTAAACAAGGTGGGAAATGTACATTCAGTCATGATGTAGTCTTGGCTAATTAGTAGCGTAGCCAAATGCTGATAGGCGTGATGGGGACAAGCAAGCTATTATTATTATTACAAATGTTGCAGCAAAACAGAACACATTCTGATGAGAAATTTTATCTTTATCATTTTTCACAAATCTAATGAACCTGTGATAATTTGTAATGAATTCCCTTCACTTTTGATTCAGCTGGGCAACCTTAGCAGGGGAGGTAGAGAAACAAGTTTGGTTCTTGCATTCAATCCACATCACAGTTTGGACACAACTAACTCAAACTTAAACTTCACGGTAACAAACTCCTGCCTCAAATGAGCAGGCTAAATAAATGCCACTTCTGGTCTATGGGTTTATTCTGCAACAGTCTCTCCAGCAATCTATGGGGTTCTTCATTCCTACTGAGCCATTACTGACTTGCATCATTTCAGTAGCAATGCTTTAAGTTTCTTCTTTCCACTGTAGCATATCAGAGAGAGCACCCCACTTGCTTCTGGCTTTATCTCTTGGCTTTCAACATCCTGGCTGTCCATGTGTTTTCAAACTGTCCCCAGGCCTGAAGGAACCTATGGTCAGCTTCTCCTCCTACATGACTTTGTGGCACAAAGGATATCTCTTCTACTAGACTAAATGGCCAGCGGGGTTGCTAATACAAACTTAAAATTATTGACCTGACTACTGATGCATGCCATAAGAAGCACACAAGATCAACTGTATTTTAGTACTGACAGTGGTTCGTGTGCTGCCTGCAGTGAGCACACCCCAACCTCATAGAGAAGAGAGGGGAAATGCTTGTCTGTGAAGCCTACTGTATTATCTACTGCTCCTGTCACTGAGAAGAGGGGAAACCATGCCTAATGCAGCCATTGTGCTTGCTGCCATTTCTGTTCATGCCTCCACTTTTCAGAGACTAACGCAAGCCTGCATGGGGAATGCTTTGGTATATCCCAGTAACACTGGAAGGATGAGATTGGTCCGGAATAGACTTTGTGGGATTCTGGAAGTGTTATTCCTATGGAGTAGACCATTTCCCTGGAAAGCCAATGTATGCCAGGAAATGGCATGAGAATGGATGAGTGGGTAGCATACACGGATCACTAATGTAGCTGTTGAAATTCTGCAAGCGTCAGAGATGTGTCACAGTGACAGCCCATTTTACTCTGCAGGAAGAGCATCCTGTGGCCAAGCTCCTTGGCTTCTTTGGCAAACTGGAAATGCAGTGGCAGCTTTAAGTCAGTTGTCAGACTGAGTGGCCCGTTTTCAGATGTAATTCAATAAAACTCCCTCTCAGTACGCAATACTCATTGGTTTGGTATATGTTTCTTAGGCTGTCTCAATCTATTTTCAATGTGCTGCAGATTTGGACAATGCCAATTTGGGACAATGCCTAAACTGCTGGGCTGGGGGAAGCTGAGACTTTAGCAGCTGAATAGGGAGCAGATGGGGTTTTAGCACCTACTTGGGAAGGTGAGGGAGGCATTTTGGCAGCCAGGCAGTGGTTGAGGCCTTTGGCTTGAGGTAGATGGGGGTTAGGTGAGTTTAACAGCATTGCTCGGGGGTGTGGATTTTTCACACCCTCTGAGCAACTTGGTTGTACTGACCTAATTCCCTAGTGTAGACCAGGCTTCAGGTTCTGCAGCACCATTCTGTGTCAAGAGGTGGGTTCTGTGATAAATTTCCCAATTGTGGAAAACAGAGGGGTTTTTGTTTGTCTTGCTCACTGAGATCCATTATTTAACACGGTAATGATGCTAAAAAGTAAAGATGAGCCATACACTTAAGCTAACATTCTTGAACTCCCATCATTAAAGATCATCTGTTGGACAGCCAGAATAAACTGCATGTAATTGCATGTTAATGGAGCAACAGTGGCCATTTGGGCTAATTGTAGAGGAGTATTGTCTTTCCAAAATTATGTCTACTACTCTAGTCATTTATACGATATAGGGTTAACAGAATTAATCTGACATAATCTCTACTCTGAGTTTAAGACTCTCTGCTAAAGAGAGAGAGACAAAGTAAATGCAGCTTGTATCTCTGATATTCCTTTATATAAAGCGACTTACTCATGTTAACATGAAAAATGGCAATATAGCAATTTTACACTGGATTTCTGGCCCTAGTTGATCTGAACCAATAACACAATTTCAGAACAGCATTCAGAGTAAATTGAATATGATAATCAGTTCTCCAACCGGAGAACACCCATTTCTGCACTAGACAGCAGAAGGCGGTTGGGAGGAGGGTTTTCTTGGTTGACTTAAGGTTAAGCCTGTGATTGTGCCAATTTATGTTTCTATTGTAGTGATGATATGTTCCCTTCTGCAGTCTTATTTCACTGTCGCATCAGTGTGTGTCATGAATGAACATTAATTCAAATCAAACACATAGTGAGGCTTTTGGGAATATCCCGGGATTAATGAAGTGAAGAACAATACAGAGCACACATTTTCTGGCTAGTATGTTCCGGAATAAACTCTCTTGTAGACTTCAGCACAAATAAAAAATGACTGTCTCATTTTGTGCTTGATCTTTGTGTGTCTTCTTTTTTAAAAATTGCAGAAGATGCATGTTCTGTTTAAGTCTTATTTGTATTACAGTAGCATGTGGAGGCCTCAAATGAGATCAGGGCCCCATTGTCTTAGGTACTGTATGTACACATAGAGTGAGACAGTCCCTGCCCAGAATTGCTTGCCGTTCTAAATAGATAAGGGTTGGGCAGAGATACAGAGCGGCAATGTGACTTGCCTGAGGTCATACAGCAGGTCAGTAACTGAGCTGGGAATAGAATGCGGGTTCCTTGAGTCCTGGTCCCGAGTCTTAGCCCCTGGACCACACTCCCGTTTCTGGAAGTTCTATTCCTGGCTCTGCTACGGAAACAGTGTGTTATGGGATTTGTTCTCTCTGCCAATGTGCCAGGTCTCCTTGCTCCCACTCCAGTGCCCAATCCACTAGACTATGTTGCATCCCAAGTTAATTAGTAGTGCATGTTACTAGCTGTGCATGTAAGAGTCTTCATGAACGCAGGTTAGGGATGAACAAGGTGAAAGCCTGTCAGTGTTTCATTAAAATAATGGACTAGAATCTGTAGATAAGATGTCTCCATGTGAGGGGAGATCCTTAAATATTGGGAAGGCAGGATACGTGTAATTTGTATTGCATTTAATTTTTTTATTTTACAAGCAGATTACTAAATCTGTAAACACAAGTTACATTTTTCTTCTAAGTGTATCTGACTAGACTAGCCAAATACCTTGATTTTCCTGGCACAGTTCTGAAATCAGTGTGTGACCCACGTTGTGGGACTCAGCCTAGCACGGTTCAAAATTATCACTGGATGGGCTGTGATTCATAAGCGTTAACATGGTTTTGTTTTGATTTATGGCACTGGCCACCTTGCTGGCCACTGACAGACCAGACAACTATGTGATTATTTGTCTGATGATGCGTAGGAACCTCAGTGGTGGAAGATGTTTGAAATGGGTGAGATGGAGAAGTACAGGAATCCACGGATGGTGTGTTGGTCAAAGGCCCTCTTTTGCCATTTCCAGTTCAGTAAAGCTAAAAATAGACAAAACCTTGGCTCACTAGGCAATGGATACCGATACAACAGATGACCCCAATGCCCAGGATATCAGAACTTGAGGAGATCCTAATGCAGACTTAATATCTTCTGTAATGCTTTGCTTCAGCTTCTAACCTGAATGCCTTCTCTTTAACCCTTTCCCCTTTCCTGGCTGTAGGGCAGGTCACTGAAGGGAGATCTTGTTTTCTCTGTATTGCAGCTTTCAAAAGTTGGGTCTCCCTGCCAACTGCAGAGGTAGTATGACAGAGTGAGAGTAGCCTAGGGCTGACTCACCACTCTGTAAGCTTCCCTATATGGGCCACATTGGGAAATATTTGATTAGGACTGGATGATTAACCAGTTAACAAGGGGATTCCACTCCTCTGCTGGGGACTGTTAAATGGGGAACAGAAAGGGAGAGAGGTGTGGAAGGAACGGCAGAGAAGCTCAGGATCTCAGAAAAGTGAGACCTCTTTCCCGGCCCTCGCACCCTGTGTCTAGGGGGTTTCTTGAGGCTTGGAGAAAACCATGTGGTCATGGGATATGAAGCTGCATAAAAGACATTGTAAATAAAGTACACTGTGGTGTGAGCTTCTGTCAGAATGCATGAGGACTGCTTGCTAAGAGAAATCCAGGGTGAGGGAGCACACCCTGTGACAGGTAGCAATGAGACAGATGCCATTTTGTGTTTCAGTTCAGATGCAGAATGTTACAGAATGAATCGCTCTTCTGGATATTCGATTTGTTCATTATTTGCTTGTTGTTTTTTCTAAACTGAAATAAGCCATCGAGACTGAAAAGTGCTTCTCTTCTTCCTTCTGTGTGAGGGAACATACCACTGGCAAACACGTTTGTTATGATCATAGAAGTAGAAGTCCTTCTGCTATGTCTACGTTTTCCCATATCACACTTATTTGTATCCCAAAGGACTCTGAATCTTGTTTTAGGGCAAGATCTTATTCCACCTTTTCTTTTCTCCCAAGAGGAGTTCAGTGTTTTACAGTAACTGGCAGTGTTCAAAGTCTTCCTGTGTCAGAACTGCCATTTCTTGTGGGCTGGCATTGGACCTCCTCTCCTCTAAAGATCTCTATTGACCCCTAGGTTGGAGAGTGGCTGTGGCTTTTCCCTGGGTAGCAAAAGTATCAGCAGTTGGGAGTATTACCAAGGGCAGATTTTTCTTTTTCAGCAACTTTTATAGAACCAAGTCTAACTCTATCAATAAACATAATAAGACTGCTTACAAAGGCTTGCACTACAACCCAATACAGTTGCAAGAAGACATTTTCCTGTGCATGGTTTTTGAACTGTCCACATGAGTAAATATCTGTGGATGAATCTAGAGATATTGCTAGTGTGAAATTCATTACGTTTTGGATTTATTTTGAGGATATATGACAAACACCAACACAACCATGTAGATTTCTTTGAACGTTGACATAGTTTAGCAGAAAGCAGTGTTTGGCCCTTGAGGAACTAGTTTTCAGGAACTAGTGCTCCTAGTGGATCAGTACTCTGAAACTATTTGAATTTTGCAAAAACCCCTTTTGATTCTTTCCTGGTTCATTCCATGGGAGAACTTAGATACTTTGTGAAATGGTGTGCCAATTCACTTGTGCTTTTTCTGGTAACAGCTGGCACTGACGCTATGCTGACTTTAAAATATGATTCAGTCAAACTAGTTTGTTTGACTTGCTGAATGATCAGACATGACGGAATGTTTGCATCCAGAAGATCTCAAATTCCCCCCAAGACCCAGTTCCACATTGGCAGTTCTGGCCTCCAGGGCCATTCTGTTTGAAACAATTACAGTTTTTAATTTTTGAATGCATTTTTAAAAAAAAGCAGCCAAGTACAAAGATTAACCCATAGGTTTTGCCCTCCTGAAGAAAGTGTGTGAATTCATTGCAACATCCTGCCTTTTAACTGGGGAGAGGAAATTCAGATCCTCTCGGACATTGTACCCTGTATATTTGAGAGCAAATAATGGACCAATAACACAAAAGTTCATCATGTGGTGGTAGGGCCTCTCCTTTAGGGTGTTTGAAATTACTGAAGTGTCTTAGGTTGTGATCTACTTTACTTCTGCGCCTTGTTTCTCTGACCAGATTGGGCTAAAAGTAAAAAGTAAAACAGGAGGTGAAAACCCTTACTTCTGTTTGTTAATCTTTCTTCTTCTATCTTTCTTTTTTTTTTCTTCTTTTTAGTAGCAAGGCTCTTTTTTTCTCTCTTTTGCCTCAATAGAAAGAAAAAAAGTTTTGTCAGCACTCCTGTTTCTTTTGTTGTTTTCTTTTTCTCAGAAGTCTTTTCTGCTTTTATCCTAATCCCAGTCATGCATGAGAGAACAGTTGTGCTCTGTTGTTTGTCTGTTCTGCTAGTTTTGAATCAGTAGGGCTCCTGCTTTGTTCTCTTTATTTTCTGAACACAGAAAGGTAAAAGAGTAGGAATAGTGATTGAAACTCTTAAGAGAAATTTAGATTTAATTCATTTTTGCCATGTTGGTAATAATTAAGGGACTATGACAAATAAAAAAACAAAACAAAACCAAAAAACTCCTCTGAGATCAGATTTTCCTTATCTGGAACATTTTTTAACTTGTAGCCCTTGAGACATTGCATTTTTACCCACATCATCCGATTTATTCACTCTGTGGAACCAGCTAACGATTTAACGTATGCCAATTTTTTGCCCACCACTCGGAATTGTTCCTTTGTAGGAACTGTTTTTTGATTCAAACACATATATTTGAAAAGCTGTATTAAGCTTCTTTACCTGATGTGATGTGAGCATGATTCTCAAGCCAGAACTGGGTTTTAAGACATACATTTATGGCCTTTAAACCCATCCACATTCTGGAGAGCTGTTTGTTTGAGGCATGTATTGCAGAACCACTGCCAATTTAAAAAAAATATTTTAAATTATTTCTGTAATATTTTGACAAAGTTCATGATAAATAGTCTGAATCATTTAACAAATTAAACTAAGACTAAACACAAATCCATCTGTTTCTGTTTCATCCTTGCAAAATAAACCTTTTATGATTTTGGTATCCAACATGTGCTTGTTCTCTGTTGCCATGGAAATGCTATAGGCCTGAAATTTTTCACAGGCTCTTACTATGAAGTTTTTGAAAACTGTTTTGATTAATTTTTCCTCCACTTCAACTTCTCTCTCACTTAAACTGTTTTCTCTTTTGTTTCACACTTGATTTATGGCAGGTCGCTGTCATTTAAATAGATGTGCATTTTGAAATTCCTTCTTTCTGTTCTAATGCAAAGAAAAAATAACCCATGCAAGTCATGCTCAAAGACTTGGTTATTGTTGCTTGCTGGATTTCTGCTCTCTGTGGTTGTCGGGCCTAATTCAAAGTAATTCAGGCTACTCAGTGGGGGCAGTGCATAGCTCCACAGGAAATTATGATAGCAAAAGTCTTCCTGTAGAGTTCTGCACTTGGCACTACAAAGTGCCTCAGGCTGCAGTTACCTGAATAGGGTTGAATTAGACCAGACAACCGCATCATCCCACTTCTTAATCTATTAGAGCGATATACAAGTGGCAATTGTTGATTGCAAAAATGGGATTAAGAGGCTCTTCAAGTGAATTGATTTTCTTGTGAGAACAAAAAGAGGAAAGAGAAGCCTAGTTTGAATCACACAGCTAGAAAGTTTCGTGAATGGGTTCCACTCCAAATGTTAGAATTAAAGCAATCAGTGTTTCCCCATGGGGTATGCAGGTGAGAGGAATAAACTGCTGGAAAATAGAAAATTATGTCTAAAATTTAAAAAAAGTTTGTGGCGTTCTTGCCACAAGACTTGCCAAAGCATGGAACTCTTTCCCCCCCGACAGCAGCAACAACTCCTTGTTTTAACTTTGGCACACAGGAATTTGTTGCTGTTCATCAGTCTCCATTTATTACTCTTTAATCTTTCTTTTCGCTGACCTATTTTAATTTTTTTGTTTTAACTCAGGTAAATTAAAGGGAGCAAAGGGACTATTTTAGTTTCTTTGACACTTTCTTCTAAAATCTTACTTGACATTTAAAAAAATTTTTATGTACCGAGACCAAATAAATCTTTGCTCTCTAGTATGAGGCATCCAAGGTTTGGTATATCTGCTGCTCTAGGGAAGAGCCTTTTAGGTTATTTTGAATTGTATTTTCAGAATGTGATAGTAACTCTGCCTTAGCTAATATTTCTGCCATCTCCTGAAGGTCTATTTCAAAAGAAAAGTATTATTTTTGCCAGTGCAGCCAAGTTTTATTAGGGTGAATAACACAAATCTCTTGTCACTCTTACAACAGACAATTGGAAAAGTAATTTGGCTGTAATTGGTTTAATGTACAGGCCTTTGCAAAATGAACACGCTGTATTTGTTTTTAGATGATCCTCAATGAAATTGGAAATCATTCTGCCTTGACTAAAGAGCCATTGAAAGACAAGGTACAGGATGTACATTCACTTGCCTATGATAATTTCTAAAATGATATTTAGCTCCACTTGGAAGTTAGCTGGTTTGTATGGCATATCATGCATCACAAATGTATCTGGAATGATCACCTATCTCACAGCTTTAGCTGTCAGAAGTTCCAAGAGTGTGGAGAATAGAAATGACACACTGATGCCAGCTGGGGAAAAGGAACTGACCAGAGCAGATGGAGGGAAGCCTTGTCTTACCTCTGGCTTTAGGACATGTCACATACCAACTAGTAGTAAATTTCCAATTCTTGGCCACTGAAATTAGTGGTTTAAGCATTTGCCACATTTAAATAGCATCATGTGTGTTGTCATGATTACAGCTCTGAATGTGAATATGAAATCTTCACATTCCTGAGACAACACAGAAGGAAACTCTTGGAGATCACATAGGAGAGAAGTGTGTGGCATTAACTCACTGTTTAGGAGTTGGAGTTAGGGAAGGAGATGATAGGTGATGCCACCTTTGTTTACAGCCATAGAAAGAAGACTGTCTCTTCCATCTTCAAAGATCTTTTTGGGGAAGGAAGAAAGAGGTACAATTTAGCCATTCAGTGCTCCCTATGCACACTGATGTGCCTGTTCTTCTAAAGTGCTATTCAGCACCACTGGCTAGTGTTTTTTAATTTGTCATTTTGCTTCCTAAGCATGGATCCTTATCAACAAACAGCTCTGTAAGAAATATATTGGAGCAGAAACAGCTGATGGATTCATTACCGGTTTGCAGCTCTGATGACAAGCAGGGAAGGATGCAGCTGATCAGCTCTTGACCTGTGGGTGGCACTGCATTCAATAAGAACTTTGTAAGAGGGGCTTCAGGCGAAAGGGCAGAAGCAAACTCAGAACAAAAGAAAGGCATCTGGGCGTTAGTTGGTAATATTTTATTTAAGAAGTTGACTAAATTAATTGATTGCAAAATCTTCACATTAGCAGATGAGGATACGTATTTTAAAAGAAATGGTGGCGTTTTGGCAAGGAGAGATCTTTTCTGTGGCAAAAAGAACCACTGAGATTATTCTTGTAAGAGCTCAAAGTTTGAATGACATAGTAAGACAAAATATGTATCTCATAAGGAAAAAATTACCTACAGTTTTGTTATTTACATGAAAATGTGATCATAATCAGTTACGGTAATATCCTTCCTGCGGTATTCAAGGCTCTTTCTTCTGCTTCTGTTGTTACTTCAGTTGTAATAGCTTTCCTAGGTTTAATTCCAAAGATGTAATTTTATTGGGGGCACTGCTTCTTCAGGTGAATTTTTCCAAAATCTTTGTCAGGCGGTGAAAGAGGTATTGGCCGGCAGTTCTGCATCCTACATGGGATAGATAAATTGGGGGATAATGATCTGTTTGTAATAATGTTGCTTTTTCTAATTACTGTACATTAATTGTTCCATATTTAATTACCTAAAATTGCATAAGACTTGAGTAGTGTCTTTGCACATGCTATCAATTATGTCATAATAAATTAATTTACTTTTCAGGATTCACCGTAGCTGATTGTTGGGCTTCTGTTCCTGCTTGACTGTTCTGACTCTGAACAGGTTTATTCAGCTGTTGTCTGCTAAGCTCTACAGAAAAGAACAATGGCTTCTGATCTGCCTTTTATGGTTTATTGGAAACTGGTGGTCCGCACTACAGCTTTGGTCAGTGATTAACCAGAGTGAAAACAAACTACACAAGGCTAAGTTGATGTTGGAGGAGGAATGAGCCCACTTCATTAAGGCTTTAAGAGGAAACCTTTTCTTCTTCAATGCTTGTTCAAAACTTTTCAGGTCTCTATTTAATCACGTAATTCTCTCTAAGTAGCAAGGGAAGCTTGCTGCACAGCAAGAGGTCTTTTGCCACATGACAACTTAGAAAGATAAATTATATATAAATATCTTCATGGTTTTGTGCAGAGGAAACCAACTTTAGTTTTACCGTGTGAAACTAATTCACTTCTTTCTTTAAGGGGAAGAGCTAGTACTTTCTCATGTCAAAATGTACAAGGAAAAGCCTTTAATGCCATTATCTCTTTTGGCATATATATGTAAGATGAGCAATTCATATCTGGCTAGAGCTAGACCAAGGCTTTAGAAGAGGAAAAAATAGAGGCAGCAATAACCACAACACTTTAAAAGGACGGTGGTATGGATGCAGGCTGAGCTGAAACCAAAGAGCTTACTATGGGGTATCTGATTCTGACTTCATGAGAAATCAAATCCTCTAATGCCACTCCAAGGCTTTTTGTGGACTGAAACTGTAGACAGCCATAAGCCTGGGAAGTTATATATTACAAATATTGTAGCAGGTATGAGATGGATTGATTAGGTGCTACCAGTCTTCTTTCTCCATATACATGGTGCATAGCCTCCTCAACTGCCCATGAGGTCCATTCTGGCATTGTGCTGAGAAGTCATACAAAGTGAATTATGTTGCAGTGGACCACATACTTTTCTGTAAATTTATTTTTTAATATGGCAGTTCATTATAATTTGGGGAGCATGACTGAAACTCAAAGCAGAGTGATGATAAATCAGCTACTTTGCATACCCAGGTCATCTAGCAATAGGCAAGCACCTTGCTATTACTGCAGGCCCCCTACATTAGCAGCACTTAATAACTCAAATAGCCCACTATAACAAATAGTTGGTGAACATTACAGAAGTAAGAATGAATGGTGAGTTGCTGTACAGACATATTTAAAAAGTCCTTGAACTGTTTTTTGTAGAAACTTTGCTGTCTTTAGCAGGCATTTAACAGCTGATGATTAAGGCTCTGATTCTGCAAATACTTGGAAATGTGAATAACTTTACAGATGTGAATAAAGTTCATAACTGAAACCCAAGGTCCCAATTCAACAAAACACTTGATCAGGTGCTAACGTGCTTTGCTAAGTTGGGGCCTGCGTTTTGCAGTGTTATAAATGTTGAGCAGGTGGCTGGGTGTTCTCACCGATGAAGGTTGGGATTTTGTTTTGTGATTTCGCTCTTCTATTTTGAGCAATTGCTTTTTGAAATGAAAATGGAGAGCTATAAAAAATACAGTCTATAAATAAACCATAGATAAAAAATTAACACACATCCATATAACCACTAGAGTTTATATGGTTTGCTTCTTGGCCTGGGTATTTCAAACTGTTCAGAGACTTATTTGTTAGGGTTTACTTTAACCCTCCCCTTCCCCATTTTTCATATGAACGGAATGCTTTATGGCACCCATAGATCAAATAAAAGGTTTTCTATGCTACCATGTTAATGTGGTGCTTCCAGGTTTGGATGGAGGCCTACTAGGGGGAGAGGGTAGTTTTATTGCTACACCCATTCAGTCTTTGCTCTTTCAGTTGAAGCTGCCAGTTGTATGGTTTCACACAGGCCACTTTACAGATATAGCAACCACTTTCTGTCCCTGCTGTCATGGGCTGGCTTTGAACAAGCCACCCAGAAGGGAAAAGCATCTTTATTCCATGACTGCTCCTCTGAGCGATCCAATCTCCCCTTGTAAGGTGTTTAAACCACCTGAAAATCTTGGAGGCTCAGATTTAATGCTGTGTTGCTTTTTGAAGGATGTAACTCGTTAAACCAGGTGTAGGGCTGGGAGAAGCAAAGCAGCTGAGCAAAACATAAGAATGAACAAAACCTGCAGCTCCCACCTGAGCTGTCTGAAGGCTGGGATGAGCATTCCCATATCTGCTCTGAGGCGCCCCAGGGCACCCCTTCATCTTTGTTGATGTTTTGTCAGATAGGTATCAACAAGTCTGGCTGTCTGCTGGGATTCAAAACATGCATGCTCCAGGGCTTCCCCAAGGCGAGAAGTGCAGTGTGCACTGGAGGGCACTTCTGATGTGGGGAAAGTGCACAACATGAAAGAGCTGAAGACAGTAGGCAGTCCAACAGGGCAATTGTCTGCCTCATTGAGTGTCTTGTCTTGGACCCAGTGACTTCCATTCTCTTTCTCTCCCTCTATGCTGCTCTCTTCTCCTCGGTACAGTACAGACTAGACAGTACCCAGTACAGACTCAGTACAGACTAGACAGTACCCAGGTCTCCTACCAACAGAGTGTCAAATACCTATTCTGACCAGGGAAAATTCACCACCTACCATAAAACAGGCAATCATCCAGCCACTACTAAATAATCCACTGCTTTTCATACAGTAGTAGCATTTAAGGCCAGAAGGGACCATTAGATCATCTAATCTGACATCCTGTATAGCTCTGGCAGGGCTGGCTAGAAAACAAGAATTTCATTTTGGCAAGAATGTCAAGGTTTTGAAATACGTTTTCATGCCTCATCAGAATAAAAATATGACCCTTCAAAATGTTCCATGTTTGAGAGCATGCCTCTCTAGCTGGGTGGTTAGGGGACTGGCCTGGGATGTGGTTGACTTTGGTTTCAGGCCCTTTTGTGTCTGATTCAGAGCAGAGACTTGACCCTGGGTCTTCCATGTTCCAGGTGACTACCCTAACCATCAGGCTGTTCTGGGGTGGATCTCTCTCTCTCTCTCTCTCTTCCCACCTCCAGAAATTCCATCCTGGACCTAAAAAACCTTCCTATCAAAACTGATATGTTTCTGTGAAAGTTTCAGTTTCAATGAATTGGCATTTTCTGATGGGGAAACAAATATTTTGTCAAACTCCCCTGTTTATACATCCAAGGATCACACTAGCCCTTTTTTGCCACAGCATTGCACTGGGAGCTCATGTTGAGTTGCTTGTCCAATGTGACCGCTAAATCCTTTTCAGAGCCCACTGCTTTCCAGGATACAGTCTCCCATTCTGCAATTATGGCTTACATACCTTGTTCCTAGAGGTAGAATGCAAAGAGCACAGTGGTGCATAAGAGTTACAGGCATCCTCTTGGTCTGATGTCTACATACTAGTTCATCAAAGAGTGTCACACTGGTTCTCATATCACTGCAAAATTTATGTACGGATAATGTGTTAGGTGTTATGTATACAGACTGAAAATTATATTCTTAAGGTCTGACTTTGGGCTGGTCACCAGAAGATATAAACAAGTTTCTTTGAGGGAGGAGATGCTTATCTACCTGTCTGGCTATTTTTACCTTGAGTGTTGTATACTTTACAATGAACACCGATGTAAAATCTGAGCAAAATGCTAATCAAGTGAGTGCAAAATCTCCAGGGGACATTCTAGACAATGTGAATTTTTACAAGTGAAGACAAAGGATCTGCGATATATGCGGGTGCAGAGGTACCCACAGTTATCCTTCACTGAGGCGGGGGGAGGGCAAGCTGTCAGCTGGCTTGTTTTATGAATGGAGGATCACAGCTGGTGTGACTGTCTGATGTTCAGAGAGAAACTTTGGATGAGCTAACCTTTATGAGACAGGGGAAAGGCTTATTAGTTAAGTTTGGGCTGTAGAAAGTGTGTTATGATTGTATTTTATATGTTACCATTTGTTTCCATTAATTCTACTTGATTCTTTTCCAATTTCTGTTAAATAAACTTCTTTGTGTTTTTACTCTAAACCTGAGTACTGCACATTGAGCAAAGTGGTGGCCCTGAGGTGTAACCGGTAAGCTGCATGCTGTTCCTTTGGCAGTATCCAGTGGAGCAGGGGCTGGGCGCTGCAGGGGGACTCTTGGAAGGCTTGGGGGTTGTAGCGTGCCCATCGTTAACCTGTAAAGAGAGAGAGAGAGAGTGAGGCATGTGGAGGCCTAGAGGGCAGTGCTTGTGTTGCCAGAGCTGGTGGAATTGGGGAGCTGACCCACACCAGGTACAGACAAGGCTTCTTCATGCTAAGGCCAGGTGGAAGTGAAGTGCCTCACAACTCTGGGTACCTTTGGGACGCATCACACTGTGGAACCCCACTAAACACCCCCATTTGATGATGGTTCCCCATTGATTATTTTTTGAGATCTATCAGTTAGCCAGTTTTTAACCCATTTAACATGCTTTATTGATATAGTACAGTACTTTTTACTCAGTGTCATGCAGTACTAAGTCAAACACTTTACAAAAGTCCAAGTATATTACTTTTACTTTTATAATCAAACTTGTAATCTCATCCAAGAATGAAATCAGGTTTGCTTTTGACATGACCTATTTGCCATAAAATCATACTTGATGCCCAAGGCCTCTCAAAGTACTGCCCAATGTCTAGCTTCCCTTTTCTCAGAAAGCTCACTGAGAAGCTAGCAAAAAATCTCTAATGCCAGATTGACATGTTTCCAGTATCCTGGATCACTCTGTCATGCTTCAGGCCAGGATGTTGTACAGAGATGGGCACTTGTTGCTCTGGGAGATGTTCCTCCTGTTTACAGACAAGGGACTGGGTCCATCCTTCTCCTGCTGGACCTCTCTGCAGCACTTGATACCGCTGACTGCTAAGCACCCCATCCTACCTCGAAGAAGCTGCAGGGGTGAGTTTGAATGCCCTCAAATGGATCCTCTCTAGTTTAATGGACCCCAATCCTTCCCACCACCAGAGCCCTCACCTGCAGAATACCACTACATGCATCTGACGAAGTGGCTATTCACCCACAAAAGCTTATGCTCCAATACGTCTGTTAGTCTATAAGGTGCCACAGGACTCTTTGCCACCTTCTTTTAAAAATAATACTTGAGCATTTCTCCTTCCTCTCGTCAGGCAGGATGTGGAAGTTTCAAAATACCATGGGAGAGACTAGTCACAGTATGTTTATATATTGGGGTAAAGCAGATGGAAATCACTGTTTGCATTCAACTTCTGCTTTAATTCTCCCCTCCTTCAGGATGTCTACATGGGCTAACTGGTATGGGTGAAATAACAGCTGCCCCGAAACTTAGCACCAGACTTCAAGTAACTTTATTGCAACGTAACCAAACTTCTTTTAACTGAAAAACAAAACTAAATAACAAATTTCTGGTTTGTTTGTATGCATTCCCTGGCTGTGTGGAACGGATATCTTCGACTGTAAAGGCTTCTGTGAAGAAGCATTTTTGCAATTGTGCATTAGGGTTTTTTTTGTTTTTTTGGTGCTTCCTGCCTGGATAAATCCAAAAAGTATGGATCTTGTAAGAATTCCAGTCCAGTTTGCAGAACAAAGAAGTTTCAGATCCAAACAAACAAATATCAGACTTTTGGATGTTTATCCCAACTCAGCCAACACTTAGAACCTTTTGAGGTACAGACATTACTAGCCTCTTGTGAATTTGGGTGGGAGTTTAAAAGCAGTCCTTTTAACTTTTTTAATAGGAATAGTGGTTATCTAGAGCTCTCGCTGCTTTTATCCAGTAGATATTTCTAGCTTTTGGGGCTTTGAATGTGGAATTACAAACTAGCAAAGCCTCTTTTTAGGTATCATCTGTTACATCTTCTGTCTTTTGGAAACAGTGTAGTTGGTGCCAGCTCTTTGCCTGTCTATCTTTGCTTTATAATCCTATGGAGATAAGAGGTAGGGGTCCCAGCTGCTGTGTGTCTCTCATATTTATAATCTGATGTGTTTTGGTTGTTATCTGAGCAGGTTTCTGACTGATGGTTGCTCCTTTTGATTCCTACAAGGACAGGACCTCTTTGTCTCTCTGTATATAAGCATACTGACTTGATGGTGGTTTGACTCAAAAGAGAGCCATGACTATTCCACTTTGGTCAAATGGCTGGATTGCCATCACATGAGGCCATTTGTCAGAAGATGAATGTAGAGGGAGGGCTGTAACTGACAAGACAATCACTACAGAAAATATGAAAACTTTTATTTTGTAGAAAAATGAAAAGAGAAGAAAATTGTAGAAGCATTGTGATCTTAGAGGCAGCAGGTTTTCTCATATGTACCATTTTTCAGTAGTCCAAGAAAATCAAGGAAAAATACAGGGAAAGTAAATGGGAGTGGGAAGAAAAACTCCAAGAAAGAGTATGGACAAGCAGTGTCATAAGATCTCCCAGTCCCTAAGCAGGATCAGCCTGGGGATGAGAAGCAATTGACTGAAGATTCACCTGGGTTAGACAGAAATGATTTTGGTGAGAAAGAGGGCAATAGAACTTGTTGGAGCAGCAGACATCTTGTTTTGGTGACTGGCCTGTGGTTTATAGAGCTCCCTTCCGTAAGACTTTGCCCTCAAGCAGTGGTTCTCGACCTTACCCATATTGAGATCTCCCTCCTATTTAGCAATATGGGAAGGGCAGGGTGCTCACAATTCTCTGACACCTTTTTGCAACCCCAGTGAGGGTTGTGACCAGTCCCTAAAGTGTGATTAACCCACAGAGTGCTAGCTATAGAAAGACCCTGTACTGTGTGCTTTGCAGTACTGTTTATCGATGTCAGTGCACCAGAATAACGCTTAAAGTGAAAGAGAAGGAAAATGGCATTCCTTAAGCTTTGCATCACTACAAGGCAACAGCACCTACCTTACTTTTACTATCTCTCTAGCACTGAGGATTAATAATGTTGCCGCTACTGTTACCAAACCAACCCATGCACCATCTTCAAGCAAGAACTACGGGAGGGGAAAGGTCAACTAGACCACCTGAAGACTTTGCGAAGAAAGGCTAGAGGGTGGGAGAAACATTTGCCCTTCATCTTCATCCTCACTCTGTTGAAGAGGCTTCTGGCTTCCAGGCAGCAAATTCTTCACCATTGCTGTCTCGAGTTTCTGATAGCTCATCAAAAGCACGCTCACGCTCTGAGACAAGCAGCCAAATAATTGCATATCTTCATTTTACAGCACAGTATGCATGCTTTGAGCCTGAGGGAGGTTGAGTCCTTATTTCTAGCATAGCTTCTGGGCACAATGCTGATACCAGGATGCCACTTCTACAATGAAGGGATGCCACCAGCCGGGGGTGTATGCATAATCAACTGATAAAAATAACTGCTTCTCTTTCAAAGTCCAAAGCGGATAAACCACTACATAGGAAACTAGTAGCAATGCCTACCTTTCTGAGCCTCAGAGAGAGGCAAGGATTATGTCACAATCTAGCAAACAGACCATTATGGATCTTGTTAACAAGATCTGAAAATCCAAACATGCAGGAGCCATGCTTTATATGCAAATTGCATCTTCATTAACTAGAGGTGGCCCTGAACCAAAATAGAACGAAGTCTGGGGGTGTGTGGATTTGCTATGTTCAGTATCAGGAGATGCATCCTAAATGGTACGGCTCAGGCCATTTTGTTCCTATAGCCTTTTCAAGGGCAGGGCTATTTAAAACCTAGCTTACAAACTCTGACAGGAAAACGAGTCAATGGCGGGTACGTGCAGTAACTCCATGTCATCTTGACTAATGGCATGGGGAGACCAGTCCACTTATTATGTGCAGTGTTTGATATTGTAGTTATTGGGGTTACTCTATACCCTAAACCCCTAGGGCACCAGTTGCGTGCCTAGTGTGCTATGTCTTGGAGGCAAGCACTGTAGGTGCTCCAGCAGTTAGGCCTTGTAGGCGTTAGCCCTGGTGGGTCCCATCACTGCTCAGACACATGGCTAAGGGAAAGGTTTTTACTAGGGCTGGCAGGAAAGGGGAAGGTTGCAGGTACCCTAAGTACAGAGGTTTAAATAGTTAGGGTTCAAGGTGAGCCATAGCAGTTCCTCTTTGGGTCCTTGGGGAAGTCCAGTTGAGAGTCATGGTCCTCATGCCTGGGGCGATCTCTCTAGTCCAGTGTCTGTTCCAGCAAGTAAGCATTTGCGGATTTCCAAGCCAGGCTCAGTTAGTGTCTTTCATTGGGGCCTCTCTGCCCTGGTTCCCTGATTAGCTGCTGCTGCTCCTTTATAAGTCCCGCACAGACCTGCACCCATCTTTGATGTCCGGCCATCACAGCCTTTTCCATACGCTGCCCTGTCCACAGTACCTGGGGCTTCTTTCCAGCTCCCTGCTGCCACATGGCTCCTACTCCAGAACAGAGCCCAGCCATTTCCTAGATCCGGACCTTTCCCTTCACCTGGCTGGAGAAGAGCATGTAGAATGGGGAGGTGGCTGATGGAATTTGTAGTCCCCTATTTGGCAAATCTATTACACTATATATGCAGTAGAGTTGCAATAGCAAGCCATGTATTAAGTTTAGTTTTGATAATATTTCATTTCTAAGAGCTATAGAATTTAGCCATATGGACAGCTGGCACATCTTCAGAACTGACAGTCTTAGCAGTATCACCCAGCCTTGGATAGAATGGATTCCTCAGTGTTGAGCAGATAGCTGATATGCAAAATTGAGGGAGACTTTCTCTTTCCATGTGGCAGCTTTGCTCATTTATGCTTTGGCATCCTGGGAAGAAGCTAGCTTCTGAAATGTCATCATCTAACATGGTAACACCTGTAGAATCTGTGTGCGTGCAGGTCGGCTTGTTTTTAAACTGGGTCATCAGTAAAGTGAGTCTGTTTGTTCCCCTCTGTCAGCAGCCAACAAACAGAGCGTTAAGCACACCCACCTGCCCTCATGTGCACGGTGTTTTGGAGTCTGAGCCCTTTGTAAAACAATCAGACTGAGCAAGTTTAGGAGGTTGTGCCTATGCAGAACACCCACGTGCTTCTGACAAATAAAGTCAAGCTTTTGGAAACTATTGTCATTTGCCTCCTCCCTAGAATCTTGCATAAAGAACATGGTATCCTGAAGAGTGTGTAGGGCCAGCTACCCTGATCACATTATGTAGTTGAGTATATATTTAGTCACTGGATGAATTATACCCTCTCTGTTCTCTTTATTCATAATTTGAGGTCTGATCCTGCTCCTACTGAAGACAACAGCAAGACTCCCACTGCCTTCAGTGAGCGTAGGATCTGGTTTAAAGTCCTCAAACAATATTCGGTCCAGTAGAGGGTTACCATTGCTCAAGAGCATATAATAGTATGTGTCACTGTACATGTACAGAATGTACTATTCCTTCTACATTCTTGTGTCCCTTGGCTTTGTTTTGCTTTCTATAAACTGTCTGAAAGAAATCAAATGACAAATCATTCCATTCCTTAAATATCTATAGATGTGTAAGATCCACACAAAGAAAAAGAAAAGGAGGACTTGTGGCACCTTAGAGACTAACAAATTTGTTTGAGCATAAGCTTTCCTGAGCTACAGCTCACTTCATCGGATGGAAAGCTCATGCTCAAATAAATTGGTTAGTCTCTAAGGTGCCACAAGTCCTCCTTTTCTTTTTGCGAATACAGACTAACACGGCTGCTACTCTGAAACAAAGAAAAAGGTAATTAGTCTGAGTTATTAGTGGGCTCTAATCAGGTAGGAGCTCCAGAGGGGTTGTATCTAGTGGAAGACAAAGTATACAGTGTTTTACCAGCAGAGGAAATAATGTTTAACTATAAGCAGGTCTTTCTAATTTCTGCTTACAATCGTACTCATCAGAAATCCAATTTTGCTGATGCTGGCACTGTAGGGATTTTAATCTCCTTTTTCAGGAGGGAGAAAGTTTCCCTTCTCTGGTTATAATTTCATTCCTTACTATGGTGACTGCACTTGGCCTGTTGTGGGACACGAGGGCCCATGCCTCCAGCTCCCACAATGCCCATCTGCACGGATGATAGCTTTAGTGTCTGAACTGAGCATGCGTGGAGAGTGCTATGTGTATGTACTCAGGTAAGAACTCACACTAACAAGGTCCCTGCAGACAGAAGTCCTTAAAGGTAAATGTGCTGTTTGACAGATCCCGTCCTCCGTCTAGCTCTGTATCATGATTAATCATAACTAGCTTTGACTAGAGACATTTTGGTATGTGCATTTAGGAAGAGCAAGTGTTGAGGTTATTCTTAGCCTTGCCAAGGCTATGTATCGTTGGGCAATTATTTCTCTCAGAAACATCTGTAACTCTGAAGAGCTCCCGTCGCATGGAACCGAAGTCCAAAAGTCTGGGGCCAAAAGTGCCTTTTCTCTCATCTCCAGGTTAGCAGCTAAGCTCTCAAGAGGTTACACAGTGCTGTAACAGTGTTCTTGTCCTGCCAGCGTCTGAGGAGATGATGTTGTGTAAAGGCACCACCCGCAAGTCGGGCAAATTAGTGTATGCTGGTGATGCTGTTATTTTTTCCTTGTTGGGTTTTGACACCCCACTCATCACCATGGTGTCGCAAGCGGATGTTCTGCGCCCTCACATAGGGTAACTTTTTTTTAATCTCTTGAAAACTGGCCAATTTTGTAAACATTTCACCTAAGTATAGGGGCCACCTTTGTATGAAGAGCTCCCTAATCTCGAACTTCTCTTCTGAAACCATCTGGATAGATTCTCCTCAGCGAGGATGTGTGGTGTTCTGTGTGGAAAAGCCAAACAAATTCATTGTTTGCTGTGTGTCACACCTCTCCTGCATTTTCCTTACAAGACAGGTAAGGAAGTCACCTGACTGGTCCATGCCAGTTTCAGCACTCTGGCTCTCTCTAGTGTGCAGAAAAAGAAATAGACTTTAGAGTGGCTTGAGCCAGTCCTGGGTGAACATGGTGCCATGTATCTTTCCTTCCCCATGAGCAGATTTCCCAGCACTCCTTACTAAGAGCCCAGCTCTGCAGAACTTTAGCTAAATCATAAAGTGGTATTTTGGTCATACGTGCAGTCCCACTGGAGCCAATGAAATTGCTTGCCTCATCATATGAGTGAGAATGTTGCAAATAGGGTGACGAGGTGATATTTGGGGCTTTGTCTTATATAGGTGCCTAGTACCCCTCACCCCTTGTCCTGATTTTTTGCTATCTGGTCACCCTTTGCAAGGTTGGTTCTGTCACTGTTTTACATGGAGGTGAACTCCTTTTGATATCAGTGGGAGTTTTGCTGGAGTATGGGGTGCAGAATAGGACTATGACACAGCTTAAATAAAGGAGAGCAGCACTCATTGCCTATATAATCCTTATAAATCCAACAAATGCAATCCTTCAGTAATGAAGCAGGTCTTCCTTGCTGCCTGGAGAATCTTCCTGGAGCTGATGTGCCACGCTGTGTTTTTTCGCAAGCTTGACCCTTGTCAGCTTTAGGCTCTGGCAACTGGCGTAAGTGGGCATGGTGCCACCCAATGTACATGCATAGTGCAAACCCTGACAAAAAGCTAAAACGGACATTAGGGACCCAGATCCTCTGTGGTGAGGAGTGCAGGAGCGGAGAGAGAGCAGCACTTAACAGGAGTGGGCGTCAAATTTCAGTATTTGGTTTGTCAGATTCCCATTGAAAATCTCAGCCAGTGCAGTGCCGCATGCCTATGATTAAGGGGACATTGCATCAAGACCCCTGCTTGGAGCTGGATTAACTTCAAAACCAAAAAAAAAGCCCCTTCTATGGCCATGTAAGGAGAGATTCTGGCTCTGGTGAATCAGGATTAGTGCTCTACAAAGGGAGGAGAGGACTATTATAGTGAAATCTAGACCCTGAGCAGCTCTCCATAGGAGGCACCCACAGATCTCTGCAAAGGAAGGAGGGGGGGGAAGCATCTGTGGCCAGGCCAAGTTTGCAGAGGAAGCCAGATCACCATAGCTGTACCCCAGAGCAGGTGTAAAACTTCCACTGAATAGAGCTCATGGAAATGTGTTGTGGGTATATGAAAGTAATATTCAATTTCAGCTTATTCATCATAAAATCAATAAATGCACTGGATTTCCCGCTGGATCTATCAAGATGATTAGCTTTAGCAGTGATCCCAAGCAGACAGGAGCAGGGGTGGTATGAATGAGATGAAATAGTGTAAATTCTCTCACCTATTTTGCCATTTGCGTGAACATTTTTCTTCCACCTTTACAGTGCGTTTTAATTACAAGTGTTTTGGTTTCTGTAAACTGTATCTATATAAGGATAGTCTATTGACATGTAGTGTCACACACACACACACACACACACACGCTAAGAATAATACATTTTAAAAAACCTAAACAAAAAATGCATGTAATGATACCAAAAAATCCCAGTGTTTTCTTTATCATACTCATGTGTAATTTTAACATGAAGTATTATGTAGTAGTCTGTTCTGGCCCTACTGTGTGTAAGCAAATCACATAAGCTCATCTGCACAGTAAACTCAGTGTTGAAGAAATTAAATTTGAAATGGTTAGCATTTCTCTGTAGTGAATGTGTGGTGGGGAGGGTTTATGGAATGGGTTTACCTGAATTTTCTGCAGTTAGTTTAATAAGAAAGAGAATTATTCTATTTAAAAGCAAAACTGCACGGTAAAATGATCAGTCATTGGGCCTTATGGTGCATTTTTTAATCAGGTAAAACTCCCATTGACCCTTGAGGAATGAGGGGTAGGATATGATCTTGTGTTTCTAGCAGTTAAATCCATTGACTGTTGTCTAAGCACTCCTTTCTCCTAACAAGCTTCTCCCTGAAATGTGCTGAGAGGAACAAGGTAACTCGGAAAGTACTGCAAATGCTACAGCTGGCTTTCTCCAGTGGTTAAAGAAACTCTGAAAGTCCCTTTTTGGGACAGAGGTAGAGTGACTATAATACTGGCTAACGCTTTCTAGGGGGATGCCTATTGGGCTAGCCCTTGGGATAGGAGCAAAATGTCCACAAACACTGCCAATATCTTCTTGTAGGATGATTCCACCTACTTTCTGGACTGTGCTCACCCTGCACTTGTTTAGAAAGGTCTCAGGAAAATAGGATACAGTGTTGTGGTGTTTAAAAATTAACTGATCAGGCTCAACCTGCTTCAGTTTCCAGTGGAAAAAATGGCAATTTTTAAAAAGGATGAAGACTTTGTGAATAGGGACCTTGGAGGGTAAATACAGGACTGAAAACCAAGAATCTTAATTTTGCCTCAAATTTTGGTGATACTGTTTCTATAGAGACCAAAAGGAAGCTTTGGCTCCCCCACTCAGCTATTAAAGTTTAGTGCATTGAAAACTGTCTTCATGCTGTGATACCCTTTCAAGGAGTAGAATAGGGTCTGAGCTAATCCATGAAAGTTGTCATGCTATGAACTAGTAGTCAAGCTTTTTCCTTTCAATTGAGTCTAAAACTATACTGTACTTCACACTTGATTGGCCCTTCAGATGGCAGGACTCAATATCCCTGCTGGAAATAAGCTCGTCTTCACACAGTGATGTTGAACGTGGAAAGATCTTGTTTCTATGGCATAATTACTCGCTGTAAGATATGCAAGTCATAAGGAAAAGATTTTTTTAAAATTTGTCTAACTATATAAATCAAACTTTGTAAAATGCACATTTGGCAAGATGTTCAGTTTGCATGTCTCGGTGACATTGGCGTGCTGTCTGCCAAGAGACTATGGACCTAATCAAACATTCCTACCAACTTAAGAGCCTTTTTTTCTCTCAGTGTTCCATGCATAAATATAGCAAGGGAAAGCTATCATCTGAATACAAGCCTCTGCTTTATCCCATTGAGTGTACTGTAGCAAAGGTAATGAATGGGTCATTTTATTTACCATCAAAGCTATCAAGATAACTGCATAAAGCAAAACTCTGTACTATGGCAATTTTTATAATGGAAAACACTGCTTCCTTTGACCTTCAGGCTGCTAGTTTTGTTTGTTTTCACATGGGATAGATCAGTAGCTGGTAACTGTGAGATATAACAGGTGGAGTAGCTAGCAACAGTCTAAATTAAGACTTCACAAGTTAAGCACTAATGTATTTTTATTAATAATTTTTTAAAATGGAAAGATGCCTTGATCTATGCAGACCAAAAGGGGGCACCAGGGTATTAAAAAAAGTTATGGTGCTTTTGGTAGTTAACAAATATAAAATTAAACATAGCAGATACTGTGTTTTGGTTTTGGTTTTTTCCCTTGTGTATTTAGTGAATGAAAAAGAGCTATTCTCCTCAAAAGTGGGGTGAATTTCCAGTGTTTTCAAAACACTTTCATTTAAAGAATCAATGTATGTATTTGGGTGGGGTTTTTTTTAGTATTCTGATAGTTTTTAAATGCAGAAATTTGAGTTTGATTTTTTCATTTTTAATAAAATGTTGAATTTTCTCAAAATCATTTTCATAAACAGTTTGTTTAATACATTTTAAAATCTTATCGGCATGAACTCTCTTTTCTTTATCATTCAAGATTTGACCCTGCCAACACTTTTAAATGTAAGTTTCCTTTTTGCTAGATTAACCACTTACTCAGTGTAACAGGATCTCTCTTTACTGGGGTGTGTTTTTGAAGCTGAATCAATCAGTATGGTACATTTCCTATGGCATAGTTAGCACAAAGTCTACATTCAAAAAGGCAGCATTTATTGCAAATAGAGGCTAATTTATAGATTATGCAGACAACAGCAGCAATCAGAGCAAGGCACAGACTTTAGAAGAAACTGTACACTTTGAATAATATGACATGAAAAGTATTTATTCTTTATGTTGTGGTAAGGTAAGAATTAAGAAGCAAAGGACACATTCTATGTTACATACATTTGCAATCATCAGACTATAGACAGATTTGTTTAAAAGTCATCTTTGTGTGAATTAATATGACATAGGTAGTGTGCAGATTAATTGTGTTTCTTGGTTGTTGGTTTTTTTGCTTCCTTAAATTATACAAGATTTTATTATGTATAACATATAAATATTAAATTTGAAAAAAAGCCAAATGTGTCTACTTGTTAAGCATGAATCAGACTGTTAGAGCTATTTTGCCTATACCAATCATTGCTTTTTTTATTTGTATTTTTTGTAGCTATGTTAGTTCAAACATCCTTTCATAAAATTGTCAAATTCAATTATTTTTAACATCAAATTTGAACAAGTTTGTTTCCCTTATTTTCTGACACCTATTTTATTGGATTGTAAATTAGAATTTAAAACATGAACATGAAGATTTCTCAAGCATTTAACATAATGCTTTATAGTTTAATTTGTATCTGGACCCAAGCTTTATTTTTAGTTTTGTTATGAAATCCTTATTTATTGGACCATATACTATGTAATGTCAGGCATCTGACTAGCTGTTGTTACAATAATAATTATGATGCATGTAGCTGATTAGTTTGTGTAACCTGGAGAACTAGATTTTTTTAAATTGTTTGTTTATTTTACATTTATGGATTTCAACAACAATATTAAATTCCAGTGATCAAAATGCAATTGTTCATATAAATACAATACTTGTGGTTTTATTTTTAAATGTAGCCAATTTGATATTTAAAAGGGTAAATATCATGTGGATATCTTCTGATTTACTTGAAATAAAGATATAGTGGCATTATCGAATCCACACCATTTATTGTTAATGCCTATGAAAACTGGAGTACACTCAAATCTAATTGTGATTTAAGGAATGGCATTTGGATCATGTCAGTTATTTTGCAAGAAATGTAAACTAATGCCATTTTGTTAGATAACATGTCAAAAGAATGCACATGCACACGCATGAATATAAATGAATGTGTGTTGAGTTACATGAAAAATATTTTGAATAATTTAGTTGAAAAAACTGCAAATATTCTGTTCTGAGAAAAATATATAGTTGGTGCAGTTTTTTTTCAGAATTAATTTATTACGTGTTCAATGCCCCCTGTACTCTTCACATTTCCACAAAGTGCAGTCCCCGCTGTATGTGCTATGACAAACAATAACCGAAAAGTGTTACACTTAACCTGTCCTATCAATATAATTTCTTTTAAAAAACCCTGTGACATGCTCACTCTTCTGCACTGCACAGTTAATCTCATACTGCGCTCTACAGTCCTGTAGATTTTTGTTTGTTTGTTTACAAAAGGGTAACAATGTTCATCGAATTAATTGCTGGGCATTTAAAAATAGAGAGGTCTGGAAACCCACCCAACTCTGGTTCCTAGAACATAAAACTCCTCAATCAGATTCTATGGAAGGCTAGTTTCTCACATTAAACTATAATTCTGTAATTAGCCACATTTTGCCTTGGGATAAAAGTATGTTTGGCTATTTTTATATGCAACACAAGAGCAGGGAAATAAAAGAGAGAAAATTCCTCAGTGTTGTAAATGTATCATGTGTCACTTTACTACAAAACAAGACTTAGCTTAATTCATGACTCAAGAGGACAAATTATGCTCTCTGTTGCATTTGTGAAATCCATATTGAAATTAATTAGGGCTTCATAGGTGTTATTCAAGGCAAAATTTAAAGTCAATTATTTTTCCTTGCTTTGTATTTTTTCTACACAGCCAACTTATTAATGTTGGAAAATTGGCTGGGGCACATGCTCAGTGACTTCGCTTGCTTTCTTAACCCACACCCGTATCCTGTATAAGCTTGTAAGTAAGGTCTCCGTATCATGTAATAACCCCACTCTGGACTCTATACTTCATAAATATAGAGCCACTATAACCAGAATTTCCATTTGCTTGTTGCCCTGTGGTGGAGAAAAAAAAACCCCATTGCTCATTCTATTTCACTGTAATTGCAGTTTCTCTTTATCCAACTTGGCTGTAAGTGGATGTTAGTGAGTGAAGTTAGTGAAGTTAGTGAGTGAAGTTAGTGAGTGAAGTTCTTGCTGATTTCGATATTATATACTGTATAAATGAGTATGTGGGTCCACTCCTGGCCATTTAAAAAAAACCCAACAAGCTAAAAGCAAACAATTTCAAACTCTTGTTTAAAAAATAAAAGTTTAAAATAAACTTAAAAAGTTAAAAAATAAAAGTTTAAAAAATAAAGTTGCTCTATGCCTGTGATAGTCTAATAAGAATCTGTGAATAGTAAGTGAACACTTTAAAACCTGGGAAGTATCTTTTCAGTGTCGATACAGGTTATATTTTCATGCCTCCGTAACACGGATTTTGTCTCTCTTTAATGCTAGCATAAAATAAGGAAACTGAATCTCCAAAACAATTCTATTTCTCTTCTTCAACCCACAAAACCCAAGACTTCTGAAGTTAAGGCGGAAACTCAAAAAAGTGACTGATCTTGCAAATCACACAAGGTGTAGTCCTATAGCACACACCTTAACTCCAGTTAAAGATGGATTTCTTTCCTCTGCCTGTTTAAATCAGATGCCTGGTCCCATTTCAATGTAACTTTTCATGTATAACAGTTGATTTGTAACAGTCTGATTACATACAGTACCTGAAGATCAGGATTATGATGTGATAAAATCAGTACATTTAATTAACCGTAGCATTTTGGATGCCTCATTACCTACTCATAGAGGAGACCTTTTATATATCACCAGCATCCATTTGCAGAAGTAAAGGGCCTCAAATTTAAGACAGGAATTAAAGAAAAAAACCAACTAATAGGTTATTTTGAAGCAGACAAATTAAACACACGACAGTGGAACAGGTTTAATGCTGCTCTGCATAATTAGAGAATTAAATGTGCATAGATATAGTTTTACTATATTACCTAACACTGATTAACCTAATGTTGGCACAGAATAAGTGATAAAAATGGGTAATTGCCAGGTGATTAGGACGCAAGACCTAACTGTAGGACCAAGACCTAATGGCTTTAAAGATATTTTGTCAAAACGGACTCATAAGGAAAAAGAATGACATTCCATCCCGTTTCTTGCTCTGGAACCATCTAAATTAAATGCAGAGACTCTTTCACGTTGCACACTGTTTTTGCTCATTTGACATTTAATACTGTGTTATCAGCACTGCTCATCTTAAATGAGATACAGAAGGAAAACACCCGATTTGAGTGCGATAGAAACTTAGCTAATCCAATATCTGTATAAGTTCTTAAGGCATGAGTCAGAAAAAAAACATGCTCAGTTTATACACTATAAAATGCAGAGAGAACCCTAAAAATGTGGCTTATGTGGATGCGTGTAATATTAAAGTGAATGGCATTTGGGCCAGAACTGGGGCCTTTAATGTTTTGTACATATTTTAAAGGCTCTTCTTTCAGTAACTTGCCTTTCATAATAAACCCAGATATAAAATGGATTTTTCTCTATAAAATTATAATTAATTTTGAATAAAAACTATATTTGAAAAGTTTATTGAAAGCAACTGAGTTCTACTGTTTTTTATTCTTTTCACTGTGGCTGCAATGCTAGTGCATTCAATAAATGTCATGTTGTTGTATGTTTGAAGTTTGCAACTAAAACCTTTTATTTTTAATCTCTAATTAAATCCAGTAGGAAGTATTTCCTGAATGGCCGAGACCTTTCACACTCTGTTACCTAATTCTTTGCAGGTGATTTTTTTTTTTTTTAATCCTGTGAAATGCTAGCCATAGCAAAAACTGTTAAACTCCATAACATGCAAATGTTATCTGACAACTAGTAGACACTGAAATTCGGTGGTAAATAAAGAAATTTGTCGGCTAGAATATGTGCAGAAACAATATTATTTTAGATTTTCATTCCCCGAAATCAATTTGAGGTGTTAAATGATAACTAATAATTTTCTAGTAATATGTTAAAAATATTCTAAAGTTATATAAATATTTCATATAAAGTTATTTTGTCCTTTTGTTTCACAATTCATAAAACATTCATAAAAAGATATTGACAACTCAATAAATACTGAAATATCAGAGATTGCTTCTATATTTACATTTACTAACCATGTTATATTTTTATCCTCTTCTTAATTATCTAATAGGAGGCTTTTTTCTTTCTTTAAAGACTGCTAACTCTTAGGAAATGCTGGAGATTAAGACAAAGTAATATTGCACAAAAGGGAAAGAGGGGGATCCACCCGCCTCCCCACATTCAAATAAGTCACACACCAGGCCAAAGTTCCAAATATCTTTTTTTTTTAAGTGCTCACACTGAAGTCCAGACGAAAGGGCAGCAAATCATGTAAACTACAACACACTAACAATGGAAAACACCCAACTCACAAGAATGCCTTTTCTCTCCCAAAGAAGAATCAGCCCCTCACCTCAAAATGCTTTGCTACAAAAAAGGACTTTTCCAGGCGAAATAACATACTTACATTGGGAGGAGCCTTTTATAGTATGGCTGTTTTGTAGTTAATTTTAAAAGTGGCCCTTCTTTTTCCTCCCTGCAGAATAAAGCAATGTAAGGAAATACAAATGACACTGCAATGACTTGGATTTTCTTGCCAACCTCTTCTTATGTGAAGAATTCATTTGATATATGAGGTCTATATGTCTGTGCTGGTATCTGCAATTTAAATCCGTTTCAATTTTCTTCAGAGCTATATAGTGAGATACTTTCCGTAGGTTTTAATAATGCCAGCTGAAATGCAAACAACCCAGTAAGCCAATTAAAACCATATTTCTTTCAATACAATAAATGTAAAAACAAACAAAATCAAATTAGTATTACGCAGATATTTTTAATGCTAATGAAATATCATTTTGGGATGAACAAAGGGTGAGAATTTTAAATATGTGCTTTATAAGCTAACAATTTTTTTAAAAAAGTGATTAAAAAAAGGAGAATTCATCATATTTTGGATAGACACTATTTTTATTTTAAGGCTGACATCTAAATGAATGAAGTGACTTCTGTTTACTTTAGTGTTAGTATTTTTCCTCTCTCCCCCCTCATATATGCATACAGCTTACACAAATACACATCAGTGATGCATTGCTAAACCTTTGAAGTTTTTAGCTATCTATCTGATTGGTATAACTTACTATCCCTCAACCAACTCATGTCTGTAATTTTAGCCATCAAAATCCATTGATGATGTTTGCCACTATATTGTTTGCTATTAAGGCCCTGATCCTGCAAAGATGTAACACATGCTGAATGTTATGCACTATCATCTCCTTTGAGATCTGTTGGTGAAAAGTGTGATATAAGAGCTAGGTGCTATTCTCGTGAGTAATCTCAGGCACTGGAATGGGACTATTTGCAGTGAAGAGTGTGTGTAAATCTTTGCAGGATTGGGGCCCCAAATGAGGTAAAGTGAGCTACACAATACACGTTTAGCCAAAGTGTTAGTGGAGCGGTTCATATGTTCTTAAACCCAGGGTCAACCCTAGGCATCTCTGAACAGTGCTGTCACATGGGGTTCTGCATTTTCAACACCCAGACCCAGTGGCCCATTGTCACCTCCACACACACCTTGAAAGACGAACCTCACGGGACCACTTTGCTTGCTCCCTTATAGCCCTTCCAACCTCCCTCTCCTCATGGCTCCCAGAGCGTCCCATTGTTAAAACCCTTCTGTAACCCCTTAGTGTCTCCTGACCAAGATACATGCCAACCTCTGTGCCCCTCTACCCCCATCGGCTGTGCTAAGCATTTGTGGGAAGTCTGCCAGATGGGCAGCATGTCTTATTTCACTCAGGACTCCCTCTTTGCACATGTTTACTGCACAATTATATGAATCACTATAACTTTATCTCCTTGTATTACTTAATTTCAGTGCGGTTAAGATCAATAAACTTACACTCAACACTGGAAATAAACAAGCATTCCTCAGAGCTTGGAGTGATACAGACTAATGCTTCAGGGCCATATGCTTCCATTGATCTGTATGCAGAAGGAAGAGCGGAATATGGCTGTTAGCCTGTGCTGGAGTTTAAATTAAGCTTGCATGCTTGCTTTCTTGCTTTCCTTTTAATCAGTTAGGAGGAGAATGTTTCCTTTTAAATTGTATCTACAGGATCATATGCTCCCCTCCCACATAAAGCCATATGGAAGGTGACACTTACCAGAAAAGAGGCAGGATTTCAGTGTCACCTCGGTTGTGTTCTCCAAGACAACATCGACCTGGCAGCTGTGAGCAAGGATGAGGGGAGCTGGCCAGCAGAACACATGCCCAGCCCTAGGCACCACAGATACAGGAAGGCCAAATCCCACAACAGTCGAGCCTTATCTGCAAGGCCAGACTGCCATCCAGGCAATATCTTTACAATGACCCATAGTTTTGAATATTGCAAGTTTGAGGCCCTTTTTTCCATACAGCCGCTTGTGTCCTGCAGTTCTACAGAACTATGCTCAAGAATCGAAGCACTCATTTTTAACAATTAAGTTTCTAGCCCTTATGGTTGCGAAGAAAACCTTAAGATTAACCAAATGAAAACTGATGCAGTGAGACTGCAGACAGCCTGGAACACTAACTGAGCTGCCCTGTTTATCTCAGTGAGTTAATCCTGAAACTTAATTATGGCAATCTAAACGTCAACAGTAACTATCTCACTGCTGATTATTTTAGCAGAAACATCCAGCTAATATGTTTATCCCATCATCTCAAATTGTCAAAAGTCCCAAATTGCCCCTGCCTACCTGTTCAAAATCCAGCTTTGTCCTGATAACTTCATAACCAAAGTTATGAGTTTCCAATACAGAAACTGGGGCTATAACAAACCAAACAACAAGAAACTAAAATTCAGTCTAACATTTCGGGACTGTTCAGAATTTTTTCCTTATCTGTTCTCCCCTTCCATTTCCCCAGTTATTTCCTCACGTCTTTCCCCCTGTTCTTCAATCTCCCTCTCCATCCTTTCTGCTCCCTCAGCTTCTCTTAAATTGTCTCCTTCCTTCCTTTCTTTTCCCAGCCTCTTGCTCTCCCTCAGTTTATTTCTATGATCTCCACAATCCGCTCTCACAGTCCAGGTTCTCACGCTGTCCACACCCAACTGGTCCCGTTCCCCCCACTCCACCGCACATACTCACAAAGCTCAGGCAGGGAGAAGAGCCACTCCTTTTCCTGCTCCTCGTGGAGCTTCCAAAATGCGTTGCTAGCATCTCACAGTTGCTTCCCTCCTCCTCGGTGGATTTCACCTTGGCTTCAGCATTCGCAGGTGCAGGCTTGTTTTGCATATTGGGAGGGAAGAAGGAAGGCTCAAGTTCAGTCTCACCCACCACGGCAGGACACAGGGCCCAGACAGGTCTTTCTCCCTCTGTGCAGTGTGGGTGAGTAGGGTGGCTGGGGCCAGGCCTGCGTCTCAGTGGCAGGCAGTGTTCTCTCCTCTGGCGGCTGCACTGAAAGGCTGTGGTGACTCTTCCACTTCCCAAAGAAGTGGGACCAGCGCTGGTCTATCACAGAGACCAGCCTGTCCGCATATTCCTGGTTGTCCAGCAGCCTGTTCCAGGCAAACCTGCAATGCTGTCCTCTATGACTGTGCACTGTGCCTAGCACACATACCAAGGGAATTCCATATGAAAGTGAGCACAGATTAAATCCCACCCTGCCCCGTGCAGGGAACAGGGCTCCTACAAGGATTTGTGCATCCCTCAGAGCACCATTAACTTGCAGGGACTATCACTGGTGTAATATACACTTATATGTGACTAGGATATGCTGTATAGAGCCCATGTCCCCTAGTCCTGCAGGGGACCTGGGCTCTACACATGCTCCCTTTCAATGCAGAGCTTGGCTTGCATGCAGTTGATGCCGAAGTGCTAGTGACAGTCGCATGGTGATATGGGATACTATGATGCAGCTGGTATTCCCCGTATGGTAGCCATTAGCTATAAAGCCACAGAACTGGGCCCAGGGTAAATGCCAGAAGCCAAATCCAGCAGTCTTTAGCAGGGCAAAGCTCCTTTAGCCTGAATTAGGAGTGCAGGATTTGATGCCAGGAACTCACGATTGGAATCCCTTGGACCCTGAAGCAGGAGGATAGTTTATTATTTTCCCTAAGCCTTCCCCTCCTCCCTCGATCCCCCGGCTCAGTTTGTGGAAACATGGCCACTGCAGGCAATGTGCTGTCTGTGGGAATGCACTGAATGAAGGAGGCACTGAGCATCAGAGCAAAGGCCAGGAGCATTCACATGGGAGCCACTTCCTGAAAAATCCATCCCCAATAAAATCCATGAGTTTAAGGGTGGAGGACAGAGCCCCCCAGATTGTACCACATAGGCGAGGGAGGTAGCTCCATCCCCCAACAGAAGAATGCTGTGGAAAGTTGCTGTCAAAACTCATGGAATTTCCATAACTCCTTCTGTGTCCTTCTCCCCCATCGAGGAAAAGAAGACGGCGGCTCTTTGTCTGCAGCATGCAGGTATAGGTCCCCTGACTCCTCCCACATTTCTACATGCCATACCCCCTTCCTTGGAGTTTGCAGATGTTTTGAAGAACGTCTGTGTAGGATGGTTTTGGTTTGTCATTTGCTATGGTAGCCCATCCTGCAGGAGGGTTTAGCTTGTGTGTGTAGCTTAAAAGCTGGCTCTATAACAAATTGCTATACTTTGCAGTGCACTAGCATGGAAACTTAGGGCCCCTGATCCGTGTTTTGCCCATATGTAATGCTGTTCACAAATAGGGATCTCTACTTTAAACTTGTTTGCAGCTATTCTGTGTTTCATTCCGGCTTCCTTGTCATTTCCTTCGTGGCTATAAACCAAACCAACATAGTGCCTGTTCTCTAGGGAATAAGCGATCTCTTTGTTGTACCATCAGGGTCCAAACATCTTGGCTGACAAATGTATGATCAGAAAATACAATATAGTGGGGGTATATTTTGTTACCTATTCCTGGCACAAAGTAGAAGTAGTTCAGCTTGACCAAACCTCACTAATTTACATGCACAAAGCAATGACTTCTCCCCATTTATTAACATGGACTAATAGCAGAAGACTAGTGAGGCCTCTTATTACTAAGACTTTGGTATTTTTGCAAAGCATAGGACAGCTTGCGTACTGTTATACAGTACACTGGGAAGAATGATCCATGATTAAAACCAAGCAACACTTGTCAAAATAAATTAACAAAGTATGTTTTGAGTGGCAACATCCTCTCCCTCTTATTGTGTCTTTGCCTTGCTAATTTGCAATGATCAGTAACTTGCAATGGAATTTCAAGGCATTAGTGCTACTTAGTGAGGTTCTGCTCCATAGCATGGACTTGATGAGTGTGTAGCACATGAGCTTTTGGAAGCAATTTCCATTCTGTTGTGTTCTGTTATACACTATTGATATTACATCTGTCACAGATGTAATAAAACTTCATATACAAAGGAGTATAATCCACTCCTTGGTGTACACACCCAGACTCCCATATGGATTGTCACAAATCCATACAGTGTCTTGACACCTGGATTTTGCATTTGGATCTCTGAGTTAACTGAACAATGTTTAAAATCACATGGCGTTCCCTATGTGCCTAGTTCCCATGACTATGCATCCAAGGTGACACAGAAGTGGAATTTATTTCATCAAGGTGTGGAATCAATTATGCTCCTGAAATTTGCTCCAGATCTTCCTGGTTAGAGGATTCCCCGTTAGAGGATTTATATTACAGTGAGAGAAGATAATGTGCATCTGGCCAAACACCTAAGACTAGCTTGTCCCATTCTGCACAAGAATGCATAATGCTCTGATGCATTATGCACACACCCAGACTCCCATATGGATTGTCACAAATCCATACAGTGTCTTGACACCTGGATTTTGCATTTGGATCTCTGAGTTAACTGAACAATGTTTAAAATCACATGGCGTTCCCTATGTGCCTAGTTCCCATGACTATGCATCCAAGGTGACACAGAAGTGGAATTTATTTCATCAAGGTGTGGAATCAATTATGCTCCTGAAATTTGCTCCAGATCTTCCTGGTTAGAGGATTCCCCGTTAGAGGATTTATATTACAGTGAGAGAAGATAATGTGCATCTGGCCAAACACCTAAGACTAGCTTGTCCCATTCTGCACAAGAATGCATAATGCTCTGATGCATCGTTGCCTCTGGAGGGAGGAGTTAGCGGGTGCACATAGGGAATAAGCAATGTGCCCCATTGCAAATGTTTGGTGTGGAAGCTGTGTAGCCACAGCATAGCGCTGAAAGTGCATGGCAAGAGATGCTGCTCCATTTGCTCGCTCTGTCATGGCACCGGAACTGCTCCCCTTCCAAGCCTAATGAGCAGCAAAGAAGATGGCTGCAGGGACCCTTTTAGCATGTGAGCCTCTCAGATCTGCTCCAGACAGCTCAAAATTCTGTTGAAGAATCAAGGGCAAGCAAATGCTATGTTTACATGCTCCTTACATGCAAAACGACACTAAATACAGCGGTGAAACACAGTCATTTCTGTTGTCATAGACTAAGATCACCCCAGGTATGGAAAGTGCAAGTTTTGTCATTGACTTCACAAGCAGCAGGATAGGGCCCTAACTGGAGAATCTAGTAAAAACCTCCACTTGATTTACTTGAACAAAATAAATTATTGTGAGCTTGTCCCTGCTAGTTTATATAGCTATCGTAAATCGCTGTTGTGTATATAATAAATTATCATGTACTAAGTGTCAAATGGTAAACAAATTACCCTGGGGCTGGTATTTTTGCTACCTATTTAGTTACTTGGAGTTACCTAATTTACATTTGTGGCATAGCGCCACCTTGTGGATACTGCAGGTGTGTAACAGGAAGTGGAGAGACCAGAGGAAGTAACCTAGTGAGAAACATGGGGACAGACATAGTTTGGGTCCTCGGCATGAGAAACTAAATCTAGCTTCATCCATTATTGTTTACTTGTATTATTTTAGTGCCTGGAGGGCCCAGCCCCATTGTGCTAGGTGCTGTACAAACATGTAGGAAAGAGCACTCACATTTGATGTATAAGGTGAGAAAAATCTGGGGGATACCACACACAAACAGGAGGAACACAAGGAAACAAAGACACCACCCAGATGAGCATGAAAAGCAGCGGTCTCAGCACACCTGCTGCCTGACCATAGTCAAGTTATGATCTTGATGTAATCATTTAATGCAGTTCACTGAAACCTGAGAGTCCCTGCTTCCTCGAACACTGCAACATTTATGATCTATTTAAAAGTTGTTGTTATTCAGTCTTGGTAGGAGCCAATGTGTAAATAAAAATTATTTCAAATCCCTAAGAGCAGTGATATTATTATGTAAGTCAATATAAGTAAAGAAGAATATGTTTCTTAATTATACAGAAATTACAGTGTCATTGATCATGTTTGAAATTATGGGAGTTCTGATAATCTTGGAATTGTTACCCCCAAAATAGCTGAGATAACTAAGTAAGAGAAGATACGTTGCAGAATACTATGTATTTTTAGGAGAGTGACTATCTAGAGATTATGAGAAGTAAAAAGGCCAAATGCGTATGGTCAAAAATGCTCTGAAATTATACAAAAGACAATTTCATGGTCTAGAAAGTAAAAATCTACAAGTAGAGGAAAAGTCACGCTGAGGACTAAAGAAATCTAGTGAGTAAGGTGCAATGAGAGGAAGGATTAATATCCACCAGTGTAGAAAAAACCTGGGGATCTGAAAAGACAATGTAATTAAAGCACAACATACTATGATTCCTCTGCGGAAAAACCCCCAAGAAATGGAAACCTGCTGCTGTGTCTTTCCAAAGTGCTGCTCAAAATACAAGTACAGAGGGGAAGGCAGCCAAGCCACATTAGCTAGTCAGGTAGCATTGCAAGCAGATGTAGGAGCAGGAGAAAGCAGGACAAGTTAATACTGGCCTAATGGGCTAGGGGAATCAGAAGAGATGTTAGCAATGGTTCAAGAGAGAAGGGGAAGAAGAGAAATTCTGGAATTTACCGTGTACAATAAGTCCAATTTATATCCCTGGTAAAATTGTGGAAAAACTTGTACAGGGAAACAAACTTCTTGATGAACAGAAATGGTTCTATATTCAGTATCAGATTCTGATTCATGGTTCAGGCCCACACCATCAAAACCGTAGTGTGAGAGGGTCTGTTTGCACTACCCCTACAATAGCAGCTTCACTGGGCGTGGTGCAACTGAGAGTACCAGAACTAAACCCGCTGCCCTTTGGAGGCAATGCAGTCTCAGGGAAGGGTGTCTGGCTGTAGGGCTGTGCCAGAGGAGATTCTGGTGAACTCATGGCTAGACTCCATTAGGGCAACTTCTGGGCCTAATTCTTCTCTCACTTAAACTGGTGTAAATGTGGAGTAAGGCCATTGAAGTCAGTGGAGTTTCTACCAGGGCTGGCTCTAGGCACCAGCTCAGCAAGCTGGTGCCTGGGGCGGTGCTGCTGAAGGGGCGGCTGTCCGGCTGTTCTTGGGGCGGCACTCCGGCAGCCCCTCTTCGGGGTTTCCTGCAGCGGCAATTCGGCGGCAACTCTTCTGGCTCGGGTCTCGCTGTCGGCGGCAGTTCGGCAGGGTTTTGCTTTTTCTTTTTTGCTTCTTGGGGCAGGAAAACACGTAGAGCTGGCCCTGGTTTCTACTGATGTAAAACCCGGTGAAAGGGAGAAGAGAATCACACCCTCTGTTTGCACTAGCCTTTCCCCAGAAGAGGTGGCCACACACCCTAAATGTATCAATCTACAGCCAATCTCCTGAGTGTGGTGTAAAGAACGAACTAAGCAGCTCCATGCAGAAGCTCAAAATCTGCTGTGTCTTGTGCCTAGACTCTACTGTGACTTACAAAATGTTAGTGCAGAGATGGGTAGGAAGCAGCAGGCAGCGTGTATTTATGGAGACGAAATTTTGCCAGAGGAATCTGATTGCTTTTTTTGATGGAAGAGAAAAATTAGTGGATGAGGACAATGCAGCAGATGTAATATATTTAGATTATCGTAATTGAAAAAATTAATTCAAATTCTCTTGGCTAAGTACACAGCAGATTGAAAACTGACTAAATGGCTCTAAACAAAGGACAATGATAAACAGCATTGTATCAAGTTGAGAAGTCCCCCAGGGAACAGTGATAGGAATGGACTTACCTATTAACGGTCTGGAAGAGGGAGTAAACAGCCCGCTAATGAAATTTGCAAATGATCCTAAACTAGGACACCCTTGAACACAATTCAGGACAGAGAAATAATAGAAAGGGACCTAGAGAGATCAGAAATGTGTGCAGGAAAAAAACAGCAATTCAACTTAGAAAATTCAAGCTAGTACATCAAGGGAAAACAGTCCATACCAGACAGTACTCCACAGGAGGCAGCCACTTGGGAAGCAGTAATGCTGATGGAGACCCAAGAGGTAGGGGACAGCAGAGTAGACCTGAGCGTGTAATATGATATTCAATATGGGTGCAAAAAACCAAACAGTGTTCTCCTGAGCTGCATACCCTAGTGGACAGGCCAGCAGCCTCCGTTAGAATTCTCCATCTGCTCTGTGTTGGCTTTTGCTGGAGGACCAGTAACACCGGAAACCATGAGATCAACAGACCCATTTTTCTGTTCCAAATACCTCTCTGTTCTAGATACCTATTAGAACCAAATTAAATTTTTCAACAGTAATTTTTGGCGATTTTAGCTTGAGTCAAACACAAAAGTAATGATTTCTCTTTGACTTTTTCTCTTCCAAATGTAGAAATATAGCATAATATTCCTAATTTTATTTAAAAGAATTCATAGGAATAAATTGGAAGCATTTAGCAGACACTTGTTTTTTACAGTTTAGCTGTTCTCGTTTTGAGGGTCTAGCATAAGACTTTTGGAGACTTTAAATATCGTACAGGGTTGTATTTGATGATACGTAGTTGGTTGATTTTCCAGTTTAGCAGAGTCTTATCCTGTGCATATTTTTCGTCAGAAATTTAAAACAAAAAATCATGTCCAACATGTAGGTCTCCCTTTCCTTTATCATAACATTTATTTCAGTTAAAGCTGTTTTGAAGTGATAGACACCTTTATAGGTGGAGGTTTCCTACAACATATAAGCCAGTTTATCAAAGACCGGATTTGCTGCTGTTGTTTTTCTATTAGGGAGGAATTACACTAAGCCTCTAGCAGACATTTTGTGTTACCATGGCAGCCCATATTTCCTACAGGGTTGTGACCTCTAATGACTACAGTGGAAAGCTAGGAAAAATGGGGACTCTTTGAAGATTAGTAAATAAATGCATACTTATGCAAACTATCCAAGAGATGGCCAAACTATAGAGCAGGAAAACAAGATTCTTAATGTTGAGTAAATGATTATATGTAAATACCTGTGTATAAAAAAAATCATCTTTGATTTCATTGTGTTTTTTGAAACCCTGTTTTGTTTTCGTCATGAAAGTGGTATGTTGAATGCATTTTATGAATAGGACATGTCAGGAAACAGAAATAGGGAGTTCAGAATTTCAGCACAGATGCTTTCTTACCATCTACATCATTTTCTTTTCGTACAGGCTTTTCAAATATTATTGCTGTTTTGACTGAATTTTCAGTGTTCTCTTAGTTCATCACTGCTAGATAAAATAAGGCAGCAGAATGTACTGAACTTGTAAACAGACATCTCAGTAGGGGCTGTCTTCTTTTAAAATAGCACAGTAAAAAAAATTCTTTTTTAAAAAGAGCAGATTTATTTTTTATGAGGAGTTTGGTAAAAAGAAAAAATGTGTCTACAGAATAGTCCTTGTTTTGGACCCTTTAATCACAAAGGTGTTTTATAGGATTTGTTTATGAATTCTAAATGTTTTTGTATTATATTTTCTAGTTATCTCTTACACGGGATATAGTTTCAGTAGAGTTGCTGATACTCCTTGCATCTTAAGTTAATGACCCTTTTCATGTAAACACCACTGTTCCATTGTAAAATAATTTCAGGGAAACTACCTGGAAATTAACAAAATGTATCGTCCCACGTCCCCTTTATTTACTTTTTCTCTGTAATTCACCAGACCTTTTTTCCTTCAGAGATTACCGGTAACTTGTTTGACTTTGTAGCACAGGTGCATAGTATGAAACTCTCAGAGAGAAGCCATCAGCTGAAAAAGGGAACAATCAAATAGATTTTTTTACAAAAAAAATAATACTGTGAGCGAGTTGTCAGATCCCGAAGCCCTTACTCTCACTTCAGGAGTTTAGGATCGGGACAAATGTCACTAATTCCTACAAAGCAAAATTGAATATTTTACCCTTTTCAAATCCTCATTTAAGAAAGTAACTGTGGAATTCTACAGAACCAGGCTCCAAGCACATGAACTTCCCTTAGGTTTCAGTACCACGGTGGTTTGTGCCACGACTGTAATGTTAAATTTATAAGGGTACCTTTAGATCAGAAATCATATCAAGCTATCCTCATGTCCAACTCCATTTGACTGAACCCAGGCCTGTTTAGGGCTCTGTTTAGCAGAAAAAAAATCTGTCCATAGCTGGTAAGCCCTTGGAAGGCCGCCTCTTTCCAGCATGATGCTGGTGGGCTGTAGGAACCAATTTTGCTTGCTTTGGGCTGGCTGCTGCTGCTCCAAGTGAAGTCACTGATGTCGATGGGAGCAGGATGGGCCCTCTGATTTCCTTCTACAGAGAAGCAGGTGGAGGCTTCATATTAATAAGCCCCTCCTTTTCTTTGCCTTCAGCTTCTACCAGGCTGGCTTAGGAAGGTCATTAATTGGTCTCCTCCCAGAGCAGAACCCTGAGCATGTGTAAGTTTGTTCATCTCTAAGGTGTGCTACTGTCCTCTAATGCTGTGAACCAAATATGGCTGCATTTCACTGATGAGGAAAATGGAGTGTGTGTTTGGGTATTGGGTGTATATAATTGATATATAGTTTTCTTGTCAACTACCAGGAGTGGTCCTGCTACCAATGTAAACAAGGGGAGTTTTGCTGTCTGATTCAGTGAGATCACGTATGAGTTTATCAAGCTCTTTGGGACGTTTCAGAGTGGACGGAAGGCGCTGTATTAAGGTCAGTTTGCTGTTGTGACTTAGGCCCCGTGCCTCTCCTTGGCATTTCATGTTGGCTAGCTTAGGTGGCTCCCCACTCAGCCTGCTGACTTTTGGAATCAGGTGTCTATCTCTCACCTCAGCCTGGGTGCCTAACTGAGGGTTGTGAATTCCACTAGGTGACAGGGTACCTAAGTCCTCCTTGTCAATCACATGCACTGTCTCCTGTGCCATGTACACAGCAGTTTTCCTGATTCCCAGGCATGGAGAACCAAGGATCTGAGCACCACTGCTTGATCAGCTCCCATTGGTGGGAGAGGGATGGACCTTGGTTAAGAAGTGACTGTTCATGGGAGCTCATGTACCACTATTCTACAGAGAGCTGTTTGTTCCCTGCCATGTGTTGTGCTTCCACAACAGGCCAAAGTGACCTTGATAGGTCAGCCCATTGCACAGCAGGTATTCATGGCCTTCTTGGCCTAGCTTGGCTTGGGAGGTTGCTATAATAACCTTTTCCATGGTAGAGCCCTAAGGGAAGTAATAAATGGGATAAAGTAAGATCTTGCTGTATTAAAGAAGGGAGGCCCCCCCGGGCTCAGCTGTTGGAACTTTGCTGTTCAGTATTTATGTAAATGATATATGCAGCTTATTAATTTTTTCTTATAATCTTTCAGCAGACTAGGTAACAAACTTTACAGCAGTGAATTGTGTCTCATTAAACTGCTGTCAGAGCAACAACTGTATGTATAACATCTTTCAGTGTGAGCTGGTAAAATAAATGGTACATTTTCCCCCAAAATAAGCTTCTATTATCTGACAGTGCTCTTAGACTCTGTAAGGTTAGAAATAATTACGATGAGCTCTCCTGATGAGACTGAACTTTGAAACAGGGACTCATTATAAGTGTCTGAGATCCTAGTTAGATGCTTCTCTGGCATTTGAATAGCATATTAATCCTTTAATAAAGTAGTGTAGATTATACTCAGCCTTCAGGCTGTGTTTCTCTTATGAACACAGAGAAGGATAGGTGCCCTAGATGTTTTTCCCTGCATTCTCTACTGACAGCACTAAGAGAAACTAGAGGATTGGTCCACTGGTACCTCATGGCAAATGTCAAAATGTACTTGTTAAGTGTGTGTTACAAGAAGATAGAGACATAAAACACGTTCATCAGTTAATGTCTATATAGGTCTGGTGTTAAATACAGCTTATGCTGCCTCATACGTGCTTGGTGCAATCTGGTTATATATATGTATATATGTAGGTGTTTGGTGCTAGGCCCTTCATGCAGTGTTTGCGTGTTTGTATTAGAATATGGGGCCGGATCTTCAGTTGTAGCACCGTTAGCTTCATTGTCAGTGTATCTCACTCTTAATTAGGAAATTAGGAGTGAGGTTTTCAACACACACAGCACTGGCCTAACTCGGCTTCCATTGTCATTAATGAAAGTGTTACCATTGTTTTCAATGGGAGCACAGTTAAACCAACAATGGGCCCTTTTGAAAATTGCACCCTAAAGTTTGAATGCATTTTCAATCATCTGTAGATAATGAGACATACATTTTTTGCCATCAATATAGCTACACAGATTTACAGCAGCTGAGGTTTTGGTGCAGTGGTGTTACACTATTGGAGGACCACAGCTTTTGACATGTTCCTAAATATAGTATGCTTATTTAGGAACATGTCAAAAGTCACTTAAGAGCTTTAGCCATTTTTACCCATTGTCAGTTTTCTGAAGTACTTCTTCTTTCTCTTGTAGCAGATGTATGCGAGCTTTGCTTAGCATATACAAGGCTGGGTTTTGTTGTAATGTGTGGCAAAGGTTTTCTCTAAACTCTTGTGTGTTTGGGACCAAAATATTTGGAACTTTGCGTAGCCCTGGAAAGCGTATGTGGCCTATTCCCGGATCTTCTCCAATAGAGACTGGGGCAGTTGAATTCATATGGCTGGGAAGAAGTATGTGATTACTTCCCATTGGAATTCTCTTGGCAGTGGTGAGGAATGGTGGTCTGCACATCTGGAAAGATGTCTGCTCATGTACCCTGTAATTCTGCTTCCCATTTTCCTCAAGTCCCACGTCCCATCCACCTAGGCACAGTCCTGCTTGTGTGTTACAAAGTTTCTGTATCTCTCTTCTGGTTATTACTAGGAACATCTCCATGATAAAGGGATCTTTGTTGCCTCTGCTGCACATTCACCCACCTAAAGTCCATCCTGGCCATGGACATCACTGCTGCAACCCATCCTCTGCTGAAATGCTTTATCTGCCCTGTCATCTCCTCTTACCTTACCTATAGTACTGCCCTCCTCCATGGCCTCCCTGTGTCCTAGCTCTCTAGATCGCAGCCTGTACAGAATGCTGCTTCCAGCCTCTTTGCATGCATAAAGAAGGGAACCCCATCAATGACCAACTCCATTCCCAAACAGCCATGCTGTCTCCCGCTTCATCTGAGGATCTGGTTTCAAACTCTCTGGTGTACCTCGCCAACCTCATCTCTCTCTGTTTCACTCCCTGCTGGCCTAGCGCTGGCCTCCCTCTCTCTGATCCTTGAAACGTTCTGCTTGCTGTTGCTGACAGAGGCTTCTCTTCCACAGCTGCTGCCTTGGGGCACAGCCTCCATATGTGCCCTGATCTCACTGTCTGTGAGCAGCTCGTCACATCTCACCTGAAAACGTCTCTGGCTTGATTCACTAGTGGAGTAGCCCAGGCTGTGAGCCCAAGAGGTGGGAAACCTGCCCAGATAGGAGAGGTGGGAGCAGTGTAAGCTGCTTGAAATCTCTGCTTCTCTTGGTGGGGAAGGACTGGAGCCAGCTAATGGGGCCCAGTAATATGATGGGACCAGGTGAAGGAGTATGAAAATGGCCCCCAGAAAATGCACTGATTCTGCATATGTCCTGGGAATCCTCTGCTGGCAGTGCTTTTATTGTACCGCGGCTCTGTGCTAAAACTGCTGTCCCCTCACACAACCCCACAGGGAGGAGCATGTGCTCTTCCCCAGAGGAGAATTCTCCTTCAGAGGAAGCGGCCTGAGTAGCCACAAGGAGCAGTAAATTGCACCCCTGATGGCTGCAGGATTGACTCAAGGCCACCTTTCTCCCCTCTCGTAATTTCTCTCTCCTCCCGCTATGGTGTCTGATTGAGCTCAGCCACTGGATTGCTGAACTCTGCAAAGCGTTTGCTTTGGGTTACAGCGGGTCTGAAAAACAAACAAAGTTTGTCTCTCCTGAACAAAGTTGCATTGTCTACAGCTATATTTTTGATATCATAATTGGTTGCCATGGAGCTGATTCCAAACAGGCTTATGAATTCAAGTGAGGAACCGGCTGCTGAAGCAGATGAGGAAACAAGAAGCTGTTTTTCTGCAAACCTCCATAGTGATAAATGAGAAGGAAGAAGCAAATCATCAAATGTGATCTATACATCAAACTGCCCCCAAAGAGGATATTTGCCAGAGCTTTTCCATCAGATGTTACCTGACGCTATGAAAAAGCCCCTTACTTTTTGCTGGAATTTAGGGGTGGATTTAAAAGCAGCAGATATACCCAGGTTTTAAAGCACAGTTTGAATTACAATGCAGTATCCTTAACCGCACCATAAAGAGTAAAACAAAATAAATATTTAGGATGGGAATTTCAAAAGCGTTCAAGTGATTTAGGAGCACCAGGCCCTGGGAAAGTCAATGGGACTTAAGCACATAGCTGCTCTTTGTACCTTTGAAAGTCTCCCTCTTATTTAATCAAATTTTCTTATTGGCCAGCTCCTGTCTGGGTCAGCTGTCTTGGAAAAGTGTAAAAAGCCTGTCTGATTCTGCACATGATCCCTTTAACCCAATACTAACTCAGCATATCAGTGTTCTACACTGCTGCCAGGTAGTCTTAAAGGCCTCTTTAAAAATATGTGTACTGCAGCGTTAATGGCTTGGGGTGGGTGAATTTGGAAGTTAAAATATTTGGTACTTACCTGGGGACCTGGTCTGTCCTCAGCATTCAGGTTGACTAGAAACTCCACCTATATCCTCACTGAAATCACTTGACCTCCACCTGGAGTAAGATACTACTCAGAGGGTAAGAGTGGAAGAGCAGGGTCTGTAGTGTCTTTTGCCCAAGGGATCTTCATAGGTTTTACGAGCATTAATTCTTATGCTCTTCTGTGAGCTGCATTAGGTACATGTTGTTCTACCCACTTGGGGGGGAGTGGAGGAGGGGAAGAAGTGAGGCACAGAGAGTTGCATTAGGTCAGGTAGGAACTCAGAGCAGAACAATGCAGTGCTCTTCACAGATCTCTCAACCCGAGAGGCACCTTCCCTTATTTTGGGTGTGATGTTTGTTAAGGAAGTCTTAATTCAGAAGGGGACTGATGAATTGTGCAACTTGGCTGAAATGAAAACCTCCCCGTTCTTGTATCCGCTCTGATCCAATAATATTTGCTGCACTCTCTGCATCCAAATTAAACACTCAGATTGGACAGCGTGCTTTTGTGTACCAGGCCCCTTGCTGCGGGAGCGTTCTGCTTCTAGATGAAGCCGCTTCCTCTTTGTAAGAGTTCAAACAACTTGCAGTTGCTTTAAAAAAAAAGAAATCAAAGGGCGATTGCAATCATTGTAACTGAAAATTTCCCAACTTTCTGATCTAAATGGCTGCATTAACATACATTTTATGGCCTTTTCATAGGCAGCATTGTTTTAAAAAGCATCTTTGTACCTATTGTTGGTGTTGCTGCTGCTGTATTGTATATTGTATGGTTTATGATCCTGAGACTTAGTGACTTTGTCAGTGCTCTCCACCTGAAAATCCAATGTGTATATCTCCCATGTTCTTTTATTTAGGTTAAATAAACATAAATAATGTGCTCGGCCTCTTCAGCATTGAACGCTTTCAACCCCTTTCCCTTTTAGCTCGGCTGCATTGTACTTTATTAGCCTTAAACTTGTCCTCATCTTCTTTCTCCCTCCCCCCACATCATACTTGTCAGTTATTGGCATTGGGCAACATTTTGAAAGGCGCCTCAGTGACCTCGGAGCCAAAGTCTTATGAAAAGTCAATGGGATTTAGGCTCCTAAATCATTTAGATGGTTTTGAAAATTTTATGCATTCCCTCTACATGGGTAATCCGATCCCATGATTTAAGATTTATCTACCAAACCCGCTGGAAAACAGTGGCTTTTGAAACAGTGGCCATTTGTTATCAAAACCATGGGGTTACTTGCTTAGTTTCAAGACCGGCCGACCTGTTGGCGTATTATACTTGCTGCTCCTTTCTCTGCCTCTGAGCCAATGATGTTGCTGGCATCAAATAGCAAATATTGCTGCCTGTTCTGATAGATTTGGGAGGGGAAGTCTTATTCTTGATGTGTGGGCACTTACCTACATAACTCTCTTCAACAAGCATAGGAATTACTATATATGCACAAATCACCATGAGTCTCTTGGTTTTCCATTTTGATGTGGCTCCACCTAATAGTTTCTCGACACAAAGTAGCCTTTTTTTGTCAGGGCCTCTGCTTTGACTGCGTGTTCTGGCTTGTTTCATTTTGGTCCATTAGACTGCAGAATGGAAATTAACTGAGCAGAAGAAGAGAGTAATAGAGAGGGAGAAGAAAGATGGAGAGGTACCTCTGAGGTTGTAATTCCGTTGCCATGTGAATTTTTCAAGAGTATGAACTAGTTTTAACTAGTTCCATTTCTGTGGATTTTTCCCCCTATGACATTTGAGATTTTTGTGATGGTTCTGCCAGTGTGTTTCCTTAAATGGCCCATCCATATGTTACACATTTCAGCTACATTTTGAATTTTTGAAGCAATTTTATTTTGCAGATCTGAGTCAATGTCATTTGCTTGAGAACTGCATTTATCTCTCAACAACTTGATCGGACTGGATTCAAGCTTAGAATATGTTGTTTTTATTTATTAGTATTATAAACATTTGCAAAGTGCCATCGCTTTACAAGGTGCTTTCCAGAAGTTACTGAAATTGAAGTAGGGTGGGATTTTCAGAAGCATTACACGTTTGCCTAATTTTGCTCCTTATTGAAGCCCAACTCTCTTCCCATCAAGGCCAATGGTAAAACTCCTATTGACCTCACTGGGAGTAGAATAGGGCAATGCTGGGTACTTTTGAAAGTCCTGCCCAGAGTTCCTGCCCCAAATTGGTTACATTCTGAGGCTCCTGCAAACACTTGTAACTTTAAGCGTGTGACTCATCCCATTGAGTTCTTAGTTACTAATGTGTAAATGTTTGCAGGATTGGGCTCTCAATTAGATAAACCGAACAGCAGTTAGAATAGATAAAGGAATAGGATGGTAATGGAAAGATGAAGCTTAAAACAAAGAATAACATATGATGTAAAATTATGTTTAGACAGCTTTTAAATAGCGTGTCTGATGTAAGGAGCCAGAAGAGCTAGATAATGTTGTTATTCTTTGAACCCCACCTCATTCATCTGACAAGCAAGAATAAACAGTAGTAAGACATTTTAATAAATGTTAACCCTTTTCCTTTCTGGGCCATGGGCACCTGTCTTGAGGCATCATCAATCCTGGGAAAATTAGGCTGCTCCAAGCGTTGTAGCCTGGGTGCAGAGTTTGGATTTAATTTTCTCTCATTACAAACACACAAAGTGATTGTGCACGTTCACGCATTCTCAGCTGTAAAGGGTATTGACACATCCTGTCTGACTTGTTTAAATTAATAGATATCATTGGGGCTGGAATGGACCATTATGATTATCTAGTCTGATATTCTGCATAATGCAGGCAATAGACTTCACCCAGTGATTCCTGCATCTAGACAACTTGTGGTTAAGCTAGAGCATGTCTTTTAAAAAAACATGCAGTCTTGATTTAAAGACTCTAAGTGATGGACAATTTAGTAAGTTACTTAAGGAAGCTGTTCCAATAGTTAATTATCCTCACTTAAATATATGTATCTTATTTCCAGTTAAACTTTACTAACTTCAACCTCCAGCCACTGGATCTTGTAATGACTTTGGTTGCTTGATTAACATCTCTTTGCCATGGCTCTGGTGCAGGGTTTTGGGAATCGTTTTCATGCTGCTGTATAAATAAATATCCCATTAAAATATCCATAAGCACTCACATGTGTAATTATATAATTTACCCTCTTATTCAAGTGCAACTTGGTCATCCAATGTCATTGGCATTGACCAGCAAAAGGACATACACAGGCCAAAACAAATTTGGTCAAATGTTTGTTGATGATACCTGCAGCATTCCCCAAGCTGTGTTTTATACTGGATACAAGCCGTTTTCTAACTATGCCAGGCTCTACTCTCAATTATAAATGGCCTAGTATGTACCTGGGTGAACCAGCAACAAGTGATATTTTACCTTTTGTTTAGCTGAAGGAATCTCAGACTGTGTCAGTTTCCACTTTGTGCAAAATAATTCCTATGCCTGTGCTTACCAGTCTACTGTACTGACTATCTTATCGTTTTACTGGTTTCAGAGGAGCAGCCGTGTTAGTCTGTATCTGCAAAAAGAAAAGGAGGACTTGTGGCACCTTAGAGACTAACAAATTTATTTGAGCGTAAGCTTTTGTGAGCTACAGCTCACTTCAGCCTTTGTTTTAGATGACACTGGATGACCCTCTCTTCAATTACGGGGCTCAGACCAGCAGAGAAACAAAATGTGGTTCAGGGAATTTTCTAATGTGAATAGAAGAACACAAGGAGCTCTACCTCCCAGGAGTGACGAGGTGACCTGGAGACTTCCTGAAAGGGAAAAATGCGTGCTGGGGAAGGAGAAGGCTCTTTAGAAAGCGGGTGTTGCTGAACAGATTTTGCTCTGGAAAAGAAAGTTGTTAGGTAAGCAGAACATTTATGGTTCTGAAGAGCAAACCGGTACGTGTCTGGGAAAGCTTGAACTCAAGAGGATGGGTTTATGAATGAAGACCATGATACATCTGGATTTTGGAGAGTGTCTTGTGCCTTGTTTACATTAGGGAGTTTTGGCAAACATTTCCCATGGTTACTTATTCTGGTGCAGCTCTACTGTACCCTGCAGAGCTGCTCTGAACTGGGTTAGGTAACATGGTGCTAATCCCAGTGTCCAGCTGGAGCCTTGTCTACATTAGCATCTTCCTGCTGCTTCCACTGGAGGAGCTGAACCACTGTTAGAAGCAGTGGGATAATGTACCATAAACCATTAGCATCTAGAAGGCCATAGGGAGCCTAATCCTGCACTTTAAAATCCCAGGGCTCACAAGGAAACCCCTCCGCCTTGTACCCTTCTCTGAAGCACGTGGATACTACCCATTGTCAGAGGCAGGGTGCTGGTCAAGGTGGATGTTTGGTGTGATTCTAACAGTTCCTATGACCCTGTTGAGTATTTGCTAACACAAGGGCAGCAGGATCAAGGCGGCAGATTAGCTTCCCTTTAGGCTGGATCCAGCCTCTTGGCATCTCCCCTGAGCCTCTGCTGTGGCTTTGTAGGCAACAGTGCACCAAGAGTGCGGGGAGAGGGAGGGTCTGCGCAGGACTGAGCTCTCCAATGCTTTTCTGCAAAGTACAGTTTCATTTATTAGGTGTGGGTTTGTTTTTGTCCTGCTGAAAGTGAATCCACCTGGCCATCTCCCAGCCGGATGACTAAGAGCTGCTGCATTTAAGTTTGTTTTTTTTTAACTGTGCAGGAGTAGCCTATAGATTGCTCCCACCTTGTGGCTGCCAGCTGCCATTTAATAATGAGGCTCTCAGAACTAGGTCAGAATAATCAAAGAACTTTCTTTCCTTGCAGACACCTATATCTGCATCAGGCATCTATCCTGTTTTATTTGAAGTGAAAGTGGCAAATCTACACCTTTAAGAGTATGGAAATGTCTGTCAGAATGAATTTGCACCTGGGCCATAAGGGCGAGGTATAGACAATCAGAATGTCTGTTTGAGATAAATTGTTCAGGAATTCATTCAGGATTGTCTTCTGGGGAGATGGGTACAGAAAGATGAATCAAAAATCTTTCCCTGCTAAACTAAATCTTGGTTCCAGGCCTGGTAATTTGAAAGGAGATAAATTTGTAATTCTACCTGGGAGCAAAAGAAAAGTTGACAGTTCCCTTTTCAGCAAATTTTGGCCTCTGTCCTTGGCACAGTGAGTGAGAGGCACTTCGGTGGTTCCCATGGGATCATTTGCAGAGACAGATCTAAGAATGTTCCTCCTGAACAGCTGGTTATCTCTCACCCATCTCTGTCAGATATGAACACTCTTCCTGGGGACAGAGAAGGGGCGGGACTTGCACGAGTTTTAAAACAACAGTCTTGATTCCATTTTATGATGTGACAGAAGCAGCAATAGGGTGTGGTAGAGAGATGACTGACATCACTTAAGCAACCTGAGAATGAGCCATTTTATCTTAGTCCTGAAGAGACTTTTCAAGGACTAGGATGACCTTGGAAGGGAAACAACATTTCCACCACCCTTCCTGCCCTCACAAAGAATCAGTGAAACAGCTTTAAATGTGCGTCATACCACATCCATCAATGCCTCTTCTTTCAGAATCCAGAGGTTTAGGAGTGAAAGTAGCAGCAAAATGTCTAGAGTATGACAGAGATACCTCAGCCTTAAGATGACTGAGTAGTATGAGTGGAAACTCATGTTCTATGCTGAACTTAGGGCTAAGAATTCTTGCTCCTATGGTGGAGTCCAGGGTCTTCAGGACTCAGGTTTTACATGGAACTGTGCAGGAATGCCCCATCTAGGTTGAAGAATGCTCAGACCTACCTCTTCTTTAGATTAATTTAGCAGCAAACTGGGATGGTGGTTGAGTTCATCCCCGTTTATAATGATCAATGGCTTCAGTGAGAAGAGAGCGGCTGCTGGTAATGCTAAGACTATGGCAAGTGGTGAAGTAGAAGACTATGGAGAAGCAGGGAGCCTTGTGTCTTCTGTCATTCTTAGAGATCTAGAAGGGGACATCACGTATGTTGGTCTTGCCTTCTCCAAGGTATCTTTTTGTCTTGGTAAAGGCAAACTGTGGCCTCTTCCTTCCTTCATTAGATAGTCATGAAAATAATCCCTACTCTCATCAATAGTCTGACTGAGTTCAAAGGAAAGGTGGATGTTGGGCAGTGCCCATGAAGGGTCACAAATGTGGGCTCTCTTGGATCAACAGGGGAAATGAATTTCTGAGTGGAGGGCACTGAGTGGAGGGCACTTTTCTGCGGATGCCCTGCCAGCAGCCCCTAGCGGACGATTTCATTCCATACAACTTTAGGCAACTTTTCGCTCCTTCACCATATAGCCTGAAACAAAGACTCTTGCAAGAAAGATGATGATGGGTTTACAGAGCCGCACTGTCAAAACACTTCAACGAACCAGCTGCAAAAGGAGAGGTGCTCAAATTGTAAAATTATACAATGTGCCTGCTGCATAATTTTCTGTTGAACTGATTCCAGCTGCAGCCCTTAATCAGCTGTTCCTTTGTAACAGGCCATTTTTCATGCTAAGAATCTCAACTTGCTTTATAGTGTGAGAGTGTAGCAACATGCACAGGCATTCCTGCTTGCTAATTGCAGCAAGGGGAGAGGGAGAAGGAATGTGAGCATAGGGCCTGGGAAGGAGGTGGCTTTTGCTGAAATGCTGCTGGTAAAGGCCTCTTCTTCCTTGGTACCACTCCAGACACATCACCCCGCTTGCGATCATCCACTGGCTCCCTGCCTCTAATGGCATCTGATTCTAGCTCCTTGCCGTCACCATCTGGCCACCACCTGCATCTCTGCTCCCATTTCCTGCTGCTGCCCATCCTACATCCCTCTCAAATCCTTTGTCTCCTGTTCATGCTCTGGGCTTCATGCTCTCTGTCAGGCTGTCCCAACCTGGTCTGCCTGTTGTCACTCCCTCTCTTCTCCTTCAAACCCACCTCCAGAAGCAGCTGCTCCTCCCCTTTTTATTTCTCATCAATAACTCCCACCCCAGCCCTCTGTCTCTCACCTGTCATCCTGTCTCTCCTGGGCTTTGCTTCTTTTGCTGAGGCCCCAATCCTGTAAACACACACATGCTTAACTCTATGCAAGTGGCTAGTCGCACTGGCTTCAATGGAACTACTCCCAGGCTTGAAAGTGAAGCACACGTGTGTTTCCAGGATTGGGCCCATGGACAGTGTGTTCTCCAGAGCAAGCAATGTGCCTTAATGGTCTTGTCAGGTGAGACTGAGATATAGGAGTGGCTTTGTTTTAATGATAGTGAGTTTAATGGTCTTTTATGCAAATACCAGTGGGAAAAGCGCATTGGGATGCTGAGTGTACATGAATTCAATTCACATGGTGGAAAATCACCCTCCATCTGGGCCAGAGTTCTGTTCTGAGTGCTCAGGGAATGTGAGTGCTGTCATGGCGTTGAAACTCACAGCTGTGCTACACCTGAGAGCAAAGGGGAAGAGTGGCATAAGTCATGTGTGTGACATCAGGTTCCTGTGTCACAGGTGGGATATCAGAGTTATCAGTTATGGCATTTGACACGTTGCTTGTTGAAAGTAATCATAATTAATGTAATCATGCATATGCTTTACAGTCCCTAGCACAATTCAGCCCTGTTTGGGCATTCCTAAAGTAAAAGTAAATTAATCCCTAACAGTGACTGAGGGCCTGATCCAGCAACCCTTGCTCAAGAAGTCATTTCAAGCTTATTTGGGAAGGGACCTTGTCTCCTTACATAGAATCATGGAATATCTGGGTTGGAAGGGACCTCAGGAGATCATCTAGTCCAACCCCCTGCTCAAAGCAGGACCAATCCCCAATTTTTGCCCCAGATCCCTAAATGGCCCCCTCATGTTTCTGTTCAACACCGAGCATGGGTCTGGGTGCATGAAAAACCAACAATAATAATTGATAAAAGCCATCAGTGGAAATATTCCCTGGGCAAAGGGATTGCAGGATTGAGCCCTCGCTGAGACTGTTTTGAAATGTTAGCACTGTAGCAATATTTAATTTCCAAGTCACCTTTCTCCACTAAGTCCAAATGTTTTCAGGCTGAAATGTTCAGTGTATTGTATAGAATCTGAAGGAGCCAAGTGTATGCTGTGACCAAGGTTATAAAGCGATCAAAGGTTTCTGAAGGCATTATCATAAACTGTGTCACCAGAGCCACTGGCTATGTTTAGTATCCTGCAATGTATAGTTGTTATGTAGGCACAGGTCAGAGAAAGAATCTGTCTGCTCCTAGATACATATGAATTTACACATATGCACGCACACACAGAGCAATCTGATACATTTTCTCTTATACAAATATTTAAGCATTGTGGTCAGAGTAAATAAGGTTCTTTCTACTGAAAACGAAAATATTGTGCTTTGAAGTGAAGGCTCAGGGCATAAAGCAAGCCTTGCAAATGAAACGTTAGGAAAACAAGGTGTATTAAAGAGGGCACCAAATCAAAGGCCTGCCGAGTGATTCTTTCCTATAGGGTAGGATTTAAAAAGTTCCACTCCAGTGAGGATGGTAGAATCCAGCCCGCCCCCATCTTTAGGGGAAGGATCCTGCTGTCCTGGAAGTCAGGGGAACGCGTGTGGGACTGCAGACTGCAGGACCGAGCCCAGCCGGATCTGACGGGGCGTTCTGCATCGTGCCAGGTTGCAGACTGCGGGGCATGTGGCTCTTGTTCCTCTCTGGATATATGGACTGCAATCGCCATGTGGTTTGCCTTGGGGTCTGACAGCGAGGAAACGCGTATCCCCAGCAAAAGAATAATTAGCTAAGGGACAGCCCGCCCGGGCAGTTCCCAGCTCTCCCCTCCTTACTGTCAGCTGCAGGGAGAAGGAAATGGGTTTCCGAACAGAATACCGCCTCTTACCCGCCCGCCCCCTCCATAGAGAACCGTGCTTGTGACCCAGCTGACATGAAATAACCGAGCAGCAAAACGCGAGAGCGAGAGAGAAACCGCCCGCCGCTGGCTTCTTCCCGGGCGCCTGCTGGCAGCTGCGCAGGGCGCCGGGGTGCTGGGATAGTGGGGACAGGCTCCGCGGTTGTTGGGGCGGTGGAGCCGCCGCTGACACTGACCGCGGCCGAGGGAAGGTGTGCTCTGGTCAGCTCCCTAGTTAATATCGGCCAGTGCCCTGCAAGGCTTTGTGCGTACCCCCGGCACTTCTGCTGGCCAGAAATACTCCACCCGGCCCCTGGGACTCCCCTGCGGCCTCTCTTTTTTCGGCTTGTTCTCCTCCCCCCGGCCCCAATTTCCTTCCAGGATTGGTTTAATTACCTGAATAATTGATAAGGGAAGAAAAGCCGGACAGCAATGCACAATAAGCGTGAAAACACCCCCTGACCGGTGTGTGGGGGGGTCTAAGTGCTGAAGAGGTGTCCCCCCAAGTGGTTGGGGGGGGCACTTTATGTATGTGGAGGCGGGTTACAATAGCTCTTCTTCCAGGAGTGAAGGCGAGTCAAACGCAAAAAAACAAAACCGCCACCAAAAGTCGGTTTCAGTTGTGCTTTTAATTCAATGTCTCTACCTCGGGATGTGAGAGGTCCTGCTCCAGGTGCGCCAGGTAGGCTGAGAAATGTTAGCAAGTTACATTGCAAGACTCAACTTTATATAAAAGTGAAGACAGAGGGTCATTAATCTCTTTTGCGGTGAGTTTTTGTTGTTATTTGTTTCCTTTTTGAAAGATTCCTCCACCCCTCCTAGGATTCCTACTCAGGGGAAACAGCTAAAGGAGCCAGGGAACCTTATAGGGCCTTAGAATTGAACATTAAATATTAAATCTAACTTGCTCCTTGGAAATACTTGTGGCTGACTATTCACGCGCAGCTGTTCAGGATAGCTCCAGGTGGTCTGAAATCTTGGATCTACCCTTCAGGCAGGCGTCTAGGTTTTCTCAGTCCCTCTGTCCAATGGAAACTCTCTGAAACACCATCAGAAGGGTTTGGGTGAAACTTTAGAGGCAAAATGTAAATAGGGAAGGAAACGTCGTGCAGACAAGCTCGCGTCCTTGTGCAAAACTGCTCACGGAGGCGTGCATCTAACACGTGCATCTGATAAAAGCGAGCGATTGCATAGAAAGTCACCGAATTACATACAATAGCATCGAATGACAGCCTAGGAGACTTACACCGGAGCTGTTTTAATGAGAGAGGCTCTAGTCCTTTGCGAACTTCGAGAGATGAAATAAAAGAAATAACTACAACTAGCTCCATCCCTTTCCACCGTGTATTCGAATAAAAACGAAATGATGAAGGCAGTAGGGACAGTATGTTATCGCAAGGAACATTTGTCCCTCTAGGAATGTCAGGTTCGTGGCGCCAAACCTATGTTTACGGTTCCACCGATGCAGATAAAACTGGATTTATACAGGTAGGAAGGACTGATGGTAAAACGACACATTAAAAGATACTTTTGAAAATCAGGGTCTGGAATAAGATGTTGCAAAACGAAACCGCAATTAATTGCGTGTGTAAATTACATCCCCCAGCCCCGAAAACCATAGGCGCTTTCTAACAGGTTTCAGAGGGGTAGCCGTGTTCGTCTGCATCAGCAAAACCGACCAGGAGCCCTCCCTCTCAGGGGCCGTAAGTTGACGCCGCGTTGTTCTGACAGTCAGAGCGGCTGGAAACAAACGGTACATACGGTGTAAAAGCGAAGTGGTCTCATTACCATCTCTCAAACATTGGGGCACAGAGTTCACTTCACCGCGAAAGAAGACAGCCTGATTCGGGAGGTAGATTTTTTTTTTTTAATGGTAATTGCAAATCGACAGTAATTCCTCCTCCTGGTCCGGTTGTACCATCTGAAAACGAAAGGAGAAATGTGTGAATATTTTTGACCTAAGCGGGTTTTGATCCGAACAGAAGCCGGACTGAAATCGGGATCATACGTGTGCGATACGGGATATAATGTAATAGACCGAAAGAAAGGGTCCGCCTCAATCGGCTGAGTAGTTGGGTTCCTGAAATCCGTGCCACGACGGATTTGATTTAAAAAAAACAAAAGTTGCCTTTTACTCAAGAGGCAGCTGATGTCGGAGGAACGAGAAAGGGCCGCAATGCAGTCCCGGCGCCGGGAAAGGTGTGAGGGAACCTGGCAGCCAGTGGGGCAGGGTACTATCGAGTGCTGGGATTGTTGCTACGTTCCTTGACTCTGCTTCCTTTCACCTCCTGTGTAGACAAGCCAGTAGTTTTGTACCGGTAGCACCATGTCAGTAAGGGGGCGATCTTTTCACCAGAATAATCAGGCCAGTCCGACCCCCGCTAGGGACGCAGTTATTGTAAATAATTATCTGTATGGCTAGAAAAGCGTTTTGGTTTTTAACGTTGCAATTCAGACTCCCTGTGGCTGATCTGTGGGTTGAGAAGTAAAGGTGCAGCTATTTATAATCGTTGGAGACCTGATGTCTTTTTAAATGCTTCAGTTAAAATATGGGGTGAGTTTCTGCGGGCCTGGGTGGCCGGAGCAGCCGCTGGGGACAGTGTCCCGTTCAGAGCGGAGGCGCCTTTCCCGGCAAGCCTGATCCGCATTGGGAATTTCAGGGGGTGGCCATGCTGGGACGGTCCCAGAATGGGAACCGGCTGCTGGGAAAGAGCTCGCACGTGCTCCTCGGAGGCGCAGGCAGGGAAACCCTGCGCCCCAGGTGCTCGGTAAGGTTGTGTCGTTCTCCCACGGTGGGTAGCAATCAGCACCCCCCAGGACAGATCGCAGGCTTGGGGTTTCGGATTAACTGCTCCCGCGCACGCAAAGGGGCTGGCATTGCACGGCGCCCTGGGCTCGCAGACCTGACCTCCGCGGCGTGAGATCACTGAGTGCAAAGCTTTTATTGTAAACCTCTCTGTATGCCCCCCCCGCCCCAACCTGCGCGGAGACTCCCGGAGGCCAGGCAGGGCTCCCCGCGGACGAGCTCGATGACACTGAGTTGCTGCTTTTCCCTCGGGGAGGCGGGTGGGTGTGGCTCCTTGTGCCAAGGCCCTGGCGCCTGCCCCGCGGGGCGCTCTTTGGGGTGCTGCGCTCAGCGGGGCGGGCCTAGGACGGAACAAACCGATTCCTGGGGGGCGGGGGGCCACGTTTGGGAGCAGCCCGATCTGTCTCCCAGCCCCTGGGCGCGGGGCTGTCCCACGTGGCAGGCCAAGGGCGAGGCGGGGGCGGGCGGAGAGGCCGCTTGGAGCTTGTCAAAGGCCCAGTCTGGGGCGGGCAAATCCCCCCCGGCCAAGCTGGCACTTAGCGCCAGGCCCATCTCCTGCGGGGAAGCGGACCCGCTGCGAGGCTGGAGATGGGCGCAGGTGAAAGGCAGCAGCGGGGACGGGGAAGGCCGGCGCGGTGGCTCCGCTTCTTTGCTTCTCTGCGGAGGCGGGTTTGCGTTTCCCAGGGCTGCCCGTGCGGTTTGCGACTCTCTGCTGCGGATCCAGCCTGCGGGGCCCTTCCCGGCTGGGGGCGACGTTCCCCCGTGGGACCCCCGCTGTCCCCACAGAGCCACAGCCCGCTCTTGGCCTTTCCTTTCCCCCGGGACAGGGCGAGCTGCGAGAACAGCGGGAAGGGAAGCCGGGCGCTGAGAGCCCTGCGTGGGGACCCCCGGCCGGGCGCGCCCTGTCCCGTCCCGGAGATCACTCTGGGCAGCTGGGGAGGTCTTGGCTCAAGCCCGGCTCCCGCCGGCTTCGCGCACAGGTCCCGTTAACACGTGTCCCTTCACCGACCAGAGCCGAGCGGGCAGGGGCTGATGTTAACGCGAGCCAGCCTCGTCCTGCGGTACGGCTGGGCCCGAGGAAAGTACGCGCGGTGCCCTGCATTGCACAGGGACGCCGACAGCCCGCGCCTCCGAGAGCGGCTCCCTGGCAGGAGCGCCGCGGCCGTGTGCACGGGTGGGCTCCGGGCCGCCCGCCCGAAGGGAATCTCTGCGCGGAGGGGTGCGCGATCCCCCCTTGGGGGTGTGTGTGTGTGGGGGGGGGGCTGGGCTCCACCGCAGGGCGGTGCGTGGGCAGCGCAGAGTGCTCCTGTGTCCTGCCGCCCTGCTCCGATTGCTCCGCAGGTGTGAACGGGCGCAGCTCCGCAGCAGCCCAGGAGTCCGTTTACACCAGCTGACTCCGTCCCCAAGCCCCACCCCGCGGTTACCTACCGGCATCTGGGCAAAAATCTGCCTCTCTTGCCAGCAGACCTGGGCCATGCCCAGGCAGCTGCACCGCGGGTGGAGCCACTAAGCCGAGGTCCCAGGCAAATCGGGGGGGGGGGGGGTAGGTTGCAGTTTCCAGAGTGGGGCCCGATCCCTCTCCTCTCAGCACCCCCCGCAGCCCAGTGACCGGGCCAGCAGCCCCGCTTGGCTCGCTCCCTGCCATGCTTAGCCCGCTGCTCCCGCTCTCTGCCCCCCCCCCGGCCCTCAGAGGGCAATTAAGGAAAGAAACGATTTGTAGAGATTAGGTGAGTCGCAGCTTTGCATATTAACGCCGCAGCGCTGGGCTCCAGCGGCGCGCTGGCTAATTAATGGCGATTCGCTCTTTCCGCCCGCGCTGGCTGGTGCGGGAGGACTGGAGCCCTGCGGGGCGGGAGGTTGTTCCCCGCCGCGGGGCGCCCCCTCCCCGCCGGCACCCCTGGCTCCAGGCCGGCCACGCTCAGCCGGACAAGCGCCTGGCCTGAAGCCTGGGGCAGCCCCTGGCTTGAAGTGATTTCCATCAGGTACCTGTGCGGGTCAATGGCTCTCAGCACCGCTGCCTGCCAACCCTCCAGGATTGTCCTGGAGTCTCCAGGGATTAATGTTTAATTAAAAATTACATCATGTGATAAAACCTCCAGGAATAGGTCTAACCCAAACTGGCAACCGTCCCCCGCCCGCACTGCCGGGCCTTCTTCCACTGAGCTGTCCTTGGGGGTGAGCACCTGGCCCTTATTTGAAGAGCCCATCCCTTGACTGTATTCACCAGCCCATGGAAGGTGACGCCAGTGGCATTGTCTGCCTGAGGAGAAGCGGTGCTAGGCTAAGGGGAATGGTGGGTCCCTGAAATGTCCCTTAAAATAAAGGGTCCCGTATTTTTCATGGGGTAGTTCCATCCCACAAAGGTGCTCTCACTGCAACTGCCTGAAGCTTGGGGGCTGTAGAGTGTGTGCAGTGCAGCTGCACTTGGGTGTGTGCCCTGGGCTCAGTCTGGGGGTATATGGGCCCATCCTCCGGGACTGCAGCAGCATGCAAGGCGCGCGCGTGTGTGTAAGGGCAGGGTGTGTGCGCGCGCGCAACTGTGTGCAAGGCATTGTGTATGTGTAACTGCAAGGCAGAGTTTGTGTGTGTAAGGCAGTGTGTGTGTATAATTGTGTGCAGGCATTTCTGTGTGTGTAATTCTCTTTTGGCACCCCAAATATGCATGCATTCCATATAATACTGAGCCCTTCCTGTCCACATAAGAAGGATGGGATCATGTCAGTGTGACAGCCGGGATAATCACAACTTGGGTTTGGAAGGGTGTTACTTTCTGTATATCTGAGTGAACCCCCCCCTGAGCGACACAGTTATACCAGCCTAATCCCGGGTGTAGACAGTGCTATGTAGACAGGAGAGCTTCTCCCATCGATATAGCTACCACCTCTCAGGGAGATGGATTAACTACGCTGACCAGAGAAGCTCTCCCATCCGCATAGTAGGGTCTTCACTAAAGCGCTACAGTGGCGCAAGTGTCCAAATGTGTGTGTGTGCTGGGGGGGAACGACCACCTGGCAACACACAGTGGATGTGCAGTTCCAGCATTCCCGAATGCGGGCATGGGGCTGCCTCAGTAGAAGTGCCAGATGGTAATCAGCCACTAACTGTCTTTACCCACAGTAGGGGAAACACACATTCTGCGGCTAATTTTGTTCACCAGATAGCTGCAGAGATTAAAAAAGTTTCCTTAAAAGGTTTGCGTTACTAAAGTCAGAGCAAGAAAACAAATGATAATTATATTAGTGCCGAATACCAATGAGTAACAGCCATTTATAGGTTATACAGCTCTTTATAGGATGACCTAGAAAAGTTGTCTAGGTTGAGTATGTATTTATTACTTTGATTTATATCATTCATCTAATTCAAACATGAAGGCCACTATTCTGCTACCTGGATTTACATTGAGTAGGACCTTCTTCCATGAACAGTTGTATTATTGTAAACAATGGGACTGCTTCTGTATCTCAGATGTCCTTTATTTCGAGGAACATCACTTGAGTCTCAATTACCTGCATTCCACACAAATTTGGGGTCCCCTTGTATTTACAGTTGAGAAATATTTATATCAGAAATGAAGACCGATGAAACAATAGAGACTGTGGACAGAGTTATTTGTGCTAAAGAAAGGAATCCCACCACACATCAAGGTTTTGGCATGATCGATGTTGTGTGTCCCTTCTCGGGGGTCATTGCAACACAGTGTGCCCCACATTTAGGCCTTTGGGATTTTGCATGGACTAAGGTTAAGGTAGCAGTCATGAATCAAGATGGTTGGGGTTGGCCCCAAATTCATAAACAATTTGACATTCCAAAGCTACGTTACAAAAATGACACACAGCTGTGTCAAAGAAACTTCCCACCAGACTGGGACATTGATCCCACCCCTCAGAAAGCCTGATTTGGGTGGATACAAAGGAGTTAGCAGTGTTCTCTGTAGGTCAGCAAACTCCAGCCCTGTCACACTGCTGCAGTTACATTCTTGAGCCCAGGAAATGATGCAACGTCTGTTCGCTGTCTTGACCTTTCTGATCTAGTCCAATAATATGTATGACAAATTTTAATATAATGTTTAATTTTTTTAAATTGCATTCCAAACAATGAGAAAACCTTTTTTTTTAAAGTAAACCCTGTTTTATTTGAAGGTCATTTGTGTGTTGTGGTGTGTTATGCCAGCCTAAATCAAATGCCTTGGATTAGGGCATGTCATGTAATTGATGTGAGTGTTGCAACTGCATGTACTAACTGGAAAGCTAGGAAAGAAACAAGTGAGAACTTTGAGAAAAAGAAAAAAATGTTTTTCAAAGGGAAAATTTTTGCTTTTTTTTTTAAATGCTTTTCATTATAAGATTTTATTTTATTTTTCTGCATAGCTCCTTTGTGACTTGATATTAGAAAACTGTTAAGAAAAAATCTAAGTCCACCTGCTATTAGACAGTCTCTGTATGTGTATACATATAATTACATTACAGCTGGTGGGGAAACTTGTTTTTTTTTCCCTTGCAGAAAATGTTGACTTTTCATCAAAAAAACAAACTCTCCAAAAACTGATAATTTTTCAGCAACCAAAACCCAAATATTTTTGCCTGAAAGCTGCCAAAAAATTCAGATTTTGGGTTTCTAGTTTTCTGATGAAAAATCAAACATTTTCAAGGAAAATGCACACTTTATGTGACAATTTTTAGTCAAACACCCAATTTTCAGTTGAAAATAAGTTGGAAAAATTTCAATCAGCCCTAATATATATACAAATTTATCTGTGCTTTCAAGTATGTTTAACACTTCAGAATATGTCCAGCCTATTTAATTAGTACAAACAGTGGGCCAACATTTTCAAAGTTTGGTGCATCAAGTTAGACAGCTAAGTCCACATTTAGCCAACTAAATAAAGGCCAGCTATTCAAAGGTGCTCAGTCCCCACAATCGCTACGAAGGCCAATCTCTCATTATACTGGAGTCACTGGGGGGTTGCCACCTATGACAATCAGATCATTTATTTAAGTGTGCAGCTTTAGGCACTCTAGTTTAAAAATGTTGGCCTTGAATGCTCAATGCCTCGAACCAGATTATGTAGTCAAGGTAAAATTTAATTTATTATTATTGTATCTGAGAGAGACAGGCCCTGCCTACTAGTGGCCTTAAAGTTGAGGACCAGGACTTATAATTACATCTGGAATTGAATGGTGATCTAGCAGAAGGCATGAGGACTGGTGTAACATGCTCTTGGCTGCTGCATGGCGCACAAATTGGGGTTTCTGGGCCAGAGCCTTGGTCTTCTATCCAGCTGCTTTGCCCTACAGGGGCAACAGGGGATTCCTGTGGCATAGGTCAGTCTTTGGCAGTGAAAAGGCAGCGCATCTAGTTTGTCACCAGTGGGAGAGGGTGTGGCCAAGGAGCACTGCACTTCGGTGATTCTCAGATAGCACAATGGGATGTAACTTAGACTTCTCTAAATTATGCCAAGTGCTGGACTGGCCCATGGTCAACCTCAGGATGGGAAGGGGGAGGGAGGTGGCTTAGAACCATCTTTTCTCCCACTCAGTCCCTGCGCTGAGTGTCGCTCAGCCAGATCTGTCTGGTTTTCATCTTCTGCACTGTGCTGAGTGCACTGGAGGTGGCAAGAGCATGGGTGACAGTGTCCATGTTCTTGTCTGAGGGTATGTCTACACAATGAAATTAGGTCGATTTTATAGAAGTCGATTTGAGAGGAATGGGCATAATCCCCCAGCAAGCCAGAGGCGGAAGAAGGTATTTCTTGCATTGACACTGAATAGTGTTGCCTGGTTTATGCTTGTTTTCCATCCAAAAGCTTTTCCATCTCAGGCGTTGTGACATCTCTGTGAGACCAATGAGTGTAGCTGCCGAGAGGAGATGTAAATCTGGGAGTTGGCAGCATGCTGGTGGCCCAAAGGCTGTCGTATCTCATGACCTCTCCAGAAGGCCTCGTGTATTGGAAAGGAGGAGAGAAATTGATGTCTGTTGGACTCCACATGTGAGGGCTCTAGGGGACAAGCAGAAGCTGTCGTTTATGACTTCCTGGGATCCCTCGGAAAGCAAGAACTAAAGCCAGTAGTCCACTCAGTCAGCTCTACTGAAGGCTACAAACAGGACACACCTTACTGTTTACACTGCTGGATCTCTCTCCATAGCCACAAACAGGTCATCCATCAGTGCTACCAAAGGTGTCTTTGCACCATGTCCTTAGAAAGAAGCCTGAGTGTCAAGGGGCTAACATGTTGGCAGAGGTCGGATGTTCTTGGAACTCGGTCACAACCTCCTATCACTAGTTTTGCATGGGAAAGGGAATGTAAAGACTGGATGGCAGATGGTGAATTCATGCTTCAAAGAGGTCAAACTGCTATTGATGATTATGATCAGAAGAGTGACAGGTTTTTCCTTACTGTCTTTCATCAGCCATGAGGGGCAGGGCTCTGTTTCATGTTTAGTGGCCTGGATATCCCTCAGAGCATCCACGGACTTGGTATGATAGGGTCAAATTGCCCTGAAGAAATGAGACAGTTGTTGCTCTGGTTTGGTAACCTCTAGTCTGGCTAGACAATCTTGAACTGTATTGTTTTCAGCAAAGTAGGAAAAAAGCTCTTCATAGTAGCACTAGGGCCTGAGGTCTAGTTACTGCATTTGGGCTGATTTGCCAGATAGCTATGCTGCATAGTTTTACCTGCCTTAATATTGCAGATGTTGTGACAGAGGAGTAGATTCTTTACAGCTGTGGGGCATTCTTGTGAGAACTCTTTGGCTGCTGGTGAAAAGATTCTGCCTATCAGTTGCTCTCCCTCCCTGTAACCCACATACCCACTTTTCTTTTCTCACCCCAGTTTGGAATTAGATTTACTCACCACCAGCAAAATTCAGAGGTGACTGGTATGGGGGATTGCACTACATGGGCGTCAAGCTAAGTAAGTAAGTTTAATGGAGGCTAGAGGGAATCAAAGTGGGGTAATAAATATATACATATGTTGAGCGGGCCGGAAGATGATGTAAGTTATACCACTCTAGCCTTGCTTAGATTCATGTCTGAATTTGGCCCAGTAGAAGTATGCAACTCCAGTGCTATGCTAGAGAACACCACAGTTAACTCCCATAAGACATTATCCAGGCAGGTCTCGGTGATGCAAATAAGGTCAGGTGCCTTATATGAAATACTCTTGTGAAGGACACTGGTCTTGTGGGTGACTGGTCTTGTATTCATCAACAAGAGCCTCAGCTTCTTTGGCCACAGACCAGAGTGGGGTCAGTTGGACTGTCAATATACACCTGTCCTTTGGACTTTTCCTGTGACTTGGACTTGGGTGGTGTCCTCCCTGCCTGCTAGGATGGGGATTTGGGAAGCTGAGGCCTGTCAGAGGGTACATGGCCCTCTGAAGGAGTCAGGGGCCCAACCTACCTCTGACAGGCTCTGCAGCGGGGAATAAGGCAACTCAGGTTCACCTGGGACTAGTAAAATCACTGAGTAACTGGGAGGTAGTTAATGATTCAGGGTAGCCCCCTGGGTATGATAAAAGGCTAAGGACTCCTGAGGAGAAAGGAAGCTCAAAGGATGGGAACTCCCAGAGAGCCTAGGCAAATGGGGTGGAGGGGAAGGAGACTGCACAGCTCTCCAGGCAGCCGAGAAGCCGGAGGCCTTACAGCAGAGGAAGCTGCTGGAACCAAGAGACTTTTGTTTTGGGACTTTGAAGGCGTCTTTTGACTCTGAGCTAGGAGTCCTTAAACCATTGTACACATGCTCCTTTCAGAAGGCTTTACTGAAGGGAGACACACTGCTGCTATGTGGAGGGTTGGGCATTCCCTTGACTGAGCTGCTTAAGTGACATCATTGTCCCCTCACTGAGGGGGAAACTGAGGCAGGCCACACACAGCTGCACAGGGGTGCTTGGGAGGCAACATTGCCACTTCTACAAGGCCACCTGGGTTCCTTTGCATTGTGAAGTTGCTACCGCTCTAGTCTGCCCCACCCTAAGACAGTGGTAAAGTTGCTAAGCCCACTTGGCTGAAATGCTGGCATGGTGGTTCCCAAATGGACACAGCCGAGTGTGCAAGAAAACTGAGAGTGAGTAGTCCAGAGGGGAGCAGTTTTCCTCCTTCCCTTCCCCCAAGAGTTTGCACTGGGTACTACATTACCCTCTTAGTGCCTTTCGTGTGGGAGAACCTTTGGCTGGACAGCAGGGAGCAGGAGAAGCCCAGAATGCATCCCACCACTCCACTGTCCCGTTTTCTGTGCAGCCATTGGTTGGGTAAGAGGGGAATGGGACCAGCTGATTGGGTGCCCCCCTCTGCCTATTTAAGCTAAGCCTGGGCTTTTCAAAAGCCTCTCTCCTCTCCAGTTAGCTGCCCAGCCCTCCCTCTCCTTAGCTGTAGATTAGGAACTGTGCTGCAGACTTGTCAGATTGCCTGACTTTTAGGGGTCAGAGAGAATTTTTCCCATTGGGCTAAATTGGGATGGGGCCCAGTGGGTTCTTTTGCCTCCCTTGCAGCCTCTGGGAGGCTCAGATGGGTTAGCAGTAACAGGATTCGTGCTTCCTATAACACTGTTACAAGTACTGACTTGTTGCTAATTGTGGCTGTTGTCCAGTGCAGATAAAAGCTAACAGGGCCAGCTCCCTGAGGGAAATGAGTCCTGGGCTTGCCCCATTGGACCTTGTGCTCATGGAGAGAGGAGCCTGAAGTCTTTGCGGACCAAGGTTCCTCCCACAGCCTTGTAGCCTCAGTCACTCACCCTATTTATGTGGCAGTGGGGGGTTTCACAAATGAGCTGAAAGTCCATGAGGTGGACTGAGTTATTGTTTGGTTTGTGGTTAAAGCCCTGTAATCCACCCTGCAACCAGTGAAATGCCTTGTGCGTGAGAGCTGGGGCAGGCGATGTAGTATCCATGTGTAACGATGCTGTCTCTGGCGGGACACAACTGAGAGTGTCAGTTCAGGACCAATTGCTGAGAGCAGGGCAGTTACAGCCCAAGGCTGGGTTTCCTTTACCATTAAGGCACACCAAACCAGCCGAAGAGAGAGGACTTTGGTCTCACTCCACTGGCTAATCATAAGTCATACAAGCAATTCCCTTAGACACTCCAGTTTCCCAGTATCACCATCAGTGCTACTCGTTATGGGGATGACTGGTTATGAAAACCAATACCCCAGTAAAAGAAAAAAGGTTCGCCCGATCCCAAAGGACCAAGCCCCAGACCCATGTCAATATACAAGTCAGATCTTACCCACAAATCACGCTGTTGCCAAGCCTTTAGAATCTAAAATCTAAAGGTTTATTCATAAAAGAAAGAAATATAAATGAGAGCTACAATTGGTTAAGTGGAATCAATTACATACAATAATGGTAAAGTTCTTGGTTCAGGCTTGTAGCAGTAATGGAATAAACTGCAGGCTCAAATCAAGTCTCTAGAATACATCCATAGCTGGGATAGGTCATTCAGTCCTTTGTTCAGAGCTTCAGTTTGCAGCATGGTCCCTCCAGAGGTCAGAAGCAGGATTGAAGGCAAAATGGAGGGGTTTCCAGGGCCTTTTATATCCTCTGCCATGTGGAAGGACACCCCTTTGTTCTTACTGTGGAAATCACAGCAGCAAGATGGAGTTTGGAGTCACGTGGGCAAGTCACATGTCCATGCACGACTCAGTTCTTTACAGACTGATGCCATTGTTTCCATGTTAGTTTGAACACTCCCAGGAAAGCTCAGATGTGGATTGGCGTCTCCCAAAGTTCATTGTCAGCTAAGTGTTTCTTGACTGGGCACTTACTGAGAGTAGTCCTTTCTCAAAAAGCTGACCAAATGCGTCACTGAGGCTACTTCGAATCAAAACACATTGAGATACAAGTACATAGCCAATATTCATAATTTCAAGTACAAAAATGATACACACATACAGATAGCATAATCATAACCAGCAAATCATAATCTTTCCATGGACACCTTAGTGGTCCTCCTTTGTACAAGATTTGCTGCAACTATAGGACCTTGGTTGAAACAATGATCCATACGGTCACAGTTCATGTCAGCACCATGCCCAAGGAATAATTAATGAAGTTGCGGCCTCCCATTTAAACATATCCCACGTGTCTGTAAGTCATCTGCCTGCTTGTCCTGGTCAATGCGCAGTACTGTGTGAGAAGGGTCTTTTCTGAGCCTTGTTCACACCCTGGGGGCAGTAGTTTGTGGTGGTGAGTTTGTGCTGTGCAAAATCCTTCTGAATGCATTTGGCTTGAGTTCTCTCTCCAAGGTGTTATTACAAAACGCGGCACTGTCTTGGACAAGTCTCAAACTCCACTAGATAAAGTGTCTCTGAGAGTCAAGTTTTGAAGTGACAGATAAATATTTTTTTCCGCTGGGTTTCTGGTGGGTAATAGTGCTGCCCAATGGCTCGTTGGATATTAGAGGTAAATAACAAACCCCGGAACAATTGTACAATCTTGTTTTGGGATATCTAGCGGCCAGACAGCGATGGCCAAATTCATATACAAATCTCCCAAAGAGGCATCTCTTTCTCGAAGATGCAAACACAAAATGCTGGAAAGTTTCATAAAGGCTGCCGTGGATCCTGCAGAGCTCTCGCCGATGATGTTTTTCAGCATTAGATTTGGGGGAATAGAGCAGAAAATTATTCACAAGGATTTATTTGAATAGAAATGCCTTTGGACTCCACAAATCCTTTTATTTCCTTTCCAAGAACACTTGCATCAACGCATATTTGTTTGCAAACGTTGACCTCATGAAGATGTGTTGCACATACTCATCTTTATGAGGTCAACGTTTGCAAACAAATATGTTTGACGCAAGTGTAGCGTACGTATGGGGTGGCCATCTTGAAAACACTTCCTCAGGGAGCAGAAACAGTACCATGTAACTTAGATGATCCATCACACAGTACCAATGACCAATTTCCAACCGGGAATGCTTAGCGAGTAGTGCATGTGCCAAAATAGGTTTGCAATAAACAACTCACTGAAAGCCTGATCCAAAGTCACTTTAATTGAATGTGCAAAGGTAGTAGCACAATTGCACATGTATTTGGGGGTATGCCTAAGCGAACCGAAGCCCTTTGAAAATATGTCCATTCAGAGTGATGGGATCTTGGCTTATAAGGGATCTCCCTATAGACTCTATACAGTAAACTGCAGAGGACTCAATTTATCTGTCCCAGGAAAATAAAGAGCTGTCCTGGATACCTTCTGTAGATATAGACTCTTCTAAAGTTGCTCAGTGTTTTGGCTGCCTCTCTGCTTAATATGGTGTGGCCCTGCCAGAAGCTCAGCACAGCCGTGGTTCCATAAATCTGTGCATTGGTCAGCAATCTGTCATTGTGTTTTCATGCATCACTTTTATTTTGTGCAGGGACTTCATAAAGGGAATATATATGTAGTTAAGTTAAGGCAGGGGACAGCTAGGAACTTGTAACCCAGTTGTGGTAAAATTGTTGCTCTTTGGTTTTATGCCCTTAGCACATCTTCAGTGCAGAGAGGGTCATATTTTTGCCTCACTTAAAACAAAACGAAACAAACAAAAAATCTGGAAAAGGCCCAAGATTCTACATCTGGCCCTCAAACTGACACCTCACAGAAGCTAAGAGTGGACAGGGAGGAATGAAAATGATTGACTTGACAACAGTGCTGCACTGTTCTGTGAAATAATTGAATGATCAAACCAAACTAAAAAATAAATCAGACAGCTAACGGTCACTCACCCAGTGAAGCCCTGCTTCCCAGCGATGTGCAGCTGAGCCCATGCTCTGGCTGTTCCTGCTGCAGGACACTTCATACGCCTGGTGGTGGGCAAAGGCGGGTTCAAGGGGAGCCATTAGACATACAGATTCCAAAGCAGAGTTATTTTTTCCTTTGCTTCCATGTCTGGTGGCTGCTGATCAGGTTTGTTTTTGCTTTGCAAGGAGTCAAGGGCTGTCCTGTGGTGTTTGCATTCGTATGCTGCTCATTTGCTGTCATTGTTTGCCAGGCTCTCCTGCATTGCGTCAGAAATCTAATAAAAAGAAAGCAGCGAAAAGCTTTGTTTATTGATTGCCATTTTCATATAACAGGCAGCAGATTGGGCATGGCAGTGAAGCTGCATCCATTTTTAACAGACACTTTGGAAACAGTCACAACAGGACATACCTCCATGCTTCCACCACAGAGTCAATGTGAATCACTGATAATCCCCACAGACGTGCAGCTCCTGCGTGTACACAAAGTCCTGCTGGGCCTACAGACAACAGGCAGCTAATGGGGGAAGTGAAAGAACATAGATGGAGGCCAAATTCTCAGCTGGCATAACTCCATTGTGTTTCATATGCCAGCAGAGAATTTGACCCTGGTCTCTGGGGGCCCAATTCTATGAGGCACCAAGGACCAGTTCCTCAAAGGTATTTAGGCTCCTAATGTCCACTGATTTCAATAGAAGATAAAGGCCTAAATACCCTTGAGGATCTGGGCCCATGTGTCTTCGCCTCCCGTTGAAGTCAGCGGGAGCTGAGCGTGCCCTATATCTCTTGGGCGGGGCTCAACATCTAATAGAGTGTAGGCTGTAGCTCTGAAGGAGAGAGGTGTAGGAGCATAGTGGGAGTCTGCAGGGGGTAGATGGAGTGCCTCAGATTTGGAGGTGAGAGGAGAAGGTGTAGCAGAGCCAGCTACACATGAATCAGCTGACATGTGACTTGTTTCTACATAAGCCTGCTTCCCCTTTCATGTCAACTTGGAAGGGAAAGAGAGTTGTTGGACTCGCAAATATAGGCACCCTGGAGTTTGAAATTTTACCTCTCCCCAGGACACAAACATTTTATTTACTACAAAACAATAATCTCTGCGCAAAGAAACACAACACCTGATGTTTAACTTGGGTGGCTTTACCCAGGATAAGGGAATGCTTTCTTGGCAATCCATGGGTAAAAGACGGTCGGTTCTGCATCTGCACCTGAAAGTACCTCCAGCATCACACTGAGCACAGAGACAACATACTCCTCTGCTTGATCACAAGTCTGCATGAGAGCAAATGCATTACTGCCATATGTGGCGAGGAGTTGGATTGAAAGTAACCATGGCATGCCTTGACACAACTGCTTGCCTGAAAGATTTAAACTCCAAAATTAAATAGTGTTTTTTAAAAGGTGTGTGGCAGCATTGTTCTGAGGTGAATCCTGCAGAATATGAGACCTTAGAGTGGATAAGAAGTTAGCAATGTAACTTACAAACTATTCAGTCGGAAGGATTAATTGTGAAATGGAACAGATGCTGAGGCAGAATATAGAATATAAAGCATTAATAAGGAAACCAGTTATGACCTCGTATTCTATTAGCAGCTTATGCAGCCTGTTAGGAAAACACCATACTGTATTATAGAGTGCCATATGGTATTGTACTAACTCACTGCATAAATCCCTAATACAATTAGAAGCTCCAGCTTCCATGTCAAATGAGAGCCTCCTATATTCTGTGCGTCCTTGTCTGCAGGGATTTGTGGATTGTTTAAGTGTAAAGGTACCAGGATGGATTTAAATATTCCATATGGAAGGAAAAGGGAAGAGTTCTTGCAGTCTTTCAAGTATAAAGCTTTCTATGCTAAGGCTTACGCAGCCTTCTTCCTACTCCTGATTCAAGATGATCCTTGAGGTGGCTCATTGGTTTTCTTGCTGGAACTGGCTATCTGGATTGTTCAAACTCAGTTTAGTAGCATTCCTACAGTTTCTTTCAGTTGACAGTTTCACTGGTAGCGTACACTATTTCACCAGTAAGTACTAGGCGGGGTCTGCAGGCATTGGGTCTGTTGGTGCTAGCGGAGGAAACTCTATGCAGAATAGATATTACATTAAGAACGACCAAATTATTATGGCTCAGAAATCTGAGAACTTATTGCAAATATGGGGAAAATTACTCTTTCATCTGACAGGTTTCAGAGTAGCAGCCGTGTTAGTCTGTATTCGCAAAAAGAAAAGGAGGACTTGTGGCACCTTAGCGACTAACCAATTTATTTGAGCATAAGCTTTCGTGAGCTACAGCTCACTTCATCATGAAAGCTTATGCTCAGATAAATTTGTTAGTCTCTAAGGTGCCACAAGTCCTCCTTTTCTTCTTTCATCTGAGTATGGCTTGATCTCCAAATGCTAATAGTTTAACAGTAGTTCAGGTCTGACCGTTCATAGATCACATGTGAGAAATCATAGATCAAATGTGAGGGCTTATGGCACGTCTAGGAAAACTTTACTTTTCTAGTTACCCATGGCACCACTTTCAGTTCCTAAGAGACTAGGAGAAGTTTGGATCCAACCATTCATCCAATGAGACTCTCCAGATTATACAAGACTAAAAGGAGACTGTATCCAACTGTTCCTTCATACAGTGGAACATTCATTCAGAACAGTAAGATTCTAAATTTCATTTTTTTTTCAATATTTATCTTTCTTTGTTGTATCTAAAAAAATATGACAAAGTAAAGTAATAGTATCTGATTGCTCAAGGAAAACCTACAGCTATTTCATTTCATAGACATACAACTGGGAGATGCTTTCATGTCCTGGAATATTGTACATGATATTTCCCATCTCAGTTTTGATGCTACATTATATATTATCTCTTAAATTTTCATTTAATTGTTTTTATAAAAGAAAGCAAACCTTGGCATCTTTAGGAACTCCATGTTGGTAAATGCTGAACAAAAACATCTTTTCAAATTTCCAGTTTTGAATATAAAATATTTATTTCATTCCACAGTGGTACAAACTGAAAAGTAACCATTTATCTTGCAGTGATATTTATCTTATCGGTGTGAGATGGGGAATTCTCCTATTTCTGCCATGTGATCTCTTTGACCTCACTTTGCTGCACTAAGATAAACACTAATATTTTAATTTGTACCATTTCATGATTAGTAGTTGAGAACTGAAATCCAGTTGAATCAACTCATGCAAAACTCATAGGAAGTTAACTATTATTATTTATTTGTAATAAAGTTGAATCTAGAGGCCCCCAATACAACGGGAGCCCTATTATGCTTGGCACTTCATGAACACACAGGGTACGTGTGATGGGGCATTTACCCCATACCAGCCTTGAAAGGATTAACGAGGCTGAGAAGGAGACCAATTAACTTGATGATGCACCTGATGGAGAGCCAGAGCCAGAAAGGCTGATTGGAGATGGAGTCCAGCTGAGAAGGAAGGGGGTGGATGGAGGGAAACTGGTATAAAGACAGGAAGTTGGCAGCAGGAAGGAGCTGTTGGGGAAGTAGTTGGCAGTCACTCCCTGGGGGAAGGGAGGTGTGTTTGGGGCTACAGTGCAAATTAGCCTGTGTTTACTCCCTGGGAGGAGGAAGTTTGGGCTGGTAAACCTAGAGCAGAGGGGAGCCAGAATGTAGAGCTGAGAAATGGGAAGGAGTCCAGGGGACGAATGTGCTCTGGGAGTGTGTAGGCCACTTTTGCTAGAGAATGGATCTCTGGACTGGAACCCGGAGTAGAGGTTGGGCCCAGGTTCCCCTTCCAGCCACAAGACGAGTGGCACTGTCAGGACAGCAAAGAAATGACTGCCATTTTTGTATGGAAGGACTTTGATACCCTGGAAGGTGAGGACTATAGTGACCTGGCTGGAGGGCTGAGTCATGAAGGAGCACCCAGAGGAACAGAGAGACCACGGAGGGAGGAACTGAGAGAAGGGTGGACCCCAGGAAAGTGTGTCTCCACTGCTTTCAGAGGTATGACTGCAGCATGTGTAGACATAGCTGACCTAGCTTTGATCTGTAACAATAGCAGTGAAGATGCAGCAACACGGGTGGCACGGCAGTGCAGACTAGCTGCTTGAATACATCCCCAGGGTCCTGGGTGGGCTTGTGCAGCCCATGCTGCCATGCCTTCACTGCTATTGTTATTTGAGCTAGTTTGAGCAAAGCTAGTTTTGATCACTCTCTATGCATGCTACAGTCACAGGTCCGACTGTACTGCAGAATACCTCCAACGAGAGACAGACCTTGTCTTTGGGTTTGTCTACACAGTGCATTAGCTGCACGACGGGTGTAAATTCAAGGGTGTGCTAGTGTCATGCACTAACTGACCCATGTGGACCCTGCTGGCATCCATTAAAAATTCCCTAGCACATGTTAATGTAGTACTGTTTGAGCCGGGAATAAAACACAGGTCTTCTGATTTCCAGTCCAGTGCCCCATCCACTGGACCACAGAACTCTTCCATGAGTAAGGACTGTAGTTTGGGGCCCTATGTATTAGGAAATATGCCACTCACGCTATTCAATTTTCCTTTGAATTTGTTTCAAGAACTATCTGATCCTGTCTAGTTTTAATCCTCATTAAATTGGGAAGGATAAAGAAATAACATGTTTTATTTCCCCCCTTTTACAAGCTTTCAATCCCTCTCTTTCTTCAGCCAGCAGAAGTAGAGGCTGGGGCTACGGAATAACTACCTTCTCACACTATCCATTCATGCACTGATTTATAAATTGCCCATTTGTTCACCTGATGCAGCATATTCTAATATGATAAAACTCTAAATATATTTTGACTGAAATTTCTCAGCTAAATGAGAGCACAGCCAAAATATAGATGGACCAAATTGAGATTTTGTTTTCACCATTTTCGTGACCTAGTGTTTGAATGCTATAGCATGTATTTTTGGGGCTGGAGTAGTGAGTTCTAACCAGGGAGCTCGCTGTATATGAGCAGTATTCAGTCTGCTTGCTCTCCAGTGTTATACAAGTTGTACAGAATTAATAAAAATATTGTGCAAGAGGTTTCTGCCACACAGCTGTGCTAGTAAATAGGCAAGCAACTGATGCTGTTTTCTAGAAGCTGAACAAGCCAAAGAGATGTCAGGGATAGACAGTGAGCAATAGAGTTAGAAATCAGCAAGAACATCCGGTACCGCTTCGGGGGCCGGATCCAATGTCAACAGGAGTCCAATTAACTTTATTGGGTATTAGAGCAAGCATTTGGGTCTCAAAAAGACCAAGACTTCGGTAAATAGGATGACTAGCCTTTGCTGGATCAGTTGGAATAATCTATTTGGAATATTTTTTCAAAGAGCTGCAGTTTGTGAAAGAAAAACCCAAACCATCAGGTGCGTTAAAGTAGCCCGAGTGAAGGTCTGACATACACAATGGGGGTATGCATGGCACCAACTCCACCTTCTCGCTGACCTTCGTTACGTTACTGGGGGCCGCTCTTCTCGCAAGGGTGGCCTGCTGGTTTGCAGTGTGTGTCCAGTATCTCATGCCGACACAAGCTTTACTTTCCCATCCCCTTCTCCTTTCCAGGGACAAATGTGAGGGAGTGACCAATGATGAATTAACACTTTCTGTTATCCTGGGCAAAGATGGGAAATGTTGCCGGCAGCCATTCTGCCTAAGAACAGGAAGTAAAAAGAATTTACCCGTGCCTCTGTTCGTGTGTGTGTGTAGGGGATCAGCAGCACATTCAATGAAGAGGTGAAACTTTTAAGGATGTTCCAAAGTGCACTGGATACATGCGTGCAAGTGATTTAGACAGTCAGTGGGCTAGAATGAAACACACCTGAGTGAAATGAATAAGGAAGAGATCCTTCATCTGTGCATTTTCTCTTTGGCACACTATATGTTGGTCTGGCCAGTCTTCCTCATGGGTTAATGTGTTGATGGCTGTGGCAATTGCAAAGAAAATCCCACTTTTTACATGCTTTTGTTTCTTTCTTTGCCCTTGTAATGAATCCCTGGTTGCAAACGGACAACATTGTTGCCAACAAAACTGTATGCCGGGGTCTCATGCCCCAAGAGCTTTAGTTCTAAAACTACAGCCCTCTACCACTTGAGCTAAAGGAGCATCTCCATTGGTTAGCATGGTAGTGTTAGGATTAACATGCACTGTAATCCAAATGGGGGAGGACAACACAGTCCCATGGGAGGGGTCTGACATTACATGTTGCAGAGGGCGACGGTGACTCTGACCCACTTCGGGCCCTGTTGTGTATGGTGGAGAATGCCTCCAGTGAGGTGCTGACTGCCCTCATCTCACTTTGCTCATTGCCCTTAGCACGCGCTGAGGAATATACTCGTGGTGGGTATTGATAGCAGGCAGAACTCTTTCCTTCCACCGCCAGGTCTCTCTCACAGGAGCCCCTCCTGACGCTCTTTGCAAGGGGCTCAGCGGGAGGGTAGTGAACTTTCTCACTTCGTGGTTGATCCCATGTGCCCCGCTCCACAGCTGTGCCACTCCTGACCATTCTAAACTGGGGGGGGGGGGCAGACTCACCCGCTGGGGAATGACAATGAAGTGGACTCTTCACATCCCTTTCCTCAGGGCTTGCCCTGCTTCCAACAACAACAGACTCAAAACCACGACACATCAGTTAAAACGACGGGTTCTGACCACCTATTCACCCCCCTCCCCCGCCAGGAGGAGAGAGGATGCTGTCTCCTTTCACCAGCTTCCTCTTTCCTTGTATAACTCTGCCCACCAGCCATGGGCAAGGCCCCTTGTGTGTCACTGTACCTCATCCTAAGCATCCTTATAGGAACTTTTTCTTGAAGTACTAAAACCTTTTGGCTGGGCTGAGATTTCAGGGCTGTGTATTGGCAGGTGAAAGAGGTGGGCACTCTGGGATAGACACAGGCAGGTACCTCTGGATAGATCATGCTAATTACTGAATTTGTGAGCATGACTGAACCAATTAGAGCTAGGTCTGTTTAGGACTGACACCTTGAATTATGCAAATTACCCATCAGCCGGGGGCTGGGAAGAGAATCAATGCTGGAAAGTGAGTGGGGCTTCCATCAGCGATTGGGAGAACTGTCTGGCTTTTTAAAAAAAAAAAAAGACCTATTTATTTCATTGAAGGGGGAAACAATAGAGTATGAAATAATTACCGTGCTGGGATGAGGCAGCTCACTTCATTTGCGACCTGTATGGCATTCCCAGAGTTATTTTACTGCTCTCACGACTGTCCCATCATCCCCTCTGGTGGTGGTAGCTGCTGAATGATCACTGCATGGGTTCAGTGTTAATATTGCATCTTTCTGGAGTGTTAACCCCACATGCGTTGGCTTTGAAAGGTTTCACTTTGGCTAGGGAGGAGTAAGAATTTGTGAGGCCAATAACTTCTAAATATTGAACCCTTTCCTCCCCTCCCACTTTTTCCCCTTTCAGCCTATGGCCATTAGTGCCAATTATTGCAGATTTCTAGTGACGCCACTTATTTTACCATCAACATTTCCCCCCCCCATGTCGGTGTCATCTGTGGGAGTCCCTCATTCAGAACAGACCTTCTTAAATTTTCAGTGGTCTTAGGCTTTCTTTCCTTTTATTGGAGGAACAGCTCTTAGTTGGGTCATTTGTTCCCTCCTTTGTCCAATTCTCACTTATTCTGTTTCTGCACAGCAGACAGGGAAGTGAGGCAAAGGAGGTGGAAAGCCATCTTTACATGCCCTGCTATTCTGGGGCCATGAAGGACCCTCCCTGGCCTTGGTGTAAATTAGAGTAGCCCTGAGTGAGGTTCTTCTAACTTCTGCTGCGCTTCCCAGGGTTCTAATAATTTGAATTCACGTGGTACTTTCTTACAGCACCTTGCAGACATCACTGATCGCAGTGCCAGCATGTGTCTGTGGGGGGGATTATTTCCATTGTGCAAAAGGGAAACTGAGTTACTGAAAGGCCAAGTGACTTACCCACAGGCACACGCTGAGTCAGTAGGAGATGGCTTCCTCTCCCATTCCCATCTCAGGGCCTTCTTCCAAGCTGACCCCCGGGCTTGTGTTGCCTCCCTATCCTCATTTATTAAGGGCCCCCTCTCCACACACCTCTTCCACCGGTCCCACCAGAACGAGGCCGCTCAGCTGAGCGGACCAAGAACTCTGGGTTGTGGTGCAGGCACTCAGTAGACACCCAGCACTTCTCAGGTACCTTCTGGTCCCCACCTAGATCCCAAATGCTGCTTCAGCAGTGTATGGGGCTATAAAGAGGTCACAAGATCTGAGGAGAATTCCGCAGCACAGGGACAGAACAGGGCTGACCATAAGCAGCCCTATGGTGCCCCCGAGGCCCAAGCATAGGGAGTACCCTGGGGGTAAATCAGGGGCAGGAGGGGAGTTCAGGGCTGCAGTCCATAGGCAGCCATGGGGAGGCTCCCGTAAGGCAGAGCAGCCCTTGAGGCTGTTCTAACTAATGCTAGGGGCCATTTCAGCTGTGCAGCTGCCCCAAATGTGGGCAGCACAAAGGTGACGTAAAAGCACCTTGCCCCTTGCTCCGCCTGGCGTGGGCCTTCTGTTCTGCCTCTCCCAGAAGATGCAGTGCAGTGTCTAGCCCTACGTGTATTGCTCCTGATTAGTATTAGTAGCTCTTGCTCTGCAGTGACCATCTGTCCCTGGATTTCTCTTGGTGCAAGACACGTGTATGTATTTTTTGTTACAGAAACTGTGATAATACTGTGTTCAACTGAAGATTTCATCCAGCTTAGATTTTTAAAAGGTTTATTTGTTTTTTTCCCTGTCCTTAGTAATTACAAATTGTTTAAAGCTTGGTTTATTCTCTAAGTCTCTTAAGTTGCGAGGTGATCACTCATTTCTGATTGGGGAACTTCATAGCTGGCACTAATAAAAAGTCCAGAGCATTTGCAAAGGGAGAATTCAGCATAAAGGGAAGAGCTATTTTGTTCTTTCAGAAAAAGGAATTTTAGCAGGTGGCTGTCTCTCAAAAGCTTTGTCAATTTCTATGTTCAGAGGCAGCTGTTAACTGACTGATCCTTACAGCTCCCTTCTAAAGAAGAGATTGTTACCCTCACTTGGGGAAACGGAGGCAGGGTGTTTGTGTGACTGGCTTTCCTCTGCAGTGGAAGTTGGGAGTTGCTGGAAATCAGTCCTAGCCACAGACCAGACCTCTTCTCTACAAAAGAGAAACAAATCCAAGTGTAGGTTTCAGAGTAGCAGCCGTGTTAGTCTGTATCCGAAAAAAGAAAAGGAGGACTTGTGGCACCTTAGAGACTAACAAATTTATTTGAGCATAAGCTTTCATGAGCTACAGCTCACTTCATTGGATGCATGCAGTGGAAAATACAGTGGAGGGATTTTATGTACACAGAGAACATGAAACAATGGGTGTTACCATACACACTGTAAGGAGAGTGATCAGGTGAGGTGAGCTATTACCAGCAGGAGAGCAGGGGTGGGGGGGAACCTTTTGTAGTGATAATCAAGCTGGGCCATTTCCAGCAGTTGACAAGAACATGTGAGGAACGGGGGGGAATAAACATGGGGAAATAGTTTTACTTTGTGTAATGACCCATCCACTCCCAATGTAAACCTTCTTTGCTGGTGAAAGCAGGAATGACCAGAGGCTCCAATGAGTCTCCTTAATTGGCAGCAGGCTAGGCAGTGTTCTAACAGAGACACCCATGCCCCGTAAAGGTATGGCCTAGTCCGTGTGTCAGGGTGGATGACTTAGACCCTTTCTCTGTAGAGCATGAGGCCCAGGGAATTAAAATCTGTTAAGTACCTAGCTTTGCTGTCCTCCTGCGCAGCTGCACTTGCCTTGGAAGACTCTTCTGGGTCTGAATGAAGCAAGCACCTGTTGCTGATTACAATTGAAACTGGCTCTTTTGCTCCAATTAAGCAGAATCAGGGGAAGCGGATACAATAGATGCCCACCCTAGAGGAGTTTATCACGAAGGATACTGGGAGGAAGACTCCAGAGCACCCCTGAAATGCCTAAGGGCTATGAGGAGTGGGAAGCCATGGCTACTCCAATGTAAATGAGGAGGAGCCCAGATTACACAGCACTGGGGACTGTGCTAGGCATGGATTATAGGTCTTTAGTTGCTATCACAGGTCAAAGACTGGATAAGACGTTCAGCCGAATATTCTTAGAGCGTCATATCTGTAGGCAAAGGTTTGCTGTCTCCAGATTCCCTGCTCGAAGATGCATTGCTTGCTGGCTGGCAGTGACTTCAGCAAGGCGATTTGTTGCTCTAAAACAGTGGTTCTCAAACTGTGGATTGGGACCCCAAAGTAGGTTGTGACCCCGTTTTAATGGAGTCACCAGGGCTAGCGTTTAGACTTGCTGGGGTCTGGGGCCGAAGCTTGAGACCCACTGCCTGGGGCCAAAGCTGAAACCCAAGCCCCACCACCCAAGGTTGAAGCCTGAGGGTTACAGGCTCCCCACCTAGGGCTGAAGCTCTTGGGCTTCGACTTTGGCTCCCCGGCCTGGGGCAGAGGGACTCAGGCTTCAGTTCCCCCTCCTGGGGTCGTGTAGTAATTTTCGTTGTCAGAGGGAGGTCGCGGTACAATGAAGTTTGAGAACCGCTGCTCTAAAAGAAAAAAAGCCTTTAATAAGACATGGTGACCTGTCTCTCATCTGAGTGTGACTGAAATACTCACACATATCATCAAGAATGGAACTGCTAAAAGCTCCTTCAGTGAAACCGCGAATACAGCAAGGCAATAAATTAATGGGAAATAGACATTATCTACTGACTGACCTTCTCAGTAAGTTAAACAGCTTTTGTTTTTACCTTGGGGCATCTGGCTGCCTGACATGGCCAATTATCCTGTGATAACATCAACTTCACTGGGTCTTATTGCTTCATTATGAAACTGCTTTGGTTGGTAATGCATTCTGATCATCTGGTGAACATTCTTGGGAAGGGAGATTAATCTGCTGCGTGAACTGTTCAGTACTTCTAACCCCTGGTCGCTTTTCCAAATTGCATATTTCGTTGGCTTGTAGCACTAACTGGCTTCCCCAGCAATCTGAGCAGAGCCCATTCCATCCCGGATGGCTTCCCAGGAGCCATCATTGCCTTAAAACACCATGCAACTCCAGCTGCCGATTAGCTATTGGTCACGAAGGAAGGGAAAAATGTTCCTATAATGTTGCAGGGTCTGAGTGGGAAGCAGGTTCAATGGGGGAAAAACAGGGAAAATCTCATGTAAAGTGTTACCCATCTGGTTCCATCAAGAAAGCAGAAGAGAAGGGGGAGATGGGAAAGCAGAATGGCAAGCACAAAGGAGCAATAGACCTGATCAACCCCTCTTCTGTCCTTCCTCTTCCTCCTCCTCATGTCTTAGCATCATTTTCTTCCTTGTGTGAAACAATTTCTATGTTTTGATTTACTGCTGCAGAGTTTTTTGTTCGTCTCAAGCAGTCACTCATCCTGCCCTGTAATCAGAATTGCATGGAAGGCTTTGTACCAATATCCAAACTGACAGTTTCTTCCTTTTTGTCCATATGGCTATAAGGAGGGAAAGAAACGCCCCAAAGCCCTTTCCACTCCGTATCACCATCTGACTTTGGCTTGTGGCAGAACGCATTTTGTGGCACTAATAAAAAGTGACATCCGTTCATGGCCGTGGAGAGGAAAAGGCAACAGTTGAAATGCAGTTTTCATTTTTTTCACCCATCTGGTTGCCAACTCTGTTTCACTGCAAATCTTGTGATGTCTGGTGATTCTTCTTAAAGCCCCAGGTCCCAGAGTCATGTGAATATGTGGGAAACTCAGCTCTCATCAAAATAAAAGTAAGTTTCTAGCTCTCATGGGTACATTCACAGAAAAGCTTGAAATTGTGAGCCCTAAAGGCTCCAAAACTCATTATTTGGAAGGCACCTAAAATTTATTATTTTCTAAAATCGCATGATTTTTAAGCCAGTCTCATGATTCTCGGGGGCTGTGACTCCTGAGTTTTGAACTCTTAGACCAGACTGCTTCTGATCTGCAGTATTGCACTCCATGCAGGGATGGAAGGGGCTTTCAAATGGGAGGTACAATGGTAGCATGAGCCACCAAGGAAAGTTATGTTAGACATTTCATTAAAATCATCTGCTTGTTCTTTCATGGAGTCAAGGTGCTCTCCAGTTACATTATACTCAGTGGATGTCTCATGATAACTAAGGCAGGGCAAATACTTCTTAATAGATAACAGGACAAAGTCTGTCTGTCTCTTTGAGTTCATGGATTGTTCACAGACAGGGATGTTCTTGAATCTGTTTGTTACTCTAAGTTGCGTGCCGACTAACTTCCATGAATTTTTTTTTCCCCTTTGTATTATGGTAGTGATCAACCAAGATCTGGCCTCTACTGTATTAGGTGCAGCAAGTACGCATAGTAAGAGTCCTTGCTCTTTACAATCCAAATAGACAAGACAGACAAAGGAGGGGAGAAAGGAATCATTCTAATTCTTGGGCTGTTGCTTGTCCATGACAGTTTGATATTCAAAATTCAAGACTTTTGATTGGACACATAGTCCACATGGGATGTTTCTGTTCCCTGATTGGATGAGTGGAACTTTTAAAATTGTTTTTTTGCTGGAATATTTGTCTCTGTATGTGAGTGCGGGGTGGGGTGGGGGGCATTGGGTGTTTCGCACTGGTATGGTTTTGATCTGGGATACACTTCTAGATCCTGATAGTTTGTTGGTGTTCAGTATCTGAGAGTAGGCTTCTAGCCTGCTGAAAATTAGAACATGGTCAATACACATTAGTAACTAGGGACCTGATCCAAAGCCCATTGAACCTCATGGAAGGACATCCACTGACTTCAATGAACTTTGGATCAGGCCCCTACAAGACTGATTGAAAATGGCTGGCCTTGGCAAATTAGCAGGTAGATGAACAAAGCAATATAAGTACTTCTGGAAGTTTAGTTTCACTGCTTTGTTAGTATTTCATACTATACCTGTAGTAAGAATCATTAAGCCTCAGCAGCAGGAAACCCCCACAACATAGCTATTAATCCAGACCCTCTTGATGAGAAGGGGTGTGTGTGTGTGGTGTGTGTGTGTGAGAGAGAGAGAGACCCTGTAAGTGTATACAATGGAATTCTGCAGAGGCTCTTAGGCCATAGCTGTACTGCATTGTAAACTGGGGCTCGGACTCAAGTTTGAGCCCAACCCCTCCTGCCATCCACACACAAATCTTTGACTCCAGTCAGCAAGCCCTCAGAACTCTGGACCTAGTACCTACCCAGGGGGCTGAGTGTGAGCCTGAGTCCCAATGGACTCATGTCTGGCGATTCTGCCAACGCTGTCCCCCAATCCCCTGGGCCTGTGTTTTTTTGTCCTTCTACCCCAACACTATCCACTTGATTCCCAGGAAACTGAAGTAATCTCACTTGGTTCAAATACAGTTAAAATGCAGCTTATCAGAGTTTACCTCCTTCCCACGCTGAGCACTTACCTGGAAACACATTTAACAGTCTCCTGTGTTATCTATGACCTTGCTGCTGCCTGGCCAGAGGAACATGGCGGAACTCTGCTGTGAGGTGAGCAAGACGTTGGACTCCAGTAAGAGTCCAAGAATGAGCATGTGGACAAAGAAATCCTGAGGAAGCTTGTGGTGTTGGGGATCCACAGAACCACTCAGCAGTGCAGAGAGCAAGTCAAGCAGTTTAAACCCTACTCCTGCAAGGTCAGGGATAGTAAAAGCCTCTCTGGGAACTTTCCTTTTACCTGCCTCTTCTATGAGCAATTTGATGGAGTTCTGGGCAATTCAGCAAGTACTGGACCCACAGTGGTGCATGACAGCCTGCTAAGCAGGGACGCTACCCTTACACCCAGGCAGGAAGCACCCCAGGATAGTAACCAGCTGAAATGGGAGAAGTGACCCTGGTTCTCGGCACTGGTCCCTGAAGACGGTATGGTACCAGAGGAACTACAGCAGGTCCTGGACCTTACTTGGAGGAGCTGTTTGGTTGAGGACAGCCCTGGGGAGCAGCCCACAACAGTAGAGCTGGAGCCAGAGCTGGGTATGTTTCTGCCTTCATATTAGCTGCTGTTCACATACGAATGGAAAGATGACTCAATGAAATTATTATTAGAACCCAGGGGTTGTGGCGTGTTTCTGTTAATGACAGAACTCACGCCCGTGCCCTGCCTCCCGGTCTCTCCCCTGTGGAATGCTAAATGGACACCAGGAACTTCAAACAAAAGTTACACAAGCAGTTTTCATGAGATTTTTACTAGCTACTCAGATTATTACAAAGATGGGTAGAGGCAGTACAATGAAGAGCCTTCCATTGCCTTCCCTGCTAGTACACCACATTGTCTGAGCTGGCCATGCTGGACCGTCCCGAGCCGCTTGTCTGGGTATTCCACAGTATGGGGAGTGTGCGGGGTGGGGGGTGTAGACCTTAGGAATGAATCCTGACTGTCCCAGGGGCGGGGGCCTCTCTGGATTGCGTGTTTCCTGTGTTATAAACCCAAACTGTCCTGAGGACGTGGTGTGTAGTCCGTGGGTGCCAATGAATGCTGGGTGTTTCAAGAAGACTGTAATATGTCTCCAACCTAACGCAGCATCTTGTGTTTTACTCAGAGATTTTAACCCACACCTGGCTGGTTTGGCTTGGGTACTTAACTCAGAATAAGAACTCCAGGTGATCAATTACATTTCGGGGGAGGGAATACTTATTGGATCTGCTTCTGTAGCTCATGACCCCCCTCCATTCAGCACTGTGCTGGTCAGTCAGCAAACACCTTAATAGCTCTTTAGCATAGATGGCTGGCTCCCACAGCTTGAAACAGAAGTTCATGCTGCCCGTCAGTAACCTCCGGAGCTATAATGTTTTCCAGTAGCTGCCCTGCCTAAAAAGACAGTAAAAACCAGAGGTATCCACTCCACATAACCCCAAGGGAAAATGGTGGATTTGTAATTCAAGTTGAATTTGTAAAGTGCAGCTCACCAGGATGTCTGAAGTTGTGCTGACGAGAAATGTTTTTAGTGTGAAGAAAAAAATAAAACCCCATGATAAGTATTGTCTTTTGATGTTGAACTGCAACAGCCCCTCCCGGTGCAACAGATGCACTCTAACCTTTTCCCCCTCATGCTCAGACAATGAGAGATCCTTTCTTTTGCCTTGGCAGGCCCTTCTACTTCTGCAGGGCACACAGAAGCAGCCGGGAGCCTTGGGGGCGGACTGTGGTGCAGTGGGCAAGAAGGAAGCAAGTCCAAGATGAAATGATGAGTGAGATCCTGCAGAAGGCCACCCAGCAGTTGAAAAACTGGGGAGAGAGAGAAGCTGGACCGCATGAAGAGAGATGGGCAGAGGAGTTTTTGCAGCAGGAATGTAGACTCAGGCAGGAAGCTAGAACGCAGCAGAAAGAACTGTTTGAGAGGATGCTCATACTCATGGCAATGAGTCTGCAAGGTCCAGCTCAGGCTGTACATCCTGCTCCAGCCCCACAGCCTGAGTCCCCTCCATGCTACCACGTCCTGTAGCCCAGGCACCCTTTGGACAATACTAGGGTTGGGTGGCCTATGTCACAAGGAATGACCAATAGTTGGATCACCAGATGTGTCCCCCTCCAGTCCACTAGTGGCCAGTGGGCATGAAACACACTAGAAGGGCCAAGCAGAACAGAGAGAGAGTGGACACGCCGAAATAGTGACAGTTATTGAGCAGCCTGCGTGTTTTGTCCCATTGTACGCAGCAGTTCCTCATATCCTCACAGGCTTTGCACTGGTTTTGTTTGCTGGCAGCTGGCTTGCCTGTCAGGTTTTTAACAGCGTGAGTTTCTGTTACATGACTGCTCACAAGTAAAGCGTCCCATATTTACTAAGGTGTCATTATCACAGTTTATTACATTTACTGTGGAGGAACGTCAGCGCAGCAATCCTTAAGCTCTGCTTTGAAGTACGTGACAAGTTTAAATTGCATCAAAAGCCCATTACTTTTAAAACATCAAGCGCACAACTAAGCTGTGAGTTTGAGTACAGGGCCAGATTTTTATAAACTGCATGCAACATTTCACATGTACCACCACACCGCATCGAGTGCAGGGGACTGGGGTAGGCGACCTCTCGACATCCCTTCCAGTCCTATGATTCTATAAACTGCGTGGTGAAGTACAGGGCCTGAGTACACAAAATGCATAATACAAATACTATTTCATTCCCTGTTTGTTCAGATCACTGTACACATACTGTACACACAGTTGCTATTTCTTTTCCCCCCTCACCCATTGGACCATGCAAACCCATTATGTCAGAGCACAAAGCATCCCTGATTTCCACTGAGTGCCTGGATCCTGCTCCGCTAACGACAGCTGCTCTTGCTGGCTGTGTGTACTGGCTTCGAAGTCCAGCAGTGTCTTGAGTCCATTCCTAGAACAGTGGCTCACCTGTGTCCTGGCACTCATTGGGCAGACCCCAGCAGGCAAAAACAATGGGCAGCAATGCTGATACTGGCAGCGAATGGCTCTGTGAGCATCGCCACAGGGATTTCAATCTGCCAAATGCACATTCAACCACCCTTCGGGAACGACTGCTTGTGTAGTCAAACCTCCTTTCGCCAGGCCTTCGGAGATCAGGGCATAGATTCATTAGCCATAGCAAAAAGGGGCACGCAAGATCCCTTAGAATGCCAGTGGGGATGGTGACTCCATTTATAATAACGTGATTTGATGGGACTAATGTCCCACATTCTCCACGAAGGTAAAGTCCTGAGCTCTGGAACACCCTGACAACATGCATCTTGACAGTGCTTGTGTCTGTGAACCTGCCCTCCTGGCTGACGAGAGCCTGCATAATGCTGAAGTAGTCTCCTCTGTAGTTTCTGTACTCGTGCTCCTTGTGGTGAGCATATTACGGGCACATGAGGTCTATTGATAGCCCCTGCTCAGTTTGGGAAGCCCATTCTCTCCAAACCAGAAATTATTTCAGGGCCATTGTTTATGCCCACAACCCAGAAGTGCTGACTTTTGTTTTTGCCAGTGGTTGCTCCTCTCCACCCACTCCCCACTGTGTAAACAGCAGGTGGGGCCTCGGGGGAAGAGGCTGAGCAGGGGTGGGGTCTCAGGGCGGAGCATGGGTGAGGCTGCGGGGCGGGGGGGGGAAGAGGCCGAGCAGGGGCAGGGCCTGTGGTGAGAGTGGTGGGTGGGGCTCAGGGGGAAGAGGCTGAGCAGGGCGGGACCTTGGGGTGGAGCGTGGGTGGAGCAGAGGGGGGCCAAGGTCTGGGTGCCAGGGCCCAAAAAAAGATTATTCCGGGCCTGTGGGTGCTGAGCACCCCCAGTTTTTTTCAGTGGGTTCTTGAGCCCCGGGGCACCAACAGAGTCGGCACCTATGCCACAACCTTTGTGTAAATCACAGTCCTGATCACCTCACAAACCTCCACCACCACAATCCTAGCACTGGGGACTTGCCAACAACAAACTGGTTAGCCGTGGACCTGTAGTAGTCTGGGGTAGCCAGATTCCAGATGCCTATAGCAATCTGCGTTGGGACCAGCATGGCCTCCCACACATGGGTGTCCTAGTTCTGGAGGGGCAGGATCTGCAGACACGACAGACTGGGATAGATGGGGGTATAAATGCCTGAGACCCTTCTGCGTCGCCGGGGTGTGCTCCAGGTTGCAGTGAGTTACAGCAGCGGTGAACATCTGGCAGTAGCAGGACTGGAGGCAGAAAAGCTCCTGGGAGATGCAAGTGAAAGTAGGGCCGGACTTTGGATGGGAGCTGGGTGTGCCTTTCACACAGTCAGCCCTGGTTAAGTGTCTCAATGAATTCAGCACCTGGAAAAATCACACCCTTCACCAAGATTGCCCAGGACTTTTAATGTATTCCTTTAAACTGGGGCCTTTGGTTGAGTGTAGAATTGCTGAATGGCCAGGAGTCTGATTCTCCCTAGGAGCCAATGGGCATGCATACAGCCATATATTTGTAAGACTCTCTTTATTTTGTCACCTTACTTAGCCTCTCTATGTCATGTCTGAGCAGAGTCCTTGTTTATGGTGCATAATAAGCACTGTAACAAGAACTTACTTGCCAAATTACGTGCCACTGATCTCTCTCTTTGAATCCTACTGATCTCATATTTAATACCTTGCAGAGGTCAGGAGTAGGAGTGGTCAAATTGTTGTGGTGTGGGTGAGTGTGTGGGGAGATTAGAATGTATTGCTCATAAATGGAGAGAGCTGAGGATTAAAGTGCTCTATTTACTCTCAATAATAGTAATAAAATACCTGGCTCTTTGATAGCACTTTTCATCAGTAGGTCTCACAGTGCTTTACAAAGAAGGTCAGCATCCTTATACCCACTTTACAGATGGGAAAACTGAGGCACAGACAGGTGAAGTGGCTGGCTCAACCTCACCCAGCAGGTCAGTGGCAGAACCAGGTCTTGAGTCCCAGTTGCGATCCAGTGTGCTCTATCCACTAGACCATACTGCCTCAACATGGCTAAGGACAAAGCCGGAGTCCTACATAACCACCCTAATAGCTTCAACACTAGCCCTTTAGCTCAGTGTCAGTGCCTATTCAATCGCTGGTGAAAATGCCAGAAAGACACCAGTAGTTCTTTCAAACTGAGACCACCAAACACATTTCACAGAGACCATGCAGCAACCAGTTGGAGGGGAACAGTTTTCAGTCACTATCAATTCATGGTGATTTTGAACAAATGACTCAGAGATGAAAGACGCTGTCCCATACTAATCTGCTGAGCCCTCCAGTCAGAAATGATAATGTCGGTCTTGGAACACTCTCAGACCGGTGGAGCGAGCACAACATTTTGCCTCTCCCAGGTAGAGGAGCATATGGGGAGTCATGGATGGAAGAAGCTGTATAGAGAGTAGATAATTGTTTCATTATGCATTTTAATCAGCTAAGTCTGGGTTCATGCTTTCAAGAAACACATGTATACAAAACATGTAGCTAGATCAACAAATCTAAGTAGAGCTGGTCACAATTGTCTCAATTTTGATTTTTCAACAAAAATTTGAATTTTGACCCCTGCCAACCCCCCCCCCCAAAAAAAAAAAACCCTAACAAAATTTGCATGAAATGTCCACCTTTTCCACACACTCCCTTCTCTGTTTTTCATTTCCAGTCATAGGGCAGTCAATTTTTGCAAATTTTGACCCTCTCCCCAAATTAAAAAAAAAATAAAAAATCAAAATGTCAGTTTTTGACATTGGCCCCACCTCTAAAAGGCAGAGAATGGCTAGGGGACTTTTTTCTTTCTCTTTTAATTTTAGGAAAAATGTGTTGTGTTTTTGAACATCTCTCCTAATGGGAACTCTTCCTGGCCCCTTATTCTGCCTCAGGCCCTGATCCTGCAAAAAAGTTAAGCGTGTTGGAACAGGGTGGCCTGTGGCCAGTCAGCCCTGTTCAATTAGCCCTACCTCTTACACCTGTGCAGGGTGTGGGACTTAAGAGGAGGAAAGCCCAGCAATTGAATACTGGTGGGGGGAGAAAACAGGTGGGTTTGAGCAAACCTGAATGAGTGGGGCACTAAAGCCCAAAGAAACTGGTGAAATGGGTAAAGACTGAGTCCACAAGGAGTTAGCGATTAATGGCTGGACTAGAACTCAGGGAGAAAGGAGGAAAGTCCAGCAGAATTGAGTGGAGAAAGGAGCAGCAAGAGGCCTGTGGCAGACTCTAGGTAGGAAGACCTGGGAGTGGCTGTTTGGGAAAGTGCAGGGGGGGCTGAGCCTAGGAGGGGTTGATGGGAGAGATGGCAAGGAGCCTGGGAAGGGTGAAAGCAGATCCCAGAGAGGGGGGGCAAAGAGTGCTTGAATTAGAGAAGAAAAAACAGACCCCTTGAGAAGGAGGGGCTGGGCCCAGTTGAGAGTGGGGGAAAGACTTTATGTGTTGTTTGATTTGCACTGGGCTTCCCTGGAAGGGGTGGACACTTGTTAATGACTTAGCTGAAGGGCCAAGTCATTGCTATGGCAAAAGTAGGCTGAAAATTGTGGTGGGGAAACTGAGGCAGAGCATGGCAATGCTGGGTTTTGCTATGAGAGGATGCTCTAAGGGATGAGTGGTATAACATGTGTAAGTCTTTTCAGAATCAGGGCCTATGGTTGTATATCTAAGGATAGTCATAAATTATCTGGAAAAAGGGGTAAACAGTGAGGTGGCAAAGTTTGTAGACTATACAGAATTACTCAAGAGAGTTAAGCCCAAAGCAGACTGCAAAGACTTTCAGAAGGATCTCACAAAACTGGGTGACTGAGCAACAAAATGGCAGATGAAATTCAATGTTGATAAGTGCAAAGTAATGTATAATTGGGATTGTGTTTTCCAATATGCATACAAAAAGATGGGGTCTAAATTAGCTGTTACCATTCAAGAAAATTAGATTGGCGTCATGGGTAGTTCTCTGAAAACATCTGCTCAATATGGGGTGAGGGGGAGAGGATATGAGGCAGGTCTATAAAATCACAAATGATGCAGAGAAAGTGAAAAAGGAAGTGTCATTTACCATGGGACACAAGAACTAGGGGGCACCTAATGCAATTAATAGGCAGCAAACAAATGTGAGTGTTACTTCACACAACGCACAGTCAACCTGTGGAACTTGTTTCCAGGGGATGTGGTGAAGGCCAAAAGTATAAGTGGGTTCAAAATAGAATTAGGTAAGTTCTTGGTGGATAGGGCCATCAATGGCTATTAGCCAAGATGGCCAGGGTCTCATGTTCTGGGTGTCCCTAGCCTCTGACTGCCAGAAGCTGGGAATGGGCGACAGGGGATGGATCACTTGAAATTCCCTGTTCTGTTCATTCCCTTTGGGGCACCTGGCGCCAGCCACTGTGGCAAGCCAGAATATGGGCTACATGGACCAAGGGCCTGACTCTGTATGGCTGTTCTTATATATCTCACCACCTGAAGCCTCACAAAAGGAGCTCTTCCTGCCAGATCTATGCCCAATTCACTGTTGCTGTTTTCTGGGCGGTGGGGAGGCAGCCTAGTTGCCATCGCGAAGACATAGGCCAAGGACAGTGCTCCCAATAAGCAGGGGAAGAGTTTGTATGTGGGTGCAGGGGCTTGGGGGTTGCGGGAGGTGCATATTTACATTCTGGTGAATTTTAGATTATTTGCCGCTTTGATATGCGAGAAGAATTAGAAAGGAAAAAATAACCTCACATGTGCAAAATGCAGATACGTTGTGTCCAGCAGCAGGGGCTGAGACGGCAACCTCCAGAGCGAGATGCACCAGACCCGTGTCCTTTGTGTACTGGGCACAGAAGGGGCTGACCAGTGGGTTATTCAGGGAAACCCTCCAACTCCTCAGCTTGTTTGAAAAACTGCTGCTCCTCTCTGCTGCAGCGGTTCCTCCTCGGCCTCCCCCATGCTGTGTGCTCGTCCTGTGGCTTCCTCTTCATGGCTTCTTCCCTCTGGTCATAAAGGCCCCCCCTGCCCCCCCATGTTCTTATGCCCCTTTTCCTACTTCCCTTTGCCCTCCTGGTGGCTGCTTCAGTTTGGGGCCTAAATCAAAGTCTTCTGGTCATTTGCAACTCCACTCGCTCCTCTCTCAAAGTAAAGTGCCAGTAGAAAAGCCCAGCGACAATCTAATCACTAATGGAAGCTCTGCTTTGAGAGGGTTGTTTGCCTGGTCTTGCCAGCAGGTTGAACAGTCTGGAGCAGCTCTGAGCTTCCTTCACTCGGCGTTTACCCTCGCCATAGCGAGCTCATTGGTGTTAATGTGGCTGAGATAAATAGCTCCTCCTGTTGGAATCAAAGATTATAGGTTCTGCCAATAACCCTGTTAGGTGGGTGCTGTTGGGTGTGGAGAGCTTCCTCTGATGGGTTCCAGATTTCATCCGAGCCAAGACATTAAAGAAAGTTGTCTGGAGCTTCGTGGCTCTGCAAAAATCAGTGCAGCTGGGCTCACGGCTACTCTACCCATCAGTGACAGAATGTTCCCTCCTGACAAATGGATTCATGCACTTGAACTTTCGGTGGAAGAGTTTCTGTAGCACCATTAATGGGAATCTCATTGGCATGACCTGAACTATTGGCATCAGGTCAGCACATCTCTGAGCAGACGGCTTAAACAGCTGAGCATTTTCAGGCACGAAGGTTAATATACAGCTTTGACAAACAAATACAATCGAGTCTTTGATTTATTTTTTTAGCTGTGGAAACCACAGCTAACAAAGTATCTAGTGGTGAAGGAAGGGCCACTGTGCTGAATATATCAGACACCAAAGGGTTTATACAGCCCTTCCATCCCATATGCCCTGAGTAAGAGGCAGTGAATAGTTGTGCTCTCCCAGGAGCAGACCACCTCAGCTGCTCCTTTGCTGGGGGTAGAATGAAACTCTACTACCCCTCTACCCAGCACAGCTCGCGTCCCCCTTGGCATCAGCTTGGCTCGTTCCTTGCCCACCTGCATGGGAAGGGGAATAGCAGCTCATCTGCTCCCCCCAGGCACAGCGTGCCAGTGTGGGTAGCCTACTCAGGGGAGTTCCTTCCTTTACTGCCCAGCATGGGCATGTGAACAGCCCATGAATGAGCCCAGTGGGAAGAAGAATCCTGTTAATTCAGTGTGCGATAACCTCTTTAGTGTGTTCCCTCGAGAAGGAGTTCTTGGAATTTGTGGGACACTTGCGGCTGAATTTCCTGTGCTGGGCCAGGTGAATGCAGATTACCGTGATGCTGAAGAGCTTTCCCAAGTAGCAGCTCACCAAAAGGCGATGGTCACAAGAATTTAAATGTAAAGCATACTGTGCTGCCCTTATTAAAATATTTTGACTCATGTACCAGAGGAGAAAAGGGGGAACGTGTCAGCACATGTCAAAATACTTAGATGGTGGAAGTCAGCTTCTGATGGTGTTTAGTCAAAATGGGTTGAGAGCAGATATATAAAAACATTTATGCATAGCTCGTTTTTGAGACACATGACAAAGAAAGGAAATCATCTGCCCTGTGTCAAAATGCTCTGATGGACTTGATGTCAATTGTTTTCCGTAGCTGGCCCAGCATCTAAAAAGCTAAACTTAATAAAAAGTGGGGGGAGGCATGGGGGAGTCTGTGGGGAACAGACTGATAGCACCATGGTTAACAGGTCAAACATCCTCCATCTTAGCACTTGTGTCAAGGTTCCTTCCCCGCTCTGAACTCTAGGGTATTTATGACAGCTTGGCATTCAGAAAGTTGAACAACTCAATTCCTTTGATGGCACTTGAGTGTTTTATTCCACACACAAAAGGTTTCTAAAATCTTTGCAGATCCTACCACCTAAAAGCTGCAAATGAAAACTGTTAGCATTTGGAAAGATCTTGTAAGTTAGGCTTAAGGGGAAATCTAGACCCCTAATGCAACAAAGGTAACAGCTGAAAAATCTGAAACCTGCAAAAACCTTCAAGCTGTATTATTTACTAAGCTGATAAAAGGTTGCTTGCATAAATTTTAGGAACAGGGGAAATCCCCAGTATATTAAAATGAGCTTCTGACCGTTTTATAGTTAAGTAAATATGCTTCACTACAAGAAAAAAATTAAGAGAATTTGTGACAATAATGAAGCTCGGAATTAACTTTATGGTTTACATTTAAGATTAGGAAAATACTATATAAATTTAAATGTGGCTACATAAAATAACACTGAACAGAGATAAGGCTACTATTCTACCCTAGCGTTGGTTGGTTGGTAATCTTATTACTGGCAGCAGAGATGAATGAGTAAAAATGAAAGAGAGAGACACATAGATTTAGGGACCACTGAACTGTATATCACTTCCCCCTCTATAAAATAAATGTCTATTGTGAGTAAATGTAGAGCACTGTGAAGAGATAACAGTGGAAGCTTGGTCTGAGCTGATATTTCTTTCTTACCTCATGTTATTTTGCCTAGGAATGAGAGGGTATTTTGGTGAGTATGAATAGCCATTGCTATCAGACCCTTTAATAGTCACAAGTTAAAAATCCAGGCAGATATTAGCTCTCAGCTTTCTTGCTTGTATTGGTTTCTTGTTCTACTCTGAAGGTCACACTCCTTTCTTGGTCCATAGACCAAAGAGATCATATATGCATGTTTGGTTCGGTTTTGTATTTTAAGGCTTATCCTCCTATTGAAAGAGTGAACTGGTAGGCCGTTCATCCACCAGTGAAATGCAGTCACTTCTGGGAGGAAACCTGGATAGAAAAATTTAGGACAGGAAGTGCTAGATTTATTTGAAATTGCCATATGAGGAAGGAAGGAATTTTGGTAAGCGTGATGATATTTGCCCTGTTGGAATGTGGCCAGGGCACTAAGATTAGCAAGACCACTTTCACAAGGACCTGGTTCTTACAGAAAAGGGAGCCCTGCAATGACACAAGTCTCACTGGTACCATGCCAAGGGATTGGTTCAGAGCAGACTCCGAGGGGAGAGTGCTGTGATGAATCCAGGTGCTTCAGGCAAGATATTTGCCAAATAAATTGCACCCACCCACCTAGGGAATCAGGTCTAGAACCTTGTTCCATCCGCTCCAAAATTCCAGGTGTCTAGGTTGTGAGCTAAAGATCTCCCTTAGGAAGCAGCAGGTTCCTTTGCGTGGTTGGGAATGAACCACTAGAGAACACAAGGGTTGTATAGCCCTGTACACCTACAGGCGATGTTCATCACCTATTACCCTTCTGATTAGACCCACCCATTCATCTCAGGTACTTATCTGACGACCCCCTCCCCCCACCTCCCCGTAGTATCAGAGCACCTCATGGCCTATAATGCATTATCCTCATGCCAACCCTATGAGGCAGGGCAGTGCTGTTCTCCCTAATGGGAACTGAGGCACGGTTCCCCTTGTGACTTGCCCAAGGTCACACAGGAAGCTGGTGGAAGAGCAGAGAACTGGACCCAGGTCTCCAGTCCTAGGCTAGTGCCGTAACCGCTTGAAGTGCCTCACAGGGTGCGTGTGAGGTTCACAGTTAAAATCCCATAGCCGGGTGCTAGTCTATAACAAATCCTACTAACAACAGCCACCGCCTCACGCTCTTGGAGCCTGGCTAGACCCCTGGTGCTTCAACAGTAGAATACACACACAGGGATTCCCCTGTCTACTACAACACTCATGCATGAATGTAGTGGCATACGGGGACTTGAAAAGCCCTGGCCAGGGAGACCTACCCCAGTCTGGGTATTAATATAGGGCTGCACTAGGTGGTGGTACACAGGTCTCCCCACAAGCCTTGGCCTGGGGGGTGGGTCAGAGGGGACATGCCTGGGGCAGGAGGGGAGTCCCAACATTGCACCCTACTACCAGGATTCCGGGCAGATCAGGAAGCTACTGGCAGCTACTAAGGCGGCTCTAAATTACACTGGAGGACACATACTCCAGATCTGGAGGGCACAAGCCACCTTTTTACCTGTGTGTGCTGTGCCCCCTGAAAGCACAGCCCCTAATTTCATTCACAGCTTCCAACACCTGAGCTTGAAGGAATCGGTGGAGTTACTCTGGGTTTACTCTGGTATAAGTGAGAGCTGACGTTTGCCCAGGAAATGTCACTTTCTTAGTCTTTCTGCCAGCAGTGCAAACCCAACAGCTTCTGCTTTGCCTACCAAAACTGCCCAAGCAGATCAAGCCCCCAGCTCGAAGGAGCCAGACTGAAAAGGCAGTCGCTGCTTTTATTTCATCTGCTTGCCTGCATCACTTCAAGGCCGGCTCAAGTATGATTGTTCAGCCTTGGTCTCAGCAGGTTAAGAAGAGGGAGCTTAGCTTGAGGCACGTGAGTCGTACCAGACAGAAGCGCCGGTGCAAGAGGTCACCAAGCGCTATCGATTCCTGTTTGGGCTCGGAGTTTGAAGGGTTATTCTGATCAGAAGCAAAGCACGGCAGTGGATTTTCAGTCTGTTTGAATGCCTTGGGACGCTTTCGGAAATAGAGACAGAGCTGCCAGAAAACTGACACTCCCACCAACCAATATTAATGTGTCCAGGGAGCAAACTGCAGCTTTCACCAAGTCTGGAGAGAAAAAGGGTTTTCTCCATGCAGTGAAACCCAGCACTGTTTCTGAGGAAGGAGGTGTGTGTGAAGATTGGCTGTTCTGTTTATTCCCTTTGAAGTGCCTGCCATTGGCCGTTGTCAGAAGACAGGGTACTGGGCTAGAGGGTCTGTTGGTCTGACCCTGTACAGCAGTTCTTTTGCTGAATACTGAGGCATCTCTAAAGTCATTTGGAAGATAAATATAAAGCTGAATTTCCCACTTTTGTAAAAATGGGAAATCCTGGCCCGGTGATAACGACCTATCCACTGACCTCTATTCTTGCCAGACAACTGCAGAAGGTTTAACCCTCCCATCTGCTGGATGTTGGTACGGTGCAGTGTTCACTGGACCATTATTTCCCTGCTGCTTTCTGATTGGTCAGCTGCCCTTCAGCCAGTCGAGGAACAGTTTATCTGCAGCAAGTCTGTTTAGTAAAAGCAAGCTGTCCTCTACGAATAGGCTGGCTTCTGGATTGCTGCGCCTGTGGAAATGCTATGATGTCAGTGAATAATGACCAAGCTGTCTGATGAGCTGGCATGTTTCATTGGGGGGGCAGCGTGGTCTAGTGTTTCTCAATCTTTTTGATACCAGGGACCGGCTTGCCGCCTTTCTAAACTGTATCAGGGAGATCTCAGGGACCATCGCTGGTCCACGGGCCAGTCACCAAGAAACACTGGTCCAGTGGAATGAGCAAGAGAGCAGGAGCTCCTGAGCTCTAATCTTAATGCTGTGTTTGCTGTATGGTCTCTGGGAAACCACTTAACACTTTTTCCCCATCTATAAAATAAGGAATAATGATACTTTGCCCTTGTATAGTGCCTTCTGTTGGAGGATCTCAAAGCACTTTACAAGTGTTAATTTAAACTTGCAACATCTCTCTGAGGTAGGTAACCACTGGTAGGATTAATTCATTATCGCCATGTGGGGAAGCAGGGATGTAGCTAGATTGCGCAGCATTTGGGAACAGCTGGTTTTAGTTACTTAACACACTCTCTCCTCCACCCCCCCCCCCCCAATTTTTTTCCCCCACTGATCTGCAACCATCAAGTTGTGAGCCTTACAGAGGGATGTTTGGGACCCTTTGCTCTTACTGACATCTCTTCTGTGCTCCTCCCCCTCCCCTCCCCTTGTTTGTCATGCTCACTCGCTACATCACGTGTCAAAATAGATTGTAACTTTTTGGGACTGAGACACTCAGGTAAATCTGGTCTATACAGCACCTGGCACTTTGGGGTTCCAATCCTGACAGGGGCTTTGGGCACTCCTGCATTATAACTAATCATAAGTTCCTTACCCCACCCAGCATGGAAGTCTCTGGCAAGGCTGAGCATAGCTCCTTAATTCTAGGCCAATGATTTAGCCATGAGACCATCCTTCCCCTGCTTCTCTAATTCACAGGGGTGCCTGGAGAACTGATTGGTTAATGTTTGCACAGCACTGTGGATACTTAAGGCCAGATTCTGACCGTAGGAAGGATACGGTAAGTACGGTGAGCACTGATTGTAGTAGGGGCCTCAAGCGTGTCCCATTGCAAGTGGGAACAAATCATAGACTTCAAACAGCAAGTGGCTGGCAGCCTGCAACAGCTATCCTTCCATGCCAAGGTCCTCTGGCATAGTCACTGACCCCTAAGGGTCTCCTGTTAAACTAATCTCAGTTACACTGATGTAAATCTGGAGTAGCTTTGCTGGAGTCAGTGGAGTCGTTCTGGAGTTACTCTGGTGTAACTCAGATCAGAATCTGGCTGGTAAAGCACTCATCTAAGTATTATTAGAACTGCCACTCCCTTGTAAACAGAACTGTTACCAGACAGGCGGAAGGACAGAAGAACACTCTCCCTGTTCATTTCAAAATACAGCCTGACCGATAAGTCTGCTGTTACCTAGGCTGCTGCTCCTCTTCCTCCGGCCGACACCCCCACACCACTTCCTTTCCTGTTCGGCCAAGACCCCCATTTTCTCCAAAGTTCTGTCTTTTGCCCCACACTGCTCACAGGGGTCTCTTGTTAATGTGGTAACACCTGGTTAATGTCATCCCTTCTGGGGCACAATGCCTTGTTAGCATCTAAGGTTGTTATAAGGAGGAGGGAGAAGAATGGTTCTTCTTAACCTCTGAGGATAGGACAAGGAGCAATGGGCTTAAATAGCAGCAAGGGTGGTTTAGGTTGGACGTTAGAAAAAACTTCCTGTCAGGGTGGTTAAGTGCTGGAATAAACTGCCTAGGGAGGTTGTGGAATCTCCATCATTGGGGATTTTTAAGAGCAGGTTAGACAAACGCTTGTCAGGGATGGTCTAGATAATATTTAGTCCTGCCATGAGTACAGGAGCCTGGACTAGAAGACCTCTCAAGGTCCCTTCCAGTCCTATGATTCTACCCGCTTCTCCTTGTGACTTGCAAAAGAGGTTTTTCCACTGAGATGTGTACGAATGAGTTTGTCACCTCTCTCCCATGGGAGCATACAGGCACACTCACTCCAATGCTCCTATGCTACATGGCACATAATAAAAGCTGTGCATTTTTTGCAGGGTACCAGTTTGATGATGCAGTCTGAATTCATCATGGAGCTCTTAGGGCATGTCTGCACTGCAGTTAGACACCCACAGCTGGCCCGGGCTCGCTAAGGGGCTGTTTAATTGCGGTGTAGATGTTTGGGGCCCTCCCACCTCGCAGGGTCCTAGATCCCGGGCTCCAGCCCAAGCCCAAACAGCTGCACTGCAATTAAACAGCCTCTTAGCCTGAGTCAGCTGGCATGGGCCAGCCATGAGTGTCTAACTGCAGTGTAGACATACTCATAAAGGCCTGCACCAAAGCCCATTGAAGTCTATGGAAAGACTCCCATGAACTTCAAAGAGGTGTTCACAGCAGTTTAGTTTGATTATTACAGTTATCATTTGCAGCAGGTAGTTTGCCTGTTGACCGTAACATTGCTAATAACTTACTGGGATATATAGAATGGGTGTCACAACTCTAGGTGGGTAATAACAACATCTCGCACTTTACAAAGGAGGTCAATATCCTTGCCCCCATTTTACAGATGAGGAAACTGAGGCACAGAGTTGAAATGATTGGTCCATGGCACCTAGCAAGCCAGTGGCAGAGCCAGGAATAGAATTTAGCTCTCCTGAGTCCAAGTCTAGTGCTCCTTCCACTAGGCCACACTATTTGCTGCTCCCCAATCCAAGCAGTCAGTGTTATCTGCTATGCTCCTATACATCGGCACCACTCATAGAGATACAGGCGCCAGCATGACCCTGACTGATCAGCTACTTGTGCGCTGTGGGGCAGTGCTGCTCTGGAGGAGCACAGCCCCAAGGGTGCCGCTGCACCCTGGGGACTGTGGGAAAGTCTTTGCTGCTCTCCATGTTTCTGCACAAGGTCAAAAAATTGGGTACTTGATCTTTGTGCCATGGGTGGTAGGATTTAGGGCCTGTCTAGATACAGGGCTGCACCTTTTGAACTTAAAGTCTGATTTTTTTTTTTTAATGGATTCAGTTAAGACGGTTCCAAAGGGATGTGTGAGTTTGCTGCTTTTGGCTTAAACCAGGTTTATTTCAGTTTAGTTTATTGATTAGGAGCAGGCTTAAACTAAGCTGCAACAAGCCAACCACAAGAAGCGCCCACCTTGTGGCTGGCGGCAGGTTAAATAAACCAGTGGAAGTTTGTGTGTAGACAAGGCCTGCGTGAAAGGGGAGAAATCAAGAGGAAGGAGTGAGGCAGAAAAGGGAGTGAAGAGCAAGACGAGAAGAACTGCAGAGCTGAGGAGTAAAAATGAGGGGTGGGAGGAGTGAGAGACTGAGGGGAGAAATAAACATGATAAAATATGGTGAGAAACTGTTTTTTGTTTTTTGTTTTTTAAAGGAGGGGGGGAAGCTAGGAAAAATATGAAGGAACAACAGACACTGATAAAGATGGAGGGAAAGGGAGATCCAGCTAGAGCAGGAAAGGGCACTGTGCAGTGTGAGGAGGAAAAAGGGAGACTTGCTTTTCTGCACGGGAAAATTATAGTTGTCTAAGCTCAGGAGTGAATTGAAACCACTATAGTTACACCCCGGTGTAATACTGGCATAACCTCTGCCCTGCCCCTGCATCTGGGTGCTCTTACGCCAGTATGAGGGAGGTCTTTTTCAGTGTACATTATTTTGCTAAACCAAATGAAGCCACTCCTCTGTTGGGATAAGGGTGTCCGCATGAGGACCTTTGGTCTGACCCAGTATGGCCGTTCTAATGTTCTCATAGAGTCATAGACACTAAAGTCAGAAGGGACCATTATGATCATCTAGTCCGACCTCCTGCACAACGCCGGCCACAGAATCTCACGCACCCACTCCTGCGAAAAACCTCTCGCCTATGTCTGAGCTATTGAAGTCCTCAAATCGTGGTTTAAAGACTTCAAGGAGCAGAGAATCCTCCAGCAAGTGACCCGTGCCCCAGGCTACAGAGGAAGGCGAAAAACCTCCAGGGCCTGTTCCAATCTGCCCTGGAGGAAAATTCCTTCCCGACCCCAAATATGGTGATCAGCTAAACCCTGAGCATATGGGCAAGATTCATCCTACTTCCTCTTCCGGTAGGACTGATTTACCATGATTGCAAAATGTTTGTGTGATGACTGGACCACTGTAGCTCTGTTGGTTTGGTTATTCCAGTATAACTGACCAAACTTTCCCCTGGAGGCAAGCCCTGAGTCTGCATCAACTTCTATGAGTTGTTGTGATTTGTTTGGAGGGGAGGAAAGGGGGCACAGAGTATCCCAAAGCTGGAAAGGAAGCACTGCACCGCCCTGCAGATGGCCCCTGTGACCATAGGTTCTGGGAGTGACCCCCTCCTTATGGAGTTTTTTCCCTGCCCCCTTTCCCGTGGGTTTTTCCCTCCTCCCTGTGGTTACAGGGGTACAATGGCCATCTCTCCCCATGCCATGTGACCCACCGGGCTGAGGAATCCCAGCCAGTTTCCAGTGTAACCTGTAATGGTTTTCCCCCTTTCTGCTTCGCTGTATAGCTGCAGCCTAGAACCTTCAGCAACTCCCCCACCCCACCCCAATATGGCTACACATTTGAAGAACTGGGGCAGGTATCCTCGGAGCCCCACTGAGCACTCCCAACTTACCAGGCTCTCCACAGGGTGGACTTGGAGAAGCAGAGTGGTGGCATGGCTGGGGACTGGGGCGTGGGGAGTTGTGTACAAACCCCCCAGCATGCAGAGCTCCCACTAGCTCCTAGAGCTCTGGGCAGGAGGCTTTAGGAAAGAACATGGATTACAAAATCAAAGCGGGTGAAGGCTGCCCTGAATGTGGGGTTTTTGGGAGGCCACCCTGGCACTGTGAGGCGCTACAGACTGCAGCTTGGTGACCTGCCCCTCACTCTCCAGGGCTCAGTCATACGGGAACCCTGAGCACTGCTGTATGGAGGGAGGTGTGAGGATGAGGCTCTGGTGTCCCAGGCTGCCATAACCCCTCTCCTAGTGCTGTCTTCAGCATCTCCTAGCATCCACCTTGCTGCAAGTTGGCCACACCTGCCATTGCCCGTGCTATGCCTGTACCGATGCATTCTCCTGTAGCCAGTCAGCTCCTGGGTGACCAGCAGGGGGCCTTCCCTCACCAGTGCCATGGCCAGGCTAATGGCAGCCCTGCTCCAGTTGCCATAAATGAGCTGTCTGCAGGGCACTCCCAATCTACCCCTTGCTCCTTCTTTGGGCCTGGAACATCCCTTGAACGTGCGCCCTGCCCCTCTGCATGCTGGCTGGACCACCCCCCGAAGAGCATGGCTGCGGCAGCAGGGAGTTGTATCTGGTGCTGCTTTCCTCCAGGATATTTTTGGTGCAATGTGTCCGCTGCTTACAGAAATGCCTCTTCTCTCCTGAGAGTTTTGTGAACAGATTCAGGCCACCTGGTGTAGCCATGCATTGCCATAGCTGCAGCAGATGGTTAAGGAGAGAAGTGGAGAGATGGGAAAGAATTCAGCTCAACTGATGTCCCTATTCCTGGGATGTTGGGGGTGGGAGGGGAGAGGATTCTCCTACTTAGAAAAATACGAAACTTTATATGATCTGATGTAGTTTTTTTGGAGAGGTAGATGGGGGGGGGTTTGTGTTTTCTGGGGTAGTCAAGAAGAGCATCTCAAGTGCCTCAATCTTTCATGGGTTCTTGGAATGAAATGGGACTTCTGGGCCCAGTATGTGGTCAGTATCTCAGTGCACTCCCATTGTACTCTGTGTATGTAGGGGTGAGACTCGCTGTATGACAGATTCCACTGACATTCCATTGTATGCGTTGTACATTTTAAACCTACGTTATCTGAATAGAAAAGGTGAAGAATTTGCTGGGTTTGACAGGTACACAAGGAATTTTGCTCTACTGCCTATGTAAATGTAAGACTGTAAAATTCACCTTGTTTCATTGGCTAGCTTTTCTCATAAACAACAAACTGCCTCTGCTTAGACAGGAAGCCTTATTGTGGCGGTGTGGGACAAGCTGACAGTGACTTACTTTGCTAAGCCTGTAAGCCGTGGTTAGTTTGTATCCAGTTCAGGAAATTCTGTTAGTGTCACCTCACCCTTTCTTAGCCCCATGGCCCCTAACAATGTATTTTTTTGGCAAATGATTCTCCCCATCTCCCTCTACATACGTGTTTACAAATGCAGACTCTAAGCCTAAAGGAGGGATTTCTCAATAACAACCAACCTACAGTTCATTTTGCATGTGTGCGTGTGCAATTTGAGTGTGTTATCAGCCAAAAGCCAAGTGTCTTCAACCACCCTTGAAATGCCATAAGCCCTATGGCTTGGCTGAATAGTCTGCTTGTTACTAGACCACAGCAACATGATCTAAGAATACAAGCTAAAGTCCCACCTGCCTTATACATGCAGATTATTGAATGGAGGAGGTGGAAAAGGGAATGATAAATGAACAACACAAATGTAGCCAAACATAACTCTTACATAGTGCTTCCCAAAGAGCTTTAGCCCAAATGGTATGTTTCTATTCTTGGTATTTGGGTGATTAGAATGGGAGCTGCAGCTTATGGTCTGACTAATAATCATTAGTCATGTAAAAGTGCCAAGAGCTTGACAGGCACTTACTGATGACCTAAATCAAATAAATGTGACATCGCTGACAAGTGGCTAGATCCCTTTGTGTCCTCCATTCTAAAACCATCAGCCAATCGGTCCCGCTGAAGCATGTAAGTGTAATGGCCACAGTGAATTGGGCTTTTGACTGCCTCTATTTTTTGGGGGTACCCAGCTTGACACACCGTAAAGAATCCTGTTTTTCAGAAAGTACTGAGCATCCTTCTGAAAATCAGGGCTCTGCATGGTGTCTCAAGCCGGGCACCTAAAAAATCGAAGCACTCGAAATGACCAGTCACTTTAAATATTTTGCCATAGGCCATGAAGCTACCGGGGCTATGGCTCGATCACTTTTTGGATGGGTCAAACCTACGTGGCACTGTGCCCCCATGCCACTCGCTAAGATTTGGAGGGAGTGGTTATAGGTGCTCAGGGGCCAGGATGGGGGTGTCAGGCTGGCGCTGGAGGGAGGGACAACTCAGAGGAGAAGAGGAGGGTCAAGCAGGGTGATGGGGCAATGGGGCTACTCATGCTTAAACGCCTCAAGGCCTCGCTCTCTGGGTCTACACATCCCCTCTTCTGTTGCAATAAGAACAACATTGTACAAAGGAGCTGGGACCGTGGTTCTACTTTGGAGCCGAGCTCAATCCCTGTTCACTTGCACTTATCATTCATTGTCAATTAGAGACCAAGCAGCAACATTTGGAGGCGCATATGACTGGCTGGCTCAGAGAAGACCAAGCACCTTTATGTACGTATGGCTGCCTAAAATGATTTGCTCAGCTTTAAATGATGGAAATTTCTTCTCCGAATGTTTTAAACTAGGAAATAGCATTGCTTCTCAAACCTAAAAAGCCTCTTTTATGTGACTATTTCTTTGGTGACCAAAGTGTCTGAGTTTTACAAGAGCTGCTTATCCTTTGATAAAACAAAATCAGTGAATTTACGCTGACAGCTTCAGATGCCGTGGAAACCCAAGCAACCTTTCCCCAACCTACGTTGCTTGTTGGATCATGTATTAAGAATAAACTGCAAAAGCATCTTGGTAATTTAATGAGTAATAAAGAAGACTGTTTTATTTATATATAAAAGATTTTTAGAACCCTAAATTGTTACCAGAAACACTTACCCAAAACGAAAGGTTGTGCTAGGTGGAAGGGGTATTTTTGTCCCACAATTAAAAACACTTAAAAAAAAAAAATAAAATGCAAAGAAAGATTGGGGCAGAGTCTGAACAACAAAATCATTAGTAATCAGTCACAGCCTGTGTCATGATACCCTCTGATACTTCATTAAAACAAAATTAGGGACCTGGCTTGCTCTTAGCTTTGACCTCTTTTGCCTTTTGGAAATATTGATGAAGGTGCTTCCATGCAATTTGGAGGAACAAGTAGCTTCACAGTGTTAACAGTTAGTCAGTGATGTGGGTTTTTTCCTCGGTTATTGTTACAAGAAGGCAAGTTCTGGAGCACAGAAAAACCACTTACCCAACCAGAACAAATTAATTGCGTGTGCACAAATTCTGCCACTTGTACACAGATGCACCATTCTGCCACATATATACACACACATCCCCTTCTTCTGCAGCTTTTTCTTCTAGCAACACAACTTGTGAAACAAATGAAAGCCCCAGCATTGCACCATCCCTTATTAATCTAGTAGTCTTTAGGAAAATTAGAGGATTAATTAAACGTCTTCATGCAATAACATAATGCTAACTGTTTACACTAAGCCACATTTACTTATGCAAATGATCATAACTGGAAAATTACTGCCTGTATAATTGTAATAGGAAATTAAAAAAATGTGGAGGACATGCAAGGCAATCATTTTTTAATTATAAGCTCCAGAATGAACGCGGGGAAGACCTAATCTGCCAATGTAAATGTTAATTATCAATTTAGTGGATAGGTGCAAATGAGCTTGAAAGCTATGGGCTGTAATTATAACAGTCGAAGGGCCCAATCCTACCAACTTGCTCACATGAGTTTTCCCAGTGACTCCATGTGAGTAAGTGTTGTAGATGCAAATCCAGAGATTCCATGTCTGACCCTGAACGGAGCAGCCTCCTCTCACTGGAGTCTGTGGGAACTGAGAATGCTCGGCATCTCCCGGGGGGAGCCTTGTTTACACTGAAGCCATGTGGAACTGATTCCAGTAGTATTGGATCAGGCCCCCATGCCACTTATGTTCAGCACATATGCTGATAAATTCAGTTGCGCGCACACAACAATTTGTTGCTACTATATTTAAAATGAAATGGTCCCAGCTTGGGACCTAAATGCTAGGATCTTGGGGTAGCTCTGTGAGCAATTAACCCTAACAGGGTCTGTGCAGGCAAATAGGGAAAGCAAAACCTCCCTGTTTGCACGTACCAGTGAACTCCAGTGTATTTTTTGTGTAATGATTTAAGACACTTCGCTCCTGGATTGAATAGTAGGATTTTGTTTTCCTATGCTGCTTTAATGAGCAAAAATGACAATGGAAGAAGTCCTAGTTGCTGTTTACATGACAGGCAGATCATTTGCCTTCAGTTCTCGGGGTTGCCCATTGATAAGACACTTTGCACAAGCTCAGATTAATGGGTAAGGTACACTTTGGAGATGCTGTATTGTCACTAGACTGCAGGGTCACTGCATGGTAAGTCAGAGGGTCTTCAAAGGGCTTCCACATACCGGATTGCACTGCAGGATACATCAACAGGGTTATTGCGGAAAGAACTGGGGAGAAGCATGAGAAAATGGCTGCATTTAGGCCCCCTTGTTGTGGGAAAATGCAGCAGGAACTAGCCTGTTTCTGGCTATCGAGCAGCAATAGAGATCTAGTCATTCTCGACTGCAAGGGTGGCAGATGCCAGGAAACAAGGGTGGGGAGGGGGAGGCTCTGTCAGGGAAAAGCCCAGGCCCTGGAGAGGTGTGTGGGAGTCTCTTCCCTTCCCCCAACAGACCTGGGAGGTGGTCTCTGATGACCCTTTTTTTTTTGGTCTCCTCACCCAGGATGCAGGTCTATTTTCACCTGGGGAATGGGTCCTTTGTCCCCTCTTTCTCCCCCCACACCCCATGGCTGGTATGGATGAGATCGCTGAATGGGAATCTTTCTTCCCAGCCTGCACCCTGGGGAGTGCAGCTACCCTGGTCTATAGACTGGGGTCTGCCTTACCTCCTGGCCCCTGAGAAATAGCATCACCCCTCCTAGCAGGCAGGATGGAACCCTAGCTGACTCTCTCCCTTTCCCTTTCCCCAGGGGAAGGGGGATCCCCAGATAGGGGGTGTCTCTATCCCAGTGTGACGGAGCCCTGTGGTCAGGCCAGTCACAGGGATGTCTCTGTCTCCAGAGAGGTGATCCCCTAAGTTCTCTCCAGCGGCAGATCAAAGCACGATAGCTGTCCTGCAAGGGGAGCAAGTATGTGGCAGGTGACACCTTATCTGTATGTGTGCAGCAGCCACGTTAGCAGGATGTGTGCTTGTATAGTCGTCTGCGGGGAGGATGCCTGTGATTATGCATTCAACAGGCATTGGGAGGTGTGCAGGGTGGAGCCAATGCAGTGAACTTCAAAGAGCTCCCCCTTGTCATTCAGCCTGGCCCCATGTCGCTGTAGCCTTTCTCACTGGAGATTAGATACGTAGCTAGATTAGATAGAATGATGAAAGTGCATAGTACATGCTGCTTTCCAGCCTGGGGGTTACATGCATCCCTCTCTCTCCCCCCTCCCCATCCTCCTCTTTATACTCACTGCCACAAACTTCAACCAGGAGCGGCCCAGGCTCTACGTCCGTATTATTCTCACCATCTTCCTGACAGGCGTAGTAATATACAGAGCTATCTCAAGCTGGGACCATTTGAATGAGGGAGATTTCAAATGTCTCACTGAGGCACAATGCAACAAACTGCTTCATAAGGTGGGCATGTGAGACACTGGGGAAACTAACTACAAATGAATCCAAGAGGAGGGACAGTTGGCAGGGCTGCCGAGAAGGTTTGTCAGCTGGAAAACTGAAATATGTCACTGTTCTAGAGAAGCACTAATAATGGGTGTGTCTGGTTGGTTGGGGTTTATTAAACTGCTGCTTAAACTGTTTTGCTACTGTAATAAAGATTCAGCAGCCTTAGTATAGTAACAATAACATTTGCTCAATGGCTAAGATCCTATTAAGTATTTCTCAACAGAAAACCCCCAGAATACATAAATAATTGGTCATGGCCAGTTTCTGATAGCCTTCCTCACACTGAGCCGTACAACTCTTGCAATAGTTGTGACTATTACTGGATCAAAGTACTAATCAATGTGATTTATCTGAATCTAGCCCCAATTTAATAACAACAAAATATATAATTGGCAAATTCCCAGATTGTTTTTAGTTTGTTTGATTTCTAATTTTGCTCACTGGGATTCATATCTCCCTTTCCTGAGACATGCTGTAAAATGAATTGACAAGCTAAGCATCATAATGTGAATATTTCTGAAATATTTGTTCAGTCGGATATTGCAGTAGAAATTCCAAGGCCTTCCTATACGTACAAGAGTGTTCATGCAAGCAGCCTGTAACAAAAGAAGCTTTTGCTACTCAAACAGATTTTTTTATTTTTGAAGGGTACTTCTTTGAACATTAAGCCTTTCTCATGCCACAAAGTGTTTGCATTCTTTTGTCTTGCATCCCTTTTAAATTTTCCCCAGGACATTTCAACTATTTTTCTCTCTCTCTCATTGCTCTACTCAAAACCAGTAAACTAATAGGTGATGAAGGGCTGAATAATATTTCCAAACTTCCTGAAAGATTTTTCTCTAAAGGTATTGAAAGGGAGGAAAAACAAAAACACATGTTGCAGAATACTTGCATATTTTACACAGCCTTTTTATAACATAAAATATCAACCCCGTATGTGATTACTTTGAAGAAACTTCTAGGAAGCACAATAAATTCAGGGTTTTTTTTTTTTTTGCACAGTTCATATGCATGCTCATTTATTTCTTATTATACAGCAGTTGTTTTCTCACCAGTTCTATTGGAGTTGTGGTTCTATAATATCTCATAATCAAATCACATTATTACCAAGGTTACGGTGTCTAGTTAGATCAAAATACTTACGAAAATGTTGACAGCCAAGGATTTTTCAGAATGAAGGCAGGCTGAATGGTGCAATGGCTTATTTCTCGTAGTATGTCACCTGGGGAGATGTGAGGTCAAATCCATTACTAGTTTAACCAGGTGAAACTGCACCAAAGCTAGTGGTGTCAATAGAGCTGGAGCCACTTAAACCGTATGTGGCCCAGGTTTTTAAAGGTATTTGGATCTTGCTGAGCTCAGTGTTGCAACACCTAACTGATTTAGGAACCTAAATCTCATTTTCAAAAGGGATTTAGGCCCTTAGGAATCTAAATTCCATCAACGGTGGATGGTGCCTAAATCCCTTTTGAAAATGAGATTTAGGCTGTTGCAACACTGAGCTCAGCAGGATCTAAATACCTTTAAAAATCTGGGCCTGTGTCCCTTGGGCTCAAGTTTTGTATTAGGTCCCAACTCTGATCTAAAGCATGTCTCTTGTGGACTTTTTTCACATTAGAAAGACTCACCAACCCTGCCTTATAATTTGACATGATTGTCACTGCTCAGCAGAGGCCATTGATATCAGTGGGAGTCTTTCCATTAACATAGTCTTTCCATGGTGCTATTTTATGTATTAAACAAAACTGTGGAGTCAAAACACACGGGGGGGGGGGGGAAATATTTGTGATTTGGGGTGTACCTGTCTGCTAAGGTGACAGGCTAGAACCCTATCTACTAAACTAGACCAGTTCAATCAACTTCAGGTACTTCTGAACACACGCAGTTTAGATATCTCAGCGACTTGACCTATGCTCTTATCTGTGACATGCTGGCACTGTGATTGATGTCACTACCACTTGTGGAGTCCTATATCGGGAAACAAAAGATGCTAGCTTCAGCCAACTGTGGGACAATGGAATAGTTTGGGTACGCACCCATGGGCAGTCTGAGGGTCAGTTACTGCACATCCAGCTTGTATCTACTATAGGTGAAATCTTGACCTATTGAAATCAATGGCAAAACTTCCATTGACTTCTGTGGAGTCAAGGTTTCATCCTATGTATATATCCTGAACACCTTACTGAGTATTTACTGGAACAGTCTTTCTTCACTTGCCTTATGTGAATTGCTACAAATTTAAAGTGTTGACTGATGCTCCTGACCCAAGAATAATGTAAGACAGTAGGAAGCAACACAAACAAACAAACAATGCAGATAAAGGATGGTTGAATCTGTAATAAGATCTTAAATGTTTCTTTGAACTAATTAATTAAAACATATATTAAATATCATTATTAAATCTCACTGGTGGTGAAAGATGGGACTGCAGTCTATATTCCTTGTATTTCATTATTCACAGGATCTGTGTGAGGTCAGTTGGTGTATACATGAGCTAGAGAGCAACATACTGGAGAATGCAGAGGACATCAGTAAAGGCATCACATCAGTAAAGGTAATCCTTCCATATGATTGAGTTAGCTATTACTTTCAACTAAACTAAACAAATGTGTGATCCTGAGCAGGCTCAAGGTCAGCATCATTCATCAGCCAGGGGGAGTCATGATCTGCCTTTGATTTTCAGTTTATTCAAGCCAATTTCCTCTCTGCTTCCTCAAATTGTTATGGTCTAAATATTTAGGATCGCAGGTCCTTGTCCAAAGCACCTCTTGGTAGGGTTGGAATAACAGACCATAGAAACAGGAATGATCTATTTGGTCGTGTCCCCCTGCTACTTATGAAGAACTGTTCGCTACTGTACGGTCAGGTGCGCTTTTCCCATGAGTGGGGTTCTGCCGGTCCCCACTGGACAGGCGAATAACCCGCACTGTCGAGCTTTCCCTGATATCCAGCCGAACCTTCTCTTGGTCTACCTTCTTCCCCCTACTCTCACTTATCCCTCCTTAGGCCAGCCTAGGCTATTCTTTCTCCTTGGTTGTCTTCTACTAGTTGAACTTGCTTTGGGTCGGTACCATATCCCACGTTAACATTAATGCATCTTCCGAGCACAGCCAGACACAGGATGCTCATCTTAGCAAGACACATGATCCGGAGAGCATATTGTACCCGCTCCTGTGCATGGCTGGCAAGGGAGAAACGGAGAGGTCCTGAAGGCCCAGGAGCCAAACGTTTTCCGACAACCTACCAGCCGGACTGTGCTATGGCTGGTGAGCCAGAGAGAGTAATGCCCTCACTGAGACATTTTAAGGCAGATCCTCAGCCGCTGTCAATGGGCAGAATTTCGTCAGCTTTCATGGAAATAAGCTGATCTACACCAGCCGAGGATCTGGCTATCTGATTTTGTCACAAGTCTGGTGATTTTCTTTTAGCTGGAGAAAGCCACTCCATGGAAAAAAAACCCAGTGACTTCCAGTTTTACGTGCATTACAGCAAGTTGAAATCTCCAGAGGGAGCCTGCTAAGTTCCACTCTGCCTTCCCTGGCATATGAGCCCTCCTCCTCCCCGTGTGCCTCCCAAAAGACAAAGTGGGATTCGCTTATTCCGCCAACTCCACCACTGTTAATCTGCCTGATTCATGAATGAAAGCCAGCACCACGCAGTGTTCAGATAACCTGCCTTAGTTCCCAGCAGCATGCTTGCACTGTTCGATCTGGCCTTTTCGCTCCAGATCATCCCTACTCCGGAAGTTCCCGTGTAGGGGACTGGCAAGGCTGTTGCCTTGGCCGACTCTCCCTGGCCTCGTTCCATCAGAGAAGAGGGGACCTAGGTTTAAGGCCCCTGCATGCCCACGCCGAACAGACGGAGGTGGGGTTTAACGCCCCGGGCCAGCGGGACCCCAGGCTGCACAGGGGTCAGGGCTGTGTCTGTGCCTTTCAAAGCCCCATGGTGGCTGAAGCTATGCTGCCAGGGACTTCCCAGCAGCTGCTCCCCCACAGCACTCAGCGGCGATGGCCACAAGGAGAATGGAGGTGGGGGGTGCCCGCTATGCCAGCCCTGCACTGGCAGCGGCCTAGGGGCAGCGCTCCGGCGAGGTTATTGCAGGGAGGGACCGTTCTGCTGGCCAGGGGCTAGAGAGGGAGGAGCCGTGTCCCTGCTCCCCTGTGCCCTTTGGGCCTGGGGCACAATGCAGCCCCGGGGGGCGGGGAGGAGTGCTCCCTGCACTTCCCAGAACCCCCCTCGCTGCCATCCCCGCTGGGTCCAGCAGGGGGCGCCACTACTGAGGGTTTAACAGATGAAACCAAACTCGCCCCAAAGTCCTCTCTGCTGGGGGGGCTGGTTGCACCTCCTCAGGGTGCGTGGGAGGTGCTAACCCCTAAAGAGGCAGGTCATCTCCTACTAAGGCTAGTACCCCCCCCCCCCAGGTGCTAGGTGACAGGCAGCGGCTGAAGTCTCTCTTCCCTCCAGGAGTCAGATCTCCCAGAGCTGGGGGTGTTATAATGTGTTATAATGGCTCAGAAACAGCTCCCCCCACCCCCATTCCCGAGGTCCCCAGGTAACGATTCGGCACCAACAAACCCGGCGGCTTTAATGGCCGTACCTCCTCCCGGCCAGTCAATAATTTATAGGCGGCAGTAAATTAAATAGGTTTCTGCGCCTTTAAAAACGGAGCCGCCGAGCGGCAAACACCCACCAGAGGGAAGTTAACCCCGATGCCTGCCCCGCTGTAAAGAGCCTGGCGAGCCCCGCTCTGCTCCGAGGGGAACCGAACCCGCGGCCGGGGAGCTGGCTGCTCCCGCCCCGCAGAAGCCAGAGGGTCGCGTTGCTCCGCGCCCGGCCTGCAGGAGCGTTTGCAAGGTCCCCTCCTGATCGCCTTGACCATGAAACCCGACTCGCGAGCACTTGACCTGAGTGTCCAAGGGCAGCCCTTTCCCTCCAGTAATTGTCCCCAGGCGGCCCTGGAAACCCGACCCCTGGGCGCGTTCCAGGCAGAAAACAAACTCCCTGGGAGCAGGGAACGGGACCCCGGAGCCCGCGCGGCTTCCCCCAGATCCAGAGGCACTCCCCAAACACACCCCAGCACGGTTCGCTCAGTCAGGACCAGCTCACAGGGCTACAGTAAATCCGCAACATACAACCCCTCCCCCCCCCCCCGGTGTTGAAAGTGATTGTAGTGATTTCGCAGCTTTCCCTCTGCAGTGGTTTGCTTGTAAAGGGGTTTTTTTTTAACTAATGCGCTCATTCGTTGTCTGCAACCAGACGGTTAATTAAGGTGACTTTTGTTAGATCATTACAGATCATCAGGAAAACATTCTAATAGATATAATTATAATACAATCTGTTCCAACACCTGCACGTATTCCTGTTTGCTCCGAGTGTCTGGCACCCTACCGGCTCCGCAGTCCTGCTGGATTTTTTCCCCCGACCAGAAGATTTAATGTGTGAGAGGAGATAGATTTCACGAAAACGTGGCGTCCCTTCTGTAGCTGCATCTGCTCCGTTAGATTAGGAAAAGTAAGACATTTGGATCCTAATTGCACATAAGCGGTGATGTGTTCACCCTGTAATTCATTTAATGAAGTTCAGATGAAACTCAGAAATTGGTCAAGTAAAAAGCCCCCTGTCGAGTCTATTGTGGGAGGGGAAGAGAGTGCCAGAGGTAACGTGGCACAGGGGGCCAGGGACAGATGTTACCTATGAAGCCAGCATTGTGATTGGCCTACAAAGAACACATAATTGTGCCCCCCCGCCCCCACCAAAGAAGGAAGGATATTTCCTAACTCAGCATATGTTTCTGACACGAAATCGAAGCTCGCCCGATCTTGAAGGAACAAACGTTTCGCCAGCAGATTTTATTCAGAGATGGGCATGTACATGGCCTGTTGGAGGAGCCAGGCAACAATGTGGTCAGACCGGCGGGTCTGAGCAGCAAGCCATAAACCTGCTCCATCCCGTTTGCCAATGACCTTTTAAAAGTGTGGCCCACTTTTACCCCAGGCCACCTTTCGTTCCTGCGCGGTGCAGCGGTGGCGGCGCCCAGGCAAATCGTTCCTGCAAAACCTAGTCCTTGTAACCGACCTGTTCCATTCCCGAGGGCTGGGTTTTAAGATCTTTACTTCTGCTGTGTAGTTTAAAGGGGTGTGTGTGAGATTTTCTGGTGTCTCGGGATTAGTCTTTGGAGTGGTCCGAGAACACCACCAGGATTTGGAGTTTTAAATGTATGCAACAGGGGCTGTGCACAGATACCATAGATAGAGACTGGTGCACGCCATATGCATCCTGTATGACTCTCCCCCTCCTCAGCCCTCCCCTTTTTGGAAGCCCTGTACAGCTGGGAATGAATTAAAGTTAACCACTGTAATACTAGATCGCCGCTTTGTTTGCTTTGCCTCCGTCTGCGTAGCAGATATAGACAGAACTTTACAGCTCAGATGGGAGCTCAGCCCTGAGATCAACAGTTAGGGATTTCGGGATCCAGACACTATGACATTGCAGCTGCATCGCGGCAGCAAAACCCATCGACTGTCCAACCCCTGCAGTTCTCACTCCCGCAAAACTCCCAGGGGTTCTGTTGGGCCCGGGAGGCCGAGCCGGGTGCCTGGCTCCAATAAGGTAAGCGATTCCCATCAGCTAGCTCACCTCTTAACTTGTTGGAAGGAGGCTGGGAGGGGGAAGAGTCCTACCAGGGCCGAAACTAGAGCAAATTGGAAAAGCAGAGAGTGGAGATCAGCTAGCCAAGTGCAGGACACCCCCTGCGGGAAAGCAGCCCTGGAAGAAGAATCCTGCGAGAGGGTGTCGGGTTTTGTGTTTCTCTCTGTTTTGTGTTGGGATATGAATGAAGAACGAGAGTTGCAGTTTGGTGTCCACAGTTAGCTGGAATCAAATATCCTACACAGGTTAATCCCGCCGCTTTGCTTATCACCCAGAAGTGTGGGTCGCTCACAAACATATTATTTTTATTGCTGGAAGAGTGTCCTGTCCTAATGAACCTTTCACTGATTTGCCCCTTCCGGAACTGCTAGGGAGAGCTAATCTGGGGCTACACTATAATGTAACTGCCTTCGTTTGGTATTAAGAATTGTGGCCATCTATTTCTTCCTGCCAGTTCGACCGCCCTTTCTCCACTCGGGAAATAAAGCTGAGAGATGCCCGGGAAATCTCCCTCCCGAGGCATGGGGATTTCTACGATAAACGATAGCACTGTCTAGGGCGATGCTTTGCATGGGTGAGCTGGACCGCTGTAGGTGCGTCGGCAAGTGAGAGGCTGTACCTGTTAGCCACGTTTTAAACGTGGCCCCGCAGGGGGACAGGCACCGGGAACTGCGGTTGTGGAAGGAACGGGCTAGAATCGTTCATCACGATGTTCCCTGGGTGGATGTGTGCAAACCTCCGTAGTAACGAGTTTAGAGGGGAGGACTGGGGAGGGGGAAAACCCAACCAGCGGAAGTCAGCCTCCAAAGGGAGACCATTCAGTCGTGAAAGCACCAAAACTAGAGTTTGAACATCTAACCTGTTTACATTTCTATCACATCGAATCAAGATCAGACAGTTCAACTTTAAAAAAAAATCTGTTAAACTTCAGGCAAAGACCCCTGCAGAGAATGACACTGTACCAACCACGTACCCTCTCTTGTCTGTTTCTGGGTCTGCCCCGGCACCACTGCAACCCGTGGGAGCTTTGCCCTGGACTTCGGTGGGCTCAGGGTCAGGCCAGGTGTAAAAAACCGCGCTCTATCCCGTTCCGATTTCTTAGGTCCACCGCGTGTCCACACAGCGTTGGTTCCTGTCTAATCCTGTCTGCTCTGATGTCCTGCCCATGGCACGCACGGAGGCGAACTCAATCCTAGCAGCCCCCTGAACCAGAGCTTGAACGCCCCCCGCCCCTTTTAAAACGCCGGTTTCGTTTGTAATTGCTCTATTTAAAAACGCTGCTAAGCAGTCCCAAGAGCCAGGAGAGATCTGATCTGTCACATAAAAACAACCCTCCAGTTTTGTCACATTAAAATGATGGAAACCTTTAAACAAACTGTGGGGGGATCCACCCAAGACACTTTCAGGGTGAGTGATCCTTCACAAAGTTCATTTTTAAAATGTCATACAAGATTTAATGCACACCCCTTGAAAAGCCTCCAGTGGAGCGAGGCCCCTGCTTGGTGAAGTCTGGGAAGACGCTGCCGAAAACAGTGTGGGTCCTATAGGCGCGGGGAGGGGGGTAGTGGGAACCCCCCCCCCCGCTGCTTAAGAGGAGCGATGTGGAGAGAGCCCGCTCTCTGTGCTCCCTGGGCGGACTCTGCAGCTGAAGGCGGGGTATTTCACCCAGGAAACCTTATGCCCAAATAAATCTGTTAGTCTTTGAGGTGCCAACAAACTCCTTGTTGTTTTTCTGGGCAGAATGGTGGCGCAGCTGCAGCGTGTCTGCGCATCCTCCAAGTGCGTAGACACACCCCGGTGCCAGTGAGTAAGGTGTGTGTACACACACACAAACACACACCCCTCAAGCCCCACGCCCAGACTGCAGCGAGGAATGACCGGAGCAGCGTGACCTGGGGCTTGCACATTGGGCTTGCCACGCTGCTGCTTAGCGCGCCGTTTCCTGGTCCGGCGGGCGGGGTGATCGCGGCCCGGGGTGCCCTGGGGCGCGGCGCTGCGCGGGGCTGGCCCGCTGCGCGGGTCCCGCACGTGGCCCGCATTCGCGCTGAAATCCGGCCCCCCGCCCCAGCTCATCACAACGGAAGGGGCCGGGGGAGCTGCTCCGTCCCGCTTGTTCCTGCAACAGGAGCCGGGCGGAGCAGCTGCGCGGGAGGCGCCAGCCTGCGCCGGGCCCGGGCGCCGAGCTGCGCCGCCCGCTGCGGGGCGAGGGGAAGGCGGCCCGCGGGCCTGTGAGAGGGCGGTTCCGGGGGGAGCCGGGAGCGGAGATTTACGATGCGGGCGGACAGAGCGTGACAGCGGTATATCACCGCCAGGCTGGGCCGGGAGAAAGCAAAACATCTCGCCCACAAAAAGCCGCGTTGTTAGGACAACGCGAACTATCCTTGCCGGGATTCGTTCCGCTTCGGAGGCGTTTACATTCAACGGGGGCAAGCGCAGCCGCCTCCCCGCCCCCAGACCGGGGGTTTCGCACGAAGGAGAGTCCTGGGTTTGCGCCTTCTACTTATTTTGCCCCATTCAGGGGCCACTTGTATAAAACAAACAGAAAGCTCCGCACTAGGGCGCTGCTCGGGGCCAGGCCGGCTGGGCGGGGGGCAGATAAAAGCAGCGCGCCCCGGACTCCGGGTCTTACAAGGAGGGGGGGACTGGGACCTCCCCCCCCCCCCCAGGTGGTGGTGTTGGGAAGTAAAAAGACAACACTTAAAAACTGACCTCGGGAGCCGGCTCTCCTGGGCCATCTGTGATTCACTCGAGGAGGCGTGACACACAGTTGGTTGGCTCACAAAGGCCCAGAGTATCTTGACACGGTTTGGGAAAGGTTTTAAAACAGCAGCTCGACCCCCTCCCAAGCCCCAGACACCGCGTTCGGCAAGTTGTATCCCACTGCTGGGGGTATGGAGTTTGGGTGGGCAGCCTGGCGTCTGATGCTCTATAACTGGGGAAGAGAGTTTGTACCTTAAAAAAAGACACTCAGGGCTGATCAAATTCCCTTAGTGCCCTTCCACCTCCGGGTTAGTTTGGTCATGTGTAAAGTTTACTCTGGTCCAGATCCGAAAGAATCTAGTATAAGAGACCACAAAAGAAGGAAAGAAATATGCTAGGCTTCAACCAGAAGAATCCTTAATTTAATCCTGATTATTTTACCACAACGATCTGATAATTTCTTGCATCAAAACGGAAATCAACCGTAACTTTCCTTTGGAGAGATGCCACTTTCTTTCGTCCCAAAGTTACCCGTGTTCCATGCAAAACTGGTACTCTCCTCACTTTTAGTGTCTGATCACGATTTACATCAGACAAAAAGAATCATGAAGCTGAGGATGTAGGAAGGTTGTGCACACTAAATGGGGAGTTGCACAGCATTTTAAGATTCCTGTGTTACTTTTTTTTTTTTTTGCACTTTTCATTTTCTTGCACATTGTATCCCATATTTGGGCCTCCGCAGCATGAGATGGAAAAAGTCAGCTAGTGCCAGATCTCTTCTGAAGCCTAGTTACTGCTCAGAATTCAATAGGAGAAGATCATCTAAATAACAAGCTGCCTGCAGGAGCCTGTGTAACCGTTTTCCAAAATATTTTGTCTCCCACAGAAGTCTCAAAGCATATGCACTGAATTACTTTTAACATTGGTGCAGATCAAACTTTTTTTCAAGTCACCATTGTGGGGAGGTTAACACTTTACACATTTTAAACCTAACAGCTATTGCTCGTTTTTAAAATGTCTACAGGTGTCCTGAATATTATCAACTCAGTATCATAGGCCCGCAAACTTGTCTGCCCCTGTCCTGTTTAAAAGTTGAGGTCAGGATTTAGGCCCTATTAATAAATAAATAGCAGCATGCAAGTCTGCATCTAGATCCCAGGGACCTGCAGTCTTTATTCTGATTTCAATGGCAGATTTTGCCTATGTTTAATAATATAGTGATTCCAGTTTTATTGTTCTGTAAATGAATGTGATTCATTCCCAAACTGTGCATAGCCATCTTTTTGTTTGTCTACACAAGGAAGTTTCCTACATTGTTTTGTCTCTCTGTTTTACAGGCTCTTTCATCGGGGTGTCCAGAAGGGAAGGAGGGTTCCTAGGCATTACAGTCATACATAACAACAACAATAATAATAACCAGGACTATTCTAATGGAGCTGTGCCAACACTTGTTCAGTTTCCATTGGAGTAAGACCACTTAAGATGCTCTGGATAGTCTTTTTGCTCTAAAGAGAACTGACCCATTAGATCTAGTCCACCTACTCAATAGCTGTTTGGAATGCAGCTGTACTGGAAATCTCATGGCGGTGTAAGCAATATGTACAAATGACAATGGGTCTTGCCTAATTAGGGGAATTGTTGGGATCTGGGATTTGTGTTTAGGCTCGTTTTTAGTCTAAAACATGCATTTAAATAAATTAAATTCTGAATTTGCTCAAACTTCAACTTACTTGTGAAATCAAACCCTAAAAGTTCCACGGTCCATAAATTTGACCCCTTTAATCTTTTGATAATACTCGGGTTCCAGCACAATACAATTAAAGTCCAGCTAAAACTGCCAAAGATCAACACACAAGTGCCTTAAGGAAATTCCAGCCTTCCTCGCAGGTGACCAGTACCTACGTAGGTGTGTGAGAGAATGTAACATGGAGTGAGTGCCAGCATGCATAAGAAATGCAGCAAAAAAGACCATGGCCACTGGAAAGAAGAGTAGTAAAGTCAGAAACAAATAATGAGAGCGGGTCAGAGGGATTGGGGATCTGGAAGAGAAGAAAGAGAGACTGGAGTAGGAAAGCTAACAGAATGAAGAGATCTTGGATAGAGAAATGACCTTGGAATGGAGAGAGAGAGATCTTTCCATGAAAAAAAGAAAGAGAGACTAGCCAATGAGATGTGCTGAGCGATGCAGTCCTTGAAGATCCAGCCAAGAGACCTGCGTGTCTGAAAAGCTTTTTATATTAGTTGTGTTATTTTCCATTCCTAAAGATAACATCTTTTCACAGAGAAAAACACATTTTTATTGAATTTTGTGAATGTTCATATTGAAAGAAAAATGTGTTTTTCATTTCTGACTTCTTTGTTTTATGAAACATTGGTCACTTTAGAACTTTTTGAAAGACCCTACAGAACCTTGGAACTTTTAAGTTCCATCCTTAATACCGTCATTTAAAAAGGCACTATCAAGAAGTTAAATCTTGTGTGTGTGTGTTAACTTTAACATGATCTTCTCAAGTGGAATTTCCTCTGGATTACAAGTATCATTTTTTTAAAAATTCCACCATCTCATTCCTAAAACATTAAAGAGAAAATCATAGTCCCTGGTTATGCCAGACCCTGCAATGTTTTTGCTCAGTTGCAGAGCAGACAGCCAGAGGGAGCATGATTTTACTGTCACACCGTGTTTCCAAGGAATTTAAATGAATGAGATGGAATGAGGGGTGCAGGTCTGGAATATAATACAAAGGTATTAAAATACTGATGCTCTCTTTAGTTACTGGCTATATGTTCTGCATACTGCAATTGAATCACTTGGTAGCCTCTGGTTATGAATTAGAGTGGTCTTGGTGGTTAGTTTCTTTGGATACTGTGATTATGTATTTGGAGGTGTCCGCACTGCTTGACTACTTTGGGTGATGCCTTTACATCCTAGGCATCTTCTGCACCATTAGTTGCTTGCTGCTTAGGATGTTGTGAACAATCCCTGAGTTAGTTTTGTTTTTAATTTCTTGCTAGCACGTAACCATGCCTTGATGTCTTCAGCCTTTCTCATAACTGCCTTGATGATGATGTGCAGTTGGGATAGCATCCAATAAGAGGTGGAAAAAGGAGTAGCTGAGGGAGGAGGGGAAATACACTTGAAATGAGCAACAAAGTGATTTTCTGCTTTCAGCAGGAGCTAGGTTGGGGAGCGGCCACCAATGCAGACCCTTGAGTCTCGTGGCCTGTCTGCTGATGTAATTGACGACATTATACAAGGGTCACTGATTGCCCCAGGGAATTCTGTTGGGCTCTTGTGACAAACTAGTTGTTCCCCGTTGGGGGTCTGGTATTGGTAACTCACTGGACAAGGGCTACTGTGCTATTGGAATGTGCTGTTAGAATCCAGTGATGGGCTTCTTTGGACCATGCTAGGTTCCATTTGGCCACCTAGCGGAATGTGAGGGTCTGCGTCACTTGGCTGATGCCCACAAAAAGAGCAGTATGACAAAGAGAGCTCCATTTCCTGCCTACCGGTGCCTCATAATCAGTTTGCCCACCACGCATTGGTATTAGTTGGGACTGTCACCTACGTTTCATAAGCTGTTTATTGCATAGTTAGTCATGGGTTTTCTTGTGCGTGCAGAAAGGAGAGACAAGGAAATGGAGATCCATGAGACATGGGAGCAATTTTACGTGTCAATAAAACCCAATTACTATTGGAAAACTCTGCACTGGATGATGATGATTGCACTGCATTAACTTTGGCCACACCATGTACCTTGCTACACCAATAAAGTTATAGAAATTGAATTGATTGGCTAGTCATTTTTTATATGGGGCAGCTAGCGAAACCCCTCAGAAAACACTGTGCCCAGTGACATTACATCACTGAAGCATGAGACATTGTTTCATCATATTCTTGTAGGGGGCAGGCAAAGAGAGAGAGGACATGAGAGGGGAAAGAGATGACAAAGAGGAGGAGAAAGGGTTGTGCATGAATGGGAATCCTGGGCCAGGTAGCAAAGGCCCCTCCCATGTGGTCTCTTCCCCCCTTGTTATCGAGTTGTCTTTCTCTTTCTCCAATTTTTGTGTGTGTCTCTCTCCCCTCCTTCTTGTCTCTCTGTCTCCCTTCACATACTTGTCTCTCTCCTCCCCTCCCTCTTTCTTGTCTGTCTCAGCCCCACACCCCTTTGTCTCGCTCTGCTGCTCTAGATTGCTTTTGTGTGCTAATAGCAGCTGAATAAAAGTGAGTCAAAGAATCCCTTCTCTGAAGATCCATCTGCCCCCTCCCCCCCCCCCCCCCCCGGATCTTGCAGAGCCCTCTAGCTGGCAGTCTGGGGTTTTCAATTCACTTTTATTCAACTGTATAAAGGAAAATCCAGCCTCCACATCTATGGCTTCAGAAGTCCCCTAGAAGTGGAACCGATGCAGGTCACCCACACTTTGAAGGGGTCACAAGGCGGTGGCACAGAGCCACAGCACAGTGGCATATGGGTAGGGCAGGAGTGGGACAGGAGAATGTGCCACTGTATGGCTCTTCTGGGCCTCCCACTGTGGTAGAGGGGCTTGGGGGCTGTGGGGAGCCTCTGGGCTGAAGTAATCTCTGGAGATCGTCTGTGGAGTTGCTTTGTGGCCTGGAGGAGAGGATTCCTTCCCCCTGCATCTCCTGAGGCCGTTGCTTGGGCTAAGTATTGGTTCCCCTTTGGCCCTTAGTGCCTGTAGATTGACATAGATATCAGGAGAGAAGGGCAGACATGGTGGGTGAGAGGTTGAACAGGAAAGGGGGAGGTGGAAAGAGACAACATGGGCTTTCTTGTCCCATTTCGGGATCCATGTGGCTGTGTAGGGCAACGCAAGGGTCTGCCTCATTTGGTTGATGCCCGTAAAAAAACCTGCATGGCAGGCAGAGCTCCCTTTCTTGCACACCTGCTTCTCAGTGTGCCCACCCAAGTACTGGCATGGTTACTTAGGCTGTTAATTCCCTGTCCCAAAGAGTGTGCAGTCTACAGACGCCAGACAAAGGAATGACTATTATTTTCATTGTAAGCTCTTTGGGGGCAGGGACTGTCTTTTTGTTCTGTGTCTGCACAGTGTCTAGCACCATGGGGTCCTGGGCCATGCTCCTAGGGACTGCAGTAAGAGAATAATATTTATTATAGGTAGCAAATGAAGGTCTGTGAGCTGAAGAGTGGAATTTTCAAAAGGTCCAAGTGTGACTTGCCCAAGGTCACGTGGAACGTCTGTGGCAGAGTTGGGAAATGTAGCCAGATCTCCTGCACCCTAGTCCCATGCCTTAGCCATAAGGCCAGCCTTCCTTTCTTTATTTTCAGACTTAAAATATTTGGAGATTCCCCTCCCCTCCCCAAGTTTTATACCAAGTTGATCAAACATCTTTAGAAATTGATCTCTTCTCCATGGGACTAGTAATGACAATTAATTTCTAACTCAACCAAGCCGCTGCGCAGTCTTGGCGACCCTTTGCCCTGTCTGTATGTCTGTCTTCCTGCATCGCTCGGGGTCCGGGCTCATTTTTACACGCTTCTGCTGAGCTCCGGCATGGGAGTGCCAGCGACCTCTTTCTGGTGGGGGTGGCAGAGCTCAGTGACCACTTGAAGGCTTTCCGTTTGCACACTAGGTGACAGCCAGCACTGAAAATTTGAGCCACCCTCCTTCTGACTAGTCAGGGGTGCAAAGCTATCAGCCAACAGCTCCGGCAAAGATGGCAGCCAGCCCACTATGTGGGCAGATGGTTACAGCTGAGGTGGGTGGCTTGTGGGTTTCTACCCACACTCTGAAATTTGGATTTGGGAGCCAAAATCTGGGTTTGTTTTGTCTTGCAGTGGGGGAGGGGGGATTTGCAGCTTCAAGAAAATGTTCAGATGCTGTCTGTGGAACACGCATCTCCAAATATATCAGGACCCAGTTTATGCCTCTCAGAGGAAAACCCGGTGCATTTAGCCCAAACTTTCCTGGGGAGAGGCTCTGCCTGGAATCCGGATTTGCAGATCCGTTGCTGGGAAGGGGAGGAAGGTACATAGAATGAACTGCTCTCCCCTGAGCAGCCCAGCTCTCTCTCTCCCTCCCTCCCGCTGCAGCTGTGGAAACCGCCCAAGTTATTGCAAACCCCTGGCTCTAGCCACCCTCTGTTCACAGCTTCCGTGCTGGGGGAAGGGAGTGCTGGGGCCATGTAATTAGATCAAGATCTTCCTTGAGACTTGTGGTGGATGGCTGCAGGCCAAGCTCTTCCTTCACGGTCCTGAGGGCTGTCTCATCCCTCTGCCTGAGATCTACCCAGAGCTTCTTTCAGAGACCCGGGCCCACCCAAGGAGCCTATCCACCCCAGCATGGGGCATGCTGTTAAACATGGTTTAAAATCTGCTTCCCCTGCCTGCTTCTTTCCCACCTCTGCTCCCATTCTGCCTTTCAGGGCTTCCCTTCCTGTGAGTTAGTTCTTCCCCAGGGCTCCTGGAATGTGATGTATCACTTCTATAGCTATTCCCCGCCTGCAGAGTAAGCAGGAGGGCAGACCCTCAGCTGCCACAGGCCCACTGATGTCAACAGGCCTATGACAATCTACCCCAGTCGAGGATCTACCCCAAAGTGCTGACTGTCTATCTTTCTGACTGTGTGCTTTCCAGTGGCACCTCTGTTACTGGCCCCAACCAGCTGAAATTAGTCTGCTGAGCCATGGGCTTCCTGTATTCGGCAGGTGCTCTCTACTGTGGCTAACTGCAGTTCACAGGGGGCTCATCATCACCGTTTTCTTCAATGGTGGCAGAATGCTTCCTTCTTTATTGCTCCTTTCTTTAGAAAGAAGCCTCTGATAGCTCTTGGGAATTGACATATTCCATTAAGCATGCTCAGGGAATCTTCTAGCTGGTCTAGTGGGGGTTGTTCTTACTGGGGTGAATGAATGCCAGTGAGCTTGAGAAAAATGCCACGGAACTGTGGCCCAAAGTTTGGGGAACTGGCTCTTTCCTGGCTGACAGGTGTTTTCCTGCATCCAGCAAATGCGCTTTTTATGCCAGCTATCTGACTGCATACTCCTGGTATTGACTGGGAGGGAGAGGCCAATGGATGACATAAGCTGTCTGTGTGAATTCAGGAATGAAACTGCCAGCCAGGGAAGAGTAACAGAGGCCAAGAAAAATAAACCAGTGCATCCGATGCATCTGATGAAGTGAGCTGTAGCTCACGAAAGCTTATGCTCAAATAAATTGGTTAGTCTCTAAGGTGCCACAAGTCCTCCTTTTCTTTTTGCGAATACAGACTAACACGGCTGCTACTCTGAAACCAGTGATTGGAATACTCCCTTCTGGGGACATAAAATAGTTCCTCTTTTTAAAAGATGATCTGGTGTGTTACATGACAAGCCCATGAGCCCAGCAGTCCCCCTGGTTCTGAGTTCATATAGGAGAGGTATCAACTGGCACCTGCTTTGTAACTGCAGTTGGATTTCAAGGCAGCAAGAATTGGGGTTAGAGTAATTCATTTTGCCTAATTTCCCATCCATTTAAATACTGTGGATTTCAAAGTTCAGCTCAAATGTTGAATGATATTGGGTTAGCTTCCCACTTAGGAGAGTCTGTGGAAAAAATGTAGCCGAGATGGGGAGAGAGAAATTCTAATGAGAAAGTAAATTCTAATGAGAAAGACAGAATTTATACTATTTGTGCCATCCTAACTTTTGTTTGATCGTCGGGTGAGTGAGGGGAGAGCATCCTTCTCTCTGTAACACAAAACACAGGCTTCCTTCTAGCTAAAAAATCTTGTTTAGAAGTGAATCACTTTACAAAGTAATATGGGTTTAGATTACGCAATAAAAAATAAATGAACTCAAACCATTTTTGCAAACACACTAATGAAGAGGTGTTTATGGGCTTCCGCAGAAAACTGACCATTCATATGAACTGTACCCTCTGCCTCTGAATCTGAATTCATGACCCTCTGGAGTGTGCAGGACCTGGAGCGTTCTGGGGTGAAATCCTGGCTCCACTGGAGTCAATGGAAGAGCTTTGATGCTATGGTAATGGGCACATTAGAAATGCAAATACCATAGACATTATAGCTGCAGCATTCACTTTGCTGGGGTGGACCATAAACCATCAATGCTGTATGATAAGAGTGTGAAAACTTGCTTTCATAAACCTATTACAGATTTCCACATATTAAAAAAAGTGTAATTAATAATAAATTTTGCCACATATCAATGTCACTTTACATTTGTATTACTTTTCAGAGTGTGTGCTATGGTGGGAAGAACAACGTAATCTGGCAGAACTCGTTAGCTGAAGTCAGCACATTTGTCAGCTGCCACTTGCACTGTGCACATTAGTTCTTCAAAACCCAGGTGCTTGAATTCCAGAAGGTGAAATTCTAATAGGCCACCATAAAAGTTCCTAATTTTCTAACATCCTAAGTGGGAAAAACTGGATCAACCAGCAACTCCCCTCTCTCTCTGTGTCTCTCATCTAAAATTTATGTTTTGGTCTTTGAAACAATTTAAAAATAATCAATGTTACAAATGTTTGTATTTTAAAATGAAAAGAAATGGTAAGGTTTCCTCGTTTAGTTTCCTTGTTTAGCCAAGGTTTCTCCTTATTGAGCTACTTAACATCTTAGAATAAATGTGTTCCCTCCAGTGTAATATAGGACCAGCTTCAAAGGGGAGACTGAGACCCTGTCTACACTTGAGAAGGTTCTCAAACGTTTCTCATTGCTAACACCAGTTCATCTCTACTAGTGTCAGGAATGTTGGTAGCCCTGGTGTAAAAGAACTGTCACATGACACTGGCATTTTAAGCATCTAACCCTGAATCTTGTCATCTAACCCTGCTTATGGCAGGTTCACTTGACACCTGGCTACCAACAGTGCTGATGCTCGTGCAGTGAGAAATGTTTGGAAAATGTCCCTACGGTAGACCAGGCATTAGGGAGTCTGGGTGAGACTTCTGTAATGTACACCTCACTTCCACCCACCTCACACTGTCACCCTAAGTTAGACTTACACCCCTTTGCCCTCATGTGACATGTGCCTGCTTCCACATCTCCTTTGAATTTGGCCCACACACCTCAATCTATTTTATATAAAAATCAAGCACTGAATTAAACTGTGAGCTCTTCTAGTTAGGAACTGTCTCTTACTATGTATTTGTACCAGTATTGCCTTCAAAATCATGAATCAGGTGCCCAAAATCACAAGGTTGGCTTAAAAATCTGGACATTTTAAAAAATAATAAATGTTGGGCTCTGTTATTTCTTCAGGAGTCATGTTTTCAAGCTTTTCTTTGCAATCACAAGGGCTAACAACTTTTTCTTTTAAAAAGCTTTTTAAATGAAAGCTGAGATGCTCACATAATCACATGACTCCAGGAGCTGGGGCTTTAAGAGCATCAAATATCATGCAACTTGTGATAAAATCATGAAAACTGGCAACAGTGACAGCGCCAAGCACAATAGGGCCCCGATTCTACTTGGGGCCTCTGAGTGCTACTGCAATACAAATAAATACTAGTAATATTAATAATTAGAGGGTATGTTCACAAGTAACTACCACCAGTACTAATATGTCGCAATAATGTGTATATACTGAGAGAGCAGTATGCCTTTTAGTCCTTATAGTATTGCACAAAATGTAGTAGAGACTTCTTGGAAGTGTTTGAGTCTCTGCTTCTCTGGTTAGAAAGACTCAGATGTTGTGTTGTGTTCTAATTTTCAGCTGCAGCTATTAATCTTCACATATATTAGTCACGTCACACAGCTAGAATACAGCAGCATACAAGGTTCCATTAAACAAACATTATAACTAGATTTCAGTACAGCAGGGGGAAAACACTTGAAGGTGACAGTAAATCATATAATATGCTTGCTGTAAGATGTAGCAGACAAGGATTTTGAAGGAAACTCCTGTTGATGGGGTTTTTTCTGTGCCTTGTCTATGTTCATCCTTCTTTCTTTTCCTGTTTTTAAAATTTCATTTAAAATAAATTTTGTTGCTTGCGCAAAGTCCCCAGTCAACAACTTGACTGTTCAGCTTATCCCTAGAGCAGGTCCATTCTACCCATGACAAGACAAGTGTCAGCTTCTACATACCTCCACTCAGATCTCTAGGGCTGAGAAGGTAGTTTGGCCCCTCTGACCCACCCAGTATTTGACCCTTCTGCTTTGATTGCTACTAAGGGCTTGTCAAGGTTCCTTCCCCACTCTGAACTCTAGGATACAGATGTGGGGACCTGCATGAAAGACCCCCTAAGCTTATTCTTACCAGCTTAGGTTAAAAACTTCCTCAAGGTACAAACTTTGCCTTGTCCTTGAACCCTATGCTGCCACCACCAAGCGTGTTAAACAAAGAACAGGGAAAGAGCACACTTGGAGACGTCTTTCCCCAAAATATCCCCCCAAGCCCTACACCCCCTTTCCTGGGGAACGCTTGATAAAAATCCTCACCAATTTTTACAGGTGAACACAGACCCAAACCCTTGGATCTTAAGAACAATGAAAAAGCAATCAGGTTCTTAAAAGGAGACTTTTAATAGAAGAAAAAGTAAAAGAATCACCTCTGTAAAAATCAGGATGGTGAATACCTTACAGGGTAATTCGATTCAAAACATAGAGAATCCCTCTAGGCAAAACCTTAAGTTACAAAAAGACACAAAAGCAGGAATATTTTACCAGCCATTAAACAAAAGAAATCTAACGCATTTCTAACTAGATTACTTACTAACTTTTTACAAGAGTTCTGAGCTGCATTCCTGATCTGTTCCCGGCAAAAGCATCACACAGACAGACAGACCCTTTGTCCTCCCCCCCGCCAGCTTTGAAAGTATCTTGTTTCCTCATTGGTCATTTTGGTTAGGTGCCAGCGAGGTTATCTTAGCTTCTTAACCCTTTACAGGTGAAGGGGTTTTGCCTCTGGCCAGGAGGGATTTTATAGTTCTGTATACAGAAAGGTGGTTACCCTTCCCTTTATATTTATGACAGGGCTCCAAATGGTGCCGCTTTTGGTAGTGTATTTGGTGATGTGGACACTAGCCCAGTGGGCCAACTTACCTCTATTATATTCACTGCTTTGCATTATATTCTGCTTTATTATGTTCATCAGTAATGCAAGGAACCTACAGGCTTGTATCCCGTAAGACATGGCTTTAGCTGTTAGTATGAGACTTGAGGCCTATGAACTTTAGCAAAGATAAACTTAGGTAACTCATAAGCTTTGGTGAACTGGAAATAGAGCGTGAGGGGACTTTTGTCCATAATGACATCAGCCAACCACAGAACATGAACTGACACCAGCTTCTGGAAGGTTTTGGACAGAACATCTGGCCGCAAGAGTGCCATGGCAACAAATTGACAAATATGATAATGAGGTGAAATCATAAATACACTAACCTATAGAAGAAGGACACCTTAACATTGGTAAGGGGAGGAAATACAAATAAGGAAGAGGGGAGAAACCTCTATTGAATATGCATTAGACATGGTAATGTTAGCGTAACGTATTATAGAAGTGGCATCCCAGGGCAGTAGGGGTGAGAAATGTATGGCCACTGGTGAGGATGAGGAAGGTGACGGTGATGAGGAAGATAATGGCTAACAGTTCAGGTTGTTCTGCAAGGGATGGTGGGAGTATGGATGTTCAGATGTACTTTCTGTGTTATCTCTATCTACCTGACTGAGTTAGTGTGTGTGAGACTTTGCTAAATGTATTAATAAATTATTTATTTGTAAATATAGAAGAGTTCCTATAGTGTGAGTGTTGCACCTGTGCACATTGGGGTTCCCAACTATATAATAATTGTAATAATACTGGGCCTGATCTTGGGACATGAACCTGTCAACTTTCAAAGTGATAACTGGGAGTTTTTTTTCATAATCTATAGATCAGGCTACAACATTGGGACAACCTACCTGCCACTGGAGCCCCATAGAGGGACAGCCAGAAAGTGAATGGCATGATGGGCTGAGAAATGCATGGGTAGGGGTGGGGGTGGGAAGAGGGGAAGTGGGATTGGGAGTCCAGCTTGGTATTTTTACAGCCCCAATATAGCCCTTGTAAACATGGAGATGTCCCCAGCGTTCCCAATCCGTGGTGTCCCTTCAGAAGTATGTCAACACAGGGCGCTTTTATTTATTCAGGTTGGACCAATTACTGCAATGGGTAGTGCACCTAACCCTGAAAATAGTGAGGATGTTTAGGGCCATTTTGCACCAGCCCTGAGTTTTTCATACCATTCTGTTGTTCCTAGTTGCACACACCCTCTCCCCAAACATTTCTACATTGCTGCAAGAAGAAGTAAAACTAGTGAGCTGATTAGTCACTGTATCCTATTTGCATGAATGAACGTGCCGAGCACTGACGTGTAATGGTAGCTAAAGAATGGCTTGACAGGCTTTTGTTTGTTTAGTTCTGGTCACAGGGAGTTGCACTCTGAATAATGTAACTAGCTTTTTATTTGCAATGTATGCTGAACTTTACTGGCAACTCATGGATTCCAAGGCCAGGAGGGACCACTGTGATCATCTCGTCTGACCTCCTCCGTAACCCAGGCCAGAGAGTTTTCCCACAATAATTCCTAGAGCAGATCCTTTAGAAAAATGTCCAATCTTGATATAAAACTTGTTAGTGATGGACCATGACCCCTGGTAAATTGTTCCAATGGTTAATCATTCTCACTGTTAAAGATGTGTGCCTTATTTCGGGTCTGAATTTGTCTAGCTTCAACTTCCAGCCATTTGATCATGTTATACTTTTCTCTGCTAAATTGAAGTTCCCGTTATTAAATACTCATTCTCCATATAGATACTTATGTACTGTAATCAAGTCACCCCTTAACTTTCTCTTTGTTAAGCTAAATAGATTGAGCTCTTTGAGTCTATCACTATAAGACACGTTTTCTAATCCTTTAATCATTCTCGTGGCTCTTCTCTGAACTCTCTCCAACTTATCAACATCCTTCTTGAGCTATGGGCACCAGAACTGGTATTCCAGCAGCAGTCCCACCAGTGCCAAGTAGAGAGGTAAAATAACCTCTTTACTCCTACTCAAGATTTTCCTGATTATGCATCCCAGATCACGTTAGCTCTTCTGGCCACAGTGTCACACTGGAAGCCCATGGTCAGCTGATTATCCACCACAACCCCTATATCTTTTTCAGAGTCACTGCTTCCCAGGATAGAGTCTCCCATCATGTAACTATGGCCTACGTTCTGTGTTCCTAGAGGTATACAATTACATTTAACTGTATTAAAACACACATTGCTTGCTTGCTCTCCATTTACCAAGTGATCCAGGGATCACCCTGTAACAGTGACCTGTCCTCTTCATTAGTTACCACTCCCCCAATTTTTGTGTCATCTGCAAACTTTATCAGTGATGATTTTATGTTTTCTTCCAGGTTATTGATAAAAATGTTAAATAGTTTACGGCCAAGAACAGACTCCTGGTGGGACCCTACTGGAAACATACCTGCTCCGTAGTGATTCCCCATTTACAATTAAATGTTGAGACCTATCTGTTAGCCAGTTTTTAATCTATTTAATGTGTGCTGTGTTAATTTTATATCATTCTAGCTTTTAATCAAAATGTCATGCAATACCAAGTTAAATGTCTTACAGAGGTCTAAGTATATTATATCAACACTACTATCTTTATGGACCAAACTTGTAAGCACATCATAAAAAGATATCAAGATAGTTTGTCAGGATATATGTTCCATAAACCCATGTTGATTTACATTAATTTCATGATCTTTCTGTAATTCTTGATTAACCGACTTCTGTATTAGCCATTCCATTATCTTGCCGGGGATCAATTTCAGGCTTACAGACCTATAATTACCTGAGTCATCCTGTTTACACTTGATAAAAATTGGGACAACAGTAGCTTTCTTCCACTCTTCGGGAACTTCTGGAGTCCCCCAATACTTCCTGAAAATCAATATTAATGGTCCAGCAATCATCTCAGCCAGCTCTTTTAAAACTCTTTGGTGCAAGTTTTCTGGATGTACTGATCTTAAAATGTCTGACTTTAGTAGCTTCTGTTTAACATCCCTCCAGAGATACTAGTAGATTGGAAAGAGTGTTATCATCACCATATGATGAGACTAGATCATCTACTTTTCCCCCCAAACACAGAACAGAAATAATAAATACTTCTGCCTTTTTAGTATTATTATTATTAATTCTACCATTTCCATCTAATAATGGACCAATATCATTTTCAAGATTCTTTTTGTTCCTAATATAATTAGAAACCCTCCTTCATATTGTCTTTAACTCTGCTGGCCATAGGTGTCTCCTTGTGTCCTTTTGCTTCCCTTATCAATTTTCTACAATTCAAAACTCTTGTGGTTTTACAGCTCTTACATTAGTTGGCAAGAGCAAATGGGACAAATGCCCAGTTTTGTCAAAAAAGTGGAGTGGGACCCCTAGTGGGGCACGGAGGAACTTTGGGGGGAGTGGCAATGCCAGCCCTGTGCTGGACGGAAGGCTAGGGAGAACGGCTTGCCCCGTCTGGGCCGCCCCACATGCAGGGAGGAAAGGGGGTTGCCCGTGGGCAAAGGGGCAATGGGGAGGAGCTCAAGCCACCAGCCCCGTGGGTGGGAGAGTGGCGGGGAGAGGTCTCGGGCGGCTCTGCACATGGGGGAGAGAGGGACAATGGAGCGGCGGGGCTCATGATGGCCTGTGGGTGTCCCATATTCCCTTTGGGAAAATATGGTCACCCTAGGTTTAGAAGCTGCAAAGGCCTGGATGCACCAAGCTTACCGCATTCAGAAGGAGTTAGCATAAAAAGTGCCATTTTATAGTACAATGAAATTGACATAAAGTGATATGGGATTGGATATTAAAACTCTCTAGGAAAATGTTATTAAAACCTATAGCCGTACTCTATGGTGTAAGTGCAGAATAGGTATCTCTATAGTATGCCATTCACAGCCCTGCCATTGATATGCCTGCCTATCCCCGGTTAATGCTAATGGGAGTCACACATGCACAGCAAGGGGAGAAGAGATATCTAGTACTTTTCAGTTATCTGTCAGCATTCCAATAAATATTTTAGTGAATATTCTTTGATTGTTCTTTTGCTAAAATATCTTTAAAAATAAATAATTTTTACTGAATTATGTTTTTAAAGTTACTTTTTGCAAGAAATATAGAACTTTATAAAAAAAAAATCCCAACAACAACATCTGTAGCAATTTGTTTGAGGAGGGTCGAAAAATCCAAAGGCTGATTTCCCTTCAGCTATGAATAGTTAACATTCTAATAGAATTTTTGTTCTGTGATCCCAGACATTATCAGAACAGATTGATGAATAGCTAATCTTGTTATGGGAGGTAATAGGTTGGTTAGAGCTAACGAAATAATCACATTTTATTAAAAATGGGACACATCCCAAGAACTTATCCTAAAGTACTTGAAATCTGTCTCTCACCATATCGGTCAGAGAGACAATTATTATTTTGACCAGGTTATAGTGAATGGCTGAATTAAATTTAAATATTCTGGCTTTTTCTGCCATGAGCTACTAGTATCCAACTGCACAAACTTTAATGGAATTGCATGTGTGTATAAGAGAGCAGATTTTGGTCTGGAAACTCTATTTTATGATAACTGAGGTAAAGAAGGGTTCAAAACAATGCAAGATGGTGTTTTAAACTTCTATTATTGTCTTGGTGATTGACTGTACTAATTGCATCATGTAGTTGATATCTAGCTTTTAAAATATATATTTGTGATTAGTTTAATTCATGAGACCTTTTTCCTGTGAATTGATTTGATAAAATGAACTAAGCAAATAATAATTTTTTCACTTGAATGAATCTGTTTAATGAATTTAGACAATCAGTTTGTTCTTTGCTTAATAAGGTTTGCAAAAGAAAACAAAAATATTTCATTAAAGGGATGACCACAGATTCATAATGAAAAGTAGCATCTAACATCAGGGTACATCTTACATATAAAATAAAAATAAAGAAATTAAAATGTTTGGTACAGATATTTGGCTCTAAAATTAATCTTCTGCTACTAAATTTAGGTATAAATCTTAAACTTTTTACACAGGTAAAATCTTATTGACTTATACGTAAGTTCTGCCTGTGTAAGAATTAGTGACTGGGTACACTGGTCCATACAGTGTACACATTAAAACCAACAAGAATTTTGCTATTGACTTCAATGGGAGCTAAGATAGACCCTTAGTACATAATGTCCAGGCAAAACCCAGTAGTAATACGTTGCAACTAGATACAGCCCTAAATATTAAAGTTATCTCAATATCATTTGCATTTCAAACAGGAAGTTTAATATGTACTATTACTGAATAACTAGATTCTTACAAGGGATTGAATATTAAAATCTTCTTTGACAAGCCAGCTAACTCAAAACATCTTCTCATGGCTAAAATAAACACTAGTATCCTGCAGAGTGAAATTGTTTATGTAGCAGCATACAGTACTGTTTGGTCTAGTCATTTTAAAGACATTATCTCCTCATGTTTGATTGTCTCTCTGTTATAGATTTTATGTGGATTTTAATTATACCTCTTAGGAATAATATCTGGTGAACTGATGTTCGTGAACAGCAATGCAAAAGCATTATCCACCTATGGTAATTAAACATATTTCTTTGCCCCCAGATACAACAATTTTACTTAAATCCTAGTGCAGAATGTCTAAACTCCCTTTGTAATCTCTGCCAGTGGAGTTTCTGACAATAGAAATCTCTAATACTAGTCTGAAAATTCTAGGTGGCAGCTTCTAGGACCATTGAAAATCCCAACTGTTGTTCAAAAACCTATTTCTGTTCACAGCTCTGTCTCAAAAAAAGCAACCATAAGTTTTCTCATGTGCTCTATTAATTTAATAATTTGGGGCCTTGTGCTGTTCCTGTTGAAATTGGTGAGCTTTCTCCCACTAGTTTTACAGGAGCAGAATCAGATCTTTATAGATTGTTTTCACACATATCTGTGGGCCCGATTCTGCTCTCTGCTCTCTCCCGATTCTGAAACTGGTTTTGACACTGGTGAGACAAGGTGGGTGAGGTAATATCTTTTATTGAACCAACTTCTGTTGGTGAGAGAGACGCTCATTCTAGTGAGTTCAGTGGAGTTACTCCTGGTTTACATTGGTGTAGCTGAGATCAGTCAGGCCCCAAATCTGTCTTACAGCTTCCCATTCTTTCTTGGTTACATCAATGCCTATTGCTGAATCAAAATCTTAGTCATCAAATATTCCCCTGAATTCAGTTCTGTACCTGCTCTGTAACATTGTTGCCCTGCTCTTTCAATACTAACAATTTCACAGTGATATTCACAAATACAGAATAATGTTGTTAGCCCCTACTTCATTCCAGTCTAATACTGTGTGGATACTTAGTCTTAAATTTAATAAACTTAAATACCTTATATTAACACTACTTCTCAACCTTTGTTTAAAAAAATTTTTTTGCTCCATCTCTTAATAGTTTTAACCAGAAGAAGCTGTAATCCATAACCAGTCCAAACAAAAGAATAAGTATGTATAGTATGTAAAGACAGATAACCTACCCCCTGGACTGCCCTCGATGAGCTCATGGGCCACCCAGCCACCCTTTCCTCCTTCGAATCCCTCCTCAAAATTCACCTTCCTGTACAGTCCTGCACACAAATATTCATAGAATTATCATGGCAAAATAAATAACTAAATTTAAAAGCAACTTGGAGCTAACATGATACGTCCCATGCATCTTGGCAATCCCGGGACCTTTTAATACACTCGTATTCCTTCCCTCACTTCTTTCTTCTTGCCTGCTGTTTATTTCTCCCTACACCCTGCTTTTGTCAGCTCTTTACTCACTGTGTAAAGTGCCATGCAAACCTATGGTGCTATATGCACATAGTAGACAATAATGTAGGCTTTTTGTTTGTACACAGTGGATTGGGTTACATGTTATTCTGTAAAAGGAAAAGGAGTACTCGTGGCACCTTAGAGACTAACCAATTTATTTGAGCCTAAGCTTTTGTGAGCTACAGCTCACTTCATCGGATGCATTCCGTGGAAAATACTGAATGCATCCGATGAAGTGAGCTGTAGCTCACGAAGCTTAAGCTCAAATAAATTGGTTAGTCTCTAAGGTGCCACGAGTACTCCGTTTCTTTTTGCCAATACAGACTAACACGGCTGCTACTCTGAAACATGTTATTTTGTCTCATTGTTGTACCAAAAGGCAGCCTGCAGTTAAAAAGTCCATGTTAATGTTTAGAGTCAGGCAGACTCATTTTAAAAAATGAAGAGTAACATACAAATATTGTTATACAGCCTTTATGCAAGAATTGGGAGAGCAAAAGGAAGCAGCACCATAATAAATAGTGGAGGAAAATGAAAACTTCCCTATTTAGTAAGTCTGTGTAGAATCCTGATAACTGGTTTCAGGGGAGATGTTTGTATATTAAAGGAGGCCACTGGGAAATATTCCTTATCCCTTGCCGTACACAATCACCATCTCTACCCACCATTTTGGTATCTTCTGAAACCAGCAAAGTTGTAGTTGTCACATTATGCACACGCTAGTTGTACTTGCATCTTCCCAGCGATGATCGCTTGTATCTATTCTATTCCTGAGAAATGGATTGAATTTTGTGCTTTACTATTAATCAGTGTTCTTAAAGGCCTTAATGGCCCTTAAATCTGGGGGGCAATTATTTTAAGACTTCCTCTTTCAAAAGTTGTAACAATACGCTGTCATACCCTGCAAGCTTGACCTGTGGCGGGAGTTACGGTATGCCGCCAATGTATTATAACGGCATGGTGATTTGACATTTCCTGTGGTATTTTTATTGTACTGCAGAATAGTTAGAGGCAGTAAAACTGTGTAGCCCACGGTACATTCTAACCAGCTGTAGCTGGTTTGCAGGTTTCCCATCCTGGTGTTGGAAAACTCCCAGCTCCCCATTTAACACACTTTGCAGAGTTTATGTATTAGACCTAGGGAATTGTATATTTGTGAAAAACCCCTCCCCTTTCTGAGCTTTGCTCTCTTAGGTATACAATATATGAGACAGTTCATTCTCAGATGAAGAAATGAAAAGTGCAGCTCCTTAATTTTCAGCTGTGAAAAGTCACTATCAGTTTATGTCATAACTTTCTCAGCTGAGATAATGCTGTGCACCGATATGAACTGAACTTCTCTCTTCTGTTCAGCTTTATCTCATGTTTAAAGAAGTCAGGCCAGCTTTCCCCCAAAAGCAGCAGTGTAGAATATTTAAGCTCCTCCATTCTTGTTTCCTATGGCTGTTAATGCTTTCCATGCACCACATTGGAAAACGGTAATATTTCCCACGCAGGCTTCTGGAAAGAATGAGAGTTGTTGTTCTGACAGTTACAGGGCCTGATCCTGCTTTTATTGATGCCAAGGGCAAAGCTCCTATTGGTTAAAATAGGGACCATAGTCTCTATTTATATAACGTTGTATTAGATTGAAAAGCAAAATGACAGAAGATTTGTATTCAAATTGCCAGTGGTATCCTAAATTTAATAATCCTGTAAATGAAACAGGCAATGCATCCGATGAAGTGAGCTGTAGCTCGCAAAAGCTTATGCTCAAATAAATTGGTTAGTCTCTAAGGTGCCACAAGTCCTCCTTTTCTTTTTGTGAATACAGACTAACACGGCTGTTACTCTGAAACCGAGCAATGGCAAGGATTTGTAAAATATAATAATCAAGGATTTCATGAAAAAATAAAGGGAAATATTTTCTTTTAATCCTTCTTTCAAAGTTCTATTGAAACAATTCCCTAAACTTTCTTTTTGTGTAATCTTGTATTCAAAAAGATTTTTGAAATTTCCATATGCAGAAATAATACATGAAAAATCTGTAGATGCTAGCAACCTAGTGAGACAAGGTGGGTGAGGTCATATCTTTTATTGGACCAACTTCTGTTGATGAGAGAGACAAGCTTTCAAGCCACACAGAGCTCTTCTTCAGAGCTATTGTACTTCAGAGCTATTTGTACTATTCCATATTAAACAACTAGTATGATTTAGTATAGAATAGTACAAATGAAAGACACATGAATACTGCTTTTTATTTAAATCACTTCAATAATTCATTTTACAAGGTTCCATTATGAAAAGTATTTTAATTGTTTTCTGTGGCATAAAATAATTGTTAAATAGAACCTGGTGCAAAAATGCATGTTACAAGATTAAACTGTCAAATGAGAAATGTTTAGAATGATGGAACTATATAGTCTATAAACAATTTGAACTATTTAAAAAAAAGTGTAATAATCAACATGCAGTAACAAGAGAGAGCCTCTAAAAGAAAAAAAGACAAATTTAAATATGGTGAAATATTTCATGCTCTGTAGATACAATATATGCCTTACTTTTAGAAAGATTCTACACTGAGGGGGGGGAAATTGCTAACTCTTACATTGTACATTTCTTAATTTTAGGTGACTTAAGTTAAATAGAGTTATTTATACTGACATTTATTCCTGTACATTATATCTGAGTATCCGAGTAAACTTAAAACTGAATACAAAGCGGCATTGTTCATATGCAGAAATTTATTTCATTTTATTATTGGATTGTCATTAATCATGACCAATGTGTTTGAATTTTAATTCCTCGGGATGTTGCCAAGTGTTGTATGGTAAGGATCTATCTTGAAAGGTAAATTCATATTTTGTGTGTGTTTCCTACCAGCATAAAGGTTCCTAATTTATGAGACTATGATTTCCCCCATAAAATAAAAATCAACACATGAAATATTCACAATCACAAAGAAAAATACAGTCTGAACTGTTTAAATATGTACAAATCAATTTTCAAAAGCCTCCCTTAGAATCTGTGTACTGAATTAGTTGTTTGTTACAATTCAAGAGCATGTTTTCAATAGCATATTTCTAAGCAGAAATTTCACATAATATTAGGGGTGAGGATGATCGTTCTGAACAATTTAACAAATTAAAGTGCTAGTTCTAACATTGCGCGAAAAATGTTGTTGTTGCAGATTTAGCTTTACACATTAAATGTCCCTGCACTTCGTTATTGTTGGCATCGTTCAGTAATTCGGCCAACTGTGCTAATAAACAGCAGAGCCGAAAACGTAGGGTTGTGTGGAAAACATGAACATTCTCACATCTACAGATTGCATCTCAGTAGAGCATGGCTGCGCTGTAAACATTAATGTTCTATTATAACATCTCTTGTGTTTTTAAGTACCCAGAAATCAAATATTACCAGGATTAAGAATTCAGTGTTACATGTGAGGCAAAGAGCTGTAGTTGGTGACAGGCAGCTGGATTGTGTTTGATCTGGCAGTTTTCATCTATGCCACCATTTTATTGCTACTGTGGGACTGCAGCAAAATGGTGGTTTGCTTATACTGTACCTTAGTGATTAATAGGATGTGTAAAATAGCAGCATATATGCGCCTGGCTGTCTCTGGGAGAGAGAGAGCACTAAAAGAAATAGCCTTGCTAATATGTACTATATAATGGGAATTCCTACTGAGGGCTTCCCAATATTGGAGTGGGGAAAAGACTACATTAATTTCTCTCATGGGATGTGGATGTAGCAGTTTCATCATATAGTCTCATAGACTTCTAGACTTTAAGGCCAGAAGGGACCACTATGATCATCTACTCAGACCTCCTGCACATTGTAAGCCACAGAACCTCACCCACCCACTTCTGTAATAACTTCTGACTGAGCTAATGAAGTTCTCAAATCTTGATTTAAAGATTTCAAGTTGGAGAGAAACCACCATTTATTGTAGTTCAAAGCAGCAAGTGACCCATGCCTCATCCTTCAGAGGAAGGCAGCCCTCCCCAGGGTCTCTGCCAATCTGATTGGGGGGAAATTCCTTCCCAACCCCAAATATGGTGATCAGTTAGACTCTGAGCATGCGGGTGAGACCCACTAGCCAAACACCTTGGAAAGAATTCTCTGCAGTAACTCAGAGACCTCCCCATCTAATGTCCCATCTCCATCAGTCCTCTCTACCTTTATAGTGTTTTCCTTGGGGGAAATCTAAGTATGAAGGGTCAGATCCTACTGTCCTCATGCAGACAAAACTCCCCCTCCCCATTGACGTTAGCATGAATTTTACTTGAGTAAGTATAGCAGGATTTGGCCCAAAGGCTGGGCATGGGGCTTTCTGCAGGGGTCAGGGAACCTGAGGAATGGTTCTTCCTTCTGAGTCCAAGGAATGGAAGTTGAGAAACTATGCAATTACTGCTGTTGGCTCCTGGCTACAGCAGCCCCATGGCTGCTACACACCCTCCCCCCATATGGGCTTGGCAGGAGAATTCATATGCTTGTAACTCCCTGGGTCCCATCCTGTCCATCCCAGCTCCACCCCCAGCTTGGGATTTTAGCCTATGCACCTGAGTGTTCATGAATCCAGCAACTGTGCTTTCCCTGAGTGCCCACCTGCAATTTCCCCCACGTGCTGCCTGCCATGTGATGCTCTCCAGCAAAGCAAAGGAAGAAACAAAGCTGTCCTGTTTATTATCAGTCGGCCCTCTCACAAATCAATCCCCACACTAAAGCATCGGGAATCAATTTGCCAGTTCTGCCTTCTCTCCTGCTGGGCTGTTGCTTCAGCCATGCCTAAATCCCGACGTACTATTTGCTATCGATAGGGCCGTCTGGTTGATCAAAGTTAAACCTTTCACACGGGTCTCAAATGCTTGTCTATACATCTGAAAGCTCTCCATACATACCGAGTACAAACCCTTTGTTACTGCCTAACAGAATGCCTGGAGCTGTACTGACAGAGCAGGCACTGGAGAGCAAAGATATCCAGTGGACAAATGACCAGCAATCCGTCAGCATTCATCTTACAAATGAATCTCGCCCCCGTCTCGCATTGGCCTGGGAGACTGCGGTATTGGAGCTATCAGAAATACACAGGGCTGCGTGTCCCTCTCCAGGGGAAAATCCCCATAGGCGGGGAAATGCATGCAAGACACCCAGGAGGTGAGCCTCAAGGCGTTTCCCTAGCCTGCTTTGCTCCAGGGTGCGGTTTGGGGATTCACACAGGAAGAGGCCTGCAAAGCCCACAGACTCTGGGAAAATGAGGCTTCACTTTAGGTGTTCCCAGGCAGTCACATGGGGAGATGTCCCCTGTGGAAGCCAGGCTTTCCTCTTTCCCTACCCCTCTGTAGAAGGCGCAGAGAGGGGAGCTGTCTTCACCCATATTTAATGACTGCATGGATTTCTACCAGTTGCTGAGGGGCGCTTGCTGCAGACAGCAGCTGTTCCCTCGCTGTCTGCCCCGTCCTCAGCCAGTATGCTCTGCCTCGCGCACCAAGAGCTCCGGCCCTGCAGCGTCATGCTCTGGGAAAGAGCAAGAGAGATCATATTTCTGAGCTGCAGCTCAGTTTTGCAGTTTACACTATCAAGAATTTCCATCAGTCTAGTTTCACAGTGCTAATACTTTACAGTACTATATAGTGGAACAAAACACTCTTTGTTCGGCCAGTATGTTTAGGCCCAATCCAGCAAACAATGATTCCTGCAGATGACTTTACTCACACGAGTAGACCCTTTGATGCTTTCATACAGCATCGTTTGCAGGATCAGGACCTTTATTTGCAAGAGAGTGTAGGGCCAAAGGGAGCATTGTTTGCAAGGGACGGGTGACATGGGCCATATAATTTCAGAGGATGTTGTGAGTGACCTTGGTGCTATACATAGTCACATATCTTGGCTGTGCCTAATTCTGTCTGCTGGTGAATTTTGTACTTTTTTTTTAAAGAACATTGTGACAGGGCACTGGAATGTATAAAGAGAGGTTTTGGGCATCGTAAAAGTTGTCTGCAGTGAGGTGTAATTAACTTAAAATAATGACTTCACTTAGCTCCGATGCAGACTTTCTCCCCCTTCGGTGCATCTTACAAACGTTAATCCTCACAACAGCTCTTGCAAAGTAGGCAGGTAAGTAAAGGGGGACAGGAAATCCCCCGCCAATGAGATTAATCCAACTGATCCAATGCCCACTGAAGTCTACAGGTGTCTTTCCATTAACTTCATTAGACTTTGGGTCAGGCCCTAAGCGAAATGGGATGGCTTGTGTGAGTAATGGTGAGCTTCTAAAGACAACGGCTCCAGCAAATCTATAAATAAATAAAAACAGGACGGGGTGGAGGCAGGGGGAAATATTGCATGCATCTCTCTGGGTCTATATGTTGTCTGTCCAGATTGCAACTCTTTGGGGGCGAGGATTTGTTTTGTTGTGTTAGCAAAGCATCTCGCACGCATTGGGTGCCGTATGAATAAGGCTACTTTAAATCACAGGTATTTTTAGTAAAAGTCATGGACAGGTCTCAGGGAATAAACAAAAATTCACGGCCCCATGACCTGTCCATGACTTGTACTATAAATGCTCTTGACTAAATCTTAGGTGCTCTGGGGGCCTCCAGGGTACCGCTGCTACTGTGGGGAGGGGGGCAGCCTGGGGCCTTGCTGCTGCTTCTTGTGGGTGGTCAGCCCGGGGTGCTGCGGCTTCTTTGCGGGGGGCCTCCAGGGTACTGTTGCTGCTCCTCATGGGGGGGCAACCCAGGGCCCGCTGCTGCTCCTCGGGGGGGGCAGGGCCCCGCTGCTGCTCTGTGGGAAGGGGAGCTCCCCGGGGCACTGCAGCTGCTCCGAGGGGAGAGGGCTGCCCAGGGTGGTGTGGCTGCTCCTCGGGGGAGGGGGGGTGAGAGGGAGGCACAGCCCAGGGCCCTGTAGCTTCTCTGAGGGAAGGGAGGTGACCAGGGGACCCGTGGCTGCTCCCGGTGGACAGGGTGGCCCAGGGCCCCGCGGCTGCTCTGGGACCACTGCTGCTCTGGCATCCCCTGAGTCAAGCTGCCTGTGGCTGCCCAAGAAGTGGCAGGCCCGGTAGGCCCGGGGCTGCCAGCCACAGCGCTGCTGCAGAAGAAGTGTAGGTCCTGGAAAGTCATGGAATCCATGACTTCCATGACAGACCTGCAGCCTTATGTATGAATAACAAGAACGCCCTCTCCTGCGATTGTTTGTTTTCTAGAGGAACAAGTATGAGTTTAAAATGGAATTTTGTGCTGGGACAAGTTGGAAGAAAGAAGGCATTTAAGCCAAGAGCCTTTTCTGTGGCCTGCAATTTTCTGTATGACTCAGCCACATTGTGTTTGAAAATGTGTGTATTGATAAGAATTTCTGTACATTCCAATCTACTTTCTCCTTCTGCTCGTTCCTGTAAACAAGCCATTAAAATGTGTTTATGACATCACAGTTTGCTCCCATGGAGATGGCTTTGATGTTAGAATGACAAATACAGCATTATGACTTCACTGCAGGATCAGGGTGGGAGAAAGCCCATGTTCAAATGGTTGGTAATTAACAAAGGTGGTCAGGGGCGTCTTGAAAAACACAAGAAAAGTAAACTGATACATTTTTGAGTTTTCCCAAGCATAAAAATCCTCTTTAAAGAAAAAATCTTAGCTCATTGGTTGAACTATTTTACATCAAGCCTGTAGGATAAATACAGAGCTGGAAAAACCTTCAGAATCATGATCGCTCACATGCAAAAAACATGGTGCATCTTTTGAAGCTGAAATGGACTGCACTTAAATCAAATTTGGGATGTCTGGGACAGTCTAGACGAAAGGGGCCGATATGCCTGTATAAATCAGTTACAAAACAACACGGACTTCAGGTAGAGCAGAACTGAGCCCATGGTCTGTTTTTTTTTTAAATCCCCATCAGCTGCTGTCTGCTTAGGCCACACCCTGCTGAGACTAAGCAGAATGGGATTTGATCCACAAGATTCAGAATGGCTGCTACTTACCCTGAAAAAAAATGCTCCTGATCAGAACTGGTTGCAAATTTTCTGATGGAACACTTTCCCTTTAGAAATATTGATTTGACAGACTCATTGAAACCTTAGCTGGAAACCAGCAGGCTTTCCTGCCAGCCGTCATGGTTCCCCTGGCTGGCTAGTAGTTGGGGCTGACTGCCTGGTGGGATGGATGGCTCGCCAGCTCCCCACCTGCTTGGAATTTTTCAAACAATTGTGTTTCGATTCTTCCAAAATGGAATTAAGAACATAACATAAGAATGTAAGAACGGCCAGACTGGGTCATACCAAATGTCCATCTAGCCCAGTATCCTGTCTTCCGACAATGGCTAATGTCAGGTGTTTCAGAGGGAATGAACAGAACAGGTAATCAAGTGATCCATCCCCTGCTGCCTGTTCCCAGCTTCTGGCAAACAGAGGCTAGGCATGGTTTTGCATCCCTGCCTATCCTGGCTAATAGCCATTGATAGACCTATCCTCCAGGAACTTATCTAGTTTTTTTTTTAACCCTGTTATAGTCTTGGCCTTCACAACATCCTCTAGCAAAGAGTTCCACAGATAGACTGTGTTGTGTGAAGAAATACTTCCTTTTGTTTGTTTTAAACCTGCTGCCTGTTAATTTCATTTTGTGACCCCTTAGTTCTTGTGTGATGAGAAGGAGCAAATAATTATGTACTTTCTCCACACCAGTCATGATTTTATAGACCTCTATCATATCCCCCCTTAGTCGTCTCTTTTCCAAGCTGAAAAGTCCCAGTCTTATTAATCTCTTCTCATATGGAAGCTGTGCCCCTAATCATTTTTGTTGCCCTTTTCTGTACCTTTTCCAATTCCAACATATCTTCTTTGAGATGGGGCGACCAGATCTGCAGGCAGTGCACGCAGTATTCAAGGTATGGGCGTAACATGGATTCACCTAGAGGCAATATGATATTTTCTGTCTTATTATCTATCCCTTTCTTAATGATTCCCAATATTCTGTTAGCTTTTTTGACTGCCGCTGCACATTGAGTGGCTGTTTTCACAGAACTATCCACAATGAACCCAAGAATTTATCAAAAGTTTCTTTTTGTAGAAAATTTTGAAATTTTTTTGTTTTTTTTCCAGTTTGGAATGAAAACAAATTTTGACATTTTTAATGAAAAGGATTTTCTCAGCCAGCTCTGCTCCTGACTGTGGATGAAATCCTGGCCCCTTCGAAGTTAATAGGAGTTTTGCCATTGGTTTCAACTGAGCCACAATTTTACCCCATCTCTGCTTCCTCAGTGAACACTGCTCCCCCTTAATGGAACCCTGCTCCTTCTTAGTACACTCCGAAATTATCCTTCCCACAAAGAGCCCCCATCAGGGGAACGCAGCAGGGCTGGCTGACTTCCCCTGAGCTCAGCACTGCCTGTCTGTGTTACCAAAGATTCCTCTCCTTGGGCAAACATATTAAAGCAGTTAGGATGTGTTGTGAGCAAAGATGGGCCTAATTATGCAGAACTGGTCAAAATGAGCTTGATATGTTTTCTGCTTCATGTTTTCACAGCTCCTTCCGTTTTCTGATGGGAGATGCCCTCTGGAACTGAATGGGTGTATTTATGCTGATAACAGTCCTCTTTAATATTCTTTCAGTGACACATGATTGGGTCTGACCCAGCAGTGTAAAGCCGCGCAAGAGGTCACACATCTGAAAGCAAGGCATGTCAGCACAGATCTTGGCCATCAGTTCAGGTCTCTGTGAGTGGTGTGTTCTCCTCTGAGAACGACACAGAAATGTAAACAGGGAGCGGATGACTCATGGGGTTTGTAATGGGATATAGAACCTTTCACCTCTAGGTCACCCAGATCATATCCAATCCAGGTTAGCAGTGCCTGAAAGTTATTACTGTCTAATGGCTGTTCAGTGGCCCAGGTGGAAGGAGTTGGTGGTTTCAAGTCTGGCTCCCAGTGAAGTGATGTCCACGTGACACAAGCATCACCATCGTTGGCACTAATTAGAACCCTTAATAGCACTCCTAGCTCAGTTGGCATGCTGGACCACATTCTCACTCTCTGGGCTGGTATTGACCCACACTAGCAGGGCAAACTGCAGAAACCCATGCTGCTGCTGTGCTTGTAGGTAGAGGACTTTGAATCTGAAAGGCTGATCACCGAATTCCTTGCGTGAGCACTGAGGACCTGAGCCAAAGCTCACTGACGCCCATTGACTTCGGATCAGGCCCTAAATTCACACCATTCCCCTTAGCAATGTTTCTATATTACCGGCTGTAATGGTTTTGCTGAATCACCATACTTCCCTCTTGAGTAAAGCCTGGGGAGATCTACCGTGTTCTCCTTTGCGCCTGCTGTGGAATGCCTGTTAGTGCTAGTGGCTTGTACTATGCATGCGTAGTAGGACACAATGAATCAGATTCCGATCTCATTTACTCAGTGTAAATGCAGGGTAACTCCACTGAAGTTAAGGTGGTTACTCCAGTTTACACCAGTTTAATGACAATCAGGATCCAAGCCCGTAGAGTTTACCTACATGAGGAAATACCATTAACTTCAATAGGACTTTTCCTGGAAAAGGCTGCAGGATCAGGCCCATGCTTAATACACAGCATTGCAAAGAAAACAGGGCTTTGGGATAGGATTATTAAATAGCGCTAAAAACTTTAGATGCATTACTAAAAAAAGTACTGTTAGTCAAATCCCTTCTGGAGTCACTCTTTGAGCAATCACCCTCCAGTATGTAATTATGAATAAAACACCCTCTGAAAAGACCTCCTCAGAATCAGAGAGAGATGAGAACAATAGGGTAGGGATTAAAAAAGATTGGTTCATCTCAGCTAATTGTTTTTAATAAAATGGTAAAAGTGAAGAAAACACCAGGAAACTATAATTAGGATAATAATCTATTGTTCTTCAGAAATATGTACCCTGTTGCCGCTGCCATTGCAAAGTAAGAAAGAAAATGAAGCAGAGGAGAAATGAATAGTAGGGATGAATGAGTAGTAAGGGTTGTTAAATGTCAGACTGCAAAGGTCACGAATCCTTCCTTCAAGGTGAAGCTGGTGAAATTAACAGTAGTGGATACAGGACCAAATCCTGCTGGGTTTATTCAACCGGCTAGCCCCAGTGTAGTCAAGACCAGCAGGATTTGAAACCTTGTGATTTAAATACATATGTACAAATCTCTCTGCATACTGGTGCTAAACTCGCCCTCCCTGCTGCCTCCCCATTCCCTTTCCGCCTTGTGGACATGGAGAGCTCTGCTTGCAGCAGATCCACTGCTGTCCTGATAGGAGAAAGGGCAGAACTCCTGGAGCACAAAAGGTGCTCTCCTCCTACCTGATGAGCTTTGAGGGAGCTTCTTCCACACCACTGCAGGGCTGGGGCTAGCAGATATGTGACTGCTCAGATCTGTCGGCATTATCATTGCCTCAGAGGGGAGCGTGGGCTGCTGAAGCTGCTGCAGTACCAGGCAGGGAAAGCTTCATTGCTGACCTGCAGAGGTGGAGAGAATTCCTTTCCACTCCACCCCGGCAAAGCCTTCCTGCACCGAGTCCATTTCCTGGGAAGGTTGTGTCACAATCCCACAGACCCTGGGGAGAGCATTTGCCTCAAGAAGAGGGATAAGTCCTCGGCAAAATCCACAAGGTCAGGACCATCTTTGTAAGAGCGACTGGAAAGGACACATGTTTTAAACAGCGTTCCCAAAGGACCTGGCAAAAATGCATCTGAAAAACATCTTCAGAAAATGCATCCAGGATCTGTCCAACTCCTTGGTTAATGTGCTATATATCTTCCTCTCCCCCGACTTTAATTTGAAAATTAAACATATATTCCAAGGGAAAGATCCTTCATGACCTATTGACTTTGATTATCCTATAAACTCTTTGTGGGCAAGAAGCATCTCTTTGTTTTATGTTTATACAGCGCCGAGCACAATGGGCTTCTGGTCCATGACTTGGGCTCTTAGGGCAGGAGTGATCAACCTGAGCCTGAGAAGGAGCCAGAATTTACCAATGAGGCACAGTAATATGTCAGCAGCTCCCCATCTGTTACCCTGCTTCAGCTCCCAGCGCCTCCCACCCACCGGCAGCCCCACCAATCAGCACCTCCCCCTCCCTCCCCACGCCTCCCACCTCGATGAAAACCTTAAAAATTTCCACTCAAAATTGTGATGAAAACAGAAACATAATTTCATGACTAGCTCTACAAATATTATTATTTAGATGGCGCTAAGTGCCCCCCAAATCCTCATGAAACAAAGAGACAGTCTGTTTGCTGAGAGAGGACACATGCACAATCTGAACAAAGGTTTGTTTGATATTTTAAATTTTGATTTTCAGCTAAATCTTTTGATGAACGCCTTTTCTCCATCCTCCCTCCTCTTCCCTCAATGCAACATGCAGCAGCTAAAATGAGCTCCCATCCCCACTATTCCCATTATGTCCCTTCGCTAGCTCCTTGTTTCTCTCTGGATCAAATGCAAATTGCTTGTGCTTCCCTTTAAAGTGCGATATGATGACTCTGCCCACCTTCCACATCTTGCCTAATTTTCTTCCATCCTCCTTTTGTGCCATACTCTCTGCTAACTGCGTTTGCTCCGTGGGTCCTTCATGTCCTCTGATTGGGTGCCATAAGACGGAGCTTGATAAATTTGTGAATGGGATTATACAACGGGAGTTGCCTGCAATAGCAGGGGACTGGACTTGGGACCCAGGAGGTCCCTTCCAGTCTTATATTCCTATGTCCTTTTCTTGCTTGCCTCCTCTACCCCATAATGTTCCTGATCCAATGCACCATAGAGCTGGGTGAACTGGCTGTAGCAAATAATTTATTCAGGTATCTTAGTCCTTTTCCTTGTTTTTAAATTTTCCAGGGACCGACTTGGATATTTACAGATTTGTTCGTTATTCAAAATTTCTCAGCAAATGGTTTTTGCCAGTGTATCTCGCGCTCTGGGTTGGTGGCAAACTCTTTGCTTTGGCTGTGTCTTCTACTATTCATTTTTGTTTGTTATTTCCAAAGTGTGATTGGTCCCCTAATCATGTGGGCATTGTATCTGCCTGCTGATTGGATGACTGACACTTTGACTTCTCTCCTGTTTTATAGAAGAGGTTTCAGGTTGGCCTTGCAAGGGCTTCCCATGGAAATGTTCACACAAACACATATTCTCATGTGGATATGTAGGAGTTTTCACTTTCTGTGAATATTCTTGTGAACAAAAAATTACTCAGATGTGCAAATACTACAAAGCAAATTTTAGCCAAAGAAATATTTGCCAATGCAATGCCTTTTTGCAGTATTCACTGGGCTCTTCCTAGTGGGGTGTGTTGTACCTTGGGACCTGATCTTGCAAGCAATTCTGCACTTTCCTAAGCATGTGCATAAGAATAGCCTTGTGATTCAGGTACTGGACTAAGACAAGTGGCCTCATCTTGCTTTGCCTCAGCTGTAAAACGTGGATAATAATTCTTCCTTTCTCACATCTTTTGCCAGTCTTGTCTGTGGCCAGCTCTTTGGCTTAGAGACCAAAGCTTTGCATTACTATTTGCAGTGCCCTGGCTGAGTCTGGATCACCTGTTGTATGAAAGCCATGGCTGTGGGTTTTAATTGTGCCTCCCAGGAGAGTCTTTTATGCCTCCAATTAACCTTCTGCATATTTATCAATAGATAAAAGCAGTCTGGCCCCACTGGAGATGGCAAAAGCCGCTGCTTGGCCAGGAGCCGTCCTTCCCTTTGAAGTGACAGGTCGCTCCTCCCTGTGGGCCCAGCCACCACATCCAGCACGACCAGGGCACTTTTATCTATTGATATTGATTGAAAAGCAGGAAATATTCCGTATCTGTATAAAAATAAATACAGACATCAGGTCCAGGTGTGTCCCAAGCAATATCCAGCCAGCCAAATCTCTGTCCACATGCAACTTACAGCCAAAAGCGTTTATAGGATACTAAACCTATGTGTTCCCTGCTCTCTGTGGGAAACAGGCCCCACAGAGCTGAGATCCCTTCGCAAAGCCCTCTCCTCTCCCTTTCTTGTACCCTCTAGGGTCTATTGCCTTTGCCATTTTGTCTTTACTCAAGAGAGTTTTTAATCTTCACAGCGACTGCATTATCCTTCATTATACCCCTCCTTAAGGGGCACCTCTGTCTTGATCCTTCAAAACCCTGCCTGCTGCCCATGGCTAGGCAAGGCATGAGCTGTCCCTGGTCTCTTATCTAGATGTGTCCAGTATGGGGGGGGGGGGGGCTCCTTTGGTAGCTACCATAATATAAATGTTTAGTACTACTGCCAAGTTCCTTGGAGCAGGGTCCACGGGGCCAAATCTGCTCTCAGTGGTGTAACTCCATACTTACACCAGTGGAAGGACCAGTTCTGCTAAGCCCGTCCTGAAAGGGGTTCAGCTTCCTCATCTTATACAGACTCCAGTCGGAGGCCGAGGTGCATGCCACTTTGCAGAGGTTCTGAGATTCTTGCCGGATCAGCCCCTGGCTTCTGGCAGAATCTGGTCCGTGTCTTTTATACGCTCGTAAAGTGCCCTGCACATATGAGTTAGGTAAATAATAACAAGAAGGAGTTCAAAGGGGGTGTTTTGTACTATACTATAATGGCCTTGATCCAGGCATTGCAGCTTTTCCAGTGGGTCAGGAGCTCTTTTAGCTACTGATACCTATTTATCAATAAATGCTGCCAGGTGGCAATGGCTCAGCCTTGAATGAGACACAACGAGCTGCTGAGCATGAATAACACTATCAAAGGCACTATATATAGGATGGAGGAAGGGGGGTTGGGTGACACAGGGAAGCCAGAAGCAAGACGCCTGTATTGGGCTGTCAGGAAGGTTTTAAAGGTGATGGATGCTGTGCTAAATAAAACACGTACGTACAAATGTAGCCTGTCAGCTTGGTTTAGTGGATTTATCATTCAGCTTGGTGCAAGGGACCCCTGGAATCCCAACTTTGCTGCAGATTTGCTACTATATTTAACCTCTCTATCTTAGGTTTCAGAGTAGCAGCCATGTTAGTCTGTATATGCAAAAAGAAAAGGAGGACTTGTGGCACCTTAGAGACTAACCAATTTATTTGAGCATAAGCTTTCATGAGCGACAGCTCACTTCATCAGATGCATGCAGTGGAAAAATGAAGTGAGTTGTAGCTCACGAAAGCTTATGCTCAAATAAATTTGTTAGTCTCTAAGGTGCCACAAGTACTCCTTTTCTTTTTGCTCTCTATCTTAGTGTCTCTATCTGTAAAATGGGGATAATAATACATCCACCCAGGGCCTGGTGAGTGTCAGTGAAAGGAGCACTGCAAAGGAAAATACTTGGGCTCCTGCCCTTTGAAACATTTTTATGGTGGATGAAGAAGGCTTGAAATGTTTCATTGTAAGGTGGTCATTTTCTGCTTAGAAATCCAGTTCTTGTCTAGGATGGAGGACTCTGTGGCGATTGGAGAAGTAGTGGAACAGTGATGCCCCAAGAGCCGGGAGGATGAAAGCTGAGTGTTGCGAAGACAGGCTCATTTAAACTTCCTGGTTTTGTTTGTTACTGTTATCACCTGTTTAACTTCAATGCCTAATTAACATTTTGGCTAAAGGAAGCATTTGTTGATATTCAACGACCCCGCCCCTTCAATTAATACGATAAAAGCTCACTGCAAACATCTCTTAGTCTTCCCCATCCTTCAGTGAGGAAGTCAGGGCAGACCAGACTTTATATTCCTAATATTTCTAAAGCAAAACTCAAAGAAGGAGGAAAATAATAATGCTCTTTAACAAAACCCTTTCAGGCTAATTTTATGCATCACGAAGAAACATAAAAAGGGCATGAGAACAATTTATTTTAAAATCCTTTGCCAGGTCACCTGTAACAATTTGCAGGGCGTTGAAAATGCAGAGGGCTAATCACAAGTGAGTGCAGAGTGGTGTTATTGTTTGTCTCTTTTTTCACTCCCACTTTTTTTAAAGTTACTGTGGATTTAGATGAAAATTATGTTAAATTAGCAGTTTGCGGGGGAGGGGGGGTAGGGGGCTGGGGGAAGTCAGTATGAGGCGTACCTAAGAATGCAGGTTGATTGGTTAGTGTTAAACAGTCTCCTTTCTTGTAGGCCGACTCCCTCCCTTGAGTTATCTAACCCTCTAAAACCCCTCTGTGTTCCTCAAGAGAGTGGTCGTGATTTTCGCATAGCTATTGTTTGAACTCTTTGGGCAGCAGGTAGGCAGTGATCACTAACATTTTAACCACAAAGTCTTTTGTCAAAGGCAAAAATGTTGGTGGAGTGTCACCACCATGTCTATAGAGGGTTATTCTGGGGTTCTCAGAATTATCTGAAAACCAATCTTTTCTAACCTGAGTAGCTATTGAATGGATAATTTCCATACCCATTATCAAAATGATGTGCTGGAGGTGAAATGTAGCTGTATTGTATGTTATCAGTAATTGGGGAAATGTTTTCCTTGGGTTAAAAGTAGTGTCGGCAACACCCCTGAATAGGGAATTACAAGGTGTTTAGATACATTTTGATTTATGCAGTTGCTTTATGTTATCCAAATACTTTGATAATGTGGAAGAAGCTAACGGGATTTAGCTGAGTATTCAAAAATGAACCTCAAGGCTTTTTACCTTCCAAGACCTGAGTTCAGAGTTCTGCATTTCTTCTGTTAATTATTGATGACATAACTAACACCTATAACTATGCTAGGAGCAGGACTCTTGATAATTAGCAATTTTCAACCCTGAAGCAAATTAAGATCCCCCAGGATTGATATCTAAGGCTCGAAAGAAAATAACACATATTATCGAGCAATTAGTAAAGAAAAAACAAAAAGGAGTGAATAGGCCCCTTGGTTTTGTTTCTTCTTTGACTCCTTGGTGGAAAGGTTGAAGATGATGTCTTGTCCCTTTCTTCATCTTTGGCTACTTTAAATGACAATTTTATATCAGAAGCTTCTGTTTAGTTAAAACAAACCAAAGATTAGGACAAGCAGAGAGCAGCAGTAAATTCTGAAAGGGAGAGAAAATGTGATTTACAATGAAAGGCGAACTGCAAAGGAAAGCTGCAAACGTGAACAGCTATTTTTCCCTCCCATCAAATCTGCCTTTTGACATAATACACTGTAATTAGGGGGTCAGTGCCTTACAATTCTGCATAGCCACTTTAGTTTTAATTAACTGTACTTCAGTGCATTGGGGATATTTCAGTGTATAGGAAGATGGGACTCGCCAGGCGGGATCAGACTCCTGGTCCATCTAGTCCAGAATCCCATCACAGACAATAGCCAGCACCAGATGCTTCAGAGGAAGGCTCAGGAAACTCACAGATGTGGGATAATCTGCCCCCACCTAGGTCTCATCCCAGTCTCTAATAATTTAGAGATTGGTTTAAACCCTGAACCACAATGTTTAATCTTCCTTCCAAAATGTCTGGTCTTTAATTGTGGTAACTAGATAGTCTTGGTATTCATATCATTATCCAATCACACTTCGAACCTTGTTAGGTTCTTTCCTGCAGTGACTTCCTGCGACAGGCAGTTCCACAGGTTCTCCATTTTTGCATCTCTCCACTGGCTCCACCGCCTCATACATAAGCTACTTGTCTGCATTTTCAAGACCCTTAATGGCCTATCCCCACCCTACCTATCATCTCTCGTTCACTATAAGGTGTTGACTCCTGCCACTGATTGGCCTCTTGATGCCAGCCTCACCCATTTGTTAAATTTTCCAATAAGCCCCTCTGTGCTTTCTCCCATGCTGCCCCTCAGGCTTTGGAGGTGCTCTCCACAAAGATTGACAAAGTTACTCCATGGTTCTCCTTTAAATGCACCTTAAAACTCTCCTGTGCTGTGATGCATACCAAAAACTTGCCAATGGTTAGGTTGCTGGTGTGCTAAGACCATAGCCATCATGCTGACCAATATTGTCTCATTGTTTTCTTGTACTCCCCGTTCTGCCTGTCTGAATCTATCTGTTCTCTTTTGTCTTACACTTAGGACAGCCCCCCATCCAAGGAATGCAAGTTTTACTCTGTCCACACTGGTGCTATGTCGGTGGGAGATGCTCTCCCGACTATATAGCTTCTGCTTCTCACTGAGGTGGAGTAATTATGCTGACGGGAGGGCGCTCTCCTGTCAGTGTAGCGCACGTCTTCACCAGATGTGTTACACAGCACTGGTGCAGCTGCGCTGATGTAGTGCTGTAGTGTAGACTTGCCCTTAGATTGTAAGCTTTTTGAGGCAGGGAATGTCTTTTGTTGTGTGTTTGTACAGCGCCTAGCACAGTGGGGTCCTGGTCCATGACTGGAGCTCCTAGGCAATACCATAGTGTTGTGTTAGTAATTAATAATAATAATATTAATGTGTGGAAAGTGTTTCCTTTTTCAGTTTTGAGTTGCTCACCTTTTAAATTCACTGACTGTCCCCTTGTGCATGTGACAAGGTGGGTGAGGTAATATCTTTTATTGAACAAACTTCTGTTTTCAGAGAGATAAGCTGTAGTCGAAAGCTCGTCTCTCTCACCAACAGAAGTTGGTCCAATAAAGGACATTACCTCACCCACCTTGTCTCTCTAATATCCTGGGACCAACACAGATACAACTACCCTTGTTCTTATGAAAGAGGGAGAACAGATGCTCCCAACTTCCCTCCTCTAGAGCATTCTGTATTTTATATACTTTCATCATGTTCCCTCTTCTTCATCTCCTGGCAAGGTAAACAATCCCAGTCTTTTCAATCTCTCTTCATCTGAGAGTTTTTCCAGGCCCTTGATCATTTTGTAGAGCAATATCTGCATGGCAATTACCCTCCAAGTGGACTTTAAATTCTGTGAGATATGTGAGGATTTTGGAATGGCAGATTCCAGAAAGAATTATTGATATGAGTATGTGATCACCACTGTCAGTAAAGATTGCCCAGACTTACCCTTAGTCAGAGGTGAAAGTAAGCCGGTACGCCCTGGTACGGCGTACCGGTAAGAGCCGGTGCACCATACTGGGGCAGCCTGGCTTCCCCAGGGGGCAATTTAAAGGGCCTGGGGCTCCCAGTAGTGGCTGGAGCCCCAGACCCTTTAAATTGCCTCCAGAGCCCCGCTGCTGGAGCCCTGGGGTAGCGGCTGCAGGGCACTGGCAGCTATTTAAACGGTCTGGGGCTCCCCTGCTTCTACCGCCCGGGCCCTTTAAATAGCCGCGAGAGCCCCGCCGCCGCTACTCCAGGGCTCCGGCGGCTATTTAAAGGACCAGGACGGTAGAAGCAGAGGAGCCGGGGCCCTTTAAAGGCTCGGGGCTCCAGCTGCCTCCAGGGGCTCCAGGGGCTATTTAAAGGGTCGGGGCTCCAGCTGCCTCTGCCGCCCCGGTCCTTTAAATAGCCCCCGGAGCCCCAGGCTGCTGCTGCTACCCCAGTGAGGGGGGGCACTTACCTTACAGGGTGGGCTGGGGCTGGCTCTGACCCCCTCAACCCTGCCCCTTCCGCCCTAGGCCCCGTCCCTTCTGGGGGCCAGAGCTGGCCCCAGAGTACCGGTAAGTCACTGGACTTACTTTCACCCCTGCCCTTAGTGAAATCTGGTGAATCAGTTCAGGAGCTATACTTCCCTTTCTCCATGAGAGGTAGCGTCTGTCAACTTAAACAGCATAACTTAGCAAAATATATAATTTTGCCCCCAAAATGTAAATTTTTTACTTGCCTTTGAACATTCCTAACATAAAAGCAGACACCAATCAAGGGCCCACCATGCTTACACAGAAAGAGAACTGTCCGTGTCCATTGGATTACTAAGCTTCCCCTGGTCAGTCATGAGATCCAAACCATCTCAGATAATGGACTGAGTCTAATAGGCTTTGCTAATGATTTTAGGAATGACAAAAAGTCTTCAAATATAAAAGTCAAGCCGGGACACTCAATTAAAAATGGAAGGATGGTGAACTATGGAGTCACCTGCTCGATCCTTCTGGCATTGGGAGGATAGATTTCACTGTTACTGAAGAATACTCAGTTCTGCGGTGAGTGATCAAGTCTAGCTCTAAAAAATGTCCCGAGATGGTGATTCTCTTGGAATGCAAACACCAAGTTTACTTCACATATTATGTTTTGAGAGAATAAAGAGCAATTAATAAGGGAAGGCAGGGGGATGGCCAGTCTCCTTAAACCGCCTCAGGTCATGCCTCGTGAAATGCAGAGCAAGGTCTTACCATAAGTCTTGAGTACGGGGCAGCACCAGAACAGAGCAGAGGTGGAATTGCGGTTTGGATCCCAGCCTCTGCCCACTCCATTCTGTTACATCTTGCACTGGCCTTTATCTGGCGCAGCTTACTTCCCCCTCCACCCCAGCCCAGGTGTTGTGGGGGAAGGAAGAGGAACGGAGTCAGGACCTTACCCACTCCCTGCATTGTATCCTGGGATGAATGTAGCCCTTGCAGAGGAGTAAGGGAGCACCTCATGCCCATTACTACTCTCCAAGCCATGTAAAGCAGCTCTCAGTCTGGCCCTTGGTAACTTACAAGACAGCACAGTGAGAGTCCCTCTTCAGAATTCTTTGCCTCCCTTCAGTCATTTGCAAAGGGATAGAACTGATCAAGTAAAGTAATGAACGGAACCAAACACGCCTGTCATAGTCAATAAGAATTGTTTGCTTCCCAGCAGCTTGTGAAGGAAATGGCCTAATGTTGGCGGATGATGAGCCCTAATTTCTAAAGGAGTGAGTCTGTGCGAGCTTGTAACTCAGGATGGCCCCTATGTCTTGAGTGGCACCTGAGAAGTATTAGCCCATCAAAAATTCCCTTTGAAACTCCAAAGTTGTGTAATTTGCTTGGCTAAAAGGCAGTGTTACCAGGCATCTCTGCCTCTTTGAAAATTAGCCCCAGCAGGTGAACCATTACGCTTTCTATGCTGTGTGAAATGGTTTTTAGCAAGGCGTCAGAAGTCATCAGTGTACATGTGTTTGGTTTCTTTACCGTATGAAAAAAATATGCAAGAACACTCTAAAATAACACTTTCTGATGCATCTTAAAACACATTGCGCTAGATGCCAGCATGGCGTATGGTCGCTTCGCACCATGATGCCAGTGAACTTTAGCCATCCTCAGACATGGGGAGCATCACCCCAGTGCCCTAGCTGCCTAGAGCTTGTGCAGGGGATCCTACACCACCCAGCCTCTTTGTTACCACTGTAGGGGCATGGCTTGGAAAACAAGAGTGTGGCATAGATTCGCCGCTGCTGTACAAATTCACCTGCCGTTCCTGCCTCCTTGGGTTGTTAGCAGCTAATAGTCTAGGAGTGAAGGAATACGGCTTGAGCTGTCTGCTCCTTGCCTAGAGTCATGTATCTGATCCACTGTATTTTAAGAAAATGTAGCCAATCAGCTAATGTATTTCTAAAGCACCCCTCATCATAGTACATCGGCACCTCCATATTCTCAAAGGAGAATGAACATTTTTACTTTAGCACATACATTTCTGGTACATATAAGTACACTGATCTCACGGCCTGCATTTTGGCCCCCAAACAGCTGGTTAATACTGGTAAATAAGGTTGCAGCCTGAATTGTTTCATGCTGAAGCACTGTTGTGGGCTAGGCAGAGTGATCTATCCTTTTAAAAGAGCTCTACAGTATTCAGCATTAATGATCCAGAAAGGTGCAATTTACAGTTGGGTTATTGTAGGGTTTGGAGAAATTATATTAGCATACAGTAATATTTTTAAAGGGCATTTATTTGTGTCCTTTTCATGCTTGACATAAATTCAGTAGACTTACAGAAAGACAAATGCCATCTCTGTGTGGACTTGCAGATCCAAATTGCCAAGAATTTTGAGATGTTCAAAATTCTAATGCAAGTTTTGCAACTTGAGCCCATTTCTAGTTGTCCAGAAACACAGAAGAGAATTTTTAGCTGTTTTAGTCAATGTTAAAACATTCTAGCATCCCATCCTGATAGAAACTCATCCTGTGGTATGTATATTGTATGATAAAGGATGGACTGCCACTGAATTTATAAATCCACTTTTGGATAACTGTGTACATTTTGTGGCAGAAATGTGCCTGTTTTTATCATCGGTTTATAGAATAATCTTTTACAGTACTTCATTATGTGCTGCATCCAACCCTCCTTCCCAGAATCTCCTCTCGCCCATGTGTAAAATAAAAGTTTAAATTATATAATACAGACTGTACTATGGGCTGAGAAGTCAACGGAATTAACTTGAATGTTTATTAAGGAGTTGTACATTATAAACAAAGAGTTAAATGAAGTCAGTTTACAGGCTTTATTTTAGAATTTTAAAATAAAAATCGAGTGCAGTCTATTAAGGTACTTATGTGGCCCCATTACCATACATCTGAGTACCTCAGAATCTTTAATGTATTTAGCCACACAACACCCTGTAAGGTAGAGCAGTGCAGTTATCCCCATTTTACAGATGGGGGAATTGAGGCTAAGCCAAGATCAAACAGAGAATCTGTGGCAGACCAGAGAATTGAACTCAGGTCTTTCAAGTATCAGGCTCTCATTCTAATTCCTGGACTCTCCTTTCTCTCAAGCAATGACATAGTGTAATCTCTCTGGGAATAGAAGAACATGAATCATATTTAAGGATGTATCAAAAATAATTTTCATAGCTTTTGTTGAGAGATCTCATGTAACATCTGTAACCGAGTCAGAGATATCCATTAATGTACTTTGCAAATTTCACCACTGACTTAGATGTTATAAATAGGCTTGGCAGAATTCAGTTATTTTTTCATCATTTCAATTGCTGATATCAATGTTTATTTTTAAGCCTTTCCCCCCATCCTTATGGGTTTAAATTTTCATATTTAAATGTGGGAAATTGTCGGGGAGGTCAGACAGTAGGAGGAGTCAAACAATCATTATTTAATGACAGGAGACATTGAGATTGGAGACATAAAACCACATTAAACCACAAACTGTCAACATCACATGTCAAAATATAAAAAGTAAATATCCTTAAGTCAAACTCTAATAAGTTCTTGAGCAGCATTTCTCTCACTTTGCGTATATGTAAATTTCAATTATTGTTGATGGAAACATTTTTGTCAGTCAGAGTGTAGACGGTGAAATCAGCATTTACGGATAAAAATCTAATCCAGCCAAGCCTACTTATAAAGCAAGGGTTAGCTCTAAATAGATTGTGTTAACCTGTATTTAAGACTGCTATCAACACTTGACACGTGTAACATATGCTTATTCTAGGTGAACTCTGGCACCTCTAGGCTTGGCAGTTCATAGCCCTGGCAACTCTGGGCTTGCTGCATCAGTCATAAATGTAAAAAAATTGCTTGAGCCCCAGCACCTCTTTCGTTACAAATTAAGCACTGGGCAAACCTGAACTTTGCCTGTATAGCTTGTTTTGCTTGTGCTGGGGGTGGGGGGAATGGGGGGTTGGAATAAGCTATATTGGCAAACCCATGAATTTTGCTGGTATCAGCTGTGTCCATGTAGTAAACCAGTACGACTCTGCCAGCGAAACGTTCCTACTGTAAACCTGGCTCAAGAGAAGAAGGGTAAAAAAGAGGGAAGCTGTAGTGCACTCAGAAGTGATGCCTGGGAACACACACAACGGTGTAGAGCTGCCAAGTGTGAGCAATTTACATAAATTCTCCTCATCAGAAAAGCAAGCATGCTGAAAAAGTTCTGATGTGCATGGGAAGTGAATGCTGACCCTGGGCAGCCTTGATTTACATAGCACACTTGGGACCCGGTCATTACCTCAACATCTCCTAATCATCATTACCTGACATATGTAAATGCTCCCTGAGATTTGTGACAATCAGTAGTGTTATCAAACCCAGTTTTTTCACAGTGATTGTGATGTGACAACTGCCTGTGTAATTGAAATCAGGGCTTCACATCACATTGCACAATATAAATTAATAAAGTGAAAATACAGCCTTTAACACAACTTATGGTTTTGCCTATTATTACAATGCCCTACTTGTTCCAAAGGAAAGCAATTTTATGCTCCACTGAAGCACGGTTACCTTAGCCTTCAGCTAGCAGCAAATGCCAGATACTGCAAAATGTAACCATTATGGAAGCTATGTCCAATATTTATTTGCACGTACTAGAATAAAGACTAATTTCAAAAGAGAGCTGGAACTGAATTGCAACACCTGCTGCAAATACCTCTGAACTTTGGGAAAGTCAAGTACTCCAACTTTTGTATTTCTGCCTTCATTACATTGTGTACATCCCAGTTTATCAAGGTTCCCAAGACATACCTAACTTTAAGTATATAACTAGTCCCTTTGAACTCAGTGAAATGACACATGCTTAAAGTTAGGCAAATGCTTAAACACCCTGATGAACTGGGGCCTATGAGCCTTGTAATGAATGGGTAATAAACTAACCTTGACCTGAATCTCTTTTCATGCCATTAGGTGACTATCTGCATGGAGCAGCAATGAACACTACAGGACTATGATTTCTAAAGCACACAATTTGTTGTCCCCTAACTGGTCTGTGTAGACCCTGCTGGTGTGCTTTAATGTAGTGCTGTTTGAAACCGTACCACATCAATACTAGGGAACTTTTACAGCTCACCAGCAGGGTCGGCACAAACAAGTCAGTGCACAACACATTCGTCTGCTTTAGAAATCACACCTTGGTACTGTGCATTGCTGCTCCAAGTAGACAAGTCCTTAAATATCTTACATAGGAGATGACTTTCCGCTGGGACATCCGAATAGCCATCCCTTCATCCCGACTATTCTAATCAAGAGAGCAGGCCATTTAAAAATACAGACAATCTGAAAGACTTAAAGCTGCAAAAACACTGCATAGAATAAATGTACAAGAGTAAAAATTATAGCCACCGCGCATCCTCATTATTGCAAATGTATTTCTTCCTTTTGTCATCTTTTTTCTGGGGAGATCTGTGTGAGAAGACCAGAGATTAACATTCCACATCTGTTTATCACGTAGTCAAATACACCTTAATCACTTGGCACTCAGGAAATGTGTCCCCATTAAGTGTGCTAAAATGGTCCCAGTTTAGCACAGTATCATTCCACTGTTATTAAACTAAGCCAACTTTTCCTCGGAGATGTCTCAGTAAACAATTCTTCTTGATTAAGCATGTCCCGACTGAGTGGACTACACTGTGAACAGACAAACTAATAAGCGGAAACCAACATTTTAAATCAGGTTCTGGCTGCCTTCAATGGGAGCTGAGGTTGTTCAGTGCCTCTGAAAATCAGACTATGTCTATAATACTACCGCGGTAGGTCGACCTATGTTATGCAACTGCAGCTACGTGAATAATGTAGCTGGAGTCGATATAGCTTAGGTCGACTTACTGCAGTGTCTACACCATGCTGTGTCAATGGGAGATGCTCTCCCGTCGACTTACCTTACTCTTCTCATTTGGAGTGGAGTACCAGGGCCAACCGGAAAGTGATCTGCAGTCGATTTGGTAGGTCTTCACTAGACCTGCTAAATCGACCCAGGTGCATCAATCGCCGGAGCGTCAATGTGGTGGCAGTGTAGACATAGCCTGAATGTGGATTTAAATGCCTAAACTTGGCCACCCAAGTTTGAAAGTGTTAGCCAGATGATATATGTTATACTGAATAGTTTTATTAAATTATGTTCTGACATCATCGAAATGAAGCATTTTACCTTATCAAAACAAAATGATTAGACATTATCCAAATGACACATTTGAATAGTTCTGAATCAAACATTTTCAGAATTTCTGTTTTGTGGGAAATTTTGAAATTTTGACTTTTTCATTTTGATTTGCCACAAAAACAAATTTCAGCATGTCGGAATTTCCTGTGGAGCGGCCATTCCAGTTTCCAGCCAGTTCTCCTATCTATGCCATGCAGAGATAGGGGAGGATTGAACGTTACAGTACATTGCAGTGGTCTGGGGATATAGCCACTTAGGATGACGAGACGTCCTGATATTATCGGGACTATCGCAATATTAGGGGATTTGTCTTATATAGGCAACTAAACCCGCCTTCCTGCCCCTCCCCCCCCCAAAAAAGTGTCCCAATTTTTCACACTTGCTATCTGGTCACCCTATAGCCACTGCAGGTGTGCTTCTTAATAAGGCTTCTTAATTGATTAGTGGATGAACATAAATAGGAAGCATAGAGAGGGCTTATTGCTGAAGGAACCATGTTAATGTTGAGCACCTTTGTATCATGCCTAAGGACAGAATGCTGTGCAAAGGACACATATTTCTCCCTGTACAGTGCAACTCCATGGCATAAATGAAGATCTGTACAAAACCAGAATACCATAACGTGGGGCCGGAGGCATAAAAAGATTACATAGCCATCACATTTTAAGCAAAACTCATTGATTTCATTTCGGAGTTGTGCTTAAAAACCTATTGCTATGTTTGCCTCTCTTCTGAAGTGGAAATGCAGTGTGAGGAATATTGTTGTTGTTTTGTTTGTAGTTGAATAAAAAGAGAGTGTGCTTCACAGCTAATAAGTATTGGAGAATATGACCCAGACAGAAAGGTTCCTAGGAATTCAGTGCTGCTGCTGCATGGAGATAATAAATATTGTGTCCCTAAGATCACAAGAAGTGATATTGTTCATAAGATCCTCCCTTAGCTTTTGTTTGGTTACTTACATTCTCTAAGTGCATTGCACTGGCAGGAAGGGAGCAAGTGGAATCTGTTTTTTGGAAGTTGCTATTTGTATTACTGTTTTCATTCACCGGCGTGATGGTTGGATCTTTGCAGCAGTGGGAAAGGGCTCGGTTAGTGGGTGAGATTGCAGACCTCTATGCACACTGTGTTGATTTGCCTTTGAGTGGAGAAGAGAAGGAACAGCATCTCCATTAGGAAAACCCTAACGGGAGGAAAGATCTAAGGGCCAGTCCTTGGGTCTGGCTGCACTTGGCACAGGACTCCGGGGTGGGCAAAGGTGGCTGTTTGGCACATCTAGGCTCACGTGACCCTGGGCCCCGATGGGGTCCAGGTCAGTCCCAGTGCAAATGGCAACCACCCGCCAACGAGCTGTTCTGTCAGCCAGCGATGACTGGAGCGCGGCAGTGCCCCTTCTCCCCTCACACCAGCCACAGACTCCAGGCTGGGGCTGGGAGGGGCATAGCCGTAGACCTGGTTATGCCTTCCCTGTGTAAGCCGGGGGTTCTGCTGCATCAGCTGGGCAGTTAAGCCATCTGTGCACGGCTGGTGCGACGAGTGGCCAGGCCTAGCTCTACACATGGATGTTTAGGGGAGTTTTACTCAAGTTTGAGATTAAACTGACTTGCAGTAGCAACAGGCAAAACTCCTGTCCGAAGCACAGAAATCTTCACCACATCATGCCCCTCCTGGTGTCTCCAACAGCGAGTGACCCATGGTTGAAGACTGAAGATTGACCACGAGTGCGTAAGACCTCCCCATTCTGCCAGGGGCGATGCGTTGTTTTACAGAGCATTTGCCAGGCCAGGTTTTACTGGACCCTCACTAGCTGCAGAAGAGGCAGGCCTGACTGTGAAAGTTAGCAGGCGATGGCGTAGTAGAAGACCTAGTTTTCATAGTGCGGGTGAATATGGTTGAGCACTGAGCCAGCAGCTGTAGAAGGAGGCTGCTTGCTGGTATTGCACTTGGAACTAGATACACTTTTCGGGCCCTGTCATCCCAGCCATAGCATGAGGCAGGAGAATGGAGAAAGGGGCATTTTATGTGCCATGGTTTCAACACAGGGACTAGGATAGAGTTTACAACGCCTGTCCTGGGCTGTCTGGGCCTGCACTGCCATCGGTGCCCATTCACCTTTGACAATGTGGTCTTCCTACTACCCCTATTTTCCCCTTTCCCCATTCTGGGAGGAAACTAATTACTAATGAATCCACCTACTTGTTTTTTCCATTTCTCCCTCCTTTGCCATTCCCCCATGGTAGCATCTTTATGATGGTACCTGGCCCTTCCCTTTGAATATATATGGTCTTGTTGCCCTTTTTTGGCCTCTGAGCTCATACTGGCTGCATGGGCCGTTGCACTTCACCGCATCATAGATTCATAAATTCATAGGTACTCAGGTCAGAAGGGACCATTATGATCATCTAGTCTGACCTCCTGCACAACGCAGGCCACAGAATCTCACCCACCCACTCCTGTGAAAAACCTCACCTATGTCTGAGCTAATGCGAGCACGGTTGCCTGTTATTCACTCTTTTGCAAATATTGGGAGAAAGAGACCGATTTTCCCCATGTAGAAACTGATGCAATTTTCTGACATGACTTAAGCAGTCCCTGTTCATTAATGCATCTAGGAAAAGGGAAATGGAGCCCTCCCGTTTAATTGTGTCTATTATTTGGCCTAGGTTAATTCTGATTTTTCTCTTTTGATTCCTTTGTTATGTTTATTTCACGGCATTTATGTCACCTCTTTTTCTACTATAATGTGTTTTAAATATTTCTAACTGAAGTGATGACTTACAAGGTTCTGAGATTATGTTTTTTTGACACTCCTGTGTTCACCTAAAATTCCCACTGATTTTCTTTTTCCCAAATTACCCTCATGCATCTACAAGCTAGTGCTGTTACGTTGGAAAATTCTGTATTTCATTAGAACTTAATGTTCGAAGGCATTTTCTACCCTCAGATCTCTGTCTGTCCCCTATTTCTGATTATGAGTATTAGGTTAACAATTATTTGTTATGATCATTCCGTGGTTGCATTTTTCTCTGGGAGGCTTTGAATATTCGTTTCAGGAGCTGAAAAAGACTTGAGGAAGAAAGTCAGAATGTTCTGTAGAAAATTCCCCACAGTCACAAACAAATATTGCCAGACATGAAAAACATTCAGCCAGCCTGGAAATTCCCCTGAAATATATAATGAAAATAGACAGCTAGACAGATAGACACGTTTCTGTAATGTTGACATTAGCACGTAGCTTCCACTGTCACATGCAGACAGAATATGTGGACAGAATGATGATGTTGCTGTCCTGACTCTGGGGAATTTAATATATTATACAGACTAAAAGAATTTTTAATTGGACACATTTTACTTTTTTATCAGAGTCCAGACAATGCATCTGAACCCCTCTAGTTACCGGAGGCTTCCATAAACTGCCAGATTATATTACGGAAGTTATGACTGGATTAATGAAAAGCATGTAACAAAACTATCCCAGTGAGGAGACGATCCTATTGGAGGCTTTAATTTCAATTGGTAAGACAAAATTAGTTTGAAATGAAACAAAACAACTAATTGTCTAGCTTTTGCTCAGTTGATAAATATGCTCGTAGATTCCCTTCCCAGGATGTCATTCGATTGTATAGATAGGTTTCAAGATAAAGTACACAAAACCACTCAATTTACCTGACTCCCCTAACTTCCTCCTGTCTTACAGCTACACCAAGCACTTAGAGCTCTGCTGACTTGTAGATCACCTCTTATAGGCCCCAGTAGTGCAGCTGATTGCCTCCAGGAGACTGCTAAACCCGCATAGATCCCCAATGAAGACACTGGGGCATGTGGGAGTGGCTGTCTACTTGCATGCAAGAGGTTTCGGGACTGGAGCCATACATTATACTTCTGGGAACGATGCCATAGGTGAACCAACCAGCATCATTGCGTACCTTTGGTTGTTCCTTGCAAATAGGTTGGAACAATGTAGTACAGCTGGGCCTCGGTCCGGCAAACTATTTATGCACATGAATAATCCCATTGGGTGCTTTGTTGCATCAGGATTTAGGACGCAACACCTACGCATGTGTCTGCCTGTATTGCTATGCTACCATCCAACAAAAGCTTCACATTTTCTGCCTTGCCTAGACACTTCAGACTGAGTTAAAGGGACTGTGTTTTTATTGGTTTATATCTCAATATGACATGGACAGAGGTTTTGGGGAGAAGTAGAAGCATGTTCTTTCCCTTTGTCTCATTACTGTAATCAGCACCACTTACTGCATCCTCTGATAGAGAATATCCTAACTGTAAAAACCCTTATACCTCAGACCTGCAGTTGGCATTGGGACACCTTTAAATATTTTAGAACTGGTTTGTGGTGTTGGTGGTGTTTTGAAGTCTTTTTATCATTGCTTTGTGGCTTCTATGATTATTGTGTCATATCCTATTAGGAAGTTTTGCCATTTTTCATTGGAAAGAGAACAGCATAAAATACATACTATTTATTTAGTTTATAAACATTGAAGCCAATCTGCCAGATAAATTAGTGTTTTGACATTATCTTGACATGGCAGTTTGGTCTGCCCAGATTTGCACTGACACTGTCTAGAAATTGTTTTGATGCGGTTTTCTCTAACACAATTAATCTAATCGTCTTTAACCTGCATTGACACCACTTTTCCTCTAACGGCATCCTAATAGCATCACGAGATTGCATTGGCTTTGGCTTGGAATCATGCTGGCATGGTGATGTTGTCTCCTAAAACTTGCAGTGAACTCATATTGCAATTCACAACTAAGATAAGCACTCCAGAGTACACAGATATATCAGAAAAGACTAACTTTCAAGGCTTGTATTGGCATTTTTAAAGGGATTTTAACCCAAAGGGACAGTCTTGTGGGCAAAGGCACTGGGTTTAGGAGATCTGGGTTTAGTTCTCAGCACAGGTGCCGACCTCCTGTGTGACCTTAGGCAAACCGCTTAATCTCTGTGTCTCAGCTCCCCAGCTGTAAAATGGGGATAATCCTTTCTCACGTTCTTTGTCTTGTCTATTTAGGCCCCAGTCCTGCACTGGGAACTTCACGGGTGCAGCCCTGCAGCTGTGTTGAGCCCCGTGAAGTCAATAGAGGAGAGCAGGGCTACACCTACATGGTTCTCAATGGAGACTCAAGGCCAAAGAATGTCAGTTCTTTAGGGCAAGGACTGTCTTACTATGTGTTTGTACAGCCCCTAGCACAATGGGCCCCTGATCCTGAGTGCATAATTATTATTAATAATAAGCCAACTTTTTGGCCCCTTGTGGGCCTCTCGAAAAGGGGATAAAATATTGGGCTTTTTCTCTGTTTTGTTACATTTAGCATAAATCTATTATAAAAATGTTAATAGAAACTTTGAGCCATACTCTGGTGTTGTGTTGTCATTCCCCTCCACTCCTCTTCCTGTGGGCTCCATGGAGGAATCCAGGCAGGGGAGGGCTGTGATAAAGACTATCACTGTGACAAGACTCACTTCTGAAAGGACAGGTTGCAACTGGTCAGTGCAGTGCTGTCATCTGGGCCTCCAGCAGTAATTGAGGATTACCTCAAGAGTGAACCTCAGTCACATATAGTGGACAAATTCCACCAACTGAGGGGACTGATACTGCCTCCACTGAAATGTTTGGGGCTGTGGACAACATACCTGCAGTGAGCCATGTCTTCTCGTCAAGCAACGTGACAGACTGAACATGCAACACGGATAGGTCACGAGTACTTGTGCAATGGCCAAATATCTTGGATGCTTTCATAACTTGCTGCTTATGCAGGGGGCTAGCAGGCCACATATCTAAGGAGCAAGCAGGAACATTTGAGCTGACTAGGCAGTGACATGCTCAGCTGAGAGAATGGAGAATAAAAGATTTGCTGACACTTTGTCCAACCATCGTTATTCTTTACTCGTAGGAGATAATGTTCATCGGCAGGGGCCTTGGCTCATGACTGCGTTCATTGTCTCGGCTCGGGAGGAAGTATGGACCAGCCCATTTGACTCCTGCTCCGTCAGCGAGCACAGTGTGGCTACTGAAAAAGGGCTGCAGGTGCCTGGATGGGCTAAGGGCACACAGTTCTCATGTCCTTTGGCAGAGTGGCTTTCGCTGCATGTGCTAACCCAAGTCAGGAAAACAGACCACTGCAGAGGAGTGCTCCAAGTGGGAAATCATGGGTGCCGGAGCTTTATCAGCTGTTCCAGAACATTATAACACCAAAGGAGAAGGCAGCATTTCAGATTTTCATAGTGATTTCCAGAAGCTCAAGATAAGGCATACAAAATCCAGAGACGCACCATGTTCCAATATTGCACATGATATTGGCCTCACTAGACAGGAAGAGGTAGTGGAGCAGGATTTCCTGTTTCTTATCCACCCAGACAACATCCTTGAGTCCAATGTTTCTCAGTGACCAGTCTGTGGACCGGCGCTGGTCCCTGAGATCTCCCTGACACAAGATAGGAAGGCAGAAAGCCGGTCCCTGTATCAAAAAGGGTTGAGAAACACTGCTTAAGAATGCAGACTTTGGAGTTTGGTCCCCCCAGGTCTTTTTCTCCTGGAAAGTGTTAAAGATGCTGCCATGGTGGCCTGAAATTAACACTGTAAGGGGATGGTATGCTTTCAGTTCTTGGCTCCTGAGAGTGGGTTCCTGAGACAGGAGAACCCATAGGATATATCTTGGCACCATGAGTGCCCTCAAGAGTAGGAAATCTAGGGAGTAAAATTATCTCACCATTGTGTAGAAAGAGCTGTGAGTTTTTGCTTGGAGTCAGCATATGGTAACAAGTGTATAAATGCAAAGCTATGGAGGCTATGCAAAGGATGGGGTCAGGAAGAAGCGAGTATCCCATGAACGAACACAGGCATCAATATGCTGCCTATCTTTCCAGCTTGTTCTCAAGCTTAATTCCCCCCCACAACTTGAAGGTTCCTAGCAGATTTGGATGTCCACAGAGGAGACAAAGGTCACAGAAGTGATAAGAGTCAAAATTACACCTGAATGATTTTCTCCAAAGCATCAAATCTGTTGGCTTAGGATGAAATTTGTCCCAGTTCAGCAATTTGTTCCTAAGCAATGCCCTGTACAGCACTGAGATATTTAACATTTGTGTTGGACATCATCCCATGACATCTTTGTCCTGCTGAGCTGGACCTATTGAGAGCAACTTCTCATATGTATTAATGTGTGAATATGTTGCATTCAGATACCACAACTGAACATCTCATTAGATAGATGTGGGATATTGGCAGTACCCTATTCTGACCCTGATTAATATTTCTAGTATTTTTTCCTACTGTTTAGTTACTTTTTTTTACAAAAGGTACCTGGCTGGAAGATTCATCCTGCTTTTATCACGACATCATTACAGTGGATGTTGAGCACTGAAGTTATAATGCAACATTTTGCTCTTTCACTTTGTGAGATGATATCATCTCTATTGAAATGGTACAAATGGCTTCAATGGGTTTTACATTTCTATGCTGATGGTCTCCAGAGCTGGTGGTTCCACTATGAGACAAGATCAAGATCAGTCAAGAGTATTCATCAGTAAATACGATCGTTGAAGCCACACTTATTTTGGGGATCTTTCCTAGGTCCTTTTGTATGTAGACACAGCTATTACATTAGCTTCTCTCCCAATGGTTGATATATCTCATGTTTATGATGAGTTTTAAATATATTTGCTAAGGCATTCTTAGGCTCTTTCTTTCCCTCCCCAATTACAGAGAGATGGCCCTCCTCTGGACCCAGAGTTTTGTCAGTCTGCATTCTAATTCTTTGATTTATTGTTGAGGTGCAAACCCAGTTTCCTTCAATATCTGTCTTCCGTCACTTGCCCTCATGTTGTAACTCCGAGGCAAATAAATCTTTGCTCAAGGCAATAAATCCATTGCCATTTCTCCAAGGTTTTATTTTCTCCCTTAGTGACCTCTTGTTCCTCCTGTTTTTGACACATCTCCTGTGTGCATTAACCAAATATGCAATCATCTTTTCATTCTCTATCTTTGCTTTCCTTATGATTTTTTACACTTCATTAAACTTCCCTCTGTAATTGCACCTCTTTGTTATTCCAAAGTTTTATGGTTCTTTCCTCTCCTCCATCACTTCTTGTGTTTCTTTGTTATTCACGTTAGCTTTTTTGACACTGTGCTCCTAGTACATTTTCTAGGTGTCAGGCAAGCTCTTAGGCCTAAACTAATTTATCTTTGAACACTTTCCATTTCCACTTTATCGCTTTACCCCAGTGAATTCCATCCAGAAGTTCCTGTTCTTCTAAAATTTGCTGTGCTGCTTTTATTCAGTGTTCTCCCCTTTCGTCTTATTTTAGGCCTCATTATAAACCTGATTGTTAGATCTTGAATGCTTGCATGAGCACAACTCATTTAAGACTACAGTTTTGTCATGACTGCTGTGGGTGGGTTATACGACAAAATTATATAATTCCCTGTATGTTAATTGTCATACTGGATCACTCCAGCAGTCCATCTAGTCTGATATCCTGTCTTCAAAAGTAGCCAGTCCAGATGGTTCAGAGGAAGATGAAGAAACTCCATGATGGAATAACCTGTCTAAAGGAAAGTTTCTTCCTAACTCTTGTCAGTTAGTGGTTGGCTTATACCCTGAAGCATTATGTTTGTATCTCCTATGCGTTTTATCTTATCAAATGTAGCTGCGGGTGTTCTCAATATCAATATAAATGCCTAATCCTTTAAAAACCCTATTTATCTCTTGGCCTCAGTGCTATCTTGTGGCAATGAGTTCTATGGGCTAATTATTTATTGTGTAAAAATAAGTATTTCCTTTTATCATTTTTATATTTATTGCCTTCCAGTTTCATTGTATACCCCTTTATTCTCGTGTTATGAGAGAAGATGAAAGGAACACCTTCTCTATACCATTCCCTATTTTATATACTTCTGTCATGTCACCTTTTCTTCATCTCCCCATTACACTAAACAGCCTTTATGGTTTTAGTCTCTCCTCACATATAATTTTTCCCCCAAGCTCCTGATTATTCTCATTGTCCATCTCTGGACCTCTTCTATTTCTAGATCTTTTTTCAGATGGGGTGACCAGAACGGAACACAGCATTTGTGGTAAAGTCAGACCATACGTTTCTATCTCAGTCCTATACAGCTAAACATTTTGTTTTCTTCTTTTGACCACTGCAGATCAATGAGCAAAGGTCTTAGCTGACCTGTGCACAGCACACCTGGGTCTTTTTCCTCAGAAGCCCTGAGATAATTTAGTGATAAGCACAGTGTAAAAACCTATACAGGAAAGAATTTCCTGAGAAATTACAGCTAATTTAGAACCCAGACATGCATGAGTAGTTCAGTTTTTTCCTTCCAGTGTGCATTACTACTTTGCCTGTATTAGCAATTAATTTCATCTGCCATCATGCTCTTCCTCCTCCATCCTGAGTCTAGCAGGGGGTCATTGATGGCACAGGAGAGAAAGGTTCTCTGCTCTCGGTTCAGTTGCTTGGTACCAGACCCAGTATGGCCCAGAGCTGTCATAGTAGGAGAAGTCCTGCTCAGCCCCATGTTGGAGCATGCTTAGTGTGGATAGAATCTTGGGGGAATTTAGCTGCTAAAATCTAAAAAAATCTCACTGAGCATGTGCTAACTGCAATTTTTCCAAAGGCTTATAACTTGGCCAAATTTGGGCAGATTTTCACAGGGAGGGCAAAAGGCACATCCATAACACAAAGTCTGCCCCCTGTCAAATGTCAAGACCCTTCTACAAAGCATGGGGGTGGGCTACGTTTACCTTCCTCCTCTGTTCCTCTTTTTCTTCCAGCAGCATAAGAGATCATGTTTAATGTACTCTCCAGGAGCTCTCAAGTCCTCTCCCTTGTAGGTTTTTTCCCCTCCAATTCTGTGCTGCTCACGGAGGAAACATCACTTGCTATTTGGGGACTCAGACCACAGCTCTGCCTTCCATTTTCTTTGACGCTCCAAACAAATAGCACCTTGTTTTGATGCTCCATCTTTACTCGTCTCCCCTGCCCTGTTTGTTGAATGCTGGCGCCTACACAGGTATAGACTGGAGGTGGGAAAACCATTCTAATGAACAATTTTGTAATGGATTTTGCCTCTATTCCTGCTGAGGAACTGTCAGTGACCAGACTGGGACTGTTTCAAACGTATTTGTTACCCACAATCATTCTTGGTCTAGAGTTTGCTCATAATCAGTTTGTTGTGATTACTTGATGACAGAATTCAGGCCTGTATTTTCAAAAGTGACTGGGGGTGGGGGGGGAACACCCATCTTGAGACTCTTTAAAGGGGTCTGATTTTCAGAGAGCAGGTGCTCAGCACTTTCTGAAACTCTGGCCCTTTAAGGTATCTCACTCAAAATCAAGTGACTCTGGAAAATTTCCAGCTGTTCTCACTGAGCACACAGGTCACCTGCCTATTTCTAATTCCTGATTGGATAAATGCAACTCTTAGATGCCCATTTCCAGGGTGGATACTTGGGCTGATGAGTTTGAAATTTGCTTTCCAGAAATTTTCTGCCATGTTTGCTTAACATAGGCAGACTCGGTGAATACCTGTGCCAGTAAACCCACTGGTTAGAATTTTCATGGGATGTCAGCACTCATGGGGCACAGACAGTCCTAAACGTAGAACGAATGTATGTGAATATCCCTGGGGAAGTGTTTGCAGGATTTTCTCAGCTCTAATATAGATATCTACTTCCCCTCCCAAATCACAGTCAGAGCTAGATTATTACAGAAATCAGGTGGGTGAGGTAATAGAATATGAAAAAGATATTCTCATCCACCTTGTCTCCCAATCTCCTGGACTCACATCTACAGCTGCAAAGATTATGGCGGACATTGTCCTCTCATTCTGTTACCTTACAATTTCAGCTGTTTTAGCAGGCTTCTGCTCTTGGAACACCTTAAAAAATGTGCTATTTGGATACAATTCATCCTTCACTGCGAGTCTAAGAGAGGAACTGTAAAGGTCTCTGAGGCAGGGACTGGTGCTTTGTGCTGTGTTTGTACAGAACCTGGCACAGGGGGTCCTGGCAGGGGCGGCTTTACCAATTTTGCCGCCCCAAGCGGTCGCCGTTGAATTGCCGCAGCCGCAAGCCACCGCAGCGGGAAGAGGAGCGGCGCGGCCGCCAATTGCCACCGGGGGACACGGGCTGCCATCCCATTCTGAATGCTGCCCCAAGCACCTGCTTGGAAAGCTGGTGCCTGGAGCCGGCCCTGGGTCCTGGTCCTGACTGGGGCTCTGAGGCACTATGGTAACATCAAGTAAAAAAGAAGAAGACTGGCAGCGAGTTTGCAAAGCTGGGGCAGCTTGTCAGTCACAGCATGAAACTGGTCTGTTCATTATGCATCACTTCTCTTCTCTAAAGCATGCTTCTCTTACGCATCATTCCTTCTGAAGCATCCGGCACCAGCCACTACCAGAGACAGGACACTGGGCTAGATGGACCACTGGCCTGACCCAGTCTGGCCGTTCTTCTGTTCTTACCTGTACTTAACTATTCACCATTTCCTGACCTGGCTTGTTCTGACCTTTTGGACTGGTACACAGGAAATGTAAGCAAGCTTTCCTGGACTGCCCAAATAATACAGGGATGGTCCCTTTAGGAAGGCTAACAAAAACAAATACTGAGATGTGCATTGTGTTTGTACGTGCTGAGTCAGCATGATCTGATTTCTGTTCCTGGCTCTGCCTCAGATTCCCCATGTGACCTTGGACAAATCATTTAGTCACTCTGTGCCTCAGTTTCCCTACCTGCAAAAGGGGTATAATAATTCCTATTGCACTGTGATGCTGTATGACGCTTAACTCTGTAACGTCTGTAAAGGGCATGAAGGTTCTCAGATGGAAGGTGCTGCAGAAATGCAAAATATTGTTCTGAGTAATTCATGTTCATACCTGCCCTTGTCCAGGTATTTATGCAAGGAGAGAGAAATGTCACAGGTGGGGAATGGACAGATGGCAGCACTGGCACACCAGGGCATACTGCAGGGATTGCACCATATAGCACAATAGGGAGTATGGAGGATGGGTTTAGAGGAAAGGGGGCATAGCTAGGCCCCAATAAAGGAGTGGATGGTGCCATCGTCAGTGGACGCTGGCAGGCACCTGGTTGGGCAATCACGTTCCTCAAGCTTGGAGGAACAGCAGCACGTGCCCCGGTGCCCGACAGTGTTTTGCAGCATCGCACCCAGAGCCATCCTTCTCTTTGTGGTAAAGGCTTCATGTAGAGCAGAAGTTCTCAAACTTCAGTGCACCGTGCCTCCCCACCCCCCGACAACAAAAACTACTACATGATCCCCCTTCCCCCAGCACAGGGCTGAAGCAGCAGCTCAAGACCCCTGCTGCCCCAGGGGGCTCGGGGTGGGGCTGAAGCTGCAGCCCAAGACCCCAGGTGCGGGGGGAGAGGCTGAAGCTGCAACTCAAGGTCCCTGCTGTCCCAGGCAGGTCAAGGGGGATGAAGCTGGCCCAAGCACCCCACCACCCTGGGCGGAAGCCCTCAGGCTTCAGCCCCAACAAGTTTAACACTGGCCCTGGCGGTCCCATTAAAACAGGGTCATGAACCACTCTGGGGTCACGATGCACAGTTTGAGAACTGCTGATGTAGCAGCATCTTGCCACTACATCAGTTGTGTTGGCCTGTCTCTGCTGGGGCAGGACTTGTGCTGTTTGCTAAAGCTGAATACCACAGGGGCAGATCGGAAAACTTCTGAACGGTTGAAAAAAAACTAAGCCTGTCCAGATTCCAGTCCTCTCTTAAATTTGTTCAAGGTTACTGGGCAACGCGAAAAAAGATCCAGTACACAAAGCAGCAGCAGTTTTTAATATTGGCTAGTCAGTTTTTAGACATTCCCTGAAATTATATGAATTGCAATTAATTAAATGGAGATTAATGTGGCTATCCATCCTCTGGAATGCCTCTGCACTAATGAGTATTTTAACATAGGCCTGAAATTCCTACCATAACTTGCAATATCATTGCTTTTACTTTAGATATTATTTCGAAGCATTTGTGGGTGTATATGTATGTGACAGACATTTTAATGATCTCTGGCTTATTTTTTGTGATAGCAGAAATGAGAGAAAGAGAGATACAGAGAGAAATCTCATACAGAAGCTTATTTGATATACTAGACCTATGACAAGAGTTGACATGATAAATCAAATATCATATACACCATCATGTAAATAAATACACAGTCAGACTTTTTTCAAGTACGTAGTATTTGCTGTATGTGTGTAGGTGGCCAGTACTGGATCTTTATAGTCTTATCATTTAAGTGTGAATTTAGACAATGTTTAAAGTGACAATTATTTAATAGGCTAGAAGAAGCCTCTTGGGGCTGTTATTATCTCTCATGCAAATGCACGTGAAGACAATTGGAAAATGCATATCATGTTCTTGATGGAATGCCTAGTTTCTGTGGAGATGCGAAGGGGTTTTGTGTTGTGTCATTCCACAGCCGACTGCTAGTGCTAAGCTGTGTGCGCGCCGTGTGACATGAGCATTGGTTAATAGAAGAAGGAGGAGAGTGGATCCCTGGGGGCTCCAGACCAAAAGCCTTACTTACAGGAGAAATTAATCTACAAGTTGGATTGGGGGGGAACTATAGTCCAGTCTACTAGCTGGAATGGCTAAGTGGGAAATGGCCCAGAAATCCAAGGTAAGTTAAAGATGAGAGTAAAACTTTGGGAGATGGTTTCGATGAACCTGCCTGGGCAGTTTCAGTCATTAATAGTGAATATTGTAATGTGATGCTGTTCCACTTTTAAGCTACTCGCCTTCCAGGAAACGAGAGCATAGGTCTATTACTTAGTGGGGAAGGAGAGCTAATAATTGGCAATACCAAGAAGGCTGAGGTGTTTAATGCCTATTTTGCTTCAGTCTTCACGAAAAAGGTTAATTGTGACCAGATGCTTAACACAATTAATATTAACCACCAGGGGGAAGAAGCATACGCTGAAACAGGGAAAGAACAGGTGAAAGAATATTTAGATGATGTCGATGTATGCAAGTCAGCAGGGACTGATGAAGTTCATCGCAGGGTACTTAAGGAATTACCTGAAGCAATTTTGGAACCATTAGCAATTGTCGTTGAGAACTCATGGAGGCCAGGGGAGATCCCAGAGGCCTGGAGAAGGGCAAACATAAGACCTATCTTTTAAAAGAATGACAGAGAGGACTCGGAGAATTATAGACCAGTCAGCCTAATTTCAATACCTGGAAAGATACTGGAACTAACTATTAAACCACCAATTTGTAAGCACCTAGAGGATAATGGGGTTATGAAGAATAGCCAGCATGGATTTACCAAGAACAAATCATACCAAACCAACCTAATTTCCTTCTTGACAGAGTTACTGGCCTAGTGGTAGTGGGGAAGTAGTAGACATGATAAATCTTGATTTTAGTAATGCTTCTGACAGTCCCACAGGACATTCTCATAAGCAAACTAGGGAAATGTGATCTGAATGAAATTTCTATAAGGAGGTGCACAACTGGTTGAAAGACCATACTCAAATGGTAATTCTACAGATTGTGAGGGTGTATCCAGTGGGATCCTGCAGGAGTCAGTTCTGAGTCTGGTTCTGTTCAATATTTTCATTAATGACTTGGCTAATGGAGGCTTATAAAATGTGCAGAGGACACCAAGCTGGGGCTGGGGGCTTGCAAGCACTTAGAAGGACAGGATTAGAATTTGCAGGGACCTTGACAAATTGGAGAATTGGTCTGAAATCTACAAGATGAAATTCAATAAAGACAAGTGCAAAGTACTTCACCTAAAAAAGAAAACTCGACTATATAGTTACAAAATTGGGACTAACTAGCTAGATAGTCGTACTACAGAAAAGGATCTGGCTGTTACAGTGGATCACAAATTGAATGTGAGCCAACAATGTGATGCAGTTTCAAAAAAAGCTAATATTCTGAGTGTGTAAATAGGAGTGTTTTAAGTAAGAACAGGAGGTCGTTGTCCCACTCTACTAAGCAGTGGTGAGGACTAAGATAGAATAGTTTTGCGTCCCACACTTTGAGAAAGATGGACAAACTGGAGACAGTCCAGAGGAGAGCAACAAAAATAATAAAAACGTTTAGAAAACCTGACCTCTGAGGAAAGATTAAAAAAACTGGGTATGATTAATCTTGAGAAAAGACTGAGGGGGGGAATCTGATAATCTTCAGATATGTTAAAGGCTGTTATTAAGAGCACACTGAAGGTAGGACAAAAAGCAATGGGCCTATTCTACAGCAAGGAAGATTTAGGTTAGATATTAGGAAAAACTCACTGTAAGGATAGTTAAGTACCGTAATAGGCTTCCAAGGGAGGTTGTGGAATCCCCGTCACCAGAGGTTTTTAAGATCATGTTGGACAAATACCTGTCAGTGGTGGTCTAGGTTTACTTGGTCCTGCTTCAGTGCTAAGGTCTGGACTAGATGACTTCTCAAGGTCCCTTCCAGCCTATAGTTCCATGATTCCGTGTACTGGAGAGTGAGGAACTTCTGAAAGCGTAAGGAACAAATGCTAGGGATTCTTTAGTTCATGTCTGTAAAAGGCTTTGAAGCGCTAAAGCACTATATAAGGGCTCAATATTATTACTGCTAATTAGCAAATAATACAGTGCAACAATGCCATTAATAGGGGGTGGGGAGGAAGAGAGCCTGGCACTGCCCCAAAAGCTGGCTCCATGGCTAGATGTCACCACAAAGAAGAGGCATGCCTGGCAAGAAAAAAATTATAGGAGGTTCTCAAGATTACAATCTTACACTTGTGCTTATTGTGTGTTCTTGCTGCAGCCCACGAGTGCAGACTCCTGCTGTACCCCTTTCTGCTCTTGTTACAGCCTTTGGGCTAGATTCAGAAGCAGAAATAAGTCCCAACTGACTCAGGACTTTTTTTTTATTTATTCGACTCAATAAAAATCTGTGATTCATTAAGTGCTTGTCGTGTTTTGATGATTGATCAGTTCCTGATTCATGTGCCAGCCAAATTTAATAAAAGGAGCTCTATTCTTGGGAAATGAGCTCGTTACCATGCCAACTATCGATTTTCCCTGACAAGCTGCTGTAAGTTGCAAAATGGGGTCCTGATGGGCAGGTCTGTCTCCCTGCCAGCAGGAAATGGTGCCTATTTCATTCAACCTGTTTATTTTAAAGGGTTATACAACCCTATATTTTTTAATACTGCATCTATGTTGTTCTTTGGGAAAGGCCCTAGAGTGCCCCAAACTATTGGAAATTGTCCAGAGACTTTATCTGACTTACCAGCATTACAGTGGTGGAAATATAACAGAAGAAATGCTGAGCTATAGACCTGTATGTTGACCATCATGCTGTGTGTTGCACCCTCGCCACAGAGAGTCAGAGAGAGGCTAAAGTGTAGCATCTATTGTTGTCTCATTGTCCCAAGGCCAGACCGCAGAGTCATTGGGCCAGGTTGTCAGGTGCCATAAGCCTACCTCTGGTTTGGTGTGCATACATTGTTTATTGACATCCACTGGTGTGCACAGGAGCTGCATCTGCTGACGCAAACAGGCATTTGCTTGGCAAATCCAATCATTGCATGCCCAGTTGCCCCACTTTTGTATTCAGAGATCTTGATTCCATCAACTGAGGCTGTGTCTACATCAGGATTCCCCCCCGCCCAAAAAAACCCACCCCATTGTTGCTACTACCAGTCCAGATCATAGGAACATAGGAATCACCAGCCTGGGTCAGGCCCAAGGGCTATCTAGCCCAGTATCCTGCCTCCAACGGTGGCCAGCACCAGATGCTTCAAGGGAAGGTGTAAGAACCCCACAGTAGGCAGCCTGTAGGTCTTCCCTATAGGTCTCATCCTGATCTCCGTGCATAAGATTAGATTCCCTGACACTAATTTATATTCACATAGAGTATGTCTACACTTGGAGCAGGGTGTGTGATTCCCAGCTCAGTGAGATCTAGTGCACTCAAAATCTAGTGCACATCTGATTGTACTTGGGGCAGCTAGCCCTTGGTGCCTGCACTACCATGGCTCCCCTACTATTTTTAGCACACTAGCTCAATGACAGCTAGCATCACATCCCCAGCTCCAAGTGTAGACATACCCTTAGATGCCCCTTCTTCCACTTTCTTCTGCATCCTCAACATGAGAGTTAGAGCCACTTAGCCCCCTTCCACTTAGAGTGAGCAGGTGTAAGTAGGAATGGGGAGCCTAACAGAGAGCGGCAGAGCCTACATTAGAATAAGATGGTCTTTATGATACCACCTTATGTGCTACTCTTGAACTTGGCCCAATATAAATACGTGTGTGTGTGTGTGTGTGTGTGTGTGTGTGTGTGTGTGTGTGTATTGCCAGCCGGTAAAGGCTGGGTAAGTGGCCAATAGAGATTATGGAGCTCAATAACTTTTCTTGTTCATTTATATCTTAAAACTAGAAGAAAAAAAAAAAACCTTAAACCCTACTGGAGTGACTTGAAAGTAGCTAATCGTGACTCAGCTAGTCCATGTAACCACATGCGCCTCTCACTGCTGCCCTAGTCCCCTGCTCCCCATTTCCTCCATTTAGTTGTTGCATCCACATTGTAAGGTCTCCGGGTCAGGGATGTCTCCAACTATGTGTTTGTGCAGCTCTCAGCACAATGGTACCCTGATCCTGATGGGTGAGCCCTCTGGGTGCTCTTTTAATACAAATAAATACTCATCAAGCACACCATGTATGTGGCAGTAATATTCATGTGCCAAATCCCATTGATTCGACTTGTTCCCCTGCACCCTGTCCCGCTATTCTGTCTCCATCAGGACTTATTCTGAAATATCCAACCTCTGTGGGCGTGAGACCAGACTAGCCCCTTTGACAACCTCTCAATAAGCAATAAATCAGCATATTTATCAAATGCCAGCTGCTGGACAGGGGTTTACTTCTCCCCACTCCCCTACACATATGCATGGAAAATTCCCCAAAACTGCACTGGTCTGAGATGGAGGCACCTATCATTCCCAGAACAGTGGCAGATTCAAGGGCTGGTGTTTGTGGTTCAAAAGGATTAAAAATGAGATTTTATTTTATTATGTATTATTTGTATTGTGGTAGCCCCTGTCATGGGCCAGGGTGCTGTATGAACACAGAGCAAAAAAGATGGTCTTTGCCCCAAAGATCTTACAATCAAAGAGTAAGACAAAAGATGGTACAAACAGACAGATGGGAGAGCAGAAGGAAACAATGAGTCCATATTGCACACTAGCTACCATTATTTGATTCCCTGCCAGCCTTGCTTCTAGCATTGGAACGTTCCAAACCATTGGACGTCAAAGTCTCATGTTCTTCTCTATAAAAAATGTTTAGTTCATTTTTAGAGGTTTTTGAAATGTATTAGCTACACAGGCTCTCTCTCAAGCATGGCCAATTGCACTGATTGTAACTAAGACTTTACAGGTGTAAGCATAAGGAAAACTGGCCCAAAACGATATTTTAACACTCTCTAAGACTTTCCTAACATCGTTCATTCTGTACAAGAGGTGCAATGTGCAGGATGTCTGGTGGTGTTTATGAGGATCTTAATGACATTTGCCTGCATAGTTCACTCATAGCTCTGCCACAGCAGCAGCATCATTTGTCATTATTTATTCTTTTCTGTTGCACCAGTGCCTGCAATATACTAGGCACTGCCTACATAGAGAAGGGTTCCATCTGTGTCCCTAAGAACCTGGAATTTAAGGACACAACAAATGAGGGTTAGAGGAGAGGGCTACCCACGCAATCAAAAATAGTTTGCTTGTGAACATATATGTACTGTCACCAACTGTCCCTTTACCCAGTTAATAGTTGGTGAAAATCTCATGGTTATCGCAGTTACATGTGGGTTTTGTGAGGCGATAGGAAGGAAAATAGGGTAGTGGCCAAGAGGACTCATCTAGGGAGGCTGTTGTCAGGAGTCAGAGCCTGCAGTCGAGCTACTCTCTGGGCTCCCCAACAAGCACAGCTGGCCTGCAGTAGATTGCCAGCCAATCAAATGATGTAGCCAATGCCAGCTCTTAAGCCCTGCAGCATTTGGGTGGCTGCTCAAAACATTTCCCCATAGCTGTGATAGTTCCTGTGTATGCTTGTATCGGGCCTTGCCCCTGCTTCGCCTTGTGCCAGGTAACAGTCCTGACCCTTGGCTCCTATTCCTGACTTCTGATTTCAGCTTGAACTGTTGGCTCTGGTGCCTGACCTCTGACTCCAGCTCTGATTCCTGGCTACCAACTCAGGCTCTAACCACTGGACCTGACTGTGGCTCCACTCACTAGGCCTGACTGCCCACACCCAGTCAGTGACAGATGTTCCCTGTGGCAGGGGTGGCTTGGAAGAAAGCAGGAAGGTAAGTGGATGAACAGCGGAGAGAGGCATGACAAGGCCGATAACAAGGCCTCTTGTGAATAATGTGTCCATGCCAAACTCATGTCAGTACAACCTTTATGCCACACAATCATGTATTTTCTCTCTCCATTGGTCTGAATGTGTGTATTGTGTATGTGCAGATTGATATCCTTATTATTACTGGAGTACCAAGGAGCTCTGGCATCGACCGGGACCCTGTTGGGCTAGGTGCTGAACAAACACTGTGTGCGTCTATTTACATAGAGAGAATTACACCCCATCCCGCAGCTAAAAATCCAAATACTATAAACCCATCCCCAAGTTGCACCTACTAGTTAAACCCCTCATAATTTATACCACTTGATAGCCTGTGAATTTACATTTTCTCCTCAATCCTTTTGTGTCTATGGAAGGATGGATGAGAGGGAGAATGCTGTTAGACACAATTTAGATAACTGTATATTTCAAAAGTTGTGTGACACTCTCCAATTCCCTGATTTTAAGGATTTCATTGGATAGCATCTCATAACCCTAATCTGAGATCCACCATTCCTAAATCAACGAGTAACTAGCATGGCTAAGTGGTCAAGACTTAAAGTAAGGTAAATACCAAATTATTTGCAGTGACATTTTCAAAAAATTTTTCGGCTCAGTTCTGTACTGTGGGCTACATGCACACAGCACCTGAAAGCAGAACACGCCTGTACACAGCTGGCACTTCGGAGTTATTAACCTGTGCTGCTGTCCACATTTCTGCAGTCCTCAGAAGTCCTGCAATCAGTACTAACTGGAAGGAATTACTACTTTATCTGCTTCCAAGGAATATTTTCCTTCTATTGAACATCCTCTAAGCCATATGCATTCATCCCCAATTCAACCCCCTCCCCTCCCCTCCTCCAGAGGTTCTGCGCTAACATGCCCGGCCACTTGGCAGACATGCCTGTGAAGCTTATTGACACTACCCATTGCATGGAACGGGTATTTAACAAGGGATGTAATTTCTTTGGTGACGTTTAATAATCTAGGGCCTGGTTCCCCATTGCATTACTCCAGCTTCATGTCAAGGTAAATCCATTGACTTCAATGGGACTTAATCATGTGCTTATAGTGCTGTATTGAATGGGGATGGTGTTAAGCATATGAAATTAGGCATGTGAATAAGTGCATTGAGTTGGGACCAAAGACAAAACTCCTCTTAAAATCCAGTGAAGGTTTTGCTTGAGTAGGGACTGTGGGATGAGCCCTGTGATGACAATGTTCTGCAGATTCTGGCAAGATTTAAAAAAATGTTACCAACTTCCTGTAGGCTACCATAACGGGGTCCACTCACCACTCTGGCGGCTCCTCAGCCTGTCTTGGGAATTAGCTCTGTGGTTGGGTGCGTCCCCTGTGGGTGGTGCATTGCCACCGTGACTCCCACTCTGGACCCACATCTCTCCAAGGATCGCAGTGTCCTCTTCAGCGACACAGCCCGCCGGCCGTGCCACACACTGTACTCCCCCCTTCCGGGGGGACCTGCAGTGTGCTGTTCGGCCACTTCCCATCAGTGGCTCCGGCACCCTCTTTACCCTTGTATCAGGGCCTCAGTCTGCAACCTGCCAGCAGCCAGCCAGGAGCTGTCTCTGGCTCCCTCTGCCCCTGTTTGCAGCACTGCTCTGTCCAGGGTGCTGGCAGTTCTCTTGGCCCTCCAGGGATACAGTCCGTCCTTCCTTCCTCTCTGGGTTCCCCACAGAGAGAACTGCCTTCCTCTACCTTGCAGCTCCCTTTTTATATGGGCCTACTTGGCCCTGACTAGCTGCTCCCTTCAGCCCTCCTCTGATTGGCTGCCTCTGGGGCAGCCTCCCTAGGGCTGCTTTTAACCCCTTTTCTGCCAGTGAGAGGCAGCCACCCCATCACAGCTACTTTCAAAGCTTTGGACTACAGTCTATAGAGATCTCAAGATGGGGTATACAGTTAAATAGCTTGTCATATGCCAACAGTGGGCACATTTTGCAATTAATATTGGAGACCTCAGACTCCTGACTCTGTAAAGCACACAGAAAGAGGAAAGATTTCAGCATTCCTCACTGGCAATAGGAATGCAATTTCTGTTATTGTCAATGGGTATTCCAAGCCAAATCCCTTCTGCGCAGAGCTAACATTCCCATCTGAGATAACTGAACCATAAAAATGTTGCAACAAATTCATCTGGATTATGATTTGACAGATTATCAGATTCGAAAATACCTCATGCTTAAGAGAGGTGTTAACTCTGTAATCCAAAAAGTCAGAATGCTACCAAAAGAAAATCCCACCTCACCATCATTAACTCTGATGGGTAGGTCCCTTCATGCCATGTTGGCAATGAATACATTCTTCATCAGTTCTCGGGACCCTAACTCAAGGGTATAGATGCTTTAGCACAATGAGTTTTTCTCCTGAACGTTTAAAGAGCATGCTGTAACGTTTCCCTGACAGACCAATTTGCCCTGCATATCAGAGTGATTTCAATTCAGATTGGAGATGGGTTATTTCCTTGACCCGAATATGTACAGTAAGTTTTCCAAAGACAAGATCTGTGTGTGTTTGGTGTGTGAAGTAGTAAGACTTTCCCAGCGTAAGATACAAGAAAAAAGTAACTTTGCCCTAAAATTCCAATGGAACCAAACACTTCTCCTGGGCAATAAATCAAAACAACATGAATTCTCCCAGACTGAACAGAAGTGGTTTCTTGGTTTCTTAAACAAACATGGCAGCAAAAAAGCCATCATATCCTCCTGAAAAGCCAAATTGACTCCTCTCGTACTGAACAGCCTCAACTCTCTGCTAAAAACAGCAAAATTAGGGTGGGAAATTGCTTTTGGAAAAATAGAGAGAAATATGCAGAAAGATGAGATCTGGCAACCCTTATGTGTGAAGTAGACCAGGCAGCTGTGTTTTATCATCAAATTAATACATAATATTGGTCATGAAATACTTTGATCTGGATACCATTCAAGTGTTCAAATACTGTGGAGATGAGAGTCTAGACAGATAGCTAGTTCAGCTCTATAGGAAAAAAAAAGTCGTGTTTACTCATGTTTGGTGTTGCTTGTTTTCTCTTATGTTTTCCTTCTTATGTTTCTTTTTCTCAGCTAAAGTTGTTGTTATTCCTTTTCTCTGACTGCTTTTTCAATTTTCTTTCTCATTTTCTAGTGTTATCATGCAAACACATCATACCAAAGCAATGTAATCAATACATAATTTATTTGCTGAATAACTTATTGATTTTCATAATTAATATTGGAGTGTATACTGTATACATTTCATTATGTGAACACTCTTCAAAGCCTAATGAAATGTAAACCATAAAAAATAATAGCATGAATTCTGTGTAGAGATTTCTATGCAGTTTTGCACTAGTTGTAACAAGAATTTGGTACAAAGTCTACCCAAAACTCTTGCCACTGTTTTATCCATCCCCTTGCTCTAAAGGTGCAATAATTATGTCACACATCACAATATCGTCTAGTGCCATAAAATGGAATCTTAAAGACTTCTCTAGCTACAACCTCTCTTCCTCACTCTATTGTCCAGAGGTCAAGAATGAATGTAGAAACAGTCATGCTGATTTCAAGGGTGGATGGAATTTATGAAGAAACATGTAATTGTCATACAAAGTGTTTTTTATGGTACAGCATGTAGATACAGCCAATAGCTCCATCCTTTAAGGTGCGGGGGTTGTCTTAGCTTCAGTGAGAGTTGAGGGCACTCAGAATCTCAGATATTATGCTCCAAGCACTTTATTTATATGCACGATAATTCTCTTCTATCAAATCAACCAGAAGAGCTTGAAGGAACCATCATTGTTTTCAGCTTCATAGAAAAGAAAACTGATCTGTCCTTCTTGTATTGTCCCTTTTATGCATTGTTTGAATAGTCTGACAAATTGTTGAGGTTTTTAATTCCTCGTGTTCATACTGAAAACTAATTCCAGCAACAAATTCTACATGTAAGTGCTAATTGTTTTATTTTAATGCGGGTGAAGGGTATATTTAGGTAGGAACAGACCTCCAGGTAGAAAGATTCTCTTCACCCACCCACCCACCAAGTTACATTCTGCCACCTTGACTCAAGCACAACTCTTATTCAAGGCCAGGGGCCATATCCTCAGCTTGGGTAAATAGCCAGAGCTCCACTGAAGTTGGTGAGATTATGACAATTTACCCTAGCTTAGGTCTGACCCAATGGGAGATTTGTTTGAGCTCAGGTAACAGTATCAGACGCGTGCTGTAGATATACACATGCCAAGGCTACCTGCTTCTCTTTCAACATGTGAGAGAGACCGTTAATTAAGTTGTGCAAGTTAGTTAAGCATGTGCTTGAGTTCTTTGCTGGACCGGGACCTGCAGGCCAAATCCTGCAACAATTGGCATGAATACATGTGAAAAAGCAGCGTTCCCTCTGCACAGGTGGTCAGAGGAGCAGAGAACCTACTCTGAGAGAGTCTACCCCCATCAGTGATAAATGACAATGCATAACGAGGGGCCAAACGTTGGTCTGTTTCACTGATTTCTTTGGAGTTGCACCAGATTTACACTGGAATAACTACGAGCTGAATTTGGCCTTGTGTGCATCCATCAGAAACATCATTTCTTCTTTTGTATGTAAGAAGTTGGCTGTGTTAGAAATGCAGCTTCCTTTACTCTTCCATGTTTCTGTGTTCCGTTGATGCCCTATCGCTAACTTGCATTTCTGTCAATTTCACCTAGACACATTTATTACAAATAGCAGTTGGCGGGACAGACTGCAGTAATTGGGGTCCCTTCTGCTTTATATATTCATGCACAGCTTTCACTGACACTATGCAACCATGTGGAGAAAGTAAGACTGCTGTAGACATGGTGAAATTAAATCTGGAACCTACCATTTGTAGAGATCAACGGGGGTCAGTAGTACAGAATTTATGCAGTCTGCATCTATCTAATGCAAACAACCAAACAAAAACTCTGCAGCAGATCTAGCAGTAGGCAGAAATCTGCACTCCTTCTGCACGTGTTCACTGCCCCACCAATCACTAAATTTCTCCTCCCACATAAAGAAGACAGCCCCATTTACATAAGGGGAGTTGCCCCCGTGTAATTGAGAGGAGAATTTGGTACTCTGATCAGCTGACTAGGTGTGTTAGAGGCTGGTTTAGGGTTGCAATTTTGGATTATTATTTTTTTTTAAAATTTGGTGAGGATTATTTATATGTTAGGTAAGTATGTATGACCGTAGGATCTGAGTTGTTTACACAGTGTTGCTAGCTCTCGCAATTTTATTGTGAGTCTTTGTGGTAATTAGCATTTTTCGTAAAGCCCCAGCTCCTGGAGTCCTGTGATTAGATGACAATCTAGGCTTTCATTCTTTAAAGCAGTTAGTTTCTTCTAGCCCTCATTATTGTGTAGAAAAGCTTAGTAATTTAAAACCCCGGTGCATACTAAAGGCTCAAAAACCAGAAAGTGAAGAAAAAAGAACCCGGCATATATTTTAAGCCAATTTCATGATCTTGGGGGCCTGACTCATGATTTTTGAATATTTTGGCCTGTCAATACTGTGATGAACTCTATAAATAAATGAATCAAAAGGAAATAATTTTCTAAAATATGTCTAGTTATGTGTCACTTACATGGTTGCAGGTTTAAATCATACTAAAAATACCTAGCTCTCCTATAGCTGTATTCCTGGAGATATTCCCCCACCCACCTTCCTACATGGTGCTTATCAGAAATGACATAGTGGATAGCTCTCTGAAAACACCCACTCAATGTGCAGCGGCAGTCAAAAAAGCAAACAGAATGCTGGGAATAATTAAGAAAGGGATAGATAACAGGACAGAAAATATCATGTTGCCTCTATATAAATCCATGGCACGCCCACATCTTGAATACTGTGTGCAGGTGTGGTCGCCCCATCTCAAAAAAGATATATAAGAATTGGAAAAGATTCTGAAAATGGCAACAAAATGATTAGGGGTATGGAACGGCTTCCATATGAGGAGAGATTCAAAAGACTGGGACTTTTCAACTTGGAAAAAAGATGGCTAAGGGGAGATATGATTGAGATCTATAAAATCATGACGGGTGTAGAGAAAATAGATAAGGAAGTGTTGTTTACCACTTCTCATAACACAAGAACTAGGAGTGGCCACATTAAATTAATAGGCAGCAGGTTTAAAACAAACAAAAGGAAGTATTTCTTCACACAATGCACAGTCAACCTGTGGAACTCCTTGCCAGAGGATGTTGTGAAGGCCAAGAGCAAAACAGGGTTCAAAAAAGAACTAGATAAATTCATGGAGGGTAGGTCCATCAATGGCTATTAGCCAGGATGGGCAGGAATGGTGTCCCTAGCCTCTGTTTGCCAGAAGCTGGGAATGAGCGACAGGGAATGGATCACTTGATGATTACCTGTTCTGTTCATTCCCTCTGGGGCACCTGCCACTGGCCATTGTCGGAAGACAGGATACTGGGCTAGATGGACCCTTGGTCTGACCCAGGAGGGCCATTCTTATGTTCTTATGACAGCGGAGGGGACCATTTTCTGCTGCCAAGAGTTAATTGTAATTTGCTGACCTCAGAAATATCTATAAAGCAACATTCATAGGGGGCCTGAATCAAACCTTTTTGAAGCCAACGGGAGTCCTTCTAGTCTATTATATTTATTTTCTCATCGCCTTCACCCCACTCCTGTTATTTGTTTCTTTCATCCACTTGTTACATCTCCTCTTTGAGCTGGTCAGCTCTTTCTGGAAGGAGCAGTCATTTATTGTATGTTTGTGCCGCGCCTAGCACAATGCAGCCTAATCTGGCTGTGACTTTTAGGTGCTACCAGGATACAAGTGATTCATGGTAATAATCCCTTGAATGGGCTTTGGGTCAGGCCCATAGAGAGTCCTGGCTTTCCCCTAATACACCCTTCCTCTCCCGCTTACCCATGTCCCCTTTTGGTGTCCTGGAGCTCCGCCTGGATTGTTTCCAAATCACAGCCGTTCTCTGGGAGTCCAAGCATGGTCTCGGGTCACTACCTGCTGCGACCTCGAGGGACGATTATGTATCAGGGTTTAGTCCTAAATATCTTGAGTCAATTGCAGGAGCAAAACCCACCAAGCAAGGCGCTGCTGCCGCCAGTCACGCCCTAGCCTGTGCCCTGAGGTCAGGGCAGCGTGTTAGAAATATTTCCCCTCCCTGGGCAGGACTTTCTAGGACTCTGTAGTGACCCCACCGCTTGTAACTTCTGAGCTCACCCCTCCAGTGTGATAATGTGTCTTTCGTCCCAAATCCCGCCCTCCGCCTAGGCTGGGAAATCAACTCGAGGCTGAAGCAGCATCCACCCCTGAAACTTCAGATCCCTGCCTCGTTTACACCAGTGCAAATCCGGAGTGACTCCACTGAGGCCAGGGCAGTACCCGGAGCAAACTTGGGACATTCGGGCGGAGACAGCAGGAGTGTGCTTGTCGGGGTGATCACGGAGTCTCCTGGCTGTTGCATTGAAATAATCCTTGGGAGGGGGCTGAGAACTCCGGCTCCCTTTAGAGCAGCCGCGGGTGCCCGGAGAGGCAGCGTCCGGACCCCCATGCCAGTGTCACGGAGATGCGATGCGGGCGTCTTTGGGGGCGGCTGGGGCTAACAGCCAGGCTGCTGTGTGGCAGAGCGGTTCGAGCCCCGGTCCACCCATGCTCGCCAGTGCGGCTGAGTGACGGGCCAGCCGCTTAGCCCCGGCCTGCCCTGGCCTCCCTCCGCACGGGCAGAGCTCCCTCCTGCAGCCGCCTCTGCAGCCCTGCCTCCGGCGTGGCTGGGCGCCTGCTTTCCCTGGCTCCGCAGCGAGCTGGGGGGCCGGTCTGCTCCGCACACACTCTGCTGGGGGCGGGGCGGGGGGCGCGCGCAGATATTTCCTCTGCCGGGCACCTGTCTCCTCCCCCCCCCCCCCCTCAGTGCAAAAGCAGGTGGGGAAATAAAAGCTTTGAAACAGCCACGCTCCGGCGGTTCCAGCCTTTGCGCTGCATCCCAGAGTCGCCCCCGGCGGCTCCCTGCCTGGCTGTGGGTGCGAGCTGCCCAGCCCTCCCTGGGGGCACCCCGAGCGCAGAGAGGTCCCGCTCCACAGCCCTGGGTGCCGAGAGCCATGGGAACGCTCCAGACCAGGGGCTGGGCCGTGGCTCCTTCCCCCCCCACGCCACCCCTGGGCTCAATGGGCTGGGCTGGGGTTCCCTCTCTGTTGGCCTCTGGGGGTGCACTGACTGGGGGGGCTCCCCTTCCATTCCCCCCCTCCCCGCGTCTGACCACAAGCCCCGAGAGCTGCGAACGACACACGGACACTGTCCCCCTTCCCCGGGGGGTGACTCTGGGGTTCCGGCCCCCCCAGCCTGCCAGGAGCTTGCCCACCACAAGCAGCGGGGTGGGGGAAGAAACCCAGCCGTGAGGTTAGCCTCTCCGGGGAGCGGATTGTGTCCAGCGCTGGGTGTGTGAAATAAACGGCATATTTTGGGGCGCGATCTACCCCCATACACCCCTCTGATCGATCTACCCCCATACACTCCTCTGATCGATCTACCCCATACACCCTATCTACCCCCATACATCCCTCTGATCGATCTACCCCCATACATCCCTCTGATCGATCTACCCCATACACCCTATCTACCCCCATACATCCCTCTGATCGATCTACCCCCATACATCCCTCTGATCGATCTACCCCATACACCCTATCTACCCCCATACATCCCTCTGATCGATCTACCCCCATACACCCTATCTACCCCCATACATCCCTCTGATCGATCTACCCCATATACCCTATCTATCTAAAGCACAGACTCTCCACTAGTTTTCTATGAGAATTACATATCTTTAAAGGCTTCCTGATTTTTCCAGCCTAATTAATCGGAGCTCGGGTATGAGAAATTGGCTATGGAACACGGTTTAGTCTGGAGACGTAAATCCAAAGATCGGATGGCAAAGCGCTGTCTGCCCTGAGCACAGAGCCGGGCGTTCTCTGTCTGCTCACTGCCTACTTACGGCTGGTTGCCTGAGTTCTAGATTTCAGGGCTAGTTCTGATCTAGAACTCACGTGACGCACAAACTCCGCGAAAGATGGTTCGCCCCTGACTCTGTCCGCTGGTGTCTGGGATCGAAGGTTAATGGGACGGAGGGTCTCTTTGTGTCCATTTGAGGTCTGAAGAATGGAACATCTGAACACTGGTAAGCAGCCTCTGAATGCTTTTGATGAAGTTAGGTAGGCAATGTAGCAATTAGGGACTGATCCCCTACCTCCACACTTGGGCAAGGAAGGGCCTCAGGATCGGGTCCCTCACAGAGCTTCAAAGTATCAGAATTGCATATGCGCACCGATGCTAGTCAAATCGCTGCTTACACCAAAAGAGTTACAGGCACCAGTGTTAAAGGATCACAAAAATGTGTTAATAACTCTTGATCCGGAGAATCTTTTATCTGTCTGACATGCAGTAAAATTGCCAAGGGCTTCCAAAGAGAATTGCTAATAACTGAAAGTCTGGGGAATCTGACAAGAGTTGATTAGGAATTACTTTTATATATATAGTGTAGATTAAAATACTCCACGTTTGCATGCTGTGTGCATAGGAAAAGAGAAGCCGTCCTTTGCATTGCTTTGCTTGTCATTAAGGGTGAGACAAGCCATTGAGAATTGCATTCGCGCAAAATTGTTAAAAGTGCCACGGTTCACCCCCACCCCCAGCCCCGCAAAGTGTGACTTTTCAGAGATACTTTTAAGCTAGGAGTTCAAACCTGGCCAAAAAAAGGGAAAAGCCGTAGAGACAGATGGGGGTGGCAAATAGCCTGTCTGCATTTCCAGTGATGGATTGTGGAAAATGATTTAATATCAATTTCCCCGACTGTGCTGGGAGTGGGGGGAGGGGGGAAGAAGAGAGGTTAATTCATGAGTAATTACAGCTAAGCGACTTCAGTCAAAGACTGAGCTGTCGTTATCTAGACGCTTAGCATTACAAGCCAGACTTGTATCACTGGGCTCCGTCCCCGGAAAATAGACTCCGCAGATCGGAGTATCTACTGTCCAGCCTAGCTGACAGAACCGGTTCGGTGACTGGGATCTAGATAATTCCCAGCCAATAACTGGCAACACGTCTCCCTGCGACCTGACGTGCCCGAGCCTGGAGCGCATTGGGTGATTTATTTCAAATCGTATGTCAAACATCGGTACCAAACGCGCACATCTAGAACATAAACAGAGCATAGCAAGGAAAGGGACAAAATAATCCCATTACCATTAATGCTAAACAGTAAAACAACAAATCACGCTTTGAGTGCTTTTCATGTCTATCTCTAATCGCAGGGTTACACCCCTATTTTTGCAACGCCTCTATGAGACTGCAAATGTAACTGCGACAGGCTAAACCTCACTCGCCCATAACGTGCCAGTGAGAGCCAAGGAGACGTGTTCTGCACAGAAAGAAACCACTGGGCACACGGATGATTGAAATCCGTGCGGGCTAGTTTCCTGGGTGGCGGACAGGACCCAGGCTTAGCTGAGCGCCTGGAAGCACAGAACACACACGTCCTGAGTAACACGTGTGTGTGAGTGTGAGGGAGAGAGACGGGCCTTGAGCGCAGCACGTGCCACCGGGGGGGAAGAGGCGGGTTCGGGTTCTTGACGCTGATGAGCGCAGTATTTCCAGGTGTTGCCGTGCCGGGAGGGCCCTGGGCTGCTCTTGGCTTGGATTCCTAGGCCAGCATTCGGGAGCCCTTTTGGCCATTGGGTGCTGCTAACCCCAGGTCCGAAGGAGGTTGCAGGCGATTCTCACCCACTGTACATGGACGGTCCAGTTCCCAGAGGGAGCTGCAGCTCCCCAGCGCTCGGCTCCGGCTAGGGGGTCCGTGATTCCAAGCCTGGCGCGGGCAGGTGGAAGAAGGCTCCCTTTGGCCCCGGGGAAGTGACCCGTCAGAGCTCACTGAGCCCTCTCCTGGAGGGGGGAGCGCTTCTTTCGGGCCTGCTGTGGGCAGCGCCCGTGGCCCTGCTGTGCCCTGGCTCCCAGCCCTTTCCCAGCCCGGCCGGGAGTGTGAGTGGGCTGGGGGACCTGCGGGAGCCCTCGGAGGGCACCTTGCGCCAGAGCTGGGGACGAGCCGGCCGAGGGGTCCGTCTGGCCTCACGCCCACTGCGGGAGGTTGCGTGGGAGGCGCCCCCTCTTTCCATCTCCGGGGCGTCCCTCTCTCTCCCCTGGCACCTGGAGGGGCCACACCTGGTTAGACAAGCGGCGGGGCTGGCCAGTGACTGGCAGGCGCCGGCCCCCGGCTCCTGCGCCCCCGGGGGCTGTCCGGCCGCCCGGGGCTTGGTGGTGGCGGTGGAGGGGGCTGGCTCGAGGCTGCGGTGCGTTTTCAGGTGTTTGCGCAGGGAGCTGGGGTGGGTGTAGGATTTCTCGCACCCTTTGACTTTGCAGCGATACGGCTTGTCTCTCGAGTGCCCGTGGGTGTGCTTCTTCCTGTCACTGCTGTTGGCAAACCTCCTGTCACACCCCGCGAATTCACACACGAACGGCTTCTCTCCTGGAACAGAAACCCACATGCTCACCCGAAGCAAGGACTGGAGCGATCGCGTGTGGAAGGGGCACAAGAACGTGTCCGCGCTAGGCAACGCGTCATTTCCAGGAGCAAAAGGACCCACTGTTAGCAGAACCAGGGTTTTGTTCTTTCATGCCAGTAACCTTATGGTTTTCAGTGACACCTTTTAGTTACCCAGCATTTCAGAGCTTTCGTGTGATCGGCAGGCTGGGTGGTAGGCGCTTGCAGCGCAGCCATCACAACGTATGCCTTAAATTATGGCGCAAATAAATACATGAAATAATGCCTAGAATCGTTCAGGTTTGGGCAACCATCGTCATAATTAATAAAGCGCCTGAAATCACTACCCCAATGCAAGTCCCCGCTCTGCCTTCAGAGGAAGCATAACATATGTTTGCTCATTTCTCTGGTGTCAGAATTTGCGGGCTTTGTCTGGGTGGCTAGATAGATGCAGTCACACAGAGAGAGAATTTCCCAGCATGCCTCTAAAATTCTTGTTTTTTAAATATTTGTTTAACATTTCGGTTTGTCCACACTGGGATCTAATACAAAATAACCCTCGGTAGCGTATTATCCTTTCCGCACAGTGTTTGCTCCCATCTTTCTTTTGGCCAGTAGAGATCTGAATAAAAAATTGTAGACTTGAAGGGGTCTTAAAAACGAGGGACACCAAAATCTAATTAGACAAAAAGCCGGGGCAAAATTTGGGCACGTTAAGTATATTTTTACAGGAAAACGTGGAGGAAAGCAGACGCTGCTGAGACATTTCTTTCACTCCTAGTTCTGTCTATTTCTTCGTTCTAGCAGAAAAAATCACTTCCCTTTTTGTTTACTATGATATAATCCCATGAAAGAAGACTCATTTTGTCAAGCGCTGTAAGGTTCTAGGGGAAGATAATGTCACTGGAACGTGAGTGTGGGAAGGGGAGGGGTGCTTGTTACCTTCAGACAATATTAGTGTATTGTTGACTGAAGAAGTATTAAATGTGGGTGGGTTGGGGGCTTACCTTTGGACAGTAGCCTGGAAACACAGAGTTTGAGGAGGAGGGGAGGGGAAATGTTAGTAAAAACAATTGTCTCTTGTTTTCAGTTATGAGCCAGAGATACAGCAAAAATATTCCCCCAGTTATAATCAGCACCCAGAGGTAAAGCTATAGCACGTGCCACCGCCCTGGGGGCTTTTCCATTAATATGCAAGGAAAATTAGTGCTAAGGTATTATTTATTATGATTTTATTCTGATTGGTTTTTATTGCTAATTCAACCCTTTCAAGTCCAGGAAGCAAATGATCCCCCCGACCCCCCAAATCTACTTATGACTATTGCTACTTGCAGTCTAACTAACCTGTGTGGATTCTTTTATGTATCTTCAGGTTTTCAGCTCTTGCAAACACTTTCTCACACCCCGGAAACGGGCATAGAAATGGCCTTTCGCCTGTGTGCACTCTGATGTGGTTTATGAGTTTGTATTTGGCTTTAAAGGGTTTTTTCTCCCTAGCGCAGCCCTCCCAGTCACAAATATGGTTGGGCTGCTCTGGTCCTCCGACGTGCTCCATGGTGACATGGTGAACTAGCTCAAACATGGTGCTGAATATTCTCGAGCAAGCCTGCCTGGAGTGGTGTCCTTTGCTGTCAGTCCACTTGCAGATCAGTTCTTGTGGAATGGGCTGTCCAGGGGAGGGGAGAAAAGCGCCGGTCTCTCTGTGGATTGCCAGATTCATCGTTTGATACCCTTCTAGAATCGAAGAGGCAAAGGGCGGATCAGCCAGAGCTCCAGTTACTGGGCTGCAATGGTGGGACCTGGTTCTCAGACCCCTTGCCAGCCTTCGTGCCCCCTGCTCCTTAGAGTTTCTGGTGCTAGCTGTCTGCTTTGGCAAAGCCTGGTTTTCACGTCCCCTGTGGTTGGGTGAGTCTACATACATCCGGAACGTGCCGTGGTACGAGGTTCTGGAGGAATTCTCATCTGCAGCTCCGGGCATGGTGGGTCCTGGGGGGATCTTGCTTTTGGGCGAGCTGTCCCAGCTGGTGTCAGAGGCAGAACGGAGACACTGGGGACCTCCAGCCATGCACCGAGCCCGGCGTCAGAATCTGGCAAACCGTGAGAGGAGCCGAGTTTTAAGGAATTGCCAGTGGGGTGCCCTCCATCCCCCAGTACTAAAGGTGGCAGCGCCATGCCGCGCTCGGTATTACCATCCCCAGGGTAGGGCAACTAATGAACCTCGACCAGTCTGTCATATTGTGAGCTAGGTAGGTGGATGGGAACCTCCAAAATTAATTATTCCTCCCCCCCCCATATTTGCCTACTTGGTGTCCATAACAAACACAGCCCACGTGAGCCAGGAAAGGGGGAGAGAAAGACACACACAATAGCCAGGCAAATTGTCAGCAACTCCAGCGTTTGGGGCGCTCGGCACCGTAACTATGCCCTCGTCATTCAGAGCCCTTCAAGTGATAGTAAAAATGCATCTAAACATGCTGCCGTGTGATATATAAAAGCACAGCGGGATGAGCTGCTTTCCAGAAAGGGGCTTGGTGATTGGGTAGGGCTGGGCGTGATTGACAGGAGCTTAGTTTGGTGAAGAGAAGACACGCAAGCTTTCACAGCAGGATTTCTTTTCTAAACTATATCACACTGGCCTTTGAAAAGCGCCGCACACTCTCAGGGAAATAAGGTTTCACGGGCTTGCTTTCTAGGGCGCTGACATTTCTTTAAAACACAACGCAGATCAAAAAAAGAAATCAGATGTGTTCCGAACACAATGTGTTCATTAGTTTATTCCGCGCGGTTTGCTTTCATCTGGTGTCTATATCACCGAGCCCCACCCTTTAATTAAAACAACTGCCTGCCAGCCTGCACCGCAGCGCAGACACACGCTCAGCTTCCCCCTTTGTAGCTCCGGGCGAATGCAATTCAGTGCAACTCGCAGGCGCATGTTTAAAATAAGCGTGAGCGCCTCCAGAGCAGGACGGGCGTGGGCGAAGGCATCGGGAGCTGGCTGCTGCCCGGCTTTGGAGCCTTACGGGGAGAGGTGAGAGTACGTGTGAAATTCCGCTAGTGCCCAGATCGACTTCCACAACACCGCCAGGACAACGGGAGAGCCCGTTGCGACGCTCCTACAAAGGGAGCTCACATGGAACAACGACATGTAATTGTCTTGATCTGGGATCCACATTTGAAAGGCTACGTTATTTATTTAGTTATTTATTTTTTAGTGGCAAAAGACATTCAAGGAAAGTTTAAATGCGCCCAGGTCTCGCCCCACTAGGCAATCGCCTCCCCGGCGTTTGCTGGTTCGTGTACCTTACAGTGATAACGCTCAGTCCTTTCTGAACCAGGCTTCTCATTGCAAAACTGACACGTCGAAAAACTGTCCCAGTAGGAATTGAATCCGCGGGGTGAAAAGCACACTGGTTGGAGGGTGGCTTAATTCTAGCCACAGAAGCGTGTTAGGTATTCTGCCTTACTTCTGCGAGCCGGAGAGAAAGCTACAATGAAATAATTGGATTTGTTTCCTAGCTGAGGCGTTCCTGCTAATATACCTGCAACCAACCAACCAACCAAAAAGACCTAAAACTTCACCCTGGCAACTTCTAAAGCCTTTTGCAATCGACATGTGTTGATCTCTAGTCTGAGGCAACGACATGGTTATTCTAAACGAAAGACAAATTATTTGATTTATTCGTCAGTTATAAAAATATCCTATACAACCCATTCTAGCAGGCGGAAGGGCGGAATATTGAAATGCTGGTCAATGAATTGGCTAGTTTGCTGTGATATAAATGTAGCTACGGTCCATCAAATTAAAGTCAGATTCTGAGTTGTCGGGACATAAACATTTCCGGTTTAAATACAGTGCGGACGGGGAATTAATGATAACCCCGCCGGACTGATTAGTTTGTGAAAGTAAAAATAAACAGGTCTACAGAAATTCACAAATAAATGCAGCCGTAGTAGCAAAACTTGATCTTTTCTTAGTTCACTAGAAGGAAAATATGATGTTTTGCTACTCTTTCGCCCTCCCCATTTGGTTCTATTTTTAATTTTTGAAGAACAAATGCAGGAGCTTTGAAAATAATATTTCCCAATGAAAGTGGTTCACTAATTCAATTCAACAGTAGGCAAACTGCAGGGGGAGCGAGGGACATTCCACTGAAGCCTAGTCATCTTCCCTAGTAAACTAGGAAACTACCTTTGCTTCTGTCGGTATAAAATTAAGTAATTGCGTCTATCTTCCCTTGACGTTGTTCCTGTCCTAGTCCTTTGTTACTTAACACACAGATATTGAAGAACACCTTATATCACCCATGAATATCTAATAGGTCCCCTATTCTGCCATACGGGCAAATCAGACGGGTTCACTGAAAATAAAGCCATCTATCTGAACCGTTTAAACACTAAATAGCTCATTTGGTAGCAATAATAAACCCTTTATTTCAGGCATTCACAATAATATTATACGGTTTCCCAGGCTTGCTCGAATTGTCACTGATGTGATTACGCCTAATCCCAAACGATAAATAGAAACAAACGGACATTCAGTACCAACCTTCTCCACACAAACACGGAAGCTTTTATTGATCATGCCTTTTCGGTATCTTTTACCCCTGTGGCTGAAAACTTTCCTTAGCTCTCCAGATTTATTAATTCACGAGGGATTGCTTTCGGAGCACGTGCATGGCAATTAAGACGTAGTGTGAATTATAATCTGATTTCACTCCATATTTCCATTCAGAAATATCTTTGCAAAGGAATAAAGGGGTAAAAATAAATCCCAGATCAACATAAAGCCCTAGACGCAGAAACCCAAATGGCAAAATATGAAGAAACCGTTTCAAATCTAACAGGAAAGGCTACAAATATAGCAGAAGAAAAGGCTTAATTCTCCTGGGGGTGAGGGGGGGGATCTAAATGTATCATTTAAGTGTTACTGAATATTGAAGCAACACATCCGGAGTGACTAAGGCATGTAAGCGAGGAAACTGAATATATTAAAACGATACTTCTGTGATGGGGTTTTTTGTTTTTTTGTAAGACCTTAAAATATTCAACACGTTGTTTAAAAATTTCTTCCGTGACATTGGAAACTCATTCGTTTCCTTAGGGGGTGCTAAATTATTTTGCTGGTACTTGAGAGCTAGTGAGTTCTGTGGGGAAACAACGCTAAAACAAACAGGAATGGAGTAATAAGGTGTCATGTTATGTCAGATACTCGGTGTTAACGTAAATCTGCCTCAGTGCTGCAAACCCACAGGGCCCACAAGTTTCCTGGGCTGCCAGGGCTGCCTGCAGGAATGGAGACCAGCAGCCTGAGGGAGGGCTGGAGGAGCAGACACAGGGCTGCAGGAGGGGAGGACCCAGCCAGCTCTGGAGAGGGCATGGCTCCGAAAGGAGAAGGGCTGGATCCTCGTCCCTCCTTCTCTGGGTCCCCTCTCTGCAGCTGCTGGCCAGGGGAGCAGGTGGGAGGGCAGGCACCAGAGACCACCTGAGCCGGAGCCCGAAGCGGCCCCGAGCTCATCGCTTCCGGATGTGGCCTGCTGAACGTGGGGAGACCCAGCCCCACCGCACGGTGTGTGAAATCCATGAACCCCCCAACCCCGGAGCTCTCACCAAAGGGGGTGCCCAGTCGGCCCTGGGCAGGCGGAGCGCAGCAGCTTCCTCCAAGCACCTGTCCGGGGCCAGGAGACTGCGGCTAGACAAACAGCTTCCCGGGGGGAGGCAGATCCCGCCCGGCTTGGGGAGCAGGCTGGAAGCCTCTGGTCGGATGCACGCAGATTGCCGAGCTACCAGCCACAGGCCCGCAACACGGACCCCTCTGCCCGGGTGGCTCAGGGCGCAGCGCTTGCTCTGCTTTCACCTACTGGGCCCGGCCAGGCGTCCAAGAACTCCTCTTTCCCCTTATCTTTCATGTCAGGTCTCCTTGCCCACCCAGAGAAATACCTTTAACCTGCCCGCCTCCTGCCCCTGTGCTCCTGGGAGTCAGCTCCATCCCTCAGCTTCTCCCATTGCCAGGCTGCCTGGCTGCGGCTGCGCCTGGAGGGCCAGGCTCCCATTGCCCTGACACTGGAAAAGCAAATCGGGCAAAAAGCTCGGGTTCTCTGGAGTGTCCCTGCCCGGAGGAGCTCCGGGAGCCGCCTCACACAACTGGGTCTCCCCGGGAGGTTTAGGAGCTGGGCCCAGCTTCTGGTGCGGGCGCTGAGCACTCATAAAGCCGGGCAGGCCTTCACGGCAGTGGCCACAGAAGGGGCTGGTGGACTACTGCTGTCCATATGCAATGCGCCGGGAGCAGGGTCGGGCCCTACTCTTTAAAAGGCTGGAAGCGTCTCTTGTAAATAGTTTCGGCTGGTTTGGGGCCGGGGTGAGTCCTCCGGCTCCTTGTGGTACCCCAGGGGGGTACGTGGTCACGATGGGACCCAGATCAGCAGGGAGAGAGACTTTAGAAGGGGAGGGTGTGACATTTACACCTGTTGGTATTAATTACAACGGCTCCGCGTGCCGAGAGAGAACCTCTCAGAACAGGGGAGACGTGGCAAGGGCCAGTCACACATGCGAGCCGGGTGGGGCCCGATCCTGCAAAAGGGCTATCTGCTTCGCTGGGAGCAGGATCGGGCCCGTATAACGGAAAACGAAGGGCGGAAATCACGGTTTGGCTAAAACCGGTAAAGCTACTGTGATGTTGGGCAGGACCAGAGCAGGCTGGCTGGGGGCGTCTTTCTTTTTTTATTGAACCTAAGGTCCCAAATTCCTGATGCGTTTAATTTCTTTTTTTCTCCATTCTAACGTGCTCCGCTTGTTTTCGATCTGGTATTTTCTCCTTCTTGGCAAATTCTAGGGTTTTTTCCCCTCGTAGTCTTTATATTCCAAAGGGCCAGTGTGTGAGAGCTATTCTAAGAGAGAGAGAGAGGTAGGTGTGTGTGTGTGTGTGTGTCAGAGAGAGAGACCTGGTAAGCGGCTGGAGGGGGTGGGGAGGGTGATATGTATCCTGTTTGGAAGGGCAGAGAATAATAGAACAAGAGGCTACCCTTGTCCAAGGCAGCAGTTGTTCAGTGTCGCCATCCCAGGCCCGGGTGGCTCCAGGCAAGTCCGGAGCGAGACCCCGATGGCGAGGGGAACATGAAGACTGGGGGAGCTGGCAAGCACCCAGGCGTGACTCTAAGAGCCTGGGGCCCCGGGCCCAGCCCGGGGTGCAATTTGCTCTGCTCTGGAGCTCCCCCTAGTGTCGGGCTGCGCTCCTGTGCAGCTTGTTTCCTCGCCAGCCGCTGGGGCGTTGCTGGGCTGTCGCGCAGCCCGCGCTGTGGGTTTGGACGGCCGCCTTGCAGCGTGCGCCGAGTCCCGCGGGGCCTGCGGACGGGTTTGGGCCACCCCCCTCCCCAAACCTCAGCCCTTCTCCTCTTTCCCGTACCGAGCCCAGGGGCCAGCCAGCTCCAGCGGCTTCCCAACTCCCGCTGCTGCAGCCTGGCGGGCCGGGCGCTTGCAGAGGCTCTGGGGCGCCTGGCTTAGCCCCGAGCCCACCCCACTGGGGCGCGCGGGCTCTGATGGGCGGGGCTGGGGGGGCAGGAGGACGCGCCAGGCCAGGACATGTGCAGCGCCCCCCCCCCACGTTCAGAAACAGGGGGTCGCGCGCTGCCAAAAACGTGACACACAAGCCAGCAAACGCCGCGCTGCTTCTCAGTCCATCGGGCTACCCGGGCGGAGGCCGGACTTCCCAGTCCGGCCTGAGTCAAACGGGGACGCGGCCGCAGTAAATCCGAGGGAGCCCGGAGCCGGGGCTGCTTGTCACGGTTCGCCGAAATCTGAAGTCTCCACCTCAAATCTCCCCTGCAACGCTCCTGCCGAGCCGCGCAGACTTTGTTACAAGAGGATGCGGGTCTGGCGTTTTAGTGAAGTGATCGCTCCTGTTTTCATTCAGGGATTGGGCCCGGGGGGGGGGGAGACTTCAAGGAACACAGTAAATAACCTGATCGGTGCAATATTTAGTGCGACTCGAAAAGAAGGGCAAAGAAAAGTGCATATTTCTTCTGCACGTCTTTAATAGCCCTTTGCTACGCTCTCCCCTGTCGCCTCTTCCCTCCCCGTCCTCCGCACGCTGGCTCAGCCCGCTCTCCCCAGCTCAGATCTGCGGGGTGGAGCCCGGTACCCACCCTGCTCTGAGGGCAGCTTGCTTTTATGGGGCAGTTTCGTTGCTGATGAAAGCAGCCGAGGCCAGTGCGGGAAGTGAGGCGCGGAGCTGTTCTGTGGGCAGGCTGGGGACTGGGGACTCGCCACATGCCTTCGAGCCCTTTGGTGGCTTCGGTTGCCCCTCAGGGCTCAGTCACGCAGAAAGGGTCAATAAAGTGTGTGTCCCCCGCAAAAGAAGAAAGACAATAAAGCCACCCTCCAGGTCACAGGTCACCTCGTCACTGATTGAGATATTCGCAACTTTGTCCCCCTTCTACTTCTGAAAAGCTAAAGTTAGCTGGGGAGGGGGAGGAGGGAGCCGGAGCCTGAAAAGGAGACGGGCTTTTGATTCCGGCAACTAGCAAAAGACAACTTAAAATAAGCAAAACAGTCCTTGATTTAGTAAACCTCGCAAAGCTGTCATGGCACCCAGGAGCTGCAAACTCTCCCCCCCCCCTTGCCCATGCAAACTCCTTGCAGAGTGAAAGAGACCTGATTTCCTTCCCCAGGGTAGGCAGCTTTGATGTAATATCCCCTTTTTAAAAACAAATAATTAATGCCAGCATTTAGTCGACAAAGAGTGCAGGCTAAACAAGCTGGCAGGACTGCAGAAGTAACTTGGGTTTTTTTCCCATTCATATTCTGAAAAGCTAAAAGCTAGCATGCACGTTTGTTGTACCAAATGCATTGCCTGGAAGTAAGTAAGTAAGTAAGTAAGTGTGTGTGTGTGTGTGTTGAAGACAACATAATCGGGGGGTGGGGGTGGAAATGGGTATTCTTTAAAAAAAAATAATCTGTTGAACCCCAGATGCCTCTGTGTAAAATAATAATAATAGGCGGGTTGCATTCTAAAAATAATCAAGAAAAGGAGTATTAGCTAATGTGGGGTTTTCAGGACAAATCTAGACGTGATTTTTTAAATCTATGCGGTAAACGTAGAATTAAGGCACTGGCAGTGATGGGGGGGGGGGGTGCTGTTGTTTTTTGCTGTCCCTTTAGAAATGGATGTGGGCTCCCCAGATGGGAAAGTTCCTAAAGTCCGAGACATAATGCACACCTAAGACTAAGGTGTCTGAATTCACCCCTTAGACGTTTTTAATTTGCATTTTTACAAACACACATATAAGGAATACGAGAATCCACAGAGGGCACAACATCTTGCAAGAAGGGAGTGACTATAGTGGGCCCGAAAAAACTTTGTATTCAGCAATTAATTACCGTCTCCACGTTATGGTCCCCTGGCATATTCCACCGTAAGCACAAATACTGTAAACACGTCCACCTCAAACTCCGGCGTGTTTTCCCTCTGTAGCTCGCAGAGAGAAACTGAGCTCCCAGGTTCTCTGACTGAATCAGGCTGTATGTCACGAATTGTTTGGGCTTTTGAGAGCCCTGGTTTTGCAAAGGGAAGAACCCGTTTTATGTATGTATTTATTTTAGTCTTAAGCATAATTGAAATATGCCCCTCAGATTTTGCAACCCAGCGGAACCATCCGTTATTTTAACCTGGTTTTTGTTCCCGCGTGGATTAAAATAGAACCTAAACTTCGCCCCGAAGCCAAATACAGGAAAAGATACTGGAGTTAAACAAGAATTCCGCTCCTTTTATTTACAGTATGTCCCTGATGTTCTTCCAAAGCATCACCCTGGCAGTTCAGCGATCTCTGCGTGCTTACTGGAGATATTTGCTTACCTTTCTATTGCTTTTGATTATCTAGGCTCTAGCATACAATTCACCCCATGCATTTATTAAATTTAATTCATTCATTACAGTACGCGGAGAGAGCGGGCGAGTTCCTACACACTTCCATTTTTTATAAACACAGCTCGTGTTTTTCACCCCCATTTTCGATACATTAAAGTATTTCTTCCTGCCTCTCTCTGCACTTTGATTTTCTGAACCCCTTTCTTTGTCGAAGTTCAGACCTGTTTACTTCAGCCGGTATCTCTGAAGTTCAAATGTACATGTGATTACCCCTCGACTGATTGACAGTTACAATGAAAATGTCTCATTCGCTTCTGGTTTGCATTTAATTACACTGGAATTGCAATATGGTTATGGCAAAAGAAAAACTACATTCCTTTCCGCTTATTAGTGAGATCCATTTGTCTATGATACACTGAATTGTAAAAGGAATTTAGCGCTCATAAAATATTTGCCTTTCTAGCTGGGCTGCGGTTTGAAAACAAAAACTCTTTACACGGCCATCAAAAAACTTCCAGCCCAACCCAGCTATTCGCTTTTCAGCAGGCACAGAGCTGATGAGAGATCAATACAGAAACTTCACCTGGAAAGCCCCATAGATACATTATCTTTAATGGGAAAGAAATGGCTTTGGGAAATTTGCCTCTTGTCTGACATTTCTGTGGGGAGTATCTGGGGCCCAGTCTCGCAGTTTTCACTCTGGCAATAGGACCATCGACTTGAATGGGAGTTTTGCTGGAGTAAGGGCGGTAAAACGAGATTTACAGTCAAGAAAACGCCCTTTTTGTCAGTTTCACGCACACACAAATGATCCTGGGCCTGATGTGCGTTGTAAAGCGAGACGTACGGTTTGTCCGAGGGTAGGAGGATTTCGCAAAACCATGGGCACAGCAAATGGCTTCTTCACTCTATAAAACTCCCTCCCTCCCTGTATAACCAAAGAATCCTGTATTGAAATAAACCAGGGGTCATTCGCAGGAAGGGAAGGCGCTTGCTGCTTGAAAAGGTCTTTCGGGTTTTGTGGGTGTCCAATTCCAACCCCAGTCCAGATTTAAAAATAAAACAAACTAAAAAAGGGGCAAATTGCACAAATATGCGTTTGACCTGAAGCTGGAATAGGGATCCCCGCCTACTTTATCCATGCAGACTAAAAACGCCGGATGACGATTCAGCAATGCTAATTTCTTTGTGCATTTTTTATATTTAATGGCTTTAAAGGTGAGAGATATTTGACCTCTGTCTCTGCGAAATAAACACAAGGAATCTTGGACTGGTTATACAGTATACTGCAGTGAATCGAAACCACGATTCAGTGAACTTGTGAAAAGACAAACAAACCAATCACGTTGGTTTAGATGCAAAAAGGAAAAACAGAGAATGCGCTTTCCTATTAAATGTATGCAATTACTGGATATTTAGTTTCCTAATGCAAAATAAAAACAAGACCATCTACAATCTTTTATATACATACAAACATTATTACACACGCGCGCATACAGACCCGGCAAAGTAGACCTGGGAAACGTATAAAACAAAGATTTATGGGCTAGTTTATGTCGCCTGATCCACAAGTAGACTCTAGTATCTCAGTGCTGCTAACGTTGCCTTCTGCTAAGCATAGCCTGGTTTCAGGAATGGCGAATCGGGGCTCGTTTAAAGCTACAGTGTCTTTCCCCGCTCGGGTTGCTTCTCTTGAGAAAATTTGGCGCTTTTACCACTAAAGAGCTAATATTTTGATATGCAAACGCCCCCCCCCCCAGCTTTTTCTGTGTAAAGCCAAGTTCGCCTCCCTCCTCCTCCACCGTGTTGAAAGGTTCCCTAAAAAAAACTCGTGGCTGTCTGGCAACAGGGACTAGACTCTGAACTTCACTTTCTTTGCTGAGTTATTTATTTAATGAATGCTAAGCGGCCAGCAAGCCGCTCACATCTGGATAAATTTACCCATCCACCCTTTCAGAGCACCTGGGTCAAAAGAGAAACCACCCAACAAACAACAAATCCCCTCCGATGACAGAGCTCGCCCTGGGTTTTCGTGGTGAGCAGCAGAGCGCCTGGAAGCTGTTTTACATCATATTCAGGCTAAAGACAATGGACAGAACTACACGTGAGGCCTTCTGCAAAAGCAAAGGTCATTCGCCCTCGGTTGCCCCAGGTCGGGAACTTCACAGGCATTTCTCTACCCAACACTGGGTTGATGATCTAATTGAATTATGCCTTTTTGTTACAGAGACAACACAACACGTGCTGGAGGTAATTAATTATCCGACCTGGGCCCTCGCTCCGGCCGACACACAGACCAGGTACAGCACTTGGAAAGCCCCCTTCGGTTTGCAGTGAAACACGGAAAGGGGAAAGTTAGACGAACTTGGCTGAGCCCCTTGAGCGACACTGTAGTGATGTCGGAGACCAGGGGCACTGGATATGGACCATCAGAAAACGGCCGAGCAGGTTACTGCTTTGGGCCTGAGTTTCGCGCACTTCCTCTCACTCCACCCCCATCAGAGCCCTCAAGCATATTCTCAGATCTACACACACCGCACCGAACAAAGAACAACCACTGCATAGTCTCCGAGCTTTTAAATCCTTCCTTGTTCATTTTATTTTCTAACACTGATTCTCAGAGTTTAATGTGCCCCGTTTAGGCAAATGCCTCCCTGTTTGGTGTGTGTGTGAGAGTGTTTGTGTGTGTGAAACAAAACCCGAAGCAAACGGTATCCTCGGAGCCAGAACCCCGTCTCTCCTCCCCCGAAATCTGCATTAAATCGACTATTTTTCTATTGCAAGCGGGGTTTATTGTTTGTTTGTTTTTTTTCTAGATGCAATAATCTAAGACAGAAGTGACTCACTCACCTTCCAACTTTGTGAATGTTCTTGATGGATGTGGAGTGTGAATTTTGATTGGTTTGATGGGAGATGGTGTTACTACTGAGGGAGATTTTATATCGGTGGCTTTTTTTTTCAAACCCTAAAATAAAGAATGTGAAGTCTTTCCTGGGGCTGATTGGGGGGAAGGATGTGAAAGGGCTGCAGTTATAAAGCGCTGCTTGAAGCAGTCTCTCAATGCGTCTCTGAACTTGATCAGATTTTATGTTTCCTGCAGAGAGACGGCGGCAATCCTGTGAGACTAGCTCAATAGACAGACTTTGGGGCTCAGCAAATCTCAGGATATTACAATTACAGCCATCTTTCTTTCTGCCTTTTATTTCCACTCTTGCTCCCCATAGTTCTTTGCAAATGCTTTCCAGAACAGAAAATGAGCGGATTTATGGGGCTGTCTGCAGCAGATAATTATTTCAAGGCAGAACGTTGCAACTGCAAAATAATAATAAAGTCCATCAATAAATAAATACAATAAAATAAACAAAAAAGGCGACTTTGATTGAGGCTTTGGTCCACATCTCTAGAGCAATTTATACAGTGATAAAAGCGAATCATTTACACTGTTTGTGGAGCTAAAACCCACGGCATTTAAGCTTAGGAACATGGCGGGTTTATGCCCTTTATCTTGTTCAGCCCAAGATTTGAAATAATCTCTTTTTTTTATTTCCTTCATCTTCTTGTGGGGAAAAAGAAGCGGTGTGTGGCGGCTAAACCTAAGCGAGGCCCACCAAATTTAGCACCTAATACAATCGCTTTAAAGTCGAGGCGGTTCAGTCTCCCCCCCTGCCCCCGCCCGCAGGAAGGGAGAGCACGCAAACGTTTGGCGAGCCGCTCTGATTTATGCCGCCTTAATTTTTATTCGTTTTTAAATCTTTTCTTTTTAATAGCACGAGAGATTTACGACTTCCAATCAAGGTGCCGTTTTGCAGCAGCTGGATCGCACCCGCGAAGGGCTACAGCCGCTATCCCGTTGCTCTCTGTGTCTTTTGATCTCTCCTTTGGCCCGTTAGTGGCTCCCCACGCGTTTCTTGGTTTATTTGTTTCTTAAAAAACAAAACAAAAACAAAACCACCCCCCAACCGGGACGCTTTAAAACGTGGGTGGAAGCAGGCGGGGGGGACGCACAGAGAGCGGGATGCGGGGGGGGGGGGACTAGTGCATGGGATCCCGGGGACCGAGGGCAAGGAAGAGGGGAAAGGGAGGCAAGCACGGGACGGGGGAGCAGCCGGGAGCTCCGGCTCGCTCGCTCGGGCGGGCGGGCGGGAGGCCCCTTTAATGCGCTCCCGGCCCCAGCCGCTGCCGCGCGCCCCAAGAGCTGGGCCGGCCAACAAAACATGTGGGCTCGCGGGCACCCTTTAACCTCACCTGCGAGCCGCTAAAGCCGGGCGGGCCAATCAGCGCGCCGGCCGGGGCGCGAGCGGCCAGAGTCAATGTTGCACGCTGCCACTCACGCGCGGCGCGGCCAATGGGCGGGCCGGCCGGGGGTCAGGTGACGCCTTGCCAGCCGGCTCCCCATTGGCTGGGCGCGGGCTGGCTCCCGAGTTGGTTTATGTGCGGGGAGTGCGCGCGTGAGGGGAGCAGTCCAAGGACGTTGCCGGGCGGGAGCGGAGGGGCCGGACGCGGAGCCGGGCAGCCGGGCTGGGGTGCGCGGCGCTGCCCGGGGCTGGGCGGGGACGGGGGGCGCGGGGCAGCCCCCAGCCGGGCGCGCGTGGGGCGGTGTCGCGTGGGGTTGTGTCGCGGCCGCCGCCCGCCCGCGGTGCATGAGCTCGTCCCCCCGCGCCTGGCCCATTGTGCTGGGGGGGACCCTCCCTCGGGCTCCCGCCCGCCCTCCTCCATGGCCATGCTGCTGGACGGGGGGGCGCAGTTCCCCGCCCTGGGCGTCGGGGGCTTCGGGGCCCCCCGCCACCACGAGGGGCCCAGCCGCGGCGACGCCGCCGCCGCCGCCGGGATGGGGCTGAGCCCCTTCGGGGACGCCTCGCACGCGGCGGCCTTCAAGCTCAGCCCGGCCGCCCACGAGCTCTCGTCCGGGCAGAGCTCGGCCTTCACCCCGCAGGGCTCGGGCTATGCCAACGCGCTGGGGCACCACCACCATCACCACCACCACCACGCCGGCCAGGTGCCCGCCTACGGGGGCGCGGCCGCCGCCGCCGCCTTCAGCTCCACGCGGGACTTTCTCTTCCGCCAGCGGGGCGCCGGCCTCGGGGAGCCCGCCCCCGGGGGCGCCCAGCACGGCATCTTCGGCGGCTCCCCCGGCAGCCTGCACGGGCCGCCGGGCATCGCGGAGAGCCCGGGCTACCTGCTCTTCCCGGGGCTGCACGAGCAGGGCCCCAGCCACACCTCGCCCGGCGGGCACGTGGAGAACGGGCAGATGCACCTGGGGCTGCGGGGGGATCTCTTCGGCCGGCCCGACCCTTACCGGGCCGTCTCCAGCCCCCGCACGGACCCGTACGCCGGCGCCCAGTTCCACAACTACAACCCCATGAACGTGAACATGGGCATGAACGTGGCGGCCCATCACCACCACGGCCCGGGGGCTTTCTTCCGCTACATGCGCCAGCCCATCAAGCAAGAGCTGTCCTGCAAGTGGGTCGAGGAGAGCCAGATCAACCGCCCCAAAAAGAGCTGCGACCGGACATTCAGCACCATGCACGAACTGGTCACCCATGTGACGATGGAGCATGTCGGGGGGCCGGAGCAGAACAACCACATCTGCTACTGGGAGGAATGTCCGAGGGAGGGCAAGTCCTTCAAGGCGAAATACAAACTGGTGAACCACATTCGGGTTCACACGGGGGAAAAACCGTTCCCTTGCCCGTTCCCAGGCTGCGGGAAAATCTTTGCCAGGTCCGAGAATCTGAAGATCCACAAAAGGACGCACACAGGTAAGGAGGGAGACGAAAAACGGGGTGCATGAATTATGAAACGGTGGGAATTAAAGAACCCCCCTCAAATCGAAATATACTCCTCCCCATCGATCCCACCGTGCGAGACCGAAAAGCGGGAATCAAATGCTACTTTCCTCGGTTTGGAGCTAAGTTACAGCTTGTTCGCGGTTCTTTAAAACTTCTCACTCTGCGAGTTTGGGTCGTTTAACATCCGCATGTTCCACGCGCTTGTAAATTTCAGTCCAAGAAGAGCAATTGCTTATTTCTCTATAGTCTAGCTTGACAGAGAGAAGATTTTGTCCGATTTTTTTGTTGGCTCGGTTTGGGGGTTTATATGAGGCAAAGAGAAATTGTTTTGTGTGGATTGCTTTACATAAGATTTAGCTCTCTGCGTACATTCTGTTAAGGAAACCATACAAATGCTAATTCAATCTAATTTTCGGTTACTTCCGTTCTTTTTTAGTCTTGATTGGCACATCTCCTAATTAAATCAGTGATACTTTTGTCAAAGTATTTTTATTTGGAGCTCTGTCTTCAATTCAGGTCTCCACAAAAGTGAAGTAAAACTAGAAAAGGCAGGAAACCCACACATTTTCCTTCTTGTTGAGCGCATCTTGTAAAACTGTCTGTTGCTCCAGAATTTATCTGGATTTGCGCTCCCCCCTCTTCCCAACATCAAGTACTGGTAGTCTGCCTTTAACACTTCGCTTAGCACAACCGTTGCATTTGAAAGAGGCAAATTAAAAGTAACAAAGGACGGATTGAATTTAACTGTAACGTAACAAATCCTATTGTCTGATCCTTTTTTGTGTGTATGTGTGTGTGTGCATACTACCTCAGCCGAGGTGTTTGAGGGGTAAAGCTTCGGAAAGGAGGGGGTTGAAGGGAAATAAAAGTTAAATAATTAAGGGAAAAAAGAAATAAGTGTTTGATGCTTGGTGCGTTTCCACTGACATTGAAGGAAAACGGTTTGTGAGACGACGGACGAAAGCCAAGAGAGAGTCTGTCTTCCACTGTGCAGCAAATTAATTGTTTTAAGTGAGTTGCCAACGTGACCGATCCGCTAGCGGGGAATCAAAGTGAACCTTTCCTCTGTAGCCTCCTTTAACCCTTTCTGAATTTTGCAGGTGAAAAACCTTTTAAGTGTGAATTTGAAGGCTGTGATAGACGTTTTGCGAACAGTAGTGACAGAAAGAAGCACATGCATGTACACACTTCAGACAAGCCTTATATCTGCAAAGTGTGTGATAAGTCTTACACGCACCCCAGCTCTCTTAGGAAACACATGAAGGTAATTAACTCTTGATCGCTTTACTGTTACTAAATATCATCTCGGAGCCTGTTCTCTCTCTCTCTCTCTCTCTCTCTCTCTTCCCCCCCACCCCCCTTAACCTACATTTGAACAATGGTCGGTGCTGCTTTAGGATGGCACAATTCACCCATTCGGAAAGATTTATGTTAATAGCATTTTACATTCGTCTCCGATTGATAAAAATGATCAGTAGGACCGTATATTTTCGCTCTTATCTCACAGTTCAGGCTGTAATTGATAGCTAGGCCCTTTCAGTAATAACAGTCGTTTGGGTAAATTGCATTCTTTCTCTTCTTGTTCCAGAGACCGAATAGAAAAACATGTCCTGCAGCTCTTCAGTGAGGGATATGTAGCTACTAACGATTACTGGCGAAGAAAGTATTGGCATGTTTTAAAAACTTTGACATCAACAACCAATGCTGAACATTTGTAAACGATATGTTCAAGTCAATACCTGGCATTTCCACAATCAAACTCTAATAACTAGCTGGCATAAATGGTGGGGAAAAATATTCTCAGATTGTCAGTAAGGAGGGGGGAGGGAGAAAACTCGCTTTAAAATTACAATCTCACAGCTGCATGGATAAGTTTTCCATTCCCCGAATAATTTATGATTTGTTGACTGTATTAGGGTCATCACGTAGGAAGTGTAAATACTTACCTGAGTCATCCTGCGCTGTTCGTCGTGTTCGAACTCTGCTACTTGGACCGAGTAGTGTCAGTGTGACATGATATTTCTCATATTATACCTGTTCCTTTTAGGTTCACGAATCGCAAGGGTCAGATTCCTCCCCAGCTGCCAGTTCAGGCTACGAATCGTCCACTCCGCCCACTATAAGTTCTGCAAACAGTAAAGACTCTACTAAAAGTCCTCCATCAGCAGTTCAAAGTAACACAAGCCACAACCCCGGACTTCCACCCAATTTTAACGAATGGTACGTCTAAGGACAAAGCAGCCAAGCTTAACTGTAGACTGGACCAAATGAATTCAAAGGAAAACTGAAAATCAATCACACGGAAATGGAGTTTTCAGGCAAACAACCGTACAGGGCTACATCCAGTTCATTGCAATTATCCAGGAAAGGGTTTTTAATTTTTTTGCAAGATCCAGACGCTGGACTAGCATGTCCTTTTCTCAGGATTGGATTTTTTTTGTTTGGTTTTGGCATTTGCAGTAATTTCTTTGATTTTTTTTCCTCTTCCCTCTTCCAATCGCCTCCCCTTCTCCCTTCATTTGAACACTGTTTTTTATTTTTTATTATTGTCTCTCTCCTTTTTTGGCTTTTTCTTCCTTCGGTGGGATGCTGACATGAGGATGCAAATTCTCCTTCGCCTTAGTGGTGATTGTTTAAACTCACATTCTTAAAACGTGCCAAAGTCCTGTTATGTCTTGAACCTCTCTCTCTCTCTCTCACTCTCTCTCAGAGCATTATCCTTGTGAATGTATTCTCGTCTGATGGGTTCGTCCGGTATTTTTCAAGATGAGGCCGTGGTGTTATTCTACCCAGATTGTGACCGTTTAGTAAAACAGTTGCCTTTTTGTAATACCCTTTTTTGTAAATACATATCCATGATGCCATATTTATCGTTTGTAATTTAATTATTGATACGAAGTGCCGGGAACTGAACAATATTTATGGGGGGGAGGGAAAGTGTTTTCTAACAAAAAAAAATACCCAACAAAAAAATTACAAAACTCTGTACAGTTTTTGGTTATAACTGCTTTAGCATTAAAAATTTATTGTTTTTGAAAGAACACAATGGAATAGTTTTTGAACCACTGTCTTGTATTTCCTTATTGCTTTGTGAACTACTCTTTACACCCAGCACTGGCCGAGTAACCACATATCAAGGTGTTTGTATCTCATCCCCATTCTTTATAGGAATTGGTTTCCCTATTGCAGGCTAGCAATATACAGTGTTCCTTTCAATAGGGGAATGAGGGTCGTTGTTGTTTTTCCTTGTCTCCGCCCCCACATCCCAGTGGTTTGTTTTCACCTCGAGCTTCATATGTTTGTTCCTGCACTTTCTGCGAGCGAATCAAATATTACTGACCTGTCCTGTGAGTGTCCATGACGTCTCTCTATCTTGCACTTCAAAGAAAAAGAGCTGCATTTCGGCCTCCCAGTGCTGCATCCGTAAACATCAGAAGGTAAATGCAATGAGTTTTATCTTTGTGTGTGGCTCCTTTTTACCCTATGCAGAAAGGCATGCATATGTCTCCATGGATGGATGGATATACACACCCACCTCTCTCTAGCTCTGTATCTATATATATGCTTTTTAAGAGGTTTAGCATGAATCTGAAATAGCTGGGTGGTGAGTAAAAGAGCCAGTTCCATCTGTTTACTTCAGATTAAAGTAAGTGCTTCTTAAAAGAATTATAGTTTCTCCGAGTATTAGAAAAGAAAAAAAAAGTGGATTTGTTTGGCTGTATATAACCCAATACACAGTTATCAAAATTATTCTGTATAGCCAACCCTATGATGACTTCAATAGTGTTTCTAGAAAAACACTATAGAAATTCTTTGACAAATATATTTTGCAAACCTAATGAGTTGTTGAGAGATGCTGATGAATTATTTCCATTAAAATCAGTAACATATGAAATACAATTGTTTGTTTTTGTAATAAAATTCTAACCTGGACATTTATTTTCTTTGGCCAAAGGAACATCGTAACTGAGCATATACACAATTCTGGAAAACTAATATCTGTTTGATAATTAAATGTTTTTAAAAGATAACCAATATTTAGTCATGTTTAGGAAGATTTATCAGTTTTCACTTTATACATGAAATTTAGGATGGTATGTTTTTATATTTAGTTTTTGGTTTCTAATTTTAGGTTAGTAATGAAGGCAAAGTGTGAACAGGGACTGTATTAAGGAAATGAAAGGCAGGAAATGGGGAAAAGATTGAAGAATTTAAGAGAGAAATGTTAGCTTGATAAATTACTACTGAAAAACAAAAAACACAAACCAAAACCTTCCCTCCCTCCATACTTCCCGCTCCAAAATATTTAAGATTTTTCATTTGTATCAGGATGATCTCGGTTGATGTAAACAATTAATGAATCCACCGTTTTGGTTTTTTTTTTTTTTTCTCCCTGAGTTTTGAAAACTCAATCTTAGAATATATACACAGACTGGAGTGGACTGCTGTTTCTAATATTCATTTTGCATTTGGACCATCCTGTGCTTTGTTTAACTTTCTCAAAGTTAAAATACAGCCCCGTTCATTTTTAATTAATAAAAGATGCCATCTTTCCAGAAGTATTGGGAATGGAAATTAAAAATAGATTGTATTGGTTTTCCTAAACTTGTGATTAAGATGAACTAATTGTTATATCTTATCTGCAGGATTTAACAATATATGATGCTACTGACTAGCACCACTTGTGTACATACATAGAATGGAAGGCAGCATTTGAAGGTGTACGCAGTTCAGCTGGAGAAAGCAACTTACTCTGTAGACTGTTAGCATTTCCCCCCTAGCTCTAAGGATGTGAGTAATTTGATGGGAGCCCTGCTGCACCTTTCATGTCTGCGTTTCCCCCAGACAGTCCCATCTTGAACTTGACACTGGGAAGGGCTGGACTGAGAATGCTGTTTGTTTACTTCTTGCTTTAGGATTTCTTTTATTTTAGGCAACTTAGATCAGATGCACAAATCGTTTTTTGGAAAAAAAAGAGAGAAAAGTTGATCGGAAATAACGCCTGAGACCAAGCAGATCGATTAGGATCTTTGACACGATGCCTGGACTTCCAAAATGAGGACTAGTTCGCCAGTTTCTACAATGCTCTTTTCCATGTCCTACCTTTCCCACTTGAAAGAATTACCTTTGATTTAAAAAATGTATTTCGATTTCTTCTGTGGAGCTAAATATTTCTTTTGCGATACACAGAGCAGACTTGGACCGCAAGGCAATGGATTGGAAACCCTGCACCATTAAAGTTCTCAGCTTTACACCGAAGCAAGTAGCCCTGTGCCACGCTGCAAAATAAAGGAAAAGCGCAAGGTGAGACGTTTTGTATTGCAACATGCTACTAATAAAATAAGAACTAAATGCAATAGATTGTTGCCGTGTGACAATTAAATGAGCTTTTAAATTTTTTTTTTTTTACATTTTCTGAACCTTTCCCAGTTACCTTCAGGTCTTACCAGACAATTCTCCATGATCATTTTAAAAATGCTCTTTGAACAGTAAGTTAGGGAGTTTTGCGTGTTCACCGCCCTGACACTGGACCTGTAACATAAATCTCTAAATGCAGATTGGTTCGGTTTAACTGAGATGTCCATTCCAGTGCTGTGCAGGAGCCCTAATGTTGGCCATTGGATTTTGGAATAACTTTCGGAGCGTTAAGTAGAGGGGGCAGGGTCGCTGGCCCGGGCTGCCCGCTGGCTTTCCGACGTTGCAAATCTTTTAAATGCTGTCAGACGCTTTTTGTTGCAGCTCCGGAAGCATCCCGGTGCTTGTTAAGCTCGCCCTTCCCCGTCTTCCGAGCCTCCGGTTTGAGCCTACGAGCCCCAGGCTCGCTGGGGGAGGAAAGGACTGGGAGCGCCGGGAAGTGTGGGGCTGGAAAGGCGGAGACGCGGCCGCCCGGAGCACACGGGGATATGCCAACAAGTGGTGGGTGTGGGTGTGTCTCGGGGGGCTAAGTCGCTGCCCCCCAGAAGAAAGGGGAGGGAGAATCGCAAGGGGGCGGCGTTCTCTCTCTAAATCCGTGGGAGAGAGAATCATGCCAAACCGGCCCGGCCCGGAGGATCCCCTCGCTGGAGGCTGCTGGACCCAGGAGGATCGCCCGGCCCGGCCCGGCTTGGCTTGGCTTGGCTTGCTGGCTCAGACTCCAGCCCCGCTGAACCGCCCCCTGGCTGGAGTGCAGCCCCCAGGGCGGGCAGCCCGGATCGGCTCCTATTTTGATTTGCTCCGATCCTGTGGCACCAAAGCCCCGGTTTATTTGTAGTCGGGACTTAACCCTGGCCCGGTGGAGCCGGCCTTTCCGCAGCGAGGCACCGCCGGGGAGGGGGGGCTGCTGCTGCCACCCGGCCCCAGGGCAAGTGGCTGCAACCCAGCCCCCCCTCTTCCCCACCCCATTAGTATGTCGGGGTCGGGGGTCCACTCTGGCTCGGGAACCCGGCTGCTTAGCGAGGGGGAGTATTTGTCTGGGGGAGGGGCGCAGGTTTGCAGCTGGCAGCAGCGCCCCCCATCCCAGCCGGGGGGGGGGGTGATCGTGGGGAGCAGCAGTCCCCGCCGGGCGGGGGGAGGTCTCCTGGCGCTGCGGGCTGGGGCTGCCCGGAGGGGGACTGGGACCTGCCTGCCCCTCCTTCCCTCCCCTCCCCCCGCCGCTTCCCTTTCAAGCCGCTTTGAAAGCGCCGGCGAGCCACTGTTCCTCCCCCCGGGGCGCTGGCGCAAGCGTTGGGCTGGGGGGAGCCGCATGGCGGCGGGCTGGGCCAGGCCCTGGGGCACCTGCTCCCCGGGGTGTCTGGGGGGGACGGACGAACGGACACGTGGCTGCTTCGCCCCTCCCTGGGCAGGGGAGGCTCTGCGGGAGTTGGGGTCGCCCCGGGCTGGCCCCCCAAAACAGCTGCACCAGCGGGGGTAAAGAAAGTGGAATGGGGCGGAGGTGGAGCCCCCCCCAATTGCCCTGGAGCGGGCTGGGTGCAGCCTGAGCCGCCTCCATGTGCGTGGGGCAGGCAGCCCCATCCCGGCCTTAGCGCGCCGAAGCTGCCCGTTTGCTCCACGGTCCCGGGGCCATGGGGGTAGCTGCAAAGGGGGCCCGCTCCAGCCAATCCGGGCGCAAGCCGTGTTGGCAACTCCCCTGGTTTTTATCCTGCAGGAGGGGCTGGGGGATTTCCCCCTCTTCCAGGCCCCAGCCCGGGGGCAGAGATCCTCAGCTCTCATTACAAAAAGAAAAGTGAGTTTCTAGCCCTCCTGCTCCCAGAGAAAAGGCTGACGGGGAAGCCATCGCTCCCCCATGGGCTGGCATGTATCGTTTTGTTTTTGTTTTTTTTTTAAATTCCTGATTTTATTGAAGTCAATCTGAGGACTTGGGGAAGGGCTGACTCATGATTGTCAAATGCTTGGGGTTGTGGCCACCCTGCTCATGGCCGCGGTCCCTGATCACACCAGGGTCCCAAGTTAACTTCAGTGGCTTTCCACGGCCAGCGTTTTTTATTTTTTGCTGGTATGTGGATGTGGGAGGGGTTAAAAGATGTCCCCTGTATTGTTGGTGCCAGGCTAGTTCAGCTTTCAATGCATCATAATTAATAATAGCTCTGCCTTTCTTCTCCAAGTGCATTACCCACGCAGCGTCCCGGCCTTTACAAAGAAAGGGGACTGGCCTGTTTCATGCTGACAGCTCCGACGCAGTTACTGACACTGGACTTACTTGCAAGAGTCAGCTTAGCAGGATTTTACCCAAACTATACAGACCCCAGGAAGTTTTTTAAAAGCAGTAACAAGGTTTCATTGCATAATAAAGAATCTAAGCAAAAGCAGCTGACCAGCCATCCCCATTCCTCTTCTGCCCTGCTTTATGATCCGTGAATAATCTGGTTCCTTTGCGGGTATGATTGTTTTTGCATATTTGCATACCTTAGGTGCCAGCTTATGAAAATCATGTTTTGTTTAAAGGTTTGTGTATGTTCTAAGCCCCGGCTGGTGCTTGAAGGCATGTGAACCAGTTGTGCTCCCATGTCTCAGTACTACCGCACCATTAATTAAGTTCCTATAGTAACTATTTTGGCTATAAAACTCTCTTGTTTCTGGAGCGGTGCCTGTCCTATGGTGCACGTTGCCGGTCCTCTTTTTTTATAATGTTTCTAATCTAAAAACACTGCATATTAGCTCGTCAGCTTTGGACTAGACTGACACTCCCAACTGCCCCAACACAAGTGCCGTTACTATGGTCAATCTAATTATGTGGGGAAATGTCTCTGCAGAGAGAGAGTACTGTTTTCGGAGAGGAACACTTCAGGAGATAGCCTTACATTTTCTGCAGAAAAATAATCTTAAAACTCCGCTGCCTGTAAAAACAAATAATTAGATTCAGACTGGCTAATCTGCACATCAGTTGAAATAAGACACTTGTTTAACCTTGCTACAACATTAGCATGGGTTAGAAATATAGGCTGTCTCCTGCAAAGGCATACCCCTGTGAACCTTTGCTTATTCATGGCATCAAAGCCCATGAGAATACTCACAAGAGCTTGGAACCTAGTCTAGGCAGATTGGCCTCCAGAAGCTAAGGCTGTCTTCTCTCCAGGCTCTGTGACATCAGTGGGAGCTCTGTATGCAGAGTTTAGGGATATGAGCAGGCTGAGGAATGAGCAGATATATTTTCATAGAATATGAGGGTTGGAAGGGACCTCAGGAGGTCATCTAGTCCAACTCCCTGCTCAAAGCAGGACCAATCCCCAATTTTTGCCCCAGATCCCTAAATGGCCCCCTCAACGATTGAACTCCCAACCCTGGGTTTAGCAGGCCAATGCTCAAGCCACTGAGCTATCCCTCCCTCCACAATTGATTGTGGGATGCTGAGTTTGATGCTCAGTAAACAAGGTATTCTGCTCTTTAGATATTTTTCAAGTACACACATGCTGCTTGGTTCCATCGGTTTGCAAGCAAGGAAAGTTTAATAAAAAAAAGCGTTTAGCTCAGCGTTTTTGTGTTGCCAGCTTGTTCAGTAGCATCAGCTGTTGAATTGCTAAAACTAGGCTTTGTCATGAGCCAGGTGGGAAGCTTGCCATGCCTGAAGTTGGACAAGTTCTTTTTTGTAGGGCCTGATCACATTGTTTCATTAAAATCTCTGGGTGTATTCCTTTGCAAAGACAAAGGCTATGCATGAGAGTAAACCGGGAGCCAGCCCTACACCCTGAGTAACAACAAGAGAGACACACCTATCTGGCTATGAGGGAAGTTAAGGACGGTGCGAGGCAGGCTTTAATTGCCCAGAAACCCTGAGGATAAATGGGGGTGGTTGCACTGTATATACGTTACTTCCCATGTCTTTGGACTTTTTCAGAAGGGCAGGGGGCTCCTCGTTTGAACCTGCATTAACTCCAGAGATACAAAATGGCTGTTATGCAGCCATTTTGGATATTTAACATGTAGATAAGGGCCCTGACTCAAAGACCACTGAAGACCGTGGTAGTCTTTCCATTTACTTCAATGGGCTTTGGATCAGGCCCTCCCTGCATTTGATTCCTGACACACCCTGCTTCCAGCATGTCTCTTTTCGGGTTACATGGCTGCACCTGGTATGGCAGGAGCAGGAAGGTGAACCAGTCCTCTACAGCCCCGTTAGGGTGACCAAGACAGCAAGTGTGAAAAATTGGGACGGGGTGGGGGGAAATAGGAGCCTATATAAGAAAAAGACTATAAAATCGGGGCATCTGGTCATCCTATGCCCAGTGTATTATGTGGAATAAACACTGTTCCACTGGGCATAGGATGCCTAGGGCCTTATCCTGCCATGCGTTCTCAACTGCTGTTCATTTCAATGGGAGTTGAGGGAGCTCATCATGTTGCAGGACCAGCAATGGATGTGCTGCTCTGTGTATCCCAGTCCAGGACATGGCTCCTTGCTGGTAGTATTGTGTCAGTAAATATAAACCCTCAATACTTTGGTTCACGCACCTTAAGGGCTGTATGCATTTCTAGCCTACAAGAACTGTTTGCTTTGCAAAATGTTGTAACAATTGCAGAAAGTCCCTGCAGGGGTTGCATAGGGCCGGGGTGTGTGTGTGTGTGTATATTATATATATTGCCAGAGCTGGCAATGTTATAATAGTATTTATAGCTATTTTGTATTTTTAATCTGTCTATACATTTATTTTAAAATGAATCTCACACGAGGATTCTATTATTTGCTCTAACACTTTCATAAATGTTCAATTGATATATGATAAGTAATCAACATGATGCAAAATAAAATAAAAGTCAAAATGTGTCATCTGTTCCTCCCTGTTTCCCCCCCTTCATGTTTACTTCTAGTCTTGCAAGAGGTCAATGCAGGGAACTCTCAGTGTCATCAGTGAGACCAAGGTTTACCCCTGTGACATTTGGTGTTTCAAGCTGGGCACCAGAAAAACGAGCCAAACAAATGAGGATTAAGGTCTTGATCCAGCATCCACTGGAGTCAGTGGAAACTTTTCCATTTATTTCAGTGGGCCCAACTGTTGAGATAACTTTTGCAAACACTAGTTACTATGAATATCCTAATTTCTATGCAGTTTTAATTTATTAAACCTACCATACTCTACTGTAGAGTCCGTGTGATGCTGTCTTTAATCAGGATGACATTGCAATGAAGTCTACATCTATTATAGTCCCAATTTCAGACTAAGGCTACTTGATCAACTTTTAAAAACACTGTTAAGGAAGTAGAACAACTGTAATACTAAAGTGACTCTGAGCTTATTATGTTTATTTATTTTACTTAACATTAAAAGAAAATATATGTAGTAAAGAGAACACTTGTTATTGAAAGCTTATCAGCACTTGACTTTTTGTTGTTGGTATCCTATTTCTAGGTTTCATTATTTTATAGTAGAATAAGAAATGTATACTTCCAGATTGACAATACATTGTCATTGTGTAAGAATGAAGCCATCACAAATGTCCTGTACAAAGTTAAGAGTTACAGATGCATCAGTGAAACATTTATTGGTTCTGACAATGTTTTCTTTCCTGTAATTTTCTGCTGTTAATCTTGGCCAATCTTTTACATAAAAGCTAATTGTCAGTGCCAGAATCTGATGAAATAGCATTCTGCAAAAAAAATTGATGCAAAGAAGGGACATTCAAGAAATACTGCATTTCATAAACACAAGCGCTAGAGCATCAGGAGAACAAACGTGGTTTTATGAACATAGTTATGAATATTTAAACATGCAAAATGAAAATGTTACTAAATGTCTGGTTTCCATTATCTTTCAATGAACATTTTCAATTCCTGAAAACATTAATAGCTGCGGGCACCATACCATTACACCACAAAAATGACTTATGTGTAATATGAAAGTGTATTAAAATGCACAAGTGGCTCTCCTGTCTTCTAAACTGAAGTGTTCTTGGAGTGAAAACAGAACCTTTTTGCATCTGTCAGCAACTTTGTTATTAAATTATACTAAAATCGAAGCAAAGTATTTGAAAATGTAAGATGACTTCAGCGTGTTTGGGGCTCCTTCCTGTAATCCCCTTTTGGACAAAATTCCCACAGAAGTCAAGATGATTAACATAATATTAATAAATAATAATTAATATTAAGTTCCCACAGGTGTGCTAGGTGCTTCATGGCAAACACAAAAGTCAGTTCCTTGCACTGAAGAGTTTACAGTCTGAATAAGAACAGTTTAGGGTCTACAAGAACTTCAGGATGTGGAGCTTAGCGCTTGGTCTGTAGCCCACTAAAGTCAAGAAAAAGACTCCCATTGACATCAATGCGGTTGAGATCAAGCCTTTAAATGAGAGTGTGTATGGTAGTTTAGATACTGATCCTCTGCATGAGGGTGACAACAGGGAACTCTTTTGTACTCCGCTGATTTTAATAGGGTTTTGTGAAGGCACAGCCATTTGACTGTAGGATCAGGGCTTTAGTGTTATGCAGTTACTTTTGCTACAAGGCATTAAGATAACGTTACACTTTACTGTGCTGCATGTGGTATAAACACAACATTTTCTTATGCATCAGGAAACTCTGTCATTTTGCATTCATCACACATTTAAGATGATGACTCTGAGCCTACATTCCTGGTGTGCCCTTTGTACTCTCATGTTTCTCCCACGGTTGCTACCATCAGCAAAGGTGGTAATTTTTAAGGCAAAGGACCGGATTATCAGTTGCACTAAGGTTGCTTGCTCGGGCAGTGTAAAGGGGCTTTAAAGGGGCCTACATTACATGTACACTGACTTAAGGACCCTTTGCACAGCCAGAACAATATAAAGCAACCTTAGTGTAAGTGAAAATCAAGCCCCAAAAAGGCTTCAGTAAAGTCTGAAGCTAATGTGTACACCTGTCTGGGGCATTACAGGGGTATTTTGGGGGCCTGATTCTTGCCTGCCTCTCACCTTACTATTATTATTGACCCTTGGGCAAAGTGGGTGTGAAATGCTCCCACTCTGGTTTGGTATTGTTCGGCATGCGGCTGAGAGTGACTGCAGCAGGGACAGGGCAATTGAGAATGGAGCCCTGTGTTTCTGTTTGCTGCTTTTGCCTGGGGAACTGTAGACTGAAAGCTTCAACATAAGAACACAAGAGCGGCCATACTGGGTCAGACCAAAGGTCCATTTAGCCCAGTATCCTGTCTTCCGACAGTGGCCAATGCCAGGTGCTACCGAGGGAATGAACAGAACAGGTAATCAAGTGATCCATCCCCTGTCGCCCATTCCCAGCTTCTGGCAAACAGAGGCTAGGGACACCATCCCTGCCCACCCTGGCTTATAGCCATTGATGGACCTACCCTCCATGAAGTTACCTAGTTCTTTTTGAATCCTGGTGTCGTCTTAGCCTTCACAACATCCTCTAGCAAGGCCACAGGTTGAAGAAGTGACTGTTGGGAAGGGAAGTTGGAGAGTGCAGCCTGTGGGGTAAGCAAGGGAATCAAGATATAGAGGGATAACATGAAAGAGGGCACAGAGGCAGCTCTGGGAAAGGAGCAATAGAAGGGGCATGGGATGCAAAAATAGGCCAGGGCCAGTAAAAGGAGACCAGAGGCAAAAGGTGGGAAAGATGTAGGCTGTGGATGTCCTTGAAGGTGTGTATCTAAAGCCAAGTTCTGATCTCCTTACTCAGTGTTTGCACAGTCTTTGCTCAGGAAAAACTCACTGGGAATTTGCTTGACCTCAAGATTTGGCCCAGGAACAAGCTTAGATTTCCACTCATACTGCCCAGTTTTAGGGCCCAGCCGGGTAAAGTTCTAGGCTGCCATGGCAGTTTGGAGCATTCACTGACTACAGGACCAGGCCTGGCTTGTAGTCGGCCAAGGAAGTTGTCACTTCTTTCTCCACGGTGGGTATTGTGGACCTTTCCACTGACTCCAATCAATGCTAGATCAGGCCCTGTAAGATCATGGCCTTTCTGAGTTTAAAAAGGGGTGCTGAGCTATAACTGGTCCCAGTGGGATGCTCGTGTCAAGCAGAGGTCAGGCAGTCCTTGGCAGGCAGGACAGAATGGAGCTGGCAAGGGTTTTTTTTGGCCAGCTGCTGCTTGCTCTAATGGCACATGCCATTTTAATGTAGAATGACTTTAGATCTGCCATTTTTAGCATATTTGAAAAGCCTCATCACCATTTCGAACAAAGTCCACAGGGTTTTGCTCGGTACGGTACATCCCAGGGATTGGAGAGGAAAATGGAAATTGCTCAAATTATTTTGCCTTATGTCTGAAAAAAGCCTTCAGATTAGGCCACGTCAGTATAGCCCTTATCAAAATCTATGATAAAAGCTTCTCTTGACTAGTTAAATCTGCACATATAGTCCCATCAGTTTCAGCTAGAGGATTATTTACCATACTCAGCAAAGACTTGCCTCTCCAAAAAAATCTTCAGAATATGGTCCAAAGGCCCTGAGATAGATTTTACAGTCTGTCAATTTGTTAACTCTTATAGGTTTCAGAGTAACAGCCATGTTAGTCTGTATTCGCAAAAAGAAAAGGAGTACTTGTGGCACCTTAGAGACTAACCAATTTATTTGAGCGTGAGCTTTCGTGAGCTACAGCTCACTTCATCGGATGCATACAGTGGAAACACAGTATGCATCCGATGAAGTGAGCTGTAGCTCACGAAAGCTCATGCTCAAATAAATTGGTTAGTCTCTAAGGTGCCACAAGTACTCCTTTTCTTTTTAATTCTTATAGTGGAAGCACAATCCTGTACTTTAGTTGCAAATTGTCTTGTAGAAATTGGTCCTCTCTCACGCTCTCTCTCTTTTTTTAAGGAAGATCCTGCTAGAAAATGTAAGCTTCTTGTGAAGTGATGGATTCATTTCAAACATCTAGACTTTTTCTTCATTTTTTTTAAAGAAATTCTGTTCTTGCTGTCTTTCTCTGAGATTGTTCAGGTCCATTATGCCAATGCCAAAAACAAATACGCCAAAATCCAGATGTGGCTGGTTTTTCCTTCTGAAATATTTATGTAGAATGGGGAAAAATCTGTTATTTTAATTCTGAAAATAACATTCTTCATTTCTACCAAGTAATATCTTTATTTTGTATCAAGTCATCAGAAACATCATCGTACTCAGCAAATTATCTTCAACAGCAACTCCATCAAGAGAATCCTGGAATAATCAGCATGAGGAATGGATGTCACTCTGAGACAGATGCCTACATTTCTGGGTAATATAGTGCCATTTTAATATCTTGCTTTTAATTCAGCTCAGAGAACTGCTTGATGGACAAGGCACTGATGCTCACCAATCTGAATTCAGTTGTTAGCGGTATGTCAGATATTATTGTTCACAGCCAATCGTATAATAGCTGGAGCATCAGCTGCTATTAAGGGTATTATGACCTCTTTGATTCCAGCCCTAAAACGCCTGCTCCCTCCTGTACATTGTGGCCTCTTGTTTGCTTCTGTAGTCACAAGAACAGAAGGTCTTTCGTTAACTTCTGACCATTGACATATTAAATGAAGATACACATTTGAGCAACTTCAGTGATTTCAATTGACTCATCAATTGCCATTACATAGCAGTCATCATGTTTCACGTTGCTAACAAGCTGATCTACCATATCTGATGCCAACAATTCAGTCCTTCGAACAAATGACATGTTTGATGAAAAAATCTTGTTTAAATTCATTATGCATTTCAGCTTTTGTCTTTCCTTCTAGTAAAGCATCTGTTGCAGCAGGGATACATTCCTTGATCTTTTCTGAGTCTGCAATTATTTTTATGCTTGTCCAGTATCCCAGAGATGTGAAACAAAACTGCCTGGCTATACTGTTGCATGCTGAAACTCTACACAGAGATTCAGTTTCATCTCTTGGAACAGACTGCATTAAAGCAGTTTTATCAGTGCATGCGTGTGATGATAAAGCAGCATGAAGGACAACAGTGAACTAAAGCCCCTGTTTCTCCCCACCCCACAAATAACAATATGCTATCCATCCTTTGTTTTGTTCTTTAGCTATCTGGAGGAGCAGTGTACATTCAATTGAATTACTAACCTTTATCATTGGCATTTTTGCAATGGTGGAAAATGGTAGAGTTAAGAGTCCTCAGGGGAGTTTTATACCAAATACTCTATGCAAAGACAAATTAATAGTGATGGCGTGATATATTTTCCCATATAAAACCAACCTAGAAACAAATATAAAATTAAAGTAAAAATGATCTCTGCGGGACCCTGATCTCCTTGTTGCTGGGTGATATTATCCTGCTATGACCCTCAAAATTACTTACATAGACATTGCTAGAGTGCTCCCATGCAGCTCTCAAATGGACTGCTCTTTGCTTTTGCATTCGCCCACATCTCTCATGTCTGGGCTATAGAAATAACTGAGACTGGAAGAAACAACTAATGTCTTCAGTGCCATGGGGGATTCAGTCAGCTTTACTGTTCCTAACTCTGCTGATTACTGGGGATGAATCAAGGAGCCATTTGGGTCAGACGCTGCCAACTTTGTAGACACGGAGTGTCAAGAAGCTTTTTTGTCAACTTCATATCATTAGTATATTTGTCCTCAAGTTCAAAGCAATGTTGGCCTCATACTTGTGATGTTTTCTGCCCTTTGCCCTTTTTGTTGACTCATCCCTCTTCCCTTTGAGGTCAACATCAAAATAGAGATGTATGTTTCTTTAGCCTGACCATGGGTCTGACTTTTTAGATCAGGAATCCTATAGTCCATTTGTCTTCCCATCTGTCAGCTGGCATTTGAAGCCAGCTTGTGCCTCTATTCTTTCAGACAAGTGTGAGAATCAGTAGGGTTTTTATAGAGAAGGTTTCAGTCGCTAAAGCATTTGCTAAGATACCACCTATTAAGAGCCCTTGATGGCACCTTGAATAGAGATCAAAAGCAACTGAGTTCACTCCACAACTTTAATTCCATCAGTCAGTTTAGGGCATTGAGGGGGGCACTGTGGTCTAGTGGTTAGAGCACAATGGGACAGTGAGACTCTGGATTCCATTCCTGACTCTGCCACTGAATGACTTTGGGCAGGGATTGCACCACTGCAAAAACGGGTTTTACTAGCATTGCTTAATTTAATTTACAATGCAGTGTGGTTATACATAATGCAGATTATCTTAATATCAACAAGGCCTGGATTCTCTTGGCCCCAGTTCAGCAAAGTGTTTAAGCACATGCTGAAGTCCATCCCCATTCAGCATAGCATTTATGCAAGTGCTTAACTTTAACCAGAGGCTCAACATTCTGTGGCTAAATGCTTTCCTGAATATGGGTGGCCTGCTGAACTGGGAGTCTTTATGTCTCCGTTTCTTCCTCTGTACAATGACAACAGAGCTGTAGGGAGGCTTAATTAATTAACGATTGTAAAAACCCTTGAGATCCTTAGCTAAATGGTACTATCCAGTAAAAAGTATTGCTGTTAATACTGCTATTATTACGCAATCATTCATGTTTTATATTTTCCGATACTGCCAATAATAGAGTATGTATATAATGTATGTTTCGCAGCAGGGAGAGTATTAAAGGCAGTGTGGAAAAATCTTATCCTTCAAAAGATTAATTCTGCATTAAGCTGCCCATTCTCTTAAGCATTACTGAGGACCATCAGAAGGGGTAATTTATTTTTCAGAAGTGTTTCTGTTTTAAATGCTTGTAAGACCCTGCTGCGACCCCTTTGAAATTTCAGGGAAGCAATTTCCCTTACGTTGTATTTTTGGCATTGTTGTTTGACATTGTATTGTGTGCTAATTGGAGGTGATGACCACACAACTCTTCCCAGAAGCCTAACTTCATAAGCGTGAAAGCGAAATGAATGACAGTGCCTAGTTCTGAGTTTATTAGCTCTGCGAGATGGTTCTGATGTGCTAAATCCTGAGAATGGGAACAAAGTGTCCACCTTATATTTCGATGGCATTCAATAGCACGAAATCCAGAGGAGCAGAATGGTAAGTCCTCAGATACATGGTTAATTTTACATAGGTGCTAAAGTTCCATGGACTGCACATGCTTCAATGCGTTGCTGAATCAGGACCTTGCACAGCTCTGGTGGCTTATTCAAGTATACTCTGAAACCAGTATTTTGATCGTCCCATTTGGGTGTAAAGTAGCATGTGATTTGAGGTGGTCAAACCTACCCAGTGAATAGTGAATCTCAAGCTTTGAATACGTATAGCTACAGGTGCAGTGATCCATTGGCTGAGGTATATGTACAAAAACCAGTTATATAATAATTTTGAATCGCAAACTAATTAATACCAACAGGATTGTTCATGGGAAATTTGAAAAGAGAAAAAAGCGCTAAATCCCCGAGATAAATTATTTTCTACAGATTGTTCACCCTGCTCCATTGAGGAATAACTTTATGCACCTGAAATTGACAATTGTCAGGCAGTAGAATAGGAGCGAGTTGGGCAATAATCCCTTTTCTCCTAATAATATTCCTTTTGTCCAAACCATCCCTCTTTTTGGAGCACCACCACCAGAACTGAGCTGAGTGAAGTCCATTTTAGGAGGAAAGCAAACACCTTACTACTTAGTTACACACACAACTGCAGTTCAAGGTCAGGTTATAGATTTTGAAGTATCCCCTGTGATTGGGATTATCAGGTACAATCCAAGCAGTAAAAGCGCTCTCTCTGTTCATTTTGGATGGATGTTTTATTGGTAGCTGCACCAAAGGCCCTTCATTTCCTGCTGCATTTTGGGGGTGAAGGCTGAGGTGGAATTTGGAAAAGGTTGTGGTAAAGTTTTGCAAGTTCTTCTGGGGTTCTTGGATTTTTTCCTGGGGGAACCGCATGTTAACAGAGAGTTTGGCTTGTGAATGTTGCCCTTCTCCTTCACAATTGCACAGCCTCCCCTCCCTTCCTAGTCAGGATCACATGACTCCACCATTCCTCCTGTTGACACTCCCTGTGTCAGCCATGGCAGCTGGTTGCATGGAAAATTAACATTATTTAATGTAATTGTGGTTGTCTTTAATGCAACTCAACACTGGAAACAAGGAGGAGTTGGCATCTTGTGACTAGCCATCTCTCTTGGGACCAAGTGTTCTGAACTCTCCCAGTGTCCCAGAGAATGCAGTTTAGGAACCTGTGCAATTAGCACATTTTGCATTACCTCTCTTTAAAGAGTAACAAAAATCTTTATGCAACTTACACCAGGAGAGTATGGCTCTTTGTCTTGCTGCAGTGGCTGGTCCATGAGGAGGTTTCTGGGTCTGCTATTGACCATACCTTTAGGCTTAAATAGTGCTGGCTTCTTTCTACATGTAGTACTGATGGTCCCCAGTTCAATCCTGCTGGTGGCCCAAGCAGGACTGATTACCATTACATATATAAGAAAATATCTAATGCTAATGTTTATCATTTTAGGAATGAAGGGAAACTATATTTCTTCATTTCTACCTTTAAACTCAGTGAAGAACTAGCTCTTGTGTCAAGGTCAAAGGAGGTTATTATAATTGTTTTATGATTTACTTAAGCAAACTGTGAGAAGCAAATATGTTTTTTCAAACTTATTTTTCATTCATTATATGGATGCCTACAAATCTGCCATGGTCTTCTTACATTTCTGGCATTCTACAGCAATTTACTCCTGAAGCAAAATATCTAGAATTTAGGTATGATAACAAAAGAACTGGAACTGTCAGTCTGCTGCAAAGCTGGATGATACCGGAACAATACAATGGTATTTGGCAAGAATAAATTGTGCTAATTACTAAAATGGTCGGGCTACTTACCCTGACTATTTAATCACAGGATTCTGGACTCAATTGCATACCCACTGCATCCCCTGACATAAATGGGAACAACGGGCGTGTGCATCTGCTGAGAGAATGTTGCCTAGAGTAAAACCTGTCACATATAGTTGTTGACCTGCACTTTGTGCACCCATTTACACTACTGCAAAGTGGTGTCTTCATTCCAATGTCTTCCAAAAAAAATGTCTTCATTCCAATTTCATAGCATTTTACACCCACTTTGCACCAATGTCATTGATTCCACAGGATGGTGGGTAACAGAAATTCAGTCTTTTGGCCAAACAAATTAATTTAAGCAATTGTCTTGAGGAGAAGAGAGAGCAAATCAGATGAATGTGACCAGTATTGAGAGTTTGTCAGAAGGAATCACACCAAAGAAAACTGGGGGAATTCTATAACAGGAGACAGATTGGGCCAAATGCATCTGTGGTTTAATTTTATTGAAGCCAACAGAGCTACACCAGAGGAAACTTGACCCATTCTGCAACTCTAGGCTGTTAGGTCATTTGGCTAGGTATGCTTGATTTTCTGGTGTATTATTAACAGATGGAAAGGTGGATGGGTAATTAATGGACTGGGATGACAACAAGAGGCCATATTGTGGCACTGCTTGTAAAGCAGAATTCCTCATCTGAAGTTCTTCTTAAAATATCTCCTTTAAAAACTGGTGTCATAACATGGCCCAGGATCTCTTCGCCCTTTGCTGGAGATTCCATGCTGCGGCACCTGTTATGACTGATGCAGTAAAGAAGCCGTATTATAGCAATTATTATTGACCGCCCAAGAGTTTAAAAGTGTCTTCTTACTGGATGAGCACTAATGCTGGTCAGGAATTTTTCAGCAAAACATTTTTATACCAACCCCCCTGATTCATTAAAATGGAAACTTTTAATGGAATGTGTTAGTTTCAATGAACATTTTGACAGGCAGGTTTCTCCGGGCCAGGATGAAATTTCTGGTCAAGATGAGAGAGCAAGGGGCCCATTCCAGAAGAACTAAGATGCTTTCCTGGGATGGGGAAGATCCAGATTCAAGTCCCTGCCCTGAACCAGGCAGCGTAGGGAGCTGAACACAGATCTCCCACATCCCAGCTGAGTGTGCTAACCATGAGGATATTCTGGGGAGGGGCTCTGTCTTTCATGTTTTATCACGAACATTTCTGAAAGATTTAATTGTTTTTCTGACGCAGAATGAAAACAAATATCAAAGCCTTGAAACTTTTTTCCAAAACAGTATTCTTGTTTTCTGGCCAGCCCTAACTTCCACTTCACAGAAGTAAACCATAATATTGTACAGAACTTGACATTCCAAACTGTTAAAAATACCAGTCATTTGATACAAGTGTCCTTCTTTAGAATATAAGTAATGCTAGTATCACGTCTGACTCTTTACAACTTCATTTACCTTCATCTCCTTTTCATTATTTGCAGGAGGCTAACATCCTGCTATTGGAATTTGGTATTATGATGCCACCCTTAAAAATATGATTTCTATATTGTTCATCTCTCTCTCCTGTCAATGTAAACCCACTGTAAATAAATAGACTCTGCTAAATTGTAATGCAAGTTTGTATCATTATCTTGCTACAATTGCAGACTTCATTATGGATCAAGAATACACAGATTGGCATATGCTGTTTTTCAGTACTGTGGTAACACATTTCCCATACATTAGTGCTTGCATGCAATGGTAATATTGCTCTTACTTGTATGTAGTATGAAAGGCCTTTACTCCTCTCTGTCTGGCAAGACACATGTTTGCTGATATACTTACTATAGCCAATCAAGTCAGCTAGTACGTTTTATATTCGGTAAGTTATGCCTTTGCTTGCAGTGGTAGATTAAAGTCTTTCTCAGTGTTGCCGGAGACTGCATTGAATTGATCCCTTTAATGCAATTGCCTATGCCTTTTCGGAAGTTTGTTCCTTTTTATTGTTTTCTGAGAACATGGTAAAACTCCCCTGAGCGCACAGATTTCTTTATATCATAAAATGACATTACACTGCAGCTCAAGAATTGAAGTTTAACTGTGGGCAGATTCCATTTTCAGATAGCATTGTGGGGAGACTCTGTTTTCAAAAAAAGAAAAGGAGTACTTGTGGCACCTTAGAGACTAACAAATTTATTTGAGCATAAGCGTTCGTGAGCTACAGCTCACTTCATCGGACGCCACAAGTCCTCCTTTTCTTTTTGCGAATACAGACTAACACGGCTGCTACTCTGAAATCTGTTTTCAAAAGCATTAATTCAAACCACACTGATGCTCAACTGTTTTAAAAATAGGGGAATTTGCACATGTTTTTTATTAGAATACACATAAAACTAAAGTACAAAACAGTAGGTTTCAGTCATAAAAGAGAATAGTAGAGAGGTAAATTTTATGACTAGTTCTTTATATTAATGAATCCACTTTTCTTGCTGAACTAAATATGGATGAGTGAAAACACAATAGTGGGGTTAGCCAGTGAAGCAGAGGAAGTGGTGTGGTTCAGAGTTCATTTCACAAGCCTTCTTCTAGGACAGAAATTGAGCACTGAATATTTGGTATCTTCTTTACTACCCAAACCACTAAAGAGACATTTTCAGTCTAGTCAAATCACTGTTCTCCAGAAATCACTTCCTTAAGAAATACCCATATGTTGAGGGTCTCACCTGTACTTTGTGGGAAAGAAATTTATGGGCCAGAGCCATTCACTGTGTAATTCCACTGAAGTTGGATTCAGCTGGAATAAATGTCACTGTTACACCAGGGATGAATCTTCCTTTATGTTCTATGCACCGAAGCAAGATGTGGTATAGTTGTAGATGGCTTTAGTTAACAGTAACATCTGCAGATGGTGGGATTCTCCAACAGTCATGGCACTGCAATCTCAGTGTTATGTGGGCACCTTAACCAGACACCCAGATCTTACTTTTGGAAGCTTAGATTTGCAATTAGGCATATAAACAAGGGTATTTACAGGCCAGAGTGCCAATGTGCCTGTCCAAATGTGGGATTGGGATCTCTTTCCCTGCAAAAAATTAGCTGTGGTTGTGTGCGTGTAGTACTTTGGAATGGTGCTGCCTTCATCTGGAAACTGCTGGGAGGAAGAACAGAATATAAACAATTGTGACAAGGTGGACAGAGCCATCCAGTGATTAGCAGAGAAGGGGTTAATTAATCCCCTCCGTCTGGCTAGAGGCAGAACCACAAATGCAGAGGGACTTGCAGGATGGCAGGGCTGGGCCTGCTGTGGGGAATCAATTAATCCCCTTCAGCAGCCTATTAAGAGGGGAGCTAAGAGTCAGTCTGGCAGTGAGAAAGACTCTCTAGGCAGAGGGTTAGAACTGGGAAGTGCTTAATAACCCACAGTTCAGACCTTTGCTTTGAGCTGAACAAGGCTGCATGTAACTTACCTCTGGAGTTTGGTGGAAGGTTGCCCTGTGTGTCTTTGGCCCTTAACAAGATAGGATGCCGTTTAGACGTGCACACTATTTTACAGGAAAATACACCAGAAAGGTGGCAGCGTAGGTGTGCAGAAACCCTGTGTGTCCCCCCGGGTCTGTCAGTGTGCTCTCACCCTGCAGCACAGGGCCTCTGCTGAGTAGGCACCCAGGTCAGCTCCTAAGGAACGAGGTGTGGGAGTGGAGGGTGAGTGCACCTAGCAGGTTAAAGCTGTCACACAAGAAAGCAGCCGGGGCCTGATTCTTCACTGCCTTGCAATTTCTGTAGTTATTGCTCAGGTGTGAAATGCTACTCTGTTGAGTTAGTCAATGAGCTTGCAGAGCAGAGGAGCAGCAGGCTTCTTGGCTCTGTATAAAAGAAAGAAATTATGACGGGGGGGGGGGAACAGTCTTCCAAAATAAGCATGAGTGCTCTGGGGAATGAGAGTGCTGGATGGTAGGGCACTGACTGAGGGAATTATCCAGGAAAAGTGATCAGAGGAGCAAGTGCAAGGCAGCTGGGTAAAGGTGGAAGTTTTTTGGAAGTTACCATTTCTCTTGCAGTGAGAGGCAGCTGGAGACACACCTAGGTCTGGATACTGGAAAGGGCAGGGGAACCCAACGGTGTTCTGATGAGTATGCAGCTGCTGTCTGGGTCCACTTCTAAGATATTTAAAAGAAAAAGGAAGAACCAGCACTGGAATGAAAGCAGGCAGAAATCCAGGCTTTTCTCTGGTGTTCCCAAAGCCATTCCAGATGGGAGAAAGGTAAGAAATAGGAGCAAAAGAGAGAAAATGTGTATTTATCCCTGCACTTGGTTCGGTGACTCTACAAATGAACTCCCCAAGAGCTGGGAATCCTGTTGCAGTGATACTGCAGACCCCAGACAGGAGCTTTCAGGAGATGCTATGGATGTCTGTTCCAAGCAGGCCAGGCAAAGAGGAGGAAGGGAAAAGCACAAGAGGGAGGATGAGAGGATTAAAGCAAATGATAGGAGATGCTGCTTCCTTTAGCTCTAGCCAAGCTCTAGTGGCCAAACTCCACTCTGTGTTTGCTCTGCATTGCATCAACTCATGTCTTTGAATTGTATCAACCCTGTTATCTGCCTGGCAGTGATCTACCTCCTTATGCTGCTGTGTCCATTTAATGGTGCTATCTAAATGATTATTAATAACCAGAGTTTGCCACTCCTCTCTTAGTCCTGTCTACACAAGCTTTACAACCAATGTTATCAATCATGCTTGAATTGTTTAAACTTGACCCTGCCAAGGACTCTACCATGCTATGGTAGATTACAATATAGTAGACCCTTGTTAAATAGAAACCATGTTCTACTGCATATTAATCAACCAGATTATGTCTAATGATGGCCTCAACCAAATTCAAGCCCTGACTAGAGAGAGTTGCTAATGTGAGTAAGACCTATGAGGGGCCAAAAGAAGAGGTAGCAAACTCCTGCTCTCCAAACCATGCCACCACTAATGGCCATTGGGTGTGACAGACTCCGAGCCCTCTTTATAGTCAGGGAAACTAGGACTGAATAATGACAGTAGGAATGGTGCTATTGTTTTCTGTCTTAAGGTTCCAGTGGTTCTGGTTACAATGTGTCTCTTGTGGCTTTTTCTCATTTCCACTTCAGATATTAATGTAGGGCTGAACCCTATTCCCATTGAAGTTGATGGCAAAACTCCATTGACTTCAGTGGACTAGCCTCCATCAGTGAAGTCTCTGTTTTGAGCAATTCTTCTGTGTACATGTGGGTTTGTTTTATTCTGTCCATCAGACTTGTTGCACTGATGTTTTCACTCTCTCTGGAGCAAAATGTTGCATTCTTTTATGTACTATAGCAAATGTCTCCAAAGAAGAATTGCTCAACCAAAAGATTTAGCAACTTAGTCAAGTTAAACCAGTCCTCCCCCTCTACCTGGCATAAACATGTGTATGTTTGCAGTGTTGTAGCTGTATTAATGCCAGAAAATGAGAGAAACAACATAGATGAGGTAATATCTTTTATTGGACCAACTTCTGTTGTTGGAAGGTGGAAATTTTGAGTTTCACAGAGCTCGTCAGATCTGGGGAAGGAAATCCGTGTCTGAACTAAACACAAATTGGGACAGATTATTAAGCATAAGGGCTTAACATGTTGTAGGAGACCACTTAAAATGGAGTTTAAGCATAACAATCTAATCCTCAGTTGCCATTCCATTGTAAGTGGTAACCTACAACATGTTAAGCATAGGGGACCCTATTCAAAGCCTTTCTAATTCTGAAATCTACCAAGGATTTTCTGTGTACAGAAATGTCAGCGAATGTATAAAGATTCTCCCAGAAATTGCTCCTGCAGGGATTGCTACTCCATTGCAGCAGAATTACAGAGGAACAGTGGGCTCTCGTTAGGATATGGGCAAAGGAATGTTTTGGTAGGCAAAGGGTGAGCAGAACCAAACTTCTGTTTTATATCACCTGGGAGAGGAAAAAGGTACAATGCAAAGGGGGATCCTGTAGGCAGAGCCTTGTAGTCACTGGATCTTCACATGGTCAAACGTCCACCTTTGAGGATCCCCGGGCAGGATCAGGGCCTAAAACTTGTAACTCTCTAAAATATTTCATACAGGTATGTATCCTCCTGTTAGTTCTGAGTGAAGACCCCTATTGACATCAATGGGCCCCAGATTAGGCTTTAAGACAAAAACCTTTATCTTCAACAGGCTTCTGCAGTATTTCATCTTCTGCCTATTTATTAACCTGGGCAAGGAGCTATGGTATTTACAGAGTGACCCCTTCGTACCTGCTGGTGAGCTGGTGCTGCATTTCTACATGCTTTGGTGGAACAGGAGGTGGTTACAATTCCTACTTTGTATTTTTAACATAGAAGATCTTGCTCCAGACACTGATGTTCTCAACTATGTCTCTGACCAGAGGCTCCTTGCCTCATTTACTTAGATTGTAAGCTGTTTGGGGTCAGGGCCTGCCTCTTCTGTTCTGTTTGTATAGTACCTAGCACAATGGGTCCTGGTCCATGACTAGGGCTCCTCATTGCTACCACAATACAATTAATAACTTCGGGCCAAATCCTGACCCTGTGGAGATCAGTGGGTGTTTTCCTATTGATTACAGTGTAATCAAGGTTTGGCCAGTAGTTCAACAATGATTTGTCCATGTACCTGGGTCTCTGACTTCTGGATAGACAATACTGACCTGTGTAAAACTCCTGACGGGGAAGAAGGAAAAAGGATGGAGTAGGCAGTGCACAGTTTAGCTTGCTGATCTCTGCCTTGTAGAACAAAGCTTGTAGAACAAACCTGGGCTAGTATAAAAAAGCCAACCTTAAGAGGTCCCGTTGGCTAGCTAGCTTTAGTGTGACTATTCATATCTGCTTTGCATGGTGCCTACTCTGAAATCTGAACCCCTAGGTTCAGAGCTGTTACTACACGGTTCTTTCTTTGAGTAATTAGTTAGTACACTATCAGTGGACAGTGTAAGAGAATTTTCCTTCTAGGCTACCATTTGAAAATTTAATTTAAATAAGGGGAAAATGGATTTTGAGATTTAATATTGGAAAATTGGAACTGGATGTGGAAAACCAGAAATAATCTCAACTTTTGCTGACTTTTTTATAAACAACTTTATATAAATCTGAATTGGACTTCTGTGACCTTGGACAGCTTAAACTACAAGTGTCTGCATTACAGCTTCCGGGATATCAGACCAAGGATCCAATTGCCACATGCCACGGCTAGCCTCCACCCCTAGGTCTAGGGCCTTCTATAATCGCTTCTGTGGGACACTCTCCCCTTCAGGATGTGATTGTGAAGGAAACTGAGCCTCACAGGCTCCTGATTGTGGAATTTCCTGGGCGCAGGGTCTGGCTCACGGAAAACAGAATGGCTAAGTGGTTAGAATTTTGATAAACTATCTCGTACTGTTCCCAGTTGAGGCAACTTACCATCTTTTTTTCTTTCTCTCTCTCTCCCTCTCCCTTGTGCAAACCTAACATCTCAACGTGCAGCTGTTCCAAATGGCACGTCGTCTTCCAGTAAGTACTAGTTTGCCCCAGTGGAAGAGAAGGAGTTTCCTCAATAGAATCCTACTGAATGAAGGGGTTTCTTAATTAAAATAATAATCTGAAAGTCATCATTGATCAACGGGTAAACAAGCTGATTGCAGTGAGGGCATGAATGGTTCTAATAAGCACGTGCGGCTATTAAATTAACCATGGCTCACAGACCGTCCATGGGGGCATGGCTATTTTTAAATAACTACTTTTCACAAGTGCTCGACTCTGCCCACCCCCGAAAGGACTTGTGTTTGTAATATGTTGTGCAATAGAGAAAAGCCTGATTCTCTTGCAAGCCGTGGGGGTGGGGAAAGGAAGCGCAGTTAAATAAATTTCCGCTGTTGAGATGAATTGAAAAACAGCCTATACTGTAGGCATTTTAGTCTATGGGGTGTGTCCTCGTGGTTACACCATGGAACTTCGGGGACATGGGCTCCAGTCCTGGCATTGTCAGTGGATTGCTGTATGGTCTTAGACAAGGCGTTTTACCTGTGTTTGCTCAGGGGAACCCAGTCTGTAAACTGGGGTAACAATAGCTGTCTCCCAGGGGTGCTGGGCAGGTTTGGAAGGAAGGCTCTAAAGAAGTGCAAGTTGTATCCTGTTCTTTATTATTTATGTATTATTCATCACAGTAAGTAGGTTGGAATGAGCAGGAAGCTCTTAGACTCAGTAGTTCTATGAACCTATTGAACTATTATTACTTCCGTAAAATACTCTTACTAAAGAATGTTTATGTACTCACAATGAAGCAAACAGTGAGCTAGCCAATGATATTTACCAAAAAAAAATTAAAAATAAATGTGCTGGACAGTAGTGGAAACAGATACATCCAAAGTATATTTGCTATGTACAGTAGGCCAGAACATAAATTTAGGTCCCTGTCCTGCAAAGATTTAAGCAAGTACTTAACTTTATACATTGTAAGTAGACTCCCACCTAAGGCTTATTTTGTAAGCTCCTTTGGGTAGAGATTGTCATTTCAGTTTGTGCGCATACTACACCTAGTCTTCTGGGGTCCCCGATCCCTGACTAGGGTCTTAAGGTGCAATTGCTGTACCATATAGTTAACAATACAGATGCATTTTAAAAAGATTAACAATAGAGGAGGAAATGGGAAGTAAGGAATTGTGTAGATTTGGAAATGCTGTTAGGGAGGATGCAATCATAGGGGTCAAGCCAACCATGCTGTTCAGTGCTAGGCAATTATGCACGGGCCCCTATCTGCCAAGTGTCGTGAGACTTTCCACATGGTGGCTGACAGGGAGAAAGGTGGAAAACCCAGGAGCTCAGTTCTGTCCTCGTTTTCACTGGGTTGACTCCACCTGGTTACTGATGTGTGCCTCCATGCTGAAAATCAGCAATGTTCTGCCAGGCTGCCTGGTAATCTTGGGTACAAGCCAAAGCCACCTGCCTCTCATGCTGCATAGCTGTTAGGTGCAGGGTTTGGAGGCATTTGGTCTTGGGAATCACATTTTACATGTGTCGGGATGCTGCTTTGTAATCCCGTAAAAACAATTCATCCCTGTGCTGGTGAAGAGACTGGCGCAGGAACTAGAGGGAGGGAGGCTTGTGTCCCTCCCACAACTCCTGAGTCTGGGCTGATTCATCTCCCTAGGACTCCCCTACCTTTGGGCCTTGCAGGCCTTACTGCCCTGACCACCCCCACTCCCAGAACTTTTCTGCCTCAGTATGCCCAGACTGGGCCCTGTGCTCTGTATAAGTGCAGATATTACCTTTAGCTGCAAGGAAAGCGACTGCAGGTTTCAGTCCGCAGGAGCGGAGGTGCAGAGCCGGTGGAGATTGCTTTCACACTGCTTGGGGAGCCCTTTGGTACTGGGGTAGGTGGCATTTATGTAGCTGCAGGGTGATTGTGAATTGGGACCATTGGCTCTGCGTCTCCATTTCATTTACACCAGTGGGACTCCACTGTCTTAAATGGAGTCACACCAGCATAACGTTGTCTACTCCGTTACACCAGTCAGTCCCAATGACTTTCATATTCTTAGGAAAAGGTTTGTGTGTGTTCCAATCATTGTAACAAGCTTTGCTCCCTTCCCTCTGACTTCTCAATTGAGTTCTGGGTGTTTTGCTTTATCAGAGCCTGTCTCCCAATTCAAACTAAGATGACAAATAAAACTTTAGGGTGAAATTCTGCTTTCAGACAGTCATACTCTGCTTCCTCCGAACTCAATGGGAGTGACATAGAATCACAGAATATCAGGGTTGGAAGGGACACAGGAGGTCAGCTAGTCCAAGTCCCTGCTCAAAGCAGGACCAATCCCCAACTAAATCATCCCAGCCAGGGCTTTGTCAAGCCTGACCTTAAAAACTTCTAAGGAAGGAGATTCTACCACCTCCCTAGGTAACGCATTCCAGTGTTTCACCACCCTCCTAGTGAAAAAGTTTTTCCTAATATCCAACCTAAACCTCCCCCACTGCAACTTGAGACCATTACTCCTTGTTCTGTCATCTTCACGTGCACATGTGAAGTAAGAGTTCACATGTAAGCAGGGCTGTCCTTACCCATACGCAAAGCACACAGCTGCATGGGGCACCAAATTTCCTGGTGCCCTGAGCAGTTGCATACTGCTCCAGCCCCTGCTCCGGCTCTTCTCTTCCCACCCCTGCTCCATCCCAGCCCTGCCCCCACACCCCTGAGCTCTGCAGCAGGACCGGGCCTGTGCTCACCGGTGGCGGGAAGTGCAGTGACCTAGCCCCAACCATGCTGCCGGTGAGTGCTGGGGGGTGGTTCCCGCCTAACCCCCAAGCCAGCCCCCCCTCAGAGGCTTCCCCCCCCGGGGGGGCTGCCTACGGCCCCAGAATTGCTAGGGACGGTCCTGCATGTTAGTTCATATGTTGATTCATACTGGTGGCATCCAAACCTGATCTCCCTTTTTTTTTTAATTAGATGCAACTTCTCTCCTGCTATCTATCATCTCAGGATCTCGTGCTATAGAGTGCTATTGTTATTAATCATGCCAACCCAGAATAGACAAACAGAAAAATGGATAATGATGGTGACAAAGAAACATATGATTAACAGGCTTTGGGCAGGAGTAGCCATCAAATAAAGGGCCAGACCCTCTCATCCTTAGCTCTCAGTGGGCCATGCTGTGTCCCTGCAGTGGGGGGTGGACTCCTGCTGCACTATGGAAGCGTTTTGGATGCTGTGCTACTGGGTCCCCCTCCCCCACCCTCTCTCCGGCCCCAGGCTGCAGGTGGGGAGCCCATGGAGGCACACAGGGTGCATTGACCTCCCAGGCAGGTTCCCCTGCATCCTCCCAACCCTTTCCAGGTGCTTTCTGTGCTCCTAGGGGAGGTGGCTGGGGGTGGGCACCTGGAGGCAGGGTTTGCCTTAAAAAGGACAGCTTCTTTAGGCAATAACTAACGGAAAGTGAAACCTGCATTCACTTTCTTTGAAACTAAAGGTAATTTTTGCACTTGTAGAGAGCCAGCCCCTTTCACCAAAGGGCCTTGGAGCCCTTTATAAAGGCAGGTGGTATTATTTCCAATTTACAGAAGGGGAAACTGAGACACGGGAAAACAAAGTGATTTGCCCAAGGTCATAGTGCAGGTGAGTGGCAGAGCTGGGAGTAGAACCCAGGTCTCCTGAGTTCCACTCCTCATCCCCTGGCCATTACTGTTCAGCTGAACTCAATGATGTGTGAAGCAGGCCAAGTGTATATGTAGAGAAGCCCAGCGCTGTGCGAGCACTGTCGTGAGTCACAGGCATCTGGCATACCTAGACAATGCTAATTAATCACTACCATCTGGAGTGGTGGCTTGCCTGCAGTAGCATGCTGTCTTCAGCATCATTTGGAAATCCCTGTTTGCTGCCAGGACGTCGTTCACTCTGAAAAGTCAACATCCTGATGTGAAAATCCCTGTGCTGCTTAGAGTTTCTCAGTCACGCAGCACTCTGATAGGCATGCATCTCCATTCAGGCAGACCTGGACTTTGCATTCATACACTGCATGCAAAATGTGTATCCAGAGACTGGTCAGATGCCTGCTTTTATGTCCATTTTCAGCACTTGTTTCAGTTACAGATTCCACCTCTGGCAACATCCTTCAGCAGCTCTCAGAGTTACTGATGCTCTAAGAGCAGGGATATCTTCCAATTGATACATGCCACGTGACTTTCCAGTTTAATCAAAGCCTAAGGATCTCCCTACAGTCAGCGAGAAAGGTTGGAGGATAGGTCACTTATGCCAAACAAGAATCCAGGGTGGGTGCTATAGAGTTTGGAGTTCAAAATGCCCCTCACTGGAGTTTTGTTCTGGTTCTGAGTTTTCATTCAGCTTGTGGGATGGTGGGGACTCCTTAGCTACACACGTACGTCACTCTCATCACTAGCATCTCTGCACTTCACATGGTTTCTGCCCTGGGGAGGCAGGGAAGGATTACCCCCATTTTACAGCTGGGGAACTCAGGGTCAGAAGATGTGATGACTTGCTTAGGTTCACACAGGAAGTTTGGGGTGGAGCCAGGTCTTGAGTCTCCCAGTCCAGTGCCTTAACTGCTAGCCCATCCTTTCCTCCAACTTTATGCCTGATGTGCTTATCTTTGATGCCATCTTGCTGAATGACAGGCTGCCACTTGGTCTCATTCCCTCCTGGGATCACCATTCTTGTGCTCTGTTGTGCTGTAGATTCTGTGTGTGCCACTTTGTCACAGATTTTTAAAGGTATTTAGTGCTGGGGGGGGGGTCACTGGGTGAGTTACTGAGGCAGGTGCAGGTGGATGCCAGTGCAGGGCTAGCTGGTGACAGCAGGCTGGAAGCCTGGCCAGTCTGTAACACCACAAGGCACAGAGAGAGTTCCCAGCCGAGTGGTGATGTTCCACTGGCTGGCTGCTCTTCCTGCGGGATTAAATAGCTGTCCATGGGCATCATCTGACCCGGTCCTTGCTCATGGATTGGTTGCTGCAGCATGCCTGAAGGATGAGTCAGTTCAGGCCCCAGCTGAAGGACGAAGCATTGGAGGCTCTGACTGAGGGCTGACCTCACATGTAGGCATTGCTGCACTCAGTGCTGCAATTTCTAACTGATTTAGGAGCCTAAATCTCCTTTTCAAAAGTGATTTTGGGCACGTCTTGTCCTTGAGATTTAGGCTCCTGAATTAGTTCGGCATTGCAATGCTGAGTATACTTACTCACATGAGTCATCACCATCAACTCTAGTGGGATTACTGGTGTGAGTAAATACTACCTCCCCACAGTGATTAAAGGTCCTGTATCTGTGAAGCCTGAGTAACCCCCTCTCTGCACCCCCGTCAGTGTGTAGTACACCCTCCCCTGTTCCCGATTCACAGAAGATGTGAGTGCTACAGCCCCCAACTACAAAGCCGGGTTTTTAGGCCCAGCTATCGACTCATGCTGTCAGCTCTGCTCTGAGGGGTCCCCATTCAAACCTTGGTGCATTGGCTAACCTGGGGGCTGTTACACAGCTCAGTGTGTACCTTCCGGTATGCTGCAGATGGGAATGGCAGGGGTCCCTGTGTGTGACACTGCAGTGGGGACCAGAGGCAGGGGTGGAAGCTAGCAAACCTGGCACTAGGCAGCAGATACACTGGCTTACACAGAATTTATTACAGTTTGCCTCTCCCTCGATGTGGAGAGGAATATGCACAAAACCTTTGTTGACTGAGCTGAGATTTTTTCCCCAACGCTTCAAGAAAACTACGCTGTTTTAGATAAAAAATATAAAACAGATTTACTGACCACAGAAAGATTTTAACTGATTATAAGTAATAGCAAACAGATCAAAGATGGTTACCTAAGAAATAAACAAAATCGCCGCCTGTCTTATACAGACTAGATAGAATTTGAATCAAGCAGTGTCTCACGCTGTGAGATAGTACAAACAGCCTATCAAGCGTCTATATGCAGGCTAGAAATCCCGTTAGCCTAGGTCCAGCACTTTCCACAGTTCAGTCTTTGTTCCTCAGGTGTTTCCAGGTGTTCTTTTGTGTGGGGAGTGGGCCCTGTGGTGATGCCCCTGCCCCCTTATATAGTTTCTTCTATAGGGTGGGAGCCCCTTTGTTCCAAGCAAAGTTCCCAGCTCCGTTTGTGGAAAAATACAGGTACCAAAATGGAGTTCAGTGTCATGTGATCTAGTCACAAGCCGTTGCATGCTTCCGGTGAGTTCTGGCAGCCATTGTTCATAGACTGACTGAAGCATCCACAGGTGAGGATAAGCTCTTCATTGGTCCATTGTTTTTGCTGATGGGCACTGTCACTGTCTAGCTTCTTCATTATTGTACCTGAAAGGCTAGTGGTGGGTGTTTCCAACTTCACAGCATCTTTCAGTAACACGCTCCTAGCAAAACTTCATAACTTCACATACAATGACAGCACATACAATTCAACAGGATATTAATGTTCAACAGATCAAGACTTTTAGAATGATACCTCACAAGGCATGCTTTGTACAAAACATATTATAATCCTATGACAGTGGGGAATGTGGGGGTGCCAGGGTGTTGCTTTGGGGCACAGAGTGTCACAGCATGTATGCAGAACAAAGACAAATACTGTGAACTGCTTCTTTGAAGTAGCATTTTAAATGCCTTATTTTATCTTTATTCTCCCCCTTTCCTGCCTCCTCCCCCCAAAGCCCAATGGCAGAAAAGGCCTGGAGGCATTTAACTACACTACAGGAAAATGGACTGCAAATTGTGGTGGTTTGCATCAAAGTTGAGTTTTTTTTATTGTAGGAGCACAGAAAGTCATCTAAATCCCCCTCAATATTTGCTGTTTGAAAAATAGCTGACTAATTTCAAACAGGTGTATTTAGACTGTAAAGTCTAAGGGTATGTCCTCAGGGTCTGGTACTTGGATTGTAAGCTCTTTGAGGCAGGAACCATCTCTTGGTTCTATATTTATGCCATGCCTAGCACACCATAGGCACTATTATAATACAAATTAATAACAATAAACTATTATAAAATGGGCTTCTGGTGTGAGATCTAAGATGACAAATTTGAAATGGGAGTAAGTGGGACAGCTAAGTTACAAGAGAGAAAGGATGGGCCAATGGTTTGGGCCCTAGCCTGGGCCATGGGAGACCTGTGTTCAATTTCTTGCTCTGCTATAGACTGTTCGTGTGACCCATTTAGCTCCTCCATACCTTAGTTCTCTGTCTGTGAAATGGGGACGATAGCTCTGGCGTTAAGAGGATAAATACATTACAAAGATTCAGGTGCTCAGATACTATGGTTAAGGGGGTGAAAGGAGTACCTACAATAGTTCAGAAAACATTGTTTATCATTGAAAACAACGCACACAAACTGTATTCAATTCTTAATAACAGTGACTCTAGAAACCCCATTCCTATAGCCATAGCTTTAGTCTTCTCCTAACTATTGTTTCCTGTATAAAATGGACATCGTTGACCAAAAATGCCATTCTTAGACGATCTGCTTAACTCTTTCTGTTCTGGGAAGTACTTGTGCCGTAGCTTGTGTGTGGACAGGCATCCATTTCACTTTGAGGGTGCAGCTGCTATTGAGGTATTATTAATCTCCAGCATGACTGCGATGGTGGCTACGTTGGCTGACACACCAGGAATTGAACTGGGGTCTTCCAGAGTTAAAAGCATGAGGTGCTACATCTTGAGCTCAAGAGTCTAGGCTCGGTAGCTGTGGGCTGTTGAAGAACTCATGTCCTCAGCAGATTGGCACAGAAGGGGACACGCTCACCAGTGGGTTATAATTGCTCTGTCTTTTCTTCCTGGACCCACAGTGACTAGGTTCCAATATGGATTTTGTTGTGCTGAGGATATCTAGTGAAGGAGCTTGGAGGATCCCCTGCATGTAGATCCCCAAGGTCATGTAATGCCACCTCCACAGTCCTTGGTCTCAGGCCACGTCAACTCTTCTGTGGCTTCTTTTCTTGCTGAGAACTTACCCTCAATGCCTTAAGAGTTTGGGGTGCATTCAATTCCCTATGGAGCCATGACAGCAGGGAGCCCACAGAACCACTGATTAGAGGCAGGGAGCTGTCCTGGAGTGGGATTCTTGGGAACTCCTCCTTTCACCAGATATTCTCCAACATGGTATTTCCTCTAGAAAGGGTTAACCTAGGTTCTCAAGGTAGTTTTGCATGGTAGACAGCCAGATCATGCTTCTGTCACAAGATTAAATAACCTGTGAATGACCATCACTTTTGGATCCATAAACTATATTAAGCTAGCTGTTTGCCCAAAAATTCAAGTTACGTTTGGTTTGAGAGAGAGCAATTCTCTGTAAAATTTTGTAAGAACCAAGATATTTTTTCTGATATTACTGCGCTTCATAGAAGCAGATCACACATTACAAGCAAACAATTTACTTTTGTTAAGGTAAACATTGAGATGGATCCCAGGGTGAAATAAACATGAAATTGGTTTGTATATTATCATACATATTCTAAATGTTTGCACCACCAACATCTAGACATTTCTGGCCATGAATTTCCTAAGTGTAACCATTTAAAAATATTCTAAAGGGGATTTGAAGTTTGGGACCCAAGGGAAAAAAAAAAAACTTACCCTAAATGAGCCAGTTTGGAAAAGAGATTTGCCCATGGAATAAACAATGCATCTGAGTCCAGAAACAACTGTAGCCATAAAAAGAAAAGACCAAGCCTGGCCCCAGACTATGTAATAACTGTTTGCAAGGCAGAAATAATAATTTATAATGCACACAGCTGTGTAAGCCCTCAGCAGAATCAATGATGGAACATTTTATTTTGTGCATCACCTGGGAATTGCATGTCTTCCCAAAGCTTGCACAGAAGAGATACAAGAGGTCTGGTTAAAGCTTATAGGCAGGGTGGCTTCCAATAGCAAATAGTAAACCAATGATGTCAACAAATGACAGGAAATCCACACTTTGGCTCCTTATTCCTCCATGGCTGTCCCTACATCCTGTCTCTGGGGTGTGTATGTAGCAGTACTTACAATTATGAACCACTGTGTTCACACAGTTGCAGAGATCCTCTTTAAAGTGACTGATTTGGGGGATGTTTCGGTGCTTAATACAGACATTCTCATTCTTCTTAAAAATATAAACAACTCTTCACCAGCTGTGCTCACAGAGTGAATCCGAAGATCGAAATCGTTCCATCTGTTGCAGTAGGACGGAGGAAATAGAATTTTTTAATAGTCATATTTCTGTTGCATTTACTATCCATTATATTGCACATTAATATCTGCATGTCATATGGGATTTCTATTGTAGCAGCTGCCAAATGCCAACATTCCTATTTTACATCATCTTTCTAGATTTTCTTGGCCTGTGTTGCACTTTAACAAATTCACAGGTTGAGCTCTGGCGACAGAAGCTTTTGCTGAAAGCCTTTTGAACATGCAAAGCATTTTTGTAAGTGCTAAGCATTGATGTCAGCTGTGTGTGTGTCCCCAGCTGGGATCAGGACCCTATTGTGCTAGGTGCTGTGGAAACACGCACACAGAGAGAGAAAGAGTTCCTGCCTTCAAATTCCTTACAATAGACAAGACAGTGATGGTTCTCAGGGTACCCAGGTCTCTGAATCACCTTATATATTCCCCCCCACCCCCCCCGGGTCTTCAGCAAGAAAGAGACTTAGTTGTGCTTAACTGGGTATCAGCTCCCTGACACTGCCAGCTTGTTAGCACCCAAACAATATCCTTTGGGTTCTGCCAGCCTTTACTTTGCCTTGCAAGTTAACAATAGGTACATTCCAATCCCTGAGCCCCTTTGAAGCCTCCCCCAGTAGTGTTTAGCTCCTTATCCACTGGTCACTCAAGGTAATAGCCGATCTGCTATCCCCAAAGGGACAGTGAACATACCAGCTTGAATGGTTCAGATCAGGGTCAGCTCCTGGCACAGTACTGCAGCACTGAGATATACTTATAGTGAAAACAATCCTAAGTTTATTACCAAAGCTCAAGATTCAGAAGACGTAACCCCTTCGTTTTCATTATCTTCCATATAAGCTTTCTAGTGACTAAATTTAACTTTAACAGGCTAACCTCCTGTCTAATCCTAAAAACATGAATGATGTAAACTGCTAGGCATAGAAAGGATGGTCCTTGCCATATTTAATGGAGGTGAATGCCTTTACATATAAACCACGTAACTTGCTTTTAAAGACGAGGATCATGTTTTGCAGTCTCAAAACATCACTAAAGATAAGTAGATTTTCCAGCGGATATTGATTAAAACAAGATGAACGAGTGCAAATGTTCTTCTTCACTGCCAGTTTAACATGAAGATAATTTTATTCAATATTCCATTGTAATCAATTCCCATTTTCCCTAGTGCATGTTTGGGAAAAGCAGGCAATACTGTAATACAGTAATTAGCAATATTTGCCTTTACTACATGTGAATAAGATTAATATACCGGAGTGTTCAACCTAATTGATCTATTATGTGATAGGGACTCACAACCACACTGCAAATTACAGTTTAACCCCCCAAAGGGATAGATTTGTTTAGAAAATGTGCAAGTCTTTACGAGATAAAATTAATAGAACTGACATTGACCTACATCTGCAGCGTTAACAACTGTGCCAGTGGATTTTGCTGCTTTAGTGCGCCACTAAGAACTCTGTGCATTTAGAAAGGCGAGAGTTTGTGATGACAGCATTGGAAGAATGGTGAACAGAAAGCATGACATTATTGCGAGCCAGGTTTCCTGGTTTAAAAAGTGATCATCACAGGGTCTTAAAATTGCTATTCCATGTGGGAGTGTTTAAAGAAATCATCCATGCAGCACATTTAGAACATAATGGCTCTGTGGGAAAAAATGTAAATCAGGTTTTTCTATTAATGAAAATGGCTTATTATGGTTCTAATGACCCATTTTTCAGTCTTCACCAGAAAGTAATTACCAGTTAGATAGTGCTTTGGGCTTTGTGCGGGCTCTTGTAATTCCTGAGGTCCGTCGCAGAGGAGAAAGATCTGCCCCTTGCTTTGTGGGTGTCCCCAGCTTAGTGACTTGCCTGTGGCAGACAGGGTGCAGTGGGGAGCTGACACAGGCCTCTGGAAGCTGTGTGTGTGCGCCTCCAGCTCCTCTGCTTGGATGGGTATTTTGGGGCAGGGGGAGCTGTGAAAGGGCAAACCAGCCTTGAGGCAGGAATCTGCTGTTGCTGCTCCATGACCTCGAGTGGAGGAGTACACCCCATCCCGTACCCAGGTTCCAGTTGGTATCCCCTGTGCACGACACCATGATGTAGATTATTAGGGTTGGAATAACACCTGGAGACCCCAGCATAGAGTAGGGCCCATTAAGTCCTGTATAAACACACCAGGGAGAGAGAGCCCCTGTACCAAAGAGTTTATAACCTAAACAGATACAATGTGGAAGGGGAAATAGAAGCTCAGAGAGATGACATGACTTGGCCAAGGTCATGCAGCAGAGCTTGGAATAGAACCTGGAACCTCTGAACTCCCTGGGTGCCGGATCAGACTGTGCCTCCTATGTTATGTTGAGTTATCTCCAGAAACTAAGATTTGGCCCTACACAACAGAAACCTTTTAAGGGGCCCTTAGCATTTAGAGTATATTCAAGCATTAACTGCTGCATGCAGAACAGGGCTGTGTGACTGTGGATGGTCACATGAGTGGTGTGACTGCTCCTGGAATAGTGTGTCCCGTTCTGGTGTTCACAGTTCAAGAAGGATGCTGAAAAATTGGGCAGGGTTCAGAGAAGACTCACAAAAAGGATTAAAGAACTCGAAAACAGGCTTTACCATGAGACTCAAGGGGCTCAATGTGTTTATCTTAACAAAGAGAAGGTTAAGGGGTGACTTGATCAGTCTGTAAATACCTACAGGGGAAACAGAAATAACACAAAGCAATGGCTAGAAGTTGAAACTATACAATTCAGACTAGAAATATGGTGCAAATTTTTAACAGTGAGAATAATTAGTCATTGGGGCAATTTACCAAGGGCTGTGGTGGATTCTCTCTCACTTGAAACTCTTAAATCAAAATGGGATGTTTTTCTGAAAGCTGTGCTCTAGTTCAATCACAGCTATTAGACTTAGAGCAGGAGTTAATTGAGGAAAATCCCATGGCCGGTGTTATACAGGAGGTCAGAGTACATGATCACAATAGTCTCTGCTGGCCTTAACATCTACTAATCTGGAGCATGTTTTTCTTAAAACACTGGGAAGACTAATGTGTCCGACCTCCTTAACTGTAATCATCTTCTGCCTGAGTTGCCTTTACCTCCTCCCTTCCTGGAGTCTTTGCAGAGCAGGTGGCTGGCCCATTCCCCAAGTCCCTGGCTTCTGGAAAGTTGACAGGTTGGATTCTCCCCCAGTCCAAGAAAGAGCCTTCTGGGGAGCTGTCAGCTCCTCCTCCCCTCCATACTGCAGCCATGGGGCAGGAGACAGTACTGCTCCCATTGCTTTTTATTGCTTAGTCAGGGATCAGAGATGCCCCAAAGTACCCTGTGGTAGTGGGTGGGTTTTCCCTATTACCCTTAACATGAGTAGAGAAAAGAGGGGTTGTGTAGGAAGGGGATAGGATCCTGGTGATGCTTGGGCAATGTAGGAAAGTTCCCAGTGCCTGCGGAGGGAATGGTGGAGACACACCATTGAGTTTTGGGTGGATTCATTCCAGTTTTGTTCAAAGTTTTGGTGTCCATATGAACCCAAAGCTCCAAATGAAACCTGCAAACCATTGTGTCTTCAGCTTCTGATTTGGGTTTGCTAGGCTAGCTGGACTGTGACCAGTCTGTTTCACGCAACCTGAGCTATGAGGCTTTCTCTGCTGATTTGTGTTAATTGTTGCAGCTTACGCATTTGAAGGGAGACTCTCAGAGGGAAGCAAATGTGATAGTTGCAGTCATTCAGGTATTTGTATATAAATGGGAACTTTCTTCCTCACAACTGCAGTTTATATTAGAAAGTCAGGTCTTGTGTGGCCTTGAAGGTTCTCTGGCAACTGCAAAAGCTAGTGAAATGAACACAACAAATGGCTAAAAACTGAACAACTGAGGGGATTTTTAATCAGTCTGTCTAAAGCGGCCCTTTTAATTTATTAACCTATATTTAATTCTAAGGCCCAACAAATGCTTGAAAGAGAGGGTATCTTTAAATATTCAACATCCTTAGCCTTTCTTTTAATTTGGAAGAACTCATACATCTTAGACCTTCTCAAAAAGTACTCCACAAAACTAGGAAGAGACCAAACATGAAATTCCTCATATTGCTGAAGTGAAGGGGGAGAGAAAAAGGAGAAAAAACAAGCTTTTCTGGAGGAAATAAAAGACTCTCAGGCTTCCTTTATGCATCATAAAGAAGCATAAAAGGGACACACATCAATTTTATAAAAATCCTTTGCAGGTCACCTTTAAGGGAAATAATTTAATGGCATTCAATGCCACGCATTGTAAATTTTGTCAGAAATACAGAGAAACACGGCTTTTTGTAAAAAATTTTTGAAGTGAAAGTGGTTCACAAGGTATACTGGGGAGATGATTCCATGCTTATAGCTGTATGATATGTCAGAGTCTGGTAAGCTCAAAGAAGATTGTCTTTATTGTGTTTTCCTTTTCATCTCACAAAGTTTGAGCCCCTGTGTTCCTATTATTTTCCCTTCCCGTGTTAGTAAGAAGCACATTCTAAACAATGGTGTTCTTTTTGATACATTACATAATAAAGGAGTGCTGACTTGAGAAGAACAGTGGATCACAACTGTCTGCAGATAGGCATAGGAGACGCTAATCCTTTTGGCATGACATTGTCTAAGTCATTCCCATGCGGCTGTTTGTTGGCAACAGCTCCCCTCAAAATTGTTGTTCTTTTTTTAACATAAAGACTGCGAGGAAGCTTCCCTTGACAGCCCACCTGTGACTTATTTTTGTTGCAGCTTGTTAGGAATAGTTCTTTAGAAGATAAGACTCATAGACTTTAAGGCCAGAAGGGACCATCATGATGATCTAGTCTGATCGCCTGCACGTTGCAGGTCACAGGACCTCACCCACCCACTCCTGCTATAGGCCCATTACCTCTGGATGAGTCACTGAAGTCCTTGATTTAAAGACTTCATTTACTGTAGCTCAAATTAGCAAGTGACCCATGCCCCACGGTACAGGGGAAGGCAAAAAAAATCCAGGGTCTCTGCCAGTCTGACCTGGGGGAAAAAAATTTCCTGACCCCAAATATGGTGATCAATTAGATCCTGAACATGTGGGTGAGGCCCCTGGGAAAGAATTCTCTGTAGTAACTCAGAGCCCTCCCCATCTGGTGTCCCGTCTCTGGCCATGAAGATACTTTTATTTCAGGTAAAAGAACCACCCCCGCCCCCCCCCGCAAGCCTGCCCAGGATAAATTTTGTACTTTGTTGTAGGCCTTGTCTGCATTGCTAAAAAAGGTGCATTTTTTTTTATCTCAGGGTAGCTAACACACGTGTGCTATCCTGAGGTAAACGCACAGTGAAGACAAGGTACACTTGAGTTTTGCTGCAAGGTCAACTTGCTGACGTCAGCGCGATACCGCTGCCCGGGGCTCACCTTTGTGAAACTATCTTGTGGTAAAACTACAGATGTTCACTGTGTCTTTTTGCCTTGGAATAGCTCCTGTGTATAGGTTACTTTGAGGTAAAAATACACCATTTTTAGCAGTGACGACAAGGCCTTGGTCTATGGAATGCACAACTTGAATGCACCCTACCCATTTCTCACATTAGACTGTAGCTTCTCGGCCTCAAAAATAAGTCTTTTTTGTGTATGTGCATGTGCGAGAGGAGAGAGAGAGTAGGGCCGGGCTTTCAGCATACCTATCTGAGAGAAGAGAAGGGAGGTGCAAATGTTTGTGCAACTGAGTTTTACTGGCAAAGATGTTCACAGAAAGCAAATATCAACGTCACATGCATGAGGGAACTGAACATTAATTTATAAGTGCATCTATTTGTACCAGCGGTGCTTGTTAACTCACCCAGCCAAGGAAAAGAGGCAGTACCATGTGGCTCCTCTGACTACTCGCAGCTAAGCCAGAGCTTGAATTGCAAATGTTCATAATCAACACATGGAGTAAAAACAAACAAACAAAAATCCCAAAACAAAAACCTAAGCGACGTGAATTGAATATATCAGGAGAACAAATACTTTTGCAGAAATCTCTGCTTGTGAATAATGCCCAAGTGCACACAAAAAAGGACAAAATCTACTTAATTGCAACTTATTCTAATGTATAATACTTAATAATTCATCAGATACTTCAGTCAGTACTGGTAATATTGCAAATATGTCTAGTTCTCTTGTAAATTGTTCTAAGCATCAACAGCACTATCCATTACTGTATTTTGAAAGGAGATCATGCTAATGGCCGTATTCTGTCTTGAGATCAGCACTGTGTATCTCTGAGAAATGGAATGAATTATATGGTTGAGGGGCTGTCAGCAGTTCCTGCACTTCATGCATGATCTCACGACATTTTGCCATCCACAGATCTTCCATGTATATGACGGCAGATCCCCCAAAAGGTGTTTTTTTATGATAAAAAATGGGCTTCTGGCATCAAGCCTGGAGCACTGATTCATGCTACCATCAGAAACAGGTATGTGTGTCAAAGCTTCTTTTAGCAAATAAATTACTTCTGACCTTAACTGGAATATCTTATGTCTTACATGCTTGAGGTGGCTTAGATGTGTATCCAATAGGGAAAGCTGTCTGGATACATGTGTTTTCACAAAGCTTTCACCTAAATCAGAGACCCATATACAAAACTGAGTAGTGGGGGACCAGTGTGCATTTGTCACTTCCTGTAGGAATTTGGATCTGTAATAAATCAGTGCCTGGATTGTACATAACTGTCTGCAGTTCTGTCATTTAATGATATTCTTCATTTAATAAATAAGTGTATTTTTGTGATTGAGTTTTTATTGTTTTTCGTATTTAAAATAATGAAAAGTACAAAAAGGTGAATGATATATAGCTTGTATGTGTTTCTGAACACTGCATGCTTCTTGGGAACTCCAATACCATTATGTAATTATACAATTTTTCAACTTATCAAAGCGGCAAGACCAGACAATACAAAACACGCCAATACTACAAAGACATACCGTGTTAGAGTGGGGGTTACAATAATGAAATAGACAAAGATATACATAAATAAAGAGCAAAGCAATGGGACAGACAGGGGAGGGAAAAGGAGGGGAGGGTTAGATTTTTAGATAAAAAAGTTTCTCTAAATGTATCTAAAACGGGGCCCAAATTTTTTCAACATCATATAATTGACCTCTCCGACAATAAGCTATTCTTTCTTTGACTGCTCATTTAGACATGTCCAAATACCACTGCTCTATTCTGAGCTCAAGCTCACTCGTCCATTTTTCTAAAATCATGTTCTTGGTGATCTTTGCAGTCCTAATTGGTGTATTTTTAATAAAAGGTTAATATTAAAAGTTAAAATTTTCATTCATTTTACTCAACTGTCTCAGAAAACTATGTGAAAGAACACAACTGAATGGAAATGTTTGTATGGAACACGTTCTATCAATCTATGACACTAAATAGCATTGCGTTGCTATTTTTTTCTTGCAACATTCAGAAACAGGATGAGTCTATTGGGTAAAATGTTGCATGTATTTTCAGATTGTGCATATGTTTGTTCAGAGGGCTGGACCCTGACTCTGGTTCTTTCAGCATGTAATACCAGTTACGCTTGCTAAGTTGACTTAACGCTATGCCTGGTGAGCAAATATTTAGGAAGCCCAGGTTAGACAGTCTGGTGCATATAATAACTAGGAAAGTGCTTAAGGTGTACAGTTCAATGTGTGGGTTAAATGTTGATTGCAGTTGTTAGAGATATAGACATGCAAGGGCTGCTTCCACTGGCTCTCTCCAGACAGGTCCACTAAAATCAAATGGTAAGATATGAGTTGATTTCTGCTTTTCTTATTTTAGAATAGAGAGACTTGCTGGAGTTTTTAAAAATCACTATTCTCTTGTTGTTCCTCCCCAAAGGGCAAAATTTCACTTGTAAGACTGTACATACAACCGCAAGATGTACAGTTTCATAGCACTCATAATTTTGTTCAGCAATTTTGTTTCAGCTATTTTGAAAATGAAGCATTAATGACAAGATTGAAAAATACTTTAAATTCTTTTTGATAACTTCAAAAATGTTTTCAGTAGCAACTGAGTCGTCAGAAAATATTTACATAAGTGCATCTGTGAACCTTGCTGCGATATCTCAAGATCTGGAGCAGTTTTGTCACTTCCTTACAAATAGCTGTGAGCGATCTATTATGTAAAAAGGTTCAGTTTAATTTAACAGGAAGCCTTACGTTTTTTTCCAAATGCCATGTTTACAAGATTTTTCTTTTCTTTTTTTTTTTTTTCTTGAACTGTTTGCAAGGCTCGTTCTGTGACTTTTATAAGGAAGCATATAAAAAAAGAGAGACATAAAATGAATCTGCAATTTGTGAATGCTTCCTCTATCATACTAACCAAAATGCTGAGATCCTTCAGAGCAGTTAATCCAAGGTGTTAAAAAAAAAAAAAGTCTAGGGTTGACTAAGTCGCTGAGATAGTACCTTACTCCACTGAAAGCAATGGGAATGCTCCTGGAGTAAGGGACAACTCAATGTGAGTGAGGCAGAATCTGGCCCTCAGTTTTCACTTGCCCTTTCTCGGAGAGGATGAGCTTGTGATGAAAGCACTGAATGAGGACTTGAGAGATCTAGGCTCAAATTCCCAGCTCTGCCACAGACTTCCTGTGTGACCTCGGGTAAGTTACTTAACCACACTGTGCCTCAGTTCCTCGTTTGTGAAATGGAGATAATACCTTGCTCCCACTCTGCCTTTTCTCTGTAGATTGGGGCAGGGACTGTCTCTTAATATGAATGTCTACAACACCAGGTACACTGGGGTCCTCATCTCACTTGCAACCTCATGGTACTTCTGTATTACAATAATAATAATCAGACAAACACCCACTGACTTTAATGTGATTTTTGCCTATGTATGAACATTGGGATTTCACTGATTCCTTCTATGCAGAGGACTCCTTGTTTAAAGGGCTGCTAAACTAGCACCTATTGAACTAGATTGGTTTCCTAAAACTGATTTAGTTAGCTTGGTGCAAGTCTCTCTGTGTGGGCACGTTTTATTCTGAAATAAGTGGCTAAAGTGCAGAACCACTACCCAGGAACAGAACCACTAACCCAGGAACCTATCCTTGCAGCAAAGCCCGTTGCCAACTGTGTCCACATATCTATTCAGGGGACACCATCATAGGGCCTAATCACATCAGCCACACTATCAGAGGCTCGTTCACCTGCACATCTACCAATGGGATATATGCCATCATGTGCCAGCAGTGCCCTCTGCCAGGTACATTGGTCAAACTGGACAGTCTCTACGTAAAAGAATAAATGGACACAAATCAGACGTCAAGAATTATAACATTCAAAAACCAGTCGGAGAACACTTCAATCTCTTTGGTCACTCGATTACAGACCTAAAAGTGGCAATTCTTCAACAAAAAAATTTCAAAAACAGACTCCAATGAGAGACTGCTGAATTGGAATTAATTTGCAAACTGGATACAATTAACTTAGGCTTGAATAGAGACTGGGTGTGGATGGGTCATTACACAAACTCTTTCCCCATGTTTGTTTCCCCCCCCTCCACCCGCCTCTGTTCCTCAGATGTTCTTGTCAACTGCTGGAAATGGCCCACCTTGATTATCACTACAAAAAGTTCTCCCCTCCCGCCCCCCACTCTCCTGCTGGTAATAGCTCACCTTAAGTGATCACTGTCCTTACAGTGTGTATGGTAACACCTATTGTTTCATGTTCTCTATGTATATAAATCTCCCCACTGTATTTTCCACTGAATGCATCCGATGAAGTGAGCTGTAGTTCACGAAAGCTTATGCTCAAATAAATTGGTTAGTCTCTAAGGTGCCACAAGTCCTCCTTTTCTTTTTGCGAATACAGACTAACACGGCTGCTACTCTGAAACCTTGTAGTGAAGCTGTACCCCATGGGAATGCATACTTAGCAACACTGTGGGAATGTTTCTCTTCTCTCTCCTTATCTGCATTGACAGTGTAACTATCTATTCAGACATCTTTCTCCCTTAAGTGTAAAGCTAGAGACAATGATAATGGGAACAATTATTTTTTCCAGCATGGTGTCCCAGATCTGGCTTTTCCTGAGAGAATACAACCTTTAGTTCCTTCGATCCCCACCTTCTCAAACACTATATCACAAGTTACCAAGGAGATAGCCCAGGGAAATGAATAATCTTTGTTTCAAACTCCATGAAACGTAAAGAATCAGACGCTGATTTCCAGTTGATGATGAACTAAAATAATACAACAACAGAGAGACCAGGAAGTGGTGCAAAATTCTCCGGAGAGAGGTGATACATGGGGTCTGAACTTGCCTTTCTTGGCAGAAACTCCTGCTAATGTCAACGGGCATATTGGTTGAGTAAGGAGTGCAATCTCAGGATAGCGCTAAAGATGCTGACATTTGGGTAGCAGTTTGTGCACAAAGGGTGGAATGTTCAAAACAACACAGTAGAGTTACTTGAAAATGTTAACTGAAAAAGGTTCCTGGTGAAATACAGAGTTTTGCCAAAATAAAATCTTTTAGTGGGAAAATGTTAATTTGGACAAATGGTGGTGGGTTTTTTTTGTTTTGTTTGTTTTTGACAGGAAAAGTCACAACAGACACTTCTTTTCAAAGCGATACTTCAGAGCTTTGAAAATGTTTGTTTTTCATTTTGACCCTTTTGGAATTGAAAATTTTTGGATTTCCTGGTTCATGAAAATATTTGAAACTTAAACTTTTTGTCCCATTTTTCACGAGGAAATCAAACACTGAAATACTGAAATTCCCCGAGTGACAGAAATTCCCCAGCAGCTCTTGTGTTCAGCACTGATCCGACTCCCACTGAAGTCACTGGGGTGGTTACCAGGTTTAGTTTTTTATCCCCAAATAATAATCGCCCCATCTTTCTCTACCCTACAAATAAGGAGCTGAAATAATTTGACCTTTCAACTCCTAGGGAACTCCTGGTGAGTGGAGGGACCATGCTATAAAGCACAGCTGGTCACAACTGGAATAGGTGAAATGCCTCAGTGGCAATAGCAAGAGGAACAGTACATTTTAAATCTTCTTTTGTACAAAATGTTCAGTGTAATGTTAGTTTCCAGTTCACTAGACACTCCCACCCCACTGTTTCCCAGGAACTGGGGTGGCAAATGTGATCCTCTATGCAGAACCCAGCCCCAAAGGGTCTTCGGTGTCCTATACATGCAGCAGCATTATGCAATGGCCAGCTTTGTTGGCAAGTTTAATAATTCAGGGCCCGACTCTGAAGTGCACCGCAGCTGCTTTATCCCACTCGGAAAATTGAAAGGGAATCCTTGGGTGCCACAGAGCCTGTGTTGCTGCTTTGCACCTCACCCCCCTGCCCATCCCCTGGGGTAGGGAGCTTCCCTGGCCACAAGACAGTTGAAACCAGTTTCAAGCCTGTTTCTTTCAAGGTGCAGAAAGAGCATCTGACAGCAGCACAATCTAGGCTGCAAACTTTTCCTTTAAAAAACAACGGAAGAGGATTGAGCAGCAATCAGAAAGCTGCTGAATTGTCCAGTCCTTTTCCAGCCCAGTAGATCAGTCCTGTTTGGCTAGATCATAATTAAAACCCCAAAATGTCTGAACTTCATTGCAATTTTTCAGTCTCTTCATCCTGGACCAATGTAACTGTTCTCCAGAGTACAACTTCCTGTCTTGCTTTCTTGATGTACTCAAGTCCTTTCCTAGCTAGTTTTTCTGTTTAGGCCTGGATTATCTTTTCTACAGGTACATACACTGGATGGCTGGATCTTTTTTAAGTTGCTCTATTAAGTCCTCTCTTCAGGTTATTTTTAGGTTTCTAAACTCTAATGCACTTCCATGCAACTCCCAAGGTGTCGCTCCCACCCTTTAGTCTTTGTTTTCCAATATTCCGGGGTTTTGTTTTTTTTGTTTTTTTTTTGTCTCCATAATATCTGCCCTGAGTCAGCATTTTAAAAAATAAAGCCAGTCAGTAGAGAGATAATTGAAAAGGGTTTTTTTCCCTCAAAAATACAACTGGCAAATTTATAAAGAGCTGATTAATCAAGAGATCTGGAAACTAAAATAATGTCCTTTTTAAACAAGAATTTTAAAACTTTCTTATTTTAAAAGTGACCAGTGATTCTGAGCGGCCAACCTGTGATGCTTAAATTATGAGCCACCTGACCCCTTAAAATCAGGCCACTTTTAAGATACCTCAAATTGGGCACTTAAACTTACTAGTCACTTCTGTAAATATGACAGGTTTCAGAGTAACAGCTGTGTTAGTCTGTATTCGCAAAAAGAAAAGGAGTACTTGTGGCACCTTAGAGACTAACCAATTTATTTGAGCATAAGCTTTCGTGAGCTACAGCTCACTTCATCGGATGCATACTGTGGAAAGTATAGAAGATCTTTTTATACACACAAAGCATGAAAAAATGGGTGTTTACCACTACAAAAGGTTTTCTCTCCCCCCACCCCACTCTCCTGCTGGTAATAGCTTATCTAAAGTGATCACTCTCCTTACAATGTGTATGATAATCAAGGTGGGCCATTTCCAGCACAAATCCAGGATTTAACAAGAACGTCGGGGGGGGGGGATAGGAAAAAACAAGGGAAAATAGGTTACCTTGCATAATGACTTAGCCACTCCCAGTCTCTATTCAAGCCTAAGTTAATTGTATCCAATTTGCAAATGAATTCCAATTCAACAGTCTCTCGCTGGAGTCTGGTTTTGAAGTTTTTTTGCTGTAATATCACAACTTTCATGTCTGTAATCGCATGACCAGAGAGATTGAAGTGTTCTCCTACTGGTTTATGAATGTTATAATTCTTGACATCTGATTTGTGTCCATTTATTCTTTTACGTAGAGACTGTCCAGTTTGACCAATGTACATGGCAGAGGGGCATTGTTGGCACATGATGGCATATATCACATTGGTGGATGTGCAGGTGAACAAGCCTCTGATAATGTGGCTGATATTAGGCCCTGTGATGGTGTCCCCTGAATAGATATGTTGGCACAGTTGGCAACGGGCTTTGTTGCAAGGATAGGTTCCTGGGTTAGTGGTTCTGTTGTGTGGTATGTGATTGCTGGTGAGTATTTGCTTCAGGTTGGGGGGCTGTCTGTAGGCAAGGACTGGACTGTCTCCCAAGATTTGTGAGAGTGTTGGGTCATCCTTCAGGATAGGTTGTAGATCATTAATAATGCTTTGGAGGGGTTTTAGTTGGGGGCTGAAGGTGACGGCTAGTGGCGTTCTGTTATTTTCTTTGTTAGGCCTGTCCTGTAGTAGGTGACTTCTGGGAACTCTTCTGGCTCTATCAATCTGTTTCTTCACTTCCGCAGGTGGGTATTATAGTTGTAAGAATGCTTGATAGAGATCTTTTAGGCGTTTGTCTCTGTCTGAGGGGTTGGAGCAAATGCGGTTGTATCGCAGAGCTTGGCTGTAGAATATGGATCGTGTGGTGTGGTCAGGGTGAAAGCTGGAGGCATGTGGGTAGGAATAGCGGTCAGTAGGTTTCCGGTATAGGGTGGTGTTTATGTGACCATTGTTTATTAGCACTGTAGTGTCCAGGAAGTGGATCTCTTGTGTGGACTGGACCAGGCTGAGGTTGATGGTGGGATGGAAATTGTTGAAATCATGGTGGAATTCCTCAAGGGCTTCTTTTCCATGGGTCCAGATGATGAAGATGTCATCAATATAGCGCAAGTAGAGTAGGGGAGTTAGGGGACGAGAGCTGAGGAAGCGTTGTTCTAAGTCAGCCATAAAAATGTTGGCATACTGTGGGGCCATGCAGGTACCCATAGCAGTGCCGCTGATTCAGGGGACACCATCACAGGGCCTTATAACATCAGCCACACTATCAGAGGCTCGTTCACCTGCACATCCACCAATGTGATATATGCCATCATGTGCCAGCAATGCCCCTCTGCCATGTACATTGGTCAAACTGGACAGTCTCTACATAAAAGAATAAATGGACACAAATCAGATGTCAAGAATTATAACATTCATAAACCAGTAGGAGAACACTTCAATCTCTCTGGTCACACGATTACAGACATGAAAGTTGTGATATTACAGCAAAAAAACTTCAAAACCAGACTCCAGCGAGAGACTGTTGAATTGGAATTCATTTGCAAATTGGATACAATTAACTTAGGCTTGAATAGAGACTGGGAGTGGCTAAGTCTTTATGCGAGGTAACCTATTTCCCCTTGTTTTTTCCTACCCCCCCCCCCCAGACGTTCTTGTTAAACCCTGGATTTGTGCTGGAAATGGCCCACCTTGATTATCATACACATTGTAAGGAGAGTGATCACTTTAGATAAGCTATTACCAGCAGGAGAGTGGGGTGGGGGGAGAGAAAACCTTTTGTAGTGGTAAACACCCATTTTTTCATGCTTTGTGTGTATAAAAAGATCTTCTACACTTTCCACAGTATGCATCCGATGAAGTGAGCTGTAGCTCACGAAAGCTTATGCTCAAATAAATTGGTTAGTCTCTAAGGTGCCACAAGTCCTCCTTTTCTGTAAATAGTGGCTGTAATTCATTTTGCAGAGGTTACTACTGGCGGTCTCAGTCGTGACTTGCTGTGGAGTACAATACCGCCCTGTGTGTTGCTGCTAACAGTTGCGGCTGGTGACCTTTCTGGAGATGAGGCACATATCACAAAACTGTTCTTTCCACCTCCGCCTCATGTATAACTGATAGATTTTTAAATTATACATTGGGCGGGGGTGGTCTTTATAGACTATTTTTAAATACGTGGTGAGGAATCGAAATGGATCTGTTTATAGAGAAGGAAGTGGAGTAATTCCAGAGTAAACAAGAATAGTATTAAAAATCCAGACACTTTTTTTCTCCTCATAGTCCTGGCGGCGGGGGGATCTTGGCTCTGCCCCACCAGGACTGCAGCTTTCCTTGCACTTGTGGTCATGCAGGGATCCCTCTACAGCTCTGCTGTCATGGCCCTGTTCCCTCTCTCACCACCCAGGAGTGTGGGAGCTGCCCCCAGAACTGTCAGCAGTGAGGTAGCCTCCATGGTGGCCAGGGGCTCGTCCTCCTCTTTGCAGCACCGGCTGGGGAGGGGGGTCTTTGCTCTGCCAGGCCAGGATGAATGACTGCAACAGCCTCCCCCACACCTTGCATCCCCGTGTCTTGGGGGGTGGGCCCATCAGCTGTGCAGGGACAACCCCCGCCCCCCAGTCTTGCTGTCAGTGCTGCAGCAAGGGTGTGTGTGTGTGTGTGTGTGTGAACCCTGCTGCCCTGATGTCAGAACTGGCCTCAATTGCTACAGTCATGCTGCGGCCTCGCCAAACCCTGGTTACCTCAGCAGCGCCTTCATAAAGTGACTCTGGGGCATGCTAAGTTGCCGTGGTAACAAGGCGGCTTCCTGAGGCACTATTACCTCCGCCACAATTTGCGCCTCAGCCGTGGCGCTGCATTTTCTGGCGTTGCGTTTTGCTGTGGAGACAGAGTGAGTAACGTGAAGATTTACATCAAACCTCGAGCGCTTCTTGTGGACTTATGTTAATTTAGTTAATATATACATGCTTAACTGTCCTTGAACATCTGTACCTATACTAAAAATTGTAGCGTCTGAATTCTTTGGTTTGGCTCTGCCACACTTGCCTGGGCTGTTGAGCTGCCCCGGCTGCTAATGAAACTTGACTATAATAATTTTTAAAGAGCGTATTTAAAATTAGATGTTGGTGTCTTCTCCGTGTTTTCCGAACTGGGAATGTTTCTTCAGATACAATTTATACAGTCCCTTGACTTGACCTTTTTGAGCTGAGCCTCCAGTTTTGGGCAACCAGGTTTTTGGTGCATTAAATATTTCATTTGCCCCAATACAGTTTTGAACAATCAGCCTTTTGTGCTTGCAGACTGAGCAGCCAGACGTGAGCACTCAGCCCAGATGGGGCTGGCCATTGGACACCAGTGACTTGGGTTACCTGGATGCTAGTAACTTAGAGGTGGAAGCCTTTGCATTACTAATTCCCTGAGATAGCCATTCCCCCTTGTGGCCCACAGTTCTTTGTAATTTAACCATTCATTTTGATTTTCTGAGGTAAATTCTTCCCCATTTGGTAGTAATTATGTAGTAATATGCAATTAAGCTTGGAGTTATGTGGACGTGTAAATGGGTTATCCCCAAAGAAGGCCCTGATATTTAAAAATGTGGATGTTTTATTTAGAATAACTTCAAATCAACAGAAAAATAAATAGTGATGAAAGTGTATTTTTTTTTTACCTGTAGCAATCATAAGATACATTTTTAGTGCTCCTGTTACTGGATGACTGCGAGTGCTAAAGAAATACCTATAAGTAGTAATGTTTAAAAAGCGAGGAAGGATGGATAAAGTATTAGGTTGGGTCTCAGGAGATCTGGATTCAGTTCCTTGCTCTGCCAGACTTCCTGTCAGACCTTTGGCATGTCACTTAAATCTCTCTGTGTCGTAGTTCCCCTTCTGTAAAATGGGAGCAATAATGCTTCCTTTCTCCCACCCTACCATCTAAATAGTGAAGACAAAATCTCTTAGTTCATGTATGTACTGTGCCTAGCCCAAGGGGGCCCTGATCTTTATGGTCAGACAAATAACAGTGACCTAAAAGGGATTTATATTTTTCATTTTCCTAGTGTATTGGAATTTTCAGATTCCTATAGTGAAAATGGAGAAATGTTTGAGTTTTTTCTCCCTTGGTCAGCTTCATGAAGGAACTTTTTGGCGAACGTCGATTTGAGAAGAGAAGTATGTTGGCTAAGTACGATGGTACAGTAGACAGGTTTTTCTGGACAGTCTCCTTAAGGATGCTGCCAAGATGACTTTTTAGTTTTGGAAGATCCTGATTCAGGTGCATTTTCCCCTGGGCACTGCATTGAGTACTTGTGCTGAATTTCAGGCCTTACGATGCCTACATTCTGAGTTTTGAAAGAACAACTTGAGCATTTTGGATTTCTGAGTAAAGTATTCTGATTATTATTATTATTTTATTTTTGCACACTAGCACAGAGGCAGCCTAAGGAACTAACAGGTTTTAGTAGCAATTGTTAAAATCAACCCATCGACTACAACATGTATTGCCAAATCACTGTGCCTTACCGAGATCAAATGTGGGATGCTTTATTTTTATAAATTGGGGTGAGGGGGGCAAGGGGAAAATGAGACTTGCTGTGTTAAATTGCACACAGTGTTGAAATAATGGTATATCTGGTGTAAATTGCACTTAGAAAAAGTGGGGAGTGTCAGCAGTTGGCTCCAAATGGGTGTCCTGCGTTAGGAAGCAGCGTTGAGCTGTGGGAATCATGCTATTTAATATTGTGAATTACAGCCAGCCAGCTGATATAGAACTGTTTAACACACCAGAAACACATGCCAACAAATTTAAAAGCTGTATGCAGGAAAAGCTTCCTTTCATCAGTCCAGTTTCTCACACCACAAGGACTTGTGCTGTGAACTCAGCACGATATGAAAAAGTACCAATGACTTTGATCTGTTTTCTGTCCAGAACGATGGAAAATCATTAGCTTCTCCTTGCAATTCAGAATAAGGTTCTCTGGCTATAAGCAAGCGAACTTTTGTGAACATGTATTTTGGACTGTATTAGACAATTTATTCCAACTGCTGTTTATCAAGTTACCAGAAACTTTTGAGCATTCTACTAGTCTGAGGCTATAGTGAAAAATAATGGGATGAAATGAATAGAGGAAAAATTTTAGATGCATCAGAAAAAGTTCTTGATAGAAAAATCTTAGGCTGTGGAATAGCTTCTCAAGGGACCATAGGAATTGCCAGACTGGCTCAGATGCAAGGTCTATTTAGCCCAGTATCCTGTCTTGGGACAGAGGCCAGTACCAGATGCTTATGAGAGAGATGTGAGACCCCCCCCCCCCCGGCCCCCCACAGGCAGATGTGGGATAATATGCACTCTACATTAGCTCCCATCTTGGTCTCTGATAGTTAGAGATCATCTTAAGCCCTGAAGCCTGAGGTTTAATATCCTTCCAAAACATTTTATAATGAATGATGACAACTCTGGATATTCTTGTTATCCCTATAAATGTCCAATCCCTTTGGGAAAGGATGGAGTCCCCACTGTATGAGATGTTTTAAAGCTATTCTGAGCAAAATACAAGTAAACATACAATAGAGCATAATTCTTTCACTGGAAAGAAGTATATTGAATGATCTAATAGATCTCCCTTTCCATGATTTTGTGGTAATCTCTCTGGTCCAAATTTTTAGCTGTTAAGACATCTTCTAAATCTGCATATATATTTTTCATAAACTAAGTAGCTGGACTCCTGACAGCCTGATCTGTGCTCACAAATGCAGTAACTGTGCATGCAGCCTTTTTGAAAACGTGGTCAGGTATGTGATTTCAGCCTGCAATGAACAAAGTGTGGCTGCTGTTCGGGCATATATATGTATGAAATTATGAAATATGTGCCATTATGCAGTCTAGTTGGAAATGTATGTTGCAGGTGTAGACTCTAATAAAGTACCCTTCGAATAATTGTTCTATTATGGAAAAAAAATTCCATCGCATCCCAAACCTCCATGAGCAGCCATTAGACTGTACTTTTGCTATCATGCATAGAGTAATTCTAGCCAAGATACAAGATTTAGCAGATGTTTAGGAAAAGGTTCCATTTTTCTTGCCATAAGCACATGTGGAGCTGTCAAGAGCCTAGTAAAGATTTTACAAGTTTTATAAGTCATAAGACATAGTTTATAGAGCTTGGGAAAGAATTTAACGTGTCATCATGATCTTGGAAGTTGTTTCTTTAAACTATACATTTTTATTTGTCTTTTAACAAAAACGTTATAGGTTTGTGAGCACTGGAACAAGAAAAGCTAAATATCCTTTGTACATATTGATTCTCTACTTCTCTGGACTCTCTTAAGTACCTTAATGTCTGCTTGTAAGAGTTCTTACATAGTTGTACTTCCTTTAAGGGATGAAACTACTACCAAGCTGAATCAGCACTTCTAAGCAAAATGGATTTGGTTTAACTTTCCGTTAAGGAACGTTCTATACCAAATCTCTTCTAGAATTATGCAAATGAATGCAGGGAACCCAATTTATTAAAATACATTAGGTGCTAAAAGTAATATTTTTATGATAGAAATTTAAGAAGGAATTTGTGGAGCACTTAAACACAAAAATCATCAGTCTTGCAGCATGATGTGAGGGAGATATGAGGCATGATGGAAAAAGAAATCTAATTCAGGCAGAAGAAGGCAGCCATAGAACCAAGTGCTGCTTACACTTCTCACCAAGCATAATGCTTACTACTGTGACTCACAGGGATTATTCACAGTAGTGAGCCTCTGCAAGATTTGGTCCATAGACCATTGTACTGTGTAAAGTACCTGATGGCCATTGGCCATAATTCTGTAGCTATGTCCTTTCACATTGAAAGTCTGTTGATCTGTTTAAGTCATTTGAAGTTCACTGCTGGAGTCACTCATGGGAGAACTGCACGAATGACTGCACTTTCCATCAATGTTATTGCTGTGGATGGCCTGGCATCGGAGCTATAACAAGTCTCAATAATTCAGGTGTGAAGTGAAAGGAAAACTGTTAGTGATGGAACGTGCAGTGCATTGTACGTTAGACTGAAAAGAACTATCATAAACACATAATGATACCTAGCATTTACACTCTTAAAAACACTTTAGTAACATTGCCTGACCTCCCAGAACTCCACAGAAATAACAGTAAGTAGCATAGTCTCTTTCAGACCATGACTCCCCCAGAATTATAGAAAGGGATGAGACTTGTACTACCAACTGAAATGCACTTTCTCCAGCAGCATGGGTGAGAACCACCGCACCATTTGCTCAGCAAAGAGAGGGCCCTCTCAAAAGCCATTAGCTGTGACAGGGTCAGAAAGACAGAAAAGGTAGAGTTAAGAGCTGATAAAGATGTGTCTAACCCAGGATACACTTCTGTACATGGGTATGCTGGTCATACACACATATGCTGTCAATACACTAGAAGTTTAGAGAAAGCTATTACATTATGGTTAGGTAAATGACATGACCAAACAGAACATAGCAGCGTAGAGAGCTAAATGTAGTACTCTATTGTCTGGTTCTAAATTTGGAAAGACACCCCCCCCCACCCCCGCCCACGAATAACGGTAGAACAGAGCTGGATTAAATTCTGGTTTGGATTTTATAATGAGTTTCCCTGGTAAATTATTCCCCCTCTTAGATTAGCACTGATCTGGAGTAATTTTGGATTTTCCCTGGTGTAACTGAGAGCAGGATTTGTTCGACAGAGTGTTATGAGACGCAGAAGTGCATTGCAACAAGTAGAACTAATCAGCATGGTGCAGAGAATGGGTACAGTTCAGAAGTGTGATGAGTAACATAAAAGGAATGTGTCATAAGGGGGATGAGTGGGAGTCATGCATTGACTGACAAGACATGCTGGATGACAGGTGTGACAGTTAACTGAATGGATCTGTGTTGTTGCCTGAGTGAAGGACTGCAAGATTTGGCTCTACATATGCTAAAGTGCTTTCTTGTTAGTGAATAATTGGAAAAAAATTGCACTCATTATTGAATTTTTATATTTTGTGGGAATGCATTTTATTTTCATTATAATTCTTTTATTGAGAATATTTGGCTCAGTATGTCAAGGGCAAATATTCAAAGTGACGCTGGTAGTAAGTATGCATATGCAGGCAGACATTACCAGCCAGCTCTTCAGATGATATAAATTGGAGTACCTCCATTGAAGTCCATAGAGCTATTTTGATTTACACCAGGTGAGGACAAAACCTCATTCTACAAAGTGAGTGTTGTACCCATTCACAGCACAAAATAAAGTGGCGGTGGAAGGAGGAAAGAGGAATACTATTCTTTAAACAGCAGCAGTTCACCTGAAACTGGTGTAGTGATGAGGAAAGTAAGGCCCCACCTTCTCATAAGAACATAAAAATGGCCATACTGGGTCAGACCAAAGGTCCATCTAGCCCAGTATCCTGTCTTCTGACAGTGGCCAATGCCAGGTGCCCCAGAAGGAATGAACAGAACAGAGTAATCATCAAGTAATCCATCCCCTGTCGCTCATTCCCAGCTTCTGGCAAACAGAGGCTAAGGACACCATCCCTGCACATCCTGGCTAATAGCCATTGAGGGACCTATCCTCTATGAATTTTTCTAGTTCTTTTTTGAACCCTGTTATAGTCTTGGCCTTTACAACATCCTCTGGTTTCAGAGTAGCAGCGGTGTTAGTCTGTATTGGCAAAAAGAAGAGGAGCACTTGTGGCACCTTAGAGACTAACAAATTTATTTGAGCATAAGCTTTCGTGAGCTACAGCTCACTTCATCGGATGCATTCAGTGGAAAATACAGTGAATCTGAGTGCTTCACACACATTAATATCTATTCACAACAGCCCAGTGAGAATAGGTGGCTTTATTTTCCCTGTGTTATGGGAATGAGGAACTGAGGCAGAGAGTTTAAGGCCAAAATTATCAAAAGTGCCCACTACCTTTGGGTGCCCCACTTGACATACCTCTGTCTTAATAGCATTTTTATAGCACATCATCTGTTCAAAGCATAACTCCAGTTGACATACATTGCAGCCGTTGAGCTCTCAGCAGGTCTGCAAATTTGGTCCCAGGTATCTCATGTTGGGCACCCAGAAAATGAACCTATTCTCCGCCCCCCCCCTCATCCCTTGGCTCTGCCCCTCTGCCTCCTTCACCTGTGTGTTTATCCTCACCCCCATTCATACCTATATACCACTCATACCCCTTCCCCTCCATTCCGGCCTCTACTCCTATTCATCTGCCAACGCCTGTTCCCCTCCTCTTCTGGTGTCCCAACCTGTCACATTTCCTGTCTCCTGCCACTTCTTCCCCTCTCTCTAGCTCCTGCAAACCCCTCTCCTACCCCCCACCCCATTCCTCACTTCCGTGCACTCTAAGGGTATGTCTACACTATGAAATTAGGTCGAATTTACAGAAGTCGGTTTTTTAGAAATTGATTTTATATATTCGAGTGTGTGTGTCCCCATAGAAAATGCTCTAAGTGCATTAACTCGGCGGAGTGCTTCCACAGTACCGAGGCTAGACTCTACTTCCGGAGTGTTGCACTGTGGGTAGCTATTCCACAGTTCCCGCAGTCTGCGCTGCCCATTGGAATTCTGGGTTGAGATCCCAATGCCTGATGGGGCTAAAACATTGTTGTGGGTGGTTCTGGGTACATATCGTCAGGCCCCCGTTCCCTCCCTCCCTCCGTGAAAGAAAGGGCAGACAATCGTTTCATGCCTTTTTTCCTGAGTTACCTGTGCAGTCCTGATCACTCACGTGACCGCGCTGACGTCGCCTCCTCGCCCAGTATCACTCTGCCAGGTTCTGGTGCTGCATATACTTCTGGATAATGTGTGTGGTGTTTAACGTGCTCCTAATTGCCAAAGTAAGCTAAGCGGCCTCCATGCTTGCCTTGGTATGGCGTCCACACAGAAAAAAGGGGCAGAACGATTGTCTGCCGTTGCTCTGACGGAGGGAGGGGCGACTGACGACATGGCTTACAGGGTTGGCTTACAGGGAATTAAAATCAACAAAGGGGGTGGCTTTACATCAATGAGTATTTCAGGCAGGACTTCACGGAGGGTTCCAATAAGAAATGGTGCACCTAAGTAATTGTTCTTATTGGAACAAGCAGGTTGGTCTGGCCTCTGATTGATACATGGCTAGATTTACCTCGCTGCACCTTCTCTGTGAGGGACTGCAGTGTGACCTAGAGGAATGAGTCCCCTAGACGGGGGTGGGGGGAAGCAAATGAGTACAAAACAAATCTGGTCTATTTCTTGTTTTTATCCACTCCATCTATCTTTTACATCTTTGGCTGGCAGCAGACTGTGCAGAAGGACTGCAAGCCATCCACATCTCATGGCTGCTCGGCAGAAGACGGTGCAGTAGGACTGCTAGCCATCCTCATCTCTTGCCTGCCTGGCAGAAGATGATGCAATAGGACTGCTAGCAATCCGTATCGCCTGACTGCTCACCATAAGATGGTTCAATAGGACTGACTGCAGGACTAAAGAGAATGACCTGGTCAAGTCATTCCAAATTTAGTCCCTGCGCCCATGTCTGCCCAGGCGCTCCTGGCCGATGTGGCCAGGAGCACCTCGGACATGACAATGACGGCTACCAGTCGTACTGTACCATCTGCTGCCACAAGGCAATGGGTTGATGCTGCTGTTTAGCCATGCAGTACCATGTCTGCCAGCACCCAGGAGACATATGGTGACAGTTACATGAGCAGGCTCCATGCTTGCCATGGTATGACATAGACACAGATTTCTCTGAAAGCATGGGCCCTGCCAATGCATGCATCATGGTGCTAATGGGGCAGGTTCATGCTGTGGAACGCCGATTCTGGGCTCGGGAAACAAGCACAGACTGGTGGGACCGCATAGTGTTGCAGGTCTGGGACAATTCCCAGTGGCTGCGAAACTTTCGCATGCGTAAGGGCACTTTCATGGAACTTTGTGACTTGCTTTCCCCTCCCCTGAAGCACATGAATACCAAGATGAGAGCAGCCCTCACAGTTGAGAAGCGAGTGGCGATAGCCCTGTGGAAGCTTGCAACACCAGACAGCTACCGGTCAGTCGGGAATCAATTTGGAGTGGGCAAATCTACTGTTGGGGCTGCTGTGGTGCAAGTAGCCCACGCAATCAAAGATCTGCTGATATCAAGGGTAGTGACCCTGGGAAATGTGCAGGTCATAGTGGATGGCTTTGCTGCAATGGGATTCCCTAACTGTGGTGGGGCCATAGATGGAACCCATATCCCTCTCTTGGCACCAGAGCACCAAGCCGGCAAGTACATAAACCGCAAGGGGTACTTTTCAATAGTGCTGCAAGCTCTGGTGGATCACAAGGGATGTTTCACCAACGTCAATGAGGGATGGCCGGGAAAGGTACATGACGCTCGCATCTTCAGGAACTCTGGTCTGTTTCAAAAGCTGCAGGATGGGACTTTATTCCCAGACCAGAAAATAACTGTTGGGGATGTTGAAATGCCTATAGTTATCCTTGGGGACCCAGCCTACCCCTTAATGCCATGGCTCATGAAGCCATACACAGGCTGCCTGGTCAGTAGTCAGGAGCTGTTCAACTACAGGCTGAGCAAGTGCAGAATGGTGGTAGAATGTGCATTTGGACGTTTAAAGGCACGCTGGCGCAGTTTACTGACTCACTTAGACCTCAGCGAAACCAATATTCCCACTGTTATTACTGCTTGCTGTGTGCTCCACAATATCTGTGAGAGTAAGGGGGAGACGTTTATGGCGGGGTGGGAGGTTGAGGCAAATCGCCTGGCTGCTGGTTACATTCAGCCAGACACCAGGGCGGTTAGAAGAGCACAGGAGGGCGCGGTACGGATCAGAGAAGCTTTGAAAACCAGTTTCATGACTGGCCAGGCTACGATGTGAAAGTTCTGTTTGTTTCTCCTTGATGAAACCCCCCGCCCTTGGTTCACTCTACTTCCCTGTAAGCTAACCACCCTCCCCTCCTCCCTTCGATCACCGCTTGCAGAGGCAATAAAGTCATTGTTGCTTCACATTCATGCATTCTTTATTCATTCATCACACAAATAGGGGGATGACTACCAAGGTAGCCCAGGAGGGGTGGTGGAGGAGGGAAGGAAAATGCCACACAGAGCTTTAAAAGTTTACAACTTTAAAATTTATTGAATGCTGGCCTTCTGTTTTTTGGTCAATCCTCTGTGGTGGAGTGGCTGGTTGGCCGGAGGCCCCCCGCACCGCATTCTTGGGCATCTGGGTGTGGAGGCTATGGAACTTGGGGAGGAGGGCGGTTGGTTACACAGGGGCTGTAGTGGCAGTCTGTGCTCCAGCTGCCTTTGCTGCAGCTCAACCATACACTGGAGCATACTGGTTTGATCCTCCAGCAGCCTCAGCATTGAATCCTGCCTCCTCTCATCACGCTGCTGCCACATTTGAGCTTCAGCCCTGTCTTCAGCCCACCACTTACTCTCTTCAGCCTGCCACCTCTCCTCCTGGTCATTTTGTGCTTTCCTGCACTCTGACATTATTTGCCTCCACACATTCATCTGTGCTCTGTCAGTGTGGGAGGACAGCATGAGCTCAGAGAACATTTCATCACGAGTGCGTTTTTTTTTCTTTCTAATCTTCACTAGCCTCTGGGAAGGAGAAGATCCTGTGATCATTGAAACACATGCAGCTGGTGGAGACAAAAAAAAGGGACAGCGGTCTTTAAAAAGACACATTTTATAAAACAGTGGCTACACTCTTTCAGGGTAAACCTTGCTGTTAACATTACATACATAGCACATGTGCTTTCGTTACAAGGTCGCATTTTGCCTCCCCTCAGTGTGTGGCTACCCCCTCAACCCTCCCCCCTCCCCATGGCTAACAGCGGGGAACATTTCTGTTCAGCCACAGGCAAACAGCCCAGCAGGAACGGGCACCTCTGAGTGTCCCCTGAAGAAAAGCACCCTATTTCAACCAGGTGACCATGAATGATATCTCACTCTCCTGAGGATAACACAGAGAGATAAAGAACGGATGTTGTTTGAACGCCAGCAAACATACACTGCAATGCTTTGTTGTACAATGATTCCCGAGTATGTGTTACTGGCCTGGAGTGGTAAAGTGGCCTACCATGGAGGACCCAATAAGGCTGCCCTCCCCAGAAACCTTTTGCAAAGGCTTTGGGAGTGGATGGGAATCTGGGAGGCAGTGACCATGAGTTGGTTGAGTTCAGGATCCTGACGCAGGGAAGAAAGGTAAGCAGCAGGATACGGACCCTGGACTTCAGGAAAGCAGACTTCGACTCCCTCAGGGAACAGATGGCCAGGATCCCCTGGGGGACTAACATGAAGGGGAAGGGAGTCCAGGAGAGCTGGCTGTATTTCAAGGAATCCCTGTTGAGGTTACAGGGACAAACCATCCCGATGAGTCGAAAGAATAGTAAACATGGCAGGCGACCAGCTTGGCTTAATGGTGAAATCCTAGCGGATCTTAAACATAAAAAAGAAGCTTACAAGAAGTGGAAGGTTGGACATATGACCAGGGAAGAGTATAAAAATATTGCTCGGGCATGTAGGAAAGATATCAGGAGGGCCAAATCGCACCTGGAGCTGCAGCTAGCAAGAGATGTCAAGAGTAACAAGAAGGGTTTCTTCAGGTATGTTGGCAACAAGAAGAAAGCCAAGGAAAGTGTGGGCCCCTTACTGAATGAGGGAGGCAACCTAGTGACAGAGGATGTGGAAAAAGCTAATGTACTCAATGCTTTTTTTGCCTCTGTTTTCACTAACAAGGTCAGCTCCCAGACTGCTGCCCTGGGCATCACAAAATGGGGAAGAGATGGCCAGCCCTCTGTGGAGATAGAGGTGGTTAGGGACTATTTAGAAAAGCTGGACGTGCACAAGTCCATGGGGCCGGACGAGTTGCATCCGAGAGTGCTGAAGGAATTGGCGGCTGTGATTGCAGAGCCCTTGGCCATTATCTTTGAAAACTCGTGGTGAACGGGGGAAGTCCCGGATGACTGGAAAAAGGCTAATGTAGTGCCAATCTTTAAAAAAGGGAAGAAGGAGGATCCTAGGAACTACAGGCCGGTCAGCCTCACCTCAGTCCCTGGAAAAATCATGGAGCAGCTCCTCAAAGAATCAATCCAGAAGCACTTACATGAGAGGAAAGTGATCAGGAACAGTCAGCATGGATTCACCAAGGGAAGGTCATGCCTGACTAATCTAATCGCCTTCTATGATGAGATTACTGATTCTGTGGATGAAGGGAAAGCAGTGGATGTATTGTTTCTTGACTTTAGCAAAGCTTTTGACACGGTCTCCCACAGTATTCTTGTCAGCAAGTTAAGGAAGTATGGGCTGGATGAATGCACTATAAGGTGGGTAGAAAGCTGGCTAGATTGTCGGGCTCAACGGGTAGTGATCAATGGCTCCATGTCTAGTTGGCAGCCGGTGTCAAGTGGAGTGCCCCAGGGGTCGGTCCTGGGGCCGGTTTTGTTCAATATCTTCATAAATGATCTGGAGGATGGTGTGGATTGCACTCTCAGCAAATTTGCGGATGATACTAAACTGGAGGGGAGGGATAGGATACAGAAGGACCTAGACAAATTGGAGGATTGGGCCAAAAGAAATCTGATGAGGTTCAATAAGGATAAGTGCAGGGTCCTACACTTAGGATGGAAGAATCCAATGCACCGCTACAGACTAGGGACCGAATGGCTAGGCAGCAGTTCTGCGGAAAAGGACCTAGGGGTGACAGTGGACGAGAAGCTGGATATGAGTCAGCAGTGTGCCCTTGTTGCCAAGAAGGCCAATGGCATTTTGGGATGTATAAGTAGGGGCATAGCGAGCAGATCGAGGGACGTGATCGTTCCCCTCTATTCGACATTGGTGAGGCCTCATCTGGAGTACTGTGTCCAGTTTTGGGCCCCACACTACAAGAAGGATGTGGATAAATTGGAGAGAGTCCAGCGAAGGGCAACAAAAATGATTAGGGGTCTAGAGCACATGACTTATGAGGAGAGGCTGAGGGAGCTGGGATTGTTTAGTCTGCAGAAGAGAAGAATGAGGGGGGATTTGATAGCTGCTTTCAACTACCTGAAAGGGGGTTCCAAAGAGGATGGCTCTAGACTGTTCTCAATGGTAGCAGATGACAGAATGAGGAGTAATGGTCTCAAGTTGCAATGGGGGAGGTTTAGATTGGATATTAGGAAAAACTTTTTCACTAAGAGGGTGGTGAAACACTGGAATGCGTTACCTAGGGAGGTGGTAGAATCTCCTTCCTTAGAGGTTTTTAAGGTCAGGCTTGACAAAGCCCTGGCTGGGATGATTTGATTGGGGATTGGTCCTGCTTTGAGCAGGGGGTTGGACTAGATGACCTTCTGGGGTCCCTTCCAACCCTGATATTCTATGACATCCAGGAGAGCCGCGAATGCTAGGGCAAATTAATCCTTTCACATGCTTGCTTTTAAACCATGTATAGTATTTTAAAAGGTACACTCACCGGAGGTCCCTTCTCCGCCTGCTGGGTCCAGGAGGCAGCCTTGGGTGGGTTCGGGGCGTACTGGCTCCAGGTCCAGGGTGAGAAACAGTTCCTGGCTGTCGGGAAAACCGGTTTCTCCTCTTGCTTGCTGTGAGCTATCTACAACCTCATCATCATCTTCTTCTTCTTCGTCCCCAAAACCTGCTTCCGTGTTGCCTCCATCTCCATTGAAGGAGTCAAACAACACGGCTGGGGTAGTGGTGGCTGAACCCCCTAAAATGGCATGCAGCTCATCATAGAAGCGGCATGTTTGGGGCTATGACCCGGAGCGGCCATTCGCCTCTCTGGTTCTCTGGTAGGCTTGCCTCAGCTCCTTAAGTTTCACGTGGCACTGCTTCGGGTCCCTGTTATGGCCTCTCTCCTTCATGCCCTGGGAGATTTTGACAAAGGTTTTGGCATTTCGAAAACTGGAACGGAGTTCTGATAGCACGGATTCCTCTCCCCATACAGCGATCAGATCCCGTACCTCCTGTTCAGTCCATGCTGGAGCTCTTTTGCGATTCTGGGACTCCATCATGGTCACCTCTGCTGATGAGCTCTGCATGGTCACCTGCAGCTTGTCACGCTGGCCAAACAGGAAATGAGATTCAAAAGTTCGCGGTTCTTTTCCTGTCTACCTGGCCAGTGCATCTGAGTTGAGAGTGCTGTCCAGAGCAGTCACAATGGAGCACTCCGGGATAGCTCCCGGAGGCCAATACCGTCAAATTGTGTCCACAGTACCCGAAATTCGACCCGGCAAGGCCGATTTAAGCGCTAATCCACTTGTCAGGGGTGGAGTAAGGAAATCGATTTTAAGAGCCCTTTAAGTCGAAATAAAGGGCTTCATCGTGTGGACAGGTGCAGGTTTACATTGATTTAACGCTGCTAAATTTGACCTAAAGTCCTAGTGTAGACCAGGGCTAAGTCAGGCAGCTTTCTTCTTACTGCCTGGGTGCCAGCTTGGGAGAGGGGGAGCGCACTGGAAAGCACAGGAGAGGCTGTCTCCCTGCTCTGTTTTGGTGTCCAGCAGCTCAAAGCAGCAATTTCAAGGAAACTCCTGCTCAGCCCTGCAGCTCCTCGATGAAACATGCTCAGTTGCTTTCTGAGGATGGAGCACCTGCAGTCCGGTCATACATAGGTGTGAGAGGACGGAGCATGCTCAGTACTGGTGAAATCTTCAGAGATTTTAGGTGCCAAACTCTAAAGCCCCTACTGAGCACGTGCAAACTGAGATTTTTTTCATGACTTGGCCAAATGTGGGTGGTTTTTCATGGGAACAGCGAAAGGCACCAATATCACCTTTCTGCCCAATTTGAAGTCCTTGCTCCAAAGAAACGTATTGTCCCCTAATATTCTTGGAAACAGATTAACCATTTTTGCTGAAACTTTCAGTAAAAATCAGGCGGAGGCAGACACGCAAGCATGGAAAACTTCAGCCTGAATAATTAGTGTGGCCAAGTTATAAGCCGCTGAAAACAGGGTCTTCTAATAGGAAGTATCTGGCAACCTTAATTTATAGGCATTGCTAACGGCAGGGCTTATAACAGACAGAGTGAGGAGACAAATATTGCCTTTAAGAGTATTTTTATTTGGAAAGTGAATCTTTAAATGGGGTATCACTATACATTTTATTTTCAGTAGGTGATACTGTTTTCTGTGTTTATATGCTCTTCGGAGTAACATACATCAACAGCCCATGTAAATTTCAGGGATAAAATCCTGACCCCATTGAAGTCAATGGCAAAACTCCTACTCATGTCAGTGAGGCCAGGATTTCAGCCTAGAAGCTCAAGAGCAAACTGATGCATAAGTCCATTTAAAAATATCTGTGGGTTGTGGTTCTGACTTTCTAGAGCTTAGCTCCCAGTTACGCACCTAAAGAAGGGTCAACACCCAACATACCGAGATCTCTTGAAAATCAAGCCACTTATTTTGGAGCCTAAATGGGAGATGGGCTCTTTCAAAAATGTGGCCCTATATTTTTTTGTAAAAAAAACTTTTTGTGCAATGGACATAATAATTGCAATAATAATGCAATATTATAAAACATAAAGGCAATTGACAATCAGTTTCAACTTGTATAATGGTCAGAAATTGAAAGTCTCAATCAGGCTTGGTTAGGATATTTGGCTGTTTTGCAGATTCTGCCCTTGCTAAGTTATATTTCTATTTTTTTCCAAACAAGATACTATGTGTTGTGTGTGTGTGTGTGTGTGTGTATATATATATATATATATATATATATACACACACAGTAGATCTCTTGAGAATATATATATGTGTGTGTATGTGTGTATATATATATATAATATATATACATTCTCAAGAGATCTACTGTCCGCTCTGTAACTGTGAGTAGCTCTCATTAATGTTAATGGGAATTACATGTGCATTGAGAAGTGAGTGAACTCCCAGGTGATGTCTTGAGAATGAAGACTAATATCTAAATGGCGTGTAATTATTTGTGTAAGTAGTGTACTGTGTGATGTCTCTGTTATATCGTATTTATTATGAGAATCCACTTGGTAAAATTGTTTAGGAAAATGACCCCCACCCCCACCCCAAAGTGACAGATTGGATTAATTGTTACACCTAGCCTCAGTTTGCCCCTTTCCCATTTTCTAAAAAAAGAGTGTGTGTGGGTAACACTAGAATTTAAATTCAAATGTGTTTATGGAAATTGCTGTTCACTAAGGAACTGTAAAAGGTTTGTTTTTCTCGTTGTTCAGCGGTGTCCTGCTTAAGGCCCCAATTCAGCAAGGTACATGAGCAGTCCCATTGTAGGACTTAACATTAGATATGTTAAAAAGTCACACCGGGCTGAAGTGGGGCCTTAGAAAGATATTGGACTTGTTCCTTTGATTCACTGCATGCTCTCGACTGCCCCTGGAGACAATGGGAGCTGACGGCACTCAGGATCTGGATGGTTGATTGTTATCATTTTTGCCATGCGATGCTGTGCTTATAATGGAACGTATATCATTAATGAATAATTATCCATAGTATTTTTCTTTTTTGGTGTGCGCAGGGGAGAAAAGCAAACTTTTGTATATTGGCTGACATTTGTAAAAGACAGAAAACAGCCACTAGGAGTTATGCCCCTGTGTAGGGACATGTGCTTTGACAGTTTGCACAAAAGAGAGAACAGCTGAAACTCCAGAATGTAAGGCCCGATTCAGAGCTCTGTAATTTTGTTCTTTTTAAAGACATCTTGGGGAGAGTGTGAGTGTGTGTGTGTGTGTGTGTGTGTGTGCATGCGCGTATTTAAATGTATAGGAAATAATGTTTGATGTCTCTTCCTCCTTTTTTTTTTTTTTTTTTTGACAATTATACAAATCTGCTATGAAAGTACCTGAATGCTGAAATGTTACCTTTAACAAACCTCTGGAGGATTTTAGAGGAAGCAAATTGGCTGGCAGTGCAGCTGCTTTCTGGTTGCTCTTGGCTAGTGCTGCTGAACAAGCTCTACCTTCTCCAGAAATCCTCTCCAGGGCTTAGATGTTTGGAAATTGCTGAGCCCCCTGGGCTCCCACTGAATGCAATGAGAGTTGAGGGAGCCTAGCATCTCCTAGGGTAGGGTCTCATTATCTGAGTGTTTGACCATTACGCTAACCTGTCTATGTGCAATGAATATATATATCCCATGCAAAAAACCTCCATTAATAGAATATTCAAGTTGCAAAGTCAAGCATTCAAAAGCTAGGAAATGCCAGAATTAAGGCTGCCTGTGCAACTTTAATTTGGCCCCTTTGTGCATATGTTTATGGTAGCCTTTCTTTACAAGATCACATATTGTTTTTCCATTGTCTTATTCGGTGCACAGGATGGATGGTGCTCCCTGAATGGGTAGCTATTCTGTACTTCGTTTTATCCTTCTCGTTCATTGTGTGGCCCCATGCTTTGTTTACTGCACACCATTCACACTCTGTTCCGAATACAAAATTATTAATTTCCTCATGGACTTTTCTGCAGTGCTTCTGGTTTATCTGAGTGCTTTTCAAACAATATTTATTTTATCTTCACAGCATCATTGTGAGGAGTGGGGGTGATATTATCCCCATTTTACAGCTTGGGAACTGAGTCATTAAGATCAATGTCAGAAGTGCCTACTAATTTGGTGACCACTTTGAGAAGCCTAGGGCCTAATTTTTTTTTTTTTTTAGTAGTTAGAATTTTATGTTCAGAGCAGAGCTCTCATTGATCCCAACTACAGCTGTGTGCACTCAGAACAGACCCCAGGTTCCTCAAGTTGGGTACCCAAAAATGACAAACACTCAAGGACAGCCTGAAATAAGTATCAAAATAAATATTGATGATCACTGATGGCTATGGTTACTAGATCTATCATTTCTTTTTCTATTTAGTTAAATAGCAGCATCACTTTTTAAATCTAAATCAAGTTGCTGAAGAATTCCCAATCTCTCGCTGCAGCAGGGCTGTGTCCACGGAGCCTTGCCAGTGTTTTTTAGGCCAAGCAAATAAGGTCTTGGCTACCATCACGTGGCACGTGATGGGTGCTATGTAGAAATGGATGGAAAATTCCATTTCATGACGAAGGATTTTGAAATTTGGCTTTGGTCCAAAAAGGCTTGAAAACTGAAAAATTTCAAATTTTCCATAAAGGAAAATTCTGGAGGAAAACAAATTCAGGTTATTCTAAACATTTTGTTTCAGCTGTTTAAAACCTCTGACTATACTATAAATGTAATTTTAAAAAATTCAAAATGAAAAATCATTTCAAAATGAAAAATTGAAATGGTCCGTTCCTAAGATGTCAAAACAGGTCATGTTGACATTGTTGGAATGCAGTTTTTCCAGGTCTTCCTAGATGGATTCCAACATAATTGACCTGAAGCACGTGGCCTTGGCCACTCTTAGAGATAGGATATTGGGCAGTTCCTATACTCAGAGTAACCAAAACAGGCAGGTTAGTTAGGTGATTAAAATTAATCCTTTTTCTCTTCCTACAGCTTCTTCTGCTCTTACTAACAGTTGGCATTTTCAGTGAAGAACAATATTCCTCCTTTTCCATATTTTTTTGGATGGTTCATGTTAGAATTCGAACCAATGCAGCTTGGCCAATCATGCATTTCTGATCACCTTTCAAGGTAAGAGAGACAAAAGAAAGAGCTTAGCAGTCAAGAGAGTACTAATGTGAGGGGAAATAGCTTATTTGAAAGGCTTTTTGAGCACTCTTCTGTTTCTCAACAAACAGAGTTTACCACTAGCCTGTTATCCCTCTGTATTGCCAGACAGATTGTCCAGTATTTAAGAACCTCTTAAAAAGCACTTTCTCTCCTATTGGTGTAATCTCTTTTCTCTCTCTTGTGCTACTAGTTGGAATGGGTTAGGACTGCGTACGATTGGCTTGTTGGCACGGACGCTATTATTGGCCTCAGGTGTGAGTTGAAACAGAAGGGGAAGTTAGAACCAAGAATTCTCGAAATGATGTCTCTGCTGCTTGGGCTTTAAGTTTTAATAAACATTAAACCTGGTAAAAAAATTGGGGAGAATAAACAGAAACTATTTTTTCAAAATTTTCTTCCTATTTTCACCAAAACGTTGGCAAATACCAACCTCTGTAATATGTGTTTTCCATTACAATGAAATAGACTGGATTGTTCAGTTTTATCGCTGCTGGAAAATAAAACTCCAAAAAATCCCGTAATTTCTTGGAAAGTACCTTGATTGTTATCTCCCTTATACTTCCGATAGCTGACTGGTTCAGTTTCACGACTTGTGCATGTCATCCCTCTGATATCAGCTGCAAAGGGTGAATAAATTAAAGGTAGTAGGGACGTTTAAATAGTTTTGCTACAATGCTAGGAATTGCTCTGTAATTCTCACTGCTCTTTAATGCATCTATTTGTATCAGAGTAGCACCTACAGGCTGCAACCAACATTGAGGCCCTATTTGTTAGGTGCAATCTAAATAGACAAGTCAGACACAGTGAGTGAGCGTGAGAAGAGAAATATCAGTATCCCCATTTTACAGAGGGGAAGCAGAGGCACAGGGAGGGACTCAATGATTTGTTCAAAGTCTGACCAGAAGTTTGCAGAGACTCTCCCGAGTCTCATTCCGCAAGACCATCCTGAGGCATAAGCCCATCGTTCCAGTTTCTGCAAGAGTCTGTGGAGAATAGCTGGGATGTGTGAATGGTTCACAACATCACCATGAACCACACAATACTCTGCTGTTTTTGTTTCAAACTTGAAATTCAGATCAGTTCCATCTATAGCACCTGCAAAGCTTTCATATGAGCCTTCCTGTCTAGCTAGCACACCTCCAAACAGTTCTGGGTTTCATGGGACTGTCCCGCTTTGACCCCCCAAAGCTCCTTTCCTGGTTGAAGCGGAACATCTCCCACATTCAGGGCCCCATCTGCCTCTGTCTCTGTCTACAGAGGTGTGGATGGGCCAAACCTGCATGGACTGCATCCCATTTTAGCCATTTGAAATACGGGGAGGTATGAGCTGGAGTGAGTGATGGTTTTGCATTGAAACAAGGAGTTATCTGTGGTTCTGTCACGAAACCAGGCTACAAATAAGTAGAGCTGAGCAAAATTTGGAATGTCTGTCCTGTGGGAAATTCTGACATTTCAACATTAGTTTTCATCCCAAATCAGGAGAAAAAGTTGACATTTCAATTTTTTTTTTCAGAATGGAAATTCCAAAACATTTTGATTCAGAAACGTCTCAAGATTTTATTTTAACATTTTTGATTCAAATGAAACATTTTTTTGAAATTCCAGAAATCAGAATGTTTCTTTTTATTGTACTGACTTTAAACACTTCATTCTGAGTCAGTCCAATATTAAACTGCATTTTCCTCAGTGCTGAATTGTCTCATGAGAATTGTAGTTTGGGATCCTGATGCCCTCATTCTTCCCTATGGGCAGGCTCCTGGGTAGACTTCATCTCCAAAGATGCACCAGTCAGCTCAGAGGGAGATCTGCATTGTATTATGGGAAATGTAGTCCTCTGGGGGGACCCAGCCATAGGAGAGAATGGGGGCCCAAAGTATAACTCTGGTACGGTAATGTGATGATAGGGAAACTCAATTTAATGTTTTATTGAACTGATTCAAACCAAAATGTTTCAAGTCAGTTCAACAAAATGAAATATTCTAATTCAGGCTGAACCAACCAGAAACCAAATATTTGAATTTTCCTAATGGAAAATCAAAAATTTTCGTCAACGTCAACTTTTTCACAGAAACTGCATTTTTCATAAGAAAAATCATTCCAACCGAAAATTCCCAGTCACATCTACAAATGAGTTTTGCTTTGACTTGTTAAACCCCCATGTACAAGGATGTAAAACCATGTGTCTCCAAAGTGAAGAACATGTTGGTATGAACGACTTGCAAAGTAAACCCAGTGAATTTCACATGGTTCTACACCACAGGCTATAGTCATCCAGACAGAATACACAAAAGGTTATACCTGCTATGGACTCTCACTTGCCATATGGGGAACAGAAGTGCCCCCAAATATCCCTTTCTTCTTTGTGCTATGTCTATGAGCATATGCAATAAATAAGAAGTGCAATTGCTCACAGACTTTGGTCCTATGTGGAACACCTAAGTAACTTGGCTTTGCACATGGGATCTATGTGGGGAATGTGGGACAGAAGGAATCCTCCCCAACAAACCACAGCAGGATGTGGTACATATGTATAACCCACAGTTTTGGGACTCCTGAAGTGGCTGTAGCCAACTATGTGATCACTGTGCATGTATTTTGTTGAGATATATGCAGTCCAACTCACTATGTTCTCACTCTGGCTACAACCTTCCTGCTTCTGCCATGGACAGTGACACCCCAGAGCAGTGCTCCATAGTTCATTCACAGTAGGTGCTGAGCGCCTTTGCACGACCTTTTAATGGAGGGATGCTAAACTATGCATCAAAACTGCACCGGTTCCACTGCTTCTGTCGTCCATAGGATTTGGTCCTCCTTGGAGGGACTGTGTGTGGAAAGTGTAGGAAGCAAAGTGTTCTTCCAGTTTTGAACAGCAAGAATCTATTAAGAGGGTGTACCAGGTTAAATCTCTCTGCCCTGAAATCAGGGAGCGTCCTACTGGCGCAGTCCAAGATAGAGGGCAGACTTCAGTGCTGACAGCTCACAAGTCGTAGAGCAGAATTGTAATCACTCCCTAAGCAACTTCTCAAGGGCATGGCTGCTTCAGACTATGTAAACCTGCCATGATGTGTTTTGAAATAGCCATCTCATTTTTGTTTGCCTTAGTTATCTTTTTAAATAGCTTGCTTCCTAGCGCACTTTCCTTTGCAATGACAGATTTATACATTTGCTTTATTAGAAATATTATCCTTCTGCAATAATATGGTGGCTTTTTTGACCCACGGTTAATTTTTTCATGAATATTTTTGTATAATGAAGGACTTGTTTAAATAAAAAATCCCTCTTTAGGTCCAATTCTTCAGTCCTTCTGCATGCACAGCTCCCATAGCAGGACTGCAGGGTCAGGAATATTAGCTAAATAAACCTTGGAATCAGAAACACTGGGTGGTATTGTTACTGGCAACCAAATAAATGTAGCAATTGAAATCCTGATAGTGATGTATTAACCATTTAAATGCTGTAGCCCATTAAATATGGATTCAGGACTATAATACCATCAGCCTATGGTCCTGAATTGCAAATAATAAGATTTGGTATGACGTTCTTGTCAGTTAGTGAAAGTTTAGTTTAATTGGCTCCAGTAATAATTCTGTATTGTTCAGTGTAATCTGAATTAAACATTGGTTTGGCTGCGTACATAGCTTTATTTTCCTTGAAGAAATAGGAGTTCCTTTTAGAATGCTCAGTAGACTTAGACAGTTGGATCAGCTTTGAAGTTTTGCTATTCCTAGCTCAGAAATTGATTTTGACATTAATGTTGCTTTCTTACCTTTTTCCTCTTGAATGTTTTGCCTTCCCGCTCTTTAATTTCTTTGCTTTGACATAATTTAAAATGTGCAGAATTACACAGCAGAAAAAAATCATGACTATGGCCAGCCCCCACATAGAATCTTAAGATTTAATATGCCATTAGGCCAATTAAGAGTGAATTATATTACTCCATGCAACTTTTAATTACTTTACATAAAACTATTCCACTGTTCACTTACAAAATGTTCAATAGCTAGATCTTTCTAATCATTTAACTATCATATGGATTCATACATTTATGTAGATATACATATATATATATTTTTGGTGTTTTATCCTGTGAAAATGCTTTGGTGCCTCTTAGTTAAGAGATGTGGCATAAATATGTACAGTACATGTATTTAGAGTCCAAGCAACACTGAAATTAGCATTTTACTTAAGCTCTTCAAACCTTATCCTGATTAATTGTATGTAGGCAGGGTAGCTTAAATTCACTCTCTAGAGTAAATAGATCTTGCTTTTAACTGACAGATATGATTTAGTCAAGTGAAATTTTCTTTTTTGGGGGAAAAAAAAAAGCTTGACTTTATTCTGAACTTTCCCCTTGTTTCTTGAAGAAACTTTTTGTGAGAGAGACTTGTTGTCAGTGCGCAAAAAAATGACTTAAGATTTGCATTCTTTTGCCACAGGAATAAATGAACAAAGTTTGCAACTGAAAAGGCAGTTTTACACCTTTTGTTGTTTAGGCACATAGAAATCTCATTATGCTTCACGCATAGCCCTAAGGAATGTGCAAACAAGTATTAGATCAATGGCATGTCTTTGTAGCTTCCTTTATCGTGAGTATTGAAAAGTGAATATTCAAACATTCATTCATATTTCAAACGTCTGTCTCGAATAGCGCATTTGTATCCAAGCATGTTCTATTGCCATAGCTAGGTTGAATGTAAGGCTTTTAAACTAGTCTTTTATTATAACAATGCATGAAAAGATTGTCATGTAATTAAGGGATTGTGAGCACATAGCTGTAGCTTTTATCAATAATAGCTGTGGGTTTTATATGCTTTCTTGAGGGCCTGCTATTCAAATCTTCTATATCTCCACAGAATAAAGCACGAGGATCGGATTCTTGTTTTCACTTTGGCCATGTAAAAGGATTCTTAATATTATGATAAATACGGTCCATGAATATTCATAATGCTGATGACAATTGAAGTCTGATATGGAAGATTTCTCATCCTAATATTTCCCATTCTTTATTTATTATGGACCCTTATTAATTACCCTGTCTCGACTTCCTGAGGCCATGTGTGTGTAGAAGGTGGCAGGACCAGGCCTTGTGATTGAAAAGTTCTCTGTAATAGTTCAGAATCTGGGTCAGTGTCACCAGCATTCTCTTACTGATGTGCAAAGTCACATAGAAGCATTTCACACTGTCCTGCAATTTTCTTTCCTTCACAAATACAACATTAAGGGAATGGGGTGGGGAATGCAGTGAAGACCCCATGATTTCAGAGAGCAAACCTGGACACCTCAATTTGAAAAAGAATAATCCTATTTCTGAGACCTTATCTACCTTTGAGAAGTTTGCACTGGTGTAATTACAGTAGTGCAAATTTCTAGTGCAGATGTGCTGCATTGATTTATTATTATTAATAATGTTTATTACAATAGTGGCTAAAGGCAGAATGGGATGCTTTTGTGCTAGGGACTGTACAAACTCAGAGTAGACACACATTTAGATTGTAAGCTCTTTGGGGCAGAGACCATTGTTTGTCCTGTGTCTGTAGAGCGCCTAGCACAAGCAGTCCTGGGTTATGACTAGCGCTCTGGCATGCGGTGGTGGTGGTGATGATAAAGTGGAATCTGCCCTGGTGCAGTTTATTTCAGTAATTTACCACATTGTCACATTGGGGTGACCCTGGCTTTACTTTGTTGTAGTGTGTCTACCCCTTAGGGGTTTGCACTAGGACAGATTATCCTCATGTTGAAAAGCTTGTTGATTCTTCCAAAATTCGATGAAAAGTTGGGATGATTTTTTTGTGATTCCCTCCCCCCAAAAAATGTTGATGGGGAGGGACGGGGAGTGTGAATTTTTTGTTGTAAACTTTCCCATTTTTTCAACCAGCTTGTAGGTAGGCCCTCAGATTAGAAAATAGTGGTAGAGAGGAAATACTCAACAAGGCCCTGAACCACAAAGACTTTATTCAGGTGCTAAACTGCTCACACAATGAGTAGTTCTACTGAAGTCCCACGTGTACAAATCTCGGCCTTAGTCACACTAGGAGATGTAATACAAATTAAGGAACTTTGGAAATTAGTAAGTGAACAGCCCCAGTAAAATGGCCAGGATAATGCATCCCCAAAACTTTTTTGTCCCCTAATTGAAAAGTGCAGTTTATTTGTAATTACAATAATAATAGTTATTAAATGTTCCACAGTATGTTTTCTAAAAGTAATGAATACTTAGTAACACATGACCTCACAGCAACACTTTGCTTTCCAGACTACTGATGTGGGCCTTTGATTTTGCACCTCTAATTTTGTGTATATGCAGTTTAGAAGATTAGACTCTTCAGAACCTGATTTGCAGGCACAAAAAATGAAGATCTATGTCTAAGCAAGCATCTCGCCTTAATTTTTGCTGAGAAGTTGATGGAAAGACTGACTTCCTTGTGGGGTTGTCTACATACAAAGTTGCACCAGTTTAGATAAACCAATAGAAAAGACTATGGAGTGGCTTATTTCAGTTCAGTTTAACTCTGTCCCTAAATCTACTTTAAACTAAGCCAAAATAAGAGTGTTCACACAGCCTTTTGCATTGGTTTAACTAAACTGGCTTAAAAAAACACATTTAGTTAAACTGGTGCTACTGTGCATGTGGACAAGCCCTGAATTTGGGTGAGATATAGTGAACTTATTAATGGCATTAACAACACAGCAAGATTAACTAATAGGCAAGTTTCTATTGTATGCTGGTCTATATCAAATACAACACAATACATAAGTAAACAGTGGAACTCATTGCCACAGGAAATAGATGAAACCAAAAGTTTAGAAGAAAATCAAACACTCAAGCGAGGAAATGCCAGAATTAAGGTTGCCTGTGAGTTTCATAGTTACTTGCTGACAGTAGAAGAATGGTGAGACTCAGGAATCTTGGGTTCCATGCCGACTTTGGAGGGCAGCCCTTCTGCCTCTGTGTCATGTCTCTCACCACCACACAGTCTCCTGAGCCCATTTGCCTGTGTCATCTTCAGCCTGCCCCTGTGCCATGCCATGCCAGTCCTGTCTCTCCCCACAGATCCTCATCCCCATCCCAATCTCTACCCCACCTCCTCCTGGGGTCCTCATCCCAGTTCCTCTCTTCTTGCCCAGACAGTCCCAGTCACCTTACTTCACGGCTCCTCATCCAGTCTGTCTCTTCCCATTCCCCCAACTGGCTCCCAGTCCCAGTCTCCTTTCCCAGCCAGTAACAGTATCCATCTCCTCTCCTTCCCAGCCCTCAGTTCCCCATCTTCCCCAGCCAGGCTCCTGGTCCCAATCTACTCTGTCTACTGCCAGGCCTGGCTCTTTACCCCCTCTGCATTTCAGACAGGTTTCTTCCTCCTCGCTATCTTGGCAGCAGCAGTGGGAGCGTTGAGAGCACAGGAGAGAGAGGCTCTCTGCTCTCAGTTCCTATGCCCCTGGCTACCAAGAGGAGCAATTAGAGTGATTGTAGCCCCGGCTGGAGAATGCCCTGTGCAGAAAGAATCTTCAGAGACTGTAGCTACCACACTTGATCAAACCTCTAGAGAACATGTGCAAAGTGAGATTTTCACAGGCTTATAACCTGGCCAAATTTGGGCATTTTTTCACATGACCCATCCCTGACTCCCAGGGCGACTCTGCTGCCAAATTTCAAACTCTCTTGTTTCAAAGCATGGAGGGCTTCTCAACAAAATGGTTGCAATAACTTTTAACATTGGCAAAATAAAATTTATCCCTAACCTCATTCTCAGAAATGGCTGAACTGTTTTTGCTCAAACTCTCCTCTCCCCACAGCCCATTCAGCTCGACGCAAACATCTTGCATGAAAAATTTCAGGCCAAATGACTAAAGTTTGACAAATGTATAAGGAGTTGAAAACATGGACCTGAAAAGAGGGGGTACTCAGTTCTGCCTATAATGTGAACATACATTTTGGAAGAGATATTGAACTAGGGTGTGTGAATAACTTTTGTGAGGTGGGGCGGTGAGGGGAGTTGATGGTTGAATTAGAAAATAAATTAAATAATTTTGAATCAGACACATTCTTCTGTTTAACCCAAAATGTGGTGGTCTATTTTCTTACATTTAAAAAAAAATATTTAAATTTGAGATAAAATTTGAAAAGTTGTTTCATATTGAAAAGTCAAAAAGTTTTGTTTAGAAAATGTCAAATAATTACAAATATTTTTTGGTTTGCTTTTGACCAAAACAATTTTGGCAAATGCACAAAATATTCTGGACAACCTGAATCTGCATTTTTCACTCCCCCCTCCAAGCCCCCCCAAAAGAAAAAGGGTTGTATGAAAAATTTCATCCAGCTTTATATTGAACCTCTTGCTTCAGGTTTTGAGAGATAATTAATGTGAGGGATAGATTATCCCACATCTGCCTACTGTGGGGTTTCTTGCAACTTCCTCTTAAGCATCTGAAATTGGCCTCTCTCAGAGACACGATACTAGACTTTGTAAAACAAGAACTTCTACTAGTTTATCTTTATTTTGTGCATCTGTTCTTTATAGCTCATTTGTATTGGCCAGACTTGTGTGTGTGTGAGAGAGAGAGAGAGAGAGTGAGAGAGAAGCAAGGCCCTGATTCAGAAAAACACTTAATTCCATCCAGGGCTTAAATTCAGCCAGAGCTGTCCGGAGTGGAGCTCCAGTAAATATTTTCAACCCCCCTGGAGTTTTTATAGTTGGGGGAGGGTGTGGAAATACTCTATGAAAATTTAAGCCCGGATTCCATCCTTATCAGCAAAACACGTAAGCATATTCCTAATTCTAAACACATGCTTTATGGATTTAAGCATGTGCTTAAAAGTTAGGAATGTGCTTAAATGATTCGCTGAATAAGGAAAACTCATGCTGTGCTGAATTTGGCTCAAATTTTGCTTCCCAATATGAGGGCCCAATCCTGTTAAGTGTCAAGTACAGTCTGAAGTCAATAGGAAACAAGGATGCTTAGTCCCTTGTAGGATCAGGCTTTAATAGTGTGACTTTACATTAGCAATCACTAATATATTTTAAAATTCTGGTTAATGGGACTTTGTATAATTAGTGATGAGACTGGACTAAAGTTCAGGTTTAAGTCCTGCTTCTGTTGAAGACAGTGGGGATGAAATCCTGACTCCTACTGAAATCAAGGAAAAATCATCCACTGACTTCAGTGCGGCCAGAGTATCACCCTGGGGATGTTTACCATTGATCAGTGCTGGGTATTTTTGAAAAGCCAGCCCTCGATTTCAAGTTTCATTGTGGTGTTAGGTCTCTTCGCTCCCCTCCATTGAAATAGAACATTTAGGCCCTTTTTGACTTTTCCCACTTTAAATATCTGGATTGGTGTACATCTCTGCTGTGACCAAATGTAAGAATCAAAAGTAACAAATAGTGACTTTAATTAGCGTCAGCTACTTTTCCACTCTTCCTTTGTGCAGAAGAATAACAACAACAAATATGAAAGTGCGATCTAAAAGCTACGAATTAAATAGTAAGAGGTATTTTTTTTTAAATTAAGATCTTCACGTACTGTAATTTTTTTTTTAAAGCTTTAGTCTCATATTTGAAAGGGCAACCAATGGAGGGTGTGGGGGAATCAAACTATTTAGTTAATACAAACGGATGCGCTGAATTTGAAAGCAATTAAAAGAAGGGATGGAACATCTAAGGAATGTGTTGTCCTTAGTTTTATTTTAGTTAAAATTATTGTACATGTTTAGTTTTAAATGAAGGAAAAATAATACTTTGAAATATAATTACATTTAACAGTCTTGTAGCTTTGTACTTTGTGCTATAAATTGCGTTCCCAGCTGTTTTTCATCTCCTGTAATTTAAATAAGTAAACCTTTTGTTCTTAAAAACTCATTTAGTTCTTTCTAATTCTGTTGATGGACATCCATTTCTACTGCCTTATTTTATGTTAATATATAACAATGCAATGCAGTTACCCTCCTGCTGGTCAAGGCTCCGCCTCCTTTGTTTTTGGAAGCTCTTTTTTTCTTTAGCCTTTACTTTTATAGAAGACTCTAAACTTCCTGTCGCAGCATCTAGTCAAGAGCTGGTTTCTGCATAAGCTAAAAAAAATCCCTAGGAAAAGGCTATAGCCCCCAAGTGTGGAAGGTGGTGCTTAGCTGTCAATTCTCTTTTGTTATTCGCTCAGATGGAATTATGAAATGTATGTTGCTTTGTAGGACCGAGCAAATTTATGCCAAGGAAATGCAAATCCACTAGGTGTGCCCAGGTAATTTAAAATGTTCATGCTGGCAGCTTTTCTGCATGAGTAAAGCTGTTTAATTAATACACTTCCCCCTTTTTTTCTGATTAGTTGATTCAAATATCCTTTGAATCATTTAAACTGTCTGTAACATGTTTTCCATGGCTCTCAAGAAATGGTAACTCCTATCAGGAAAAGAAAATAAAAGGCATTACATTCTTCCTTATATAGTTCTCTCTGTGACCGTAGCTTTTCCAGAAAGCTCACTGGGGAGAGTAGTGGATTGACAGGAGGAGAACCTGTCATTTGGCTCTACAATGCCCATTCGCGTTGTAACAGATTAAGGCAAGTTTTTGTAATTGAGTGATACATTTCCAGTTTGATGTACAGGGAGTTATACATGTGACTCCTGGTAGCAATAGCAGGAGTTGTGGGCGCACCTTTCTGATCACCATTTGGCACATTCACCCTACTCACTTTTACCCCCCAGAGACGTAAAGCAGCCTGAATGTAAAGGGTGCATCACACAGAAGTCCAGTAAATACCCCCATCTCCAGAAGCTCATTTTTAATTAACTTGCCTCTGTGGTTTCAGAAAAGTGCAACATATTGCCATATAGGAGACCTGAGTTCAGGAGTAACAAAGGCAGCATGGGGAATTTCAGCCACTGCCTTTGAAATGGGCCTTGACAATGAGAGAGTGGGAGCCCCACTGTTCAGTCTTCTTTATAGTGTTAATATACTGTCCAGAAAGAAGGGAAGCAAGAAATTGCTCAGATTTCATCTCTGATTTCATCTCACAGCTAGAGTGCCGAAACAAATCAAACTGAAATGGGCCCCTTCCTGGCTTCTGAGTTACCATGTGGAGCTGCCTAGGGCCTCTTGCTTTTTTTTTTTTCCTCCTTTCTGGTGAAGGTTATAATGCTTAGCAAGCGTTCAGGAAGCAGGTTGGTCAGGAGAGAACACACAACACTTATTAATTGCACAAGCATCCTGCTAAGATTGAGTCTGCTCTGGCTTCTGAAAAGAACTAGGTCATAGTGAGCATGCTGAGAGGCTTGGGGCAGGTATTAGGACAGTCACACCCATGCTAACATCACATGATGTCAGTGCATTCACACTTGTACCAAGGTAGCTATCCCTGCCACGCTGAGTTGCACTGCAAAAGTGATGTACTGAGCCTTCAAAGAGAGGCGATATCTGCTGGCTGCACGCCCGGGACAATTCTTGAAACTACATCGGTGCTGGTGACTACTCCCCTTGAATGCTGCTGGGGCAATTTAAAAAGGAAGTTATTGAAGTGAAGATAAAAGGGACTGGCCTGGAAGTGCAAAGCCCTTGGCTGGACTCAGCTTGTAGACAAGGCTAACACTTGCAAAGAGACCGTACTCAATGGCCACCAGCAAAATAAAGGTAACTATTTGTTCATGATGGTTTAATGGAAATGAATTGTGTATATTATATTTCTAAATGTGCAAACTGTTCCTCACCAAGAAACTATTTTATTGTTTGTTTGTGTTCTCATGGCATTTACGAGTCCTAGCCACGGACCAGGACCCTTTGTGCTAGGTGCTGTGCAAACACAGAACAATATTACGGTGGAACCTCGTGTCCCAACCAAAATCGGAACTGTATACCCCCGTCATAAGAGACTGTCCCTGCCCTGAGGAGATTACAATTGTACAGACAAATCAAAGTCACAGAGCAAGTCTATGGCAGAGTTGGATATTGAACCCATGTCTTCTAATTCCCCGCCCTGTGCCTTAACCATGGAAAACATCTAAAGGTTTGGTTCTGCATTTGACCTGTACTCAAAACTCCTGTTGATTTCCAGTGGAATTCTGTGCAGTGAACATTGTAGGCTCAGGGGGGAAAAATGGAGATGAAGGTTTTCTTGAACATGCAGCATTACTTGCGATAGGTTTCCATTACATTGCCGGCACTGGGACCACCGGAAAACTGTGGACACTGTATCTTATTACATGCAGAAATATTGTGGGCACGTGTAACACTTACAGTCTGCAATTGTTGGTTAAAGCTATTTTATTATTATTCTAACGTAACATTTTTTGTTGTGATACGAGCCGGAGGCCAGCCAGGTTGGGTCTCCATTGTTTGTACAGAACCTACCACAAATAGATGTCAGTCCAAAGAGTTTATAATCTGACATAACAGGTGCATGAGACACACGAATAAAATCAGGTTAGGGTGGGGAAAATGAGCCTTTCAGGAGCAGTAATCACATAATGCAAGTTTCCCTGTGGGATGCAATTGACCAGATCCTTAGCAGTTCAATGTTTGATGGCAATTTATATAAACTGAGGATTGGGGCCAACGCGTTCTAGGGAAGCTCTGAAATCTTTCCATTTGCATTCATCATAATTGTAAGTTCAAATTCCCTGCTTGCTCCTCCATTCTGCTGGCATCTCTGTTCTGTTAAACAGAAGAGCCTATCAGCTGGCATAAAGAGGACCAGGAGCAACCAAAGATAAAACTTGCAAAATAGTGAGGTTATACTGAATTCTGGTTCTACCGAATAATTTTGTGGTCTTCATGAAGGATTCTGCAAAGAGCCAGCACTTACTTCAGAGGTGTGTTCTTTATGTTTTTTGTTTTACCATCTGTGAGCGTACTTGAGCAACAAAAGTGAAAGCAAAGACTTCTGGGAAGCTGCGTTGTCCCTTCGTAGGTGAACCTTTGTTGCACATAATTATGTGTTCCACAGCAAATCCTTCTCTTTCCCCTCATCCATCTCCATTCTTTTCTTTCCCCTTTCTCATTTCACTTCAGTTCCATGCCTCTCCTTCCTTTCCCCCATCTCACCCTATCCTTTTTTCCCCTTATTCTTGCTCACAGTAGTTCTGGAAGTGCTGATTCAGCAAGGCAATAGACAACCATTACTAAGGTTTTTATAGGAGCCTCCTAGCTTCGGACAGGTGTGTCCAGCTGATAAGTTATGAGTCCATATTACAGGTTTGTTTGCCAGTTTTAAACAGGGACTTGCTTTAATTCTTCTATTGGTATCTTCCATTGCAGTTTGTGGATGAGCTTGGAAAAGGGATTTAGTGGCCAGATAGGTAAATGCACATAGTCTAGTCATAGGAAATTGGATACTGTGCATCAAGTTACACTTGAATAATTTGTTAGTATACCTGCAATATGCTTAACTTTAGTGCAGATGTGGAGAAGGAAGTTCACATATTTAAAACATACTGTGCCCTGTATACATAGTCAAAAGAATCTGCAGCTCCTTATGTATGTTCATTCAAGGTTCCCATAGAAGTGAAACCACCTGTATTAATCTAAAGATTGTTCATATTATGTAACCCCACCCTCTGAGAATATCTATTGAAGAAGCTAGGGCTGTGTGTTTATACAGAACTAGTAGAGTGAAAGCTCTTCAGTAATTGCCCTACTGTCTTTCATAATTAGGAAATGGAATTTGGTGCTTGAATCCTTTTGCATCCAGGGATATTTAGCTCTTAGATGACAGGAAAATGAGTATTAGTAGATTGTTTTCCCCTATTTTAATCCCCCAAGGGCACTAAAGGAAATGCCAAATAAACCTTGCTCCATCAGCAGGGACTCCTGCCATTTATTTTTCTAAGTGCACACACGTTCAGAGTCACCACTGCCACAGGGGCTCAGAATCTCTCTTCAAAAAGTGTGGGCAGAGAGAGGAGAGGAGAGAAAGAACACATGCTATTTTGTTCTCATTGGCTCTGATGTACAAAATTTGCAGCATACAAAGTCTTTCCCCATACAATTACTTCAAAACATGTGGCCTAAAGTAAGCCACTAAATGCAAAACCTCTTGGGTGGGAAATTTAAATGATTACAAATGTCTCTTAAAAAACAGAGCTATTTCTGAACAGAATGCTGTAAGGATCAGTCTTAGGCCTGGTCTACACTACAGACCAGGCAGCTTACGTCGATCTAACTGTGTAAGTGTCTACAGTAAAATTTCGCTCTGGCCAATACAACTTCCCCGCTATGAAGACTTAACTGCACCTCCACAAGAGGTGTCGAGTCAGTGTCAATGTAGTTAGATCGATGCTGTATCAGTGTAGACACGGTGTTGCTTATGTCAACTGTTACTGGCTTTCAGGAGCCATCCCACAATGCCCCACACTGACTGCACAATTGGTACAAGCGAACCTTGTGGGGACATGCACCGCCAGCCCAACGAGCAAAGTGCAGACATGCACAAGCAATGTAGTTACTGTGGCAGCTATATGCCGACGTAAGTTAGGTCGACTTAATTTTGTAACGTGGACATACCCTCAGTGCACTCTGCTTTAATAGTTTCAAGTGAGAACAACACAGTCCCCATGATCTGTAGCTCCTTTTGGAGAAAATCTCCTTGTTCTAGTAATTGAGGCATACAGTGCCCATCCAGTCATGTGCAATGTAAGTGACAGTGACGCAGTGTAAAATAAACGTGATTCAGCTATCCTTTAAAAGGAAGATTGGACAGCAGCTATTAATTCACTGCAAGCTTGTCTGGGTAAAGCAACAGTCGCTGATCGATATTGATTCACGAACACATTATTGTTGGGTCAGGCAGCGCATTTCTAATTTGAATTTATGGCTTTTGGGATGTGTCTCTGTTGGGTCAATGCACTTGCCCTTCATCTCCGAAGGCCTAATTTCCAACCCAATTTGAAGTACTTCTCAAAGCCCCTACTTGACTAGGACCAGGTCTAACCAGCACTTATTTGTTCTGATGGGCTCAGAGGCCCGAGACTTGTAGTAATGTTGTCAGGCCACTTGAGAAGCATTGGCAGAGTTGTGTGGTGAGGCTTGTTTGTGCTGTATTGTACTTGGAGCTGCCCTGAGCAATTAGCTCTTCTGTCTAATGATCTCACCGCTCATCACGGGGTACAAAGCAAGGGACTGGCCTGACTGTCCGAGGCGCTAACTGCCAAAATTTCCACTTCAAGTCAAGCGGAGCTGCAGATGCTCAGTTCTTCTGGAACTCAGGCCCAGCGTCTTTTGTAGCGATGTAGCAGATCTTCCTTCATACATAAATGGCTTGTTTGCCGCGGCTTCTGGAAGGGATGCAGCCCCAGTTCATTTATTACTAATATATAAGAGCAAGGAATCAACTTCTTAGTGCTGGGAAGATTGAGGCTGAATTGGATAGACATGATGAACAATCCCATAGACCAAAAAGGTTTAAAGATGAACAAAGTCGGGAAGTGGTAGCAAGACTTATTTGGCCTCATCGTTGCTGTTGATGTGATGGTTGGGAATGAAAGAAGATCTGAAAGCAAATGCATATTCAGGGTGCCAATAAACCTGTGCTCAACCAAAGAACAGCTACCACCAGTCGGGATTTCCCCTATGCAGATATACAGACAGGCCATGTATCACACCCCTATATGTATGTTATGGGTTGGATTTGCAAAAGAGTGCAGTCTGTTGCAAAACTCCCACTGATTCCAATGGAATCGGAGCTGGCCCACAATGAGTACTTCTGAAAAATCTGTCTCATTCACAGATGCACATGAGTAGGGCTCCTATGAAGAAGTTCTAACTGGTATTTGTATGATGTCATGTCATAGTTCTATCTTACCAATCGAAATTAGTTTGCAAACTGAATTTCATTGAAAGAGAATCCCACCTTTCAGTTTAATAAAGCTACTTGTACCATTTTGAGGCTGGCCTGTAGAACACTTCTCCATGTTCTATTACTGCATGGCTTCTGGATCTGTAAGCAACAAAGATGTTACTGCATTAGCAGCCCTGCCACTTACACTTGTGCAGCACTGTAACTGCAACATGAGGGCACTTGGAAAGAGATGTTATAGTTATAGAGCTACAGATGATCAATAACTTTTTGATTACTCTGTCGCTGAACAGCAGGTTGAGACATGGAATGGCAACATCAATTTAGGGATGATAGATTTTTAGAAAATAAATCAGTAGGGAATGCAGGCAGATTAGTTTCCAGTTCAAATCCTTCCAAAAACATGGAGCCTGTTTGTTCAAGAACAACACTCATACTTTGATATTGAGGACATTGCTTTTCATTAGGGTCAGCATTTTTGATGAGGCAGAGGGAATCCAGTGTATAGGATGCTAGACTGGAAATCAGACGGGGGTTCTATTTGCAGGGTCCTGGAAGCCATTTCCCTCTCTCTCCCTCAGTTTCCCCATCTGTAAAATGGGGCTAATCATCCTACTTTGTCTATGGAGGGGGTGTGTTCATACAGTGCCTAATCCAATGGGGCTCTGATCTCAGATGGGGTCTCTTGACACTACAATTATATAGACAATTAGCAGAAAAAAATCTTAATTCTCTTAATTTAGGTAAGTTTGCCTTCAAAATGCCTTTTTTGAATGCTCAAGCAAGTGGCCTTGGGTTAAACTGTTAATTGTATGATTGCAGTAGTGTCCTCTGTGCATAGATAGATATGACAGACAGCTGGAATGTCACCAATGAAGCACGTCTTTGCACCTCTGCAAGGATATGTGCCTGAGTAATGGAGAACACTGCTGGAGCTCCTTCTGGGCTTGTGCTTCCCCCACGTCCCTCTAATGCAGATAGAGCCACATCTTAGTCATGTGTGTTGAGTTGAAACCGATGGAAAGGAGTAAAGAAAAAAACGTTCTAAAATCCGTTTTGAAAAATATGGTTATTCTTCCCTCCCCCACAAATTTCCTTTTGTGAGAAGGGGTGTATGTGTATGTGAGAGAGAGAGAGAGATACTAGATCCAGTGGATTTGTCTTGACCGGAAGCGAGTCCATATCCTGCCATCTGTCCTCTACCACCTTCCCTGGGCTCCCATTTATCCCTGAATCCACTTCAAAATTTCCTCTTGGTTTGCAAAGCTTACCTCTGGAGCATCACTCCAATGCTGATTCACCTCTCTCACCAGTTTTGCTTCATCTTGAAAGAAGAAGTTACTCCTGATTTACTCCAGGGTAAGTAAGAGCAGAATCAGGCCCCATAGTTATCTACTTTACTGCCTGCTCACTCTGTGTCTCCAGTCTTGGCCTCCTCTTGGTCATCTTTCTCTTATATTATTCACATTTGGGTTTTTTTTTTCTCTTGTGTTGCTCCATCTATGGCCCCAATCTTGCAAACACTCAGTTTGCACTTAAGCTTGTGTGCAAGAGTTTGCAGGATCAGGGCTGTTGTGAGACTCCCATACTCAATCACTTCTATATGTTTTGCTTTAAAGCTTTCTAACTCTCTTGCTTGCAATGAATCCTCTTGAAAGCTTTTTGTGATACTGTGTTTTAGGGACAATTCACAGAAAATACGCTACATTTTATTTTCATACTCTGGTGGAACAGTGAGAGCGATGCAATCAGTGTGAGATCCTCAAGCATTTTTCGCATAGGTTGCAATTTTATTTCTGGATGCGCAGTAAAACAGTTGTAGCCAAGGTTGAGGGGCTGCCATGCTCTGCAGGAAATTGTGCACCGAAGATCCATAAAGTATGCAGAAGGGCTTTCCATAATTGTGTAGCAGTTCTGCAGTGGTCGCCAGACTCGTTTCTGTTCATATGCCATCAGTCAAAGAATATCAGTCAGCTTGTACCTTGAGCTAGCTAGCTGCCATGTCATCAAAGTACAATCACGGGGCACACTTACATCTCTGATGGGGGTCCCACTGGACAAACTTATTTGAAGGAAAAGGTTAGGGAGTATTTGAAAATTGTTCCATCAGGAAGCTCCATTCCTCTTCTTCCAAAATGTCAGACTTGGACTCTTGCTGCTCCTGTTGTGTATATAGCTGGCTCTACACCAAGAGGAAGATGGTCTAGTAGTGGGTAGAGTATTAGCTTTTGTCTTGGGAGGGTTCGAGTCCCTGAACTGCCACAGACTTCTTGTGTGACCTTGGGTAAGTCATTTAGCCTCTTTGTGTCGCAGTTCCCCAGGGATAACAACACTTCCATACCTCACAGGGGCAGTAAGGATAAATGCATTAAAAGATGGTGAGATGCTCAGATGCTATGTTAATGGGAGCCGTGTAAATACCTAAAGCAGATAGCTAGATTTTGTTCCCATTGAGGTCAAGCTTCCCTATGGGAGCAGGATCTGGCCCCCATCTGATAAAGAATTTCATCTGGATTGCATAGGAGGCTGGGCATTCTCAGTTCAAGGACCCTACCTAAGGATCTCCCATTCTGATACATCCACAGAAGCCCCTCTGTATCTGTATTCAAGGCTCAGTGTAAAGTCCATCTCCTCAGGACAATTCATCTTGGATCATTCACAGGCTCATGCTTGTCTAAGCAGGACCCCCTCCATCAATAATAGACTTGGGTGGAAACTCCTGTGCAAGGGGAGACTGGAGCATCTGCTCTTTATTTGAACCCAAACCGTTGGTTAGATAAATGGCACACACATGCCCTGAGATTGGGACACACGCTATTTAGGTCAATGCGAAACTGTCCTTAACTCCAGTGCGAGAAGTCTCAAGTGCCTGGTTACAGCTTATACCTTTAGAATATCTGACTCCAGCAGAGTGACAAACCCATTGTGGATTTATCCTGCCTGATGGACTCTGATCCAGGAAGGTTTGTAAAATCTCTCCTGGGGCAAGAGAGTTGATAATCTATTAGAATAGCGGGATGAAAGAACAAGGGCTATGATCTACATGACCACTTACTCTTACTGTTGCTATAGGCCATTATATATTTTAAAATGATATTTCAAAATGTCCATGTCAATGGCTAGTCTCTAAGGTGCCACAAGTACTCCTTTTCTTTTTGCGAATACAGGCTAACACGGCTGCTACTCTGAAACCTAAGATGTTTAATATCACTGTGAGACTGTTGCTTATATGAAGAACAATACAGTACTTCTGTTTTTATATTTCTTTCCATGGGTTATGCTCTGATGTGCTATTGTTCAAAGGTGGGTTTAAACATGAGCGGAAACATATGCCCCGAATACATTAAACGTTCATGTAAGTCACTTGGTCGTTGCACAGTATTTGTGTTTCTGATGTAGCTTTGCCCTAAATTCATATTCACCAACACAGTTTACTCCGTACTTAATGGGACACTTGGACATTGTGTGGCAGGGAGCGGACAATTCTATAGGAGGGGGAAGAATGAAGACCGATGTGGATGAACCTCCTCAAACAGGCACAAAATGCTGATTCCTGAATAAAAAATGTGAAAAGGTCAAGTGCCCCCAGAGACTTCTATTGTGACAGGCACTTAACCCCTTCACTCCTGGTTATCTGCTTCCACTGCTGCGCTGGCTCAGTGTGTTGAACTGCCACTCACGTCAGTGCGATGTTGGAACCTGCTAAGCACATTCACTCTTGCAGGAAGTTCGTTCTGCTAGACCCACCGACCACGCTAGGTGGCAGTCAGTGGTATTAGTGGGAAGTAGTTCTTGTAGACACTGACCTTGTCCGTAGCCAAGTCTAGAGATAATTAATTCCCAAGGGTGACCTTTTCATGGTCAATTGCTTCAGTGTATTAAACAGACACATGATTTCCTGCAGGTTGCAAAACTTCTTGTCCTTCCTGTTTTGTTTTTTTTCCTCCATAACATACTTATTTTAGCAATTTCATGGAAAGTTCCACTCTCCATTAAATGGAAAATGGTTGACTATGTAAATGGGAAATATGTTAGATTCTCCACTCATAGTCTAGCTGAAGGAATGAAGTGTGTGGGTCCACTCCTACATTATTTTGGCAAGAGGGGATTCCGCTTTAAGAATCTAATACCAAAAAGGCAACTGTCAGCATTTAGTAATCTTCTGCACCACCAGATCCACCTATTGTTGACTGAACTTGGCTTACCTCTTCCTAGCTTGTGATGCTTCAGTGTATGCTCCTTGACACATCACACAGACATCTAAAATAGCAAGATCAGCAGTATTTTCCACTGCATGCATCCGATGAAGTGAGCTGTAGCTCACGAAAGCTTATGCTCAAATAAATTGGTTAGTCTCTAAGGTGCCACAAGTCCTCCTTTTCTTTTTAAGATCAGCAGAGTATGTCAGTGCAGCAGCTGTAAAGGCATCAGACTTGATATCATAAGGAACAACGATATGAGCAGGCTGCGTTAAGACAGTTCTCTTGCATGACACCATGAGCTCAACCTGGTCCTGGCTGAAGTGTACATTGACGGAGGCTGTTTGGGTGTTGAGGAGCCCAGCAAAGTGAGGCAGAGAACCATACATTATGCCCCAAATACTTTCTTGTGACTGTAGTCTGCAAGCACAGTTAGTCAAACCCAACCCAGAAGCCAATACACAATCATGCATTTAAGAGGATCTCTTTTATAAGCACCATAAGGGAATTAATTCATCTGGCCCCTTAGAGGAATTACACAGACCCACCTGTGCAAACAGAACAATGTATAACCAGGGAGCACTGCTGAGCATTAATCATAGCTAATATTTTTACAACCTCTTTTCATTTTGTAACTATGTAATTGATTTAAAAAAAAAAAACTAGGCCAATTGTCACTGGATTTTGCAAGAAAGACTCTTCAGCTAAATCCCCAGGTTTTAGCTGAGCATTCATGTAAAGAAGGACTTAGGGAAAGTATAAATATACCACAATCTCACTTGAGAAATTTGTAGGCAATGATGTGGGATTCACTAATATTTTCATATTCCTAAGACTTAATATAAAGCCATTGTTTAAAAGCAAATGAGTACACAGGTGTGTCCTGATCTTTAGTTAGGGAAAACTCCCGTTGACATCAATAGGGGGTTTGACTTGAATAAGAGTGTCAGGATCAGGTTCATAATTTGGTATCTGGGATTTGATTAAGCAGCAAAATTATGACAGTGGTTTCCCCATGAGTATAATTGCCTAATTAATTTTTAAAATAGCTAACTTCAGCAATGAATATGGTGAAGGAATGAATATTCAGCATACAAAGCGCTTAGTGTAATCGAAACCAATGTAGCTATTTGCAGGTGCTTTGTTGAGGTTTTTTTTTGTATGGCTAAATAGTCATATTTATTTACAGCTCTAAAGTGGCCACCAGATGTGAAATAATAGCATGGTCCCAAGTCTTTTACAAAATGTAAATTTGTAATAGAGTCTAGCCAGGGTATTAGCATTTTTAAAGAACATAAAAGTGCACATACATTAGTAGCCTCTTGTAATTCTTGAGTTCTGGCTACTAAATTGTTTTCTTTATTAAAGGGGAATATAATTTTAAATGCTGTGTTAAACCAGTCCCCTAAGTGAATTTTCTACATTCTTTGAATTTAATGTTTTGAAAAGATTTTCATGTCTAAATGAATATTTTAATTATGTTGTTTCTGATGCCTAAACTTAACAAATGCCTGATTTTGTTGTAAAGTTCCAGATCATGGACCCTAAGCTATAACAAAAACAGCTGCTGAAAAAAAGACTTAACTTTCACAATTTAAAACAAGACTTTTTTAAAAAAAGAAAAACTTTATTATGTGTACAGCATAAAAGCGATAGGGAAGTTATAGTGTGGTTCCCATAAATGAAGAAAAGCACAGAAATGCTTCAAAATAAGTAGAGGTTCTCTACTTAAAAATGTAACTCGTCAGTGGACACAGTGCATTTAATTACCAACCCCATCTAGTTACGCTCTCCTGAATCTGGTTAGGAATTTTTCAACAAAACTTTTTTTGGTTGGAAAATGCTGATTTGTCAAAGCCAAAACTTTTCATAGAAACTGTCTTTTGATGAAGGCTTCATTGGGAAGGTTTCTCAATTCTATCCTGGACCTTCTGGAGAGAGACTCACCTCAGAATTGCCAATAACCTGTGTCAGGCAGCAGGCCAGCGATTTGAGCCTGGCACTCTCACATCCCTGCTGAGTGTCCTAACCAGCCTTTTGGCTATTCTAGGCTCACTTGCTCTCTCTCACTCCCTCCTGTTTTTCCCCCAATCACAGTCTTTGGGTTATTCTTTCTAGGCTTTCTCTCTTTCTCATGTTTTTTTCCCATGAAAAATTTAAATCGTTTTCATTTTCATTCTGATCTGGAATGAAAACAAATGTCGAAACCTGACAATTTTTGCACAATGGAATTCTCATTTGTTGGCTGGCCCTACACTTTTCTGAATGTTATCAAAATTCTTAAGGTGACCGCACAGGAACTGGCCCTGCATAAGGACCACGTCAGACAGCAAAGGGGACCAATTTGCTTCTAGGGCTTGTTGCTTCGAGAAGGTAGGTATTTGTGGGTTGACCTGAGTGGTGCTTATTAAGGACTCCAAGCAAGGTGCCGAATGCCTCCTGCTGAGAGGTGAACCCCTAGCTGTCATTACAGTAAATACTTAGCCTTGTTGGAGGCTGTCAGCACCCCACAACATCAGGCCCTGTGTTTCTAACCAAAGTTCCAATGTGTGGGGGCCCAAATCTTGGCATAATTGCCTTCTGCCCTGTTCAAAGCAGTAGATCTAGGTAAGACTAAAACTAGTGTAGCCATGTTAAAAGCGCTTGGACCAAAGGTGCTATCCAGAGATAAGGGCCGAAATCTTAAAAAATGACTCTTCTACATTACTAAGGTCTGGGGAGTTTGTATTTAACATTACATTATTTTTGTGTAAGTATTATATAACTCTTAACACAACAGCTCTGAGTTTGATGTTCACTGAAGCCTGCAGCTCCCTGCAGTCTGGTAGCCCACCTTCCAAAATGGCAGATGAACTTTAATGTTTCCCACCAGGCCTGCATTGCTAGATAGTATTCCCAGCCCCATGTGCTGAGAAATCATGAATCAGGTCCCAGAAAATCAAGAGATTTTTTTTTTTTTAATTGGAGTTCTTTTTATTTGCCTTCTGGTTTCTGAGCCTTTAGTTTGCACTTGCTTCATGTTTCAAGTTTTCTTATTCTGAGGGATAGAAATTTGCTTTCTTATTCTTTTAATGAAAGCAGAAATTCTCATGCAGCCTCATGATTCCGACAGCTGGGCCTTTAAGAAAAAATATCAAATATCGCATGACTCACAATCAGATTGCGAGTGTTCGTAGTGTCACTAGCTCTAGCACAGTGACCACAGATGTTTGAGTGCTTTGGGTCTTGGGTCGGTGCACAGCTTTTGGGACACCTTCATTTTCAGAGGTGCTGAGCACCACAGCCCTTACTGACATCAGTGATGTAGGAGCTATGGCTACTCAGCAGCTCTGAAAATCAAAGTGGAACAACAGGTGCCCCAAAAGCCACTTTTAACCATTTAGGCCTTAATTTGCCTTCCTACCCCACCCAAACACTGACTCTGTAACTCACCTCCACTCAACTGCAGCACTCTGTCACCCCCTAGTGGTGACTGGTCCAGAGAGAGAGGCTGATGAGCCAGCTACAGGGATCCCAGGTTTGATCTTTGCCGCCAACAACCCAACCAACATGCGGTGTAACACCTCCCTCTGAATCAAGAGATGTTGACTCTTCATCTCCTGTCTTAAGCTCTGCTTAGGACAACACGAAAAACTGAGCTTCTCATCAAACTTTGCCACTCAAAACAGCCTAAGGACCGCATGGCAGTGTGAGTCCAACAGATGCTATCAGCCATGCATATTTTTAGGCAAGGTTTATAACAAAGAAAACCACGAACAACAAATACCCAAAAGTTTATTGTTAAAGCAAATAGTGGGAATGGAATCAAGTTTCCATTTCTACTTCTAATTTATGCACGTCTCTTCCTAGCCATAGACACTTGAAAAATCAAGAGTATCTTTTCAAAGGCAAGTGCTGCATGAATGTAGATCGCTGAACTGTGTTACTGACCCTTGCTATGGCTGTGCCTTTTTATAGTGCACTATCTTTATGGTCTGTAAAGAAAGGAAAAGAGCTTTTTAACTGCTGCAGGAAATAAAAGTGAGCTAGCCTTGTACAGGTAACCAAGTGTTATCAGGAATCCGATACTACATAGACACAAAGGGCTACTAGCCCTAATATAGCTGCAGAGGGGAGTAGTAGAGCAGAGCTCTGCTAGGCTACCTGCGACTGGGGCCTGTATGGTGCATAGGGGCTTCGCTCTGGATTCTTTCCCCAGGGAGCAGGTGGTGCTGATGGGAGAGTGGGCAGAGACTTGTTGGTCCATGGAGTTGGTTTAGCAAATGTGAGAAAAAAATTAAACTGAGCTGCAGCAAATTATATCCTTCCAACCTCAGAGCAAGAGGGGAGTATGGGAAGAATTGTGACACTGTGTGCCAGGGGCCCTTGTTCAGGGCTAATTGTAAAAAGCACAATCTATTAATCCTTTCAGTGGCCTTCTGAAGTGAGGTATTCTCTCCATTTTACAGATAGGGAACCTGAGATGAATAGAGATTAAATGATTTACCCAAAGCTACACAAGAATAAGTGGCAAAGCTGGGACTAGAACATAGGTGCCCTTGGTTGTGTTGTTTCCAAGACCAATGAAGCAAGAAATAGATTTGAGTTACTCAAATTGCAAGAATTGTCTCATGGAGTGACTGGTTTATGAGCAGTATACGTTCTAGTGACTAATGCCTGCTCACCTCTTTCCAAAAGCTCCAGAGTTTTCCACGCTTAGTAAATTGCAATGTTTTATCAATGTAAACATATCCTGAGTCTTAAACAACATACCTGTGCTTCTGTGAACCCCCAATGAGATCTTAAGAGTCTACAGATATTTTTCCTTTTTTTGGTTTTGTTCTGAGATTTTGCTGAGTGAGAAAGTTGGGTTTTATCACAAGTAAAAACTGAATATTTAGCTGCTGATTAATTTCTCCAGTGTATTTTGTCGTCTTTTTACCAAAAGTAATTTGTATCCTGCAGTCCTGTGGCAATCCAAGAAAGTAAAGATGGCAGCAGATCTCCACTATATATTTGGTTGTGGAAACAATTGGCTTAATCTGATTGTAGAAAATTAAAGGGCCTAATTCTTTGCTCACTTCTTTAGCAGTGCAAATCAGGAGCAGCTCCATTGAGATCAATGGAGTTACACCAGTTTAAAAGCTGAGTGAGGGTGGGGGCCAGCCTCCCTAAAAAAACCCCCAGATCACGATGTGGAGAGTATACTAGGGTTATTGGGACAATTTCTTGTCCAACAGTTGAAATAATATCAAGGGATGGGGAGAGAGTTGTTGTACAGATGTAATTGGGGGAAGAATCTTGGTATTGCCGACTCTTGACATTTTACCCTGAGTCTTACGATACTTGGCCATTTTTCTTAAGACTTAATCTTAGTCACATGGTTATGTGAGAGTTTCTGGGGTCATTATAAAAGAATTAAGTTCCTAGCCCTCATGGTAGCAAAGAAAAGCTTGGAAACACGAACTCTAAAGGATAAAAAAAAAAAGTGAATTTTTTTAGCCAATCTTGTGATTTTTAAGGAGGGGGTTAAGGTCTGAGTCATGATTTTTGACTGCATGATGTTGGCAATGCTGGAATCTGGCCGTGTGACTTCATGTAAAAATACCTTCCTCTTTTCTGTTGGTGCTCGACCTTGTTAATAGGACTCAGTGGCTGTGCAGGCACAGCTAAGGTCAATTAGCTCCTTTTGGAGCATCAAGCAGGCCAAACGTGTCTGAACTACTCATTTCCCAAGTGTCCCGCCTCTAGCTGACCATCCCGCGTTGGATTGAAGGGACCAGGACTTGGCAACACAAACTCTGGTAGGATGATGGGAAGAAAGACATCTTCAATCATCTTGGAAGAGTGCTCTCTCTATCCCCCATATGAGACCATCAGAGGATTCCATAAACATGCAGAATCAGAGTCCCTGCTGTAAGAAATCTTTTGCATGTTTGAGACCAGCCCAGGAGATAAGAGACTTAATTAATTAGTGACAAGAAAGGGGGAAAAAGTTTTGTTGGCACAAGACAAAAATGAAACATCATTTTGCTTGACGATTTGAGGAATTTAAAATAAAAGAAATCCTATAACAAAAGAGAGAGAAGAATGAGACACGGCACAAAATAAAACAGCATGTTGTAGTATGTTTTTCTCAGAGCTTTGCGTTCTACTCCTGGATCTAGTAGTTTTATTATTTCCTGTTGCCATCCTTTATTCACATGTTAAATACTTCTGAAATTGATTCACCTTCTGAGCTTGGAGGATTTAGGATTCAATTCCCCCCTCTATGAAAAGAGTTTGCTTACCTAGGCATGTTTTCCTAAGCACTCGCTTGCTCCAATTAAAATGGATGAACTGTTTCGCAGCAAGTCAGTTTTGGGAACATGGGGCCAGCATCTCAGAGGGTGTAAATTGGCATCACTTCATTGACTTCAGTAGAATCCTGTTGATTTTATGCCAGCTGCAGTTCTGGCCTACTGTCAAGTCTGATCATGTTAGGTTCGTAATCAAAGACCCACATAACCTGATGACCTGATCTTGCAAGCCAAAACTCCCACTGAGGTGAGTGAGTGTTTGGAGGCAGAATGAGGATTCCATCCTGTGAGGCACAAAGCACCCTCAACTCCCAATGACCTAGAGGTGCTTGGCAGCCTCGCAGGATCAGGTCCCTAATAGTCATAACCAAGAGAACTTATCAAACCCATGTGTTAAATGGCATTAGCACCATATCCCTGTTTGCATTCCAGTTCTGCCCTCGTGAAAAATACCCCTTAAGCCATAATGACAGGTTTCAGAGTAGCAGCCATGTTAGTCTGTATTCGCAAAAAGAAAAAGAGTACTCGTGGCACCTTAGAGACTAACAAATTTATTTGAGCATAAGCTTTCGTGAGCTACACCTCACTTCATCGGATGTATTCAGTGGAAAATACAGTGGGGAGATTTATATACATTGTTTCGTGTTCTCTATGTATATAAATCTCCCCACTGTATTTTCCACTGAATGCATCCAATGAAGTGAACTGTAGCTCACGAAAGCTTATGCTCAAATAAATTTGTTAGTCTCTAAGGCGCCACGAGTACTCCTTTTCTTTAAGCCATAATGGAAGGGTATAGAGAGAGAATACATTGTCACTCATTATAAAGCATGTTTAAAACCTTTGCAGCTTTATCTCTGCTATGTTATGTTAACGCTTTGGAAACCAGCAGAATCCCAGGTTAGTGACATATGTGAATAGGTTAATTTCCAAATGTCTGGGCTGATCACCAGGGAGGGAACACGGGAAAAGTTTGTAGTCAATGGGAGATGGGCCTGGGCTAGTACTAAGTTGGAGCAAACCTCACCAGTGGTGCGTGGGAGTCTTGTATTTAAAATTACTCAGGAAGACTGTTACTGATTGGCTATGAATTAAGCACATTCTTATTATGATTTAAAGATAACATTATTTTTGTTTTTTTCCTTCCCCTACTCTACCCTGCTTATTGACCCACCTGTCCACCTCATGTAGTATTATAAACTGTGTCACTTTGGGGCAGGGACTGTCATTTACTATCTATTAGTACAGCACCTGGCACAATGTACCCCAAGTCCGATAGGCCTCCAAGCTCTACCGTCATATAAAGGCTAAATAATAACCAGAAATGGGTGTTGCTTTAAGCTATGTGACACCGCATACTGATGAGCTCTGGGATGTAGCAAATGGGATCATTTTTAAAATTAAACTATAGTGCAGACTGGATGAGAAGGGTTCTCCGGGTTGCCGGTGGGGTGCACTTGGCCTAGGAGTAATGAGATCATAACGATGTATGGTTCCCAAAATACGCTGCTGGTTAGAATATGTGGCCCGCTTTATGGTATTTTTCTTATGGCCTTTTAAAGCTGTATGAGTTTCCAAAAGCTTGGCAGGCAGAAAAGCTCTCAGAGCTCTCAAAGGATGCTGCTAGCTTTCCTCTCTCACCTCCGACAGTATCTATCTTTTTTCCCCTAGCAAGGCACTGCGTGCAGTCTTCTGTGAAGCTTAGTGGGCTAGATTTCTCCCAGGTGCCTTTTTCCTCCTCGGCAGCTGCAAAAAGTGGCAGCAGATCTTAGGAGGAGGTGTATTTTGTGATTTCTGACATTTTAAAAAGTGCATTTCAGTGCTGGATTGACAGTGCTGGAGACCAAAGTCCACTGCTTATCTACATTCTAGGTAGTGGATAGGCAGCTGCAGGAGAGAGTTTCCCTGAAGTGCCCTATCAGTCCACCTTAGAGCCTAATGTGGGGGAACCATCTGTGGGAATGAAAGAGTGGTTCAGTGTCCCTGTGTAATAACTTGCCAACAGGGAGCAGATTAGTCCCCACTGAGATCATGACTCTTCCACTAGGAACTGGACTGAGACTGGCAGTTTATTTTCCATAGACTGTGACTAGTGTGTGCTAGTGACCCAGGTGTGAAAAGTTTCCTATCAATACAGCCACCCACAAATGGAGCCTATTTCAAGAACTCTACTTTCTTCTTCTTCATTTCTACTTTCTCAGTCACCACTTAGCTACAGCAGGCCTGACTCCTCCCACTTTTGCTGGTGTAAAGCTGGTTGAACTCCAGTGTGACTGAGTGGAGAACCAGGCCCAATTTACTTTACTCCACCTTACACACTCAGTTCAAACTTTTCTCTTTCCCTTGATGCTTTTACACTATCCACTGTCTATTCCTTTTCCCTTATATAGCTCCATGCCTGGAGCTCTGTCTGTCTACTTATATGGCCTCCATTAACCTAGGCTCAGCTTCTCAAAGGGAACCACTGGCCCATCCTCCCATTGGCCTGATAGCTGTACGCATCACAATCAGCAATGGAGCTTTTCCTCACAACACTCCTGTGAGAGGGAATTGGTGGGTTGATTTGCCCAAGATCCCACAGAGCTGGGAGTTGAATCCTTGTCTCCTGAATCCCCGTCCAGTGGCCTACCTATTGCCTGGAATTTTCCCTCTCCCATTGATTCACGGGTGTATCACAGTGGATTATATTCTTGAAAGAAGTTTCCCTCCTAACAATCTCATCTGTGAATCTAAGGTGGGCATAAGGCTAGCAGTATAAGACAAGGTCCTAGACTCTGCTTGGAAAATTTTGAGTGATGTGTTTGCCAGCATAGAAGTAGTTGGCAGATAACACAACTGCACTAATATTCCCTGGCAGCAGCCTTCAGTTAGTATTTTCTCACGCCTAGCTCATCTTAAAGTGCTTTGTAGAGCTCAATAAGTACCAGTATCTTCTATTTAGAGATGAGGAAACTGAAGTATAGAGAATCCAAAGCCCACTGAAATCAGTGGAAATCCCGCTCCCACTGACGTCAACGGGGACTCCTCACACAAGTCATTTCTCTAAGGTTACACATGTTAGGGGCAGTAACAGAACCCAGCTCTTTTGGTTTCCGGTCCAATTCCCTACCAGTAGGCCATGTTCCTCCCATGGTGTGAAATCCTGCGGTTCTCCTTTAGCTGATATTTTTCCTTACGCATCCAGCACGAATGTTCTTGATATTAACTAAGAAAAAAAGGAGGAAATCGCATCTATATTTAATTAACATTTTATTCATATTTTATTGCCAAGAGCCCTTAGGTGAAGGAAGATTCTTAAGAAGAACAATTGTTGTTGAGTATTAGAGCTACTCCATAGTATTCTGTAGACCCTGGAACTCCGTTTTTTCTTTTCTTTTTTTTTTTTTTTTATTAATCTAGTGCACTCCGGGGAAGTTCAGAAACTAACTGCCATTCACCACTCAGCCTGTGGCTAAAAAAAGCATGCAGCACATTTGCTAGTGTTTGATTAGCTGTAATATCTGATAATTCATCAGCAGGGGAAAGAGGCTAGGCGGGCTCAGGACAAAACCATAGCAATTAAATCTTTTCTTTCTTCCTTTAGCCATTCTGTAAACGAGCAGGCTTGGAGAGACTTTCTCTTCAGAGCACAGAACGTGCTCACCAGTTTCAGCTGCATGCTCTATTTCCCCCCCCCCCCCCCGCCCCCGACTCCTTCCTGCTGTTTAAGTCTTTTTTAGAGGCCCGATTCTGTATTCCTTGCTTCAACACTCAGGCCTCCCTCTGTGGGAGTTTGACTGAATAGGGAATGCAGAATTGGATCCTTGCATAGCCCAAACAATGCAAATTAAGGGTGCAATCCTGCTCCCATTGACTTCAAAGGCAATCTTCATTGTCCTGAGGAGATGCAGGATTGGACCAAGGAGGAGACATTTTACAGAGACACAAGAGAAATGTAAAATATAGACTTAGATTTGACTATGGGCAGTTTATAGCACATGTCTTTTAAAAGGTATGTACAAACACATCACACAAAAGTGTAATATCAAATGTATATATTACATTTCCCTTTCAGAAATGCTATTCCTTGATGTGTTTTTTACTATAACAAAATATAAGAACAATAATTCAAATAGAACTAAATATAATTTCACTTTAATTCCTCCTCTGGCATTCTCGCTCCAGATTTTTTCCTGTGTCTAAAATCACGAAAGAAAAATAAACTTAATTCATAGATAAATGTTTACAGAAAGAAGGAACATTTCTGCCTTCCTAAAACTACAGAAGAAACATTTGTTGCCTCAGATAACTCTTAAGTAAACTGCTGTCAAAACAATTAGTGTTATTTTTCTATTATCTTCCTATTTGAGAGTAAATAAACATTTCATGAATATGTTAATTACCTAGAAGGTGCTGAAGATAAGTAGGATGGCATATCTCCAAAATGATGATAAATCATCCATTGTATACAAAAATTTCCAACAATAAAGTTTCCCAAGTACTGTGATCCTCCAATCACACTTAAACTGTTGAGAATTAAACACATTTCACTTTGATAACTTTAAACCAAATTAAAAAAAAAAAAAAAGTAACACCAAAAACAAATGTGGATTGTTTTCAAAACAGAAAAGTGTGAGCAATGGGAACTGAAACCCTGCAATATTCTGACATTAAAATATTATTGTATTTTTATATTAATCAAGTTTACAGTTTAAAGGCGTCTGGAAAGATTGATGAAAATGTCAAATATTTTAATTGCATCTTTAAGTGCTGCCTCTTAACATGTCTACATGCCTTTAACTGCATGCAATTTTTATTTAAAATGGATTTAAAATAAGAGTGGTTTATTCAGTTTAAATTGTTTGGATAGAGTCTTTGTAGCAGAAATGATTTCTGAACACATTTCTCTGGATGTACCACAGGTCCCCAGATAGATTTGTTTGAATTTTTTTAAACCATTCAAAGATTTTTTTTAAAAAAAAATATTTTATTGAGAAAGTGCTCATTTTGGGGATGGAGAAGCAGAAAAGTGCTACTTTTCCCCTTGGAGATATGTACATATAAAAAAAATTCAATATTTTGAAAAGTTGAATGCACCATTGTGCCAGATAATTAAAATGTAAATTTAAGTATCTATGCCTGCTTTGTGATTTTTTTTTAATACTTTTAAGTTAGTTGTCTTTTAAAACATGTGGTCAGCTGTTGTATTCACATATGGTCAAATGATCAAAGTCTGAACTCCTCTCTAATTGTCCCCTGCTGCTTGTCTGCTCTGTCCATGATCAGGGCCTCAGCAGGTGATAAGAAAGGCATGAGAACAGGCTGGAGGGAGAATGAACTACTGAGGGGCCCAAGCTGAAAGAAATAAAGACTTCCAGTACATCACCCTGACAGTAAAGAGCCAAGGAAAAGTGAAGTCTGGTTAGTTCTTATTTTTTTTTTATTCACTGATCTGCATATTTTTTTAAGGCAAAATGCAAATGTGGGAGACTCTGTGTATTCTCAGCTTGTATAAAACAGAACTAAACAGGCCACTGCAGACGTGTTGTGTTTGTTTACTTGACTAGGGGAGGAAGCTGCTAAGTCACACAGTTTATAGTATTTCACATGTTTGTGGAAATCATTGCAATTCTTTTCACTTGTGCTTGTCATTGTCTGCCTGGAGTTCACTTTGCCAGATGGCTCTTTATTGTCACTAGTGTCCACACCTCGCGATTGGATCACTTCAAGACCAAATGGTGTGAAGAGCTTTAATACTGAGAGGATTTAGTAAAAGTAAATCCACACTTTGTGGGACCTTCATTCTCAGCTATTCAAGCAGGTCTAGCACTGATTCATAGATGGGCTAGTCGACCCAAGAAATCAAGAGAAGAGAAAATAAATGTACAGCCTTTTTGTTATTGATCCTCCATTCATTTACAGTCAAAACTATGATGGAAAATTAACGATGAAATTTGAATTTAATATAAAAATTAATCATTTTAGAAAAGGAAAAATACAAGCAAGAATGTTTTTCTTTGCAATCAGTTAGGTATAACTTAAAAATTGTATCGATTGCATTTCTTAGGTTAATTTTCTTAGGCTTACTTTAGTATTAGTGTATTCGTGTGTATGTTTTTTAGAATAATATGACTGTTCATTTTTTACACTGTGAATAGAACACAGCCTTAGACTTCTGTAGGGTCCTTTCAGCTGAGGACCTTGGAGCTTTTACGAATGTTTGACTCCAGAATATCCATAAGAGACATGGTGGTGTCCCATTTTACAGATGGGGAACCCAAAGCGCAGAGAAGTTGCTATTTGCCCAGAGTCATGCAGCAAGTCAGTGACAGAGCTGAAAGTATGAACCTAGCTCTCTGGACTCCCAATCCTGTGTGCTGACCTCTGAATCTTACTATTATGAAAAATATGTTCTCACCTTGGAACAAGAGAGAATTATGACACCTAGGGGGATTTATAATTCCTAGTCCATTGTAAGTGAAGATATTTCCTGTCTTATATGGAATTAAAATATAGACTGTATCACAAATGGACATGTTTGGCCACCTCAAGGTCTCTGGTTTTAGAATGGATACACTATTTGGATATTTAAATTGTGTTCAATTCTTAAACATATTTCTCTACTGTGTTCTATCTAGCTTAGGTACTTATACAACATGCATTACTGTAATGTCTGAATGCCTCATTATTTTTAATGTATTAATCTTCCCAGCACCCCTGTGAGGTAGGGAAGTGGTGTTATCCCCGTTTTACGGATTGGAAACTGAGGCACAGAGCAGCTGAGTGGTTTGCCCAAAGTTACACAGAAAGTCTGTGGTGGAGTAGGGACTTAAACTCAGATCTCCCAAATCCTAGGCTAACGCCCAACCCATTGGACCATCCTTCCCTCTTCTCATTTGTTTGGTATATCCTGAGACTCCATGCATGTGGAAGGATGCTTTTATTACAAGCTAAATTCATGATCTCGCAGCAGTGAAGGGAGTAAGCAAATAAAGTACTGATTGTACCGCTTATTTATTTGTATTTGGTTGTGCAGTGCTATTTGTTTCACTATTAAATATAAGTTCAAGCAGCCCTGGCCCTAATTTTTGTAGGTAGTAGCATAGTATTATCCTAACAATCCAAAGCACTATAATTGTAAGAAGGACAAGAAAGAGAACTAATGTGAAGAGTGTGTGTGTGTCTGTTGTTGGAGGGGGCTAGAACAGGAGGTAGGTGCTTCAGGATTTAGAGGTTATTGTAGAAAAATCCTTGCAGTGATCAGCCTCGTACATGGCTGCAGTAAAATAAGCCAGTGGGTTAATGGGATGTATCTGCAGCAGGAAGGAATACAAATCAAAGTAGTGCTATTTTGTAGTCCGTGTACAAGGCACTGGTTAGACTTCACCTAGATTAAAGTGTTCCATGATCTATTTTTCACCAGAATAATATTGAGGACTTGTGATGGGTACAAGCAATAAGACATCGACGGTGATTCCAGGTTTTAAGGTTTGTTTTGTTATGAGGCAACACTGAAGAAGGTAAACTGCTTCTCAATAGAAGGAAAATCTCAAGACTCTGAGGTGTAATATTCAGAATTCTGTAGGGTAGCACTGGGGCTGATAACAGAGAATGCAATCAGCTGTCCACATAGGCAAAGGGATAAAAGAAAAACCCCAAATAAAGGATGTAACACATTCTGACCATGAAGCTTTACAGGGCCTGACGTCGCAATGCTGAAATGAGCTGTGTGTGGGGTGCCTTCCACCTCAGAAGCCAATTTTGTGCGTCAAATCTTTGCACTTCAGTTTTTGCACATTTACTTTCTGGTGCTTGTATTGCTGGGTATGGAAAAGCGTGGGTGTGCAAACTATGGGGCTACTCAAACACTTAATTACCTGTAGGTTTCAGAGTAGGTACTCACACACTTAATTACCTTCCTGAATCTGGGTCTGTCTGCACATGCAATGTGTGTTTGGTGTCCAGGGGTGGCTCCTTTAAAATTAAGACTAAATGGAGCTGTTCCATTCTAAGTGCAGTAAAGGTATGAAATAGGCTGCGGAGTAAGGTCCGCGAGACAGTGTGGAAAAAAGAGCTTAAGAGACAGCTAGAGGGTTTTATGTGGGGGTGGGGTGAAGGGGTTGAAGGATACAAAGTTGAAGTGACAAAGCAAGGGGGGGGGATAAATTTAATGCAGACGGGCCGGTTGGGCCAAGTGGTCTTTTCCTGTCTAGTAATTTCCTATGGCAGATTTGAAGCATGGGCAAATAGAGGAAAGTGTAACAGGTCCAGTTTAATTATAAAAAGGGACATGCCAGCATTCCAAAAGTGCTCCTCAAATATGGATGTGCATGCAGTAGGGAAGGTAACGTTGTAATATTGTATTATTTATTATGCACATAATACTGTAATAATAAATATTACTGTGCGTCTCAAACCCTTGAGCAGATAGGAAGGTGGATCATGGGAGGTTCCTGTAGCTTGCTGCTGTTTGCTTCCCCATTCCTATGTCCCTATGAGTGTTTAATGCAATAATCTCTGAAGCCATTGGACCCCCAGAATAATCACAGCTCCTTAACTGCCTGGTGCCAGCTTAGAAGGTGTTTTGGGGAGCATGTCACATTGGTTTTGCTCTGCTCTAGTGACTGCCTGCTCCTTTGCTTCCCTCTGCATTGCAGAAGGGGAAAAGGGCGTTAGGCCCATAGTTAAATGCTCCTGTCCAGCAAAGGGCCATATGGTACCATTTGAACCACACGTGATTTTAGTTCCAAGTAGTGAGTTATATTAGGTGGGCTTTGCTAGCTGGAATGATTAATTTATGCTCTGTGGGACTCTACCATCCACTCAAATGGTGCTTAACTCCAGATGCTCCTGCTTTCTGCGTTTCAGACACAGGAGCGCCAAAAAGGCTATTGCAGACCCACGGCTCCTGTTACTCTAATGTTGCCACTGGAAAAAACATGAGTGTATTTCGTCAGTTAAAGCTGACTGTTTAGCTTAAGACATTAAAACGGGAAATCCCTCCTCTCTGCTGAAAATGTTTCTGATGACACACCTTATAAACCTCTGTTTCTGGGCTTCCATGAGAGAGACCAATGGCCAGCCTCGCCACTGGACATTGAGTGATATACTACCCCTCCATCAGGATCTGCCCTGCTCTAACAACACACCTGTAAATATTTATTATCTATAAAAGAAAATCTTCTTGGAAGGGGGACACACATGTTGTTGAGAACAGAACCAGACAAACTTGAGCAGGCCAGCTTATAAAACTTGTCTTGTACTATTTGGTCCCAGCCTTCTTTGGAAATAAAACTGTCCCCCCCCAAAATCTGAATCCCCTGGATATTTTCCAAGCTGTTGCTTGTAGGACCTTCAGAACTGTGGAGACAGGTCCATTTTCCATAAGAAAAATACAGCCTTGGTCATAGACGCCAGTGAAAATGTAGACCTTAAAACCCCACTGTTTGAAATGGTAGGCTTTGCAGAACACATTGATTTGTCATGGCAAATATATCGCAAATCATGGCATTGTAGTAAAAGTATTGAGAACTCATGAACCAGAATATCGCCCATATGACACTAAATTAAATTTACAGACTGAAATATTTAGATGAGGACTTGGACGCCCATTGTTTTAACCATTATGGGCCCAAATCTCTTTATTTTAGGGTCCTTCCCAGGCAAAATTAGCCTTCATGATGTCCCATGGAAACTCCATGAGCAATGAAGACCATTCTTTGTTTGGGAACTCCATGTTTGCCATCTATGGCAGTCAGTGCTGTGTTGTTTTCTTGGAAAGTGTGGTGGAGAATATGCCCCCCCTCCAAGTAAGTTAAAGCGGTCACCAAATAAAATAGATTCTTTCTGCTTTCCTTCCTTCCCCATATGTTCATAACAAGTAACTGAGAAAAAGATAATGGATTAGTGCATAATGCACCACTGCGACATGGTGAAGAAAGTTATGTTCCCAGTAAAATCAGTTTCTGAATTCCAATAGTGAGTAAGCCAAAGAGCAATGTACAAAGAGAAAATGTTGCCTCTCAAAATAGACTTTAGTCTAAAGTAATCTATATTGGAAGAAAGATACAGAAAATACAAAGTGTGTAACATTAATACCATTACTCATGTGCCTCACTAAGATTAGCTTATTGCGCAATGATTGCCTGCAGAGGTGCAGCTTAGTGATCTGAGCACAGGACTGGAAGCCAGGTGCTCCGGAGGTTCACTTCAGCTCGGACATTCTCCCTGTCCGGCCCTGGGGAAATCCTTTGTCTCAATTCCTCAGCTTCCCCATCCGTGAAAAAGGAATGACCATGCTTATTTAATGACTTCACTGGGGTTTTGTGACAAATTATAATGATTTATTATTTATTTAGCGCACAGACATGGATGTTGGTTTAGATAAAAGGATTGATTGCTGTCCAAGAGGAATTTACAATCTAGGGCCCTGATCCAGGAAATTGCTCCTCCTGGGGGGACCTCTGGGCCTAGAAGAGTCCCACTGGAGTCAAATTTATCTCATATCAGTCTCGGGGCCTAAATTAGATACCACCTAATGAAAAGTGATAAACAGAGGGCAATGGGTTTATAAGGAGGATGGGTGCTGCAACTGTGAGAGATAATGAGAAACACCTATTGAGGTGCAAATCTCATTAGCAGTTTTTTAAAAATTAAAATGTAATTTGAGTGAACAATCAGCCAAGAGGTTAGAAGCAAGAGGGTGCTTTCCCTCCTGCCATTCTGGAACAACTAAACACCGAAGTAATTAAACTCCCAGACCAGAGTACTTACCCACATCTTTGTGTCATGGTGTGAGAGTCCTGTAGTATTGTCTGAAGGTGATGTTTCTTCCATCTCCCATTGACAGCTATGTTAATGCTGTAGGCCCAGTCCTCAGGATGTGACACCTAGCTCTTGCAGAGGACTGACTATCTTCTATCTCTGTTAGGTGCCTATCACCTTGGTACATAGGGGTTAACTAGAAATGCAGGATTTGTAAAGGCATTTGACATCACTATTCTAATTTCACAGTTTCAGGGTTGCTTAGAGCTTTGTAATAATGTTACCAGACCTGTTGAAGCATCTGAGTAATGAGGTTTAATGTTAAGCATCTTTCATTTTCTGTTTTTTCCTCCATTAGCTATTATTTTAATTATATTAAAAGTAGATCCAAAGAGGCACCGAGGGAAATGCAGTATTTTCAGAAGGCACAAATAGCCATTAGCTACCTAGGGTAAAATTTTCAAAAGCACCTGAGTGACTTATGAGGTTGAATTCCATTGAAAGTCATTGGGAACAGGCACGATAGCACTTTGAAAATGTTACCTCTAACTTCCATTGACTATTGAAGACAGGTATCCGACTTTGCCATTTGTGCCTCGGATCATTTCCCCTGGTGCTTGGCTGTAGGGCCAGAAAGAGTAACAAACCCAGTATTAGAAATCTAAAATTTAAAAATAAGTAGAGAGATAAATCCACTTGTAACACTTTGCAAAAGGACACAGAAGGTCCAGAGGAAAGCTATGAAACACATTTAAATTATAGCGTTACTTAGCCACAGTGATAGGCTGAGTTACTGAAGCCTGTACAGTGAGGAGGAAAGGAGGGTAAAAGCAGTGGAGCTCATCTTGCCACGGGTAACTACCTAAAAGGGGATTTGAAAGTCCTCGGTAAGGACTGGGGAGCAACATGTGGGCTCTCTGAAATTAAAAGTCAAGTAATAAGAGAATGAAAAAAATAATCACAATGTGCACAAATGCTACATTTCCATAGGAGTATTTCTTCACTGTAAGTCTGCTTAAAAATAATTGCCTCTCTGCCCCCGGACACACATCCAACAATTAAATGGTAAGGTTAAAAGATGACATGTACCAAAGCCAGGAAGTTCAATGTTAAGGTTCCCATAGCAACCTTGACTCCACCCTCTTGTGCATATGCATTACAATAGGGTCATTCAATACATAATCACATAATATATTCACAAGGATGCAAAATGCTGCAAGTGTGATATCAAAGGTTGTAGAAAAGATGATAAAATATTTAAAATAAAACCAGCCCTTTCGTCTTATTTTACAGGGTTGATGGAGGAGCAGTATAGTAAAAAGTGCAGTTCCTTTCCAGATGCTTGTTTGATGGTATGTTGCTTTGCTCACTGTCATAGAGCGTAGGAAAGACCCTGTTGTAATGTAGACACACAAGTGGGCAAGTTTGCCTTCTCAGCTATCAATTCTGACTGTTGTTAGTGGCATATATATCCCTCAAGGTGCTGCAAAGGATTATTAGATGTAGGACTAGCATTCTTATTTGACTCATGTGAGCACGTGTTTCATAGACCTCTGTTTCCCTTGCATACCTCCCAGACAAGACCCAGCCCAGCTCACTTTATAAAACCAGCTGAGATCAAGCATATTCAAATGAACATAGCGCCTGCTCTTAAATCCAGCGACTACATCTTAAATTGCAACTTCCAATGGCTCTCCTAATTTATTATCCCCTGAGACACATATGCACCTGCAATGTCATTTAATTGAAGGTGAGGTGTGTTATCATTAGCTTTGTAATTTCATAAACCACTCCATAGTTAGCAAATAACCATGGCTGTTGTTTCAGGAAAGGGTGCATGTATGTGGCGCGTGTGCACAGGCATGTACATGAGTCTGTGAGAGAAAGAGAGAAGCAGTGAGTTTTCTCACCAAAAGTGTCAGAGGGTTTAGAAGATGGGTATAAATGTGCTTGACACCCAGAAAGCTCTTCAGATCTAAATGCCACTTCAGCCTCACTCATTCTCCCTTTTCTAATATCCTGGGGGATTTTTCAAGGTGTCCCTATTGGGTCATAGGTTTTCTGTGCATCAGGGTTATGTATGTAACAGTCACAAGGTGGCAGGACTCTGCTGCTAACCTACCATGTTAGCAGCAGTTTGAAATCCTGCAGGATCGATTCTTGCCAGCTCAGTGTGAGGGGTGTAGCTTGTTATATCCACAGGGGAATGAGGGGACGCAGGCATTAGGATGGGCACAGACCCAGGGGTTTTAACAGTTGGGGACTGGTTAGTTTCCAGACGCTGTCACTTACAAGTCTTGTGCTGGGTAAGAGGTTTTTGCTGTCTGGGAGGCAGGCCCAGTTGGCGATACTTAGGTAGTGCAAGCCCAGCCCTGGCTTCCCCTGCTGCTGCTGCTGCTGCCCTCTTCCGTGGGTGAGTGGGTTATAGGAGGCAGTCAGGCCAGGGAGGGACCAGTATGGAGCCCAGAGCAGCTCTGTGCAGGGAGGGAGCGAGGAGCATTCTAGTGTCAAGCAGGGGAGTTTGCAGCGGTTCCATGGAGGCAGAAAGGCAGGACCTCCTCTGCTCTGGGGGAGGGAGGAGTAGAGACAACCTGTACCTGTGAATAGTGGGTGGGGGGCAGAATGAGGGCAGTGGCATCAGCAGATGTTACTGAGCATGCTCAGTACAAGCCAAGCAGCAACTTTGGGAGGGCACAGGACTCTGCATCCTCTTATCACCTCTGAGGAGGTTGTAGCCAGAGGCCCAGTAGCTTCCACCTAAGTATTTGGAGGGTTAAAAATAGTTCTGGTAAAGGAGTGCTTCATTTAAAAAAAAAACCAAAACCCATAGGTGCAAGAATGGTCCTTCTGCGCCCTGTAATCCAGATGTGTTAGCAGTCCCTGGGATTACAACTTCAGTCTAAATCCTGGAGTGAAGTTGCAATCTGCTGCAGAAATGCAACTCCCTGGAGCAGAGTGTGAGTGGCTGGTGACCTCCTCTCCCCAACCACCGAATGGCATTATCGTCCCGTTTCACTTTCTTTGTTGTGGTTTGCATACTGTAGATAATCTACATGAGGCTGGGCACCACAGGCTGGCCAGAGACTGCAGCTGGAATTGTTGGCATCAGCAAGCAGCCATGTTGCCTGGCCCGAGAATGTGTTTTTTCCTTGTTTATCAGTCAGGGCTATTTCCCAGCGTCAGTATTACTAAACAGTTTCACTTCAGGCTTTGGGCTGGATTTCCCTCCCCTGCTGGCACACTGAGGTGTAAATGACACCTCCTTGCGCCAGCCTGAGTTCCTGGGGGAGGGATTCCCCCTGAGGAAAGCTAGTTGTGTTACTGTCACCTCCTTCGCTTGGTGCTTCTGCAGTGGATGAGCAGCTGCAAGCTACAACAGGGCCCTACTGAGAGAGGCTGCCCAGGAATGGACTGAATTACTGTACCTCTGGTCACACTGGACACTTGCACTCCCCAACCAGGAGTGCTCCCTGTTTTTGTGGGCTGCCCCATTGAATAAGAGGTGCCAGCTTCTTTGCGCTACTTCAGCTCCCCCTCAGGTAAAATTTTTGCTGCTGGGGATTCTCCTGGGGTGTGTAGAGGGAGAATGGTCCAGTAATCAGAGTGCAAGCCAAGGATTTGGGAGATCCAGGTTCAATTCCCTGCCTTGCCACAGAGTCATTAAGGCCATGTCTACACTATAGGGACTATAGCTATGTTGGCAAACCCATAGTGTAGACGCGACCTATACTGACAGCAGGTTTTTTTCCATCAGTGTAGGAAAATCACCACTCTGAGTGATGGTAGCTAGGTCAACAGAAGCATTCTTCCACTAACCTAGCTGCATCTACAGGGGGTTATGTTGGAATAGCAATAGCACCGCGGGATGTGAATTTTTCACACCTCTGAACACAGTAGCTATGTTGACCTAGGTTTTAAGTGTAGACCAGGCCTTAGTCTCTCTGCGGTATATTCATGGCATCAGGGCTGGATTAAGGCAGGGGCTTTAGTGGCTGCAGCCCAGGGCTCTGGCTCAAGGGGGCCCTGCAAAAATAAATAACAAGCAGCAATCTCCAACTCCAGGCCACTAAAAGTCCTGCGTTAAAGTGGGTCGCTCACGCAGGCTGCCTACATGCCATGGCCCCACGCCGCTCCCTGAAGCAGCCGGCTGCTAGAATGTCTCTGCGGCCCCTGGTGGCGGGGGGGAGGAGGCAGCTCTGTGCGCTGCCCCCACCCCCAGCACCGTCCCTTCAGCTACGGGGGTGGTGCTTGCAGGCGTGGACAGCACATGGAGACGCGCAGTCCCCCTCCCCTCAGGGGCCACAGAGACGTGCTAGCCGCCAGCCGCTTCCGGGAGTGGCGTGGGGCCACGGCATGCAGTGGCCGGAGCCACCTGTGGTAAGTGCCTCCCGGCCAGACCCCGCACCCCCCCACCCCCTCCTGCACCCCAATCCCCTGCCCCAGCCCCCTCCTGCGCCAAAGTCCCTCCCAGGAAAAAGGCCCCACAAAATCTAATAGCCCTGGGCCCACAAGAGTGTTAATCTGGCCCTGCATGGCATGCACACAGAGAATCCAGTGTGATAACACTCAATAACCCCAAAATGGAGACAAAGCAGGCTGCTCCCTAAAACAGAGAGGCACAACTCACCCCACCTTACTCTAGCCTGGCAGTCTGCTGTCTGACCTCTGCTAAGCACAGTTCCATACAGAGCGTCCTAGTCTACAAGCAGGACCAGGAAAAAATCCTGAAATTTAAAGTGTCAGCTTACAATTGTAACAGAGTTTTCAATACACTATGTGCCTTAGCTCCCAACCTGTATAACAGAGATAAAATCTCATGGGGTATTGTGAAGAAACCAGATTAAAGATTGTGAGGGTCTCAGATAACATGTTAATGGGAAGGGAGGGAGGGGGAGGAGCACAGAAATACCTAAGGAAGTTATGTCAACTTCTACCCTGTGCTGGATCTGACAGACTCCATGACTTTGCATAATGCTTCTTCTGTATTAAACCTGACAGACACTTGGGTGCTATATTATTTACATGGCCATTTGCGGACTATTTAGAAAGATAGCACTATAAAAATGCATATCTCTTTTATAGGCCTTAATGATTTTATTTTCATTATCAGTTTGATTGAATTGTTGCCTTTCTGAGATAAACCTGGCTAGAGCTCGGTTGGTTGCTGTAGCTCACGAAAGCTTATGCTCAAATAAATTGGTTAGTCTTTAAGGTGCCACTAGTCCTCCTTTTCTTTTTGCGAATACAGACTAACACGGCTGTTACTCTGAGAACTAAACTGGCTTATTACAATCCCTTTTAAAAAAGGGGTAGCCAATTTAATAGTCGCTGATAATGTTCTTCAGCATAACTCACACTCATGTTCTTGCTCTGATCCTCAGCAAAGTGGCACAAGCAGTGTAAATGCCTCTGTACTGAAAATGGAAACTGGGATTTTAAAGGAAAACTGGATGTCCATAATAGGGAGGTGAAAGAAACTGAGATGGTATTTGTGTTTCCTGCATCTCTAACTGCATGTGGAAAGTCAGCGTTTTCTCTCATATACAGTCTCCAGGATCTCCATTGGTCAGTCACCATAAAGTGGTGCTTCCATAAATGTTGATGAATCCCAGAGAGAGATTTGTGACCCAAATACAAGCATTATGCTGCGTATAGCACCTTACAGCAGGCACACGCAGCGTAGAGAGAGCAGTGGGGAAACCTTTCCCTATCCTGGCTGGCAGTTAATAGATTTACTTGCTGGAACAAGGAATTCATTTGCCACCAATTAGCCACTGGTTAAGAGACAAATTCATCTAATGAATAGAGCTGGATGAAAGACAGACACCACCACCGCCACCACTGGCATTTTGGCAAAAGCTGATATTTTCCTGAGAAAATGTCTGCATTTGCCAATTTTTTGCATTTTGACAAATGAGCCTCTCCCCAAATTGCAAAATATTTTGTTCAAAAAAATTTTTTTTTTTTTCAGAAAATAAGACATTTTTGGAGCAGCTGTGCTAAAAATTTTGGCTGGGATTTGCTCAATGGAATGTGGCTGTGACTGTAACTAATAAAAGCAGAGGGGTAGATCCTCAGTTTGTGTCCATCAGAATCCTTCCAATAAGGTCAAGTATGCAGTCACCCCAAATTACACCAGTTGGGGATCTAGCCCTGACTCAGCATTTTTAATGGGTAGAAGTAGGCAGTCTCATTCAAACCATGCTCAAACTTTAGTAATGTCACATAGAGACATTTATGACACACATGGTCCTTTCTTTTTCCCAGTATTCAGGCCTGGCACCTCAACAATCTCCAAAGAAATAGCATCTTTCTGAGGTAGAAATTGTTCCTCTTTTTGTTTGTGAAACTTTTGGAAGAGAATCACTGGTTAGGTATTACTGTGTAAAGCAACTAAATGACAAAGTGTCACGTGTGTCCTGGCAGATATTTTCTATTTGGACAAGACTTTTGGTTATCCCTGCTGAGATGAGATAAAGCAAACAACTTGAGCAAATAAAACACTTATGAAGTATACTACAAACCTCTCCCTACAGTATGCAAAGTAACTGCAAATAGTCTGTGTTTCTACAGCAAGTTTTGTATGAAAAGCAATGGTATGGGGAAGGGGCTGGGAGTACTTGGAGCAGACTGTATTATTTTCAGAACAGTGCAAATGTGCTTACTTTCTAACAAAAAGAAGTTGGGCTATGATGATATAATTCTGGTTTCCATGGAATGTTGTGGCTCTTAGAGGCAGGAGATAAAAGACGCAAAAACAAGAAAGCAGTTCATTTCAGGCGGTTTATTTTATATTAAAACATCATTTCTGTAGCAAATACATATCGAATGTGAGTGAAAAAGCTTATTGTGTTTCTAGGCATCAAAATTAAAACATGCACGTAGATTATTTTTATTGCACTGAGAGCCCATCTGAATATCACTTCAATTTATTTGAATAAAGTATCTTTATTTGGCAGCCAAACTGCAGCAATTTAACATGAGGAAAGTCAGCAGAGGTGTGCGATGACAATGCCATGAAAGGCAATGTTCATGGAGAAGAAATATTTATGTACCATCCTTCAGTGGCAAAACATGTTTCTTCAATTTACATTCTTATTTTCTTTAGGGACAAAAAAAGTGCATAATAAGTTAGTGTAGCACTGGAAACATGGGCCAGATCTAATTTCAGCAGATTTATCCAACTTGTTCAACACACAAGCAGCCCCCACAGCAACTGCTAGATCACAAACTGTTACGATACTTCCAAGAGACAGGTTGTCTTTTAAAAGAAACACAAATGCACAAATATGTGTGTCAACTTTATTTAATAGTTGCAAAGGTTTTTTTTTTAGGGTGAAATTATGATATTTAAAAAATATCCATTTTTTTCTAGGGTCTTATAGCTTATTTTGATGGTTGGTTGTTCTTTTCCTTTCATTTTACGATGCATTTTTCATTATGCTATCTATTTTTATGAACTTGTTTAAGGAATAGTTATTTATGATGATGATTTAATAATTCATATTATGGTAGTGCCTAAAGGTCCGGACCAAGAGTGGGGCCTCCTTGTGCCAGTCACTGTTAAAAAATATTAGCAAGAGATACTCCCTGCGTAGACGAGCTTAAGATATCTATAGATAAGTTGTGTAAAAGCAACAAGAGGCAAAGTGACTTGCCCAAGGTCACACACCAGACTAGGGAATAGGACCCATGTCACCTGAGACTTGGTCTGGTGCTCTACCTTCTGGATAACACTGCTTCCTCTGTGAGTTCTAATCTTGGCTCTGTTATGGATACCGTGCATTATGGGATTTGGTCTCTTCTCCAGTGTGTTGCTTCCTAAATGCAACAAAATATGGGCTTCTGTTAGATAACTGAAAAAAGGAGAAAAGCAGTGGAGTGTTGACTAGAGTATCTGCTATATCACATACATTAATATATTTATCCTCCCAGTGCCTATGAGTTGAGGTATAATTCCCATTTTACAGATGGGTAAACTGAGCCACAGTTTAGAGGTCTCACAGTGAATTTGTGGCTGAATGAACATCTCCTAATTACTGTATATGCTGCCCTCCAGTGGTATGAATTGATGGGAGGAGAGGCCAGAACATCATAGGATCAGTGAAGAAGGTGGTGGTAGTGGTTTCATGTCAAGCTTTCCTCTGTTTCCATAGGCATCTTTCTACCATAAACGAGCTGTGGTGGTGCAGGTGCTTTTATGTGCACCCATGAGTGTGCTTGGCCTATAGACACGTGGATAGTAAAAACCTAAAATTAAGGTGATTCTCAAATTAAAAGGCGAAGGTTGATCTCTCCTGAACTATATTATACATGATTTGTATTTGGAGAACTACCAGGTAACCGTGCAAGCGTACATGAATCGTTTCCCAGATTTTGTGCCTCACAGTGATTTATAGCTCTCAGCAGCTCATGAATCACAATTCATTATTATTCTCTTTGAAAACATTTCAGTCACCCACTCAGTCATATGAGTTAGGCGACCCATCGCACAACATGTAGAACAAATACTTGCTACCCAAAAGCAGAGAGTTCCTGAGTGAACCATAGTCTGGTTTTCTCATTGGTTGAGCCTATTCTGAGCTACCAAGAGGGTTGACAGAAGCCATTTTGAATCATTTTCTCTCAGTTGTTACTTTTTGAGCTAATCCCAAAAATACTGTCAGTGGTATTGGGTGGATTCTCCTGGTGTTGCTCCCTAATGGAGTATCCTCTCTAAATAGGACCTTCTTGGATTTAAGGGAGAAGTTGTTCTGCCCCCTGCACTCCTCCTCCCAGTGGAGACATCATGAGGTGGTTAGGTAGTAGCCAGTGAGCCTAAGTAGCCAGTAGGTCGCACCAGATGGAATTGGAAAGGAATTGTGTAGAGAGGAAGAGAGAGATATGGAGAAGCAGCCAAACTCCAAACTGTGTGGACATCTCCTAGCACCAGATATGTCATTTGGCAATGTTGAGGCTGGTTTGCTGTGCACTTTTTCCATGTGGCTTATACCGTCTTGCCAACCTTAAGTGTTCAAATTACATGGGGCTGACTACAAAATATCATGAAGTTCATTTAAAAAATCATCAGATTTTTAAAAAATCATTTGGATTCATTTGCTTTGTCAGTTTAATGAGCTTTTAGGTTCACCTTTTCAAGCTTTTCTCCACAACTATGAGTGCTAGAATCTTACTTTTTATACATGTGTGATGGGTTGCCCAGGTCCCAATCCTGCAGCGTGGATCCTTGCACCCCTATGGAGCATCCTTGACTTTAATGGGCATTCAGAGGGCATACACATCCGCCTGGATGGATCTGTTTTCAGGTACCGGACTTTACCGGGTGACATAAAATGAGACTTATTTAAAACAGTTTACATAGACGAGCAAAGGGTCAGAAATCTTTTTCTAGAATAGCCATGGGGGTGAGAGTGAATAACAAATTTACCTGAACTTTAACACTAGTTAGAGATCCTTAAAGAAATTGAATGCCTTTCCTCTGTGCAGTGCTCACAATTAATTGATTAGACCATCAGTAACTTGAGCAAGATCCAGTTAATTTATTTCCAGATCATGGGACTCTCCAGGAGTTTCATCCAGTTTCCCTTCCTTTTCAGTCCTCTCTAGGCTAAATCTAAGACCTCATCTAATGCTTTCTGCTCACCAACCAACTCCTCCTGTTCATGGCTGCTCTCGATGTCCCCTCTAGAATGTGATTGAAATGTCAAAGTCTGCATCTATCCTGTCTGAGTCAGGAAAGTATATTAACTCCATTTTACAGATGAAAAAACCGAGGCAAAATGAAATAAAGTGACTTGCCCGAAATCACACAGTGCTAAGAATAAACCTCTGGTCTCCTGATTCCCACTCTTGTGCTTAGCCACCAGACCATCTCTACTTTCCACTAATCCCTAATGGAAATTCCGTTAGACTCTACCAGAATCCTTCAGCTAGCCTCTGTTGCTTTCTACTGGAAGAAATAGAAAGCTATATATATATATTGTAGCGCTATATAGAAGCTACTTCTATAGATATACTTTTAACTCTGTTTCAAAATCTACTTGCTAAATAGAACCAATATAAAACAGCTGGAGTTTCCACTGGTAACAGACAGGAGCAAAGGGGCATTGCTGAGCACCAGTAGCTGAATTGTTAACCGATTAACTGAACATTCAGAGCCTGATCTTGTTCCCTTTGAAGACAGTGGAGATTTTGCCATTGACCTCAATGGCACCAATACTGGCCATTATGGGGACCTAGAAAAGAACCTTGAGTTACTCCTAGCAATCTATCTTCAGCTGCAGATTGTTTCCTCAAATTTAAGCCCAAAGAAAAGTCATTTGAATTGAAAAAAGTCAGGTTTTGACATTTCTGTAGAAAGCAAGAAAAAAAAAAGGGGGGGGGGGAGTGGCTGACATTTTTTGCAAAATAAATCCATGAAAAACATGTCCCTTTGTTGACCAGATCTAATTATGAAAACTAACTGAACATGAGATCACAGAAATTATGTTTGAAGGAGAACCAGTTATTTCCCAGAGAAAAGAAGGATGTTTCTGTACTTACTGCACAGGAAACGAATGATCTAATCTAATCCCAGCTGTTTCAGAGGCTTCCTCTGTAACCCTGGGCAAATCACTCAGCCTCTCCATGCCTCAGTTTCCCCATCTGTACAGTGGGAATAATAATAATACCTTCCCCCTAAAGGTGTTGTGAAGATAAAGTCATTAATATTTGCAAAGATTTTTGAGATGGAAGTAGCTGGAATAGACTTCCTGAATGGAAAGGCAAAGTAATATTGTTTTTGCAGGTTCTCTCACCAAAATTTCTAAATATTAAAAATTCAAATTCTGATTTTAAAAAATCAGATTTAGGGTAAAATTTTCAAACTCACCTAAGTGAGTTAGGAGCTTTAGTGTCATTTTCAGGAGAGACTTAGGCACACAGGCGCAGAACCCAAGAAATATTTTGGCACCAATGGGAGTTAGGTGCCGAAATATCTTTTGAGGAACTGAGCTTTAGGAGCCCAAGTCTCATTGAAAGGCAATGTGACTTAGGGCATGGCTACACTGGAAACTTCAAAGCGCTGTCACAGGAGAGCTCCTGCAGCAGCGCTTTGAAGTGCGAGTGTCATCGCGCTCCTGGTAATCCACCTCCATGAGAAGATTAGCTCCGAGCTCTGGGAGCCCGGCTCCCAGTGCTCGGAGCCTGTTTACACTAGCGCTTTAAAGCGCTCTGACGTCCTGCGCTCAGGAGGGTGATTTTTCACTCCCCTGAGCCAGCAAGTTAGAGCGCTATAAAATGTAAGGTTTCAGAGTAGCAGCCGTATTAGTCTGTATCCGCAAAAAGAAAAGGAGTACTTGTGGCACCTTAGAGACTAACAAATTTATTTGAGCATAAGCTTTTGTGAGCTACAGCTCACTTCATCAGATGCATGCAGTGGAAAATACAGTGGGGAGATTTATGTACACAGAGAACATGAAACAATGGGTGTTACCATACACACTGTAACAAGAGTGATCAGGTAAGGTGAGCTATTACCAGCAGGAGAGCAGGGGGGGAAAAAACCTTTTGTAGTGATAATCAAGGTGGGCCAAGTGTAGCCAAGCTCTTAGGCTACTATATGAAAAAGGAACTTAGGCCCTTTTGAAAATTTTACCCTTAACATCTAAATCTAAAAAGAAAAGGAGGACTTGTGGCACCTTAGAGACTAACAAATTTATTTGAGCATAAGCTTTCATGAGCTACAGCTCTTTTTGCGTATACCGACTAACATGGCTGCTACTCTGAAACCTATCTAAATCTAAGTTACAGACTGGCATCAATACAGACTGAAGTGGAAGTGTTGTCCTAATCTGGGGAAGAATCTATTACTCCATAACTTCCACTCTACCTTGAATGGTACCTTACAATATGTTCTAGCTACTTATTCTAACAACTCTGTTCCACCTTGCATTTCGCTGTGATGCTGGGAGTTCCTTTCCCAGACCTGAAGAAGAGCTCTGTGTGGCTTGAAAACTTGTCTCTCTCACTAACAGAAGTTGATCCAATAAAAGATATGACCTCACCCACCTTGTCTCTCTAATATCCCGGTACTGACATGCTACAGCTATACTGCATCCTTTCCTTCTGACATTCTTGTTCTTCCAGTCCACGTTTTCTTAGTAATAGACAACAAAACATATTTTAGACCATCTGAGCCTTAGTTCGACACATCCCTCTTGCTGTCCTGAATCAGTTTCTACCCAGTCAAAATGCCATGGTATTCAAGGTGACCACATAGCATATCTGCCAGCATTGTTTCCAGCCACAAGCCTTTCTGAAACGACTAGCAAAAGCTCTGAGTCATAAAACACCAAGTAGATGGAAATTCAATTGGTATTTTTAGCAACGTGCTTCTTTGACTTCAGCAATGGTTTTAAAAATCGATCCCCATGTTAATATTCTGGAAAACTTCATTGCCAGATGCAGCATTATATTTATTCCACGCAGCATTATGAAGATGAGAGCGGGGTATGGGGGAAAGGTGGGCAAAAGGATGGAAAGTGATTGTGAAAAGAAGAGTGTATATTACAGCAAGAGGTAGGTCGCAAATGTACCAGGTGCTATCAGAGCCCTGGGGACTGCTCTCCCGTCAGATATGTGCAGACAGTTCCCACTGAACGCCATGGGAATAAAAAGATGATTAGGAATTCAGAGCTGAGGAAAAATAATCCTTCTGCATTTTTACCCTCTACTACTCTTCCTGCCTGGCTCAAGGGCCTTCTCCTCCAAGGAATAAACTCCAAAATCGACCATGCTGACTGCAATGGCAAAACCCCCCATTGATTTCAATGGTGTAAAATCAGTCCTGTAGTTAGCGCTATATAGAAGTTGTTCATTTTTTCAGTACATTCGTGACCTTAACTCCGAACACGCTAAAAAAACAGGTTACATGAACTGCTAATATAGTCTCTTTACTCTACAGTAACTCTCAGTACCCTAAAGTAACAATGCCAAACACTTTAATAACATCCCTGGAAATTATCGGGAATTGGAACCTTACTATAGAATAATGGGCGTATTCATAAGGGTGTTCTGTGTATACTCACTCCTGGCCACATTCTCCTCTATATCCTTCCACTAACACAGAGTCAGCCATCATTTTATACCATTGGAAACTGCCACTGGAGGAACAGATGGATCCACCATTGGATCTGGGGATCAGTCCTTTCTTGAGGTTTGACATTTACAGCTATTTCCCTCCCCTACCCGCTTTCCCAAATTAAAAGAAGATGAAGACCACAGAACATGAGCTAATGCCCTGTGCTTGATGGCACAAACCACATTTGTGCCAATTATTAGATGCAACAAACACAAGATGGGGGAGAAGAAAAAGCAACCCACTTGGTGATCTTGTCATATAAAACTTCTCAAACACACACTTCAGTGTGGGTTTATTCAAGGCTTTGGCTGGTGATGAACGCTGGCTACCCAGTGAAATAGCTTGGTGAGAAGCAGAGAGAAAAAGAAACTCAATAAGCATTACCATGCACACTCTCCACTGATGCACATTTCAGTAACATCCGTCACTTGGACCTTCCCTTGACGCTATCTTTGCCTTACCCCTGCTTCTCAGACAGGTTTTAAGCCATGCCAGATACCCTTTGTCAGAGGTTATTGTCAAATATACGGTGCTTTGGAACGGAGACTCCATGGGTTCCCAAAACATTTGCCTTCTACACACGTCAAGGGAAACTGCAAGCATGTTTTGCTAATGTCATATTCACCATGCAAACTGCGAGAGGATTTTTGCTGTGGTTTGTTATCTTACAATAATCAGAATGTGACAGAAAATATTCCCAAAGTGCCACGTTGCCTGCAGCAACTGCCTGTATTAAACTGACTTCTCTGTAAACACTACCCTCGGCGCGATAACGGAGTCTGCGCCACTCAAAGAGGGTGCCCATGTCTGACCTATTCCCAGGCATGCTTGGCGCTCTCCTTTCTTCATTCCCTCTCCTCCTTTCTGCACTCCAGCTAGCCTGCCTCACACTGAGCTGATGTCCCATTGTTTATTTTTCAAGTATCTTCACAAGGCAGAAATTTCCCAAGTGGCTAACTTCCTTCTGCAGACTCTTTTCTCACACAGCCAGAGGCTGCATTTCTGCTGCTGCTGCCTTTTTTGATCTGGAGACAGAGGTGGGGAGGAGGGGGGAATTCCACACCAGTGCTATTGGTTTTCTTTTCAGGAGGCCTGGCTATGTCGCACATAGCTACATGCCTCCCTCGCCAGCCCTGCTTGCACAGGCTCTTTAGGACGACAGCCCCAGTTCCCTTATTCCCACTGTTTGCTTTCCACCGCGTCCGACTCCTGCTGAAACTGACACCATAGCACTGCCACCCCCTGATTCACTTGATGATTCCTTTGTGCTACCTCATGTGAGATCAAGAACACCATCCTCTCAACGGTTTCTCATGCTGGCTGGTGCTACTAAAGTCAGAGAGGGAGCGGATGTCTGGGTGAATGGTCACCCTCTCGCAGGTGGTTCCTGCGGCTGGCTTCATGATCCGCAGTCATTTTCACACCACCTTGCAGGGGATGAGGGAGTAGGGGGTTACAGGACTGATGTTAAATTCATCATGAACAATTTAATGTGAGCTGGTTCCATGCATCTGGGCATCAGCACCATAGAGAGCTGTCATTTTGCATTGTTTCTGAAGAATCCCTACTCTTTGCAAAGGAAGCTGGCTGTTTCAACATGGATGCAACCCGGTGTCCAGGCAGGGGGAGTGGGTCAGGGCTGACTCAGTAGGATAAATAACGAGGAGTCCTTGTGGCATCTTAGAGACGAACACATTTATTACGAAAGCTTATGCCCAAATAAATGTGTTCGTCTCTAAGGTGCCACAAGGACTCCTTGTTGTTTTTGTTGATACAGACTAACACAGCTGCCACTCTGAAACCCATCCGTAGGATAAGGCATCTACGGTGCCACAAGTACTCCTTTTCTTTTTGCACCTACTGTAGTTTACTGCCACTGCCTCCTCCTTTTGCATGTGTTTTCCTCTGAGGTCTCCCATCCAAGATCAACCCCATTTACTTTGAGACTCAATACTGTTTAACATATGAGATCTGCCAAAGTGCTGTCGCTGTGGTCTTAAAAACTGTTGGTTATCTAGCTACATTTGCCAAAGGATTTTTCAAAGCAATTTCAACGTTTTTCCTGCAAGCCTGAAATGTTTGAGCAATGTTGTTTATATATGTCATGATGAGGCACCTCAATCCCCCTTTTACTACTCTGTATTAAAAATATATGCAACTTTATTTTTATCCTGCACTGCTGTGGGCTAACTTTATTATGTATGATTCACTTTGTGTGTTTTTGATGTTTGATATAAAACCGTTTAATTGTTTAAAAAAATCATAGTGTTTGCTAAATTTGGGGGGGAGGGGAAGGGAAATGGGTAGGGTAAGGAAAGTTATTGCATGGTCCAAAACAGGTATCACAACTCCTCCCTTTCACCTCTTCACCTTTGATTAGCAGAGCTGATAGGCTATGTTTTATTATGGGTTTCTGCAGAAGGCCAGTCTTTCTGGAGATTAACTTGGCTTCTCACCAAACCAGGATTCTCACTTTTCAGGGAGATGCAGATATTTATTTTCTCAATAGTATTTTGTTTGAAATTTAAGGGCTTTCAGTAGGGGGAAAAAATCTTAAGAGCCAAGAAATCCCTCATAAATCTAAAGAAAGTCAGCCATGACCTAAAGGTGTATGTCAAATGGAGTACCACTAATGAACTCTGGCAGTATGCTATTCAGGGGTGTTCTACATAAGGATCAGAGCCTCTGGAATCCGTGTAGTTCCATTGAAGTTAATGGATACACCAGCTGAGAATCTGTCCCACTGGGTGCATATTTTAGGATTATGCCAAGACAAAATCAGTAGCTTGCATCATGCCTTCATATTGGGGTGTTCAATTCAGAAGAAGACTCTCTTTGCTGCTAGCTCAAACCGTGCTTCTTGCCGAAATAAAACCAGACCAAATTGCATTGATTTTGACTAATTTGTATTTGCAGAGAGATAATTGCTGTTCCCTGAGTCAGTGCAGGGTGGGCACCAAGGAGGATTCATGCAGGGAGGAGGCTCTTTGCACAGCTATCCTCCCCCAGGTGTTCCAAGAGGAGAGGAGCACTTTCAGTTGTGTTGAGCATTCCATGGAAGCCCATTGGTGGAGGCTGCCTGGAACACATACTGAATCAGCTATTTCCCTGGCTGCCCAGGACATACCCTCTCCTTGGCTAAACTGTCCATTTGCAGCAACTGGAGCAGAGATTGCAGGTGCTTTTTGTGGCAGAGTAGGGATGGCAGGCTTCTTGCAGTTCAACCTTTCTTCAAGAGGAGCTTTGAAGAAAGTTAGTGCATACTTATTAACACGCTTTATTCAGCTTCTGGTTACATCAGAAGGTGATGTAACCAGAAGCTGAATAAAGTGTGTTAATAAGTATGCTGTAATCTGCACTGACTTGCACCCTGTGTGATTTAAATCAATGGATGGAGCTGCATGTGTGGGAGAGGTGGATCTTCAATGCAGAATTTGGCCCCGTGTGGTCACTGATTGGTAAGAGTTTTGTGTGTAGTCCAGTTTTTCAGAATTCTAATAGAGCCCACTGAATCCACATTTTTTCCGATTTCTCCATTTTCTCAAAAATTTCTCAGTGAAAGAGTTTTTTCCATTGAAAAATGCTGATTTGACTAAATCTAAATGTTTTGCAGGGAATGTCTTGATTTTGCAGGAAAATGTTTCACTTTGACTTTATGTTATACGTTATCACATATACGTTATACATTATAACAAATCTATTATAACATAAGACAAAAGGATAACATTGAAATGAAATATTTTGACCGTATCAGAAAAAATTGAAATAAAACATTAAGGTAAGAGCAAAAGGAATATTTTAAAATTTTGTTTCAGAAAAAATTCTGAGATTTTGACTTTTTATCCTAATTTTGGATGAAATCAAATGTCAAACTCTGAATTTCCCAGAGTGGAAATTCAATTTTTTTTTACCAGCTCTAGCTATGAAACACCAGGTGTAAAATATCATTAGCTAGCAAATATGAATCCAAGTAGAAAGTCACACTGACATTATTTTGGGAGGAACAAACAATATTGTCTCTGTTATTCCATTTGTATTTTGCAAGCTCAGATGTATGATGGATAACATCAATAGCAATAAATATAGAGGAGGGGCTATGGTACCGAGTAACTCTGAACCAGTCAATAGTTCAGAAAAATAAAGTCAGGGTTATCTGGTCAGCTGGCCTTGTCTTAATTAGTCAGATTGTGTTTGGCAATCAGAATACATGTAGTTTTGTGTGTTGAACAGACAGACTCATCACTCTCACATTCCTGGGCTTTTTTCTCCCCTTCATAATAGATTATTTTTCTCCCCATCGCCTTTTAGCAAGTAGTATTTTTTCCCAGACAGACAATGTGGATTTTGCTTTGCATTTGTAACTCCTCTTCTCTTCCAAAGGAAAGTCTGACACTTTGAAACCTGTTAAATTCAGCAGTCATTGAGCAAGTGCTTATAAAGAGATGATTATTTTCTGTCACTGGGGCAAGCATCTTTTTCTGCTAGTGGGAAGTACTTCTGAAGATTTTTGCTGCTATTAAGGAGAGCTTCCCTAAAGATCTTTGTATTTTTACCTGCTATGAATTAGGTCCTGCAGACTCTTTCTTTAAACCATGTCTCAAAGAGGTGTAGATAATTTTACAGAGAAACCTATAAGGTAATGTGTATCGGGGGTAGCCGTGTTAGTCTGTATCCACAAGAACAACAAGGAGTCCGGTGGCACCTTAAAGACTGACAGATTTATTTGGGCATAAGCTTTCATGGGTAAAAAACCACTTCTGATCTGAAGAAGTGTTTTTTTTACCCACAAAAGCTTATGCGCAAATAAATCTGTTAGTCTTTAAGGTGCCCCCAGACTCCTTGTTGTTTGTATAAGGTAATATGTGCTTTTGTGAGTCACTTTAAAGCTGTGCATTAATTCTTGAGAACTGAGGTTACGTCTATGCTGAGATCTATACGATCAGATACCTATGCTATGACTCATTTCATGATAGGAGAAGCAGGAAGTAATATTGACTCCTAAGATACATAATGGCTATTAATAGTAGTAGTAATAGGGAGGCAGTGTTGCCTAGTGGGTAGAGAACTGGGCTGGGACTCTAGAGACCTGTGTTCTATTTCCAGTTCTGCCACAGAAGTGAGAACACAGGGTGGCCTGCTGGGTGAGCTTGGGCATGTAACTTCACCTCTCTGTTTGTTTCACTGTCTGTGGAATGGGGTTAATGATGCTGACTTCCTTTGTAAAGTGCTTTGAGATCTACTGATAAGTGCTATACAAGAGCTAGGTAGTAATATAATTAACTAATAAGTAAGAACATCAATAACACGTTTCACTTATGTAGTACTCTTTTATCTGTAGATCTCAACCCACTTTCTCAAAGAGAATAACATTATTCCCATTTTACAGATGGGGGAACTGAGGTGTTAATGAGGGTTCTCTCTCTGTATTGAAGAATATTAAACTCTGATCACACTGTGCCCACATACTGCTAGATTAGCATATAGTTTTTACAATTTTGCTTTTGAAGTGGAAACATCATTGCCATACTGCATCTGGATATATCTTATCAGCATCCTTATGTGAGAGAACTGTAGTGTGAGGACATACAGAGAAAGAGCCATGCTTTGAGCAGCAACTAGAGAACTCCCTGAGGAGGAAGTGCCCAAGTTTTAGCTTCCTGTGGCAACACATCCTGGTCTTCTCTGGTAACTGTGGAAGATCACAAGCTCTATAACTACTCCACATCTCCCTTTATAATAAAAGATCAAAACTTTAATTATAAACTAATGTATATACAAATAATTCAAAATAAACTTCAAATTCTTTAAAATTATTTACACTACTATGTTCCCTTATTTATTCCATTTAAATAGTCCCGAGCAGTAATATAAAGATAAAGTATTTGAGGGAATCTGAGCAATCTTCCAGATTGTGTTCTCACTTCCGTTGAGTTTGTGTGTTGAGTTACTTGGGCAGGGGGCTCACTGACAGAGTATCTGCAGGCCCCAGACCCTCTCTCTGTTGAGAAATATGGAAGATGAATCCAGTTCCTCCAGAGATGTACCATTGGAGTCTCCATTAGATAGGATCTAGGAGTTTCTGCCTGGTTCCAAATGGTCCCTAATGTCTCGGAGTTTTTGAGCAAAACCTTGTTCCCTGATTTTAGTTCAAGTAGTGTTTTTGTTCTGTGCCAAACACTGAAGTTCTCTTTGTGCCAAAATTTTATTTTGGATGGATCCCGTTTTCAGGTTGAGCCATTTAGGTTTGAGCGATATTGGTGCCACAGGTAAACGTGTCCTTAGTAGTCTTCTCATTAAAAGTTCTGCTGGAGATAGTCAGCACCACTTGCATCCAGACTGATACGCCGGAAGTGTTTTATATGGGTCCACTGATTTTTTTCAGAAGACTTTTAAAGTCTGCATTGCTCTGTCCACCTCCCTATTCCGCTGGGAGAAACGTGACTACTAGTATGCTGTTCAAAATCAAAGCCCTATGGAAATGCTAGGAATGTTTCACAGGTGAATTGAGGTCCATTATCTGATATGAGGACTATAGGGACACCATGTTTTGCAAATACTGACTTTGGTTTCTGGATGACCTGTGCTGATGAAGTCTGTGTAAGTAAAGCCAAGTCAATATATCTGGAGAAGTAATCAACTACAATAATGCATGTGTGTCAATTCCAGAAAAACAAATCTCTTGCTACTCTCTGCCGAGATCTGTCAGGTAGCTTTGTAGAAGGTAATGGTTTGGTGGTTTATTATTTTCCTTGTTTCATTCCTTGTAGCCTTTTAATAAAGTCTGAATTTTCTTACTCAGACTGGGACACCAATGGATTGTTGTGCTTGCCCTGCATTTTTTTATGTCTTGAAGTCCCTAATGGATTTTGGAGAGTATCTTTTTCTGAAATATTGTAGGGATAAAAATCTGCCATCCTTTTAGAAAGCAGACATGAAGGTCATTTTGTTTCTGCCAATATGGTAGAAGGTCTGTTGAAAGCTGACTCTTTTGACCCCACCCTCTTTGGAAGAATTGAGTAAGTTTCTGGGAAGTCTCCTCCTTTAGTTGTTCATCTCTGATTTGCTGAAGTCGGCTGGCAGATGGTGGAATTGCTGCCAGCACAAGGTCAGTGTAGACTTTGACATCTTTCTCTAAAGCCTTTTCATCTTCCATTGGTGGTTGCTTGATTGGCATTCTAGATAGAACATTTGAGTGTCTTCCCTGGTATGTCTACAATGTTGAAGAAAATCACATCAGCCGTAGTCCATTCTAGGTGGAAGGTCACCCAGTTGTTTTGATCCCAGTAATACCCCTAAGGGTTTGTGGTCTGTTTCTATGTTAAACTCCAAACCAAACAGATAGGTACTGAGCCATTCACAAGATCAAGTGACTGCTAGAGCTTCCATTTCTACTTGAGCGTCCTGATGTTTGGTTTCTGTGAGGCTTCTTGATACAAATGCAACAGGTCTCTAGTCTCCAGGCTGCTTTTGTGTGACCGCTGCTCCTAAACCATAAGAAAATGAATCCACTGGTACTATTGTTGGATAGTTTACCAAGTATTGTGCCAAAACAGGTGGAGTTGTCAATAGTTCTTTTATTTTATTAAATGCATTTTGTTGTGCGCTCCCCCAAAGTCACATATTGCGACTATTAAGGAGATACCTAAAGGGTTTTGTTACATGAACTAAATTTGGTAAAAAGAAAAGGAGTACTTGTGGCACCTTAGAGACTAACCAATTTATTTGAGCATAAGCTTTATGCTCACAAAAGCTTATGCTCAAATAAATTGGTTAGTCTCTAAGATGCCACAAGTACTCCTTTTCTTTTTGCGAATACAGACTAACACGGCTGCTACTCTGAAACCTGTCATTAAATTTGGTAAGAATTTGCACAAATGATTTGTCATGCCCAGGAATCTTCTTACGGCAAAAATGTCTTCGGGATTCAGGTAAGGTCAGTAATGCCTTCAATTTATCTGAATCTAGCGAGTACCCTTTGCTAATTACAAATTTTATCTGCTCCTTTCTAAATTCACATTTCTCATTCAGAATGAGGCCAGCTTTGTTGGAAGCATCTCAAAACTACATGTAGTTGCTCCTGTTCATTGTTATCTCTGCATGGCAAAGGACACCAGGCAAACCTGACACAATCAGAGAGATTCTCCTTTGGAAATGTTCTGGTTCTGATGAGATACTGAATGGAAGCTGACTGAAACAGTACCTTCCAGATGGGATGAATGTAGTTAATGGTATAGAATAGTCTCCTGCATTCTGCCTCTTTAGCTGGACATTGCTGGTATCTTCCACAACTCTTCCAACCTTCCCTTTTATGAAGGTCCTTTGGTCTCCTGTTCTTATGTTGTAAATTTGGTCTGACTGCTCCTTTCACATTTGTGTCTTTTCTCTTTACTTTGTCAGTATTGTCTGATGCAGTCTCCCCTATGCCGCTAACATGTAAGTTGCATTGCTGTTTCTTTATGCTTTCTTGCATTCTCACTTTTGCTATAGCCTTTGCTAGTGTGAGATCTGGGTCTAGCTGAAGCTGGGCTGATAAATTGATGTCTCTTATGACAACAACTACTCTGTTATTAGTTCTTCTAAAATTCCATATTTGCAATGTTCAGCAAGATTATGAACTGCAGTAATAAACATCTTAGCTGTTTCTCCTTGTTCCTGGTACCTCCTATTAAATTTGTCCCTTTCATCCATAATATTCTGTCTGTGAATGAAATGGACATCAAAAGCCTCATCTGCTTAGTGTATTCTTTCTTCTCCTCATCAGTGAGGGATAGGGCACATAGGATATCCTCATCGGCATCACCCCTGGCAAATATCAGGGCATTTACCTGGCATTCTCATGCTTTTTTTGTTAAACCAGAAGCCATCCAGAATCACTCAAATCTCCAGATTCAGCAAGACCAATTCCTGGGTTGCAAAAATCAAACTTCTTTAACAGAGCTGTTTGTGCTGTGGGGTCCATTGCTGCATTAAGACAGGGCTCTGCCCAGGGATGCTGGCACGGGGGTGGGGGGTGGGGCAATGGCTATGCCCTCCCACTTTTTGCTGACTGTAAGGGAGAGCAATGAGGGGGGGAAAGGAAGGGGGTGGAGAGGAGTGAATGGGGGGTGTGGTCTTGGGTGAAGGGACAGTGCTAGAATGGGGGCTTGGAGGGAATGGGGAGCGTGGAGGCAATGCATTGGAGGAAGGGGCAGTGTGGAGGTTGGTGGGAAGGGGCGGCGTGGGTGGGGCAGGGCCCCGGTTCAGGTGCTGGTGGCCCCCCCACTTTTAGGGAGCTTCCATGGCTCCTGGCTCTGCCTCCTTGCTGCAGCTTTCATAGGTCTCCTCCCTGATTTTCCACTTATTCACTACTCTGGCAGTCTGTGGGGATCTCTCCTCTTTCCTTTAATCCTCCTTTAGGGAAAAAGATTCACTCACTTCTGCCATCATGTAGAGCGAGGACACAAAGGAAAAGAGCCATGGTTTAAGTAGCAATCGGAGAACTCCCTGACCAGGCAGTCCCCATGTGTGTTAAGTTCCCTGCTGCAACACATTCTGGTCCTCCCTGAACCAGGACCTCTGTAATCACTTCACAGGAACAACTGTAACGAAAGCCACTCAACCCATGACATGGCTCTTGGTCCAGCACAGCTGTTGAATGCAGAAATTCATCCCAATATTGAATTTTCAGGAATTTCAGTATATTAATATATTAAATTAACAGCCAAGAATGACAGCATTATAGTATAGGATGAAGCTGTTCGTTTAGCCATTAGGAAAGTGTTTACCTGTTGAACCTCTGAGCTCCTTTGCCACAGCCCACACACCTTTTTCCTGTGGGAACACCAGCCTGCAGGTAATTGGATTTACTCAGCTAGTAGGTTAGAGTCCATATCAGGAAAGCATAAACCCTGGTAAGGATCATACTAAGGGTCAAATCTGATCCAATCCTGCCATCCTTAGGTAGTCAAGTAGACCTTGCACATGTTAGTAATCCCACTGAACAAAATTTATTTATCATTACTGTTATTTCCTTATTAAGATTGTGGTAGTCCTCAAATGTTCCAAACACAGAAATCATAATTCATGCCTCACAATGCCACCTACAATCTGAAAAGTCAAGGAGGCCAGTCATAGGAGTAAGAGGTGTACACGGGTTGTATGTTTTGAGTCTTAAGGCTGATTTACTAGCTATTGCAAACCCATTGACTTAAATAGCATGGAACTGGCTATAATTCAGCATAGAATTTGGTCCTTTTCCCTTATAGCAGTTGCTAAATTTAGGACCAAAACTGGATGTGGGAGATACAAGAAGGCTGACTTTTTACATGTAAATACATGGGCATGTTTTGAATTATACTGCTGAAAAGAATTGCTTTCTTTAATAAAATAAGAAAGTGTTAAGTGCACCAGGTATGGTTTATCTTATTCATTCACATCCAAGAAAATAATTTACAGAATAGTGGTAAAAGAGTGTTTTTCAAAATATTATTGTTCGTATCCTCTCTGCCCAAGGTACAAACTTTGAGGAATTAACATTATGAAGGACTGAGAAATTGAAAAGGGGAAGTTTTCAGTGAAATTACTCTGAATCGCTCTTATATTTTCTTTTCTCTTAAGGGATTAGCAGAATGCTAGAATAATCTGCTACCTATTAAAGGGAACAAACCAACACTGTCTCTTTTTTTCTTTTTGTAGCACAAAGAAACAAATGTTTTAAGATTCACAGATTGCTTCAAAAAATAGCTTGATGAAAACCAACATAATACCCAATGAAATATTTCACTAAAATGACCCTTATTGAAGCAAAGTCAAGGGTAATAAGTAACACAATTGTTACGTTTTGTGTAATCGTTCCCTTTGTAAGCTCCTGTGGCACAATTATTTTAAGTAATTTGAAATGTCTATAGATGCAGCCCTGTTTTTCTCTAACTGAAAAACCCAACAAAACCCTGACTTAATCTTTCAAATATTACAAACATTAAGCTGTATGTTTGAAGATTTCACTCTTTGTTTTATTTTTCTAGCTAAATATCTTTCTTATGAAGCATTCTCGCAAATGATACCAGCATTTACCAGCTTCAGTCTGAATGACAAAGGGTAGTTAACCAGTAAGTTGGCTTTTCAAAAGATGGAAGAGTCTTTTGAGTTGCATCCTTGAGTTCTGGCAGGTGTGTGTGTGTGTGTGTGTGTGTGTGTGTGTTTTTTTTTTTTTTTTTTACAGAAACTGCCTAGAAAATCTGATTCAAGAATGGAAAATCCCCTAGATCAGTGCTACTCAAAGTGGTGGTCCATGGACCGGTGCCAGTCCGTGAGCCATCGGCTGCCGGTCTGCATGGACATTGGGAAAAAAAATTGCCGGTCCCCCACATCAGATAACCAATAAATCCAATACACAGAAATGGGGCCTGATTCACCCGTGTTGGTAAAAATTTCTGCACTGTTGGTAGATTCTGCCCATGCCCTCTGGAGACTTTTGCACTGTTGCTCTCTTTGGGGTTCCACCCATACATTCACTACAGTCAGAGCTCCTTGGGGCAGCCACCTGGCTATCTCTTGTGTCAAACCACTGTCCTTACAAGCTGCACTGCCTGGCTGTGGACTCCTTGGTGGAGAGGTGTTTGCAGGAGCTTTGTACCAGTGCATGCCATCTGTGGGTGGAATTTTCACTACATCATGCCCTGGAATATACCAGCAAAAGTCAATATAGCCCAGAGATTGACTCCAGCCTATGGAAGTCTGTTCCTTGGGCTCCATGGTTCAGAGTGCTGCAGCCAGACCACTCTCTTGCTCCCAGGAGAAGGATTTTGGGTCCATATCATTCCCATCCGCCATCACCTTTGCCGGTTTCCTAGACATCTAATTCAATATTTCCCTTTCTAATTTCCAAAGCTCTCCATAGACCTTGGACTAAACTACCTTTCTGCACTGAACTCTCATCCACCACCTCTTCCACCCACTCACTTTGAGTTGTTGGCTGCCTCCTGATCTCCCCCCTCTGACTTTTCATAGGTGGACTGTTTATCTTTCACTTGTACTCTCCCAAGTATTTGGAACTTGCCCCCTCTACCTCCAAGTTGCAGAGTCACTTCCTGCCTCCAAATGTTGCCTTAGAACCTCTGTATTGATTTTAGTATATTATTGACTCTCTGTCTTTTGAATATTTTTGTACTGCATTTTGTCCAATATCCTGCTGTTGGTAGTGGCCCGTGTTAAATGATTCAGCGGAAGCTGGAAAAACCTTACAGTGGATAATAATAGACTCATTTTCCCACGGGGGACGTTTCTTCCTGGCCCAGGCAGTGAATGGTTGGCCGCTGCCATGAAGCATGAGGGTTTATATCAATTGTAATTTTTTTTACCCTGTGTGTCATAGCTGGGGAGGCTCTTGCTATCTACATAAGCCTAACACCTTTTTGAATCCTACTGAGCTCTTGGCAAGTAGCTCCACAGGTTAATCTATGCATGTTTTTTTAAAAAGTATTTCCTTTAATCAGTCGGAAATTTGTTGCTTTTGATTTTCATTGGATTCATAGAGTTTAAAGCTAGTAGAAGGGACAATCAAGTCTGACCTCCTGTATGTCACAGGCCATTAAATTTCAACAGGTTACTGCTTTATTGAGCTCAACAGCTTGTGTTTGGTTAAAGCATCTCTTCCAGGAAGGAATCAAGAGATCCAGAATCCACCTCTTCCTTGGATGGTTTGTTCCAATGGCTAATCACCCTCACTGTTAAAAATCTGTGCTTTGGAACACTGTTCTAGCCAGGCTGGTCCCAGGATAGGACAGAGACAAGATAGGTGAGGGCATATATTTTCTTGGACAATAAATAAAATAAGATATTACCACACCTACCTTGTGTGTCTCATAATTTGTGCCTAATATCTAATTTGAATTTGTAGCATCAGCATCCATTGGTTCTCATACTGCCTTTCTCTGTTAGATTAAAGAGATCTTTAGTACCCAATATTTTCTCCCTCTGAAGGACTTAGGTACTTTAATCAAGTCACCTTTCACTTTTCTTTATGATAAGAACCCACTGAGCTCTTTAAGTGTCGCACTGTGAGGTCTAACTCCAGGGCTGGAGAAAATTTTTGTGGCCCTTTTCTGTATCATCTCCAATTTTCTTCACATCTTTTTACAAATGTGGACACCAGAAGTGTATGCAGCATTCCAGTAGTGCTCTCACCAATTCCGTATACAGAGGTAAAATCACCTTCTTGCTCCTGCTGACTACTCCCATGTTTATACATCCAAGAATCTTATTCGTCCTTTATGCCATAGCATCACACTGGGAGCTAATGCGGAGTTGCTTGTTCACTATGACCTCTAAATCCTTTTCAGTCACTGCTTTGCAGGATACAATCCCCCATTCTGCAGATATGATCAGCAGTCCTTGTTCCTAGATGTATAACTTTGCATTTGGCTGTATTAAAATGTATTTTGTTTGAATGGGCCCAGGTGACCAAACAAACCAGATCTCTCTGCATGACTGCTCTGCCATCACCATTATCTATCATTCTGCCAATCTTTGAGTCATTTGCCAATCCCTGCGGCACCTCCCTAGAAACCCCCATTCAGTGATGATTCCCCATTGACAACTGCTATCAATTAGCCATTTCTTAGTCCATCTTTGTGTTTTATTGATATTGTATAGTGCTTTTTTTTTTATAATTGGATGTCGTGGTAGTAAGTCAAATGCCTAACAAAAGTCTATGTGTATTACATCTATGCAGCTGCCTTTGTCAACCAAATTTGTTTTTCTCATCAAAGAAAGAAATTGGGTTTGTTTCCATAAAAATGTGTTGACCGGCATTGTTTATGTCCCTATTCTTTAATTCTTTATTAACTGAATCCTGTATCAGCTTTCTCATTGTTTTGCCTGGGATTGACGTCAGGCTAACTGGCTTAAAGTTACCAAGGTCATCCCACTTGCCCTTTTTGACTATTGATACAACATTAATACTCTTCAGTCTTCTGGATGTCCCTTTGCTCTCATTATCAGAGAGAATAAAAAGGAGCCCAGATTTATCTTCACTGTATCATTCATTCAGTTGTATACCTTGACCATTTCCCCATTACCACTTCATTTTCCTTTAAGTAAATGGTCCTAATCTTTTCGGTCTCTCCCCATGTGAAAGGCTTTCTGTCGCTCCCTCATTATTTCCATCAGCCATTTTCTGATGCCTTCTGCTTCCGATATACATTTTTTTAAATAGGGAGGTCAGGATTGAACTCTGTGTTCGAGGTGATGGCATGAGCACCCAGGCACCAACAGAGCGAGACAGAGCTGGAGGGTTCCAGGAGCGCTGTCAGGGGAGTTCCTGAATGTGGCTGTCAGGAGGCTCAAGGGGCTCCAGCAGAAGAAAGGACAGTCATCATCGCTCTTATTCCCAGAATACTGGGCATTCAGGTACTTCCAGGAATGGCCTGGGCCTGTCCCGTGACCTCGGATGCATGGTGCATAGAATCATAGACGTGTAGGACCAGACGGGATCTCAGTAGGTCATCTAGTGCAGTCCCTTGCACTCAAGGCAGGACTACACAGTAACTAGACCGCACCACATGGGGGAGGCCATTTTTAAAAGTGTCCCACCCCATCCCCGCCTGCATGACCTTGGACACATGGTGCATGTGAGGCCACACCAGATGTGGGTGCCATTTTTAAGAGTGCCCTCCCCTCACCAGTGTGACCTTGGACGCACCATGAGTGCGAGGTCACACGGCATGGGAGCGGAGCAGCGTGCTCTTCACAATGGCCCTCCTCCCCCAAATACCAGACAAAACCATGTCCTTGAAAAGCAGGACTGTGTGGTTTAATAGCAGATGAGTGGCCTGCCTAATCCTGCTTAGTATGTATGCTTGCAGAGCACAGGCGGGCCAGAAGCAGTGGAGGCTATTTGTGTCTAGGCTGAGCTTTTAGCACTAATTTTTCAGAGTTTATTGGATATTTAGCCTTTGTGACTCCTGTTTCAAATTAATGGGTGTTAACAGCTGGAAACTCTGCAGGTCACCTGGAGAATGGACCCCTTGGTGAGCACTGAAGCTGGGGCTTCAGAGTTTATGCCATAAGCAGAGATTTTGCTGAATGGGTGTGATCCCCCCCTCCTTCCCCAAAGTCTTCTGCATTGGCCTTACTCTGCTCCCATTGGATTCAGCCATGAGGCAAAGTTAGGCCATTGCAGAGGGCTTTGAAAAAAACCCACCTGAAATTCCTAGTGAACTGGCATTATCTGTAGGTGTAAAATTTATGACTGCCAGTTCCACTGCCTTGGTGAATCACTGGGCTGCTGAAGAGATCTGGGATCAGATGTCAACTTAATCTCTCATATTTTGGGACAGCAGCACTGATGAGAGCAACGTCCTTGATGGCCGTGTCAGCCAGTGAGGCACACAATGTCTTCATTAGTTAGCACATGTAGATTAATCAAAGACATCTGGGGCAGCTTATTCTTCTCACAGGAAATAATACTTTCATTTTTTAGAGAAAAGGTTCCATCTCAGAATATGAATTGCGTGTTCACTATGACCTGTAAATCCTTTTCAGTCACTGCTTTGCAGGATACAGTTCCGCAGATATGGCCAGCATTCCTTGTTCCTAGATGTATGACTTTGCACCTCACCAGGACACTGGATAGGGCCGAAGGGCTATAAAATGAGCATGTTACCATCTGCCAATCAAAGCTTTTAAGGTGTTCAGGGCCAGCCCTAGACCAAATGGTGTCCCAGGCGAGGAACATCTCTGGTGCTCCCCCACCACTTGTTAAACTTTTGAATACCTTACAGCAGTGGTTCTCAAAGCTGGTCTGCTGCTTGTTCAGGGAAAGCCCCTGGAGGGCCAGGCCAGTTTGTTTACCTGCCGCGTCCACAGGTTCGGCCGATCGCGGCTCCCACTGGCTGCGGTTCACCGCTCCAGGCCAATGGGGGCTGCAGAAAATGGCGCGGGCCGAGGGATGTGCTGGCTGCCCTTTCTGAAGCCCCCATTGGCCTGGAGTGGTGAACCGTGGCCAGTGGGAGCCGCGATCGGCCAAACCTGCGGATGCGGCAGGTAAACAAACTGGCCCGGCCCACCAGGGGCTTTCCCTGAACAAGCGGCAGACCTGTTTTGAGAAACACTGCCTCAAAGCACTCCAAGCCAGGCACGCCAGAGGTTGGCTGCCCCTAAATCCAGCTCTGAAGTTGTTTTCCCCCCAAATAAAAATATGAGGTAATTAGATTTTTTTTTAAGAAAAAATCCATACTTATTAAATAATACCAAGCTTTGTTATGCAAAGGGCCCAATCCTGTGAAGTCCTGATTTCCCTCAACTCCCAAGCAGCTGTGACTCATATATATGAGCAATCTCAGCCTTGAATTTCCAAGGCTTCTGTAGGCCTTTCTTACAAGAGTCTTAAACCCTAGTGCTTCCATGTTTCATATGGCAATAATTACAATTTCCGCCTGTGATGTTCTGGGTAATGTTTAACTCTTTTTATTACATGCTACTGTGCTGGTTTTAATTTAATTATGGATCATTTGCAAATAATTTTTAAAGCCCTGATTCAACAAGGTACTCAAGTAGATGCCTAACTTTAAGCAGATGATTCATCCCATTGAAGTCATTGAGTGCCTGCTTAAATACCTTGCTGAAAACCTAAAACTGCATTAATGTCACTGCTCAATGCCAATACATTAAAACAGCACTAACAAACTAGAGTTGAGTTACACGTTGCTGTTAATTATTGCTATAGAGGCTTCTGGAACTTTATTTTTCCTATAAAAATCTATGCTTTATTTTTGTTTTCTCAGCCCAAACTAAGGTTCTGATTCTACAAATACTTTTGGGCATGCTGCTACTTATCGTAACATGTGCTATACCCAATAAGTGTTTGCAGGATTAGACACTGTAGATCACTATACTAAATCTAGCACATTTAGAATATTATAGAATTTAATGGACTGGCTGAAAATGTGTGACAAAATATAGGGTGTGTGAGTTATTAGTTAGCTGCCTATGTAATTACCTTATTTTAATATTGAATTGTGTTGATCTTTCTTTGTTCAGTAGAGAGAAAAGATCTTTTTTGTCTATTCACAAGAACTGGGCTATTGGTTAGGGGGCTTCGCAGCTAATCTTTCTGATTGTTCAAATGTCACCATAAAATATTTATCACCTCGATAATTCTAAAGCTATCACAACAGATTGGATGGTAACAATTAAAATTATACTAACATCACTAAAACAGATATAACAAAGAGTGATGCTTGTTAAGCACTTAATGATCCCTTTCTCCAAGGAATTGCATTTCAGTATCTTTATGCTGCCTGATTGCCTTACCACAACCTGCCAGTTTTTGTGGACTGCTGCTCGGTGTAATACATATTCAAACCCTGCTCTGCAGCACTCATCATGCCAATCAAAGATGCAAATGGAGAGCTATTTGACTGTGTGATCAGAATTTCTTGCATTGCAAGGACATAAATAATGGTGAATAAGAAGCTGCTGTTGAACCATGTAAAAGCAATCATACTGTCCATCTGAATTGTAGTCAGTACTCAATATGGACCTGATCCAACATCCATTGAAATCAGTTGGAGACTTTCTATGACTTTAATGGGAGTTGGATTGGGCTTTTTATGTTGCTTCAAAATTCAGCTGCCAGATCCTCAGTGTAAACAATATTGGGCCAGATCCTCAGTGTAAACAATATTGGGCCAGATCCTCAGTGTAAACCATCATAACTACACTGAAGTCCATAGGGCTATTCTAGTTTACACCAGCTGAGGATTTGGCTAGTAATATGGTAGCTTACACTCCTACTCAGATAATGTTCCTACTGACTTCAGGAAGGCTTTCTATTCAATGAGGAATTATGCCGTAGGTCTTTCCTTTTACTGAATTACTCAGTGAAGATACTCAACTATTATTTAAAAACTGTTAAAATTAGTAATCATCTCTTAAAAAGTTTTATAATAATACCTAGCTTTTATATAGCACTTTGCATCAGTTGCTATCAAAGTGCTTCACAATCTTTTAAAGTTATCCCCACAATAACCCTCTGAAGCAGGGCAGTGCTCCTATACTCATTGCCTCAGTTTCCCATCTGCGCACAGAAAGACTAAGTGACTTTCCCTTCACTGACGACAGGTAGGAAGTCTGGTGGAACAGAGAATTGAACCTGGGTCTCCCAAGTCCTAGGGCTGAGGCTAGTGTGCTAAACATCCCTCCTCTCTTAAACTGAAGCAACGGTAACTGTCATTATTTTGAACTTTAATATTATGCCATTTTCAGCTATAAGGAGACCAGATGGGTGAGGTAATTTCTTTTATTGGACTGACTTCTGTTGGTGAGAGAGACTGACATGGCTACAACAACACTGCATACAAGGGGAGCTATGTCTTTTATTCTGACTGATAGGAAAAATGAGCATAATTAGCAAAAAAAAATTGTTTTCCTACCAATTGGGTGTCTAACTTTCAGGATTTTCACTGTGAATGGTAGTATTCAACACCATAAAGTCCCCAGCAAGTTGTTCCACCAGTACCCAAGCAGAGATGCCCCATAGAGAAAGTGACACTTGGCAACATGTGCAGATATTAATCCTGTTGCCTAATGCACTACGGGAGGGCGCTTAGATTCCAGGGTGAAGAGCACGGCGTAAGAACCTGTATAAAGCAGAACAAAGTTAACGTGATGTGGATGGGATGATGGATTTTTGAGTGTTTTTATTTTCAATCGTATATGCCATGAATTAAGACTGCTCCCTTGTCTATTGCATCTTTCATCAATTCCAAAGCCATAAGGGACCATTGTGATTCTCTAGTCTGACCTCCTGTATAACACTGGCCATACAAGTTCCGCACAATAATTCCTAGAGCATATTTTTTTGAAAAATATCCGATCTTGATTTAACAATAGTCAGTGATGGAGACTCCACCATGACCCTTGGTCAATTATTGCAATGATTAAATCACTGTTTAAAATGTACACCTTATTTCTAGTCTGAATTTGTCTAGGTTCAACTTCCAGCCATTGGATCATGTTATACTTTTCTCTGCTAGAATGAGGAACCAATTATTAAGTATTTGTACACCGTGTAGATATTTATAGGCTATAATCAAGTCACCCCTTAACCTTCTCTTTTGTAAACCAGATAGATTGAGCTCTTTAAGTCTATCACTATAAGGCATGGTTTCTAATCCTTTAATCATTCTTGTGACTCTTCAGTGAACTCTCTTCAATTTAACAACATCCTTCTTGAATCAGAACTGGACACAGCATTCCAGCAATGGTTGTACCAGTGCCAAATATAGAGGTAAAATAACCTCTCCAGTCCTATTGTAGATTCCCATGGTTATGCATCCCAGGATTGTACTAGCTCTTCTGACAACACTGGGAGCTCGTGTTCAGCTGATTATCCACCAACCCCCTCCCAATCTTTTTCAGAGTCACTGCTTCCCAGGATGGAGTCTCCCATCTTGTAAGTATGGCCTACATTCTTTGTTCCTAGATGTGTACATTTACATTTAACCATATTAAAACACACATTGTTTGCTTGTGCCCATTTTACCAAGCCATCCTGATCGCTCTGAAGCAGTGACCTGTCCTCATCATTATTTACCACTCCCCCAATTTTTATGTCATCTGCAAACTTTATCAGTGATGATTTTATGTTTTCTTGCAGGTCATTGATAAGAATATTAAATAGCATAGGGCCAAGAACTGATCCTTGCAGGACCACACTGGAAACACACCTGCTTGATGATGATTCTCTGCTTACAATGACATTTTGAGATTGATCATTTAGGCAGTTTTTAATCCATTTGTGTGCCATGTTAATTTTATATCATTCTAGTTTTTTAATCAAAATGTTGAATGGTACCAAGTCAAATGCCCTAGAGAAGTCTAAGTGTTACATCAACACTACTACCTTTATCAACAAAACTTGTAATCCCATTAAAAAAACAGCTATTAGGTTAATTTGACAGGATCTATTTTCCATAAACCCATGTTGATTTGCATTAATTACATCACCCTCCTTTAATTCTTTATTAATCAAGTCCAGTATCACCTACTACATTATCTTTCCAGGGACTGATGTCAGACTGACTGGTCTATAATTACCCAGGTCATCCTGTTTATCCTTTTTTAAAAACGGCATAACATTAGCTTTCTTCCACTCTTCTGCAACTTCCCCAGTGCTCCAAGACTCCTCAGTCAACTCTTTTAAGATTCTTGGGTACAAGTTATCTGGACCTGCTGATTTAAAAATGACTGACTTTAGAAGTTTCTGTTTGTTTGACATCCTCCAGAGATACTGGTGGAAAGTGTGTTCTCATCACCATATGACGACTATATCATGTGTTTTTCCCCAAATATAGAACAGAAATATTTGATTTTACAGTAAGCCTAGTAGATGTTGTATAATAATTTAGGTTGAATCTTTCCCTGGCCAGTGCTGCTATGGATTGAAAGTATCTGGCAAGTGCATCCTTCAGGAAGCCTCCTGTCCGGTCCAGGATCCCTCGAGGCAGGCCTGGGACCACGCTAGCCTGCTGCTCTGGAAAGGTTTTGTCTAGCCTGTGATGGCAAGTGCGGCGTATGCAGTGGTCTGCTCATAGGAATGGGGAGGTGAAGCCGTACACGCTCCCCAGTTGCATTGTAAATGAGTGAACTCCTTCCAGGTGCCTCCTCCTGGCCCTAGGGCAGCCTTGCGAGTGGCCCCTTGCCTCAGTTTCCCTCTTGAGTTCACAGTAAGTCCAAAACATGCATGTCTTTAAGTCCCTCATGGTTTATTAACCAAATCACAGAACAAAAGCCCCAAACCCAAAGTCCCACAATGTAGTCCACATCAACCCTTTGCATGTAGTTTTTAAAAACTCAGCTCTGTTCTCACCAAGCTGGTGTCTTCTGCCAGAACTGCATTCTTTATCAGTCATCCTCTGTCTCTGCACCAGGACAGCCACCCCAACCCTTCCTTCTGGGGCACAATCCCGCACTTCCCAGTGGGAATTCTCACAGCCCCTCTGCTAGGAGCCTCTCCTGATTCGTCTAGGACCCAGCTCGCTGACAAGGAGATGCCGGTGGGTAAGCCCCTCCTTTCAGCCCTCTGCCCCTTGGCTCTGGCTTTCTAGCTTAGAGTCAGAGGGCATCTGCCTCTACTGGTCCTTCCAGTCTTCAGCCCTCTAGCCTTGGCTCAGGGGTACCAGCCAGCAAACCTCTTGCTGCTCTCCTGCTTTCAGCTCTCTCCCAGGAACCACTCTTCCTGACTGAACCAACCTGTTCTGAGCCTCTAAACTCACTCTCAGGCTTTTTTCAGCTTCCCAGATGCTTCCCTGTCTTCTTAATTGGCACAAACAGAGAGCATCTTTACTGGAATAGGAGAATTTCCTTTAGTGGGCCAGCTACCCCGTACATGCATATTATTATTTGTTTTCTTATTATGAGACAGCTCTACAGCTGCTTTAAATCAGGGCATGTCTACACTTATTGGCACTGCTGCAATCGATGCAACGAGTGTCGATTTAGTGGGTCTGGTGAAGACACGCTAAATCGATGGGAGAGCACTTCACCTCCCCAAGAGGTGTAAGGGAAGTCAATGGGAGATGCCTTCTCATCGACACAGCGCAGCGTAGCCACCACGGTAAGTGGATCTAACTACGTCGACTTCAGTTACGTTATTCACGTCACTGAAGTTGCGTCAGATCGATTTACCGCAGTAGTGTAGACCAGCCCTCAGTGTAGCTGCATTTACTTCAACAGAGCTATGCTGATATACAGCAGGAGAAGGGTGCAGGGAACTTCTCTTCCCAACAGACTGCCTAGTGACCATTGCACTAGGCAAAGTTTTAAAAGCCCCAAGATATCGCCTCCAGTCTGCGTAAAGGGGGAAGTTCAATAGCTCAGCTATATACGGTACGCAAACACTATGTCATTACCAGATGTCTGTTCTCCAGTCAGGGAAGGGGCAAATTATATCGTAACACACAGTGCACTTGGTAAAATTCTACTGGATGCAGGACTTAGTAGTTTAAATTCTTTGGCTGTACTATGTAGGAGGTCAAACTAGATAATTACAACTGTCCCTTCTGGACTTAAAATCTATGAATCCATTGTGTCTGCAAATAACTGCTGAAACAGGGAAATACAGACACAACAACATTTCATAGGCGTTAGCTCTCTCAGTACTGACTTGACACATGAACACCTTTTAAGTCTGCAAGCAACCTGGAATGAACTGACTTTTGTCCAGAGTTCTGGTTGTAGCTTGCTTAGGAACTGCCTATGGCACATCCATAAAGTCTTAAAGTTCTCTGGCTCTGTAAGGATCAAATCAGTATTCTTCCCCTTTGCTCTGAACATTGAATTTTCCTGTGTACAAAATCTCTACTGATACATTTTTCAAAGAGAAAGATTGGTACTAATGGTCTCCTTTTTCTTTTCTTCGTACCGCGGGCCATCAGCACGAGAAGAGGAGACCATGTTAGGCTTTGCAGATTATTATTTTTTATTTCTGATTCTTTATGTAAAATTCCCTCTTGGAATAGAATATCCATGAGGCGCCAGCTCTTTCCTTTGCTGGGGGTTGGTAACCCCTGCTCAGCCTCAGATCCCACCCCTTCCCCTAAGCCTCCCTTCCCGCCCCCTCTCTGCCTCAGACCCTGCCCCCACTCCACTCCTTCCCCCAAGACCCTACCCCGCCTCTTCCCGCCCAGTTCTGCCCCCTCCCCTGAGCACATCCCATCCCCACTCCTCCTGCTCCCTCCCAGCACCTCCTGCATGCCGCAGAACAGCTGATTGCAGGCGGGTGAGAGGCGCTGGGTGGGAGGAGTGGGGAGCTGGCTGCCAGTGGGTGCTACGCACCCACTAATTTTTTTCTGTGGGTGGCTCCAGCCCTGGAGTACCCCTGGAGTCGGCACCTATGTGGACAATGACACCCCAGGAAACTGTGTCACTGTCTTTTAGTCGTTTTCTAGATTCCGGCATGTATTGGGCTTTATTTTTAGCAAATTAAGCCAAGAAGCCAAACAGTTGCACTTTGTTCTTTATTTTTGTCCTCTTTCATGTATTCAGTATGAACAATGCTACAACATCTGGTCTCCGCCCACCTCCTGTGTTCCTTCAATACCGAGCCATGCTGCAACAAGCACGCATGTAGTACAGACTCTCTTCCGAGAGAGGCTCTTCTCGAGCATTTAACTGCCAAAATATCTGGTAGTCATTGCTTTGAAAAGGGAATTGTCATCGCCTCCTGTTTTCCCTGCAGCGGCTCTGGAAATGCCCCCACGCCATTTATTAAACACTTGCATTCATGTGGATTTGACTGAACGAAAAAGCTGAAGGCCAAAACTGCAGAGCTGGGTGGGGCAGACAGGAAACAGAAGCAACCAGAAAGGGAAGGAGGGATTGATCAGTTCTTTAAAGCAAGAAAGGCGATGGGGATATTTTACTGTTGTTTAGCCACTCAGCCTCCCAAACGATATTTTCTCCACCTGCCTCTGCTGAGTCACTGTGCTTTGTATGGGTGAGTGTAAACGGGTGGAGAAAGGACTTCCTCAGTGACCGGTGCTGGAAAAAATGGATGGGAATCTTGTGGATACTGTTTCCCTTTTGTTCCTCTGCATCTTAGAACGCTCTGCTTACAGATTATTTGTTTCAAAGCTGTTTTAACTCTTAGCACAGAGACAGAGGCTCCCTTCTGCATTGGCACAGCAAAAAACCTGGGAGAAATGGGCATAGAATTTGCTTATGCGATCGTTAGATTAATTCTGAAATCCTGAAGTGAGCACATGTAGTGGTCCTTCACTCTCAAGTGGGGAGAGAGGCCCCTCCGCCTCACTGCTTCAGGCAGCAGTAGTTGGGCTTGGGCCCTGCTGGCTGGGGCCAAGCAACAAGCAGGTTATAGCTTGCAGCCTCCTGGCTGGTGCAAACAACCATTAACAGTCTGGAGCTCTGGCCCCTGGCGAGGCAGAGCAGTAAGCGGTTTTTAGCCCTGGGGCTCCTGGCTAGGGCTGACAGCAATTAACAGTGTAGGTCTGTAGGCAGGGCAGAGCAATAAGTAGTTGTTAGCCTAGAGCAGTGGTTCTCAAACTGCGGGCCACTTGTGACCCAGTCAGCACATAGCTGCGGCTCACATGACATCCTCAGGGCCATAACTAGGGTGGGGTGGGCTGGTATGGACACCTATCCTGGGTGCAGAGCTGGCAGCAGGGGAGTGCAAAATGGAGCAGTGCATGACTGGGCCCAGCGGTGTCAATCAGGCCTGGGGTGAGTGTGTTGCCAATCCCCAGATGAGGGGTAATGGCAAAAAGGGGTAGGGGGACCTGAGCCCACCCTACTCCACTGGGCCATAGCCCAAGGCCCTGGTAGTGGAGGGTGGTCCCACCACTGGGTCGGTGGGGAAACTGAAATCCACTGTCTCACTTCCCGGCAGCACAACCTGACCGAAGTCTGGTTCCCCTGGCTACTTCCCACCCCTCCTTAGTTTGTGTTGCTCCGTCAAGCTGGGCCTCTGTCTTGCCACCTCAGCCACTCCTTGGGGTCCTCTGTCTCTTCGCTCAGTAGGGCATTGGGCTGCTCAGTTGCTGGTCCAGGGTCCTGCAGAAGGCTCGGCTCCCTAGAAGAGACATCCATCTCCTTCCCTCATGCAGCTGCAACTGTGCTGCAGCGCCCTCCCTTTATACTTCCTGCCCCGCCCTGGTACTTCTGGCGAGGGGGGTTGGGCAGGTTAGGCTCTGCCCACTCAGGGGTGGGAAGGTAGTGGTGCCTTGCTCTCAAGTCTGGAGGAAGGCCACTCTGCACTTCACTAGAGGAAGCCATCCAAATTCATTAACTGTCCATGCACAAATGCACCAACCCTTCCCCAATATTTCAATAGTTCTCCAACTTTCCCCATCATTACATTCACCTCTTTCCTCCAGTCCATTAAGTCTCTTTCCCATCAACTTGATCCCTCCCCCCCATTGGCTCCTCATCTCCCTCTTCCCCTCAGTCTGTTAGCTCACCCTTCGCCATTTCACTGCCTCAGTTCTCCCTAATCCAGTCAATTAGACCTTCCTCTATCAATGCTGGAAATCAAGTCAATAAATCTTCTCTTTCCTCTCTTTACTTACAAATGTAGCAGGCTACAGTCAATAGTAAAAATACTTAGCACTTCATCCCATATCCTACTGCCGTTGAAGTCCAGGGGAGTTTGCCATTGAGTTCTGAGGGATTAGAATTTGGCCCATTACAGCCTTTCAATTTCAAAGTAATTTACAAATATCAACCAGTGTATTTTTCCACAGTCACACACAGTTTGAGCCATTTAGGAAGTGCGGTTCTCAAGAAGTTGTTTACGCAGAGCTACTCCAGAAGTACTGAGATTAAAATTTCTTGTCAGACTGGACATGTATACACTTTCAAGCATGAGCTGATTTATTCTGATAGGTAATTACAAAGATTTTTCAAACCTGTATGTGATTAGTTTTATTTTATAACGTAGTTACACTATATACACAGATAGACAAACTGTACTTTCCCCCAAATTCAGCTTCATCTCCAGATGACTTTAAAACTGCTCCATGGTGCCCTTAAGACCTATAAAATAAGAACAAGTTTATAAATTCACATTTTCAGTTATTAAAAGTGCTTTTCTCATTCCAATCTGTCGCTGTGGAGATAGATACAATATAGGAACCTTGGCAGTATGACAAGCAATTAAAATACCAAGATGTTTAGCCATGTATGAGCATTTTCACAGAGTGAGACCTCTAAGTTTAGCCTGGTACTACTGACATTGTTAGTTATTGAATCAATTACACAAGATGAGGTTGACAGATGTAATTCTATATTTCTATGGTGATTATGTATGGCCTGTCATAGAGACCAACAAGCCTGTTACTTTGCACTCATTTAAGTAGTCACTTGTCGAGTGAAGTATTAAAGTGCCATTTAGTAGTGAAGGAAATCCATAACAAAGCAGGAGTCCATTGCAAAATATAATTCATCCATCATCCCACTGATGAGCATTGACTGCATTTATTATCTTCCGATATTCTCTGTCATCTGATTACTTAAGCGTCATTTTCTCACCCGTACTCAAAACAGCTAATTGGAAACTATGGGCCATATCCTCAGCAGGTATAAAATGGCATAACTCCAGGAGCTGCTTCATAACAGCTCAGGATGGGGCCCACTTTTGAAATAATCAGTTGGATACGTAAAAACTTCTGTTAAGTCTTAAAATATTAATATCTTTTCAAATAAACAAATCTCCAGGTATTTTTCTGCATGGTTATTACCTTTCTTCCTCTATAATAAGTGTTTTTCAAAGTGTGGTTAATATAATACGAAGCAGATACTTTCTTGGAATTCATCCTGGTAAGACAAGGGCAATTGCTGAAATTCCTCCTCCACCTGATCACCATCAAACTCTCTAAATGAAATTACATCATCTGAAAAAATTATCACATCAGTTTCCACATGGTTCTCTCTCATTGGCCCTTAGTGTTACCATGATTATATGAACAAAACTATTTTCTCTTTGATCTCCTTTTGTCTTCTATCCTGTTTCAGGAAAGAAACACTGGCTTGTTATTTCATTGGTGAATCATCCATTTACCTCAGCTGAAATCAAGCAACTCACGTAACCATTTTCCATAGCCATTTTCCTGAACAGGATATAGTTGCTAGTAGATCTATCATCTCATTTCTTCACCTTCTCAGAGAAGGAGACTGATTGTGGTCTTTATCCTGGGAAGAAACAAAGCTGTCCTCACTTTCCACCTTCAGCTAACGCTGGTCAAAAAATTGGGGAAATGTTGATGTTATGAGTTTCTTTCTGATTCACTGGGTTTGAAATGAACCCATTTCCCACATTTTTAAAAAAAAATCTATTTTTTAATTAAAATTATCAGCATCATTTTCAAAACACGTTGTTGACTGAAAATCTGGTTTTCAATAAGAAAATGCAGTTTTCAGGAGGTGAAAATATTTTATTACGTTTTAAAAAATGATTTCAATAACATTTTGGTAAAAAAGAAATCATGGAAAATTTTGTGAAAAATGATTTTTTTTTATCCCAGAGAGTGTGGAGCAGAGGGATAATTAATATGGAAAGATTAGCAGTACTGATTCACATTTTGCAAAAATAAGTTAAATGGCCTTCACGATAGCTAAGCCTGGAGATGCTGGAATTTGATCAACCTGAGCAAACGATTGTGTTCCTGCAAACTTCTGAAATTTTGAATTCAAACAACTGCAGTTCCACCCATTTGCATATAGAAAAGGACATCTGAAGTTCAGGACTTGTAATCCTGAAGAACTAAATGTTGTTTTTATCAACTTTCTTAGGTTCTTATTCCCCTTTTGAGAGACATTTCACTCCACATCCTACATAGTCATCCAATTGAGGACTAGTATGTCTGCCATGCTAGAAGGCCTACTGGAAACAGGTTCACAATTATTGATGGGTGAATAGTTCCATACACCTTGAGTTCTACAGGAGTTTTAGTATTCAGAAAAATGAAGATGCACTAGTCTACTAGAGGTGAAACAGGGGTATGGAGAAATAGTGAGGTTATTTTTGTGGTTCACTTATAAAACTTGGAATGTTTGTGCTTTGTTGTGCAGAGGAATTGGGCAATCTAAAAACATGTATCAGTTTGGATTTAAACTGAAATCATTAACCCAACATTAATAGGAACATTCTTCCAGAAACCGGTATGTCATCAAGGAATGGTTTAAGTATACTAAATCTGCCCATTATATGGGAAGTATGAGCTCTTCTTACTGTGTGGAGTATATTCTTCCTTTTCAGACATGTAACTTATTCTTGACTTTGCTAACATGTTGGAAGGCTGGTCCTATAATAGAGTATTTGCATCTTCACTTTCAGTGTCAAATGAAAACTATCAACATTTTCAACAACAGTGGCAGGTGTCAGAGAAGTTGCAGCCTAAAAATCAAATTCTCTCACCATTCTCTCGGCTGACAACTAGTGCCATGTCCTGAGGTGGAGTGGCCTCCCACAGAGTTGAAGGGGAACGAACCACTCTCTGAACCTAGGTGGGCGAAGCCAGGCCGTGCCTGCCCTCCCCGCCCCCCCTGAAAGTTAGAAGGTGGGACAGGTAATATAAAGGGCAGGTCCTGGAGCTCAGTTGGGCTGCAGCCACTGGAAGAGACAGACACCTTCTGCCCGCTCCCAAGCCTGGAGACTGAAGGGGAGCCTCACTGAGGGCTGGCCGGAGGCTGACCGAGACACTGAGGAGTCACTGGGACTGCTGCTAGCTACCTACCCTGAGGAGACAGAGGACACCCACGGATCCAGATACACCCCGAGGGGAGGGGAGGAAGTGGCCCAGGGATAGCCAATTCCAGTCTGACTGCATTGCTGCTGGAGACCCAGTAAGCGTGTTGTGGCTGGACTCCCCACTGACCCAGTGGCAGAACACGCCACCACTGTTAGGCCCTGGGCTGAGACCTGGTGGAGTTGGGTGGGCCTGGGTCCCCCTGCCACCTCACCCTGGGGGTGGCAGCCTCCTTGCTGTAGGCCAGGAGGCCTGTGTTAGCCTCCACCAGAGCTAGGACATTAGACTATCCACTGCTCTTCCCTGCCTGAGGGCTGAGTTTCCTAGACTGTTTGGTGCTCTGCCCTGCCCCAGGGCCTGAGCCCTAAACCTTCACTACTCTTGCCTTTTCTGAGGGTTGAGCTCTTAGACTGTTTGGTGCCTTGTCCTGCCTAGGGCCTGAGTACACAGACTGCTTGTAGCCTGCCTGGCCTGAAAGCTGGAGCCCCTTAAGACTGTGAGTCCACTGCACCCTGCCACCGGGGCCCCAGATCTTCACTCCAGACTTTGCTAATTCCCTGAGTGTGCGCGATGCCTACTGATGCAGTGAGGTGGAGTGGCCTCCCATTGAGTCAGAGGGGGAGGAACCACCACTAACCCACTACATGTCAGTTCAGAGGACTGAAGAATATTAATAAAACTGGCATTTGGAGTCAGCAGTTATAAGGGACCCAAACTACAAAATGTGGATGTAGGTCTTATCTACCCTAGTGTTTAGAAGTGTTCAGATCTAGTTTTTCAGTTCTAGTCTGACCAGCTCATACTGGCAATATAGTTTACAGGGGAAGGAGTTCATGATAATATCTAACTTTCTAATCTTGTGCCTGGTAAGACAGGCACATACAGCTTCTGTTGCTGTTGTTGCAGAAAGTTTCTCAAGTGTGCAGTAAAATGCAGGACCTTCCAGCAAATGTCCTACTTGAACTGAAGTTTTGTAACATTATGTTCTCCGTATATGTAATTGTTTTTCATTTTTGTTTGTTGGAGTTCACATCCTCTCCAAACATCTGCATGTACCATCCCTAATACTTTTTCACTGTCAGAGTTATCATACCCAAAGGACATTGATCTGCACTTTTAAGCAGTGTGCAAGGCTTGGGATTTGCATACAGTCTGTATCTTAATAGAAAAACACCTGACGTAAAGAATCCAATGCCTAGAAACTTGTGGGTAAACTTCATAGAATCATAGAATATCAGGGTTGGAAGGGACCTCAGGAGGTCATCTAGTCCAACCCCCTGCTCAAAGCAGGACCAATCCCCAATCAAATCATCCCAGCCAGGGCTTTGTCAAGCCTGACCTTAAAAACTTCCAAGGAAGGAGATTCTACCACCTCCCTAGGTAACGCATTCCAGTGTTTCACCACCCTCCTAGTGAAAAAGTTTTTCCTAATATCCAACCTAAACCTTCCCCACTGCAACTTGAGACCATTACTCCTTGTCCTGTCCTCTTCTACCACTGAGAATAGTCTAGAACCATCCTCTCTGGAACCACCTCTCAGGTAGTTGAAAGTAGCTATCAAATCCCCCCTCATTCTTCTCTTCTGCAGACGAAACAATCCCAGTTACCTCAGCCTCTCCTCATAAGTCATGTGTTCCAGACCCCTAATCATTTTTGTTGCCCTTCGCTGGACTCTCTCCAATTTATCCACATCCTTCTTGTAGTGTGGGGCCCAAAACTGGACACACTACTCCAGATGAGGCCTCACCAATGTCGAATAGAGGGGAACGATCACGTCCCTCGATCTGCTCGCTATGCCCCTACTTATACAACTTCACTCTGCTTTGTAGTAGATTGACTGATGTGTAGCAGATTTCAGGTGTTGTATAGTCCTGCAGATCTGCTCTGGCCTGTGTGTGAAGAAAAACAAACCTGAATTTCTAAAGGCATCATTAGAATATTTGAGGCACCGTTTGACACCATGCAAATCTATACCAAACTGGAAAGGGTAAAAGCTGTGTTTAAAACACCTGCGCCTTCTGATGCAAGGCAACCACAGTCAGATTTGGGGTTGCTGAATTACTATGGGAAATTCATTCCTAATCCAGCAACTGTGGTGGCACCTCACAAAAATGGTAAAACAAAGAAACAGCACAGTTCTTTCCATACTTCATTTTAAACAGTTGCAAGGATAACCTGATTCATCAGCCCTTAACCTTCACACAGGTCATGCCTCCTGGTCTGATATTTAAGAGAAGATATCAGCCTCTGTGAGGCTGATAAATACCAGGGGTGAAATCTTGGCCCCACTGAAGTCAATGGGAAAACTCCCACTGACTTCAATAGGGCCGGGTTTTCACTCTAAGTATCCACTCCTTATTGTGAAGAGTGCTCTCCACTTCTCCCTCTCAATTTCTAGGACCCCAGGTGGAACCTTTTCATAACTCACCTTGTAGCAAAGTCTTTTCTCCAACTGTTTTAGGTGGACCTTTATTCCATCATGATCTGCATACTGTAGCTCAGTCTCTCGGGACTCATACCTGCATGTTAGCTGGGTCCCCTGCGTCTTTCCTGGTGCTCTTTGGTCTGGAGGAGTTGGATAGGGCAGGCAGACTGGACACTGAGCAATGTGTTGTAAGATTAACATGCAATCTATATACAGCCACGGGTTATAACATGCACATGCATGTTGGCCAGAACACTGGGATTATTCTGTTTTTTTTTTAAAAGCTACAGATCTTTAACTTTCCCCCCGAGACTGAAAAAGAACATTCCAGACTGGAAAAGAGGGGCATCTGCTTAATATGTCATCAGGAGAGATCCCCTTTGTGCTTCAATTCTTACATTTTTGTGCATGACTTCATCAAGTTGAGGAACAGTGTTTTTGCACAGAGCATGGGTGAAGGAACACCTTCATAGGGTTCAGCTGCTGCCCCAGGTTTTTGTGACCCCTTTGCTGGAGTTGGAAACGATGTTAAATGGCAAAAGCAGTTTGCCTCTGTCAGGTTAATTCCAAACCTGTGCACATGGGTGATTCACTTAGCTTTACATGTTATTCCACAAAATAGCAGTTGTCTTGGACTAGTCATTAGTGTTCTCCCGGCAGAAGACTCTGGTGTTGCTCTGTTGCATTTCAGAACTTTCCCTCCCATTAGACGGTTTACTACCCATGTGGGGCTAGAGGATTATTGGGGATGGTTAGACAGTTCTCTAAAAATCAGTAGCAGTTGGTCTATTTCTTCTCAGTGCCTTTCTCTCCTGGCCACCCGAGTAGCTCTTTGTTTTTTTAAGCTTATTGCCACTGAAGCTGGTGTTTCTCTTCCAAGTGTTATCTCAACACTGCTGTCCCCAGGTGTCCTACCATCCTTGCCTTGACTGTTGCTTCAGTGGTTGGTGCTACAAATGGCCCAGTGTATATTTTTTGGATCAGTGTAAAAGCAACCATATGGCTGACTTCTTGAGCAGTAGCTGCTGGTGAAGAAGACTAACACTGTTTGGAAATATCTGAGAGTGAACTTTTCTTTGATTCCATGGGCAGAGCTCCTGATTGTGACTTGCTCCATTCCCTCGCCCTTTCTTATTGCTCATTTTTCAAAGCAGTCACTAGAGGCAGTTTGTCATGCAGTTCCCATGAGTCAAATGGCACGTTGAGACTTAAACAGCTACTGGGCAAAATCGATCCCAATGAATTCCAGTGGATTTACACTAGGGATGAGTATAGCTCAATATGTTAGCATTACTCTCAGCCACAGATCCTATCAGCAAAGGTATTTTCCAAACTAGATCCCATCACTCTGGCTTATTTCACCTCCCTTCCACTGACACACTGACAAAGTCCTTAGACCTCTGCTTCCACCCCTGGTTCTGAGCTGCTATGTGGGGTCGTTAGTGTTTGATGCTCTGCACACAGGAACATCTTATTTATCAGGGATAGGCAAGTGTTTCCTAGAAACCAAATACCATATTTACCTGGTCACAGAGGGGTGAGTGTGTATGTACAGTACTATTAGTGAAAAGCAAGGGACTGAATTCACCCATTTACACCGCAGCTACAAATTTATTGAAGTCAAGGCAGTGATGTCTACTTCAATCCCGGGGTAAATTTGGCCCAGCATCTCTAGAAAAGGCAGTACAACAGCAGCTGTTCAGTGTTACGGTTTAGGGATCATAAACTACAGTTAGCTGCAATAAAAACCAAAATTACGCCTGAGTCATGTTTAGTAATGAAGGGTTGGATTCTCTTATCCACCAAGTTTGCTTTGACTTATGCCAGGATTGGGCAGCTGAGAATCAGAGAGCTGTAACCAGCTTCTTGACAGTGGAGGTTCAAACTCATAGTAACTAGCTAAAAATGCCTTCCCTTACTGGCAAGCACTAGTAATATTTTAGTCCAGTAATGAACTGTTTCTGCATATTTCTAGAAGAGTACAATAATGGCAGAAAGCCTTGCAGGCTGACTACTCTCTAGTACAGTGGTTCCGAAACTTGTTCCGCCGCTTGTGCAGGGAAAGCCCCTGGCGGGCCGGGCCGGTTTGTTTACCTGCCGCGTCCGCAGCTTTGGCCGATCGCGGCTCCCAGTGGCCGCGGTTCGCTGCTCCAGGCCAATGGGAGCTGCTGGAAGTGGCAGCCAGTAAGTCCCTCGGCCTGCACCGCTTCCAGCAGCTCCCATTGGCCTCTAGCAGCGAACCGCGGCCACTGAGAGCCGCGATTGGCCGAACCTGCGGATGCAGCAGGTAAACAAACTAGCCTGGCCTGCCAGGGGCTTTCCCTGCACAAGTGGCAAAAACAAGTTTGGGAACCACTGCTCTAGTAAATACATATTTTGGTGCTATTCCACAGGAACCAAACTCCATTTAAGTAGAGTTAGCTGGAAAATGGTGACTTTAATTGGGGGGAAATTGGAATTTTTTAACGGAAAAAAATTGTTGCATTTAAAAGTGTCACCATGCTCTGTTTCTATATTCTATAACTCAGGAAATGGAAATCTGGAGAAAAGTTTTGGATTTAAGTTCAGAGGGAGCTATTGTTATTTTAGGTCCCACACGCAGCTCAGCTCTAGCATTGCTTTTCTGATCAGCATGGTGGGGAGTTATTATTCCCCACAGGCCCATGTTATAAATCTGTTAGAAAAATCAAATGGTCAGCTTTACTGCCTGATCCAATTCCCATTGATTTCAAAGGCTAAACTCACATTAACTTCAATGGCAGTTGGATTGGGCCCTTGATTGGCTAGCAAGTTGTGTTTATGAAACATAGACGTTGAGCGCAGTTCTCAGAAAAAGCATCCTGCCTGTGCCCTTTAGGGAAAAGTTACTAGAACTGTGGCAGCAGCATCCGTGTCTGAATATGATTGTTGCTGGCATGGCTCAGCCATGGCCCACCATCCTACAAAGACTGCCCCAGAGAGGAAGGATAGTCCAGTGGTTAGGGCACTGGCTGGAAACTGAGAGACTCGGGTTCAGTCCCCTGCTCTCTCACAGACTGTGTGTGGACCTTGGGCAAATCTCTTAAGCCTGGTCTACAATTAAAAATGTGATCGACCTAGCTATGTCGCTCAGGACTGTGGAAAATTTTGCCCTTGAGCATTGTAGTTAGCTTGACTAACCCCTGATGTAGACACAGCTACATTAATGGAAAAATTCTTACGTTGGCCTAGCTACTGCCTCTCCATTGATGTAGGAAGTGTCTACACTGCGGCGGCACTGCTGCAGTGGCTGTAATGTAGACATGACCTCAGTCTCTCCATGCCTGCATTCTCCACATGTAAAATAATACTTCCCTATCTCAGGAGGGTTTTGGGAGCAGAAATACGTTAGATTGTGGGGCTCTCAGTTACTATGGGACATGGGCCTCATAAGTATCTAAGATAGATGGACAGGCTTCAAAGGGATTATTCACAGTGCATGAAGTTAAGCACATGCAGGATCTGGGCCTTAGTGTGTGCTGGCCCCTTGGAAGATGAAATCAGGGACATTTGGAATGGTGATGCAGGACAGTAGAGTTCAGGGGTTACTAAATGCGGAAGATGTGAGGCTAGAGCTGAGCTCGGTAAACAAACGTTTGAGCAGAAAAAAAAAGTGGGGAACTAGTGGGAGGGCAGCGGGGAAGGGACTTTGATCAGAATTTAACTTGCTTTGGAGCATCTTGTCCCAGTAATCTAATTTGCTCAGGCAACTTGCCTTTTATTAATGCTATGAAATGGCATTGATTTTTAATACCTCGGTTTTATGGCCAACAGCTTTATACTAGCAGTGTGGATGCCCCTTCCCAGATGTACCGCACACCTCATTTGCCAGGAGAGAGTGACACATTTTCATCATCTGTAGGTTTAAGAACCCTCTTGGTAGCCCTAAAAATCTATAAAGGTGAAAATGGTGGACAGGAAATGTTGTAAAAATTTTAGCTGCATAGTCAGAGAGTCATCTGGATCATATGAGATTCAGTCTTCAATTATTGTCATTACAAACTTCCAGCTCTGGAGGAACACTGAAATATAATTGGGATAGGATATGAGGTTGGAGGGAGAGTTTGCTTTTACTATATCCATTCTCTTTCTTTTGGTATAGTATTTATTTCTGACTTTAAAGTGATTCCTTGTGTTTTATTCCAATTTTAACCACATGGTTGGGCTCCAGAAATTCCAATAGCTTGTGTAACTGATGTTCCAACATGATGTAGCCACAAACTGAATAGTTTTTTTTCTTTTAAACTTACCTTTTATAATTGGTTTAAGGGCTAAACGTGAATGCCTTCGCTTATTTGTGCACAAAACTCGACAATAGAAAGAGTTTGCTTATTTAATATTTGCTTTGATTTGGTGATTAGTCATTGCTCTTAATTATTTTTTACCATTTCCACATGACTGATCAGGAAATGAACTGCTGTCTCACACTTTCAGCAAGTTACAAAGAGCCTAACTATGGTATTTCCTTGTTGACTTTTTGCTTGCCCCTGTGCAGAATGTTTTAAGATGTTGCTGCTCTCGAGTCGCCCACCTCACAGCTTGAGTAATGCCACAGCTTTTCAAAATGTTTCCCTTCTGACTTTCTGGGGTGAGGAAGACAAGTAAAGTCATCCAGCATAAAAGGTTTACATGAACAAAACATGAATCTAAAGCCTGGGTCAAGTTACAATCTAAGCAAGGAAAATATTAAAAACAGTTTTAGAGACTTAAGGAGGCAAGTCTTGCAGTATGTGGCTAAAATGAAAAACAACCCCATCTCCACAGCTTAGTGTCCTTTATACTCCAAGGGCTGGTTCACCCCCAAAAAACCTCCCCCAAAAGTTGTTCTTTTCTGCTCAGTTTTGTTACCTTTTTGTTTTTTGCACCTTTGCAAACCAGTAATGTGTAAATCAACTAATTGCTTCGGAGGCTGTTATTTTAAAGGGACTATGGCCTGATTCTACAGCTTACCTATTATTAATTGCTTTATTGAATTTTTTACTAAGCTGTAATAAGAGTGTCCATACAATGCTCTGGGTGCCTTTTAACAATACATCAAAATAAGCAGACCCATCTATTGTCCCTGATCAAATCAAACAACTGAGTAACAACACTGACATAACAAAATGTAATCAGCCTCTTCATGCAATCCCTCTGGAGTCTCAAATCACCGCCACCCTGCCAGACTCAACAGACCAGGGAGAACAGGTGAGCCTTACAGACAGTGTATGGTTATGGGTGCTGGTGGACATGAATAGTCTCGTTGGGTTCAATGGGATTATTTGGTTGATTTCAGTGTTTATGAAGGACGATGATTCTTAGGTGATTGTTGCAGAGTTGGGCCATAAATTGTGACGATTGGTTTCCAAGTATTCACTGTTGGTATGGATTCAAGAAAAACAGTCTTCAGAACTTTCACGTTATGCTTCCAAAAGTGGCATGTAGGCCCAAAGCCTGGTCCTGTTGATGTCAATGGGAGTTTTGTCATTGTCTTTAATGGGATCAGCGTTTGGCCCTTAGTGAGGATGTGTGACAATGTTGAATCGTGGGAATTAGCACGGGAAACAGCAGGGCTAATTCTGCCCTGAGATCCACCCCTGCAATTCCATTAACTTTAGTTGGCTTGCAGAGATGTAACTGAGAACAGAGTTTGGCTGTCCCATTTAGAGCAGCTGAAATAACCCAGTTGTAGTGTGGCAGAGTAAGAGGGATGATGCCAGATTTTGTCTGCATTGGCACAACACATTTTTAAAAGACTCCTGTGCATTCTGCAAACCACAAGGCAGCATTGTAAACTCTGACGACGCAGTGGCCCCAGAGTACTCCAGAAAGTGACATCTTCTGACCTACATTGCAGGTCAAAAGGAATGTAACACAGGCATACCAGATTCCACTAAGGTGATAATTGCCAGTTTTCTCTGCATGGGGTATACTAATAGAAAACCCACTGAAATGTTGTGGGGCTTTCTAAATTTTTCAGCTCTTGGAAGGTTACATCAGCTCCAAAAGAAAAGAAATAAAACAAGGTAGCGTGCAAATGTTGTTGTAGGCAATTAGTCTCTTTATCCAGACACACATGTCTGTCATTTATTGAATTCTTTAATTTTTCCTGTTAAAAGTATAACATTGTTTACTAAAATTATTGGAAATTAGGTGACTCACTCGAATTTAGTATTTTAAATAATTTAAAATCAGTGTAAATGGGGGGGGGGAGAATAGGAACTTTCATTTTATGTTTCATTTTATGGGAGGGGGGTGGTATGAAAGCACTCTAGTTTAACCATATCTCTAGTTCCATTTGTTGCTAACTGGCAGCTTCATTTTCATGCACTAGTTTCCACTGGCAACTTAGGGAGCTAGAACCTTGAGCTTTAGAAGGTTTTGATATGATAGCAAGGGCTAATACATTCATACAATTCCTTTGCCTTGGTGTTGAGGGGTTCAGTTTTATTTACATTTCCAAGTTGTTCAGACATCTGGGTAGACATGGGCTAAAGATTAATTTTAGGACCTTTGCTAGAATGTATTTCCAAAATTTTCACAAATGGGTGCTAAAGTTAGGCTTTTAAGACCGTATTTAGGCATCTAAATAGATGAGCTGGTTTTCCAAGATGCTGAGCACCCAGCAGCTCCATTGACTTCAGAGGGTCTAGGATCATACCCTAGGAGAGCTGCAGATAGATGTCTGACGTCCGATGAAGTGAGCTGTAGCACACGAAAGCTTATGCTCAAATAAATTGGTTAGTCTCTAAGGTGCCACTAGTACTCCTTTTCTTTTTGCGAATACAGACTAACATGGCTGCTACTCTGAAACCTGACCTCTAAAGGGTACATCCACACAAAGACAGACCCACAGCAGTGAGCCTCAGAACCTGAGTCACCTGTCTTTGGCTCATGCTGCAGGCCTAAAAATAGCAGTGTAGACATTCAGGCTTTAGCTATAGATTGGGCTCTGGAGCCTGGCAAGGGGGGAAGGTCTTGGAGCTTGGGCTCCAGCCTGAGCCTGAATATGTCTCTGCTGTTTTTAGCCCTGCATCATGATCCCAAGTCAGTTGACCTAGGCTCTGAGACTCGCTGTCAGGGGAGCCTTTTTGCTCTGTAGATATACCCTAAGGCATGGCTCCTGTATAAATGGTGAGCTATTTCTAAGGTCCTGGACCAATGGCCAGAAGTGTGAGAACCAAATCCAAGAAAGAGACTTGTCAAGAGCCAACATAGCAATACTGACACTGTTCTTAACTTTTTACGTGTTGGAAAACTCTGCATTACACTCAAACTTTAGTACAGCAATTTTTGTCATCTTTTCCCACTTGCCTTGAAATGGTTACTGCAAGCACTTAGATAAATGTACTGAAAAGTTGCTTAGTGTGACCTTCACATCTATAAACAATTTTGCATCCTAATTGAAATGGTATTTTATAAATTTCCAAAACAATATTACGCAGTAAAGCCAAACAATCATCTGTATGCATTTGCTCACCATAGAATACTACGTGGCCTACATTTCCTCATTGCTGTGGTGGAAATACACCAGCGTTGCTAAAAAATTGTGCTTGAACAGAAAGTCTAGGAGTCGTCTCTTCCCTGGAACTAACAGGTCCTGCTCTTAAAGTGTGCCCCTCAAAAATAATGGCCACCATGAAACCTTGAATGTCCTTCTGCACATTAACCCCCCTCCCAAGTACAGAAGACTAGAAGCATCTGAATGTTTTTGTACCCCACCCCAACCCACGCCCTGCTTTTTGTAGAAGTGGTTCTTCTAATTACCCAGGGAAATTTGGCCATCATACACTCACATTTTCATTTGGGACTTGCAGAATTTACCAGCCACCCAGGGCCGGTGCAACCACTAGGCGAACTAGGCGGTTGCTTAGGGCGCCAAGTGGTTGGGGGGGGCCAAAAGCGCGCTCTGGGGAGGCGGTGGAGTGGAGGTGAGCTGGGGCAGAGGGGTGAGGGAGGGCCGCCTGTAGCAAATAACGGGATGGGGGGCGGTGCACAGGAGAACCGCTCCCTGCCCCAGCTCACCTCTGCTCCGCCTCCTCCCCTGAACACCGCTCCGCTCTGCTTCTCTCCCTCCCAGGCTTGCGCGTCAAACAGCTGATTGGCACCGCAAGCCTGGGAGGTGGGAGAAGCGGTGGCGGTGGCGTGCTCAGGGAGGAGGCGGAGCAGAGGTGAGCTGGGGTAGAGAGCTGCCACACGCAGCTCCCCGGGCCGAGGGAGGGGGCGGCTGGGAGTTGCCGCACGGCTCCCCGGGCCAAGGGGAGGAAGGGAGGGAAGGAGTGGGTGGCGGGGAGCTGCCGCAGGGGGAGCGCCTCAGGGCGGGGGGGGCATGGAGATGCCACAGGGAGGGTGCTTCAGGGCGAGGGGGGGGGGCGGGGAGCTGCCGCAGGGCTGGGGGGGGGTGGGCGCAAGGTGGAAGTTTCGCCTAGGGTGTGAAACATCCTTGCACTGGCCCTGCAGCCACCCACTGTGTGTGGAGGACTAAATCAGAGGATGTTATAAAAGATCAGGGACCACCAGCTAGGTCCAAGGACAGACCATAATGAGAAGTCCACAGCCCCACCCATCCCCAGCTGCTTGGAAAGGGGAGGATTTCTATGAGACTTCCCATCATTCTGTCTCTCAGTCATACTTGGCTCAGGTTTCATGTTTTCATACCAGCTTCTGGCTAGCAGGTGTCTAACGAATTTGGTGCACTGGCTGCTGGAAGGGAGGCATTCTCTCTCACCCCAGCTCTCCTGTACTGGGGGCGAGAAGGGGAAGAGAAGGGAGCATCCCTTGTACTCAACAGCTCCTACAGCCTCAGAGTTTGGGATCCTCCTCACCAACAAATAGCAACAGTGTCTCTATTACAGGAGTGCTCAATACATTTCATATACATTTTAATTATATTAATAGTTAATAGATAGGGTGCGGTAGATGGTGCATAAGAATATGCAGCATAGTTACTGGGCTTCTAGGACCAATAAAACTTGTTCTCGAGCATTGCAAATTGCTTCTCGTGTGTTGCTCTTTACATGGAGCTCTTAATATCCTCTGCTGCTGTTCACAGTTTGCCCTAGCCAGAGCAGGAGACATTGACATGATTCTCCTCAATTCCAGTGCTGCTCTTCAGAGTCAGAGGGCACGTGTGAAATTGACCAGTGTTGTGAATTTCCTGCCGCTTCTGCAGGGGACAGCAGAGGCACTAGAGCTGTCTGCCTTCAGATTCAGCAAGGCAACTTTGCACTAGTTCACATTTGGAAAATTACCTCTGAGAATGTAAGGGTTAGGCTTTTTTAGATAAAAGCTTAAATTCGAAGGGCAGGAGGAATGAGTTAAAATTCCCAACAAATCACCTACTCCTCAGTGTAAAACAGATATTGCAACCCTGCTTTAATTCTTTTTTGTATCTTACTGTACTTTTGACAAAATTTTGTGGCATCAGGCCTCAATCTCCCTCTTTTGAAGATACAGAGTGGATGAGGTCATATCTTTTATTGGACCATCTTCTTTTGGTGAGAGAGACATGCTTTTGAGCTACACAGAGCTCTTCTTCACATCTGGGAATGGTACTCAGAGTGTCACTGCTAAATACAAAATTGAATAGATAGTTTAAGCTTAAGTAGTTAGCACATATTCTACAGGACCAAGTTGAAAATGTTTAATAAGATTGGACCTTGTGGCACCCAACTACACAGCTCCCCCTAGTGGATACATTCCAACCTAAATTACCCTTTATTTCCCTCTATCAGCCAAGCTGTGGTTTCCATTCAATAAACTCTACTGCAATGATGGAGTGTAGCTTTTCTAACAGATGACTAAAATGTGCATTTCAATTTAAAATATTAAAAATTATATTTAAAAAAATGTTTTTTAAAAAATATTGTTTTTGCTCACCCTCTGATAAGGAAAGAGTAATAGAGGGCAGGATTTAACCTATAAGAACATTTTTTTTAACAGTATGTAGGCAAAAAGGATGACTGGCAGTGCAAAGTTTGTTTGTTTTTTTTAACTCTAGGTAAGTGAAACCAACATTATCTGTTTTTTTGTTTTGTTTTTTGTTTTTGTTTTACTTTACAGAAATAAAAATTAAATAGAGTTCATATGTAAAGCAAAAAAGAAGAAGGGTATAATGAGCCCATTCCTACTACCATTTAGAGCTACCCCTCTGTTGGTAAATATTAACCTACCTGAATAGTCCAATTGACTTCAGTAGGGCTGTATGCATGAGTAAATGTTCACCAAGAGGAGGAAGAATTGCATTATCCAGCCCTCCAGATTTTGCCATTGACTTCAGTGAGAGCAGAATAGGGCCCAGAATATGACTTATATTTTAGTCATCGGATCTGTTTTGGCTTCTCCTTGCGAAAAGGAAAATCCTTTTGAAACCCCACAGCTATATAAATATAATATTATCCCTGCATGATCAGCAGCTGCAACAGTTTTTTGTACTAAGTAATCATGAAAAACAGATTCCAATGCACCTAACCTGCTACTAGAAATATGAATGATATCTCTTTGTACCAGTTGCTTTTCATACTACTCCTGTCTGTTCGTGGTATTATCACATTTCACAAAGATTGCAAGATTAAGCAAGAAGAATGCTTTATGAAATGTGTGACTTTTGGAAAATAAAGAACATATTATAGACTTCTACTGAAGAATTTTACTTTTATGCATTCCTGTGTGTGTGTGTGTGTGTGTGTGTGCATGCACATTTTTAGTATGCATCTGGAACTAGATCAAGAAATAATTCTCTGCGTTGAGCAAGGAGCAGTGCATTGCGGTGCTGCCCCTGGAACAGCTTGTGAGGGAGATGATGTTCACTGAGTCACAACCTCCATCCTGGTCTCCCTGCTGCTCTGGGAAGGGAGTGATCTCAGCCAGGTCTCAGAGCCTTCTGAGTTTGCTGACATGCTGGCAGGCCAGACTCTGCCCTTCTATCTTCCGCCGCCTCCTGCTCACCTGCAGAGGGAGGGAAAGGGGATATAACTGCTCTGTGGAGCCTGCTTCCCTTCCCGTGGGGAATGTGAGCTGTGGAATGGGTAGCTGGCACAAGGTAATAAAGGGAGGGTGCCTTATGCCCCCCGATTGCCCAGTGGTGATAGAACAAAGTTTATAGGGGGGGTGCTGAGAGCCACTGAACCAAACTCTAAACCCTGCATATAATGGAACCACTTCAAGCCAGGGGGTGCGTTTCTAGCACCTATGCGATTGCCTCGCATGGCCGCACACTTGAGCTCATGAAAATGGGACATGTTAGGCGGCCTTAATAAAAGGGCTTGCTACCAGCACCCCCTATAATTATAGACACACAGAGCATAGAACATAAAGATACCTAGAAAGGTGCACTACATTTTGGGGTGCTGAACTGCTGGAGATTAGAAGCAATCTCAGTGTGAGATGATGCAAAGTTTTTAGATAGTTTCCAGTTTGAGTTGGTGAAAAGTTCATTGGGAATTTGATACATTTTTCACAGTTCAGTTTGTCTAGAGTTTGAAATAAGCAAAATTTTGAGCTGGTCCCAGTGTGGGAAAGATGGAATGGGAGGCAAAGGGATGGGAGTTGGAAGAATCTGTCAGGGATTGAGAGACTAGAACCCGACAGCACACGTTAATCAAAAGGAGAGAGAAAGCAATAGACATAGGTTCCAGTTCAACAAGGCACTTAAGCACATGTTTAGCCTTAAGCATGTGATAGTTCTGTTGGCTTCAGTGTTCTCATGTGCTTCGCTAGAATGGAGCGGCAGTACTTGGACTACACAGAGGTGGGGGCAGGGGAGCAGAAAGAGTTTGTAGAGCACCACAGAACATCATCATTGAGTCATCAGCCACTTGGAAGCTGAAGCCAGTGCAGAGTGCTGCAGCTAGCTCCCTTATTAAGTGGAGTTGCATTTTAGGAGCACATTAGACCAGTGCTTTGTGATCTGCACAGCCTTCCAATAAGCTTTCAGTTGAACCTATAAAGCCCTAAATGGTTTGGGACCTGGTTACTGAGACTGGTGTGCTCTCTCCCTGGGCTATATGGACATGCCTGAGATCAAAAGAGGTGCTGCAAAGCCCACCTTCAGACCTGTTTGTTAGGGCTGCTGAGGAGGGTGTGGGCTGACAGAGAAATATTCAGGGGCAGTCCCTTTGTTTATATTGTGATTCTTCACTGACTGGTAGGATCCCAAAGCACTGGGGACAGGTGCCTATTCTGTATTTTAGAAAACTGAAACAATAAATAAATCAAAGACTAATCCAGTTTGGGGAATTCCATCTGGTCAATTAATGTCGTAGCTTTATTTTACAATATTTTAATGTCACAAAAATCTATTTAAAGAAACATGCTAATGAATGCAACAAAAGCAATATTCTAACTGCAATATGCAGTAGGTGTGAAAGTACAAATACATGTCAGGGGGTTTAACAGAACAGAATTCCCAGAAATCTTCTAGAGTAATTAGAATTTAGAAGCTGTTAAGATTCTCTGTGCCTCAGTGCTCCCATTATGCCATGCTTTAGGAATCCTAGTCTAACATTTTATTTTCTGCGTGCAACTGACTTTGGATATCTCTATCTAAAGAAGAATAATCCGTGAGGTTAAAAAAGAGGTCATTTTCAACACCTTCTGAACCATAGGCCTCACTTTTCTTTTTGACCTCGTGCCATTTAAAATGAATGATGATATCCAGAGATGTCTTAGATTTTGGCTTGCACTCTTTAGATGCCATTCACTGCTGCACCTGTCATCCATTAGTGGACCTCCTTCTGTGATCTTTCATCATTCAGAATGTATGATGATTTTCTTAGCCACCTTAGCTAATTGGGAGTTACTGTTCCTTTAAAATAGCTGGCAGCATTAATAAATACTGGACTCCAGGCATGCTTGAAAGTTTTGTAAATACATGTAATTAGACTGGAATCACCAAACATATAAACCCATCATCAATTTAGATGAATAACATCAGGTTCCTGTTTATTTTCAAAATAGCATTTGGCCCAGTGTGTTCTTCAAGCATCCCAGCGCACTGTTCTTTATTGCAAGGGAACAACCCTCTGGGGTTGTCCTCCTCGCTCAATGCACTTAGTGCTTTTACGGTGGTTTCACAACCAATGGCAAAGTGAGTTGGTTCTGTAATGTTCTGTGTTACCTTAAAGCCAGCACACTTTCTATTTTTAAAGTTATAAAGTGGAAAACTTAAGTTCCCAAAACATGAAAAGCATGTACAGTATGCACAGCATTATAAATGATGGGCCAAAGATCCTCAGCCACTGTAAACTACTGTATCCCCATTGAAGTCAAAGGAGCTGTGTTGATTTATATCAGCTCGAGATCCAGCCGTCCAAATAAATTTTGAATGCAAATAGTTGTTCTTTTCTCTCCCCTTTGCTTTCCTGTCACAACCCAGGTTCAGAGCTTGATGTCGTGTGCACCAGGTGGTGGTATAACAGTGCAGCTTGGAACATCCTCAATGGAAGCAAGATAAAAACACCAAACTAGTGCTGGGTGAAATTTCTGGCTGAAACTTTTTTCTGTGAAAAATGCAGCTTTGGCAACACTGGAATATTTTGCAAATTTGTGTCAGTTTTCAGAATAACCATGGTGGACAATTCGGGTTGCTATTGATGATACAAGAGTTGATAAAGAAAATGTTAAATGAAAGCATCTCTGAGGTGCAGCCTGCAGAACACTCCCATACTAGGAAGCTTTCTGAGTGATGTGAAAAAGCACCTGTGTAAGTATCTTAGATAGGAAATGCTCAGCTAAAAGCTGACTGGGTCTGGAGGATGGCTATCACTGATGACTGTGAGGTTTATCCCTTGTGACTCTGTTGATGGCTACTGGTCCTTCAATGGAAATACACTGCTGCATGCCAGCTGAGGATCTGGTTTATATAGTCCATTTAATCTTATATGCTTTCTACATGTGGGTGAAAAAGGTTTGACAATGATCAAATCCACCTCAGTAGCATGATTACATACTGAGATCATAAAGAAAAGATTGAAAGATGTTGATTAATCCCATCCGTCTTAGCAGGCATATTTTATCAGACATGCCCCCTGGGGTGCTATGGGGTTGAGGAACCGCTCACAAAGCTAAGTGGGATAGCAGCGATACAGCAAATCAGGTACCCCTTCTTATCTTGCAAAGTGTTCTGCAACTATAATTAAGATAGCTGGCAGGTGAGTCCTGTTTACAAGGGAGTCTAAATAAACATCTTGACATCTGAGTTTATGTAACCTGTGTTATAGTGCTAACCAGAAGCACGCTCAAGTTATAGGGCAGTTGGTAGACTGACACTTCCCATGCTCAAACTTCTCATTGTTGTTGTTAGAGTTATTTAGAGAGGAAGGATGGTCTAGTGGTTAGGGCACCAGCCTCAGAGGTGTGGAAGACCCTGGTTCAAGTCCCTGCTCTGTCAGAGGCTTCCTGGATGATGCTGGATTACTTAGCATCTCTGTGCCTCACTTCCACATCTGTATGACGCCCTACTTCACAAGGGTGTAGCCAGGATAAATACATTAAAGACTGTGAGGTGCTCTGATACTGTGGTGGGGCAGATCCTGGGTCAGGAAGGAGTTAAAGAGCTCCTCCTCTGGGCACAAGCAGCTGCAATCAAGTCTGGAGAGGGACAGGTCCTTTAAAGGGAGGATCTAAGGCCCAGTCTAGGTTGGCACACTGAGATGAGCAGAGCTCCCTAGCCCTACAGAACAGGGAGCTGCTTAGCAGGAAGGCTGCTGAAGAGCCTCTGGAGAAGCAGAGGGACCATCTTTGCTTGGTTTTCATTTTAAGATCCCAGGGCACTCAGCCTGGCTATTCCAGGCACTCTGTGGGTTAGGGGCCTGGGCTCCTTTCACAGAGGTGTAACCCTTGCTTTGCTTTGCTTTGCAGGGAACTGTGGGGTGAGTGGGCTGTTTTGAGAGCTGCAGGCTTCTTTTGTTTCCCTTTTTCATTGGATTGTTTTGCACTCCAGAAGGGGGTGACTTCCATAAGCCATCCAGCCAGAGGACCACATGCTGAATTCCAAACTGGCTCTGCAGTGACTTCAACATCCGGGGAAGGACATCTTGAATGAGAGAGGTGGCCCTCATCCCAAGGGCGCATGCTTGAGGTACAACCTATTACATACAGTGAAGGGGCCATATAAGTACATAAAATATCTATCTAGATAGAGAGCATCATTAGGTAAATGGCACTTGACAAATACATGGAAAAACAATATCCCTGCCCTTGAAGATATTGCAACCTAAATCACAGAGATGTAGAACAAAAACATTTAAGAGATGTCACTGAATAAAAAACAATCATCTGAATGGAAATGGTAAGTTGATTTAGCCAGTTGTGTGTTACATATGGATGGTATGTGTCCAGGACACTAGCAAATCAGAATTCAGGAATTTACATACTGGGTTTATTAACACTAAGGCACAGTGGAAGTGCAGAGAATTGAATTCTGGAGGTCCAGTTTCAAAACTTGGGCACCTCAGTTATTTTCCAAATCAGACTCTGTGTGCTCCTAGCAGCATCATGGTACCCAAACAAACCTCAATTCCCCAAATGAGGTAAGGGAGAAACAGCTGAATGGTTTTGAACAGTCCACATGTGTGGTCTGAGCCAATCAGGCTTGGAACAGATATTTGCACAGACTGATTCTGCAGTATTCAGCCAGCTCAGGTTTTTAGCATCATAGTTTTATGAGAATACAGCTATTAAAATCCTCTTGGAACTGAGCTGGGTGAAGGGAAATAACAAGGGGGCAATCAGAATGACGTGATTTTCAGATACAATGACCAGGGCTTGAAACAATCACTTCATGCCATGGGAAAACTGTAAAACTCTGCTCTCAAGTGAGGTGAAGCATTCATTCCTAGCCTGTGCAGTTTGCAAGAAAGTGTTGCTACAGCTGGTGCATGGTCTAGCAGCGCTTTCACTGGCTTGTGTCTGGGATAGAATATATAGCAAGTTCTAGACCTTGGAGCTGTATAATTTGCAGTTCTTCAGTTTTATATTTTAATGCCATGTTTGCTCAACAAACTTAAAACAAAGCATGACAATTAAACATGACCTTCCCATTTCTTTCAGCCATTGTTATTCCAGTGGATGGAGATTAAGTTTCTGAACACGAGAGGATCGTGAGGCAACAGTGTAATAAGGAACACAGAAGAACTGGAAAACTTCTATCTGGAAACGAATCAGTATTTTCTTGAGCAGCACACTTACATCAGTTACTATTGCACTTGGAATCTAAACAAAACATGTCGTTCCCTGTCTTCCCCCTGCTGCCCTGTCCCCAGGTAATTGCCAAGAGTTTAAACCAGGTTTTTATTCAACAACTTTTAAGAGCTGCAAACAGACTTATTGGCAGGTTTTCAGATCTCGTGTGGCAATCTAAAGCAGCTGATGCATGTTCTCAAATGTATGTGGAGACTGCCAGAACTTATGACTCAATTAATAAAACAAATGTGCCTATGAACTGCAGTGTTGCCCTTTTGACCTTAATTCAGTCTTAAAACATTAGTGAATCTGTTTCAACTTTTAAAATCTACGCAGACCTAATATTTGCACATGCACCCATCCCTACCCCTACCTCTTTCCAAGTTTTAATGTGATTGGCAGTCTAGAAAAGGTCATCAGTCAAAGGGTTAAAGTTCTATGTTCTATTACTTAAGTTAACTTTCGTCCAATTCATTGCTATGGTGCAGGCCGGATTGTGCCTGACCCCAGGACCGGTTTCCAAAGGAAAAATCTAATGAGTCCTCTCTCCTTGTACATCCCTGGCAGCTTTGCAATCTCTATGTCCTCCCAAGAGCAGGATCAGTTTTCTCCTAGTGCAGCAGACATGCCAAAGGGAACAGGGAGGGGCAACATCCTACATTAGCTAGTAGAGCTGGCTGGCTGGGCAGCGGAGAACATTCTGCACTGTCCTAGGGCAAGATGTGGCGTTCATGCTCCCCTGTGCTCTTGTGGCTCGCATCCACTCTGAATGTGGGTCTGAACCTTTAAGGCATATCATGTCTCTATGTGTTACCCAGCTTCCTTTTCACCCCTCAGATGTCAGGATAAGAAGATTTTAGGCAGATAATCCAGACAAAATTGTTCCACAAGAAAGCATTTAAAAAGACTAATAATAAAAGCTCCTGGGGCACCGCAATCACCCACGTGGAACCTTCGTATTGCAAAATGAATTGCTCTTTACATTTAGGGCAATCTGCTTTCCAGCTAAGTTCCAAGTCAGCTCCACCTCGTTCTATCTACGAATACCTCACTGAGATGGTGGGTTTGGGCAGCAAGTGCAATTGGGTAGAGCTTCCCGTATGTATGTATCTTTTGTTCTCAAGCTAAAGCTAGCGTGGAATGCAACAGCCTTCTGCACAGGTGGACCATCTCGCCATGAGCATACTCGGTGGGTGCGTCATGATCCACCCTGCCTGCCTGTGGGCTCCAGGGGGAGTTAGAGATGCTGGTATTTACCAATAAAGCCTTAAATGACTTGAGACTTACCTACCTGAGGCACTGCCTCTACCCTGTGCTGTATTGCCACGTTCGAGACATTCTGATGTACTCAACTGGGTGCCCAGGCTCTTGGTTTAAAAGCGAGGGGGCTGCCAGCAGCCGGCTTTCTGGGAGGGCTCCCTTCCATGGGGATGAGCTTCCTGCCTTTGCCTGAATCCGTCAAACTTCAGCTTAGGTTTCAAGGCTCATCTCCACAGGAGGGCTGCTGGCAAAGCAGCTGTTGTTGGGGCTGATGTCTAGGGAGAGTGGGGAATTTGAGTTATTTTTACACTACCTGCTTTGGGATTATTAATATATGTTACAGGCTGATTCCTTTTGGAGTCACTGTATTTATCTGATGCTCTTAGTGCTTGGAAAGGGGGTTTCTTGATATTTTATAAATTTCAATGTATATCAAAGTTGCAGAATTGAACTAAACCCCCAAGTTGCATGGGACCACGTGTGTTTCCAATTTTTAAGGGGTGTAAATGGGAGACGGGCAAAGTATTGACCCTGTGAGTGTTCAGTTGTGGTTTCATTTTGATTTTTAAGCTTGTGGGGATTGAAAAACAAAAAGCGGGAAAAACCTTTTATAATGTTGTTCTTCTCTGATGGGTCTGGTTGGTGTCACTCCGATCTTGAAGACCATGTATCACATGAATGTAGAAGGTCCAAGAATGGAGATCTGTGGAGTATTTTCTGGGGTCTGGACTAGAAGAGGAAAGTGAAGGTCACATTTCACCCACAATGACTCACCCATTCTCTTTTGTGCCAAGGAACAAGAGCACTCAACAACAATTTCAGCTGCAATGTTGCTGTCAGCCATCAAGGGAATGGAGGAAATTTGAAGGAGAAAATTGACGTGTTTGCTCCACAGATTCTTAAGATGGAAGGTTCAGATGAACTTCTGGAAGACAACTTAATAACTGAGTAGTCAACATCAACACAGAATGTTAAATTCTGAATTGTAGAGTATCTGCTATCTCAAGGACTTTAATAAAGGGAAATGCATTGCTTCCCAGAAGAGCTGAAAAACTTGAATATAAAATTAAGTCGTAAAAATTATGCTTTCTGCATCTTCTTTTGTCCCTTTCTGCACTTGGTCTGTGTCTTCCTTCCAAACTATCTTTTTCTCTGCCTTTTTATGTAAATGTATTAAGTGGTCCAACTTGATAGGGAAACTCAGACCCAAGTTCCCTACATCATCTGATAATTTGCTACCGTAACTATATGAATTTTGTCTATGTCATTATCCTGGTTAAACCCACGTCTGCAAATTAGATGTTACCTTTGTATTATAGAGTCAGATGACAAAAAAATTATAAATTATAATGCTTTATTTAAGGGGCAGAAGTAAGTGAGATGTGTAAGATTGAACTGGAAAAGGGATCTTAGAAGGGGAAGGAGAAAAGGAGCTTGGGAATCATGACCGAGTTGTTTTAATGTTTTGGTTTAAATCTCAAACTCAGCTTCACTTTAACCTGAGTCAGATCCAGGTTTACAACTCTCTTGGGCTTTGTCTCTAAAGTGGTTGAGTTGAGGAAAGGCTTAGCTAACATGAACTAGCTAAGCACAACCTAAATTCAACTCATTTTCTAGAATGTCAGGACCAGGGCATGAACCTAAGGGTTAGTGTCAAGCACTGGCTAAGGGCCGAATTACCAGGACTCCAACCAGGTTGGAACACCAGAAGATTAAATTTGAGAGACAAACCAGAGGGCTGGGATCAAGAGTCAGGGCAAGTCAGGATCCAGGAGGCCAGCATTGGGAGATGGAACTGGAGGGCAGGAGCCAGGAGGCAGTTACCAAGAGTCAGGGTGAATCAGGGTGCCAGGAGGTCAGGACCAGAAGACAGGCATGAGTAACATCAGGCCAATTTTTCCATGGCAGGGTGAAGCCCAGTTTTTCGGACAACTGGTTGCCTCCTTTGGCTTAAATAGGGACTGCACCCCAATCAGAAACCTTGGAGCTCTCCCAGTGAGAGTGTAGGGGTGGGTCTTGTGTCCCAGTTGAGCTTCATGGGCCCCAGACCAAGCTACTGTCTGTGAGCTGCCGGGTGAAGGATTGTTGTATGATGACTATCACGACCCCCACAGACCCACTTTCAAGACCCCTGGGGCCTGACATAGACAGAAGGCATAATTTAATTCAAGATTTTAAAAAATTTTTGGTGTTTGATGAGAGGGCGAGAACAAAGCACAGTAGAGTTTGGAGCAATGAGTTTTTTGCCAGTTTCCAGTTTTATTTTTTCTCTTGCCACTCCATAACTTTAAGTTTCCTCAACTTTGGTAAAGTTATAAAACAACAAAAAGAAAACTGAAACTCTGCCACTCTGTAGCTTTCCCAAAGCTTAAGGAAGTTTTGAAAAGTTCCAGAGTGGAAAAAGAAAAAAAAATGAAAAAGCAAAAGCAAAACAAACAAACCTAGCAAACTCCCTGGACATCATTCTGTGGCTCCCAGGGGCAAAAAGGAATACAGGAGAAAACAAAAAAACGCTTTAATAAATTTGAAAAAAAATATCGTTATTTTGAAATTTTCTGTTTTGACAAAAAATGAAAAAATTGCACAAACCCAAAAGTTTTTTGTTTTGAAAAATGATCAATTTTCACAATTTTTTTTGAACAACAAAAAAACAACAACTGCTCTTTGCCAGCTATGTCCTAGGTACATATTCGTCTGTTTATTCCACTCAGTGTCCAGGGCAGCACCTTGAGAAGTAGGAAACACAGGCAAATAAACATGTGCAGTGAGTAATAGTGCCCTCTATTTTTTGAACTTGTAACCTAACCTTTGTTCCACATTCATTCTGGGTATAACCTCTTCCTACTACTCAGTTACTTTCATTTGATATTTCAGTTCCAGGGGATCTGGGCTGGATTTAACTGAATTAGGCTGATCTCTTTTTCACAGTGGAGGGATACGTCCAATAGGCTGGAGCCAGATGCTGGTGATAGTTTCTGAGAATGGAGATTTGGTGAGTAAAGTCCCAACCCAGCTATTGGGTTGTCTTGTGGATAGAGTTTCTGGGGGGAGGGAGGGTTAGCTGCTGTTTTTGTTTTTGTCATGTTATTATTTTAAATAATGTTAAAGGTGCCTGGAGTATCAACAGAGCTCCATCTGGTATGTTGTTACAAAGTGAAACTGAAAATATATAGAAAGGATGTTTTTGTGGGTTAAGCTATGGGCTGGAACTCAGGAGACCTGGATTCATTTCCTGGCTGTGCCACAGACTTTGTGTGTGACCTTGGATATGTCACCTACATCAGACAAGCCATACAGGCTCAGACCAATGGTCCATCTAGCCCAGTATCCTGTCTGCTGACAGTGACTAGTGCCAGATGCTTCAAAGGAAATGAACAGAACAGGGCAATCCTCTGTTGTCAAGTCCCAGCTTCTGGCAGTTGGGTGTCCCTAAACCTCCAGAATATGGGGTTGTATCCCTGACCATCTTAGCTAATAGCCTGTCCTCCATGAACATATCTAATTCTTTTTGAACCCAGTTATACTTTTGTGTCTCAGTGCCTCAGTTCCCCATTTCTTTCCCCACATTGTTTGCCTTGCAGAGTATTTGTACGCTTGTACGCTATTGGGGGTGGGGACTGTCTCTTACTAAATGTATATGACAGGTTTCAGCGTAGCAGCCGTGTTAGTCTGTATTCGCAAAAAGAAAAGGAGGACTTGTGGCACCTTAGAGACTAACCAATTTATTTGAGCATAAGCTTTCATGAGCTACAGCTCACTTCATTGGACGCATACCCAATGAAGTGAGCATCCGATGAAGTGAGCTGTAGCTCATGAAAGCTTATGCTCAAATAAATTGGTTAGTCTCTCAGGTGCCACAAGTCCTCCTTTTCTTTTTGTAAATGTATATGCAGCATCTAGCACAGTGGGCCTGGGTCTTCAGGGCCTATAATAATGAAATAACAGAATATAATTATTATAATAGAATAATGATATAAACGCTCCAAAATTGTGGGGTTATTTTAAAGCAAAAAGACTGAAATGTACAATTAAGGAGCCAGTTTTCAGTTGCAATAATTCATGCTGCCAAGTTTTGCCTCATATAGTGTGTGCCTTGGATGTGCTGTGAACAGCCTGGCTGGTTTATTTTTACAAGACCTTGTTTTTGGTGGTCCAGAATTCCTCTTAAAATCAGGCCGACAGTTACTATCTATATGAAACGGTGCTTTACAAACTAATCAACTACTTAAAGAATCCCCCAAACTCTATATTAAAAAAAAATCAAGCTTGATCCAGAAGCCGACAAAAGTAAGGAAATTCAGACATGAGGAGGGAAGTGTTCCATATGCTCTCCAATACCTAGGCACAACTGGGGGCCACTTTAATGACTATCTGAATGCTCCCCGTTGTTACTAGGTACTGGAGAACATATGGTATGTTTTCCCCTTTAACTGTGAATTTCCTTGCTTTTGTCAGTAGGTGTCTTAACCATAATGTATTTTAATGTGGTGTTTGTGTGTCTGAATATAGTCCAACATTGTTCTTAGAGAGGCAAATCAAATAGGAGGTACAGATGTTGATTATCACATATTCTTACTAAAAATACGTTGCAAAATATATGTGGATTTTAAAAAGCTTGAAATTGTTAATAAGGGCCCTTGTGGAGGTTTAAAAATCATTTCACTGTGCTCCAAACTTAGCATGGATGATAAATGACCATTTAGTTGCCAATATAGCACAATATTTCAATTTCCTGCCTTCACAGAGGTATTCCAAAGGTTGTATGGAGTTCATACTCACAGTATGTGTTGTCTAGAACTCGATGATCTCTCGCTGGCAAACTTCAAGCAAAACCATTTCCATTAACTAAACCCATTCCTTGAAGATTCCAGCTGCCTGGAATGCTAGACAAGTATAGCTTCAGTGATGTTTTACAATGAAAAATCCTACATTAAGTTGTGTCCAGACTGTTATTTTAGCTGATGTAAAACTTATGTTTTGGGGGGAGCGATAGCTCAGTGGTTTGAGCATTGGCCTGCTAAACCCAGGGTTGTGAGTTTAATCCTTGAGGGGGTCATTTAGGGATCTGGGGCAAAAATTGGGGATTGGTCCTGCTTCAAGCAGGGGGTTGCACTAGATGACCTCCTGAGGTCCCTTCCAACCCTGACCTTCTCTGATTATGCAGTTGGTAAAAGAGTCAGAAGCCACTGGGGTAAATTTTGCTCTATTACATCAGTGTAAATCCAGAGTAATTCCACTGAGTTTCACAGGAGTCCTGATTTACACTGGTGTAACTCTGAGCAGAATTTGGCCCATGGTCAGCGCCATGGTGACAGTTTCAGCAAAAGAACAGGATACTCTGTCATTTTACCTAGACCAAATCAGAGTCTCAGATTCTATTCCAGAGAGGGATCTATATCACACCTTAATGTTAGCAAAGGAAGGTCTCGCACCGAAAGTTCAGATGGCAGATTTGTGATCTGGTAGCTACATTGCTGACCCCAAAATCATGTGCAGCAAAGGAAAATATGGGAAAGGGGCTGCTTCTCCACGGTCCCTGTGCCTGAAATCATTGATCCAGGGTAGAGGTGGGCCAAAATTTTTTTTTGGCAAACAGTAAATTCACCAACAACTGCATTTTTGGAGGGCACCGAAACTATTAGTGAATTTGGGTCAAATTCAGAACATTGTTTTGGATGGAAATTCCCCCCGCCCACCCTGAAATGTCAAAATGATTCATTTGACCTGAACAAATTTTGTTTTGCTTTTTTTTTTTTTGTTTCGTGACCAAACTGAGAAATTTGTTATTCACTCAGCTTTTATCAGAAATTCATGTAAAATGCTGCTTACTCCATGAACACCAGACAAAGGTCCAAATTCTCTGGCAGAATATCACCACCAAATTCATTGCAGTTAACCAGCAGAGAATTTGACAGGAAATATACAAATTTATCTCATCTGAATATTTATCAATATAGCAAGAGGTTCAGGTGAAATGACAAACCATTGAGAATGCTGCCTAATATCTGTTGTTTACGCCTTTCAGCAAAACTAAATAGTATATTCCTTTTGTGTTTGGTTACTTCTGATTTGTCCTCTAGCAATGATTGGATCCTGCCTCTATTCTTGAGTGTGGACTCAATGATTTGAAAGGTCTTTTCTGTCTGTAACCAACCTGTTGACTGAAGAGCCCATTAGAACAAGATCAACCCAGGCTTTGCCATGTGTTGCCTGAGAAAATGTATTACATCATTAATGCTGGGAGACACATTTCCATTAGCTGGTCACTGATGACATCTTTAGATAATGGTGATCTAAACTAGCTGAAGAGGTCTGCCAACTACTCATTTAATTACTGCCTTTCAAAGTATAAATTACCCTCGATGTTTATACCCCTAAGCATATCATTATATTGATGTACATGCAGAAGGGTTCCAAGGTGCATTCCTCACACGCACACGAATCACTTCTTTGGGATGAAACATAGCAACTGCTTAGCAGTGCATAGGAACACAACACATCATCTTGAATAACTGCCCTCCTAGCTGATCATCTACAGACTGACTAGCCGTTAGCTTAAATGATAGCTCCTAAGGCTTCAAGTCATCTAACTAGCAAGCCAAGAGGTGGGGTTGTTTGCATCTTGACTGCTCTCCCTCCCTCCTGTTTCCTTTAGGTATTGTTCCCATCTTACTACTTCTTCTCCAAAGGGTTTTCTTTTGTCTCACCAAGGTGCTGCATGTTTTGTAGCATCTCTGGAGCTGTGATGCTACCCCAGCATGGTCTGTGCTGGTTGTTGCAGCCATTTAAGTGATTTAGCCTGTACAGTTATCATTTTCACAAGTCACCGGTACCTCGGGATCCTCTCTGCCAGCTGCCGCAATGCTTTCCCTTGATCTCTTTCCTGGGAGTAGGGGTGTGTGGGGCATGTGCCTTTTCAAGAGCAGAAATTGGCCATACGGCAACAGCTGGACAGACTTTGAAGCAGCCCTTTAACTTGTTCAGAAATCAACATTGGGGGGAAAAGAAATATCCCCTTTCACCGATACAAGACTAGAGTTTGCATGTGGCACTATAATGAGCTATGGCCAGCTATAATTCTGCATCACTGGAGGCAGGACAAACGATGGGACAGAAAAGAGATGGCAGATAAGAGGTAGGCTGGTTCTCCCTAGAACAGAATTTTTTATTGTCGCCATTCAGCTCTATTTTCAAAACACTGCTGCAGTTTGATTCCAAAAGGGAATGTGCTGACATGAGGAATTAAATCTGCCGGGGAAGAAATGTTCCCCTGTTGTTTCACATTAGTGTGGCAGCCACTCTAAACAGTGTGCTGTGTCTTTAAGGAGCTATGTAGCCTGTAATCCAGTAAACACCATGCACTCCCTTACTGAATATTGCAACAAATCACTTACAAGTCCACACAAATTACTAAAGCTCAAATGAATGTGGTCTATGCCATGGTTAGATTTTTTTTTTTCCCAGTCAGGATGCAGCTGGGGACATTGTGGTTTTCTGGAAACCTGTTGTATTAATTTAGTTGGACAAAGATATTATCAAGATCCTGAAATGGTCCAGCCTGAAACAGTTTTAAACAAAATTTGGGGTTTGGTATCCAGAGACAGCCGCCTGCTTAGTACCATGGCAAACGCATCAGGAAATCCATGCCCAAAGTTAGAGACTTATCGATTGAAATGCACAAAAAGATGGGGGGCAGGGGGAAATCAAAGCAAGGTAAAAAGCATTTGGTTGCTTGGTTATGCAAAACAAACATAATCAAAACCTGGAGATAATGAATATTGGTTAAAGTCTCTTATTCAGTTACTCATTCTTGGTGGGGAAGCACAGGTTAGTTCTGTTCAAATCCAAGTCAGGAATGAGAGTCACTTTCCTGTTTTAGACAAAACAAACACAGAAGGAAAAGAAGAGACAGAATAGTAAAGACGGGGGAATATGCCTTTTATTGATGTCCTTGGGCTGGTTGGTCATGGATGGTTGCTTTGGAGCCAGCAGGTCGGCCACAACAGCTGTTGTTCTGGCCCCCAGCTTGCCTCCCTGGCCACAGTGATATCATCTGGTTGGTCTGGTCAGGTTCCTCTCCTTCAATGGTCCTTCTCAGGCTGAGCAGAGCTGGCAGGGCTGTTTCATCTCACCACGCAGGTGCTGTGCAGCACAGCTGATTTCAGGAGCAGTTGAAAAGCCAAGAGAGACAGGACAGGAGGAAGAGCAGGGAGCAGAGTGGGACAGAACAGGATCTCACATGTATCAGATAGGGGCACTTGCTGGTGCAGTGATGATGGTCAAGCGTCCCCACTGGAGTATCAAGGTGTGGTGTCATGACACAATCCTTCCACTACAACCCTGGTGATGGTTTGTTTTTCTCCCCCAAAGTCCCCCAAAAGGCAATGGTTGGAATAATCCATCCTCTTAGGCACTTACAAGCATACGTTCCACTGACTTTCAGTAAGACTTGAGCTCCTAAGTGCTTAAATCACTTTTGAGAATGACAACTTAGACTCCTAAGCCATTTAGGCCTTGCCACGCTGAGCAGAGCAATGCCTCAGTACCTTTAAAAACCTGGGCTTAAGTGGCCTGTCCAAGGAGAGTCTGGCAAAGCTGGGACTTTGAACCCAGATCACCTGAATCCAATGCCATGACCACAAGACCATCCTGCCCTTGAGCAGTTTGTTCAGTTTTGTGGGTTGGAGTTGCAGATTATGCAACTGATTCCATGTCTCTGTGGATGGGCTACCTGCCCCATAGAATGTTTTGCCCTGACTCTGCAGAGCTAACTATTGATCTCAGAAATCCTGCCTTTGGTGGCAGCTGTGATTTATGGTGACTCACCTTCCCATTGTCCTGGTCACCTGAGTTACTCTGATCTGTACAACGTCTGAGCTGCATGAAGGACACAGGACTGCACAATGTCCTAGAGCCAAACATTCATACCACCCCGCCACTCTGTGGTAAACCATCTTGCTTGTTAGATTGGAGCCTGGTCCTCTGCCTTAAGTCTGAATGTTCTGGCTTTTTCTTTCAACTTCTCTCATTTTTGCGTTTAGAGTGGGAATGAGCAGGTTAATCGGGCTGGATTTTCCAGCACACCAAGTGGACTTAGTGTCAATTATGCATTTATGCAGCACAAAGTGACTTAAACCAGCTGGAACGTCCCCTTGTGTTGTGGGACTCTCCATCAGCATAGCCATCTTCTCCTGTGTTAGCTGCCCTACCACCCCCAGCATAATGTGGAAGCCGGGGCATGGTGAAGCCACGCTCAACAATACCTCATCCTCTGCTGATATAAAGCTCTGTTATGGAGCTTATGCCAGTGGTGGAAGAAGGCCCTACTGCTGCTTTAATCTCCATTGCGGCCAGGGATGCAGATTGACTGCAGTGTAGAATCTGGGCCCATTGTTTTTGAGTGGATGAAATTTGTGCTTTGAGGCATGCCGCATCACTCTTGTGAGGGACTTGCATGATTTTTTGAATGTCCACATAAATTGTATTAATTGGTTCTCCTTTATCCATTGTTCTATTGACACACATGAAAAATTGTAGTAGATTGCATAGGTACAGTTGTCCTTTGCAGAATCTGCGCTGGTTAGTCCTATCAAGTTCATCTAGGTTTTTCATAATTCTCTCCTTAATTATTGTTTTAACAGAAATTGCATGTTACTAGTCTAAACTGAACTGCGACTGATGAATTCCTGGCCTGGAATTCCTAACATCACTGCTAGTACTTTTTTTTTTTTTTTTTTTAAACACACAGCTACAGCTTTTGCTACAGAACATTCTTCAGAACTGCTGGATAGACTGGCTGGTTCTGGTGACTTCCTGCTCTTTAATTTATCAGTTTCAGGCCCTCTTAATTTGATACCTCTGCTTTTCACAGTACCCCCTAAAAGAGGTATGTCTGGGCTAGCTAGCTCCTCAACATCTTCTGTGATGAAGTCTGATTAAGAGAAATCATGTCTCTTCTCTGTGATGACCTTCTTCTCTTTAATTGCTCCCTAGACTCCTCCAGCAGCCCTGCTGAATCTCTCTGGTGCTTCCTGCTTCTGATACGCTAAATACTTTTATCTGTTTTTACATTTTCAGCTATTTGCTCCTCAAAATCCCTCTTAGCCCTGCTAGTTTCTCTCTCATGGATACCACAGCTATCACAATTCCTGGGACGACTTCTTCAGCAATCTTCTGTGCAATGCTTAAGACCTGCAGAAGGCCGTGCTCCTTTCTATTGCCTGAACCTGAGCTGGATTTTTGATTTTTGAAAGCTACTTGTTTGGCTTAAATTACCTCTTGAACCTTGCCATTTTCCTATGCTAATTTTGTTTTGCTTTCCTACTCACTTGTGCTGTGCAGAGCGAGGCGTTCCTTCTGGGACTTTGTAATGGTTGCTTAAGTGGCCTCCATGCTGAGTCGAAGGATTTTAATTTCCTCACTTCTGACTTCACAGCATTTTAGGAGTCCTCTTCCCCCTCCCCCCTTTGCTAAAGTTTCATGTCTCATTGCTAGATTTTGGTGCAGTCCCTCCCACAAGGATGTTAAACTTAATTACATCGTCCCCCTTTTACTTAGAGGCCCAGCTACTGTTAATTCTTCAATCCGTTCCTGCGTGTCTCTGCGACTAAGATTTTGTCATCACCGCTAAAAAGGTATTTCAGAGATAATTACTGCTTGGGAGAAGCTCCCTGCAAACATCGGCAAAGCCGCATCATCGTTCTCCTTTCAATCCCTCCTCAAAACTCTCCTTTGCCACGGTGCCTACAAAAACTTGACAACGGCTAGGCCACTGGTGTACTGAGACGAGTGCCTACCACGTGACCAATATTGTCTCCTTGTTTCCTTGTACTCCCCCATTTATCTATATCCATCTGTTATCTTTTGTCTTATACCGAAATTGTAAGCTCTTAGGAGCAGGGGCAGTCTTTGTGTACTTTGTACGTGCCAAGCACAAAGGGGTCCTGGTCCATGACTAGGGCTTGTAGGTGCTATAGAAACACAAATAAATAATAATAAGGCACAATAGTTATCTTACTGCAAAATCCTACTGGAGGCAAGGCGCCAGTAGAGGTAGCTAGGCGAGATTAACACTATCCTCCGGGGCCCCTGGTTGACTATGTCTAGTTTACCTCTCAGTAACACAACATTACTTTGTCTCTACTAGGGCTGTACAATGGAATAGCTAATACAGGTTAGTTTTCTCATGGTAAGACGCACTTTTTTTTTTTTTTTTTTTTAGCAGTGAAGTCAGTTTCCATGGAGAATAGCCTTTCCTTTTGTGTGTTTAGGATTTAGCTATTTTAAAAACAATAGTTTAAGGTGCTGAGAAATTCTTTATCTAAACCTTGTCCTGATGTGATATTTAACTAGTTTCATTTAGTTGTTATCTCCTTGATCTTCCTCATCCTTATTACTAATTATCATTGCCCTGTTCTGGAGACTGGTACTATCATCCTGCTAGTATATTGGAATTCTTCAGATTTGGGATTTGTGTCAATAGAGATTATACTCCATGGATCCATCAGATGCTATGTCTCCTTGTGTTCTATGGAATATTTTAAGTTTAGTGTTACTCCCACGTCTCTATGTCCTGGTCTGTCCTCCTTGTATAGTTTGTAGTACTGTTGTGCGTTCTAACACGATCAGGCAGCTGAGAGTATCTTGCTCATGAGTCTTCTGCAACCTCTGGAACCCAGAGTGAAACCTAGAATGTGAAGTTTAAACCACAACTTTCTTTGTTAGATGTACAGAAACAGAGTCCTACCGACTCTGAGCAGGCAGACCTTGAGTGTGCCTGCATCATGTGAGAGACCCCTTACACCAGATGCCCTCTGTTGACTACATATGACTGAGGCTGAGAGTTGGTCATGGATTTCATGATTTTACGTGACCTCTGCAACTTCAGCTATGGGTGGTGGGCTCGGGCTGTCAGCCACGGGTGGCAGGGCTCAGGCTTCCGTGATTTATTGTTTGTTGCCTGTGTCCTATTCGTGACAATCTCAGCCTTACACATGTCTAATTTTAAAGAAACAGTGCCACAATATACTATAACTATGACACTATCCCTTTCATTTTTGCCATTCTGCCGTATTTCAGTAATGCTTCTTAGGTTACAGTCCTCTTCCATTGCCAAGCTTCCTATTTTTGTTTTTTGTGTTTAAGCTTCTCCCCTAGCATTTTTGGATTCCAGTTCTAATTGGGTTCTCTAGGTCCTTTTGAAATTAAAATAAATAATAATATAATCGGGAGATGTTTATATTGTTTGTATGACCATTTGTCTGCTTTTATTTAACTTTGATTGTGATGCCCTCTTATATTTCTGGAATATCCCCCTGTCATCTCAACCTGCCCCATTCTAGCTTGGCTACAATTTCTGTCTTCTTTATGACCAGATACCCTGTTATGTTTGTATAACTGGCATTCCTAGTAGATGTCTTTGTCTGCCTTGAATGCGCTGTTTTTCCCTGGCCTCTAGTTTAAATAACATCTTCAAACCTTGTCAGTTTTCTGCATCAGCAGTCTGATTCTAGTTCGGCTCTACTTTCCCCAAAAAGTTCCCCAGTGCCTAATCAATGGAGACTCCTCCTCCCTCTAGCATCTTCTCATCCATGGGTTGAAACTCTGACGTTCCTCCTGTTTAGCTGGCCCTGGGTATGGAACTGGAAGGATTTCAGAGCAAGCTACTGTAGAGCCTCCTCTCCAGTAATTTAAATTTAGTTTCCAGGGCCTCTCTCCTATACCTCCCTGTGCCACTTGTACCAATATGAGGCTAGCCTAGATGTCCTGTGACAACGGCCATCTTAACACCCAGTAGGCAAACCACCTTAATGGTTCTCATGGTCACCACTAGCTAATGATAGAATCTCTTATCAGCACAGCCACCTTCTCAGTATCTGAGGGATCTGAGGAAGACGGGTGTTTGTCCCTCCATCCTGCCTGCACAAAAGGTTCATACAGTGGTAACACGTATTATATATTTTGTGAGGATAAACTCCTCCACTCGTTATTGTACCATGTTTCATTATTTCTGTTTTTTACCAAACTATAATCAACGACCAGCCATCCAATGCTCAGGGAGCCCTCCAGAGTTGTTTAAAAATGCACTAATAAATAAATATGTCCATTCAATACCCCCCGATTGGCTCAAGTAACCCAGTGACAACATGCTTGGACCATAAATGAATGGATTCCCTCACCCAATCCCCAGCCCCACCCAACACCCACCAAGAAGAAAAGGCAGGCCCCCGGGGGCTGACCAGCTGGGGCTGTTCTCTGGAGAGGATGCAAGTTCCAAAGGTCCAAACTGATGACTTAGTATCCTAATGCGTTTTGTGCATTACTGTCTGCAATCTGGTAATGCGTGAATCGTTGCTTTACCGTCCGATCTGATAGCATGTGTTACCTATGACACCCTCTATGGGAGTCCTTTCAACACTGGCCTGTTGTGATACCTTGGTTTGTTGAATTTTGCTTCCTTTGTTTTCTTTCCTCGGGACAATCGGTTCAATGTTGCCACAAGACTCCTCATTGCTTCCATCATATACATGTAAATAGACGTGTGGTTCTGAGTTCTCAGTATTTTTACCCAGAAAACTACAATAAGATAAATTTAGACTAAGGTTTGAGCACATAATTATAGAATGACGTGAAACAAAGAGAGAATTAAAAATACCCAGCTAAAACCTACAGCACTAAATACTGCACAACGCCCTGGTTAACGTTACAGAACACTGTCAATCAGACTGTTCTTTGATCCATTCTTTTTCATTTCACCCCTCAGAACCTTTCAGGGCTATACAAGCCTCTGTGCTTTACACAGAAATAAAGCTACCTGCATAGTGAGTGAGTGTGTGTGTGTGTGTGTGTGTGTGTGTGTGTGTGTGTGTGTGAGATACCTCTGGCGCCCGTTTGGTTCGCTGTATGAAACAAGCTGTTGGCCTCAGTCCATATCCTAGTGGGCTGGTGTCCACGGTGCACAGCCAACATGGCAATCAGCACAAATGGACTAACGCTGTGTCAGTCACAGCCCAGAGGCCAAGGACTGAGTGGGCAGAGGACAGTGGCTGCTGACTCCCTCACCAAGGGCCTGATCCGAAGACCATTGAACTACTGACGTCGATAGGCTTTGGATCAGGCCTGGAGTTCCTTTACATACCCCCTACAACAGATCTGACTGTCTCCCTAACCCTGCTCCCATCCAAAGCACTCAGCTACCTCCTCTCCCCATCCATCTCCTTACTGTTGCCAGCCCATCTGCTTGCTCCGTTCAACTACTGGGCTCCCCTATCACAGCCAGTCAACTTCCCTTGCCATGCTGATTCCCAGCCTAACGGTCAGGGTCAGGGGTGGAAGTGGAATTCAGTTAGGGTCTCCTGTCACAGGGTGATATGGCAGGTCAGGACTTGCTTTAGCCAACAATAGGTCCACCCTGCCTCCCCATTACTCCTGCCATTGCAAACCCCAAACTTGTCTCTCCCATCCCTCACCAAGACAGCTCAGTGCCTGCCCAGCTGCCCCTAGAGGGTGAACCCTGGTGGTTTTTCCAGTGCTTCTCTGGGCCAGGAGTAGACAAGACAGTCCTTGGCCACAACAGAGAAGTTAATTTTTGTTCCCCCTTGTTCAAAGAGAGGAACTGATGCAGCAGCTGTTAGGTCATTTGAAGATCTCATGAAGGGCCGAGAGGGTGGGTTTGCAAACCGTTGTGCCTACAGAGTCCTTGTTGGTGAGGCTGTGGTAGCAGCCCTGTCCCACTGTGAATATGCACAGAGAGAAGGGCGTTGGTTTGCAAACACCTTACTCTGGTAATGCTGTCCTTTGTTAAAGATGCTGAAGATCAGGTGAGAGTAGGGTCACCAACATTGTATTTCAGAAATAAGGGACTGTTTTCTTAGTACCCAGGTCCCACTCCTCCTCCCAATATGATTATTTAGTTTCATCATCATTATTAATAGTAATTAGCAGCACTTACCTACATTCGCCCAGTGTATTTCTTGCTGTTTTCTGCAGGATTCAGCAACTCCTGATCTTGTACAGAGATGAAGAAATAAGGGACATTCCTTGTAATAAGGGACTGTTGGCAGCCCTAGGTGAGAGGGAGGAATTGGATGCACAGGGAAGTGAAAACCCACAGGCCCTGTTGGATTCCCTCTGTTCCCAGTTCTGCTACTGATCTGCTGTGTGACCTTGTGAAAATAATTTAGTCCCTCTCTGCCTCTGTTTCCCCTCCCACCTATTGTCTGTCTTTTCTGGTTATACTGCAAGTTCTTTCGGACAGAGGCTGTCTCTTATTCTGTGTGTGTGCAGTGCCTAGCACAATAGGGCCCCAGTTTTAGTTGGGACCTCTGGGCACAACAGTAAAAATAATAGTAATAAATTCTCCTAAGTAGCATGTTTTTGTTACTGATATATTTTTGGCTTATCAGAAAGGTTATTAATAGTGGGCTGCTCTCTCTAGTTGAAATTTCAAGTGCAAGTTTATCTCGACTATAACCCTCTATTGTAACTATGTCTCTAGATCCCTTATACTGGCTTATCCTAATAACTGGCTCAGCTTCCCTGAACATTATTTGATCCTGTTCTTAACATAATAGGACAGGAGCTGAAATATACATTTGGGAGAAGAACCTAAATTCCCTAGAACGGATGCATGACTGTACCTTAGGGTGAATGAATTACAGATATAGAACTCTTTTCAGAGTAACAGCCGTGTTAGTCTGTATTCACAAAAAGAAAAGGAGTACTTGTGGCACCTTAGAGACTAACCAATTTATTTGAGCATAAGCTTTCGTGAGCTACAGCTCACGTCATCGGATGCAACTCATTTCACCTGCTGTTTTAGTGAACATGCCTATGAAAGGTTGGCCATCTACTCAATTGTAATCAAGGAAAGCTCCTTGTTCAAAGCCAGCCTTGTAAAACTCATTTAGCTCATTCTTCTGAATGGCTCAATTAATTTAATGGAAGTTTCGTGTATCCAGTTTGAAAGCTAAATAGAGTCCCCTTGACCAACATATGTAGGGACTGAAAGCAAGTAGCAAAAACTCACACCCTAGCTGCTGACTCAAATAACCTACCACTTTAGAAGCAATCGAACTTTGCTGAATTGTTTCAATGTAACTGTGTTTTTCTACAAGCGATAGTGCTAATGAAATAACTTTCTAAAGCCTTTAAAATATATTGCCTCCTGGGATGTGGAATTTGCTCAGAAGAGACGGATTTTAATTTCATCCTGATTTCATTGTTGGGGGTGGGGAGGCTTTTGGGTTTTTTTTCCAAACAGTTCTTAGGTGTTTTTTCTTATTTTAGCTAGGTCAGACATTCCTTTTACAGCCTGTTGATCCATTTACCGCCCTAACCCCATGTCCCAAAATATGAAGCCTCACCCATGTCCAATCACTCATGTCAAGCTAGGTCTACAGCCATGTGTTGCAAAAGCGTTGGCTTTTGAGCGGAAAAGCACAAAAGTTGGGTGATGAGTAGTAAGAACAGAAATCCTTGTTATTATATACAGTTTTTGAAAAAGTCCCTTTTCTGACCCCTTCCATGAGTAGGACAAGTATTTTCATATTTTTTGTGTGAAGGAAGAACATTAAAAAATTGCAGACAAATTACTTAAAATCAGAAACCCATTTTCATGCCACTGGCGGTTTCTTAGAACTCAAGGGAGCACCAAGTACTTTCAAAATAGTTCAACACATGAGCCATTACCTGCTTTTTGAAGAAAGAAAATGCATTTAGTAGAGGCAAATCTTTATTTAATTAATCACAGAGTAAAGGTTTCTTGTCTTCCTTTGCAGTTACCCAGCCATAAAAAAATATGGAGTACCTGAAGGTAGCTCCTACTGGGACTAATTCAGTCCAGACAGCTCCAAGTATGTTCATTAAACTCTGGCTGTGTTTCACACAGGTGGGGAAGGTTAGGTGGCAACAGATAGAGAATGGTACTGATTGTGTTAAGCATAAAACACCATCTGTTTTGCAAGCAGGAAAAGGAACAAAATCTGCATGTCTTGAATGATAGTGTCCTGCTGCTAAAAGTCAGCTTTTTTTTTTTTTGCGCTACATTTTCAAGCTTCAGAATAGAGCAGCTAAAATGTATGTTAAAAAAGAATACCCTAAGAACATAAATCAGAGGCTGGTGAAAAGATGCTAAATTCTAAACCATCAAAGTGGCTTTCAGGTTTGTAGCACTTAAGGAATGGAGAGAATTTTAAACAAGTATTGTGTTTGGCATGATACAGAGAGAAAATAAAGTAGTGCTTAATTCCAAGAGTTTTTAAGTGTAGCAATGGCTCTAACTGCTCTTACAGTGCAAAATGTCTTTTTTTGACTGCTGTCTTCTGTTCACTTTTGGACAGAATACTATGACTAAGTAGAGCAAAACTTGCATTTAGTGATGAGACAATAAGGAGTATAATAATTTAATTATTACTTTTTCATCATTATTTAATCCCAGAAATATAATTTATAATGTATCAACATTAGAATAACCATAACATTAAATATTATACTTTCAGTAATAATAATATAGGCCCAGATTCATCAAAGCACTTTCAGACATACTTTTCTTTATCAGCATGTGATTATGTCTCACTAAAGTCAGTGGAGATTCCACCTCACTTGTAATTAGCTTTAAGCATGTGCTTTGCTAACTCCGGGCTTTAATTCCCCCACAAAATAACTTTAACTTGGGGGTAAGGATGAGCCCGGGCTAAAATACAACACCCTGCCATCCCCAGTCATACTTCCATTGGGACATGAAAATCTGCAACTGCTACAGGACTACCAAAACACACAGCTCAATCCAAAACTTAGTACTATGTGTGGGGGCCTCTTATATCACTGGACTTACATTGGAAGCCATTGAAAAGTCAATATTTGCCAACATAGAGGCCTGCTCCTGGTCCCATTCATGTCCATAGCAGAACTCCAGTGCAAGGAGGGTCGGGCAAATGCTGCTTTTACTTCAGAGAAATGATGCCCTTTCTTGGAAATTCAGAGGCTGGGAGTTTACCAGGCTGTCTTTCAATGGCATGTAAGGGTTGATCCTGCCCTTGGACATATAGTGGAAAATCCATTGCAGCACATGGAAATAGGTGTATGGCATGGGTAGAGTTAAAGGGAGACTTACGGGTTCCAATTCTGGCAGGGCTGACCCAGCCCTTCCTCCTTGGGAGCAAGATCATCGGAGTTCCAGGCCCTTTATTATGTGGTTCTTTGGGGTACACACAGCCTTCAAAGTCAAGGTCTTCTCTGCTGTATGTGGACGCTAAGGGAGAAATCCTGGCTCCATTGAACTCAATGACAAAACTCCCATTGATTTCTATAGCGTCAAGAATTCCCCCTAAGCAGCTAAGTGGGTGGCAAACTCCAGTGGATGCAGATGAGGGTGGCTGTGGGTAGGCTGGTTTAGCAGTCTGTGATCCCCTTTTCCCCCTGACCTCAGTAAAGGGCTCTGTGAGTTGCAGAGGAAAAGACCCAGGAGGTGGGGACGAGGGCTGCGGTCCAGTGCATCTTTTCTTTGATCCCATATGAGATTCCACATGAGTTAACGCTGACCTTTGTCACCACTGAACGCTGGTCATTGCCCTTGCACCAAATGAGAGGGGTGGCAGGTGCGGGGAGGAGACTGAGTGGCCAGTTGGGGCCCCATGAGGTGCTGGGGGCAAGGAAACAGTGAGTAAAGCCACACAGTCTCCATGCAGGCAGATCCTTGGGTTCTGAGAGCCAAGCACCCAGCTCTGCAGAGGAAGAGGCAAACCTTTCCGTCCCTCAAAGTGAAGAATGCAAAAGCATACTCCGCATGGGAAAACTGATGGAGTTTCTCAACCTCTGAGCAGGAAGAGCTGCGGGTAGCAGCTTGTGGCTTAGGGCACATTGGGATCTTGTGAAATGAAAGGCACTTGGGAAGTGCCAGGCATAGTGGCCATGAATTTCAACAGGCCTATGGGAGACCTCAGCACTTCTGAGAATCAGATCTCAGATTGAGGAGCCTAGGTATGAACTCAGGAGCAGGCCTCTGTTTTAGAAAGCATGTCCTGCTCCATTTAGGCCCTAAAATCTGTACTGGTAAGGCTAAGAGTTCAGGCCTTCACAGAAATGTAGAGTTGCCACAATTGTATTGGGAGCTTTGTGATATTTGGTGTCTTTCTTAAAGCCCCCGCTCCTAGAGCTATGTGGCTCCACGAGAAAGAGGTAAGTTCCTTGCCCTCTTAATGATGGAGAAAAGCTTGAATACATGACCCGCATACAACCTAAATTCTCAAGAAAAGAAGGCAAAGAAAAAGAATCCCATATTTATTATTTTTTAAAACATCATGTTGTTTAAGCCAGTCTCACAGTTTTGGGGGGCCTGACTCATGATTTTGGAACCCTTGGGGTGGACAATCTGGTAATTAGCTCTTTTGTTTTAGAGCTCTCAGGCTTATCCCACAAACCCTTCCCCCCCCACACAAGTAGTCTTGACTCTTGTCATTGGGCTGCCAACGTGGCTATGGGCTTCCAGCGTCTGGCTCATGGTGTTGCATCTAGCTTGCAGGGAAGGGGAATTGGTGAGTGCTGCTCTGAGACAACTTGGAACGGCCTGCTTCTGCTAAGAATACCCTCTTACTGTTTTGGGGGGGGCAGGAGGAAGGAGAATTTGACTGGTCAGTGGGAGAGGAGAAAAGTCCAAATGCATGTGTGGCAGGGAGGGGGGTTGCTCCCCCAAACCACCCCCTTTTGGTTCTCTGGTTAATCATTGGTGGGTGAAGGGAAATAGGGCCAGCTCATTGGCTGCTGCATGCCTCCTCTTGCCTATTTAAGCTAAGTCTGGGCTGTGTGGAAGCCTCTTTTTCTCCAGTTAGCTGCCCCTCAGCTGTAGATGAGAAGCTGTGCCACGTAGAGTGCTGCGGGTCTGATTTTAGGGCTCAAGTTGGCAGGTGGCCCAGTGGGTTTTTTTGCTCTCTTTTAACCCCCAAAAGGCACAGCTGGGTTAGAAACAACAGGATTTGAGGTTCCTATAACGCTGCTACGATTACTGACGTGGTACAGCTTGTGACCAGTGTCCAGGGTGGGCGAAGGCTAAAAGGGCCTGCTCTCAGAGGTAGACAAGACCTGGGGTTGTCCAGTTGGACCTTGTACTCATGGTGGGGGAGGGGCTTGAAGTCTTTACTGCCTCAGGTTCCCCTGTCCAACCTTGTGGCCTCTGTTACGTGCCACCAGCCCCATGTGGTAGAGGCAGGTAGAAGTTGCACAATGCAACTGAGTCCGTGGACTAGACTGGGCAGGTCTACACTGAGTTGTTTGGCTCCTGGTAACAGTCTTGGAACCAGTTAAACCATGGTAACACTGGAACCAATTAAATGCCTGGTACATGAGCGCTGGGACGGGCAATGGAGTCCCTCCCCAAAGTTTAATTAATACAGTTGCAGCCTGCCATTTAAACCAATCCCATGTGTCTGTCTGTCATTCCTGGTCCTGGTCAATGAAACGCTCCCAGGGTGACTGACAGAGATCCCTCCTTCTCCTGCTTAATGGTTATTGGCAGAACAAGATCTTTAAACAAATATTTATTGGCTACTTCAACTTGAATTCCTGGGAGGGTAAACAAACCATCTGAGATAGCAGCCCTGGTCATTTTACACCTTTTCTAAATGCTTGTCCGACCCCCCTCCACCCACCACCTTCACCTCATAAGGTTTAGACTGGGAGACCATCAGACTGGAAAGGCCTTATTTCTGCTTTTAACTTACGGCTTTTGAAAAGGTTTTCAAATTATTAGGATTTACAGGTTGCAGAATGACAGCCCAGGATGGGACAGGTTTCCAGGAGGTTTGCTTCATTGCATAGGCCTGAAGGCTGCTCTAATTTATCTCACATGGAATGATCCCCGGGAACCATTCTGCCAGCCCAGGACTTCTGGAATAAAGTGCATTCCAATCCATCCAGTGTCATCACACCCATCAGAACCCTCTTTATCAGAATGCACCCATGCTGAAAGGGAGCAAGTGGTGGCTGTCACAGGGTAGCTGGTCCCTGTGAATAGACTAGGCCCAGCATCCCTGTGTCAGAGCAGATGGGGCCAATTGAACCAATTAAAGGGGGCAGGGCTACACCTGGGGCTCTGAAGACGGTGGGGGGCAGGAAGTGGTGGACAGAGGGGGGCAGGCTGTGTCTCCAGCCCCAGAGGAGTGGAGCTAACTCCTGTGCTGGGGGCCTGGAGCAAGGTGCTCAGGGAGGTAGCCCTGGGGCTGCTGTTCCAGAAGGAGAAGGGAGCTGACTGAGAAGGGTGAGCCGAGGATCTGTTTGTGTTTGGTTTGCTTATATTTAAAAAATCCCCCATTTAAAGGAGACTGAGCGGGGCGGTGTGTGTCTGAGAGCTGGGGAGAAGTTTTATGCCAACCAAGGACATACAGGGGGAACCTCTGATGACTGTTTAAGGCAACTTTGTTCATTCAATTGGCATCTCTAAAAATGAGCATACTGGTTGCAGGGCTGTCAGCGTATCCATTTCAGGGAGATTTGTCTCTTGGGTGCACATGTGAGAATGGTGGGGGGTAAAGTGGTGGAAAGCCCAAGGAAATACATACCCATGCTGTGAGATTTGGTGTAGGAGGGTTGTGGTAGGAAATTCACCATTTCAAATCTATATCTTGAATGGGATGTGAAACCAAGCTCCAAGCCACTTACAGTCACTAACAATATCTTTATAAGAGTACATGTATTAACTCCAGCACCAAACAGAATTCCCTCTGTGGTGTCATTTGGACATAGTAGTCCTCGCTTCCTGTCCTAAATTATTGAGATGGGTTTCTCAAAGCTGTTAATCATCTTTTATATTCCAGCCCAGAGGTAATAGGTGGAGTGAATTAAAGCACCTTTTGTTTTCTTTGCAGAATTTGTATAAGGCTTAGTTAATCTTTGTAAATTGCTTATAGATCCTCATTTAAAAAGCACTATAGAAGTGTCAAAAATCCTTTCTATGTAATGAAACTCAGCCGTTTGTAGCAGGTGGCACCAACCACCAAGGCTAGTTTGATGGCACTGAGAGAGGTTGCATTCAGTGTGGACAAGATGAAATAGTCGGACAAGACTAGATTATGCACCTAGGAGCTGGAGTCTGATCAATTTTGCATTGGCATTAGCAGCAGCTATTACATGAAGAAATCTTATTTTGTTTCCTAAGAAGGCACTCTTCTTGGTCGCATTTGGTGACATAACTTCAAGCTTTTTTTCACATAAGGTATAAAATGTTAATATCATTTTTGACCACACAGATCTTTTAGCGAGTAATTATATTAATTAAAAACACTTAATGGATGTTCTAGAGCCGAAAGGTTTAAATCCAGCAGTGGAACATGTGTACCTAATAACATAAATATTGAAAGCCCCCACTGTGCCAAGCCATAGCAAGGGCATTTTTAGCCAACATACTTCTGGGATCATTAATGATTAATTAGTGTGTATTATAATGTAAAGCAAATGTCACCTTAGCTACCTGGGGCTGCTGTCATTTGAGAGGGAAACTTTCCAGTTGGTCACCCTCTATGTAATGAAAACTGCATCATAGTCTGCCATCTTGTGGGCAAAAGTGCAAATTTCACCCCCAGAATGAAACAAATGAACCTTTCTTAGCAGTATCCCCACGCTGTTGACAAGGCACTTTACAGAACATATTTTGTCAGTGATGCAGAATGGCTAACGAGTCTCACCTTAGTGGCAATTGATTTCAAAATAGAACAATGCAACAGCAAATGTTTTGTGGTGTATTTATGGGGGAAATGACTGACAAATTAAAATAACAGCACCTACTAAATAGTTAGAGATTGAGCAATGCACAGTAAAGTTGTTTAAATAATAATAATAAAAAAGAACATATATGGGATTAGATGGCTATAAACTGAATTACCTGAACAAAAAATAAGTTTATTATTACTCTGCTTATAACTCGCCTCGTTGTTCCAAGGTGTTACAGTCCAAGTTGTTTGTGAGATCATCTGGTTGGAGACCTCTTGGCCTTTCAGCTTGTTACTGTGGGGTGAGTTCTAAGGTGGAAACTTGTTCTTCTGCAGGCTTCAGTTTTACATTCTTTTCAGCAAAATCTACAAGTTCAGGTTTGAACAGCATAGTTTTAGATGCATCTGTTATGTTTTTGCCGATGTACTGTAGCTCTCTTGAGAACTATGCTCTTCATCAATGGGGAAAATATTTAGGTCCTGATTCTGCAAAGAGATACCCAAAAGATGGCCCACTCAGTTCAGTGGGGCTTCATGCAGGCACTGAAGTTTGATTGTATATCTCACCGCAGATCTGGACTGAAGACATTTGCTTTAATACTCTTTCCTTAATGAAATGTCCCCGGAGCCCCATGCTTCAGAAGGGGTGATAGGACTTAGCCTAAAGCATAAGACCCCAATTCTGCAAACACTTTCACACATACTTAACTTTTTACATGTGAATAGTCCCATTCAACTCAAGATTGCACAGTATGTTTGTGATATTTCGCATGCCACAGCCATGTGATAAAAATGTATCAGTGTACTTCCCTAAAGCATGTCTGTTCAGATAACTTCAATCCAGACAGTAATTGTGAAATTAATGACTTTTTAGTTCAACTTCATTTTCAAAAGAGAAAGAATCATCTGATTTATATATGTCTGTTTTGTGAATAAAAAGTGTGCATGTACCCATGCCTTATAACTCCATATTTTAGGTCCTTTTTAAGCACAGTAGGATCTTTACATGACCATTTAAAAGACTTTTTTTTTATAATTTATGTCAACATTTGATATAATATCTTTTTAAAATCTGTAACTTTAATGTGAATATGAACTTAATTGATGAAAGTTCTAAAAGTAGCTACATTTCAAATATATAATTTTAAATTAATTTAAAAATTTGAATTATACTGTAGAAACATAAAACAAAGGGCTAGAATCTCTTTTCTGTTACAGTGGCACAGCATAAATCCAGAAGGATTAAATTTGAGGCGTTATTCCTGATTTACACCAGTGTAAACTCTGAGATACAAATCTGGCCTAAAGCAGCAAGAAAAGGTAAAAATCAATCTATCTTTTTTTACACTTCTGTAAACTTTAATTTTGAAAGTTTGAAAGTTGCAGTATGGGTTTACAATAGAGACACTTAAAGGCCCTGCATTGTGGTGATGTTTAGCAGATAAGACAATAATATTAACTTTTCCACTGCTGAAATATACAACTTGTAGTGCAAACATCAGGGTAAGTTTGCCCTCCTCTTTGCTGTGACCTCTTCCAAAAGACGCCTCTTTCCTGTTCCATAACCTCTACCACTTTATATTAAATGGCATGTGTAATTTAATTGTTATATTTATTAAGTGGGTTGTATCTAATTTTATAAACGAATGGTGGCTGTGATGGACAGAATTGTATTATAAACGTGGTAACTGACTAATTGTTAGTATGAATCAGCTGGGAGTTGGAGTTTGCCACTCATTGGGACTGTCTTAATAACTCATATGATTACTTTATTTAACATAAGTAAACTTACGGTTCATGCTTCCCTGGGGCATTGCTATTATTTTCTAACTCTCAGATATAGTCCATTAGATTTTCAACCATTACGAATTTTTTATCTGTTTTATTCAAATAATGTTTCAAATGACACGTTCATTCCTGAAGATGGCACAGCAAAGAGCAGATGTGTGCAGCCATTGTAGCCACATTGGTATTTTGTCAGGTTATAGATAGATACTGATATTAATCCATCTCCAATTGAAATTATTGAATATTGGTCCAGGATCCCTTTGTGGGTTATGAACTCTTTTCTCTTATCTGGCTGGCCTGCACAATGTCTCTGCTGCTCATGGCACCTAAATTACAAATATTGGCCAAGATCCTCAGCGGGTGTCAATCAGCATAGTTTCCCTGAGTTCAGTGAAGTAGTGCTGATTGACACCCGCTGAGAATCTGGTCCATCATCTTTTTCTCTTGCCTGATGTTTCTTTGTTTCTGGGGTCTGCTTTCTCCCAGGAGTCATTTCTCAGCAGATTTTTGGACCATCCGTAGGTTTCAAGGCCAAGCCTCCTAGCATACTCTGCTGTTGGCTATCTCTGCCCTTCTAGTGGAATGAACTGTGTAGCAAAAACTTCCACAGGAGGAAGCTTACAGAGGTTCCTAGCCCTGTCCAGCACTTTTGTGTGCGTGTGTTTGTGTGATTGGGGGATATAGGCCCTGATTATCAAAATACACTAAAATGGGTAAATTCTACATCCAAGAACCTAAATTTTCATTAGATATAAGATACTTCTGGGTTTATTGCATAACACTCAGCCGCCAAGGTGAAGAGTCACCTCATTAAAAACCTAGAAAGTATATATAATGTACAACTCATCAACATATTATACTCAGTCTGTGCTGTGGAAGTGATTTCTAATGTGCTTTGGATGAAGTAGGAGCCTTGTGGTCTCTTCCGCTGACTTACTAGGTAGCTTTGAGCAAGTCACATTAATCCTTCCCTGCTTCTGTTTCTACACGTGTAAGTTGGGGACAGTAATAATCACCTGCTTCAGAGTGGTGCTCTGAGGTTTAGTTTATGTTCATAAATGGCCTGAGGATTAGAGCTGGTCAGGAATTTTCCACTGAAATGATTTTCTGATGGAAAATGCCGTTTCTGCAAAATTCAAATTTTCCATGCTGAAAATCACAATGAAATATTTCACTTTGGGTCAGTCCAACATGAAGCTACAGTTCCCTAATGTGGCACATGTGAATTATAGTTTGGGCCCCCATTCTCTTCCATGAGCTGGGATCCCTGGAGGACTACCTCTCTCATGATGCAAAGTGGACTTCCCTCTGACCAAGCTGCATGATGCACCATGGCAGTTACGTGACTGTGAGTGCATTGTGAGAGATGTAATCCCATCAGCGAGTCTGGCTGTTAAGAGACATCAGACTCTTTTTTTTTTTTTTTTTTAAATCAAAAATTTTTAGAATATTTTGTTCTGCAAATTTTTTTTGATATTTCAACTTTCATTCCAATTTGGGCTGAAATCAAAAGTTGAAATAGCAGAATTTCCGAGGGGATGGAAATTCTGAATTTTGCTCAGCGGTCCTTGGGATCCCTGATTGAATGGTTCAAAGTAAAGCTGAGTAAAATTATTTGAATGACCTTTTTATGGTCTTTTAAGAGCCTGTCAAAATGTTTTTCATTAAAACATATTTTCAATGAGAAATGGCTTTTCGACCAAAAGGAGAACTTTTGTGGAAAATTTTTGTTTTATTGAAAGCTTTCTGTTTTTGTGATGAAAATCTGGAAATCAAAACCTGGCAAGTCTGCAGGAGTCCTGCCTCTTTCTCTGTGATATCTATGGGCATGGGTAGTGCAGGACAGTGCATGTGGCTGCAGTCTAGGAAATAATTTCACACAATGGAATCTTTTTGTTCTTTCACTTTTTTTTAAATTAAAATCTAAGTTTCCATGTCAAAAATGCTATTAAAAGGACACCAGGGTTATGAAGTGAAGAACTCCGAAGTCAGGCAATATCAAAGTTAAGGTTGCTTATGCAACCTTAACTCTGCCTATTTGTGCAGACTTTAGTGCAGATTCTCTTGTGTGCCAGAGCACTGCTGAGCCCCTGGGGATGATGGGGGTAGAGCTGACTATCAGAAAGCTGCAACTTGCTCCCTGATTCTCACAGCTGGGTTGGCCCCTGTGATGCTTAGAGAAGCTTTTGGGCAGTTCTAAGTTACCCCACTGATGTAGGGTCCTTAATGGACTCTATTCCAGGATAGGATCAGTGAAATGGAGCTCTTGATGCCTCCTACACCATTGGTGGAGGTAGTCATAGGGGCTGGAGTCAACCTATCCACGCCCAGCAGAGAGTTCTACTATGACAGGTGAATTCTCTCCTGGCAATGTGGTCAGAATCTGGTTCTTTACATCATCTAAGTGCTGCAAAGGGGCTAGGCCTAAGGAGACAATCTGGCCTTTTCAGTTCATGCACACATATTGTTTTTCAGCTTTTGATGTCAATGGGACTATTCACTTGTTTGGAGGTTAAGCATATGCTCAAGTGTTTTGCTGGATCGTGGCTTGAATGACACAGGGGTATTCCAGAGAACATGTGATCATATAATCCGTTGTATTTCAATGCATATGCATAACAGGGCAGAGATAAGGTTGCATGGCAACCTTGGTGTTTCCTGACTTTTGAGTGCTTAATATTGCAACCTTCATGCTCTTTTAATGTACTTATTTGTCTGGAACATACATGCGTGTGTACAAATTATATTTATTGCCCTGTTTATACATATACACTCAAACATAATGCACACACACACACACACACACACACACACACCCACACACACACACACATATATTAGTGTGTTTGTATTCTCCCTCTCATATCTAGATCTATAGCTATTTAGCTGACTCCATTAATTTTTAAGATATAATTATATTATTAATGTATTATGTAAGTGGGTCTCCAAGTGAGCTTTCATTATTATAAGCTATCATATAGTATCCTCTCTGGGTATGACCCCATGCTTCATTCGATAAATCTTCCTTGTGACTGCCATATTTTTACCATTAGAACTACCTACTAAACAAGACAGAGTTCTGACTAGAAAGACCAGCACTAGTGGGTGTGTATGTTTTAACCAACTGCATTCACTCTAGAGTTGGATATTTTGAAGACACAGCAGATTGCTGAACACAGAGATTCACATCGTGTTCAAATTGCCTTGGCTATTACATAGATAAAAATAGCTCTTGGTTCAAATTTTCTGCTTGCTTCTTCACAAATGAAGGAGTTAAATACTGAAAGGCAGGTGGATGCTGTAACTACTTTAGAAAAAAGATGAATAGGGTTGATGGCCAAAGCTACAGGGAATCTATTGACGGCCCAGATGCATACGCTGCCCATACTCCACACACAGTTCAAAGTGGGGTGAAGCTGCCTGGGTAATTGGCTATGAAATAACAAACCTCTGGGAGAAAATTGTCCATGTGCTTAATTGCTCATGTTCAGGGTAGCGTGTAGCCACCTGGTTGATTACTGCCCTTACCTATATTTACAACCACCCACGTTTAAATGCACATACAATTGCTAGTACAACCCTGGCACGTTCATTTAGGGATCTTTCAAATTAAAGAAAATATAACCACCAAAGATCAGATTTTCTTTCTCATCTCAAAGACAGTAGGGCAAATTCAATCCTGGTGTAAATCCATTGAAGTAAATGGAGTTATGCCTGGGTGACTTTGCCCCCCTGCTTAGTGGTTATGTGAAACGCTTATAACTAGAAAGTAGAACAAACTGCGTGGGGAGAGATAAACTGTTCCCAGTTCTTCCATATGTATTATATCTTCTATAATAGCAACAGTCATCTTAGTGGTAACAATGCCTCCTCACCTCTTAGTGCATCTCCTCATGTTGCTCTGCCTAATACTTAATAGGTTTGATTTTCCACTGCCTGGTGCAGTCCCTTGCACTAGTGCAAAGTGGGGGGTAAAATGGTACCATTCTGAATGGATAGCATTTTACACTCTCTCTGCACTGGTGTAAATGATTTCAGTAGGTGTGGGGCAGCAGAGAATCAAACCCAATGCTTATTTTTACTAGGATCTCTTACAGCACAATACTGACCTGGTTACATGTCACTGCGTATAATAGAAAAATAGTATTTTATTGCACAATAACAACATCTTGGGAAGAATGTAATAGAAAAGTAAAATTCTCATGGTATCCCTCACCCTCTCATTTTCAGCCGTTCATGTGATGTGCTCGCTGAGATTGCATTTGTTTTCAGGGTAACAGATTTGCAGTTCAAGACCAGACATTGAATCTTTGCTCCTGTATGTGAAATGATCTCCATTTGTTGATGTTGTCCCGCAAAGGCCCCAACACATGTAGGGTTGAAGGGGTTCTAATGAACCTCCTGCATCAGCTGATATTTATAGTGGGCTAGATGCTACTCTCAGTTGCCCAGATAAAAATCTAGAGTAACTTACTTGACTTCATTGGAGCTACTCAGAATTACCTTGGTGTAATTGGGATGAGAATCTGGCAGGGTGTAAATTTTTACCACCCAGCATGAGGATCTATCCAGTGACTATCAGTTTTAACCTTATAATCCCTAAGATGCTGCAGATAAGTCTAATGTCACTGAAACATTCACAGCGAAATACAGCACAGTTGATTTTACTTCTGCTTGTTATGAATACAAAATTAGGACCCTCTGCACCATTAGTGACTGGAGGGTTTACAGACCCGTTTTCTGTTTAAAACATAAACTTTCAAGCAAAACCAGGGCCACTTCTGAGAAGAATTTGTTCTGCAGTGAAAATATGCAGAAATTCACATACAGGTGAGTTTCCCTGAAAATTCTGTAGGAAGGCAAACTGCCCTGAAACAGAACAGCGACACCTCTCTATCCTGGTCGCTTTGGGAACTAATTTTCCCCTCTGTCTGTGTGGATAACTCCCATCTGCATCTGTTGGAACTGTGTGTGTACAGCATGGGGAGCATAGGGGAAGAATGGTCTTGTGGATCAGGCGCTTCCTTGGGACTCAGAAAATCTGGTTTCCTTTCATGGCCCTGCTGCAGATATCTTGTGTGAGCGACTGGCTGTATGGCTCAGTTTCCCCATCTGTAAGATGAAGATGGTAACGCTCCCTTTCCTGGCAGTGGGTTGCGAGGATATATTCATGAACGTTTGTGAGCTGCTCAGATGCTGCCGTGATGAGAAATATAGGAATACCCAGGCAGATCACATGTGGTGGTACAGGTCTCGACAAATTCACTGTCAGTGATGTAGTTGAATGGAATTCAGATCCATGCTGCGGTGCCCAAAGTGCTTAATGTCCAAAACAATAACCAAACGTCTTTTTCTTTGTACTAAGATTATGTGCTAACTTTGAAGCATCACTGCAGCTAGCTGTGAACAATGCAGGAAACGGGAAATCCCTGACTAGTACACAATGTCATGCAAATACTGCTGCGCTGTGCTGTGCTGTTTGCTCTGGCTTGTAAGACGTACAGTACAAGACACAGTATCCGGCTCAGGTGTGTCACCAGTGAAATCCATCACAGCAGAGGTGAAATAACTCTGAACCAACCACTGCCAGTTCACTTGGGGATTTAATTTCAGATTCTCCTCCACTAAGGGAAAATCCCTCACTTAAAATACCATTCATATCTTTGGGGTGAACAGTATATTCACCCCAACACCCAATTTAGCTCACTCTCTCCAGTCTGCTGCTCACTCTCTCCAATCTTCCAGCTTAATAGTGATCTGCTATGTGCTCTGGTTCCCGCTTCCAATTCACATTGGGTAACCAACTGCTGCATTCCACCCCAGAAGTAGCTGCACCTCAGCAGTGGCAGAAGCGAATCCTGCATATAAGGCCTGATCCTGAGACACTCACATGAGTTATCAGATGGACTACTGGGGTGGAAAAGGAGTATTCACATAAGTATTTGCAGGATTGACCCATCATTTGAGAAGTGCTTAGAGATCCTTTGGGATGAATGGCACTAGTATAGAGTTAGGTGATGCTATTTATTATTAGTTCATTACCTGAGCAGGTAAAAATGTGATTGCCCAAGATATGACGACAGCTCATTTTCCAAGGTGCAATTCTGTAGTATGTCTCTTTGATGCTAGAATAAAAACTCATTTGAAATCTGAATATCATTAGATATACTTAAGCAAATAAGCTTTTGTACCTTCTAACTTTTAGAGACTTTGAACGTGGTAGTTTAGTAGGCTATAGCGAAAAATCCTGCATTAGTTAGCATCATTAATCTAGGGATGGTACCAAGCCAGGGCAATGGATCTAAATCAACCCTAAACTTTTGGATTAGGTTCCAACTCTGTGGCATGGACCCACCTCTAAATTAACCTTCTCATAATATGATACTTTAGCTTGAGAAATACTGTCATACAACCTCATGGTCTCCTTATTGTTCCTAAAGCCCCAGCTCCTGGAGTCCATCTATTCTCTGAGAACCTTAGCTGTCATTTTAAAAAAATACACAAACATAGTTTCTAGTCCCACAGTTGCTCAGAAGAGCTTGAAAATGTGAACTCAATGGGCTCAAAGTCCTAAAAGTAAATAGAAAGAGCCCCCATATTTACTATTTTAAAAATCTCATGAATTTTAAGCCAATCTCTTGATATTTTGAGGCCTGACTTGTGATTTTTGAATGTTTGGGATTGACTGGACAGGAGGGGTAAAACTGAGGACTTTTGTCCCCAGAATACAAGCCTAACTTTTTCAGAGGTGCTGAACACCCTAATTTCCTATTGATCTGTTGGTTACTTAGCACCTCTGGCAAAAAGGGCTTATGCAGAGCAGAGTGTTGGAGATCTGTGGGCAGGGAAGAGGAGGTTGTGCAATGAAGGACTGAAACATGTCAAAATGAGGTTTACTTTCTTAAAACAACACTTTGCCTTTCACCAATTTGGCAGCCCCATTTTCATTGCTGCTTTGGCTTTTCTTCCCCTCCTTCATGAACATGTTGCCATTTTCCTGCTTCCAGAGTGAGATGCTAGAGTCAGCCATCTTTGTTGCTGTTAGACACTTTGGTGAATTTGAGTGCAGAAATCAGAACAGAGATGGGACAGCAGCCAGTTGGACTAGAGAGATTTGCATATTTATATACAGTTGTTAATTGTACAGTGTTTATGCTGATCCCTACACTTCCATTGGCTAACAGCCACTATTAGCTGGAAGACAGGGATTCATGTACAGTACAATTACTGAGAAATAATTAGATGGTGTTTATGCAAATCAGGCAATCACAACCAATGAGAACTGTGTGACTGGGGGAAAAATGGTACAGAAAATAATGCTACTGCATCCCTGCTCTCTGATTGGTTGAGACAATTCCATTTTAGTATGACATTGGTTAACTCTTAGTGCTGATGAAATTGGCCCAGTGTAACCAGTCTGGGTTTATTTCAGGGAGGTCAGCAAGTTTAAGTTGATTGTTCCAACTTTATTGATTGTGTAGCCTTAACACCATAGCTACATGGCAAACTTCAGTTGAAGATTATTATTCATTTTTACTACTTCCCTAGTTTCTTTCTAGGTGAACCTAACCCATTATTATTTTAACTTTTTAAATTTACGTAATTGCAATAAAAAGAATTTTATGGACATTTTGAGAACTGATAAAGAGAACAGAGTGCGTTTGAAGATACAGGAAAGCTACACTGAGAAGTTATTGCAATAAAAAGAAAGCAAGTCTCAATAGGTATCTTTCAGTTGCAACATGAGAGGAGGATCACTAAGCCATATTTCTAGGTGATATTGACGAGGCTAAATTCTTGCCTGATTTATGGAAGAAGATTCTTGCAAAATTTGAACTTGAGTTGATAATAGCAGATATTTAAATATATAGGTAAGAAACAAAGTCTTGGGAAAAAGATTAACTATTTCTCACTCTTTAGAAAAATGCATAAATTCATGGGCTGGAATGAGAAATTGTCTCCCTTGATTCTATTTTATTGTAATGTAGACCTTCCATGTATATTAAAAATGGAGTTTTTAGAACTTGGCAACAAAGAGGGATCATTTATATTAAAGATTTGTTTAAGGATGGACATTTTAAATCATTTGACCAATTTGTAGATTTTAATATTTCTGGAGCTCAGCTTTTCTGTTTCTTTCAAATAAGACATGCTATTCTTTGTGAATTAAAGAAAAGTATAGAAATGCAAATGTCACAGATTGAAAAATTGTTGTACAAAGAGACTGTCTCACTAAATTGATTTCAAGGCTACATGGAACATTGTCAGTATCATTAGACAAAGGCAAATTGGAAGTTAAAGAGAAAAGTGGGAGAGATTTAGGTAAAGAACTTAATATAGAAGAATGGGAACAGACGGTTAGTTTAATAAAATGGATTTATCTGGAAGTAAGACATCAGGTTGTTCAATTTAATTACATCCTATACATAGAACATATTTATATTCTATTAAATTGCACAAAATATATAAAGAGATTTTACTGTATTATAATAACAGCGAGATGCTGTACAAGAGGGAACACATTCATGTGCTTAGGAATTACGCTAAGATCAAACACTCTTAGATAAAGATTCTGCAGACTATTTCAGAAGTTCTGCCATGTAAATTGAAATCTCAGTAATCTTTAGCTTGAATTATGAAGAGCTTGTTGACTATACCGATGGAAGAAGGAGGCTTCTTTTGTGGTTTCTTTAAACTATTTCTATTGCACTTTTCAATGTTCAAATAATAGCAGGAGAAAAATAGGTCAAAAGAGGACAGAATAGGAAGGATGGTTTGGTGTAGTGGATAGCACTCAACTGGGACTCTGGAAGTAAGGATTTGGTTCCTGGCTCAGCCATAGACTTCCTGTGTGACCTTAAGCAAGTCACTTAACCTATCCTGTGCCCTAGTGCCCTGTGTTTAATATGAAGATACTTCACAGGTATGATGTAAGAAAAAATTCCATTAAAGTTTCTGAGGTGTACAGATCCGATGGGGATGAGAACCATATAAATACCTAGGGAGAGAGTGAAGGTGCTGGAATCTGTCTTAACAGAACACTGACTATATAAAAATCAATAAAATTCTCTGATAGTTGCAAAGCTCTTTATGGAGAAAAGCTGGCCATGCTCTTGGGGGTTTGGGTGGTGAATCCCTGCTGGGTAGTGAAAAAAAGTGATATTTTGTCTATGAGATTTAGAGTAATTTCAGTGGTGGCAGATTTGAGGGGGATAGCTGTGCTGTGCATGTAGAGCAGTGGGAATTAGTGATGTGTGAACTTTGTCAGAGCTTCAGTTTGGTTCACATACACATTCAGCAGCTTGGATGCTTAGCCAAAGACTATTCAAACTTCTCAGCCAACCATCCTGCACCAGAGGTAGGCGGGCTGGGGGCAGAGCACCTGCAGACTCTAGGAGAGCATGGAAACCATCGCAAATAGAGATGAGCTTTAAACGAAACCCTACATCTGACACTCCCAGCTCCAAATTTAGCGAAGTTTGGAGCCACATCCAAACTTTGTGGCCTGAGCTCTTCTCTCCTGAAAGAAAAGGCATGCCAAAAGCTGGAGGGAGCGGTCCTCTGTAATCCCTTGTGGAACCAGCTACCATATAACGTCTCTATTATTATCCTTGAAAATGAGATTAAAAACAACTTAATGCCCTGAATAACACAGGAATACGAGCCATTGGCATGTTCTAAACAAGTGGCCCAATTCCCAGGGAACTTTCTGTCTAATGAGTGTCCATGGCTAATCTGTACAGGTACGTTAGCCAGCGCAGTTTGGAGTGACTCCTGGAGGTGAAACAGTTAAAAATATGGTCTCCTTAGTGGTCAGATTTAGGCTTTGAAGTTAAGGGCTAGGTCGTGTCACGGAGCCATTGTGTTGAGTAGATGCGGTAAGGTGGAATCACATTGGGTTGGGGGGGAGGGATTTCTTGCCTCTCCTCTCATGACTGGCCAGTTTTGTTGGATGGAGCAGCGGAGAGAGGGTGCAAGGCCATGGCTTCAGCATGTTCAGTGCTATCTGAGCCACTGGGGCATTTGAGGGAATGCAGAGACTTCGCTATCCCTGGCACTGTGCTGGGGACAAAAGGTGTGTTGCCTATCGGAGGAGGACCCTTAACTACTGTCGCTTCAGAACCAGAGAATGAACTGAGAAACCTTTTTATTAGGGCTGTCGATTAATCGCAGTTAACTCATGCGATTAACGAAAAAAATTAATCGCAATTAATCACAGTTTTAATCTCACTGTTAAACAAGAGAATACCAATTAAAATTTAATAAATATTTTGGATGTTTTTCTACATTTTCTACATATTGTATTCTGTGTTGTAATTGAAATCAAAGCGTATATTATTTTTATTACAAATATTTGCACTGTAAAAATGATAAACAAGAGAAATAGTATTTTTCAATTCACCTCATACAAGTACTGTAGTGCAATCTCTTTGTTGTGAAAGTGTAACTTACAAATGTAGAATTTTTTGTTACATAACTGCACTCAAAAACAAAACAATGTAAAACTTCAGAGCCTACAAGTCCACTCAGTCCTACTTCTTGTTCAGCCAATCGCTAAGTCAAACAAGTTTGTTTACATTTACAGGAGATAATGCTGCCGCCTTCTTGTTTACAATGTCACAAGAAAGTGAGAACAGGCATTTGCATGGCACTTTTGTAGCCGGCATTGCAAGGTATTTGCGTGCCAGATATGCTAAACATTTGTATGGCCTTCATGTTTCAGCCACCATTCCAGAGGACATACTTCCATGCTGATGATGCTTGTTAAAAAAATAATGTGTTAATTAAATTTGTGACTGAACTCCTTGGGGGAGAATTTTATGTCCCCTGTTCTGTTTTACCTGCATTCTGCCATATATTTCATGTTATAGCAGTCTCGGATGATGACCCAGCACATGTTGTTCATTTTATGAACACTTTCACTGCAGATCTGACAAAATGCAAAGAAGGTATCAGTGTGAGATTTCTAAAGATAGCTACAGCACTCGACCCACGGTTTAAGAATCTGAAGTGCCTTCCAAAATCTGAGAGGGACGAGGTGTGGAGCATGCTTTCAGAAGTCTTAAAAGAGCAACACTCTGATGAGGAAACTACAGAACATGAACTATCAAAAAAGAAAATCAAACTTCTGCTGGTGTTGGTCGGCACTGCTTTGGATTGTTATCGAGCAGAACCCATTATCAGCATGGACGCATGTCCCCTGGAATGGTGGTTGAAGCATGAAGGGACATATGAATCTTTAGCATATCTGGCATGTAAATATCTTGTGATGCTGGCTACAACAGTGCCATGAGAATGCCTGTTCTCACTTTCAGGTGACATTGTAAACCAGAAGCGGGCAGCATTATCTCCTGCAAATGTAAACAAACTTGTTTGTCTGAGCAATTGGCTGACCAAGAAGTAGGACTGAGTGGACTTGCAGGCTCTACAATTTTACTGTTTTATTTTTGAATGCAGTTTTTTTGTACATAATTTTACATTTGTAAGTTCAGCTTTCATGATAAAGAGATTGCACTACAGTACTTGTATTAAGTGAATTGAAAAATCTATTTCTTCTGTTTTTTTGCAGTGCAAATGCCTGTAATCAAAAATAAAGTGAGCACTGTACATTTTGTATTCTGTGTTGTAATTGAAATCAATATATTTGAAAATGTAAGAAACATCCAAAACATTTAAATAAATGGTAGCCTATTATTTTTTAACAGTGTGATTAATCATGATTAATGTTTTTTAATTGCTTGACAACCCTAGTTTTTATTCTAATGAAATTGTAGGAGCTCCTGACAATGGAGCAAAATCTGCAACGAAACACTGGGCTAGATTCACCCTTGCTAGCACTGTGTGGCCTTGTCATGGCCCAGGAAGGGTTCGCCATGGGTGACCCACCTCTCCTTGGTGGTTATATTGGCTAGCCTGTCTGCACCAATAGCTCCCCAGGAGCGGACTGCAGCAGGGCTGCACGCATTGGAGTGTCCCATCACAACCCGCCATACTTGCCTAGTGACTAGTGCCCTCTATGCTTTGGGCTGCTCTGGCCTTCTGTGTGATCTTTCTGGTGCTGGGTGCCCTGCACTCTGGTTTATGCTGGTAAAAACCAGGAGTAAATCTAAGCCTTGTAGTCCCAAGACTTTTCCTGTCCTGATGTTTTTCCATTCACCTAAGAAGGCTGTCCAGTAAAATCAAGGTAGGGTATGAAACAAGGCAAACAGGCAGATTCCCCTGCTTGCTGAGATGCATCATGTTGACCTCTCTACCAGCTGTGATAAATCCAGGAAAGTGAGTAAAGTGTAAGTAGCTCACTGTCCTCATAGAATTGTACAAATGGAAGGGACCTCGAGAGGTCATCTAGTCCAGTCCCCTGTGCTCATGGCAGGACTAAGTATTATGACCATCCCTGACAGGGGTTTGTCCAACCTGCTCTTAAAAATCTCCAATGACAGAGATTCCACAACCGCCGTAGGTAATTTATTCCAGTGCTTAACCACCCTGACAGTTAGGAAGTTTTTCCTAATGTCCAAACTAAACCACACTTGCTGCAATTTAAGCCCTTTGCTTCTCGTCCTATCCTCAGAGGTTAATGAGAGCAATTTTTCTCCCTCCTCCTTGTAACAACCCTTTATGTACTTGAAAACTGTTATCATGTCCCCTCTCAGCCTTCTCTTCTTCAGACTAAACAAACCCAATTTTTTCAGTTTTCCTTCACAGGCCATGTTTTCTGGATCTTTAATCATTTTTCTTGCTCTTCTCTGGACTTTCTCCAGTTTGTCCACATCTTTCCTGAAATGTGGCATCCAGAACTGGACACACTACTCCAGCTGAGGCCTAATCAGCGTGGAGTAGAGCAGAAGAATTACTTCTTGTCTGGCTTACAATACTCCTGCTAATACATCCCAGAATGATGTTTGCTTTTTTTGCAACAGCGTTACACTGCTGACTCCTATTTAGTTTGTGATCTACTATGATCCCCAGATCCCTTTCCGCAGAACTCCTTCCTAGGCAGTCATTACCCATTTTGTATGGAAAATGAGCTGTAACCTCTTTTGCATGTTCACCGCACTCTGAGATTGTTGTAAAATGTCCAGGCACCATGGTGCTGACAGACTTTGGTCAGTGGCTGAGAAGTCTGTCTAGCATCACTTGAAATGAATAAAACTAGAAAGGAATGGTGACCCACAAATAGTTGGCAATCTGGTTCACTAAACAGTGATATGACACCACATCCTCACCTGGGATTCATTCAGACCAGCACTGAACACTTTGATTTGGAGCAATTTATATAACTCTGGATCCCTTTGTTGGAAAAGAGATTTTTTGCTGAGTATTTATCACCCGGAACTATGTTGTCCCTGACTTGCCTCCCTCTTAAGTGTCAAATGAGGCAGTGTATTCATTCGTTGATTTTGCACCAAGTAAGCAGGTGCTAGACTTTGACAATCATTTAGAATGAAAGGTAAAATTTGTACCCTGTGTGTTGGCAATTTTCTGCCACTCTCCTTTCGTATGGACTCGCATTCTTCTGTGATCCACTGAAATATCCTTCCTTCCTGAATTAATTAATTAATTAAATGGAAGACTATCAGTTTTAAGCAGGAAACAAAAGAGGAGACTTCAAATGGAGTCTTACTAATGAGTTAATCAGCACGTTTAAATGCTAATAAGCACAAGTTAGTGACTGGATCATCTGCCTTCTATTGTCCATTGGGAAACTACATTCAGGAAATTAAACCAAAATTCGTATTTAATTCACTTTTCTTATGAATTAATGTGCATATTTAAATCTATTGTGCAGCATCGCTTTTAGTGCATGCTTTTCCTCCATTGTCTGTCTCCATTAATAATTGCTATGCACTAATAAAAATTAGGGAATGAAGAAAATAATACTAATAATGAATTCTGTCACTGGCATGCAAAGATCCTCATTAAAGCCAGCAATCCACATGTTGTTGTTTAAATAAATGTCTGTAATTCTTGCCTTTGCATCTAGAGTGTCCATTTTTTCCCCCTATGAGCACAGTCAAGTCTTCCCTTGTTGACTCACATTTCCTTGGTTCTGAGGGAAGGGACTTTGTCTCCGAGGAGAGGAATGTAATGCCATTGAGCTAGAGAAGGAAGCTGAAGGAGGAATTCCCATGTGGGTCAGGTACCTGATACAGTAATGGGATTTACAGGTCCAGGACTATTTGTCTCTCTTTCTTCCCTGTAATGTCAATATAGGGTCAGCTATACCAGATCAGACCAATCTAGTATCCTGGCTCTGACAGTGGCCAGAAGAAAGTGCAAAAATACTCCATAGAGGACAATTATCTAGCCCATACAGGAAGACTTTTCTGAATCCCTGTCAATTGGAGGTGGACTTATGCTCCGGAGCATGAGAGTTCCTGTCCTTTTGATTATTTTTCCCGGTCTAACAACCGTGGATGTTTTCATCCATGTAAAGTTGAAGGTTGGTGGTAAACAAATTTCCATATGCAACTCTGAAAAATGTTTTGTGCAATACAAACAGTAAAAGAGGCATGTGACTACAAGAGATAAACAGGGGGAAATATTTCAGGTTTCAGAGTAGCAGCCGTGTTAGTCTGTATTTGCAAAAAGAAAAGGAGTACTAGTGGCACCTTAGAGACTAACCAATTTATCTGAGCATAAGCTTTCGTGAGCTACAGCTCACTTCATCGGATGCATATATATATATATATATTATATACAAGAACACAAAGTAGATAAACTTCATCTAGTACACTAACTTGCTAGGTAAATGGCAGCTGAATAAGAAACATGCAGACATGCTGACTGACTTGTTCCCTGTTTTTGCACTAGAAAACCATTTGGCTTTGCCTGTTAATTTTTGTAGATACCATTAAAAGTAATACCGCAACTAATGTTATATCAGACCCAATTACTCTAGTGCGCTGCTTCTATTTTTTTTTCTTTCATGCTGTGGCATTTCCTTTCCCCTGAAAACACTCTTTCACTCAGTCTAGCAATTAACTGCTTGAACAGTATAATAAGGAAGCAATTAAGAGGTGACAGAGAAAAATTAACACTCCATTTCACATTAAAGGCCAAGTGAGTATCCTTGCCATTGTGAGTTAAATGTGTCTTTGAAAACCTGTAGTTTGGATGTATTTTCCTTTTGAATAAGAAGCCAGCTCCATGTTTTTTTGTCTAGTGTCCCAATCTGAAAATGGATGATAACTAATTGGGTGCTGTCTGCTTCAGTGAGCTGTATTAATTGTAGTTTGTTCTCCTGTAAGTGTCAAGGAAAACAAAATCTTTGTAATGTGTAGGCACAATGTATGCCGTCTTAATTTGAATATGCAGGCCATGTACCAGAGCAAATAAAGCAAACTGCTGGATGCAATGTTGCCATGGCAGACAGTATTTGCATAATAAATAACAGCTATCATGAGACTTTCTTTATGAAGTTCTCTCCTGTGTTGTCAGCTGTAAGGGTCTCCAATAAAGGAGCCAATATTGAGGAAGTAAGAGTGTGTTTTGCTTGCAAATGCAACACCCAACCACAGTCATTGTTGAGAATACATCATTCTGGTGTTGCTGGCTAAATGTAGGACTCGCAAGCTACGCATGGAGGCACAACCACATTCACATGGTGTTTAGAGTCAGACTGGATTCTCAGATGGTGTGCTTTGGAGAGCGTAAGTGTGAATTGTGTTTGTTAGCTTGGCCTGTGAAGCGCATATCTTTGCAAGACCACCCTCTGCAATATCCAGGCCAATGTGACAAAAGAACAACTGCTTTTTATTTTATAAGGGCCTGTTGGCTCAGTTGAAGTCTGTGGGAGTTTGCTGTTGACTTTAAAAACAGGACCAAGCTGCAAACATATCCTGAAAGAGCTGTAGGCCTTGATCCTGCACCAATGAAGTCAATGAGAATTTTGTCATTGACTTCAGTGGCAGCAGAGTCAGGCCTTTGAAGTCTGTGGATGAGGTTCTGAGTGGTGTGTCTAGCAAACCCAGGCTGGGGAGCTATGGTGGCTTTATGTGATCTTTATGTCCTCCTGCTTCTTGGTGCGGTGGGAGCTGGAGCGTCCCTTAATGTAAGTTAGGCAGCTTTGACTGCAGGGCTGGCTGGCTGTGCTTGCCTATGGGCAGCAGCCCTGACCTAAATCTCCACCTCGCTTTGTGCTGCGGCCCTACCCCACATAGTCCCTACATTGGGCTTTGTAATGGGCTCCTCGGAAGACAACCTGTAGTTGTCTATCTCCTGTGTGGAGGGAATTCTTGCCCCACTTGGATGGATCACAGGGGCTTTTAAGCTGTTCTAACCTCTTTATCTGTATTCGGGGTGAGAATTTCACCTCATGTTACTAACCTGACAAAATAATATGTTCCATCCTAGGACTTTTCTTTTTTTTTAAATGGTGATTAGATCCTATATTAAACCTCTTTATTGTAGTCTGTCCTGCTCCCAAGGGACAGATATCCACGTCCCTGTGCTCCTCAGTGCTGAGATATGATGGTGAAGGGGACTCGGTAGCCGCCTGCTGTAGATAGTCACTGCCACTTGTGGTGGGTTTTTTTTCTGACACCCATGCTGCCACTGTCAGCGGAGATGCTGAGGCAGGAGACAGAGCATTTCCCTTGCCCCTAGAGGTTACAGTTAAAGCACAGCATGGGGAAGCTGGCACTACTACTGCCTGGGGCTGCACCTATTCTTGCCGATAGCTGGTGGCTCTCAGTGACAGTCCGCTATGGCAACTCCTGTATCCCCTGGGATCCCTCCCACATTCCCTTGAAGGCCCATGTCAGAACAAAACCCTCAAGTAGAGGTAGTTGAAATTTCTTTATTTCATCTTCAGTGGAAGGAGTTCCAGTTGCAGAGCTCTGCAGAACTTTCATTACCAAACTACCAGGCTTTGTGAGATACATCTGGTGGGAGGCTTCCTTACTAACCACAAGTCCATATTTGCTGAAAGGTTGGTGGACACTTGCAGCAAGTGCAGGCCCAGTTCCAGGCAAACATATTGGAGATTGTGGCTTCATATTGAAGCTTATGACTTTGAGGCAATACCAGATGGTTTTGACTGGCTTTTACTTTGAGCTTTTTCACTTTGGAGAGGTCAGGCGCTACAGATCTCAAACCCAGCACCACCATATTGTTAAGCAAGACCCTCGCCCTCTCTGCTACTGCCCAGCAAGGGCAGATGAGAAAACTACAGCTGATACCCTGCTAAGAGAGGCTGTTGACTCATCAGGATCCACTGACTAACAGCAGACCCCTGATTGGACATAACACTTCCTGTTCCTGCCACGCCCCTTGTCTGAGCGACTAGTTATTAGGGGTCTGGTCAGCAGCAGGCCTGAGACCAAATTCCGGTTTCCTTGCCTGGTTCCCACTCCTTGTTCCTGTTAACTTGTCTTGTTCCTGGCTCCTGCTTCCTCACCCTGACTCCAGTAACTGACTCCAGCTTGACCCTTGGCATGACTGCTGGCTCTAACTCTATTTCAACCCTTGGTATGGCTTCTGACTGGTTTAACCCTTGGTATGACTCTGCTCTGAGCTCTGACCAGTAGGTCAGACTGCCCACGTTACAGGCCCTGACAGGAGAGGAAGGGAGAGAAAAGGGCATTGGAGCAGATCTTGTGGAACTTTTCTTCCAAAATGTTGGTGAGATCTTTGTCCCAAGAAGGAAGGATGGGAATTGGAAGGATTTGAGGAGGGAATCAAAAGTAGCAAATAAGCAGCTAGGTTTATAGGCTTGGAAGGGTGGGCAATAGGCTATCTGACAAGGGATATGGCAGAGCTGAAGGAGGAAAGAACAAACTTGTAGCAGAAGAAGTCTGTGTGGTTACGGGACTTTCTCCAGAATCCTATTGTGGTTCTGGAGCAGAGGATGTTGGGGGTGAGCCAACATGCACTGGTACATGTGTGTTGGCCTGGAATGTGCAATCCATTATGACATTTAATAAATAGGGAGGTGGATTTCATAGTTCCGTAGAGTTTCAGGCCAGAAGGGACCATTAGATCATTTAGGATGCTGGCTTGTGTTTTATAAATCAAAATAAACAACATTAGCTAGGAGATTCCCTCTCCTATATTCTTCAGTTTAACAGCTTTCTTATTCCTGCATGATAGTGCTATAGTGATGCTGCAGTGTTTTCCATTCTTTTTATTTTTATTACAACAACAATTTTTTTAATCAATACTGATTCTTTACACCAGTTGGACTCGCACTAATAATCTGGAAGACTCATTGCAGATCACCAAGCCTTGCAAATTATTAAGTAGGCAAGAAAACACACTCAAGAAAATTAAGGATATTGTATGTACTGTGTTCAGTACACTTTGGATCAGGGCAAAAATGAAGTCAGTGGAGATGGCTTGCCTTGACTGGTCTAGGATCAGGCCCTTACTTCAGTAAAGCTTCTCTAGATTTAATTATGGTATTTCATAGTGTTCAAGCTAATGCGCGGTGGTGTGATCTGTAGAAGTAATGAACTCTTAGTCACATGAGACTTTACACCATTACCTCTTCTATTAAAACTTTCCTGAGAAGGTGGGTGAGACTGCTGGGTTTCTTGTGAGAATGGTCAGGTTTGGGGATTAGCGAAGTGAGAATTACATAAACTCCTTGACCCTGCCATACTTTATCCTCCTTCTTGAAATAAAACAATGCTATAAACTTGTACGAGATTGTCCAATCTGTGCTGTCAGTAACTAAGGAAAAGCAGAAGTTACCGTATCACGTATCTAGGTGGACTTTTGAAATTGGTATAATTTTATTTTTCAGGGGCAACCTGACTGTTTGCTGGTGTGTTAAATAAAACAGTCTCTTGCAATTTATCTTTGGTTGTGTAAATGTTTTATCACCAGCAGCTACAACCTTGTAGGTGAATCTGATGCATTGATATTAGTGAATGGGCCCCTTGTTTATTTTCTCCAGCTCCTGATACCTGCTTCTAAATAAAAGGAAAAAACCCTCTTCAAATGAGCAACCCAAGATCTAATACAACAGCATGGTATGTGTCAGTTCACACTGTGTCACATGACATAAATCTACTTAATATAACCCACTTGAGGTGACATTTGTGTTACACCTTATCACAGAATTCAGAAATAACACTTGCTTTCACAAGTAAGTAATTATCCTTGCCAGTTGATGGTGTTTTGCTATTTGCAGGTCAAAATGGAAAACAGGCCTGGTTTAGCGAGTTTGTCTTGAAAAGAAATAGTAGGGAAAGAAAACTGGTAGGAAGGAGATCTGAGAGGGCTCTAACTACGTGAAAGAAATTATGCTGGGGAAAGGATGTTTGTCGCTTGGATGTCATGTGACAAAGGGCTTGAACTACAACAGAGGGAAACCCAGATAGGGTTTGGAAAAGCTGCTATAACTTTTGGGCTGTGAGCGAACAGGAGTTTAATTAAGATCAAAGGGGAATTTTAAAGGCAAGAGAGAAAATATTAAACATTGCCAAAAGTACTGATGTGGATTCTCACCCTCCACATAACTCATCCTCAGCAACGGGAGCAAGGATTGAGGTCTGATCTCCCCATCCCACAAATGTGCTGCAGCTTGATCATACTGGCCATTTAAAAACCTGTACTCCAGCCCATGTGTATCCTGATCCTAGTGCATTTATACCTATAGCTTATTCCTTTTTGGACCTAATTCTCATTTGTGTTAAGATCTTCAGGGCTGTAAGTTGGTGTAAATGAGAATCAAGTCCTTTGTCTCTAGTGGGAACAGAATAGTTTCTCCTCCTAAAATGAACTCAGACTGGCCTTAATTCAGTTATGAAACTGAGTGCATCCCCTCCCCTGCCTAGTGCAATGATTACCTGAAAGCCAGAGCTGTATCAGCAGCAACATCTTGTGGATACAGTGAGAAAGCAAAGAAATAGCTGAAACAATTGTGCTGCGGATGTTCTTTGTATTGGCTCACCCTTACTTAACAGCCTAAGTAAAACAGTGACAATAAGTAGGAGTGACCCATGTAACTATGCCCCTTTGCTATATGTGGTAGCATTTGACTTTTAACTTGCTCTGTAGACAATTGTTTTGTGTCAGGATGGGAAGGGATTGCTCGCAATTAGTTGCCAGGAGAAGCGGTTGTCTGTGTCAATAGGGACTGGCTCACTCTCCACAAGAAGATCCCTCACTACTCTCACTTGCTGCCTCTCTGATTCTTCTGGGTGGTGGTTGGATTCTGTTCTCTGTCCTTTTTCACATATGCTGGAGGCTTTTTTCACAATCATGTCATGGTTGCACATTGTACCACCAATTATCAGGGAAGTGCATATAGGGCCATAGGATAGGAAGGGATCTCACTTAATCCAGTCCCCTGCTATACCAGTTAACCCCATCATATCATCCAATTCATAAACTTATCAAGCTCCAGTTTAAAGCTTGGTTAGGTTGTCCCCCCTGCCCATTCCTTCTCATGGGACGCTGTTCCAGAACCTCACTCCTCTGATGGGTAGAAACCTTCCTCTCATTGTAGTTTCAGGTTACCTGGTTCTGACTTGCTTTGCACAAGTTGATTGTCTTGTCCCAATTCCCCACCTGAAAGAAGGACGACGAAGTAGAAGGAACACAGGTACCTGCCAATGCTTATAGCTTCATTGCTGCTCTCCCCACATGTGCAACTGTGGGATAAATCTTCAGCCTCTGGCCTCTCAAAATTGAATAGCACTGATTATGAAGTGTGAGTGACCAAGACCACCAGGTGATGCACTGTTACAGCCTTCCCGCTGGGCAGAAAGCTTGAGGGAGGCCAGCAAATGAGTGAGTCTACCTAATATGGGGTGACATTTTGTGCCAGGAAGGTGAGAGTTCCCCCCTGTTGTCAGTGATGACATTTCTGCTTGGTGGAGTCACTCCAGATTGGCACAGGTTTCATTGTTTATACGGATAAGGTCCAAAACTCTGCAAAGACAAGAAGAGCGTTATAAGGTGTGATACTTAAGTTTCTCAGCCATCTCCTCGGTGTGCTCTTGTAACCTCATTGATTTCAATGAGGTTGCGGGGCTCAGAGCAGAATTGCACCTAGTCTAACGTGCCTCTGTGGGTGTTTCCCAGCTTTCAAAATGTCGAGACACTGGAAATATTCACTGTAAATTTATTTATGCTATTTTCACAGCTTTTCTTTAATTAAAAAACTTACAAACTAAGCTCACAATGTATATTTCTTGATCTCCCTCCTTGGGCCTAACTGCTACTGCCATAGCAACTGTGCGACCTGCTCCTCCCTCCCATGCCTGTCTGCTGCTCAGCTGATGTCCCTATGCTGGCGGTGCCTCCTTCTCCCCTCTGTGCTGCCTCATTCTTTCCCCCTTCACCCCCACCAGTGTCCATGGTCCTGGGCTGTCCTTGCCATAGCAAGCGGAGGTGAGCATGTCTCCTTTCTCCTCTTCCTCTCCTGTCTGGCAATGGCGAAACTATACAGTGGGATTCTGCTGTGTGACATAAACACTGCTCCTTGCAGCAATGAGGAAATGGGCAAAGACGTCTTTAGAAATGGGCCTGAACCAAATCTTCAGGTCCAAACACCAGAGAAATTCAGAGCTACCAGGACCCAGAGCATTCAAGCAGCTTACACCACCCGTGATTTTCTGCCTGCTTTAGGCGCCAGTGGTCTCACGCCTAGGTCCATAGGGATGCTGAGTGAGAGCCTTACCCTCTGCACTGCTGCACTGTGGGCTCAGATGAGGGAACTGCAGCTAATGCCCCACCACCAAACGCTCCACCTGCTGACTCAGGAAGGTCAGGTAACTAGAAGCAGGCTGCTGATTGGACACCACTGGATATAAAGCTTCCTGTTCCTGCCCCCACCCTATTCTGAGTAACTAGTTGCTAGTTTTGTTGCTGCCTAGACCTCTCAGACCAAGATCCTGCTTCTTTGCTTGGCTTCTACTCCTTATTCCTGTTACCATGCATTATCCTTGTTCCTGCTTCCTTGCCCTGACCTCTACTGCTGACTCCATCTTTGACTTTTGGTGTGATTTCTCACTCCGCCTCTGGCTAAACTCTTGGCATGGCTCCAACTCTGACCTTGGCTATGATCTTTGGTGTGACTTCCAACCGTGACCTGATTCCACCCCTGGCTCTGATCACTAGCCAGACTTCCTTGTTGGTCTCTGCTTTAATTCAGGCCCATGTCCTTGTCTACTGTGGTGCCTTCCATTACTCTCTCTTGCCTCTATCTTGCACATCTTAGAAAATCTCTTTCCAGGTCTCTGTTGTCACAGCCGGGGCCCCTGTGCAGCACTTCGGCCCTACAGACCCTCTGCCGCATCACCTGTAACTAGAACTGGTTGAAGCTTTAAAACAGACTTTTTTGGGGTTGTCAAAAAAGGCCTAAAACATAAAATAGGTTGTGAAAAATTGTCCATATTATATCAAATGTTCATGTTTTGTGAAAAATGTCCTGACTTTTAATCAAACAGTTTCAATAATTATTTTTTTTATTAAAAAAACTTTGAAACAAATTTTTTATTTTAAAAAGTTGGTGAATTTTTTTTTAAATGGTCCATTTTGAGCCCTGGGAACCGAAACAACAACTTTATTGTTTTGAATATTTTCATTGTTCATCCAGCTCCGCAGTAACTGAAGCAAAGCAACAGTAACAATTCTTTCTTTGAGTGACTAGTGCTGAAGTGAAGAACACATTCAGTATGAAGGAAAATAGTCACTCAGTCTCCTTAGCCCTCAAATCTTTAGGACTGGAGGATTAATTTCTCTAAATATCGTACCAAAAATAATAGTTTCTCCCCCATGCTGTTAAAAGTGTATGAATCAAAAGAAGCTTTTTTGTCTCTATAATGGGATTAAGTCCAAATTCTCAGATCACAAAGAATGAATCCATTATATCATGTTTTTAAGTTTAATATAGAGCTGATAGTTCTAGAGACAAAACACCCTGATTCTGGGTTGTGTTTCTGCCCCTCCCACCACTCCTGTGCCAGAAAGGGGCCAGAAAGCAGCTGAAATCTCCCCACTCTGGAATTCTCTTTGCACCAGGATTCCCAGTGTGGCACAGAAACTGCATAGCAGCCACATGCTGCCCTCTCCCCTCACAGCCCTTGGTGTGGGAAGGATCAGTGATGTGCCGGGGGACAAAGGGAATGTGCTGGGAATGGGGGTATGGTGTTCATGTAGATATAAGTTAGAGCAACCCCTAGGCTGCTCTAGCAGATGCCATTGGGTGGAACTGCTATCAGAGACTGTGTATTGGACTAGATGCATCCTGGAGGACAATTCCTGTCTTCCTGTGAGCTAATTAATTTAACCTTTTCAAAATCCTTTTAGATGAGATATGGATATGTGCAGTACTATGAGGGTTTTATTCGGCCTTCGTCATAGCCCAACCATTATTCTTGGAGGGTTATGGTCATGTAAAAGCATTGACTCTGTATTATTTTTCTTACTCTCCTGAAGTCTAACTTCGACCACAGGTGGGAAGTTGTAACCAATGAAGTTCCTATTACTTGTTGTAGGCTCCTAGGATTCTGCAGTTTAGTACTGTGATATTTATAGAGCTACCTGTTTTGGTATTGTTCTTCCAGCTCACAGCTGGGAATCTGGCAACAGCTGGTAGGAGCAAATGATAACCAATTAAGTTTCTCCCATCAAAAATTACTGAATTGTCTCTCTTGACATTCTTGTACTTATGAAGCAGCCATTGCTGTGTTTCTTTGCAGCTCTAAAAAGAACCACAGCTGGTAAGTAGTAACTAATTCAATTATTAGTTTTAAAATGTGCCATATTGACTAATTTGACTTTCTTCTCTGAGTTACGTTGCTTCATACTGTTCTTTTCCTCTCTCTGAGAATCGGCACAGGTGGTACATTGTGATGAATGCAAATCACTGCACGCAGACCATAATGCATGGAATGGTTTGCCATAATTGGTCGCTCTCGCAGAATGCTTTGGGTGACTGTGTAAAGCAGGGTAGCTCCACTGAAGTTATTAGCTGAGGATCTGGTCCTAAGTGAAGCAAATAATTTTATAACCTCTATATCAATGAAACTGTGAGGCTGGACACTGGTTTGTTTATAAGAGGTAACTGGTTTAATATTGTTTGTCTTTTGTGAATGGGGGATCAAGATGACTGGTAAGTGGTTAGTGCTTTGTTTCAACATTGTAAAGTGTATTAATGTGTGGTGAATCTAGGCTAGATATTCTCGGTTGATCTATAGACATAGGGTGGTACTGTTGAAAGTGCCCAGGTTTGAAGTTGATACCATGGTAGCCATCAGTAACTTTAAGGACAGTCCATTCCCCCCTCTCCTCGTTTTAGAGAGGCTTGCCTTAAAATAGTCAGTCAGTTAAATAAAACTGGGGCCTGTTAAATTATAAGCTTCATGTGCTTGGTTGTTGATCCAGCAACTGACTCACTTCTACGTCTGTCGATAACCTCCGAGTCCCAGCTCCTCTGTCTCAAGGTTGGCTGCTAGTGTGGCAGGGTAATTGGTGTCTCTCACTGGGCTCCAACCCTGGTATGTGGATTGTGTGAGTGGGCTATTCTAATGGCTCTAGGGCCATGCCTTACTCAGCTCTGCTGCTGCCAGCGACCTCAGCTGGGTGACAAGTGCTGCTCTGCTACTTGGAGATTGGACACTGCCCTGTCCAAACTCCCTCCAAAGCTCCCATTTGCTGCTCCTGTTCACCCCCCCACAGGAATTCACCTGGCAACTGACTTGTATACTAAGCCTCAATGTTCAGCTCCACCCCATCGCTAACAGGGAGAGACTACCCCCTCAGAGACTTCAGACACTGGAACTGATCTACAACTGAAGAATCGCAGCCACATGGCCTCTAATCCAATCGCAGCCACATGGCCTCTTCACCTGTTTCAGTAGCACCTCAGTGACCTCTCTGTGCTGCTCCTCTGTTACATCACCATCCTGATCATCTACTCCCTGGTGTTAGTGCAAAGACATCCTTACAGCTCCTGAGGATGAAGTGGTTCTGTTCATTCTAGTTCTTATGCTGTGCCCATCTCCATGGTATCTGAGACAGAGGCAGTGGAAAGAGGTGTGAAGATGAGGGGCAGTTATTGAGGACAAAGGCGCTTTTCTTGGATAATGGCTGAAAGTGCAGAAGGATGAGGTTGGGTATCAAGGATGTTGGAAGGTGGTGTAGCAGATATGGAATATATGGGTAGGTGAGAGGTAGAGGTACAGGGTGGTTTCTGAGGGTACAAGCATCTTGCCAATAACTTTTCTGTTTTAGAGTCAGGCACCTCTGAACCTTGGAGCTCTAAATTGGATTAGTCAGAGTAAGATTCTTGCACCTCTTCACTGTCAGCTGGGCTAACAAGCAGAGGTACCAAAATACCACAAGATGCAAAGGCTGTTCCCATGGCATTTCCTACCAATCTGGGAAGTAGTAGGAATTCTCATAGGAAAACTGATCTCCTGAGATTTCCAAATAATATTTCCCCAGGCCAGTGAGGTTCACTGAGAAGGTTAGGAGGTGATTTAATCAAAGTCTATAAGTGGTCACGGGAAGAGAAGATATCTGATCTTAGAGGACTCTCAAATGTAGCAGACAAAAGTATAACAAGATCCAATGGCTGGAAATTGCTGAAGTCAGCAAAATTCAAAATGAAAATGTGATCATTTTTAGGTGAGAGTAATTAATCATTGGAACAGCTTCCTAAGGGATGTGGTAAATTTTCCATCACTTGGAGTCTTTAAATAAAGTTTGGATGGCTTTCTAAACAATACGCTCTGGTGCAAGTTGTTGGGCTAGATCCAAGAATCACTGAGTGAAATTCAATGGCCTGAGTTATGCAACAGCTCAGAATAGATGTTCACAATGGTTCATAATTCTCTTCTGGTCTGAGAATCCCTGAATGCAGATGTATGGAATAGCTAAGTGTTGGATAAGCATTCTAACGGTGGAGTGTTTCAGCAAACACTCCTGCACTTAGGGTGGAAGAAGGGTAAAAAAAGGTAAAAAAGGGTCCTGCACTTAGGATGGAAGAATCCAATGCACCGCTACAGACTAGGGACCGAATGGCTCGGCAGCAGTTCTGCGGAAAAGGACCTAGGGGTGACAGTGGACGAGAAGCTGGATATGAGTCAACAGTGTGCCCTTGTTGCCAAGAAGGCCAATGGCATTTTGGGATGTATAAGTAGGGGCATAGCGAGCAGATCGAGGGATGTGATCGTTCCCCTCTATTCGACACTGGTGAGGCCTCATCTGGAGTACTGTGTCCAGTTTTGGGCCCCACACTACAAGAAGGATGTGGATAAATTGGAGAGAGTCCAGCGAAGGGCAACAAAAATGATTAGGGGTCTAGAGCACATGACTTATGAAGAGAGGCTGAGGGAGCTGGGATTGTTTAGTCTGCAGAAGAGAAGAATGAGGGGGGATTTGATAGCTGCTTTCAACTACCTGAAAGGGGGTTCCAAAGAGGATGGCTCTAGACTGTTCTCAATGGTAGCAGATGACAGAACGAGGAGTAATGGTCTCAAGTTGCAATGGGGGAGGTTTAGATTGGATATTAGGAAAAACTTTTTCACTAAGAGGGTGGTGAAACACTGGAATGCGTTACCTAGGGAGGTGGTAGAATCTCCTTCCTTAGAGGTTTTTAAGGTCAGGCTTGACAAAGCCCTGGCTGGGATGATTTAACTGGGAATTGGTCCTGCTTCGAGCAGGGGGTTGGACTAGATGACCTTCTGGGGTCCCTTCCAACCCTGATATTCTATGATTCTATGAAACTGAATCTTTGAAAGGCGTGAGGTTTGCAGACCCACCAACACCATGCAAACTGAGTGATGCTTATGCATCTGCCCTCTTTCACATATCCCAGATGGAGCAATACACATCCTGGGGGGCTGCAGAGACTGAGCAAGGTTTTTCTTGCAGTTAATTCCTCCCTGATTCTCCTGCAGAGCCAAGTATTGCTCCAGGAAGTACTGAACAAGATGAGGGCTCAATCTTGTGGCACTGAAGTCAACGGGAGTAGGATTGATCCCTTGCTCATTTGTTGCTTGCATACCTGCTGCCAAGCACTGCAATAACCTATGGTGACTTGGTCAACACAGAAATCTCGGGAAAGCTAAAATACTGTTGAAGGGCAAGATCAAGACTCCTATGAACAACAGAGGAAAATGAAAGCCAGTACAATACACTGGTAGGTGAAAAATATTACCTTTTAAAAAACCTTGTAAACGAAGAGAGTCTCTTTCCCAAAGGATTGGTCCTGCTTTGAGCAGGGGGTTGGACTAGATGACCTCCTGAGGTCCCTTCCAACCCTGATATTCTATGATTCTATGAAAGAATTCCCCAAAGGAAGAGCCATATTGTGCTGGCTGGATGACAGTGAGTGATGCCTTTTTTCACAAACTGTGGGATAAGAGCTGCATCTTCCCTGAAATTCAAAAGAGGAAGAGAGAGAGAGAAAATCTCCTCCTTCAATCGCATCTCATCTCCTCTCTGCAGCTGGGCATCCTCCATTCTGAGTCCTAACTCTTGCTCAGCTTCTGCTGAGTTCAGGGAGACTGCACAAATCCTTCTTGCTTTAGTAAATTTGAATTATCGCAGGTGTGGAATCGGCCCAGCAGCTACCAGATGCCACTTTTCCTTCCGGGAATATAGAAGAGGAGAAAAAAAGGAATGTATCAACATTCTATTTCAGACCCTATAAACAAACCCCATCCTCTTAAGCAATTCTACCTATGTGATCTAGCTCTCTGTCCATCCAACCTGGGGGATTTGCAGGGCAGTATCCAGATGCCAAACACAATAAAATGTAATTCTTGGTGATGCTTAACTGAGGCTCAGCCCAGAACAACACCCAGGACACTCATTGATAGCCTACCACTGTCGCATCTTATTGTTACCTTGAGAGTTGCATTATCTCCCTGACACAAAGGTGCGCTGGAGGGGAAAACATCAGAAGCTTCTTGAGTTTGAACTTACGGCAAAGGACCTGGCCCCTTGCTTGTGTGGACCCCAACAGTGTTTGAGGAACACTGGCCCAGTTCCCAGGTATGAAGAATTCCTTCCTCAGGTTCCTGCTCTCCAGCCAGCTGATTGGCTGCATTGGCATTGGTTTCCCTGCTCTGTGACCCTTCTGATGAGGATTGAAGAATGTGGAAAAGAAGTTAATGGTGGTCTGAAAAATCCACCTGGCTTCAAGAGGACCATGCCACGCAGAGGGGCTCCATCCCCCCCAAGACCTGTGGAACTTCACTCAGGCAGTACCACTTTGCCTCTTTTTCACCCTCCCTTGTGCACTGACTGTACTCAACCTGAAGTGTTTGCTGGTGCAGAGAGAAGAACTTGAGCCTTGGGCTCTGATCTGCCACAACTTGCTCACCTGCATAAGTGTTGTAGGACTGAGGCCTTTCAAAGTAACCCCACTTTGAAAGTTTTAATTAACTCTGTATTTTATATTTCTTTGTTACACTTTCACACATGGGCAACCAGATGATGGTTTTTCTTAATATCCTTTGAAATATTGTTTATATTTTTCGATTGTGCAAGGATAAAAATTCTATATAATGGTTTATATAATAAATGAAAACATGTCCCTAGATAGTTCTTGATGGGACAGATTGTAACGGGTCTAAATAATTTGCAGGATTTGAGAGTGTATCAGGTCCCCTATGTAACAGTTAAATAATTTCAAGGCCAGGTGTAGTAAAAAGCTTGTCACTTTTTTCTGCTTGTGGTTTCTTAGAAGAGAAATTCTCATCTCTGCAACCTCCTTCCATTTACTGTTACATAAAAACACAAGAGAGACCAGCAAACTGCCTAGGAGTTCTTTAGATACAAGGAGAGAGAGATCCCATCCCTGATACTGGTTTTCATTTTGGGCAGTCTGGCATCGGTATTGGCACTGGTACATGCAGTGATAGTTGCCGATGGTGTAAGAACTTGTCAGTCTTGAGCAAGAGGAGCCGTATCCCCGTCCCTGAGAAACCTGGTGCAAAGGACATTGCTTTTGCTATGCTTACCCATTGCTCTTTTCCTTATGGAAATTTGTTACATTGAAAATGCGGAGAAAAATCAATCTTTTTTTTTTTTTTTTAATGCCTCCTTTGTCTGTCTGTCTTTCTTTCTGTTTTCTTATTTATTTCATTTTGTCATCCTCCTACCCTGACACTTCTGATCACTTAGTTTTGATCGGAGATAGGCCTCAGCCATGCAGTTTTGATGTGATTGGGAACTTCCCCAAAGTTCAGAGACATTTGAATTGGGCCACTGGTTTAAGCCTATCTCTAGTTCTGGTGAAGCTCGGAAGAAGATAAAAGCCATAAAACTATCTTACAACTCCCATGAGGGGGCCTACTCTTCAGCTGTTCTCAAGTCTTTTCTCACAGTTCCTTTCAAGCTGTGATCTTGTTAGCACAATCCCCTAAAATATAGGGAACGGAATTTCCCTTTCCTTGATTCACAGTACAGATTGACTGTTTATTAAAATTCACCCTCCTTGATGACTGATTTCCTTCAGCGTACAGGATGTAGTAGTCCCAGTTTACACCCACATGGTTTATTAACTCATGCCTGTTTTAGACAGGTTCTTTGATCTAGGCTAACAGACTTGATCTTCTAGAATTCTCCAAGGGGGAGGATCCTTTCCCTTTTTTCCCTCACTGATGTTTCCTTGCTGCTGGTCATGCCTGTTTGCATCTGGGAAGGATGCTAAGTGCTAAAGCTGAACATGAGTAGAGCCCGGTGCAGAGTGGTGTTTACTTGCAAATTATCTACAGCAACTTAAGGCTGGTCTACACTGGCATAACTATGTCTCTCACGGGTAGGGTGGCCAGGTGTCTGGTTTTCAACCGGAAAGTATAGTTGAAAAGAAAACCTGACAGTGTCTGGTCAATGCAGGCGGAGAAGGTGGGGAGCCATGGGGTCATCACCCATGACAACCCCTACTCAGCTGGGTCTGCCTCCTACCTGCATCAGACAGCTGGAGCTCCCAACCCCAGCTCTGTAAGTGAGTCCCTCCTGACCCAGGTGGTGGAGGGGTCTGAGGGGAAAATCAGCAAGTGGCAGGGAGGGGGGAAGAGGAGTGAATGGGGGCGGGGCCTTGGAAGCAAGAGGTGGGGCTGCAGGGGCAGGGACTTGGGGAGAAGGGGCAGGACAGGGGAGGGACCTCGGGGAAAGAGGTGGGGCGGAGGAGATTCTAGCACTCCTGCTAGTGGCCGGTTTTTAAATATGACAAAGTTGGCAACCCTACTCAGGGGTGTGAAAACTCCATACCCCTGGAGAGACATCACTATGAGGTCCTAACCCTTGGTGTAGACAGTGCTAGGTCGACAGAAGAAATCTTCTGTCAACCTACCTACCGCCTCTCGAGGAGATGGATTACAATGCCGATGGGAGAATGCCTACCATCGGCATAAGTGAAGTCTACACTGAATCAGTACAGTGGCACAGCTGCAGTGGTTTAAGTGTAAACATGCCCTTATTTTCTCAAGTTTACACGCCACTTGTTTGGTAAAATGATATTTTAATTTTCTATTCTTTTTATGGCTGCACAACTAATAATACACACAGTGGACGGGGTTTGCACAAAATACTGCTGCCGAGAGGATATGACCATGTGAGCCAGCATTTGTTTCCTGCTGTTTTCTTATCAATTGCTTTTAATTTCAGCAGCTACCTGCTTGTGCATCTGCTCTCTTTTCCCCACCTCAGGTATTTTGTGCTCTTATTGTGATTCAGTTCTGTTCAGCTTGAAAGGTTTCAGTGTATGTTGTCATGGTTACAGGTGCCAGAACTGGAAAATAAATGAAGGGGGTATCAAGGAGTTGCCATGGTTCTGATGGAGGCTTAGCGCCGAGATGTTAGATATGACTTTGCTGGATTCTGTTATTTGACGATGGATCCGTTTTAATAGAATATTTAAATGCTTGCTTGAATATAGATTGCACTAAAATGGAAATATGTGTAACTGGATTTAAAGTAAATGACAATTTCTTTAAACATTTTTTGAGTGCATTCCCAATGGGACAATCCGCAACCGAAGGAATGGTTTCCAGAACATGCACTATTGACTGAATGAGTAATACCAGCAATTTCATTAGCACTCTCTATCAGCACAGTCTGAATGGGGGTCCAGCTTTCCCTTTTACTGCACATAAGGGCACATAATGAATTGAAGAACCTTTCCAGAAAGAAAAAGCTGCTATAGAACTGTCTGCCCATATATCGGAGTAAAAAGGGCTCTGCTACAAACTGGGCACCTTCCCCCTCAGGTTCGTCATCCTCATTTGTGGTATATGTAGTACAGCTAGTTGGGAATTTTCTCACTAAAGGTTTTTTCATGGGAAACCACCCATTTGTTCCTGGGAAAGGCTCATTTTGGACCAATCTCCCAATTTTTTTTGGGGGGGGGGTGAGGGATTGAAAAATGTTTCAAAATGGTCAACATCTCATTTTCACAATTTCAAAATGAAAAATTTCATTTTTCAGTTTGAAACAACTTTTCATTTTGAAATTGGAATTAATTTATGCAAAAAAAGTTTAAAAATATAAAAAGGTGAAAATTGAAGCAAAATATTACAAAATTATCAGAATGAAACATTTTAATTAATCCAGTCTGAAATTCTTTTCAGATTATTGGTTCATTAATTTTTTTTTGAGATTTTTGAACTTTTCTTCTGATTCTAGATGAGAAAAAATTTTGAAATCTCAAATTCTCATGGGACAGGAAAATCTGCTCTAGGATGTAATTAACAATGCCTGGCAGCAAAGGACAGGCGACCCTGATAATGAAGACCACACCAGAACTTTTACAATGCCAGATTCCATTCTACCATATGTTTCGTAAAGGTCATGGATAACTTTGATTCAGTATTCTTGGTTTGGTCATTTTCTTTTAACTTCCTTGTCCTTTCTCTTGCCCTGGGGAGCGTCTGAACCTTTCTTATGTGTTTCTGATGTTGAAGCTGGTTAATCTCATAGTGGTTGCATCAGTGACTGACTTGTTTCATAGCTGATCATGTATCACAGTGCATGGTGGACTGGACAACACCACAAAGCACTGGGGTTCATCAGGCCTCTAAGATGGGTGGTCACACTTAATGTGTGAACATTAGGAAAATTCTCACTGGACTTGACAGGGCAAGGGTGGGCGTTACCTTGGTGCTCCAAAAGTTAATTTCCTAGGTAGCTGAAGTTTAGGGTTCAGGGTAGGAATGGGGTTAATATCCAGTAATGTAATCACCAACAATGTATTCAGAGCTACACAATGAACAGAAATCAATATGCCCTGCTTCAGAGAGCATACAGCCTAAAAGACCAACATAGGAAGACAGATACTGGGGAAAGTAAAAATAGAAGGTTTTTAAAAAATGAAAAATTCACAAACTTAATTTTTTTTTCTATTTTTCAAAAATTTTAGAAAATATCTGAAACTTTGAAATTTCTACAATATTTTTTCAAAAACTGAAACATTTCAATGAGCTTCCAATGAACCCAATGAAAATGCCACCAACATTTTTCAAAGCTTCTCCTGATTTTTGAAAACCTACAAAATATTTAGAAAAATGAAAAATGTTGACTAGCTGTAGGTGGTGATGCTGAGATATTTGGGTGACATCAGATGCAGGTATTTATTCGGGTGGAATGAGATTTCCAATGGGATTTTATTTCACCGGCTTACCAAGTACAGCAGGCTGGATAAAATAATAATTTGTCAAGACAAGTATGATTTTTATATACAAGTATATATAATAGCAAAGTTTTTGCATTTTAAAGTGCCGCAAAATTCAGCTCTTGCCTCTTAGTTTAGTATTTTACCCTGAAGTTGATGAATGAAGGCAGACAGTATGATATCCTTACAGTGCTCATTAGTGATTGTAATTGGGAGTAATTGTAGGATGAAATTTTACCAAAGTTTGATGTTTTCTTAATAAACTCAGTGGAGGTTGTTTTGCAGTTTGTCCTTTTCCCTATTTTTTCCTTCATTTCTACTTACAAACAAGCATATGGAATTAACCCTTCCTCTAGCAAGATTGCTTAATGGGAGTTTTTTTTGTACATCTAGCCACCAGGGATTAATCTTGCTGAATAGTTTTGACAACACTCCTATAACTGGACAGCTCCCTGAGAAAAGATGGGCATTTCCCCCGTCAAATGCAGAACTTGCACTTGCCCAGGGCATAGAATGCTGCATTCATCCTTGAAATCTGGATCTCTCCTATGGCAGCTTGAAAATAACATACAGGTAAATCTCAATGTAATGGGCTGTACGTTTATGAAACCTGCCACCCTGTAGACTGGAATTAATCCTGCTGGGAAATGGTTAGGTGGATTCTGGTGACTCATTTACAGAGATGGCTCATTACTCAGCCTTGACATAAGGTGGTGAATGTGGCTTTCTGGAGAAGGAGCATCGTAGGGTGTGGGTTGAGCTATCTTGAGGGAAGAACCAATCTTAGGGAGAAGGTTGGAACTGAACTTTGTGTTGGTAATAAAGCTGGACAAATTTTTGTTGGAGAATAGTAAATTTGTCAAAAAATGCAGTTTCAGGACCACATAGGCAAACTAGATAACAGAGTGTGTCATATAAATTCCTGTTTGCCAGAAACAGCATTAACAAAATATCAACTGCTGTCTTATGGCAGTATTTTCTCTTCATGGTTCTGCCTAACTCTGGCTGTTGCCAATCAATCTGTTATGTTTTCCTTGAATCTGAATATAGTTACTAGTATAATTATTTAGAGACATAACATGCATCCACCTGATAGATAAATGGGTAAAAGATTGGCTGTTTTACTTGATTCTCTCTCTAAATTTTTACTTTGATTAATACGCTATGAAAATAGACTCATTAGGACTATTTTTCAGTATCTTCTTTTCATTAAGTAGTAAGATTATTGCTATAAAGGGCAACAATGACCACTAGTGGAAGAAGATATTTTTACAAAAGAAGTTCATGCTCACATAAATACAAAAAATATTGGTCTAAAATATAACTTGCAGAGAATGCAACACACAGTTTGATTGCTTCTGTGTGCATTAATGACTGGAAACTATTTACATATTTTTGCAGGATGTATATATTTTATTAGCATTTAATGGGCACATGACACAATCTGCAAAATATTAATAAATATTATTCTATTCTGAAACAATCCTACCCAAAATATGTGTTGCATTTCTCTTCACCTGCTTTGTGTTGCTAATTGAATTTGCATGGAAACTGTGGGCTGGATCCTGCATCTTGTGGAGTCATTTTCACTAGCACAAGGCCTATGGAAAAAAACACCCAATCCACTTTGCCTTGGTATAAATGACTGGACCAGGTGCAGGAGAATGATGAATTGGACTTTTTCTTTTGTGTGTCAAGTGTTCCTTCTGCTTATTCACCCCTTAATATCACAGCATGCTCTTTGGTATAATTGTCATGTTCGCATTGCCACAGCTTGCGATGCCACAGACAGAAGATGATGGCTTCAGCTGAAGAGTAAACATAGGCAGATAAGGGCCTATGTCTATCGGTTAAAAGTTTATTCTCTTCTGAACTGCCCTTTGTGTTGTCATCTACACCAGTGCAAATTTAGGGCAGAGTGGTTGTAAAATGCTATCCTCTTTATTGGTAGACTAACGTACAGATAATATAGAATGATCACAAAGATTTGAAACGTTATCAGTAACTTCTCTTAAGACGGTCACTTTTCCTACCATTGATTCAGATGTCAACTCTTGGATTCCTTCAATTTTAGTGTGATGAGTTATTTAAAATAAGAGGAGAAGCTCAAAATATCTGAGCACGCAAGCAAGTCATTGAATCCATACCAGAGCTAATTTCTCCTATCAATGCTAATGTGTAAGTCATGTTATCATTAATGAGCTACACGTATGATTTGAAGGGGAATGTATTCTACAGAGCTTACTCTACAAGGCAGTATGAAGTTATTGTTTTGAATTGTCTCTGCAATGTGTAGCTGAAACCAAGCCAAGGGCATGATGCCAAAGAAAAGGAGAAAATATTTAAGAAGCCAGTTTACCAGTAGCTAAGCAGCTGTCAACTAATTTTTCTAGAAGACAAATATTTCACATTAATGACATCTGATTGTGTGTGTTTATAATATATAATTGCGTGCTTACACACAGTGTGTGTATAGATACATATATAGATCGATATACTTTCTTCTGTAAATTCCATCAAATGGGGTCTGCTCGGAGTCCTCTCTCTCCAAAAGGTTTCAGAGTAACAGCCGTGTAAGTCTGTATTCGCAAAAAGAAAAGGAGTACTTGTGGCACCTTAGAGACTAACCAATTTATTTGAGCATGAGCTTTCGTGAGCTACAGCTCAGTTCATCGGATGCATACTGTGGAACCTGCAGAAGACATTCTTCTACTGTCTTCTGCAGTTTCCACAGTATGCATCCGATGAAGTGAGCTGTAGCTCACGAAAGCTCATGCTCAAATAAATTGGTTAGTCTCTAAGGTGCCACAAGTACTCCGTCTCTCCAAAAGGGCTCTGATCAATGCCATATTCCCTTTCACACCGCTTGTGAATATGTCTTCCTTTATGATATCCCACCACGTCTTCTTGGGTTGTCCTGTCTCTTTTCCTTCAGTCTTCATCTGTTGAACTCTCTTCCCCTCGTAGTTGTCAGGAATGCACATTTTATCACCAAACATCTAAGCCTCCCTGATTTTTTCGTTTGGATGTTACTTTGAGCACATCTCTAACATACACATTCCTCATGTGGTCTGTCTTGCTTACACCACTCATCAATGACAACATTCTCATTTCTGTGGAACAGATCATTTGCTCATGTTTCTCTGTCGTCCAACACTCAGAACCATACATTAAAACTGGACAGACCACTGTTTTATAGACTCTCCCTTTTAATCTTTTTGATCTCTCTCTGTCACCTACTACACTACATGTCTCTATAGAGAAGAGAATTATTATTGTAAAATGAACACCAACTTAAAATAAACAACAATGAAAACACTACAATATATAAAGTTCAGAACCAGTATTTAATACAATGTGATTTTGTTTTCTCAGAGGTCTATAGAGGAGGGAAGGTCCAGTGATTAGGATGTTAGCCTGGGATTCCGTAGAACTGGGATGAGTTCCCTTGTCCATCACTGACTTTGTGTGACCTTGGGCAAGTCCCTTAGTCTCTGTGTGCCTCAGCTCCCTGCCTGTACGACTGGGATAACAGCACTTTCCTATCTCCCAGGGGCGTTGTGAAGATAAATATATGAAAGACTGTGAGGCACTCAGCTATGATGGTAAATGGGAGCCATGTACTTATCTAAGGTTAAAGCTGAGTGAATATCTGATTTTTTTTGGTTTTGAGAGGCAAAACAAAAAATCCAGGGGAAAAAATCAGTTCAGTTCAAACTGAAATTGACTATTTTTATTTTATTTTATTTTTTATTTTATTTGCTGAAATGAAAAAAATGGGAAAAAATTGTTTCAGGTCAAACAAAAGGAAATTTTTTTCAGGATTTTTTCCTGCAGTGGGTCATTTTCAGATATCTTTCTCCTTGTTTGTTTGTTTTGTTTCAATATCTAGTTATATTTCTAAACAAAACACAGTTTCAAAATGAAAAATTGAAACGTTTAGTTCTGAAATGGTTGAAACAAAACCTTTCAAAATGAAAAGTCAAAGCATTTTATCTTGAAAGTAAACTGTTTTGACTTTAAAAAAGTCCCATTTTTTCAGCCAAAACTATTCACCGAATTCGATCCAAGTTTGTGAATAGTTTGAATACCCTGAAAATTTCTTTTGGCAAATTTACTATTTGTGAAAAAATTCACTCAGCTCTGTTTAAGATAGGAGGTTGAAAAATGTATAAAGCTTTCCCCCACCTTGTGGGGTTTTTTTTTTAAGATAAAGCGAAATTTTCAAAAGTTTCAACTATTCTATAGCTGATCATAAAGCAGGAAAAAAATGTGACACATGCATTGTGAAATTTCCCGCCATCCTTTTATCAATGTGCAAAATATTGATGAAAAATCTGACCATCTGTGTTAGCCAAATCTGGCCATCATTCTGCATGTCTCTCACCATGGGAAGCAGTAATGCCAAGCACCCAAGATTGGGAGTCAGCTCTGGGTTCTCATCCACTGACTAGCTGTGTGGTGTTTGCCCTCTTTGTGCCTCAGTTTCCCTTTCCCACAATGGTGGTAATACTTCCCTGTCTTTGAGACAGTGCTTGGAGATCTTCAGATGGAAAAGTGATTTGTAGTTAATTATTATTAAAGCCAGAGAGAGTCTTGTGTAGAAATTGGCAGCCCAACTACAGACACAATTCTGAAGGCCACATAAGAGGCTTCCTGGGATGGACCCATCCCAGAAATGATGTATGCTGGCTGTGTACCTGGAGACGCTTTGCAATTGCTCATGTGCTCAAGCAAAAGAGCCTGCTTTATAGAGGGGAGGAGAAGCCTGTATAAATGACACACCCCCATTCTAGTTCCTCTTATTAGTCCTATAATAAGTCCCCTTATATTTAATGGAATCCAGATGTGAACTTTTAATGCAGACACTAAGGGATACAGGGGAGGGAAGAATAATGAGGAAGAACACAAGCCAGTAACAGGGGAGAGGGATTAATGGCAGCTCCCTCACCCTAGGGGTTAGGAGATGGGAAGTACTAGAACAGCTGTTCATTCATCTGAGCTACCGGTGGGGAAGTTCACATTTGTTGGTGCATTTAAGGTTGAATTTTGAACCTGAAATGATTACATAAAATTGGGGTTGGGGGCAATCCCACAAAGCCTGAAATCAGAAAGCACCAAAGCCAATGCTTTGCTGCGTTTTTATAATGATTTTTAAGCCAAGCTCATGTTTTGTTTTTTGCACTCTGACTCATAATGTTTAAATTTTTTGTTTGTTTTTCAGTGAAATTTGTCTTTGAATATTTTTTTTTCAAATTTTCATCAAAAATTACTTTTTTTTTGGCCTGAAACTGGGAAGTTTTGTTTTCTCTACAAAATCCCAAACATTTTTGATGAAAATGGAACCTTTTTGTCTTTGTCCCAAATCCATTTTCCACCCCACCCCCCACAAATCTCAGTGGAAAAATGTCTGCCAAATTCCACTGGCAGTGCTGAGGCAGCCCTGTGATGTGGTGTTTTCAAGAAGCTATAATGTTTCTGAACTGGAACAAGTTCTGACTCTGGGTTAAAAAGCACTTACATGTCCTCTCTCGTGGCACTAATTTAATTTGTTACCAGGAAGCATCCTTGTACGGGGCTCTTCGGAGAATCCTGTACTGATGCATGCTGTTCTAATTTGCAAAGATTCATCTGAAAGTCGGGCTAATTGGAATGGTTCATTACTGATATTTCCTCTGCCAAATGTTCTGAGGTCAGCTGTTCATTAAGCTGCCATGTCCAAACATTGTTTGTGGGTTGAAGCCATTTTGAAGGTAGCCTTTTGTCTGAAAATGGCCATTTCGCTGTAGCTATATTGCTAAGGCTTCTTTGGGAGTAGCTCTTCCAGTAGCCACAGCAAAAGGCAGTGAAATCTTTCTTACACTGTGTTGGCTCTGTCATGTGTAAAGTGACAAGGCAAACTCCATCTAAGCAATGGCAGCCATAGAGATTACATACACTCTTCTACTGGGCATAGTGCATAGTTATTAGAGTGAGGTGAATACTGCAGTAAATGTTGTGTGGATATTTGTTCATATATTGAAATATGTAAATTCACTTCAGCTGTGTTTGTGCTTGTAACGGTGCGTGACTCACCCCTGCGGCGCTTCCTGCTGGCTGTCTGGGAATTAGCTCATTTTCCAGCTCCGGAGCGCCCTCTGCAGGCCCGTGCTGCCGCTGGCCCCTGTGTTCCTTCCGGACCCCAGTGCGTTCTGCCCCAGCAGTATCCCCTCAGTCTCTGGGTCTCCCCTCCCCGGGGAACCCCCAACCCCCTAATCCCAGCTTGCCTCAGTGCCTACTGCCAGTCATCATTTAGCCCCCACTCACTGGGGCCAACTGTAATGGCCACTCATCATTGACAAGGGGGTGTAGGACCTACTGCCTCTGCAGCCCCAGCACCTGGTTGAGGCCCTGCACAAGGCCCTGCGGCCTGGGGGGGTTGTCAGGCTGGAGCTCCCCAGCCCCTCTTGCCTTTCCCCCAGCGCTGCCCTATCTCAGGTCCCTGCTCAGCTCCTAGGCAACCAGGTCCTTCCCTCTCAAAAGCTAAAGAGAGAGTCTCAAGCTCCTGGCTCACTGACCTTTTATAGGGCCAGCTGCATCCTGATTGGGGCGTGGCCCCAGCTGTGGCTGCCTTCCCCATCAGCCTAGCCGCTTCTCGCGGCCCCAGCCCTAGCCGTCTCCCTCTCCCAGGGCTGGCTTTAACCTGTTCCAGGGCTGGAGAGGGTAACTACCCCGCTACAGTGCTCTTTGGTGTCTGCTTTCCCAGAACTTTCATGCAAACAGACTGTACTCATGCGAACGTTTGCAGAAAGCCCGTCTGGAGCTTTCATGGCGGAACGTTTGTGGAAAGAGAATTTGAAGTTCACTTTTGGCAAGAGTTCACACCAGAAAACTGATTTGCTGGAGTTATGTATTTATTATTATCATGAGTATCTAAGGTCCCAGTCAGACATCTGGGTCCTGTTGTGCCAATCATCTCTTGCTCTCTCTTTCATTCACACTCTGATCTGAGAACAATACCATGTGACTAATTGTAACTAAAGAAAAACAGCTTGAATTTTGAGATTCACAGGGTCAGTTCCCTTCATAAGTCATTTCAGATAACCAAGTTCAGAAAATCATGATCTGTTTGTGAATGCTTCCTGAACAGGAAGGGAAGCAGAAATATTCAAATCAATGATTGATTATCGATTACTGGACCAGCTCTAGCAATTCTTCCAAGGAAGAATAGTTCAGTTCCTGAATGGTAGGTCTGAGTGTACCTCCTAAAGTTCAAAACCAGAAGGAGGCAAAATGGATTAAATTGTACACTTTAGAAACGCTTTTTTCATAGTTTTCTGCTAGCTGTTATATTTTTCTCTTGAAAAAGATTGCACAATTTTGGTCATTTCAGCTTTATGTTAATAGATGGCAGTCTTGACCAATTTTTCAGATAGAATCAAATCCATTCTCTCTTTCAAACACAAAGATGCTAAAGCAAGATGAACATTCTCACTTTAAGCACAGGAGCAATCCAATTTAGAATGGCACATTTTGATCCATAAGCTTTTACTCACATTTTGTATTTTCATCCAACTTCTTGTTAGTGCTTTTATTTATTTTTTGAGTAGGGGGCATCAGGAGAGGGACACTGTCCTCTTTCCTGCTCTGGCTTGTAACCATATCTAAAAACATTTTTATTTGAGCATAAGCTTTTGTGAGCTACAGCTCACTTCATCGGATGCATGCCTCCGATGAAGTGTGCTGTAGCTTACGAAAGCTTATGCTCAAATAAATTGGTTAGTCTCTAAGGTGCCAGAAGTCCTCCTTTTCTTTTTGCGGATACGGACTAACACGGCTGCTACTCTAAAAACATTTTGTTTCGTTGACCACGTTGGTCAACAGGTTTCAAACGTTACCCTCCCCACATGGTAACAGAATAGATCTCATGGGTTCCTTGCAGCCAGACAACTACTACAGGAGCCATTTGCAGAGTCAGGGCCTATAGTTTTAGATTTGTCTGAAAATATAACTGAATATTGTGTATTTTGACGTATGATGTTGGTAAAGTACATATCCTTAAATCCTACCTGTTTTTACTATTCATTTGCTAGTCCATTTGTAACCAGCCTAATTCAGAAGTCTACATTACTGGATTTTTACTCTATTAAGCTTTCAGGCACCATTTTTCTTACTTTGCTTTTCTATGAATTTTGATTATTATCTATGGAAATATTTTTTGGTCATTTTGGGGGGGGAGGTGTTTAGGGTGTGTGAAATCAACATTTATTGATAAAAATCTCATCCTTGCAAACAGACATATGATATTGTTCCTTTGTTGGATGCACCCAGCCAGCCATCTTCTGAGTCCCTCAAGTCTGCACTGTTCAGTTTCACCGCTGTGCAGAGTACTCTGTGGAAAAAGAAAGAAGAGGGTTTTTATTGCAAGGGACTGGAAAGCCCTTGTGACTTCCTCCTCAGACTCTTTCCCAGCCTTTCTCTATCGACGGGCAGGCCTCCTTCCCGGCTTTCAGAGTTAATGCTTTATTTTTGTCATCCTTACACATCTGACTAAAGTTGGTCAGGGTAGCACAGGGAAGTGAGTCTACCAAAGAGGACATTTTAAAAACAATCCTCAGCTGCAGGTACGTGGAGTAGAAAGTAGGTGATGGATGGTATCTGTTTGTAAGAAACTTTCTGTAGCTAGAATATCTTTCTCCATTCGGTCAGAGTGAATATCATAGCATTCCTCCAATGAGCTGAAGAGAACTATCTTCAGCCTAGTGTTAATCTAAAGGGATCACAGAATCATAGGACTGGAAGAGACCTCAAGAGGTCATCTAGACCAGTCCCCTGCACTCAAGGCAGGGCTAAGTATTATCTAGACCATCCCTGACAGGTGGTTGTCTAACCTGCTCTTAAAAATCGCCAATGATGAAGATTCCACGACCTCCCTAGGCAATTTATTCCAGTGCTTGACCACCCTGACAGGAAGTTTTTCCTAATGTCCAAACTAAACCACACTTGCTGCAATGTAAGCCCATTGCTCCTTGTCCTATCCCGAGAGGTTAAGGAGGACAATTTTTCTCCCTCCTTCTTGTAACAACCTTTTATGTACTTAAATGCTTGTCTCAAGTTTTTCATTATATTCATTTCTTCACCATCTCATATGTGCAGAGTTGTCCTCAGAACCAGGTTCAATTTGATCTATTTTGGGAGACACACTATAGGCAGGGATCTAAGGAGATACAGAAACACGGGCGTATTTGGAGGAATAACTTCATTGCTTCCTAGAGGGAGAGTAACCCGGAAGATATTTTGTCATCGCCTGTATGGGTCATACACCAACTGTCTGGTTTATAAACTTGCTTAATTCAGTGGGGAAGGAAGGCTGAAGATGAGACAAGAAGCCATCGTGGATACACAAAACTAATGTATTCTTTGCTTAAAACTCCAAAAGAAAAATTAACTGAATTTTTGAATAGTTATAAGCAATGATTAGCTCTTTCCGAGGCCCAGGTCTGTAAAGAAGTCCTAATCCCAATGAGAACTGACTTGAATTGTCCGGCCTGAAGACCATCTGTTTTACCAACTTTTGTTCTCCCAACCAGCCTCTGTTCTCTTATCCCCACAGAATTCTCATCCTGTTCTGCTTTGGGATTGGAGTATGTATGTTTGGTTTTAACCATCTATTAAAACATTACTCCATCTTCCTCTCACCTACACAAAGAAAGGTGCTACTGACATGAAAGGACAAAATAGCAAACAAAAGAATGAAAAGAAAAGAAGACAAAAAACCAAAGCAAGCCAGTGTTTTCCAAATCCCTCCCCAACTTCTGTTCAAGTCTGTTGGAAAGCTGCAATTCTGCATTCCTGCCACAATATGGAGCTGTGTGAGGCTATAAATCAACAGCACTCCTCGGCCCTCTCCTGTGATACCAAAATGGCATTCTCCAGTAAGCACTGTTGGTGGCTGCTCCTGGATCCAGAGGAGAGGCAGAATGCTGAGGAAGTCCCCTAAGGTACGAGTGTCCAGGTCTCTACTTCTGCAACCTAAGCACAGGAGGAAGGAGGAAATCAGCTCTGCAGTTGGCTTCTCCTTTGCTGTAACTTCCCCCTTGGGCTGTCTCTACCCCAGAGGAAGCTCACTCCATCACAGTATGCCTGATGGTGATTTTTCAAAATGTGGAATTTTCTTGGGGTCCCAGTGTATTGGCCAGGATGGTGGCTGTCACACTAACTCTCATGCACATGAGTAGTCTCATTATACTCAGTGGATCTACTCACGGGGGGAAAAGATACACTCCTGCGGATGAATGTCTGTAGGGTTGGGGCTTGGTACCCAACTTGTTTTGGTCTCTTATATTAGGAATATTTCTATAGCTGTGTCTTGACCATGTTGCATTTTTGAAAAGAGCAATAGTTTCAAAGAACGATCTTTCAAGATGTTAAGCAATTTCAGTTTTTGCACAATCATCTTTCCATTGGGCCATCCTAATTAAAATATAAAATTAGATATATTCATAATTTTTTTTAAAGTCAGTAATTTCTATTTGAATGCCCACATTTTGCTGTTGTGATAATGTAGTTAAAGTAACTAGTATCTAGGATCCTTTTTGATAAATAAGGTCACATCTAGTTTACTGCCGGATCAGCTAAGAATAGGGCCTCATTCCTGCACTGAAAATGATACAGAACAACTTGCAAGTTCAAGGGGTTAGTTAGAGTTTTAAATCCTGTTTTGGATGTTTTTCTCAACCAGAAGTTATGAGCTTGATGTAGTAAACACTGGGTGAAACTAGATGGTCTTTGTTACCATCGGAAGTCGGACTTGATGATCATAATAGTCCATTCTGATCTTAGAAATCTATGATTACTTTTGTAGTCTTGAGGACATAGGGTTTCAGTGAAATATTATTTAACAGTTGCATCAATAATATAATGGATCAGTGTCTAACTTGGAACCCCTAACGTTATCTCCATGATTCTAGGCAGGTTCCAAAGAGGATGGAGCTAGGCTGTTCTCAGTGGTGGCAGATGACAGAACAAGGAGCAATTGTCTCAAGTTGCAGTGGGGGAGGTCTAAGTTGGATATTAGGAAAAACTATTTCACGAGGAGAGTGGTAAAGCACTAGAATGGGTTACACAGGGAGATGGTGGAATCTCCATCCTTAGAGGTTTTTAAGGCCTGGCTTGACAAAGCCCTGGCTGGGATGATTTAGTTGGGGTTGGTCCTGCTTTGAGCAGGGGGTTGGACTAGCTGACCTCCTGAGGTCTCTTCCAACCCTAATCTTCTATAATTCTATGATTCTGTCTATACCGGTGGTTCTCAACCAGGGGTACACATACCTCTGGAGGTACGCAGAGGTCTTCCGGGGGTACATCAACTCATCTAGATATTTGCCCTGTCTTACAACAAGCTATATTTCAGTATATAGAGAGCAGTATAAATAAATCATTGTCTGTATGAAATTTTAGTTTGTACTGACTTTGCTAGTGCTTTATATGTAAGTACAATATTAATATTCCAATTGATTTATAATTATATGGTAAAAATGAGAAAGTAAGCAATTTTTCAGTAATAGTGGGCTGTGACACTTTTGTATTTGATTTTGTAAGCATGTAGTTTTTAAATGAGGTGAAACTTGGAGGTATGCAGGACAAATCAGACTGCTGAAAGGGGTACAGTAGTCTGGAAAGGTTGAGATCCACTGCTGTACACTACTTCCTGTTAGATACCTGTGGGATCCACAAGATGGCATTGTATCATAATATTAGTAATGCTAAAAGTTTTTCCCAAGTAAATTTGTTTTATTCCGTAGATCTGTGTGTAATTAAGTGAATTTCTATACAGTAACATTTTAATTTAAATTTCCCTTTTTTGTTTTGCTATTTAGTTTTATGTTTAGTGTGCTTTGAAATTAAATACTCTAAAAGCCCTAAATACTACTAAGGGGCCAGAGTCTGCTGTGATGCAGACTTCTAGGGTTACAGTTATTTTGTTTTTTAAAAAAGTCCTTTGAGAAAATACACATCAGATGTAGAAATGTTTTAATGACTTTTAATAGAATTTTGCTAAAGACTTCCAAAGTTTTTAATTTTTTTCTTTAGCACTCAGTCTCATCAAATAGTGTCTGTGTTTGCAGCACTATATAAATTCAGAGTGACCGGGAACTATACAGTGCCACTGAAAGTTAGCTCATGAAAGCATCAACAAATCCTCTACTAATGTTGATGCAGTAAAACGACATTAATATGATTGCCTCATTCCTCCTTGGCGTGAACTCTAAAAATAAACGCTATCAAACATAAGCAGATAAAGATCAGTGGAAAACCAATAACTTTTAATCAAAGGAATATCTGGGTTCCTGTGGATATTAATTAACTAAAAATAAACATAGAGCAAAACAAGACAAGGTATAGAAACTACAAAGGACTGTGTCAGTTCCCATCTGAGCCAGATAATGATGGGAAAGATAAAATTCAGCAGTAATAGTGATATTGTTTTCTTCTGGGTTATTATTTCTTAAACCAAAATATATATTATATTATATTGTTTTATCCCTTTTGACATGAGCATTTTGACCACAGCGATTAGTCAGTATTTGGGGGCTTTTGGGTTGTTTCCATTGGGAGGAGATATTGATGGTGGAGTCAGGTATTTCCTTGATGCAATCCTGTTGAATTACAAATCCAAAGTCCTGTTTCCTTGCACATAATAGGAATCAAAAAGCAGGAGACAGTTTCTTTGCTCACAGTTCCAAGTGTCTTTCCAGCCAGCGTTCTTCCCAAAATCTCTTAGCCTTTTCTCAGTAATGCTACCAGTGCTTCTCTGGAACTTCCTGACTCCCTTTTCTGTCTGCTTCTGCGCTCTCTCTCTCTCTCTCTCTCTCACACACACACTCTCACACACACACAAAATCAAGGCAAGCCCCTGTGTTTGTCAGTCCCCTCACAGGAAAGTCCTTGATGGCCCAGTTACTGCTCTTGCCTGCAGTCTAGTCCTTGGGTGGTGGTTTTCCATTGTTTCAGCGATAACTACACAAAAGGACATTTAATTGTTCCTTCATTTAGCCTGAATGAGAGGCAGCCATTATGCCGGACAGCCTCAGTGAGGTGGTATGAAAGCCCAAACCCTGGCAGAACAATAAACATGATGTTATTTAATGACAGTTAAAAGGTGTAGCAGGACACATCCTGCTCACGCAAAATCTTCAAAGCATGGAAATAAGAAGTTAAGGGAGAAGTCTCCAGCATTCCTTGTCACTTTCATGTTGCCTGCAACACTACTGATAATACATGCTAGCACTCCATAAGGTGTTCACTTCCATTGCCAACAGGTGCTGGACAGAAATACATATGTAAAAGTTCCATCAAATTTATGCTGTCATATACAAACCCTTAACCATGATCCCATTCTTTCTTGTGTCAAGTACCTGACATATCTGACTGTAACCCAGGTCACACATGTATAACATCATTCTAGGTTATCATTGCAGAGATTGCCATGAAGGTGCAACCCTGAGCTGGTTGAGGCCTCTAGGTGTTGTTGTAATCTAAATGTTGATAATAATAATGATGATGGCACACAGGCTGGCTGGCTTGCAATATAATCACTAGCTACTGGCACAAGACACCCGGGTCTATGTCCCTGGATGATCAGTACATGAGAGAGGCCACTGAGAAATGCTTGTAAAGGTTCTGAACTTCAAATATGAAGCCAACCTGCCAACTGGGTCTTAATTTTTTTTGATCAAGTAGTAAAATGCTAGTTCTTCCTACATGCTGCCACTAGCATGGCTACTCCTGGCAGCACTGGAAAGACAGTTACCCCTTATTGTTGTCTGAACTAGGAGAACGTACATGGTTATGCCATACTCCCCCTTCCCACTCCTGCTGGTTAGAATGCAAAGGTAAAGCGGTTGGAGAGCATAGAAGCAATTTTCGTCTCCAGGGAGAAGGATGGTGCATTGGTTTGCATGTGAGCTTTGGCTACCTGAGTTCAGCTGCTCAGCTTTTAGAGTTCCTTGGGAAAGTCATTGGTCTTTCTTCCCCATTTGTAAAATGTAGATAATAGTATTCTGCTATCTCCTGGGGGAGAAGTGAGAGTATTTGATTGACCTTTGTGAGACACTCAGACGATATGGTAACAGTGGCTGTAGAAGTACTATTCCTAGTGTAATAATTGCTGTTCCTAGGGTGACCAGATGTCCCGATTTTTGGTTCTTTTTCTTATATAGGCTCCTATTACCACCCACCCCCTGTCCCAATTTTTCACATTTGCTGTCTGGTCACCCTAGCTGTTCCTCTTAATTAAAAGCTAGATCCTGCACGTGGCATTCTCGTCGTCTTTCCTTGCTATTTTCATGCATTTTATGCAACTGTGTAGAGTTGGTTAAAAAACTTAGAACTTGTGACAAAATTTGTCATCAAAATTTCACATGGACAAACAGGACAAAATGTTTGCAAAATTGTCCATGAAAATATTGACTCATTTTTCTACCAGCTCTACTATTTTTTTTCTAATATGGTGCTGCTTAGAAAATTGTCAGAAAAGGCAATTTGAGAAAAACAGAAGCAAAATTTATTGAGTATCTGTGCAGGTTCATTTTCACTTTCCAACCAGCTCTATTCAAAATCCAAATTTTAGATGCCACCCTTCCCTACTTCCCAACATGAACATCAGGGTCTGTGCACATCTGCACACCTTATGTGTTTCGCTTGTGTAATTTACACAAAACACCAAACTGTACAGAGACCATGAGAAAAGTGATGGATACTGGGCTGTGTTCTGCTCTTAGTTATGCCAGTGTAAATCTGGAGTAGCTCCATTAAAATCAATGAAGTTATTCCAGATTTACACTGGTGTGACTGAGAACAGAATTTGGCTCATTCCATATCTTCTACTGTAGTATGTTTAGCAAAGTATTTATGTTAAACTGTACCAAGAAGATTAAGCAGTGAACTTTGCTAATACATTTGATGATCTTCGAAGACCGATTGAGCCAAGAGCAGCACAAAGTAAGGTTGTATAAATATTTAATGTAATTTATTGATTACATTTTACTGTAGGACATGATCATAAGCACTTTGAAACCGCACATGGCTCATATGGCATCTAGACAGAGCCAGTTTCAGCCAGAGATGAGTTCAGACTGCCCTAATAAACACCCCTCTCGGGATCATTTTGAAGTGGTAAAATTTTATGAGTAGCAAAAAAACTGTGACATTCTGTCATCAACTATAAGTAAGACTGTATTTTCTCCCTATGTTGATGAAAATGACTGTGTATTTTTAGTGCAATTATTTCACCGAGGATTTTCACAAACAGAGGTAAAATAGGACTCACAGATTTTTAAGACTAGAAGGGACCATCACAATATCTAGTCTGACTTCCTTCATGTTGCAGGCCACAGAACCTCACCCACCCACTCCTGTAATAGACTCCTAATCTCTGCCTGAGTTACTGAAGTCTTCAAATCAAGGTTTAAAGATTTCAGCTTTACTACTCCTGAGTGCTGAGCATGAATGTTGGCTGTGAGAAACCCATTGTTCTGGGCTGGATGTCACCAAAGAGAGCTTGTCTCTCCAGTAGCTGCTCATAGGGTGGAAGTTGTCTCCATCCAGCGACAGGCTGGCACACTATACACTATACACTATACATAGGGTGGAAGTTGTCTCCATCCAGCGACAGGCTGGCTAATGTGTTCTTTTCTATGCAATTATACTAGATATCAATTTGGCTTATAACTAGCTGCACCTTCTGTCATTCAGAGTACTTCATAAGGCATTTCATTGACTAGTAATTTATGTGGCTCAGAGGCCCAGGGCTGCAGCAGGGCAGGATCGAGATGTATTGGCAGAGACTCTGTGGAAGCTTGCAGGATGTCTGCATGCTCAGAATCTAACCACTGCTAGAATCCCTCAGTTTTAAGAGCAGTGAAATTCACCCACAAGTATAAAAACTAGAAAATGGAGGGAACTTTGTAAATATAAAACATAACTACTCAGATGTCACGAACTCCTCATTTGTAACTGTGCCACTTACAACTGATTTTTAACCTTGTTTTCCCCCAGTTAAATTCCACAGGTGAGATTTACCCCAGTGGGAACCCTGTTGTGGGTCCCCAGTGACCAAAAGTTGTCTGGAGAAGTGGGGGGACAGGTCACAAAGTGGGCAGTGCTGGCTAGGAATGGGGCATATCGAATGCAGCTATGAGATAAGCTTATTTAGAATCTCCCATCAGCAGCTGCTGCTTGCTGAACTTCAGGGGAGCCCCTGGCAGAACTCAAAGCAGAAGACTTGAGCATGGTAATGGAAGCATTGCCTGCAGGGAGAAGTGATTTACTGCTTTAGTGAATCTGAGTTGTCTTTAGTGAGCTGGTTGTAAAATACAAGAAAATGTTCATGGACATGTTTTTTTTGGAGGGGGGGTGGTGGTGGGGGGTTTCCAGCTTTTTAGTTGACTTTTTGAAAATTTTCAATTTTTTAATCATTTGATACGTTGGTTGGAGAAAAAAAACATAAAAAATTTCAGTCAGCTCTCCCCATATCCCCAGAACTTTTATGACCAAACAGTGTCCGTTACCTAACCCTGATTGAAGAGTGGGGAAGTCATTCTGGTCACTGTTGAATCTGCACTCTGGAAGTTCGTAATGTGGGATACATCTGTGTTTTGCACTGTTCTGGGTTGTCCTTTCGGTCACTTTCCTCATTTAAAAAATGTGTACATCTCATTATAGTTTCAGATGTGAGCTGACACTTAATCCTCTGACTGCATATGATTGGTACAGCATGCACCATTACACGCCCCCTCCTCCAATAACGAAATGCCAGCTAGTTCCTTTTGCAAAATCAGACAGACTCGAAACAATTCTCTGCTGAGAGATGCTACGAATTTATGTCTCTCTTTCCCAGCAAAAGTGAATGTGTAATTGCACTGGATACAGACCTCTAAGGCTATGTCTACACTGCACAGCACTTGCAGCAGCATGTAGGGTACGCATAGCTGCACCCTGCAGTGAAAAACAGGCTGTGTCCACACTATGGTGTGCAGCTACATGTGTCAGTGATAGGCTCTGGCAGTGGGGAAAGGCTCAGCAGCAGGGGGGCAGTGGGACACTACACTGCTAAAAATACCAGAGTAAGCAGGGGAGGCACTGTTTGAGAAAGAATGGCCACTTAACCAGGTGATGGTCCATTTGATCTTGTTGACACCTGGCTGAGACATCAGCTAGCCTGTTGTCTCTGGTTGTGGCTGCACCCTCAGACTTGGAACATGTTTTAATAATACCATACGGAGGAATCTTATAACTTTACATGCAGTGTTGCCACACACATTTTACAAGGACAATAGTGATCAGCAAATGATGAGATTTCAAATGATACCTCGCAAGGCATACTTTGCACAAAATGTATCATAGTTTTGTAAAAGGGTTAACAAAGGGGTACAGACTGTCATCTAGTCCAGCCCTCTGTGCTGAGACAGGACTAAAGAAACCTAAGCCATCCCTGACTGACGTTTGTTTAACCTGTTCTTAAAAACCTTCAAGGATGGGGATTCCACAACCCTGGTGTTCAGCTAATGTCTAACTTAAATCTCTCTCACTTCAAGCTAAGCCAGTTGCTTCATGTCCTATCCTCAGTGGACAGAGAACAATACTAATGCCCTGGTTCCTTTCAGCAGAGTTTGAACCCATGGTTTTCAGCACAGCAGCATGGACCTCTACCACTTCAGTTAAAGGAATATCTCCATTAGCTGGTGACAGTAGTGGGTTTTTATCTTCTAGTTGACCCTATCCAGGAGAAGGGTATGTGGTACACAGTTTTTCACTGTGTTATACCACAATGCAATAGTTGTAGGTGTTCAGTTGGGGCCGTAAATTATAAACAATCTGGAAAAATAAAAGGGTAAAAACTCCAATACCCTCTTGAGAAACTCATTTCTTCTGCTTGGTTTCCCTCAGTTTCTATACTCTCACATTCACCCATCCATAAACTAATCAAGCTATTTCAACTATTGGTTGGAAATTAAGAGAGTTCTATTTTTATATCCTTGCATAAGGCTTAGAGATGCTATGCTGTTAACGGCCATGTAGCTAAATACTTGGATGGCACTATTTTGGATCATGCCAAAACTGAAATGATACCAAGCAGAAGCCACAATGAGACAATACTAAAAGAGACAGCATGACAATAAACCTTTAGCGCTATGCGGCTATTGTGGGAGATTAAAATTGTTACCGCACCAGGGGATAGCATGGGGAGATGGAAGCATGGAATTCCCCCCCCCCCACCTCCCCCCAATTCACACTCCCAGCTCCTGATTAAATCAACAAAAATAAAATTCAACTAAATATTTTAAGTGATACAGTTCAGCCATCTCTCTGTAGTTCAAATAGTGTCCAGATATCACCCACAGAATCATAGAATCATAGAATAACAGAGTTGGAAGGGACCTCTGGAGGCCATCTAGTCCAACCCCCTGCCCAGAGCAGGACCAATCCCAACTAAATCATCCCAGCCAGGGCTTTGTCAAGCCTGACCTTAAAAACTTCTAAGGAAGGGGATTCCACCACCTCCCTAGGTAACTCATTCTAGTGTTTCACCACCTTCCTAGTGAAAAAGTTTTTCCTAATATCCAACCTAAACCTCCCCCACTGCAACTTGAGACCATTACTCCTTGTCCTGTCATCTGCTATCACTGAGAATAGTCTAGATCCATCCTCTTTGGATCCACCTTTCAGGTAGTTAAAAGCAGCTATCAAATCCCACCTCATTCTTCTCTTCCATAGACTAAACAATCCCAGTTCCCTCAGCCTCTCCTCATAACTCATGTGTTCCAGTCCCCTAATCATTTTTGTTGCCCTTCGCTGGACTCTCTCCAATTTCTCCACATCCTTCTTATAGTGTGGGGCCCAAAACTGGACACAGTACTCCAGATGAGGCCTCACCAATGTCGAATAGAGGGGAACGATCACGTCCCTCGATCTGCTGGCAATGCCCCTACTTATACACCCCAAAATGCCATTGGCCTTCTTGGCAACAAGGGCACACTGTTGACTCATATCCAGCTGCTCGTCCACTGTCACCCCTAGGTCCTTCTCTGCAGAACTGCTGCCTAGCCATTCGGTCCCTAGTCTGTAGCGGTGCATTGGATTCTTCCGTCCTAAGTGCAGGACTCTGCACTTGTCCTTGTTGAACCTCATCAGATTCTTTTGGCCCAATCCTCCAATTTTTCTAGGTCCCTCTGTATCCTATCCCTACCCTCCAGCGTATCTACCAGTCCTCCCAGTTTAGTGTCATCCGCAAACTTGTGGATTGCTGCTGTGCAATCCACACCATCCTCCAGATCATTAATGAAGATATTGAACAAAACCGGCCCCAGGACTGACCCTTGGGGCACTCCGCTAGATACCGGCTGCCAACTAGACATGGAGCCATTGATCACTATCCGTTGAGCCCGACAATCTAGCCAACTTTCTACCCACCTTGTCGTGCATCCATCCAGCCCATACTTCTTTAACTTGCTGACAAGAATACTGTGGGAGACCGTGTCAAAAGCTTTGCTAAAGTCGAGGAATAACACGTCCACTGCTTTCCCTTCATCCACAGAACCAGTTATCTCATCATAGAAGGCAATTAGATTAGTCAGGCTTGACTTTCCCTTGGTGAATCCATGCTGACTGTTCCTGATCACTTTCCTCTCGTCTAAGTGCTTCAGAATTGATTCCTTGAGGACATGCTCCATGATTTTTCCAGGGACTGAGGTGAGGCTGACCGGCCTGTAGTTCCCAGGATCATCCTTCTTCCCTTTTTTAAAGATGGGCACTACATTAGCCTTTTTCCAATCTTCCGGGACTTCCCCCGATCGCCATGAGTTTTCAAAGATAATGGCCAATGGCTCTGCAATCACATCCGCCAATTCCTTTAGCACTCTCAGATGCAACGCATCCGGCCCCATGGACTTGTGCACGTCCAGTTTTTCTAAATAGTCCCGAACCACTTCTTCCTTCACAGAGGGCTGGCCACCTCCTCCCCATGCTATGCTGCCCAGCGCAGTAGTCTGGGAGCTGACCTTGTTCGTGAAGACAGGGGCAAAAAAAGCATTGAGTACATTAGCTTTTTCCACATCCTCTGTCACTAGGTTGCCTCCCTCATTTAGTAAGGGGCCCACACTTTCCTTGGCTTTCTTCTTATTGCCAGCATACCTGAAGAAACCCTTCTTGTTACTCTTAACATCCCTCGCTAGCTGCAACTCCAGGTGTGATTTAGCCTTCCTGATTCCATTCCTACATGCCCGAGCAATATTTATATACTCATCCCTGGTCATTTGTCCAATCTTCCACTTCTTGTAAGCCTCTTTTTTGTGTTTAAGATCAGCAAGGATTTCACTATTAAGCCAAGCTGGTCGCCTGCCATATTTACTATTCTTTCTACACATCGGGATGGTTTGTCCCTGTAACCTCAATAAGGATTCTTTAAAATACAGCCAGCTCTCCTGGACTCCTTTCCCCCTCATGTTATTCTCCCAGGGGATCCTGCCCATCAGTTCCCTGAGGGAGTCAAAGTCTGCTTTTCTGAAGCCCAGGGTCCGTATTCTGCTGCTTTCCTTTTTTCCTTGTGTCAGGATCCTGAACTTGAAGTAATATAAAAATGTGTACATTTACCCCAAAGGTACCAATGACAGTTTAATAGGGTTTTCCTCCCTCTTACCTGGTCTATATATTTTTTCATTCTTGTTACATCTCTCCAAACCCCCACTTCCAATTGTTGCTTTTTTATCCCTCCTGCCTTAGAGTCGTTACAAATGGATTAAGTTATAGCACAATCGGGAATAACATTCCTCGGTTTTGATTTATGATCTGGAGTACACACACCCCAGAATGGGTGACGCTTCAGAACAAAACCCAGCTCCTGTGGAAGAGACCCAGTACATGTTGATTAGTCTGTCATTCATCATAGTCCTCATTTTGACTGAGTTGTTTAATCTGATGTACGCTGGATGGGTACGTTGAGTTTATTTCAACAAATAATACAAACCAAGCAAGAGAAGGGAAACATACAGGATTGTGATGGTGTTTGTTAAGGGGAAGGTGAAACCAAAATGCCTTTCAGTGGACTTAACCTTTCTAGGTATCAGCTGTTGCTAAGTGATTTGTTTTCTGTCCCATCTCTGCTTTTTGATGCTGTGCTATTATGTTCTCTCTCCCTTATGTGGACAATATGCTTGTGAACAAGGCCCCTAATCTATCATTTACCAAATTCATTACATTGTACGCTGACACATGCTTTACTCTTCCCAGCAAGCATTTGTTAAACAAAAGAAAAGGCACACTTCTCTCAAGCAGCATGGTTATTGATCGATATTATTAGATTCAACCCTCCCCCACGCCCGCCACACTGAAGCTAGGAATAGAGGATCATAAAATTACTGTAGTGGAAAAGCTTTTAAAAACAAAGCACTGAGTAAGGAGGATGTGGAAAAAAAGTTGCAAGGAAGTACAGAAAAAGAGGGATTTTAAGCATGACTATAAAGGAACATTGTTAGCATTAAATACTGCCCTTATGATTTAGTAGAGTCCCAAGCAAGAAAGACAGGTGCAAGCTGTTAGGCTCTAAGTTGTCTCCCGCTCTGACCCTACTGCTGGGAAAGAGAGTGGTCAGTGTCAGATTTTTGCCTAATTAACTCAGCCTGCAATGGGAATACATTGATTATATACAGCCTGCAATGGGAATACATGCACCGACTGAGGATCTTCTTGTAGGCAGAGTGGGAAGAAAAAATGTTGTTTTTGTTGGAAAAATTTGAAATGTTTTGGTTTTGAAAACTGAAAAATTTAACAAGACCAAAGAAGTTTTGTTTTTTCAAAGATTTTCAGTTTGGTTTTTTTTTCAGTTGATCAAATGGGGCCTTAAGTCTGGTCCATGCCCTAAACCCTAATTTTGCTACCTTCTGGCCTGGTGCAACAATGATCAGTTTTAGGAAACCAAATCTTTATTTCATAGAGTCATAGATTCCAAGGCCAGAAAGGGGACGACTGTAATCATCTAGTCTGGCCTCCTGTATAACTTAGGCCATAGAACTTCCCCAAAATAATTCCTAGAGCAGATCTTTTAGAAAAACATCCACTTGATTTAAAAATGGCCAGCATTTGGAGAATCCACCACGAATCTTGGTAAGTTGTTCCAATAGTTAATTAACCTCACTGTTAAAAATGTACATCTTTTTCTGATCTGAATTTGTCTAACTTCAATTTGCAGCTATTGGATCGTGTGATACCTTTCTCTGCTAGATTGAAGAGCCCATTATCAAATACTTGTTCCCCACGTAGTTGCTTATAGACTGCAGTCAAGTCACCCTTTCGCTTGTTCTTTGTTACATTAAATAGATTGAGCTCTTTGAGTCTATTGCTATCAGGCAGGTTTTCTAATCCTTTAATCCTTCTTGTGCCTCTTCTCTGAACCCTTTTCAGTTTATCAACATCCTCCTTGAACTGTGGACAGCAGATTTGGACACTGGGTTCCAGCAGCAGTTGCCCCTCTGCAAATACAGAGGTAAAATAACCTCTCTACTCCTAATCAAGATTCCCCTGTTTATGCATCCCAGGATTGCATTAGCTCTTTTGGCCACATCATCACATTGGAAGCTCATGTTCAGCTAATTATCCCCCCCCACCCTCTTTTCAGAGTCACTGCTTCCCAGGATGGAGTTCCTCATGCTCTAACTATGCCCTACATTCTTTGTTTCTACATTTACATTTAGCTGTATTAAAATGTATATTTGCTTGCACCCAGCTTCCCAAGCAATCCAGATCGTTCTGTCTCAGTGACCTGTCCTCTTCGTTATTTATCGTTTCTCCAATTTTTGTGTCCTATGAAAACTTTATCAGTGATGATTTTATATTTTTTCCCCAAGTCATTGGTAAAAATGTTAAATACCCTAGGGCCAAGAAGTGATCCCTAAGGGGCCCCACTAGAAACATGTCCCCTCTCTGATGCTTCCTCATGTACAATTACATTTTGAGATCTATTAGTTAGCCAGCTTTTAATCCATGTAACATGTGCCACGTTGATTTTATATATTTTTAGTTTTTAATCAAACTGTCATGAGGTACCAAGTCAAATGCCTTACACTAGTCTAAGTATATTACACCATCGCTATTACCTTTTTTTGATGAGATTACAAGTTTGGTTGAGAAAAGTATCAAGTTGGTTTGACGGGATCTATTTTCCTAGGTTGATTGGCATTAATTATATTACCTTCTTTAATTCTTTAATTTGAGATGTGCCCAAAATTAGCTCCCAGTTTCCGCAAAGATTTGTTGCGGTTGGGTCAGGCCCATCTCTAAGCTTTAGCATGTAGCTGTATGGATCTCTAGGAAGTGCCAGCAGCTCTGACTGCTTTGCAGACTAGTTTTGGTCTGGGAGCCTCATATCAGCACGACTCAAGCCTACTGGAACAGTGTGGAAATCTCTAGCTAGGCTATGCCTGGGTGTCTTTGACAGGGACATAGGACTAACATTCAGTTTTCAGTCCAGATCCATCCTTCTTCAGGAATTGGTGGGGTAGGGCAGCACTGTATATAATATAACCCTCTCCAGTGCTCCCAGACAAGCTTCGCTCACCAACTGAAGGATCTGGGAGCTTGAGGGAAGCTAACAGACCAATGGGCAACGAGCTATGCAATATGATCTTTGTTTTTGCCTCATTTATGCATTGCTTTGCTTTTGTGAGTTTGTTTCACAAACTATAACACTATTTAAATGCAGCTGCTATTATTTTTGTCTCTGAATATGTAGCCTGCTTTTAATGGTACTGCCTAGAGAAACAGGGATTTTTTTTCCAGTAGCTTGCTGAGATGGTTCATTCCATCTCACCATGGTTATTAAGGCCATAAAGTACTGTATGGGAAAATTCTGAGCTTTTCTCTTTGCAACTTCATAGGTACAAGGTTCACCTGTGGTTCAGTATTTAGCTGAAATTAAGGCTGACAATTTTGTCCATATAAATTAAATTAATGAGATGTTTGAACTAGCACTAAACTGTTTGTGCACATCTTTCTTCAGGATATTGTATCAGCACTATAATCCTATGGGCTCCCTGAGATTCACCTCTGCCTAGTGTGTGAATAAAGTAGCAGTCATTACCAATGCCATATGCACCAGAAGATCTGAAGAAATGGAGACTCAGGCAGAGTCTCAGAGGTGCAAAGCAGGAGGCCAGTCCTGTCATTAGGTAAAAGTTTGCCCATTAAAAAATGAAAAGCACTTTGTTAATTCCTTCTCTGAAAACTCTAGTTCAGCAAGTATCTCATGGTGGGGTAGTTTTGTAGTCCTCTATTTTTATTGGCTGGCGTCTAAAGGCATTTTCGAATGGCATTATTTTAACCCACATAATTTATGATATAGGTCTCTTTCCTCTACCTATCTGTGGGATTTTCACTCATCCCTACATCATTATATCTGTACTTGTAATACTGAATGGTTAGCACTAATAGTCTTGGGTTAACACAATTAACACTGAATAGTCTTGCAAAATGTGCTAAAATTTTTTGAAAATACCACTACAGTTTCTATCAAGAAACTCTATATTCCAAAATCTGGACAAAAATCAATTTTTGGAGCTACCAAAGCAGAGTTTGTACAAGCTATACAAGTCTGTACTTTAGCGGAGGGAGAACATCCTTTCAGAAGAACATGTTTTGCAATGATGGAAAGCAGAAGTGGATGTACTTCAGTAAATTTTCAGAAATGCTTTCCTCAACATAACCTTCAACAAAGTGATCTTTGCAACCCAAGCATTTCCCTCACAAAGCATTATACCCTTCTTCAGGGAAAAGAGAGAGTAGTGGCTTGGCAACGGCAGCTATCCAACTGAGGAGAAAGGGAGAGTTTATTATCCCCTCATATATCTAAAACCCATCTGTCCCAGATATCATTGCCAAAAGAGCAAATATTCATAAAACAGACATCTAAATGAAATGCAAGCAACAAGGCTATTTACATGCATCTGGGAAGAATTTAGCAGAAGCATTGTCCCAGCCACTTTAACATATCCTGTAGATAGACATCACCCTTGTGTAGCAAAAATTTAATTTTTTTAAATCATTACTTTCTTGCTTTGTCTCCTCCTTTCTCCACCATTTGCTGGTGCCAAATGCATGTTTGGTAAGATAAGTGTGCTTCAGGTATATGGGGCCTGATTTTACTGTCATTTATGCTAGTAAAGCGCCATTGACTTCAGCAGTGTTACTCTTGATTTACTCCAATGTAAGTGTGGTGGAGCATCTGCTCCACGCTGGCCAGTAAGAGGTTAATAGAGCCCTAGGGAGGCTGCACAAAAAGCAGCCAATAGGAGAGGGGCTGTAAAGAGTGGCCAATCAGGGCCCAGCAGGCCCATATAAAAAGAGTTTCAGGGCAGAGCAGGGTTAGTAGCTCTCTGGAGCTCAAGGAGGGAGGACTGGGTGTCTTGCAGGTAGAGGGAAGCTAGCATCCTGGACCAAGCAGTGCTGGGTAGGAACAGGGGAGCCAGAGGGTGCTCCTGTCTGGCTGCTAGCACTGGCATGCTGAGGCCCTGCAGTGAGGGTGAAGAAGGTGCTGGGGCTGTGAGAAAGTGGCCCAAGGAAATGCACTGAGGAGTTGGAGAGGATGGAGAATGTGTCTGCCATCTACAGGGTCCCTGGGCTGAGACCTGGAGTCGTGGGCCAGCCTTGGTCCCGTCCCCGCCCCCCCTTCACTCGCCACTGGGGAAGTGTCTGGATAGTTGACTGCAGGGCTCCTGGAAGTGGAGGAGCACAGATTGTGACATGCCTGGAGGGCTGCATCATGGAGAGGATGCCACAGTCCTCTGAGTGATGTGGGTCCAAGAGTAGATGAAATGGTGGGCAAGGCACCATTGGGAGAGGGTGTATGGACCTACGTTGCTAATCCCTAAAATGGGCAGCAGGAGGCACCAGTCTGGTGAGTGGAGCCTTGTCACAGTAAGTGACTTCAAACTTGGGACCATGTTTTTTTCAAATTAACCCAACATTCTGTAACTAAATATAGGGGGGAAATTGTGGTGATATTTTCTCTCTCCCTAAGGTTGTTAGTTACTGTGGTACCTCAGTGCCTGGTATCTCAGATGTCACCTTTGGCACATCTTGGCATTTTAATGGTGACCACTGTATGTATTTTTATTAGAAACAGACAATAGCACTTCACATTCCTCCTTGTATCCTAGTTTTACTGTCTCCCACAGAATCTAAAGCAGTGATGGGGTTGAAGGGAGTGTGGGATGGGATTCTAACAGAGGACAGTGGGCACTGCCATTGTGGATTGAACTTTGGCTGAATGTAGGTTTTTCATATGTAATATGTGTTCTTTGAACCCCTGTAGTTTTCACCAGATCGGTACTGTTAACAGGAATTCAGAAAACACTCCACACGTAGAGCATTTGCTGGCAGTTAGAATCTGGAATCACTGGATGAGATTCTCTGACCTGTGATATACAGACGGTCAGACTAGATGATAACAACGGCTCTATCTAGCATTAACATCTATGAATTTAGGAATGAAAACACCCTTTATAGAAGAAGGAAGGGCTCTGGGTTTCATTATCTTCCAGACCTTGGTTCTTTCAGAAAAGGAAGTAAAGACAGGTGAAGGCAATCTTCCACGGAACACAGCAAGAGGGTTAAGTGCATGTGATCAAAGGGAGGCTGGCTATGATACGTACCTGGCTTATGTTCCTAATTATTATAATGGCTATTTGGGTAGCCAAAGAGAGAATTCTGTACAAGCTACATCCATGCATTTTTCTTGTTTGTTGCATGTATGAGTCAGGCCAAGTGTTTGTGAGGCCCCACACTGGACATTCCTGCAACTAGGAGCGTTGGCTGGGATTCTCAAAGATGCCAAAGGAAGTTAGGCACCAGCTCTCATTAGCTTTCATTGGAAGTCACCTCCAGCTTCCGTTAACAGTAATTGAACGTTGCACCCAACTCACTTAGACTCCTTTGGAAATCCAACCTCTGTCTTTATCTAAATGCTGGATTTCTCCTAGCATCTTAAAAGTATCTGATTGTCATCTTGCCCACCTTCACAGCACATACTTTATGAGGAGATAGTAATTTTCCCTTTGTGTCACACTGGATTGTATTCATGATCAGGAGAGTGGATGTACAGATTCCTTAATTTAAAAGTGTATTTTTGTTCAATTGAAATTTTTAAGTGTTTCATGCGATGGGTCCAGGAGTCAGCCGAAATATTAATAACAATCCTAGTAATTCCATCCAAAAGAGATTGCTATTATGCCAGCTGCTGAAAAATTGAGGTGGGATTCTTTCCAGCAAATGGGGTCTAGCATTTTCTTTCTAAATGCTTACAAGAAATGCTTCTGTTTCTAAGTTCTTTTAATAATAATCTCTTTCAGTTTACTACTGATGCAGGTTAGCTTGTGGCAGTATCACGAATTGGATTTTGGAAACATAAGCAGTTTTTTATTTTTCTTTAAACAGGTGTATGTTTTTCGGCACTGTGGTGCTACTAGCTTTATTTATAGTGGGTGTTATTTGAGCACCATTTAACTTGATTAATGCACAACGTGCAGTGCAGGGGCAGCAGAGAAGAGACCGTTGTTGACTTCAGTGGGAACTCGTGGGAGAGCAAAGTCAAAGGCAGACTCTCTAAATAGAAGTTGCTTTGCAGAGATTTCTTCCCAGAAATCAGGAGTTCTACATTTCAGATTTAGTTGAACCACTGTTTTATGCCAATGCTCTTTAACACGTCTGAAATCCCATCAGAGTCAGGGCAACATCTGAACAGCACACTTACTATTGGGTAATTTTAGACCGGAGAATTAGCTAAGAGGCTGTGTCCAAATATCATGGGTCTATATCTAGCAAATGAAGCAGAAGTGGGCAGTGACTAACTCCAAGGAGACATCAATTGCATGAGCTGCAGAGACTTGCTGCTTGGAATTATTTGGCTATTTCAAAGAAGAGCCCTAAACCAGGTAAAACTCACTTGATTTGGAGGTTTATTTGGGGTTTGGTCAGACTTGGGGAATGTAAGGGAAAGCCATACCTTTCTATCCACAGCTATCCATTGTCGAAGAAGAACTAGCTTCCTGCCTCCTTCCCTGCTGCCGTCTTATGGGTGGCGGTTTAATAATTGGGCCTATAAATTTACCCTGATTATGGAACCAACTGTGAAAAGTGAGTGAAAGTTCATAAAATGTCACAATAGCCTATAATGGCTAGTGCTGGTGGGGAAAGGTGCAAAAAAGAGACAGACTGAATTAGTTCAAACAAAAAGGCTTACTGATAGAATTCAAGGGCTGTGTTAAGATCATACTTGGTAAACAAGAACATTGTGAGATTGGAAATCAATGAACCAAAATTGGTGCATTGGAAATTTAGGCCTAAATGGTGGACAGAATAGTGAGGGGATGGGCTGTTCCATCCCTCACTGCCTTTTGGGGTCCTTAAAATAGGGACTTTGGAGGAGGGTGGAAAGAGGCGGCTACTGCAAGGCTGGCTGACTGAAAGGAGGGGATGCAAAGACTGTCTGACTGAAAGTCAAGAGACAGGGAGAGTGAGCTGCCCCATCATGGCTACCACCCCTACCATCTTCTGGGACCCCAGACCTTCACTCTAACCCTGAGAGATGTCCTGACCAGACCGGACCAGAGAGAGGAACCCAATTGACATCACCACCTCCTCCAGCTAAATCCCATATACCACCTGGGATGTGAGACATTGTCTTTCCCTTATGCCCCCATGTGTCCTTTTCCTTCCTTACAATCCCTCTCTGCCCCCCTTTCCTAGCTTTTTCCTTTTTCCTTCTGTCTAATAAGAGTCTGGCTTAGCTGGCTAAGACTGCATATTTTGCAACACTGCCATGAGCCTGTGACCAGAGGGGTAGTTAAAAGCAGTGGCCTAAACAGCCAGATGATGCTGGTGTGAGTTTAGCAGATTTCAGAGTGACCGATCAGACTGTCTGCTCTGCCTGTGTTTTTCCAGCAGTGAGGTTGGGAGAGAGAATTAACACCAGAGACAGAATCTTCATGTTCTATCTTGGGTGTTTTTTTTCTTTCCCCTTCTGTGTGTTTGTCTTATTTTGTTTCCTAGGAAATGGTATCAGATTTTAACCATAACAAGCCCATCTTAACTAACTGTTTCTCTTTTTCCCCCAGAAAGAGTTACTGCCATCTTGTTTAACATCTCTCAGATGGTATTAAAGGGTTTTTTCCTTCTAAAGCCTCTCTTCAGCGATAGGGAAAGAGAACAAGGGATGTTGTTAACACAAAAGCCTTACTCAATACTTCACATTTCTCATCTTTTAACTGCTTTTCCTTCTCTTCTGTATCTTTAAGAAAAGGTTAAAAGAATTTTTAATGGTGTGTTTGCCATGGTGCTAAGCAGGCTGAGGTGTCTGTATATCAAGCCCTGAGCCTTGTTTTAATGTTGGACAGTTACAGGGTCACGTTAACACCTTTGGCTTTTTGGGCCCATGTATCCCATCTAAATTAATACAATGGGGCAGGCTGGTGGATTTCTAACCCATTGCTCCATCACTGGTGAAGAGTGACCCCTTCCGACCTCTGCAAAAGGTGGTTTACTAGCATTCTGATCCTGCATTTTTGGGGGGCAGAGACAGGTAGGCCTACTGCTTGAAGCCTATAATTGTCAGTGGGGAAAGGGAGCTCAACAGGTGTAAACACAGCTATTTCCATTGTTGGTGACTCTGGAGTTGAGATGCCTCTCAGACTGGCACATGGTATTTTGGAATCCCCAAGATTCCTGTATGCAGTGATTAGAACAGGAGACAGGGGAAACAGGGTTCTTGGTTCTATTTGCAATTCTTTTAATGTCTCCCTTAGTGACTTTGGGCAAGGTACTTAGCCAACTGCTAAAATAATCCCAACTGCAAGCGTTTTACGCAACTCATGCTGAGAACAATGACTGTAGTGGTTACAAAGTGCAGGCCTTAGCTGATACTGTCTTTCTAGTACATTTTAAGGGCCAGGTGCTGCAATTTCATCTATGCAGGTGTAGCCTTACCCTCAAGTGGCCTCCCACTGAGCATGATAGGGCTCCTGTCAGGCAGAGGGATCTGCCCACGCAAGGCTGATTGCAAGACGGGAGCCTAAGCTGTTCAGATCTAAAAATCATCACAGCACCCATTTCTCAAAAGTGCAAATGCACTGGTCCGTCTCCATGTGTTACTTAAAGATGCTAATACTTATTCCACTAATACTTCACGTTTGTTTGTTACTGTGAAGTCAAGGCAAATAACATCAATTTGACCTCTTGCTACCAAGCTTGGGTTCAAAGCCCATACCCATGAAAAAATCAATAAATCGTAGAATTAAAAGGTGACATGCCGGATAATTGATTCTTCCAGGAAGACTTTCCCCAAGGTTTAAACTATTACCAACAGCACGAAGTTATAATGAAGACTAAGTATTTTTATGAAGTGGAATCATTAACAATGGATTAGACAGTGGAATCCAATTTCCTGTTCTATCAGTGATGCTGACACAGACTGAAATCTTGTTGATGTATTGGGCATTGTTGTCGTCCTCTCAGCTGAGAGAAAAATTATATTTGCCATTCTCCACTGGCTGCATCTCACAGGCTAAACTGTATTTTATACAAAGGCTCAAACCAGAATCTTATTGGAGTAAACATATACAAGAAAATAAATATAGCTATAGGCATAAATATTTTACAGCCATTTTGCAGCTTAGTGTGTTTACAACATTTAATTTAATATAGTTATTTTGGTTGTATGGGGTTTTTCCCTCTTTAACTATATATATATGCAAAAGCTTAAGCTAGGCAGCAGGCATGCGTGTGTGCACACACACTCAGAGGGAGAGATCCTCAGCTGGTATAAATTCTCCTAGCTCCATGGACTTCAAGCACCAACTGAGGATCTGCCCCTGTCTGTGTGGGGACACAGAGTATATGTATATATATTATAAAGTCTGTGGAAGAATATCCTGGAGATACAGCTCTATTTTTAGAGTGTCATAACCTGGGAAGCTCTTACACTATTCACTTCAAATCATGTAAAATAAATTTGATCTTGACTCAGGTCTGACCTACCAATGTTGTAGCTGATATAACATCTTGGTGGATTTTAAAGGTGGGATCAAAGTGAGGCTTGAAATGAAAACTCGGTTGCAACCTTAACTATGGAAGTGCCTGTTATCACTGCAAAATGAGACTTAAAATTATTAAATACCTTTCGGTGAGGCAAATATTTATTATATGTAGGATTATGGCTGGAAAGAGGCGCTAATCAATATGGCCTAGTGGCTAGAGCACTGCACTGGGACTCGAGTCTGGGGTTCTATTCCTGGGTCTCACTGGCTTACTGGGTGACCTTGCTTCACCCATCTGTGTGCCTCAGTTTCCCCAGATGTAAAATTGGGGTATTGATACTGACCTCCTATGTGAAGTGATCTGAGATCTACTGATGGAAAGTGCCATACGGTGTTATACAGCACTGATGTTGAGCAGTGAATGTATAAATATTAGCACCTTGAGTGTGTCTGGCTTCAGTCAGTCCTGTTCCCTTAGCTGTTTTGTTCACAGTAAGCAGTAAGGCGATACTCTCTCTTTTTTTAACATGCCTTGTGTATTAAACACTACTCTGTGAAATCCCCTGTACGATGTGCAGCTGTTTACCGTCAATCAGGCTGCGGATGGAGGAACAGTGCCACGGCTTTGTGAACCACATGGCATAGGAAATTGCTCGGTATTGGAGCCCTCATAGATAAGAAATTCAACTGTTTCTCTTGAAGTGAAATAGTAGGTAGGCAGATACGCTCTCTCAGATTCAGGGAAATAGGTTCCATTTGTCTCCGTCCCTGTTGCCTTGGCATGTTTGGCTCAGTGAGTGGTACGACTTCCTGGGTTTGATAGGATGGGTTTGACTCTTGGGCTCCACACCGATCTGAGTGCAGTTAGCGATTGACTGAGAGTCCATGTTCGTAGCCCAGGGCATCCTGGATTCACGCTCAGGGTTTGCGGCAGTTAGAGATAAAGCCTGTGGCTAAACTGCTGTTTACAGAGTCTGTAGTGTCTTTGTTAGGGTGATAATGAACAGACACAGAGAGAGTGGATGGTCACCAGTGAATTCAATGCCGGTGACAGGTGCTGGACTGCCTGTGCTGGAGAATGAAGTCCTTAATTAGTCCCCAGCCAAAAACTGAGACAGTTAACGTTGTAAATATACTTTACTGTGACTGGCACTTTCAAAGGAGCTTAAAGGAGTTGGCTCCTAGCTCTCATTGAAAGTCAATGGGATAAGCCCCTTTGAAAACCCTCCCCCCCATACGTTATACTGGAAGGTGCTAATGGCTGACATCAGGGGAGTCTTGGAGTCAAATACCATCACATTCCCCAGTAAACCCAATGCGTCTGGCCAAGCACTCTGTCAGACTCAACAGAAGGAGCAATCAAGCCCCTTTATTTAGTAAAACAGCTGGGGGTGATGATGCTACTGCCCAAGGCACTAGGCAGGATGGCAGGTCAGAGCTAACCCATGTGGACTGCAGGGGCTTCCCTGGCTGCAAACACAGTGCTGGCATGTCAGTTGCAGGCTGTGTGTGTTGGAGCAGAAAACCCAGAAGAAAGAGCTGTGAGCGTGACCCTGACAGGAAGCGGAGAGAGAGCTTCTTGGGCACAGAGCCTGCTTGAATGGCAGACTTCGGGATTTCCGAGCAAGGAAACTGCTTGCTTCTGTTTGTTTCTACTGTGTTTAGGTGAACAAGACTCAGCTTGCCTTTCTTTTATTAGTAAACAATATTACATTAAGGCTAGACCTGACTCATTTCATAGGTCCCTTATTCTATTTGAAATAACCCTGCAAGGCCCTGAATATTGGCTAGCTGCCTGGGGCAAAAGAGGAAATATGGTTTTAGGGGTGAGGAGGAGGGAACAAGAATTCTGCTGAGGGAAGGGAAGTGGTTGGGTGAGGAAGATAATTGTTGTTTATATTGTGGTAGTATCTAGAGGGAGGGACCTGTTGTGCATGGTGCTGTACAAACACAAAACAAAGACAGTCCCTGCCCTCCTGAAGCATTCACAATCTAAGTATAAGGCAAGAGACAACTGATGAACAAGAGGAATAATCTGTTGGGTGTTTTTTCGTCTGAAAAATCCTTGTGACAAAGTTCTCTGTTTACATATTCATGGACTGGTAGGATGGGATGAACAAACCCCACACTAGGCAAGAAGGGGTTAATGTGAGCCTGTGGGCTCAGTCAGCCCCACCCCGCTACACCTGCAGTAGGTGCCACGCTTGGAGGGAAGAGCTAAAAGGGCTGAACTCGGTTCAATTAGGGGCTGACCGGGAAAGCCAGAAGGTTGATGACTTGCTCAGGGAGAGAGGCCTCGCTGGAGTCAGGGAGCGGGCAGATATAGCTTCCCGGAAGGAAGGTAAGCCTCCAACAGGTAGCCCAAGGTACTTGGGAAGGAAATCTGGGGAAAATAAACTTGCCCAGGGTTCTGCGTGTGCTGCTGGAGAGGCAGAAAGACTCCCATACGGTTAGGGATTGCTGCCCTGTGAGGGGGGTGGAGAAAATCTCCTGCAGCAGAGTCAGCTGGGTGGTAGTTCAAAGAAGCTCTGCAAGTGAGTCTGGAAAAGAGGAAGATATGTTTTTGTGTGTGTGTACACGCACAAAACATAAAATGTTGATACTGGAAGCCTCGGAAGAAGCTGTGGGAAAGACAAGGCAACTTAGGAAGTGGTCCAGGGAGGCAGCAAAAAGTCTGCACAGATAGGCTGTTGCTGCTCATTAAAGGGTCCCTGGACCAGAACCCAGTGGAGAGGGAGGGCCTGGATTCCCCTACTGGCCCTGTGAGGAAGGCAGTGTGGAAACCCGCTGATATCAGGAGTGACAATTCGTGAGTCTGGAGTCAAGCTGAAGACACAATGTGAGGACAGCAGACTAGACCACCATAAGGCCTAAACAGCCTTTTGGTGGAAGCAACTGAGGGGAAGGCTCTGCAATGCCCCCACCTGGCCACGAAGGGGCGCTCCACTGGTGAGTCACACTCTTACAGCTAGAAAGTGACTCCTCTTAAAAATATATATGTAGCCAGAGATACCATTTGAGATGGGTAAATGAGGGCCATGGCAATAGGAAATAGAGATAAGATCCTCTGGCATGGAAAAGAGAGTTCTCAAATTTTCATAGCAAATACCTCTACCCACCCTGTATCCCTACAAATAACCACAGGCAATAAGGACACACTGGAGAATATGGATGGGCAGGGAATGGTTTTTTCCATCCCCAAAAGAATTTTTGAGGTTTTGCAAAATTTTCCCATCACAAATTGGGACAAAAAAAGTCAAAATACTGAAAATGTTCGTGAACCAAAAATTCTCCTGAACATTTGTTTGGGTCAATTGAAAAGTTACATTTTGATACTTTTTAATTTTTATTTTTTTTACCTTTTAGTGTACATTTACTAAAATTTTGAAACAAAAAGTCATTTTGACTCAAAAAATTGAAACTTTCCAATTTGGCAGTGTTTAGGCAGTCTTGAAAATTTTATAAAAATATTGTTCAAGTTGTGTATTTCATCTACCCCAACACTGTCTCATGAACAGTTTTGGTTTTGATGAATTGGCAAATTTGACTGTTCCAAAAAACCAAACTTTTCTCAAAATGAAAAATCTTTAATTTCAAACTGAGAGCTGCTTTTATTGGAGATGGATGTTAACTGGGGGGGATGGTGGTGGATGACAGTTTGCTTCTATTGGCAAGCTAGAAGTACAGACGTATCATTCTATTTCCATTAATTCCCCAAACAGGTTTGGGACTGGCAGCAGCCTCAACAGTATTACCATACCACTCTGGTGGTAGAGTGCCTGACTGAAAGCTCCCCTTTGTGGGCAGGACAAGCTGATTCATACTGTGTCTGTTCAACCCTGGGCATCTCTACTGAGTTTCAACACAGCTGCGAACTGTGCACTGGACATGTATTTATTTAATTTATTTATAACCTCTCGTCACTGAATGATCTGATTGTTCCACTGGGAACTGAAGTGAGACCAACGGTTTGCCTGACATAGGCAAAAGACTGCCATTTTTTTGATACATAGAAAATCCCTTAGATTGATAGTGATCAATTTCTCCTGATGCAACAGATTTGTCTGTTTCCAGTGCAGAATGACTTAACACAGCAATTAGCGCAATATGCTTAATTAGTAGTTACATAGCATTGTCTAGTGCTTTAATCATTGAACACTACTGATTTTCCAATGAGGAATGGTTTGGGTCCCTAAGTGCACGGTATTTGGGCTCACTTATAACGTACAAGTGGGTGCATTTGAAAATGAAATCTATCACCCACTCTGTGGCTTCAGATGACAATTGTCTGCACAGCATCTCAGTCAACAGATGACATCTCTCCCCCATAAACACTGAACAAGAAAACCCGGCAAAGGAAAATCTACTTTCATTGGAAAGGGGTGTTTAGGCGCGTTTGTTTCTTTGTTTGTTTTTTGTTGTGAAGACTGTATGAAGGCACAGTCAGGGGGGCAGGAGAAGACAGCCACGACAATCCATGTGGGAGACGCTGATGGTTGGAGCTATACCAATAAGAGTAAAAAAGGCTGTGTTAAAAATGTGAAAGTGCCTGATGCTGCTTTGCTAAGGCTAGAGCTTCTGCACTATCAGTGGTCACCGTACCAATGACGTTAGCCTGTTGATATTTTGAAGGCAGGGTAGTTGGGGTGTAGTCTACTCCTAATGGCTACAGACTAGATGTGAGTTTAATTGTGAACTACACCAATTGAGAAGTAACTCCAGGAAGTATTTTACATCAGAGACACACCTCTGAGTCTCAATTCCTCCCCTTTTTCCTCCTTGCTCCTGGAAAAGGGCAAGGGGGTAGTAATTTTCTGCTGTAAATTAAAACCTTCTCTTTCTTTACTAACACACTCTGGCTCCGATACCATCAGTGAGGTGGGGTGTGTGTATGTATAACCAAGGCCGCACCCATTCTCCACCTTCTTCTAGAGAGGGAGTAAGCAGGTGACTGTCCCTTGTGTGACTGAACTCAAGGTCCAGATAGCCTGTGAAAGGGGTGATGCTCTCTCCTTTGTACAGTTGTCGTTCAAGCCACAATTTGGCCCTTAACACTAGAAGCAGATAAGGGATTCTGAGGATGGGAAGGTCAGTGTAGACCAATGTCAATAGTTTCCTTCTGGGACAATAAATATGTTCACTGAAGCACACATTCTAAAATTCTTCATTATGGTCATTGATATCTAAATGGCCCCAAGTATTCTGATAAAGAGGCTGGATTAGAGGCCCAGAAAAAGCCGTGTGCTTAACCCAATCAGTAAACAGATATTTGCATATGCTGTGTGATTGGCTGTTCAGATCTTTGTTATCCATATAATATTTTGAGATATTGTGTATGCTATTCAGGGCTAGGGACCTCGTTGTCTTGTCTGTAAATTGAACATGGGAATTGCCAGACTGGATCAAACTCGTGGTCCACCTAGTCCAACACAAGCCACCACCAGATGCTGCAGAGGGGAAGATATAAGACTTTATCCCACACCTACCTGGAAAAGGTAGGTGTGGGATAATCTTCCCTTGATGTAGGTCTCATCCTGATCTCTAATAGTTAGAGATTGGCCTAAATCTTGAAACATGAGGTTTCTAATCTCCCTTCCAATATTATTTTTGTTAATTGTGATAACTCTGGATATTCTTGCTATTCATATAATTGTCCAATTACTTCTTGAATTTTGCTAAATTGTTGGCCTCTATGACTTCCTGTGGCAATGAGTTCCACAGTCTAATTATACCTCATGTGAAAAAGTATTTTTTGTTCAGTTTTGAAGATTCTGCCTTTTTAATTTAATTGAATAGTCCCTTGTTCTTGTGCCACGAGACAGGGAGAACAGAGGGTCCCAATCTCCCTTCTCTAGACCATTCAGTATTTAAAACAGATGCTCACTTGAGTAGTGCCACTGAAATCAGCTGTTCATCAGTATGAGAAAAGGGCTGCTAATCTGGCCATAGCTATGTATAAAATGATAGAAAGTACAGTATCTAAAAAACAACTTAGAATAAATCCACACAAACATTCACTAGCTGCCAGACAGTCCTGCTAGGAGCAATTGGCAGTTCGGTGTAATATGTTGTCATCACGAGGTTAGCAAGGATAGCTCACCAGGTGTTTTATCATCTAGAAACAGTGTTCTTATTCCTGTATGTCAATAGCTAATACTTTTTTTGTATGGGTTTGTACCCAGAATGATTTGATCTGGGAAAATCGCTAGGAGACTGTTTGATGCAAAACAAATAACATAAATTCAGGGTACAGCTGTTCACCAATGAGGGAAGTTATAGTTTATGTATAATTGGATACTGATTGTACACAGTACAAATATCAGGAGATCTTATTTATTTTTCACTTGTATAGGGCACCTGCCACAAACCATCTGAATGCTATGTAATAAAGCTAAAATAGAAAGAGCCAAATCCTCTGGCCCTTTTGCACTGTGGGAATAACCCTGTTAAGAGAGCAAATGGAGAATCTCTTCACCACCCCATCTAGTATCAAGCTGGGAAAGGATGTGGCCAGAGGGTGGTTTGCTCTGTTGATGAAATGGTCCCTAATATACAAGACAGTGAAAATTAGAGAAGCCCTGAGATTGAGGCAAATTGCATGTGGACCCAGCTGCCCCAGTGACTGTGGGGAGTGCAAAGATGACAAATCCTTTGCATTCTTGTGCTGTGCTATGCCAAACAGAGGTCTGGTGCATCAGTCAAAAGAACCAGTTAGGACTGACGATGCACAGGGTTACCTCTGATATCACTCAACACAGGAGCCTCCCCGTGAGCAAGAGGAATCCATTTTCCACTGGTTGCAAAGGAGAGCAGAGAAATCTGTAGCAGATCCAAAAACTGCAACCGGTTGAAAAACATTTTGGCAAAGATTTTTGGTCAAAAATGAAAACATTTATGAAAAAAATTCATATTTGATGAAAATATTTTGTTTTCTGTCAAATTAAAAACCTGTAAATAGTTTAAAAATTTTCAGTGTTTTGGATTTTCAGTTTTTGCAATTTTCCATGGGATAGAAAAACAATTTGCCAAGCAACTCAACCAAAACTCCAGGAAGATGGTTCAAAGAATGGTTAAAAAAGACAGGGAAACTAAGGGAAGTACCCTGTAGGACTCAGACCTGACTCAGATTTTGGTACCTCTTACTAGGATACTTATTTGTCCAATTCTTTATATAAAGCTATAGATTTTGATTAGGACTAGCAATACATATTGCATCATCAGAATGTAACCTAGCTCTTTCTCATCCCCCCATCTCGTACTGAACTGGGCATAATCCTGCATCAGTTCAGTCAACAGCTTTGTCAGAGGCTTCAGTGGGACCAAGACAAAGCCCACTGTGTAAATTGGCAGTTTTTCTGTACGCTGAGCAAGCAGGAAAGATTGGATGCCAGGAGGTGAATCCTGGCCCCATTGATGTCAATGGGAACTTTGCCATTGACTTCAGTGGGGCCAAGATTTCACGCCAGGATTGGGTTACTGGTTTCCTTGTTGGGGGAGAGAAAATGAATGGACACAGCCAACAGATGCTTTATCCTAGTCTCCTCATTGACGAGATGCACAGAATATGGGTTTTACACAGGATCATAGAAATGTACGACAATGCCACGTGCAGGCAGAGATAGGGACAATATCCACCAATGGGAGTAATCTTAGGGTGCATCACGTCCCCACTATTGTTTGCATTGGTCATTGACCTCAGAAACCCCAGAAGGGGACTGAGGAATCTTATGGACAAATGATAAATCACAATTGGGTGACTTTGTTTTTGCTGATGATATTGTCCTGCTTAGTTCAACATATTGCTTAATGAAAGACAAGACACAGCAACACAAGTTGGTGTCCCTAGCCTCTAATTGTGAGAAGCTGGGAATGGGTGACAGGGGATGGATCACTTCGTGATTACCTGTTCTGTTCATTCCCTCTGGGATACCTGGCATTGGCCACTGTCGGAAAACAGGATACTGGGCTAGATGGACCTTTTGTCTGACCCAGTATGGCCGTTCTTATGTTCATCACAAGGGGAAGACAAAATATATGGCTATCAGTGTCCCAAAAGTGGCAAAGAAACACAGAAGTCAGTCATTTTACATATCTAGGGTGTGAGATGTGCATCAATGCTGACACCACGTTAGATATCAAGCAATGAATATCAAAAGCAGCAAACAATTTTCATAAACTTGAAAAGATTTGGAAAAGTAGCATGATTGGCACTGGCACAAAAATACAAATTTTTAACACTGGCACCACATCTGTCCTCCTTTCTGGAGCAGAGTCATGGAAATCTACAAGAGAAATTGATAAGAAGATCAACTCATTTCAAAGTAAGTGTGTGTGGGAGAGCTTCAGAGACTATTGGAAAGAGTTTCCTGCAACACCAGAAATTCTAAGTGGAGCAAACCAATCTAAAACATTAAATATGGTAAGAAGGTGACAATGGATGTATTAGGATATGCTTTAAGGATGCCACCAACACGACTTCTCCAGCAAGTGATAATATGGACACCACCTGGAAAGAGGAAAAAGAGGGTGATCTCAAACATTATACAGAACAATAGCAAAAGAAAATCATAGGACTGGAAGGGACCTTGAGAGGTCATCTAGTCCAGTCCCCTACACTAATGGCAGGACTAAGTATTATCTAGACCATTCCTGACAGGTATTTGTCTAACCTGCTCTTAAAAATCTCCAGTGATGGAGATTCCACAACCTCCCTCGGCAATTTATTCCAATGCTTAACCATTCTGACAGTTAGGAAATTTTTCTTAGTGTCCAACCTAAGCCTCCCTTGCTGCAATTTAAGCCCATTGCTTCTTGTTCCATCCTCAGAGATTAAGAAAAACATTTTTTCTCCCTGCTCCTTGTAACAACCTTTTACGAACTTGAAAACTGTTATGTCCCCTTTCAGTATTCTCTTCTCCAGACTAAACAAACCCAATTTTTTCAGTCTTCCCTCATAGGTCAAACCATCTACATGGCACTCAGAAGCTTGAACAGACCAGCACAATCCCAGAATAAATGGCAGAAATTGATGGGTGCCCTGTGCACGTGCCTGAGAGTCTGGGAGAATAAAGAAGATAACAGAAAGCAGAGGCGCCACACACCTTACCCCTTCCAGAGCACCAGAAAGCAGTTGTGCATCTTCAGCCAGCCAGACTGATTCTGCCTGTAACTGTTCCATTACACTGTGGGCTAAATTCATGGCTTAACCCCATGAAGTCCTTTGAAGTAAGGCTGTCAGTCTGTCACTTAGTCAAGTGTCTCAGTTGTCAATCAAAGCCGCCCGCTAATCGTCCACTCATGCATTCAGAGCCAGGCAGACATTGGCAAGTTATTGCAGCTCAAAAGGAAAACCATTCTAGCTAATTTTTTCTGAGAGACCTCTGCTACTGCGTTACAGTATGCTCTAAACCCCCCAGCAAGTGAGACTACCTTAATTCTTCATGTAAGCACCCACCAATCCTTCTGGGCTGACATAGTCTGCAGTACTTTACAACTAAAATTCTTTGTTCACCTCAAATATAACTTTGAATAATCTACTATCTTTGCCTCTGTAGGAATGGTCTGTTGATTGTGAGTTACAGGAAAAAATATGGGCCGGATCCTGAGCTGGTGTAAATCCATCTAACCCAGTTGGAGTCAGTGGAGCAAACCTGATTTATACCATTTTAGGTGCTGGCCCTGTCTTATTCTGTGGCCTGCTTCCTGCCATGGAGCGTGAGCCTGTGGAAATGGGATTGCAGAGTGGAACAGTTTAGTTGAACCCACAGTTCTGCAGAATTCAGAGAAAAGTAACTAAGGAGGGATTTCAAAAACATTCACCAAAAACAGGACTTGCAAGCCAGAGCTGTAATTTGAGGAGCGGAAATGGCCTGTCAGGGTGAAGGTGGGAGAGAACGTGGAGATGAGAGTGCATGGTAGACAAAGGCACAGGATGGGAGAGGGCTAACCATGTTGATAACCGTGAACTTAAAGCTAACTCAAACTCTTTAACCCGCTTTTCTGAATGACTACACCTCAGCTTGAATAGCTGGGATATATGTGTCATGTTGTTTTGAGGGTGGTCTGAATCACTGCAGCACCTTATCAGCAGAGTGAGCTCTAAGCCAGGCTGAAATTGCAGCCTGAGGAAGGAAGACATGAGAGAGAGAGAGAACTAAGGGAAGGGAACTACATTCAGGATTTACTCAGATTCGCCCCCTGTTGTTGTGGCATGCATGTAACTCTGTTGCTGCGAGCCATGGTGGGAATGCAAGGGTAGATCAGGTTGTCTACAGGTGCTCACAGCCATTAAAACCCCAGGAAATTCAGGGTTGAGGTTAAACGTCAAAGAAAATCATGTATTGGAAAGAGTAGAACTGCATAAATACAGTACCCAAACACCCTTAACTCTGCCCCGTTCCAATGTTCTGAGAAAGAACAGACACTCCAAGAGCCTAATCCATCCATAGCAGGCAGAGTTTAAGAGGAATTACTGGGACTCCCATCTTCTTGCCTTTGTCTCTATTTATACCTCGCTGCTGATAGTTGTTGCCTCTCTGCTGTTCATGTATACACGTTATAATTCCCAAAGCACCTAATGTTGCACAAGTGGTAAAGAGAAAGTAATTTTGTAATGATGTGTTTGTACAGTGTACTGCACAATGATGTTCTGGTCCGTGACTCTGGCTTCTAGGCACTACTGCAGTACAACTGCATAATAATGATGCTCATGAAATGCCTTGAGTCTCTATTTTTTAATACAGTAGCGCGATTTTGTTACTTGTTATAATTTTCTTGGAGAGTGCCATAAATGTGCAGAGTGCTTCACGGCAGAAATAAAGATGGGTTCCCTGTGTTGAAGAGCTTACAGTCTGAGACCCCAATTCAGGAGAGCATCTCTAGGCAGGGGAGCACTATAAGCATTTAAAACAGTAACAGTAAAACTGTGCTTCTGGGGTTTCCCGAAATCAGGCTTTTATTTAGCCAAAAATAAAGAGGAAGAGATGCCAATAGATGTAGGGGAAAGGGGGAGGGAGAGGACAATATGGTAATGGGGTTACTTGGGAAGTTAGTGCATTTGTCTGTTTAGATTTTTCTCTTCTCATGCCCCAAATGACAGAGAACAGATTCTTCTTCCATTTTTATTTGCATTATAGTAGCTCTTAGGAACCCTGTCAGGCCCCTGCTGTGCGAGCTGCTGTTCAATTGAGTGAAACAAAGATGATCCCTGCATCAGATTGTGACAAGTTAGAAGAGGCCGATAAACCAATGGGTGTGAGGAGTGGGGAAAAGTTAACTGTAAAGATGGGCCCGTTTGCATACGTTTCCCCACCGACCTACCCAGTGCTTTCAAGGCCATTGCTCCTTTGATTTTTCTCTTTAACAAGGGAATTAAATACAAAACCTAGCTCTAGTTTAGGCCAGCCGGCCAAATAACGCACTCTGTTGCCATTGCTTGGTATGCAACATTGTCACCATAAATACCACCAATTACCTTTGCTGTTTTCCAGCGGGGTAGGTCCTCTCACAAGAGCTCTGTTTTTCTTATGCAAAAAAAATAAAGCTTTCGTCCGACATAAAGGTTCCTCTAGTGTATCAGCCACTCTACAATCCGTTTCTGTGGGATTTATTTTTCACAATACCTTTGTGATTGCCCAAGAACTCTTGCTATTTTCCTTTCATCACAGGTTATGTGATCTTTGATTAAAATATTATGCCTACTGTGATGATAGCATGGTGCTGTTTTAGCAATAAAATAAGGCAATAAATAAATATGAGACCATGCTCAAGCCTTCTGTGAATTGGCTTAGAGACTAGAGCTATCTTTCAGAGCTTTTTATAAAGAAAGGAAAATATCCCATTTTGAGGATAAATGCTTCTCCAACTAGAGCAGTCTGGTGCCAGGGAAAATGTAGCCCTTGTCTTACTTCTGGAAACTGATCTATGCATTATTGAACTGAATCACTTCTGGGCAGCAGGAGGTGGTGTCCGGTTATGAATGCTTATGTTTTAGTATTCTGGAGACTAGTATGGATTTAGGTTCCTAATGTTAGATACTTGGGTTGGAAAATGTTGAGTCTGGATCTTTTATTTTTTTAAATGTTTTTTGAGCAAGGGTAAAGAGAGAGAGAAGCAGAGGTGGGTGGCAGGTAGTGAAGGCACAACAGAAAAAGAAGGGAATGGGACTGAGGAGAGGTATCTATATGGAGATTTCGGGTATGTCTATTCTGCAGATGGAAGCAGGCTTCCCAGACCTGGTAGACAGACATGCATGAGCTGCACTGGAACTAGCGTGCTAAAAATAGCACTCTGGATATTGCAGCACAAGCAGCGGCATGGGCTAGTCCTCGGGTGGCTAGCATGTGCCGCCATGTCCACACTGCTATTTTTAGTGTGTCCGCTCAAGCAGAGCTAGCGCGAGTCTGTCTAACCGGGCTGGGAGGAACGGTCCCAGCTGCAGTACAGAACAACCGGAGTATGTGGAAAGGTGCTGTGTGACTCTACAGCACAGTAGCTTGCCATGAACTAGCGGGCCGCGTGGACCCTGCTACCACACACTGGTTTCATAGTGCACTTTGACGTACTGCTCCTTCAAACAGCAGGCCACCAAAGCGCACTACAGAACTTTGGTGCATGGTAGCAGGGTCCACATCGCCCGTTAGTGTGTGGCAAGTTACTGTGCTGTAGCGTCACACTCCAGCTGGCTGCCATGCACTAGGTCTCTGTGTAGACAAGCCCCGAGAAAGGAAGGTAGCAACTGGGGTGGGGAAAGAAGGGTAGTGACTGGACAAACAGTCGGGGGTTGACTCATGTGTGTGACTGGCAGACAGAGCTGGGATTTTTCTTTTCCTGCCAGGCTGGAGATTTACAAAGACGGAAGGAAGTTGGAGAAGAGGAATGGTAGGTAGACCAAGAAAATTAAAAAGGGACTGACAGAGCAAGGCACACACAAGTGCACCAGGACCCCTGGAGCCATGGGAGCAGTATAGCTGGCAAGTACAATAATCCCTTCGTTTGGTAATTAGTGAGTAGAAGTAGCTGCTGATGAATGGCAATCAGCAATGTATCAGATTCAGTGTGAGTGAAATCCCATGTAGAGACAGGGCAGGGTGGGGATTTTAACACGCCCTAAGATATGTCCTCGGAGCATTTTGGAGCCCAGAGCAACAATCCTCCGAGCCCAGGTCGACAGACTTGGCTTTAAAATAGCCATGGAGGCATTGCAGCCTGGGCTGGAGCTCGGGTTCTGCAGCCTAGGGGGCTAGGGCAGGACCACCAGAAATGTCTATGTCTATTATATGGCTTGGAGGCTCCAAGGGTAGTGACCTAGGTCTCCACGCTTCAAAGAGTTCAACTGCCCGTGTGACGTGGCAGTATTGGCATGAACGTAGTGCTAGTTCTGCCTCGGAGAGGAAGCCTGGCTTTGTGGTTAAGGCACTAGATTAGGACTGAAGACGCCTGGGCACGATTCCTGACTCTGCTACAGACTCCCCATGTGACTGTCGCAAATCACTTAATCTACCCAGAGCCTCTGTTCCCAACCTGTAACACAGGGATAATAAGTCTGTCTTTTGTCTTGTCTATCTGGAGTATAAGCAGCTCTTTAGGGCAGGAACTGTCTCTTTACTCTCTGTATGCACGGCGTTAGTAAAATGGGGCTCCCGATCTCAGTCCCCTGGGACTTTATCACAAATACTAATAACACTTCTAGGTCTAACTCGTAGCCTTCATTCCATGAGTGAGAAGGAAATCTCTACCCTGTGACTAATATATGAAAGATCAGCCGGTGCACAAAACCCATGAATTTCATCATGATGCCCCATTTCCCCATTGTTTTAGGTCATGACGATTTCACAGTAGAAACTCAGTCTTTGTCTTCGCCTAAATCTATTCGGTTGGCAATCTATCTTAGGTACTTCTCTGGCCCCATTACTGAGCACCTCCCACTATTTTATGTATTTATTCTCACAACACCCCTGTGAGGTAGGAAAGTGCTATTATCCCCATTTTACAGATGGAACTAAAACACAGAGAGGCTAAGTGACTTGTGGCAGAGCAGCGATTTGAACTCAGGTGTCCCAAGTCCTTGGCTACTGCTCTAACCACTGGCCCATCCTGAAAGAAAAATAAAGGATATGAAAATGTTCAAGGATTCAGGATCAATACCCCACTTTGATATAAAGAACTGAACTAGAGGTTATATTTATGAGCGTATGAATTTGCTTCGCTAAAGCTTTTAGAAGGAAGGGCTGAAGACGACCTGATGGATATCCAGAGAAGTTTATCCAATTCCAAATGCTCTTGAAGAGTGATAAATCATGCACAAAATATTGGAAGTTTGAGGCTAGAGGGCACCTCTTAATATTGAGACTGTATTTTGCATGTCTACATCAAACACTAATATGGAAAAAATTGCATCAAAAACAGTTTTCAAAGTACAGTGCATCAGGCCCACATATATGCTCTAGCATTTTTGAAACGGCTTTCGCCAAGTCATTAGACTTTAATGATGTGATTGATAACTTTGCTTCTACCAAAAGCTGCAAAGGTCTTTTCTGACTTGGTAAGCATCTTGCATGTCAATAGTGTTTGTGTCTGGTATTTTAGCTCACTTTGGAAGTAATCTCTATTGCAACATGTTCTATTTGTGCAGATGTGAGCCGGGGCCAATATTGCTAAATAAAGGTGTGGTTAGCAAAAATAGAATGCACTCAAACTCCATTATATTTACTCATTATGGTTTGTGTATAGCTACAGCCCATCTTAATGTAAAAAAGGGTTTGGACAATAACTAGCCAGAGAGCAGTACTAGGGGGAGGGAGGAGGGCAGCCTGCTTTAGCACTGGACATCTGTTAGTCTAAACTAGTTATATAGCTCTAGCGTAATCAACCATCTCAGTTTTCCTAGAGCAGCCCAGAATTTGTCATTCTGCATCTTGCAATTAGGAATTATTCCAGGGCATTTCAGGCCTGTGTTACAGTTCCGTAGACTTTTTAAGTCCAGAAGGGACCATTAGATCATCTGGTCTAATCTCCCATTTATCACAGGCCATTACATTTCCGCCAGTTCTCCCTGTATTGAGTCAAATAACTGGAGTTAAACCAAAGCACTGTAGTCCGCAGGAGACTAGATTTATGTGAAACAGGAAGTTGACTGAGGTGCCACCAATGCCTGAGGCCCCAGCAATAGCAGGGAATTGATGAGGTGAGATGTGCCCAGATGATTCCAGCAAGTGACCCATGCTGCAGACAAAGGGAAAAAACAAAACCAAGGTCACTGCCAGACTGACCTCAGGGAAATCCCTTCCCAACCCCATCTATGGTGATCAGTCAGACCACGAGCATCTGGGCAAGACCCACCAGCCAGGCAGCTGGAAAGGATTCTCTGGACCACCTCAGGGCACTGGGCAACCCTTGCCCCAGCTCTGGTCAATCCCTGGTGCTTCAGAAGAAGCATCCACCCCACTCCTGAAGACATCTGGCCAATTGAGGGGGAAAATTCCTTCCTGACCCCTGCAGCTGACTGGCTGAAGCCCTGAAGCATGAGATTAGATTAGAATAATTGTTTGAATGCAGAGCTGCAAGTGCTCTGAGCATGCTGAAGGAGATACAGACAATCCCCTTCTCCCCATGGAGGAAGGGGATGAACAGCAGGACCCATAGTTTCATTCTTCAGATTTGCTTGTGCCTGCAATACCAGCTGGTCCTTTGTGCCTAGTTGGTTAAACCCAACACCAAACACCAGTCCCGATGGCAGTAGGACGGGGACTGGGCTGCAGGCCATGTCAGCATGGGGGATTATTCTTGGCCCCTCTTTCTATTCACAAAATGGGACTCTCTCTTCCTTGCAGCCCTTACACACTGTCCCACCACTGGCAGCCCGCCGGGCACAACCTACCCCAGAGCATCACTGCAGTCTCCCAGGCTGCCCCACGTGCTTGGGAGAGTTCCCTGTACACGTATGCCAAGCCAACCCATTAGTACAGTAATAACTAGCTGAAAGCCCGTTCTGTTACCTGGGCGTAATTTGTAAAGGCACCAGCCTCCATATGCCAGTACATGTGGGAACAGATGGCAAATCCCAGTGATGAGGGAGCGTGGTGATATTCGAAATAAAGACAGCCTTATGGTGCTACCCTGGCTTGTAGCTGTTTCCATCACTTCCCACTGACCCAACAGCGTTTCTAGGCTTCATAATGACACCCAGACAGCGTGACAATCCTGGAACCTCCTTATACAGCTACCTAGCTCTTTGGTACCGCTCTTCGCCAGCAGATCTCACAGTGTCCACACCATTGTCCCCACTCCACAGATGGGGAAAGTTAAGCATAGAGGGGAAGGTCACCCTGTCGGCCAAGGGCAGAGCATGGAGTAGAACCCAGGTCTCCTGAGACCCAGGCCAGTGCCCCATCCACTAGGCAATCTGCCCCTCCGCTGCTATTATTATTTATTGTGGTAGTACCATGAGCCCCATGGACCAGGACCTCATTGTGCTAGGTTCTCTTTCTAAATACAGACCAGAGAGACAGTACCTGAGAGCATGGCCTAGTGGCTATTATACTGGACTGGGCCCTGGGCGATATGGTCTCTCTCTGGCCTTCCAGCCCACCACTCTCTGTGCCTCAGATTCCCCACCTGCAAAAAGGAGACAATGACCTGGCCCTGCCCTGCAAAAAGTGGTCTCTCCAGGAGGTCGCGCTATCACGTCGGTCTCTTCTGGCCGAAGAATCTATGAAATACTGTCATTGCACCAGGCTAACACCGCATACATTCACCAGCGCTGGCCATTAGGTGTGGGGGTGAAGGGATCTCTCATTCGGGTAACCTTAAACGTGACTGAGAATATCAGCCTACTGCTGTTTAAAAAAAACCAGGGAAATCTCCAACCTGTGTCTTTTCCAAGAGAGCCTTGAAAGCCAAGGCTGACATAAACTGATTCCTAGGGCTGAAAGGCACAATATGCTGCAGCAGGATGCTGGGTGGGGGGAACCCTAATATTGCATGTCCCTGCCCCAAAACCGCAAGTTCTGTTTATAGAATGAATCAGTTACATTTGGGGGATCTGCCAAAGAATTATACTGGTATCCCCGCCCCAGAATCCTCAGGGCAGCCCTGTGCATGGTGGGATGATCATGATAGACAAGAGCTGGTTATGTTTGCCGGGGTGGGGCAGCAAAAGATTGTTTCCCAGGCCCACTCCAAAATGCTGAGGTTAGCTGTTATTTAAGAAAAACCTTCCTTGTAATTGCCTGGACTTTCAACAGCCAGCAATTCATTTCAGGTTGGCCCTTTGTCAGCAACTCTTTGCCAGAGCTGTTCTGGTTGCTCTTCTGTGTCTGGCCAGTTCATCAGGAATAAAAATCTAAAGTTCTAGCGATTAGGTTGTTTGTCCATTGGGGTCCATCCTAAGCAGATAGATTATATTAGGACTCAGTCTTCAGCAGGTGCTATAGACTGCACAAAAATTGGATGTCTCCCTTGCTGTTATTGTCCTGGGTGCAGGAAAAGTGCTGACATTGCGTTGTCTTACATGATGGCCAGATTTTGCCAGCCCATGGCTGTGGAAATAGGTTACCACCTAGCAGTCTAGTGGCAGCTGGGCATTCAAATGGCCTGTCCATAGCTCTTTCCACAGTGGGAAAAGGTAAATGCTAAAGCTGTCTGTCTCCACTACTTTCCATCTTAGATCCCAGAAGTTGGGTGACTGAAGCTGCAAAAGGATGTGACTAGCAAAGAGGCTCTCTAGTTTTAGGTCACTCTTTGTAATCCTGACTCCTCTGTTCTCTCTCCCCCAAAGGTTAGAGATACGTTTTCAGGACTCTCTGGTTTTAAAATCAAGCCATAGTAAATCTGAAACATGCCTGTGTTCTGATTCTTGCCACCAAAGTTTACTATCCCAATGGAGCTTTTAATGGCAGGCAAAGAATGCAGCATTTGGGAGTACGGATTACTACTGACCTGTAGCACATGTCTCTGGATAACTTCCACTCATCGAGATACCGTGCAAACAGATCCCGGTAGGTGGGAATAGCTGCAGCTTTCACTGTGGAGGAGAATTAATACCATTTAAAAGGAATTATGTGCTCAAGATAAACTACCTACTCTGTGTGTGTCACCTGAGAAGAGTCGAGAGCTTGTATTTAAGAGGATTGACAAGGTGTTCAGGCTTCTGTGAAACAGGAGAAGATTTAGACTTGTGCTGAAGTAACTACAAGTTCTCCTCTTCCTTGAATCTCTGGATCTCTCTAATCCATGTCTATACCCCGTTACATTTAATTTGAAATAAGCCCTGAAGTGGCTTAATTGGCCTAGTCATAAGGCTGGGTCCATAGCTGAGACTAATTATTTGTCAGATCCCTGAACACAACTCACCATCACACCCTAAAATGAAACCAGGCCTACAACCCCAAATAGGGCTATTACTAGTTGAGTAACAACCTTTACATTCATTACTGGACTGACCAAAGACACATGGGTATTCCCACTTGGAGTTATAGCCTTGTTAAGGAAAACCATGTGTGCAGCTAGTGGCTGATCTGACCAGCTGGCAGAAGTATCACAGGGGCGGGGGAATGGGGGGGGAGGGCTGGGTGGCATTGGATAAAATTAGCTTTCATTAGAGCGCACTAAAGTTTAATGGCTTCGGAGATTCAAAGGAGAGGTTGGGAGCCTGATGGAGCAGGTCAGGAGGAGAGTTCCAGGCATGGGGGGGGGCATATGAAAGGCAGCACAAAGTCGAGAATAGGAGACAAGTTACAAAAAGGATGATGGGTAGGTGGCCGCTTGGGCAGAGTGAAAAGAGCAAGGGACAGGGAGTAATAAGCGATAAGGGCAAAGGTGTAAGGAGGGATTGAGTTGCACAGAGCTCTGCAGGCAAGGAGAATTATCTTGAGTTTAATGCAGAAGGTTAAGTGAAAGGTGGCTGGGTAGTCAGAAAAGCAGGAAAGGCGCAAGACTTCTGGAGCGTTTCAGGGGGCTTGAAGGATTCAGGGAGAAGGAGGCTGCAGTAGTTGAGTGAAAAGATGAGTAGCAGGCAGAAAATGAGGTGGTCAGTGGTTTTAGCTGTGGGAATGGAGAAGGAGGATCGATTTTGGACATGATGTAGAGAAATAACCAGCAGGAGCTAGCAGCAGAGTTGTCTTCTCTAGAGGGGTCAAAATGGATGCTGCATTTGAAAGCTAGGGGTCAAAGGTGGACAGGGAAATAATATAATTTAGTGTTTTCTGGGTGCTGGGTTGAGATTGCATCTGTCCTGGTTCCTACAGGCTTCTCTGGCTAAATCTCACTCACGTCATAATGTACTGCATTTGATAATTGTGGTATTGTACAGTTCACACTAGTGTGGTAAAAGTTCAATTATCCTTCACAAATCTGGAACTAGGGACCCTTCAGAAGTCATTGTTAATCCCTGCATTAAAGAGGAGATGTGATGATCGGTTTAAAGCTACTTTGGAAAAATGTAGAATTATGAGCCATAGGGGAAACCATGCTAAACTTTAGGAAATTGGGCTCTTGGAGTAAATATGCTGACAAAATGCTATTAAATTGTTGTTTTATTTAAATCCTGTGGTTTCCATAGATGCACATTTGACAGTATTTTACAAACACTATATGCTAGCTGAAAGAAAATTTCTCCACTTCAAACATAATAATTACACAGAGCATGTTCTGTGCAATGCACTTCTTAAATGTTTGTTTAATAATAAAAACTAAACAGGTTTTCAAATGTTTTTCCAATTTTTTTAACCCTAATCTGATTTTCTTTTTCAAAATACAAATACAAGAATGAACAAGCAAAGAGAGACTCCTTAGTCCAAATCTGTTGGCACTACTATCAGGTATATCAAAGTTAACCCAGCTCACTTGGGGACAAGCAACTTAACAAGCTTCAGCTCCATCATCTCTGGTGTATTGAGTGCGTGCGCTCTCTGGCCTTTAACTCCTAGGCACTAGTGAGCGTAGTTGGTAAAGAAGCAATATGCCTGCTAAGAGATGCATATTCTTGAAAATAAACTTCTGAGATGTGGAAGGTTCAGGATAGAGCAGTAACTGGGAAGGTGCTTCAGCATCAAATGGTGACTCTGAGGAGGACAGACGTGTATATGAGGATGGTCAGGACCTTCCCCTGGTAAGCAAGAACTTGATAATTCCCACCAATAAGCAGCTAGGTTGGTTAGGAGTCAGAACCTAATGCAATGGGTTTCAGGGAGCAAAGTGAAGGCAGAAAACATATTTTCCATGGTCATCCTTAGTGTATGTCTGAACAGATGGGACCAGATTTTCAAGAGAAACAGCACTCATTTAAGCAGTTAAATAAGAACCTGCTTTTTAGCAGTGTTCTGCTCCCAACACCTCCCACTGGGACACTTATGGGCAGTTTTTCAGTCCAGAGTGCACCAAATGTGCTAGACTCTCTGGAAAATCTGGCCCTAATTGTGGGTGCTGAATGCTTTGGAAAATCTGGCCCAGGCAGCATGTGACTAATGAAAACACTCAAATATTGCCAAATTTTTAAAACACCCTAGTTCATCTTGATACCAAATATGCTTCTTCCCCCCCCCCCATACTCTAATTAAAACTAAAGGCAGGGGAGAGGAGGAGGAGGCGGCTACTAATAATGCTGATATGTCTGGCTAACGAAAAGGAAGAGAAAAACAAGTTTTAATGCATCTGTAGACAATAATCTGGAAAGGATCCAAGCTTAAACAAACCTCTTTGCTGTTAATCCCTGTTAACCTAGGGGCTGCATCATTTATTTCTAAATGTCTCATTCTCACCTTCTGTTGTTTTTTAGAAACGAATGAATGTTCATTATTACACTTTATGATGGTTTTCCTGCAGAGGCTATTGCAACCCTATGCAGAGTCCCCTGGCAGCGACGTGATTTGGGCACGGCAGGGATCGTGTCTTTTTTCCCTTGCTCAGGCAATAGTAGGTCTTTGGACAGTCTGTTAAAATAAGAGTATTTGTCATTGCTCTCTTCTCTGTGCAGCCCTTCACTGTCTGTCTTATATACACCAAAGAAGGACTGACAGCAGCGAGCTGATGCACCTAAAGACAAAGGGGAGCACAGGTGTATTGTTCCCGTTGTGGAGCCCACACTCCACGTATCAACAGCATGAATGGACCAGCCCTCTGCCCCAGAGCCCTGATTGGCTAGGCAGCTGGCAGGAAGTCTCACTCTGACTTCATTCCGATGGGAGGAGGGGGATGCCTTTTGAGAAGTGACTGCACAGGCTGCCGGAGGTGGCATGTGCTATTGCAGCGACACACAGCAAGCTGAGACTCTGAGCTCCGGGCTGGGGGACAGGTCCAAGGAGCAGCCTGAGCATGTGGCCCATGAGAAGCAGCCAGACCCAAGGAAAGAAGGCGCTCTGATCAGTGACTGATGCTGGAGGGGCCCTTGGACTGTGTGTTTGCTGATAAGGGTGATTCTTCTCCTCACTGCTACAGTGTTGGAGTGACTTCTGGGGGAATTTCTGCCTCTCCAAAGGCTGTAGGAGGGGTCTCCATCCGAAGGCAAAAGGTGGGAGAGGGTCAGCCCCTGTTGAAAGGGAGCGTAGTGTTTAGAACACATCATTAAAAACCATGTTTTTTCCCCAAGAGTGACACACAGTTTTATGACAGGTTTCAGAGTAGCAGCCGTGTTAGTATCCGCAAAAAGAGCCGGAGGACTTGTGGCACCTTAGAGACTAACCAATTTATTAGAGCATAAGCTTTCCTGAGCTACAGCTCACTTCGTCGGATGCGCTGTAGCTCACGAAAGCTTATGCTCTAATAAATTTGTTAGTCTAAGGTGCCACAAGTCCTCCTGTTCTTTTTGCACAGTTTTATGACAGCTTTCTCATGCATGGAGTAATGCCCAGGAATTTATTCTGTGCTGTTGCCTATGAAGAGAAAAAGAAGACACCGATAGGGTAGAGTCCTCATATTTTCCATCACCTGAATTCCATGGTACTTAATGGTGTCTTCATTCCACCTGCACCACTGCCTGCTTTGTGTTTTGCCCCAGGTTTGTTAAGTTTTGAGTCTGAGGTAAAATGCCTCCGCTATTATTATGATCCAGCAGTGGCAGGGGATGTGTGGGTGACTCATACTCTGTTTAACTCTGTTTACTAGCGGAAGCAGAAGCTATCAATATTATTGTGTTCCCCGGAGGATCCGTGTGCTCGCAATGTAGCTGCAGCCCTACACAGCTGACTAGCAGAGGAGAGAGACTGCATATTCACTGCTGGTGGTCGTTGATTTATTGGCAAGGGGAGTGTGAGCTTCTAAAGCTGTGCCCTCCGGTTAGCGAGAAGAGGAGGTGTGATGCCTACCACAGCTGCTGCTTCTCCATCTGTTCTCCCTGCACCTGTTCCTGCCATGTTAGATCATATGCTCTTCTTTTACTGCTTATGGTACTATTACAGCAGAAGTAGCAGTGCCAGAGAAGACAAATCAGAGAAAGCAAGAGCAGAAGGTGCTGGGAATGGTCTAACAAGAGATACGATATCTAGTGCAGTTAGCACAGATACTTCTTGCAGTGTCCACCTAATGGGAACCCCACCACCTTGACCTAGGCAAGGCCATAGTCCCCTGGTTAGCAGCCCTCAGGCCTTAAGCAGAAGACCTGGCTTTACTAGAACTTTCCATGGAGGGTTGTCCAAGAGAAGCAGTCTGGTGTCCAAATTTAGAATCCAGGTACTTTTACCTCAGGAGACAGTCTGCATAGCCTGAATACAGCCTGTGGCAAATAGCCAGCACTACTTTGATGGGGCTCACACTTTCTCTTCTTGGGGAGGGTTCAGGGCACCGTTTCTCACCCCTGAACTGGGGTATTAACTGCCCCACTAGTGTCCTAGAGGAGGGGAGTGGAGACGGAGGGACCCGGGCCCACCCTCTACTCCGGGTCCCAGCCGAGGGATAGTGGTAAACCGCTTGAACTAGCAGTTTCTTCCCATGGGCTACTTCCCTCTCCTGCCCTTCAGCTTGTAGGGCTTCCTGCCCTCCCCCTGCTCAAATCAGGTGTCCCTTTACCTAGGGTCTTGGTCTTCTTAGCCCACCACAGCACTTCTCCAAACTCTCCTCTGCTTCCCTCCAAAGTGCTCTCTGCTCCAACATCAATCCACTCTGCTTCCCTTATCTGATTGAAGCAGGTAGGTTTTATCAGGTGACTGGCTTCAGGTGCTCTAATTGGCTTCAGGTGCTTTAATTAATCTATAGCAAACTTTCTAAGGCTCCCTTCTAACACTCTCCTGCTGCCCTTTGGCCATGCTGTATCATGAGCCCTTAGATGCTCTGGGGAATTCACAGCAAAACCTAGAGGGCAAAGTCAGCCCATCCCTTGTCTAGACCAAGGTCTCTTCTCTCTTGCTTCAGGTCTGTGCCTGGGAGTTCTCCTGTGTTCCCTTCTGGCAGTGCCACTCAGACCAGAGCTGGAGGAGGAGTATATCGGGAGCTCTGGCTGAGACTTCTTCAGTTTGAGGTTTGAGGTTTAATGTTTCAGAGGGTCATAACAGAAGCTGCTTTGCAACCTTAAGTACCGTGGACATGCCCAATAAAATGAGAAATGAGTAGTTTTTAAAAGAAATCTCAATTATAAAAGAGTACAAAGGCTGAATGAATGTCTGCACAAAGCAGTTTTTATTTCAGCTGGTGGAAAGCCCGAGATAGTTATTAATCTGCACCGACAAGGAAAAAGCATTTTCATACCTGACAGAGGTGATAAATGGAGTAATGCTACCCTCACATTTTAAAATCAATACAGAATATTTAGCAGTAATCCGAAGGAAGCTCAGTACAACAAACGGTGATCAACTGAAAACAATTGGAAATAATTGCTCAAATGATGAGGAGATGCTGCAGACTGGATTCTTAGGCCCCATTCCTACAAAGACTTATTCACATGCTTAACTTTATGCATCCATTGACGTCAGTGGGACTACTCACAGTATGTGAAGGTAAGCCATGGCATAAATCTTTCCTGCATCAGGTCCTAACCCCCAGTCTTGCAGGATATGCTATATAGGCGCAGGAGAATGCTTGCATAGAACACCTTGCAGGATTAGGGCCTATGGCTTCAATTTTAGGATGCCCTTCTAGGGCACCAAGTTGAGGCAGATTTTCAGAGGATCTTTCAAAATGCTCCTTCTATGCTCATAAGCACTACTAGCAAAAGATGCCTAGGCTTGCTTGCACAACAAGGTCATGGTTAGAGCTGGTTTGAAAGAAAGGGGTTGGTAGGTTTTGGGGGGGAAATTCAAATTTTTCATCAAATGTTTTAAAATGTCAAGACCAGGTCTAGAGCTGGCTGAAAAACAGAGGTGGTGTTGGGGGTTTTTAAAATATATTGTGAATATTTTCCTCACATTTTTTCCTCCTCCAAATTTTGACAAGTCCAAATTGAAAGAGTTTCAACCAGGGCTGGTTTACATTTTGTGTGCACAATTGTGCAGTTGCAAATTCCGTCAGGAATATTTTTCTTAGGCCCCTTTAAAAAATGTAGCTAAAACTGAATCATTCAGATTTTTTTTTAAAATAAAAGGCCTTTTTTTTTTTGTTAATGGTGGCAACCCTCTTTGAATACTAAAGACAAGATTTTAATGACAGTTCTTGGAAATGTTTTTTTGTTCTCAGCTGATTACTGGGGATGGGTTTTCCAGTGAAGATTACAGACCGGACCCTTCTCCTTAGAGAGGGGTTGAAGAACACTGGGGATGGGCCGGGCTGTAAGGATTCAAACTTGTATCTGAATTTGGGGCCTGATGTAAAGCCTGTTGAAATCAATGGGAGTTTTTCCATTAACTCAAATGTGTTTTTTTGGGATCAGGCTCCTCTTGGCTTCATCTATCTCATTAATGCTGTGAACCAAAGCCTGGATCTGAAATCCCTGAATTTTCTTTTTGAGAAGAAGGGGTATTTCAAATTTCAGATCTGTATACAAATTAAAACATGCATGTGACATATACTTAAGAAGTTGTCACATTGTAAAATAGTGGAATTCTCTACAGCCACTGCAGTGGATAATAACAAACTGTTCCAAATTAAAAGTACAAATACAAAGACAAAATGAGTGTAGGGATTGGAGCCTTTTAACTATTCTCCATGCAACAGTGATGTGGGTGTATTGTGCATAATGGCTGTTGTTTTGCATGTCCGTCAGTTTCAGCATCAGCCATATTAATGACTGTAAAGGAGCCAGCTCTGAAGCCTGTAGTCATTAAGAATTAGATTCCCTCTTGTCCTGCATTCATTCCAGCAAATTGTGGGATCGATTTCACTTCAAAATAAAGATTGCTATTTAAAAAATTCTTTTGTTAATACAATTAAATAGTTTCTCACTTTTTCCCTTTGGGACCAAGTGTAAAGTCTTATGGAATATTCTATATTTTTTACCCACCTGGTTGAAATTAAAACAAAAAATTATTATCTGACTTGCAGTAGGCCACAGTCAGGAATGAGGGTGCCATTGTGTGTACACACTTTCTCTCTCTCTTTCTCTCCTTGCCTCAAAGACCTTACAACTATTATTTAAGATGGCTGAGACTGAGTTTCTGTCTAGACTATTTGACTATGTAAGCAGAGTCTGAATGAGCTCTCCCCTGACATCTAGTGATGAGCTGTGGAAAAGGACTTCAGGAGCTGATCTCGTTTGCATGGGCACACCCTCCCTGCCTAGCACAATGGGACTGCTTGCCCAAATGGTCACTTTTGTCTGGTGTTGGTGTAACTGTGCCTTCTTGGGCCACAACTGAGAATGCCAAATTCAGTACAAACTGCTGAGAAATAGGTCAGATACACCCCAAGACTGGTGGCTATCCCCCATAGGATATACCCAAACCAGCAACAAAAGTGAACTTCTGTTTCACCACACTGGCTAACAAGAAGTCATATAAGCAGTTTCCTTAAGGCATTCCAGTCCTTGTATTACCACCAAAAACACTAGACTTAGAGATGAGTGGTTCTTTAAAACCAATCTCTTCAAATAAAAGGTTCTTCTGATACCAAAGGACCAGCCACACACCTAGATCAATATATAACTTAGATCTCACCCCAAAATCACGCTGATGCCAATCCTTTAGTATCTAAAATCTAAAGGTTTATTCATAAAAATAAAGAAAGGTGAGATTTAAAATTGGTTAAAGGAATCAGATAAATACAGCAATTGCAAAGTTCTTGGTTCAGGCTTGTAGCAGGGATGGAATAAACTGCTGGCTTGTTAAGTCTCTGGATGCTTCCAAGTCATTGGAAGGACCTCAGTCCCTTGGTTAGAATGCTCCCATTTGTATAAGTCCATAGTCTGGAGGCTTGAGCAGGAAAGAGGCAAAACTGAGGTGTTTCCAGGGCCTTTTATAGCTTCTGCCATGTGGAAGAAAACAAAAGCCCCCAGCACAGCTCGTGGAAAATTACAGTTAAAAGATGGGTTTGGAATCACGTGGGCACGTCACATGTCCATACATAATTTTGCTTAGTCACAGCAGGAAATCATTACCTATACCCCAGAGAGCATGTCTGCAGGACAGTCCATTCAGTGTAGATGGTGTCTCCCATGGTCCAGTGTCAGTTTCAAGTGTTTCTTGATGAGCCACTTAATTTGAATAAAGAAAAGGAGTACTTGTGGCACCTTAGAGACTAACAAATTTATTTGAGCATAAGCTTTCATGAGCTACAGCTCACTTCATCGGATGCATTCCTTCCCCACTCTGAACTCTAGGGTACAGATGTGGGGACCTGCATGAAAACCTCCTAAGCTTACTTTTACCAGCTTAGGTTAAAACTTCCCCAAGGTACAAACTATTTTACCTTTTGCCCTTGGACTTATCGCTGCCACCACCAAACGTCTAACAGGGATATAATTTGGAAAGAGTCCGTTTGGAAACGTCTTTCCCCCCAAAATCCTCCCAAACGTTACACCCCCTTTCCTGGGGAAGGTTTGATAAAAATCCTCACCAATTTGCATAGGTGACCACAGACCCAAACCCTTGGATCTTAAGAACAATGAAAAAGCATTCAGTTTCTTAAAAGAAGAATTTTAATAGAAGAAAAAGTAAAAAGAATCAGCTCTGTAAAATCAGGATGGTAAATACGTTACAGGGTAATTAGATTCAAAACATAGAGAATCCCTCTAGGCAAAACCTTAAGTTACAAAAAGACACAAAAACAGGAATATCCATTCCATTCAGCACAGCTTATTTTCTCAGCCATTTAAAGAAATCAGAATCTAACGCATATCTAGCTAGATTACTTCCTAAGTTCTAAGACTCCATTCCTGTTCTGTCCCCGGCAAAAGCATCACACAGACAGAGAGAGAGGCTTTGTTTCTCCCTCCCCCCAGCTTTTGAAAGAATCTTGTCTCCTCATTGGTCATTGTGGTCAGGTGCCAGTGAGGTTATCCTAGCTTCTTAACCCTTTACAGGTGAAAGGGTTTTTCCTCTGGCCAGGAGGGATTTTAAAGGTGTTTACCCTCCCCTTTATATTTATGACACGCCCCCCCAAATCACAATAGGGTGAAACGCTGGCTGCGATTTCTTCCTGGAGCTCTAGGGAAAAAACAGAATTAATAAGACACATGCACCTCTAAATATACTACCAAGTATATAAAGACTAACAATGTTTTCCACATCTCAAAGACGATTTTAACCAGTTGATTCTGGGAAACTTTCATGGGAGAGTGCATCAGCCACTTTGTTAGATGCTGTTGTTGGATGTCGAAATCAAAATCTTGGAGAGCTAAACTCCACCGAATAAGTTTTCTGTTATTTCCTGTGGCGGTATGAAGCCACTGTAGCGCAGCATGGTTGGTTTGCAGGTGGAAACGCCGTCCCCAAACATATGGGCGTAGCTTTTCCAGAGTGTAGACAATGGTGTAACATTCTTTTGACTGACCAGTTGCTTTCCCTCTCAGACAGCTTCTTGCTGAGAAACACTACAGGGTGGAATTCTTGATCCGGTCCTTCCTGCATTAAAACTGCTCCCACACCACGCTAGGATGCATCTGTGGTTACTAGGAACGGTTTGTCAAAGTCTGGGGCCCTTAGTACAGGGTCAGACATGAGTGTCACTTTAAGCTGGTTAAAGGCCTTCTGACACTCTTCGGTCCACTGAATGGCATTTGGCTGTTTCTTTTTGGTTAGGTCTGTCAGTGGCGCGGCGATTTGGCTGTATTGCGGTACAAATCGTCTGTAATAACTGGCCAAGCCTAAGAAGGATTGAACCTGTTTCTTTGACTTTGGGACAGGTCACTTTTGGATAGCATCCACTTTGGCCTGTAGGGGGTTGATAGTTCCTTGACCCACCTGGTGTCCAAGGTAAGTCACTCTGTTTAGGCCTATTTGACACTTCTTAGCCTTAACAGTTAGTCCTGCCTCCCTTATGCGCTTGAAGACTTCTTGTAGATGTTCCAGGTGTTCTGCCCAGGAATCCGAAAATATGGCCACATCGTCAAGGTAGGCGACTGCATAATCTCCTAATCCCGCTAGGAGACCATCTACAAGTCTTTGGAAGGTGGCGGGTGCATTCCGCAGCCCAAAAGGGAGTACATTTGAATAGTCCTTCCAAGATGTGCAGGTTAAGTACCTTGTGAGCGTTACCCCAGGAGCAAACATTTGAAATCCAGGTATAGAGCCAATACTCATTACTTCAAATACAAAAATGATACATGCATACAAATAGCACAATCGTATTCAGCAAATCATAACCTTTCCATAGACGTCTTACATGCCACATTTTGTACAAGATTTGTTGCAAATATATAAAAGCAGTTGCAACAATGATCTATATGGTTGTATTTTAATCAGATAACATCACAGTTGGATTCCCAGTCTCCTTGTTATTGGGGCAGGAGTAATAAAGCGTTGTTATTGTTGCTGTGTGAATCCAGGGCAGCAGAACTGTACTTGGCATTTCCCAATTAAAGGATTCATCCTCAACTAAAGGGTACTTGCTGGTCAGGGGACGTGGGTCCCAAAGCCCAGTGAGGCGAGAGAGGGTGGGGACAGGTACTTGTACCTGGTGGTGTGGGCCCTGCCTAAGGGCCCCAGACACCATCTGACCCTTCCTCTCTGCACTGTGTTATAATTTAGACTCAATTATTTTATATATATTATTTAGGCTCAGCTAATTTAGACTTGACTGACAGAGGGTGGCTGGTGGAGAGGAGCGGCCAGCAGGGTGGCTGGCAGAGAGGGCCAGACCAGAGCCCCGCAGAGAGGCATGGCGAGTGAGTGACCAAGCAGCGGAGTGAGTAAGGTGCCTCCTTACCTCCCCTCCACCCAGGGTGGGAAGTGAATGCTGCAGATGCACCTCTGAACTCTGGTTCAAGGACAACTGTGAGTGGGGTGCAGAGAAAGGACGGGCATGTTAAAGGGAGTTTCGGGTTGCTGGAGTTAAGAACCTGAGGGGAAAAGGACACTGCCCAACTTACTTGGGGGTGGGTCTTTCCCTCATGGTTTTTGTTTATGAGCCCTGTTTGCGGTGTATTCTCAAATTAATGCCGAGTTATTTCCCTCCTGTTATAAAAAGTTTTTTGCTACACTCAGACTCTGTGCTTGCAAGAGGGGAAGTATTGCCTTTTAGAGGTGCCCGGGGTGTGTAATTGTCCCAGGTCACTGGGCGGGGGCTCAAGCCGGTTTTGTGTTGTATTGTTGAAAAGGAACCCCTAGATACAGAACCCGGCCCTTGTTGCTGCCGACTCTGATTGGCAGAAGGATTACAATTGTAACCTATTTTGCTGATGATATACTCCAGGACACGATATGGCAGGGAGTATGATGTACTCAATGGCAAGAACATGATGTGGGAATCAGAACTAGGGGGTTGAAATCCTGGACCCATTGCAGTCAATGGCAAAACTCCCATTGACTTCAGTGGGGTCAGGATTTTATCCCTTAATTCTAATTCTAGCAGTAACAATGTCTTAGGGCATGTCTACACTTACCTCCGGGGTGATAGATCCAGCAGGGGTCGATTTATCGCGTCTATTTAAGACGCGATAAGTCGACTGCTGAGCGAGAAGCGTAGGCGGAGTCGATGGGGAGCATCAGCAGTCGACCTACCGCAGTGAAGGCACCGTGGTAAGTAACTCTAAGTACGTCGACATCAGCTATGCTATTTTCGTAGCTGAAGTTGTGTAACTTAGACCCACTTAGCTCGCACCCGCCCCCCAGAGTAGATCAGGCCTTATTCTGTGTTCTTAAGCAGATCTCTCTTTGACATGATTTTCCCATCTACCAAATGAGTGTTACCTGGCACAATGGGCTGTCATGAAGCACTTTAAGATCTTTAGAGTAACGTTCCATACTGCTGCAATATATTGTCACTTGTTTTTAAACCAGTATATTATTAAGGCATGTTCTACTATATAACACTTTTCTAGTTCCTGGGTTGGAGTATCTTCTAATGTTTTACTTTTACCAAAAGGCCCGACTTTTCATTTGTTGGAACTCACCATACTTTCATTTTCCATGTGCCTTTTCTTAAATCAATTTTTAAAGCAATACTCCTCATTAGGGATGAAAGTCAGAAATGCTATCATTTCTCTTCCCCTGCTCCCTTGTTATACCAATAAAATAAAAACCAGCAGGATCTTATTAAAAGGGGAAAAGGCAAAATGCCACATTTATTCTGAATACAGAAAGAATCATAGTAAGCAGTTAGTTATAGCTATAACATTCCATTCAATTTCATATTTATTCACACATTCATTCGTACACACACACACACAGGTTCTGCAAAGTTGTTATCATAGTTACCAGCCTTAGAGTTGCTCATGCCAAGCCACTGGCCAGGTGTCCTGGACATGAGGAGGGAGCAGGGCCTTGTCAGATGCACATCTGACGCTCCTGGAAGTTGGTTTGCAGAATCAGTCCCCAAAGTTCTCAGTTTCTAGAGTCCATTTTTATAGGAATTTATTCCTATGCCAGTCTATGGGAATTTCTTCATCATGCTGTTGCTGAATCAATCAGCAGATGGCACATTCCTAATGGCTCCGTACTGCCAGATGTTATCTTGTTCTTCGGTTCTGCCATTCTTGAGGCTGTTGGGTGGATTCTAGTCTGCCCTCCGGGGGTCCTCTGGTTGTTTCCACTTGACGCCGAATGGACACTGGATTCTTAGGCTGGCACCTTCCTGATCATTCAGTTATTATCCACACCAAGCATCCATCCACATATATCCTTTATCTCTATTTTAATCACAATTGTTAACAAAGCGAGATAAATACAACAAAAGGGCGGGGAGTCTCTGTGTGCTGTTTCTGTTGTTACAAAGTATTGCTTTGAGAACAGACTCTGTCTTAGGATGTACTAACACAATGAGCAGCTTGCAAGTTTCACACAGAGAGGGAGAGAAACAGTACCAAAAACCAAGAGACCTCTTAATTAGTAATACCCTGGAATTTAAACTATGGGGAATCAAACTCATTTGTGATTTTAATACAGAACTTCTTTAATGTGATCCAACACCCTGGCACTACTATGGAAATTTCACCGGACAAATCCATCAGGGTTCGCTTTACTTTAATAATTTTCCATTTTATGAGGCCTTAATGCATCAAAAATCAAAAAAATCAGAAACATTCACGTCCAGTCAAAATTCCGGAATAAGTTTATGGTATAGGATACAGACAGAGTACAAGAGTACAGTGCAGAAATAAGTCAACCACAAGAAATCCTGTTCTTCCCTTTGCTTCCCCCAGAAAATGTAAGCACCCAAAAACAAGTAAAAGCATCAGAATATTAAAACCAAGAGAACACTTTAGCGAGCAGCAGAAGTCTGTCATCCGACACTCTCTCCAAATCTTAGCCTGGAAACAGTACTCTCACGTATAAACTCACACGATTTAAGTCAGTAGCTCTGGAACAGTTATTCCCTCTGTATTCTTCACAGAATATAGCTTCTCACAAAAACAATTACTGGAAGTTCTCTCTAATTCACTATATGCCCATTGTTTACTTCTGAATACAAATATTAAAACCCAAAGTTGTTAATGCATTGAATTATTGCAGCAGAATTTAGGAGTTTTTTCAAAAGTGCCTAAGAGATTTAGAAACACACTTTCCATTGAACGTCAATTACTTAGACTCTTCTGAAAATCAACTCTTTCATCTGCGCCAAATATTTAAAATGCAAAGGGCTGGAGATAACTAACGAAGTGAAATTAGGCAAGCAGCAGTCTGTTTTGTATTTCTCATCTGTCTTTCTGTTTATCTTTACTTATTATGATTAAAGATCATTTTAGCAGCACCATAAATATAGGCGGCACTTTGTAAATTTAGACCCAGTCCTGAGAGGTGCTGGGGACTGAGAGTTTTCTGCTCAGTTTTGAAGGCAAGAGTGCTCTTGAGACTAGGCTACAGAAGACTGGACCCTTCACATTGTACTTCCATGAGTAGTCCTGTTGTCACTGCTGTATAGTCCTTTCCAAACCATGCATGTTTGGGCAGTCCTTCAGTGTGTGTGCCCTTCTTTTCTTACCCCTTCTGCAGGGGCGGTGGTTGTTTATCTGGCAGTGGTACCTGTGGGCCTCAATGGAAGAATCCATCGACACTGCCTGTGAAAGTGTGGTGGTGGCACAGGTAGCCTTATCCACACTAGCTTTAATCTAGCTAGCACAGGTTACAATAACAGTGCAGATCTTGCAATATGGGCTAGCAACCAGAGTTTTTCCCCAGGATCCCTGGCGGGCTTGTACAGGGGCAGCTAGCCTATGCTGAAGCCTGTACCACCATGTATACACTGCTGTTGTTACCTGCTAGCTCGATAAAAGCTAATGCAGGGAGGCCTATGAATGCTACAATCACACCTTCACTTGCAATGTAGGCATATCCAAAGATTAGGGTCCCGTTATACTCAGCATGGAACAAACAAGTAGTAAAAAGGCTGATGCAGAGAGCTCACAATCTAGGTTTATGACAAAAGACACCAGGTGGATAAGACAGATACAAGGGAGGGAATAAGGCAGCAATAAATTGAGCATTTTTGCATAATAGGCACTCACCTCAACCATGATGTTTGCTTGTCATGTCCATGTGCCAACTTGCCATCCCTTGCACCCCAGATCTGATGCATTGGCCATGCTGGATGGGTTTGGGGGTGCTGATTATTTCTATGGGTGTTCCACTTACTTCAGGGGTTTCCAGGAGCATGTAGACCTAATTAGCATATGCTGGTGAGAGATTGCTATATGCCAATGAGGTTCTGGTGGGTAGAGATGTACAGGGCTGGACTATTTATCTTTGCTGTGGGCTGCACCCTCGCTGCTTATCACGCTGAGCCCTAGCCTGTGGAATTGCACATTTGATAAGAAGGTTTGAGTATCACCAGGGGAAAATTAGTTTTTTGTAGTGACCCATCCACTCCCAGTCTTTATTCCCTTCTTGTCAAGTGTTTGAAATGGGCCACCTTGATTACATTGGCCTCATTAGTGCTACAAAAATGATTTTTCCTCCCTTGGTATTCACCCCCTGTCAACTGTTGAGAATAGCCCACTTCTACCTTAATTGAATTGGCTTATTAGCACTGACCCCCCACTTGCTAAGACAATTCCCATCTTTTCATGTGCTGTGTATTTATACCTGCCTCTGTATTTTTTACTCCATGCACCTGATGAAGTGGGTTTTAGCCCACGAAAGCTTATGCCCAAATACATTTGTTAGTCTCTAAGGTGCCACAAGGACTCGTCGTTGTTTTTGTGGCAGAGTGAGAATTACAACCCAGCTGACTCCCTCCTCTGCTCTAAGGCCTTCCCCATTGACTTCAATGGGCTTTGGATCAGGTCCTTAGCTGCAAGACCATCCTCCCTCTGGAACAAATAAATAACTGTTGTTACAGTAGCCTGGGACCAAGGGTTGAGCAGAGGTCGGGGGGTGGGGGGGGAGAGTGAAAGGCAGATCCCCAAGTCCATAATTTCATCTTTTCAATTCCGAAAATGACGCTTACAGCTCACCCCATTCTAGCTGCCACTTAGCAGACAAGACAGGAAAACTCATAAAAGGAAAGAGATGGCAGGAAAATGGTCTACAGTTCCCTTGCTGACAAGCTTTAGCTAAAAAGATAAAATGTTTTTTGTGGGAGAGCCACTTTTCTTGCCTGTCTGAATCTCACCTCCGGAATTGAAGGTGCTGCAGCCAGGCACAACCGAGCACATGAAAGAAACTGAGTGGGCGATCCCATGAGGCGATATTCCCCTCCAGTCCTCTGCAAGGTCAGGAAGCTCCTCCAGGGATCGGGCCCTGAGCGAGGTTATTTCGGGTGGAGCGAGATCAGACCATGCTGTGAAGCATCTGATAGCAGAGGTCCGTCACAAGTGAAATAAAATCAATGCAACAGCTGCCCTTTTATCTTAAGTGGCAGTGACCATGCGGTAGCTGCTACATAGCTAAAAGTGTATCCATTACCTCACCTCCCTTTGGAGGTGAATGGTGTTGTAGTGTATATTACCTTTCTGCTGCTATCTTAAGACACTTAGCTGCAGTTGATAATTAGAGAAGTAAATATACTTCCTGCGGTAGGCAAAGAAAGTTAGCCTGTGAGTTCAAGTCTGGGTCTGATTTTCATGGGGTCTTACCCGGTGGATTTTACCTCAGCTATTTAGTAGCAACCCCAGATAGCACCTCCCACACTGACATAAATTTGAGGTGGTGTGGGAGAGACCCAATGCTAGATGGCAGGAGATGATGTGGGCCCTTGAGGAATGAAATGGGACACTGCCCTCTGCTTTTCCTACCACACAAAGACCATGCAGTCTGTACGGAGAGATGGGGCTTTCTGGAGTTTTGGATGAGTACCCAAATGATGTCATACTTTGGGATGCCTAACCAAACCAAATCTTTTCTCATGCAAACATCTGAAGTTACAGTGGGGAGATTTTATAGCTCACCTTTCCTGATCACTCTTGTTACAGTGTGTATGGTAACACCCATTGTTTCATGTTCTCTGTGTATATAAATCTCCCCACTGTATTTTCCACTGCATGCATCTGATGAAGTAAGCTGTAGCTCACTAAAGCTTATGCTCAAATAAATTTGTTAGTGTCTAAAGTGCCACAAGTCCTCCTTTTCTTCCTATAGACAATGCTAATCTTTCTATTAAAGTCAGTACGACTTTTCCATGAGGATCCAAATGTTCTGAAGTTTATCCATCATGGAAGGATTTGAAACATCCAGTTTTCATTAGGAGCAGCAACTCCTCGGTCACTTTTATACCTGCAGACATAAGAACAGAACCCAAAAACTGGACAACGAAAAGATTAGTCAGGGAAGCAGTCCCATTAGTTGAACACAATTTCTAAACATGTGCCCTTCTCCTTTAGGTTTAATGCTCAAGAAATAATGAGGTGGCTGGAAGCCACTGAATTGTTTGTTATAATCAGAGGTTTATTCATGTAAAGATTTTCTAGATCCAGCCCTATATTTAGAATCACATGAAACACTGGACCAGGCAATTATTTTGATTCATCACTGTGGCCAGCAGCTGATGCATCCAAGTGTGACATGGAATTCTCTGCTTCCTTGTTTCTAGTGTGAGTAGAGGATTTCTATATTAGGAAGTAGCTGTTTTAAAGGTAATATGTAGTTTCAGGAAGGTATTATCAATGGATTGTTCTATGTATTGTTCATTTTTTCATTCTTTATGCATCTTGCATTGGGCAATTCACCATGGCACTCCTGGCATTCCAGGTGTAGAATGACTCCCACTGACACCAGGCCTCTATTGTAAGTAAAGTGTCAAAATTTGATCTCAGTTACAATTCTGAATAGACTTTAGTTTGTCCTTCTTATCCCCAAGACACTGGCTCACAGTTTCACAAGGATGTGGGTAGAAAATTTTCAAGTTTAAATTCAAAATTTCAGTACAAAATTTTGTAGCACTTGTTATAATTCTTAGACTCCCACTCAGACATTTTTAATTGCCAAAGATATTTTAAGGTGAGCTTTGTGTATATGATATATGTACTGTCAGCTGTAGCTATGCAAACTCTTTGCATGTTGCCTATACTTTGCCAAGATTAAATCCATTTACAAGATACAGTATACAGAATTGTCTACTGAAATGTATTTGTTCCAAAAGCCACCAATCAGACAAAAAAAAAATCTTAATCCAGACCATAAAAAGAAATAAGCAGTTGGAATCTAAGCTACTAAAGAAAGCAAAAGAGAACACAGAATTTATATAAGATTAAAATGTGTTACAAATGAGATTTATAAAGGGATTATAGAAAGCAGTTAGTTAATGCTACTGGCAGAAAACAGAGATTAAAATATTTATCTAGTTGTAAAAACATGCATGATTAAATAATTTGTTAAGTAATGAAAAGAAGCCACATACTTTAGACTGACAACAAATAACACATTCTATTAACACAAATGTTTTATAATGTCCATATATCAAAATATTTCCATGCCTTTCAATATGAATCAAACTTTTCCACACACACATCTGATCAGCCAGTGCTTTACACAGGGCCTCACTAAACAACAGACACACTCACAAAGGTGCAGAATACATGGTAATGTAGGCTTCCCAGTGCCTTGTTTCTGGGCTAGAGAGAGAGAGGGTGCCCCCACGAAGTGGGCAATAAATCCTTCCTTTTCCTCCCTTTGGGGCATCAGATGCCACTTACAATGACCATTCAGCCAGTGCTCACATCCCCCCCCCCTTTTTAGTTATTATACCTTCCAGTATAATAACCTTATTATACCTCCCCCCCCCTTTTTAGTTATTATACCTTCCAGTTTTTCCTTATTATACCTTCCAGTATAATAACCTTATTATACCTCCCCCCCCCTTTTTAGTTATTATACCTTCCAGTTTTTCCTTATTATACCTTCCCCCCCCCCTTTTTAGTTATTATACCTTCCAGTTTTTCCTTATTATACCTTCCAGTATAATAACCTTATTATACCTCCCCCCCCTTTTTAGTTATTATACCTTCCAGTTTTTCCTTATTATACCTTCCAGTATAATAACCTTATTATACCTTCCCCCCCCTTTTTAGTTATTATACCTTCCAGTTTTTCCTTATTATACCTTCCCCCCCCCCCTTTTTAGTTATTATACCTTCCAGTTTTTCTCTAAGCTAGATTATTTTAGAAAACAGTTCAGATCTTTATTTTGTAAAGGTACCAGATTCCTAAAGGCCTCCAAAAGAGAATGTCCCATGAAATCTCTGAAATACTATGCTCACCACCAGCTTTCTCATGGAACTGCCATTGGTAACGAGTTTTGGCTTGAGCTAGCACCGTAGATGATTCTGCTGCTGGGCCCTGATGGATTCCAGTATGTACTGGACTTGCCACGCTCCGCCCAGGCCCCCCCAGCTACCCTACCTCTGTGACCCACCCTTCAGCCTCTACTGCAGAATCTTCCCCTCCTGGCAACCTATGGCCCCCTTGAGCAGGAGGAAAAGAGCAGCCTCGGGCCCAGCACTGCTGCCCTCAGCCAACCCGCCATGGCTCAACAAATTCGCCATAGTGGAAAAGACAGAGTTAGATTATGCCTTGAAGGATTGCACTCACCCTCAGAGGAAGCTGAGGGAGGGATTCTGTGTCTAGATGTGGGGGACAGTCTCTCCCTGAGTTTCCTGGTATGAAGGGAAGGGCTGTGCAGTTACACACCACCCTGCTCCTTCTAGTGTGCCAGGTCTCCTCTGTGGGTTAGTGCAGAGGTGAGTGATGGGGCCATGTTTCTGTGGCACATTTGGAGCTGCTCTGTAGTCATTCGTAAAGAGAATAGGTTCTCTCTGCTTGTCTGACTGTGGTAGGGATACTGTATGGCTACAAGGCTTTAAATGAAGAAGGGGGTTGGCTGCCCATGCACAGGAAGGGGGACAATAGTCTGACAACAGCTGCTCCACAAGCCTCTGAGGCAATGCAGAACCAACTGCTTTGAAGTTCTCCCAACACCCTGGTGAGCTGCACAAACTGATGTAACCAGGCTCAAGAGACACAGGAGAGAACCAAGGGTTTTGGCTGGTTTGAAGAAGGGACACAGTGAGGAGAGGGAGGCAGACACTGCTGCGGGGGGCAAACTGACTTCCTGGAAGTCAGGAGTCTGGGATAAGGTAGGCCTACCTAAGCCTTGGAGTAAGATACATCTGTGTAGGGTCTTCTCTTATGCTTTGCCTGGTTCCTATTGTTAAGATTTGACAATACTTTGTTTTGAACAGGCTGTCTGATCACTGTACTAACCACCAATCACAGCTGCCGATCCCAGCTGGAGCTGCTGGGTAAGCATGGCTGGTACATTGGGGTCTGTGGCCCAAGACCCTGTCCAAGAGTGGGAGAACTGCAGGTTTCCACTCCAGGTGAGGTAAAGGCGCGAGGCCTGACACTTCGGGGGGCATACTAAGAGACCCAAACGGGACAGAGGTAGTCCTGTAACCACAACTGTCTCCAACCCACTCCTGCCCCCTCTTTAGAGTGATACATACCATAGTGCCCCACAGAGACAGAACAATCCCTGAACTCCCTTGAGCCTGGGAACTGTGACTGGCCAAGTGTGTGAGGGGGAAACTCCTTTCACACCCTCCCCAGATAAGAACCACTAGCAGTCTGGCCCTTACTGTTCTGCCATGGGCGGGCGTATAATGTATTAGTACACGCTGACTGATCCCAACAGAGCTCCTACTGAACATGACGGGTGAAGCTACGGTGCCTTAGCATCTGCTCAGACCTGCATACGAAGGAGAAAACCCAGCTTCCTCAGTTTGGCACCCCGTTTCTCCATTCTGATACAGCAGCCTCTTTGCTGGGTCTAGCTGATCTGCTGCAGCGAGCGCCAGGCGAGAGCTGGTGTCTGCCCCAACAGTGCTCATTTCAGGATTGGGGCTGTAATAACTTTCAGGAGCTCACCAGGCTATACCATGCTATTTAAATGTTCTAGAAAAGGTGAGGGCGTGTCCTTAATTCAACTCTACTGAAGCTCTGAAAAGGTTTGGATTGGATTTGTTTTGAGGCAGGAGGGGAATGCTCATGGTGACTCATTGTATTGCCTCCCTTCCCCCCAGTTCCTAATTTGAGCCTTTTTACATGAAAACACCATTCTTTGTTTATCGGGGTCACTGCAGTAGAATATGAATTCAGCGGCACAGCCAGGAGAATGGATAAACCAATTAACAGGATGTAAGTCGAATCAGTGGCTCTTCAAACAAACAAACAAGCCCCCGCCCCAAATCTACTGCAACTAATAAAGAAGTACTAAAATGCAATTTAGCAAACTCTAAGGCCATAGGAATTTGCAGGCTGGCTCCAACCCCAGGCCCATCTAGTCTGTGACCCATGGCCAGTACTGGGTGGTCCAGAGGAAGATGTCAGAGCCCTGCAGGAGGGAGAAGTGGGATAATGTGTGTCCCACAAAGGTCTCATTCTGTCTCTGCTGTGTTCTTATTCCTATCCTATCCACTATCTTTAACTGCCTGTTGGCATCTGGGCTCCAGCCATGTCTGACTCTCGACATGCTGCACTCTTATGCTGAACTTCTATAGCAATATTTTCAGGCCCTCTTTTTGGTGCATGCTAGACTAATGACAGATCCCTCGTAAAACATTGGCAGATCCTCAGCTGGTGTAAATCTGTATAGCTCTGTCAAAGTCTGTGTTTGCTCTAACAACAGTCTGACATGGAGTGTCCAATTCTGGCTAGAGTTTTGGATCCATGTAATCCCATGACAGATGGATTCAGACAGAAGCAGAATAATGGGCCATTTTTCATCCACGATGCAATTGCATGGGTGTCAGTGATGATGTCAATATGGCTGTGTAAAGTACACACATCTTGCTGTTTCCAAATACTTTAACAAACTCATGGATGAGGCAATATTGAAGTTCTTCACTTGATTGGACAGAGGTGGGTGTTCAATACTGTCCTAGTTTTTGCTCTTACCACATGTGCCAGCTGTTGGTTTAAAGTTTTAAAATACTCCGCCAGGAAGATTAAGTAGCACAGCTGGCTCTGCTTCTGTGTCTTCCTTGATGCCCATGACAACTGACTGAGCTACACAATGAGTGGTTTCCAGCAGCTGGCTATTTCCTGTGTATCTTCCTCCATTGGTAATAAATTTACTTCTTGTTACTGGACTGAAAAATTTGGCATTAATAACAGTTCTGGGTGGCCAATTGTTCCCTCTTTCCCTGCTGGGTTAGTCTATTCTAGCTATTCTTTTTGTCTAAGCTTTATTCAAGTACCTCTCTTTTATCCTTTAATGTAGTGGTCCCACTGATCTGCGTCAACATTATTAGTTATTTTGTGTTCACTCTCTTTTATACATTACTCGTAAGTTCTCTGTGAGCTGTGTTTGTGCTTTTGTACACACAAATGAATCATCCTTTGATAACCATCTGTGGTACTGAAGTTCGTTCTTCCTGTCAAACAGGGCATGCTTAAACTGAGTTTCAAGCTATATGAGCAAAAGTTGACACTCGGTTGGCTGCATGCTTCTAAAACATGGGAAGATGTAGAGTTTATTTTTTAAATTATGATGCTTTAGTGCGTACAAAAAGCATCATGCCATAATTTATGGAATAGGTGCAATGGCAGTCAAAAAAACCAAACTATGTTAGGATGCATAAGGAATAAGATAGAAAATAATACTGAAAATACAATATATAGCAGTGGAATATTATGTTCATTTCAGATCACTTGTCTAAAAAGGAAATAGAAGAAATAGTAGGGGTGTGGAGACAGGCCACAAGAATGAAGACTAGGTATGGGAAAACATTCATGAGAAAATCATTTGAAAAGATGTGGATAAGAGAGGCTATCTTAATGGAATAGAAAAGGTAGGTCAGGCACTTCTTTTCAATCTTTCTTGTAAGAACAATGAGATTTTCAATTAAACGGAAATGCTACATACTTAAAACTGATCAGGTGAAATACTGCTTCACACAGTGTATAATTAGCCTGTGGAATTCATTGCCACAACACACCACTGAGGCCAAGAACTTGACAGCGCTCAGGAAGGGAAATGATATTTATACTGATATCAGAAATATACAGAGTTATAACAATAAGGGTTGAAATTGGGGAGAAAACAACAACAACAAAACCTTGTAAACTCTCATACTTCTTGGCGTAAGAGAAATTCCTAAGGGGGAAGTTAGAAAGAATCTTGGCCTTTGGGGTGGTCTACTGTAATATTTCTAGCAGCTGCCTCTGAAACATCTGGGATTGGCTTCTGTCAGAGAGAGGATACTGGACTAGGTGCACCACCAGTCGGATCCAACAGGGCTATTTCTATTTTCGCATTTTAACATGACTATCAAGAAGTGGCCTCATCAGAGACCACTGTGGTAGGTATGAGGGATACTGTAGTTGCATGTGGTATGGCTGGCCTAGAGGAGGGATTAAACATCATGCTGATATGAGATCAGGTGATTTGTTATTGTAAGTCTGGGAGCCAAAATGTACTGTCAGATCACGGGGAGGGGCTGTTTTCAGTGCTAACATCTCATGATCTACTGGAGCTAGAAACAGATGTGGTATAGCATTGGGAAGCTGGGAACGCAACTTCCGAAGAGTCAAATATTTCCAGTCTTGGCAGGAAATGGGGGATCAGCCCTTCAAGCTGAGCACTCTGGACTTGATCCAGCAAACCACTTAAGCACTTGGTTGACTTTAAGCATGTGAATTGTCTCATTGAAGTCAATGGGATTTACTCGCTTGCTTAAAGTTAAGCGTGTGCTTAATGGCTTTGCCAGATCAGAGTGTTCAGGATCGAGCCCTAAATCAAGGGAAATTCTTGACTGCAGTCCTTCTAATAGGGGCACTGGTTCTGATTGTTACAGAGCATCTCTTCCTTTCATACATTCTGCCCCCCAAATATTTGGGGAGTGGATTCAGTAGGACTTTTAGGAAAGACAAGCAGCCTGGAAATTCAGGTGGAGACTGAGACTGGCATGCAAAACTGAACAAACTAGTATTTGCATGTGCAATTAACACAGCTGTGCAGGCAGTTAAATGGACTGTAACTTTTTCCTGCATATGTGCGTGTGCACTAATGCGCACTTTTTTTTTTTGGTATGGTGTCCAAAAACTTGGCAACAGGCTTCCATTTGGGGAGGCAATGTCAGTAGTTTTCCTTTAGACAATAACCTTAGTTGCAATGCACAAAACAGCAAGTCCTCAGACAGATTTGGTAGCTGTTGATTGTAGATTTAGACTGTTTTACCAGAGAGTCCTCTCAAGAATAGTTTATTCCCTCCTCAGGCAAATGGATCTTAGCCATCAAGCCCCTGCAGCTGCTTGACTGCAAGCTGTAGGATCTCGTTCACAAGGTTACACCCAAACTGAGGATGCTGATCCATATCCTCATGGACTTTGGAGAAGTTTGGATTTATTTCTGAACTTTGCAACTGATCTCCAGCACTGTCATTAAAGATTATGAATAGGGAAATGTGTATAGAAAAATGCCACTGCTTAACATTTTTCATTGTCTCCACCTGGTAACAGCATCTTCTTCTTTTTTGTGCACAGTTTTGTGCTTGAAGAATTATAGAGGTTTTTAAAACAGGGAAGATTTGTACCGGCTTATAAGTTACTTTTGGTCATACATAATGAATGAGCAAATCAATATATTCCTGGTTCTTTTTATGTCCTATAAAACATGGAATGGGGAGCAGGGGTGAAGCATCCCAAATCTTTGCTGACTTGACTATTGATTTTTAAATAAGTAAGTTCCTTGATCTTTCTTTGTTCTTGTTGCATTTTTGAAAGGTTTCTTTTTACAGTGACATACTGGAAAAACTTAACATCTAAAATATAGCAAAGAATAATTAACAGCAACATATATCAGGAAAATGGGAAGGAAAAACACCACAGAGAAACATCAACAATAAATAAAAAATAATGAAGTCCAGCAAACTATCATAAAATAATTGTTAGGAGCACAGTGAGATACTGTATCTGAACAGACCAGTGAGTTTGGGACTTTGATTTTATTATTTGCGTTTTGAAGCCAGCTGGCATATTAGCTAAAACGTCTGGCATGTTTCTTGCCTCCTCTGAAGTATTTCTACAGTCACAACATTCACTAAGGCAGGGAATCACTGCATAGAAAGATGATCAGTTTCATACTAATTGAAAAGTTCTCCTCCAGCCCTGCAGACAAGAAGGGAATGATTTGGCTCTTAGTTTGTCATACATTTTAGGCAGGGATCTGCAAAAGTGCTCAGCGTTGGCCCAACTTCCAGTAAGATCAGTGAGAACAGAATTAGCCCACTGCTGCGTACTTTTGAAAATTCTACGCTGAGTTTTCCACCCTTAAAAACAACAAAAAACCATGTACTTGCTACCTGCCCTATGGAGTGCCCATGGGCTGTGGTGCTGACTGTGCAGCTGCTGGGTTAGTCAGAGTCCCCTGTCTATTTAGGCTCTGTGTGTGATACTAAGGTTTTTTCCTAAGAAGCTCCAGACTTATTCAAAATGTTCTTTTGTTTGCTAGCGAAACACGCTAAGATGGAAGACCTGAGGAAAGAGGGTTATGCAAAATGTCAGTACTTCAGAATGGAATATAACAATTCTCTATGTGGAGCAGAATTTTTTTTTTCAAAAATCTTATCTAATTTATAATTTTATTGTAATTGTAGATATAGGGGATCTGGCATGAGTTTTTAAAAGACACAGTGCCTGAAAATCTAGGGCTTAAAAGAGAAGTCTGGGGAATCTGTTGTTACTTAAAACATATGGAACTTGATCCTGCCAGGTGCTGAGTAGAGCTGGTTGGAAAACAGATTTTGTGTCCTGCAAAAAATTTCAAAATTTAAAAAAGAAATCCTGAATTGGACTGAAGCTCCAAAATTTTGAAATTTTTCTTAAAATGAAAATCTGAAAAATAATTTTGATCCTTTTTTTAGTATTTTTTCAATATAAAATAAAGTAAATTTTTAAACAAAAAGTTGAAATGTTTCATTCTGAAAATGTCAAAATGGGACATTTTGAAGCTTTCAAAACTTTTTTCCAATTTTTTTAAAACAAAATTTAGTAAAAATTGATATGATTTCACTAACAAAAAAAATCAGTTTAATCAAATGTCATTTTCCCACCTCTCTCCTGCCATCTTCAGCCTCAGTTATTTTGTACGCTGTAAATTTACTGAGGGAAGGACGGCCTATTTAATAAAGCTGGTTGGAAAATGTCTTTTTCCCCCTATGGAAAATGTAGCCGATAACTAACTAACAAACAAACATCGTTTTTGTCAAAATTTTCAGTGAAAAATTTCTCCTTTTCCTCAAAAAATGAAAACCTCAGTGTTTTCTGACATAACATTTCATTTCTGAGGTTTTCAATTTTCTGATAATCAGTTTTTGAGGAAATGAGACACTTTCCAGAAACCTTTTCATTTGATTGAAAACCCAATTTTTGACAAAAAAACCCCAAACAAACAAAACCCCCCAGTTTTAATGGAAAAGTTTCAACCAGCTCATTTCTTTGCACAGTGGGACTTGGAGCTGAAAAGCTTTACTGTCATTCTGCATTAAAATCCTACCACCTAGCTCTTATATAGCACTTTTACTTCAGTAGATCTCAGCGTACTTTACAAAGGAGGTCAGTATTATTATCCCCAGTTTACAGATGGTGAAACTGAGGCGCATGGAAGCCCAATAAAAATGGTTCGTTATATACTTAAAAATATATACGGTTTTTAAAATTAGTATCTCAAAATTCTCCTTAAAAATTTGGTTCCATAGCATTTCTCCATGTTTTCCTGTTGCGAGTTAGATTCACCCCTCAGCCAGGGTGATCAGACATCCTGATATTAGCGGGGCTGTCCCGATATTGGGGTTTTGTCTGAGAGATCCAGCTATACCCTCCCCACCCACCCCCGAAAAAAGTGTCCCGATTTTTCACACTCGCTATCTGGTCTCCCACCCTCAGCCCTCATTTCTAATGAAACCGAAGTCAAAATATTTGGGGAATTTAGTACCCCTCAATCCAGCCCTCTTGTCGGTTGTGCTTGTCTCTCTGCTGTGTTCCTTTTTGGCAGTTTGGCCTGAGAGTCTTGATTATCGTATTGTGGTTTCTTTTTTACAGTATGTCCAAGCCTTATGTCAATCTATTTTTTCCCTCCAGCCAGTTGTGGACCGTTGCCCAAGCATAACTTCTTCTTCTTCTTCTTTTAAAGTTGTGTGAACAATGGGATCTCAAGCCAACCACCTCTGTCTTTCTCCTGTGCTGTTTCCTGTTAAGGGTTGAAAAGCAGAACAATATTTGAAGGTTGTGCTTTTAAATCAGGCTCTTGTTTTCCTCTGTGCCTGCTCTGATAGACTTCTGTGATGTACATTTTAGTCTATGTTCATGTACGGCGAATGAGAAGTCAGAGTTTTATTTACAGAAATATGGGCTGCATCTGTTAATTTATTGCCTGATGAAAAACCATTGCTTTGCTGTAGACTTACATGCTCATAGGGGCTGAAGCTAGGGGTACAGGGGGTGCTGGCTTGAAGTGGATTCCATTATTTAAAGGGTTTACGGTTTGGTTCAATGGCTCTCAGCACCGTCGCTACACAAATTGTTCCAGCGCCCCTGTACATGATGGATTTTCACATCTGCATTTCTTTACATCTTGGGCTGAGTACTGTATATTGCTACTGACTTATAAAACAGCCAGTAAACCCTGACCACAAAGCTTTTGAGATCATTATATGGCACGCAAAGGTTTAGCTGCAACATTCAACTGCTATTTTAAGTCAAGAAATGGATTTGCACATCATAAAACAGGTTTATAAATAGCACAGTTGATTTATAAATCAGACTAATAAGTACTTCATAAAGATTTAGTTTATAAATCCTCAGATTGCAGTCTGAGATATGTTGACTGATTTATATGAACCAAGACTTTGAAGTTATGCTATTCTGGTTGTTTATAAGTCCTGCTCTCCTATTTAATTCCTAAGTTTTGATTTATAAGTCCTATTTAGGTTTTATTGCTTAATTTTTATTATTGCCCTCTGCAATATAAAATTTTATGTATATAAAAAGCTGTACCGTATGGTATTTTTCCTTCAGTTTTCTTTCTTGCACTCCATTAATGAGAATTTGCTGCACTCTGAGCAGGTTTCCAAGGTTACTCTTAGGTTTTATTGTGCTCTGAAATCTTCCTCCCTGCTTGTTCAGTCCTCTTTTTTCCTTCTATTTCACCAAATTAACCTAGCCACAGACTGCAGGTTTTAGGGCCTGACCCAAAGCCCATCAAAGTCAGAGGGAATCTTTTCACTGACATCAATGGACTTTGGATCAAGCCCATACTACCATACATACCACCAGATATGCTCACACATTTCACAAAGCCTTTGCTTTTCTCTGTAACTTTCTTACATGCTCCAGACTCAACGGACATGGGTGGAGTCAGGGTACGAAATAAGAGATCTAGAACTCAGTGGAGAGATCCATGTTAGAGGAGCGGGGAAATCATTTTTCAGAACTTCTAGGGCTACACTTGTAAATCCTTCATTAAGCAAATAGCCCTATAGGCAGCAATCTGTCTCCCTGCCTCAGTAAGGATGGCTCACATGAGCAATTTTAGCTGAAATTGGTGAACAATGAAATGTTTGGACTTTCGGTCTAGAAGAAATTGTGATTTTTTTTAAATGAAATTTTGAGAACTTTTAGACATTTTTGTGCATCACAAATTATTGCCTAGGAAAATTTGACTGTATTTACTACTGTCTCTGTTTACTTCCTCTCAGCACCTGGACCCATCACTTCCTGTTTTTTCTTGTAAACATTTTGAATGTATAAATGTTACTAACTATATCTAGACTCCAGTAATTAAACCATGGTCTCTTCTAATACACCTATCAATATATTTAAAGACTCCAAATTAAAGTCTATTATCATGGACAACAGTTTCAAAAGTTCAGAAAATTTTACCAAAAATTGTCTCTCAATAGAGGGATAGGAGAACACGAAGAGCTTGCAAAAGAAACAGCAACAAAAATCCCCAGCACAATCACTGTTTTTCCTAATGCTCAAAATTCCTTATTATCTAAAATTCTTAAAAGTTGTTTTCATTTAATATAATTTGCCATTCCTTCCAACTTAGGGGTTAAAATAGTGTTTTCTCTAGTGCAAAAGAAAAGAAACTCGGTGGACTCAACTTCATAGTTGAGAATGTCACAAGAATGAGACAGTGATTGTATTCTGTTGTATTTCAACCCAGTTTAGGTTTCCCAATATTAAAATTTAAGAACTTGAGTTTGATTCTGGCCAGGACTTGCAAACATGCTTAATTTTTGCACGTTAGCTGGAAGAACAGTTTTAAGTGAGATATCAGCGCCGGACCTAGCAGCAAGCCATGAGCAGTAGATGTTTTTGTGCTGGATGGTAAATTCCCTCCAAATTCAGAGGTTACTGCAATAGTATGTTCTGAATCACCTGACCCTGACAGTAAATAATATGAGTGAGTATTTTTTCTTACAGTTGTTTAGAGGAGAATCTATTTTCTGTGTAACAATAACCTGCTCAACAATACTCTAATACACATCAGTGCCCTTTTATACTCCAGCAGTGCTGGCTGGCTTCCAGAAAGGTGGCTACTCCTAGATCAGCTGTAAGGAGCTCAAACACTGAGGGGTCAGGATGGGGAGGGACTGCAGCCAGCTGGGAGGGACTGAGAGCCTGTGTACTTCAATGCCGCAGCCCACAGAAACAGGAGTGCAAGTGATAGGCCACAGGGTGGCAGTGCCAGACTGTTCCATGAGGACCAACGCTGGCTGAGCAATCTGAGCACATGCACAGGGACCTAGGAGAAGCAGGTAGCTGGTGCCTAAGCCTAATCGATGTACTTTGTATTTCAATGTCAGAATTGGAAGTGGGGCAGAGGCAGCTGAACTAAAGTGGTGGAGCTGGATTGAGTATGAGGGAGAAGGACTGAGGTGTTTCTTCTATTCCCAGATTGGGAAAGAAAACAAATTCTGATGTTAGGAGAGGTTGGCATCTACTTCCTCTTTTATACTCCAGTTTCTCAGCATTTCATACACAAGTAGAGTCAACAGATGGAGAACTCCAGCAAAAGAAGGGCATTCCCCCACATATGAGTCTGTGGTTTATTAAATTAACGTTCCCTGATTTAAGAGCCTACTGTGTAACTATGGGGCAAAAGCTGCTCTCCACTATGATGGTCTAAACCCAAAGTAAATGCACTCCCTTCAATGGAATTAATCCTGATTTACAATTGTGTAAATCAGAGCAGTATTTGACCAAAGGGCTGGATCCCCAAATCCAGCTGAGCTGTGCTTACCGCAGGATGTGACACTGGATGGGAAGGTGGTTGTAGAAACTGATCTCGATGTTGACTGGGGACTGAAATGGCCCTTGTCATAACATGGAGCAGCCTGACGGCTGTTCTAAGTTACATTGGCTAGAACAGTCCACAGGGGCCATTCCACCAGCTAGAGGTGTTTGGAGCAAACTGTACACCTGCCACTGCCCCCTCCTTCCCTTGGTCTACTCCAGAGTGCCTTCCAGTTGGGTTGTTGTGATTTTATAGCAGTTAGTACTCTGCATTGTGGCCACAGCAACTGTGGTTCAAATCTGCATCATAGTATCTCTTTATGGGGAATAATGGGTTAGGCGGTAATACTGCAGAAAAGGATCTGGGGGTTATCGTGGATCACAAATTGAATATGAGTTGTCAATGTGATGGAGCTGCGAAAAAGGTTAATATCCTTTTGGGGTGTATTAACAGTGTCATACGTAAGACAGAGGAAGTCATTGTTCTGCTCCGCTCGGCACAGCGGAGGCCTCATCTGGAGTACTGTGTTCCGTTCTGGGGCCGCACTTGAGGAAAGATGTGGACACATTGGAAAGAGTCCAGGGGAGAGCAACAAAAATGACAAAAGGTTTTGGAAACTTGACTTTTATAAGGAAAGTTTTAAAAAACTGGGCTATGTTGAGTCTTGAGAAAAGACTACTGAGGGGGCTCCCAATAACAGTCTTCACATATATTAAGGGCTGTTATAAAAAAAGGACGGTGATCAAATTGTTTTTCATAGCCATTGAAGGTATGGGACAAGAAGTAATGGGCTTAATCTGCAACAAGGGAGATTGAGGTTAGATATTAGGGAAAAAATTCTGACTAGAAGGATAGTTAAGTACTGGAACCCCCATCTTGGGAGGTGGAGGTTTTAAGGACAGTTTAGACAAACATCTGTCAGGGATGATCTAGATGTCCTTGGTTCCACCTCAGCGCAGGGTGATGGATAGGTGACCTCTTGAGGTCCCTTCCAGCCCGACGCTTCTCTGATTCTATGCTGAGAACAGGAGAGTGTGTCACTAATGGTTTGCTAGTGATCTTCAGGGAGCTGATTCTCCCCTTGTATCCAGCTGCTTTCATAGATCATTGGCCAGATGGGACTATTGGGATCATCTAGTCTGACCTCCTCTATCATCATATAAGGGCAACTAAAATACATAAAATATTGTCTTTATTTATTGCATGTCACCAGCTGCAGCAGTTGTCACAGGGAGCTTTTATGGCTGCAAGTGGGAGGGGAGGGAATGTGAGTGACTGTAAGTAGCAGCAGAAGGGGTCATTGGAATCATGAATGAGGGTGAAGTGACCCATGAGCAAATCTCTCCATTAAAGTGTGGTCTACCCTATGGGAATAAATGTCAAACTTCCTATCTACATGTATTTCTTGTCTGTGAGAGCAGTCAGATGCCTTTGATGAGCCAAGCTGGGTGAGGTAATATATTTTATTGGACCGACTTCTATTGGTGGGTGAATTGGTCCAATAAAAGATATTCTCTCACCCACCTTCTTTCTCTCATATTCTGGGACCAACACGGCTACAACTACACTGCATATGGCAGGTGCCTTTGATGTTAGAGGTCAACACATGCGCGTCTTTCCCATTACTGCAAGACAAATGTGGGATATCACACCTCTCTTGCCACTATGTTGATGTTGTCTGACTGGCTATGGAACAGATGAGACGCCAGTTGATTGATTTATGGAGGGAAGGCTGCACAGCCAGAAGTGTTTTTGTTTTCAGTGAGGGTGCAGAGTGTCAGAACAAAGTGGAGTCAGCAGAGGGGATCTCACCTCCCAAAATCTGCAGCCACAGATATCTATGGCTCCTGAAAAACAAAACAATCGGACGAAAACTGTGGCCTGATCCAGCAAAGCACTGAAATACAAGCTTTACTTAGAGCACATGAGTCATCCCATTGCTAAAGCATATGCCTAAGGGCCCAATCCAGCCCCCACTGAGGTAATTGGAAACACTCTTATGGAAGTTGGATCGGGCCCCGAGTGTTTTGCTGGATCAAGGTCCATGTGCATGATGGGCTGTGCTCTTCTTAGCCTTTTCTCTGCCTCCATCCCTGCACATGCATCCTGATAAGGCTAATTTAATCTGAAAATACAACGGCTGAGCTCTAGCTGAGTGAGCAGCACCGGGAGCTAGAAAGAGGAATAAGATGCTACGGAGTGTGAGCAAGAGTGATGTAATCTGGCCCTGTTTATTTAGGGCTATGTCGTGCCCTTGTCTTATTCAGGAACACCTCTGCCTTTGCCTTGCCTGAATCTTGAGCCTGGTGCAGAGCACAGCCCCCGTTTCCTGAATACTCCCCACTGTTTACAAGTGGGCAGGGAGGGGCCCCATCTCTTGCCAATTACACAAGGTGGGAAGTAATTTACTATTCCCCTGGAGCCAGAGCGGAGCTGGGGAGGAATTGTGTCTTGGACATACTCCTAGGCTGGGACAGCTTACACACTGCCCATTGCTTAGGCATGTGCCAAAAGTGACAGCTATCCCTTCGGTGATAAACCTGTGAAGTCTATTCTGCCCTGCCTTCACTGAAATCACTGGGGCTGCACTGGCTGTGTGAGCCAGGTTAGGCCTGTTCTCTTCTGATTCCATCTTTCAACATCTGAGTAATTTGCTACTCAGCCCTGGAGCTGTTGTCAATAAAAGAAGCAGAGAAAAATGAAGTGTCAGTAACAAATGTGCCCTATCCATGAATTTATTGGCAGAGTGGCTGGCAAATCCTGTCTGCCAATTGTCAAGACTTGGAATAAAATACAGTAGCTCAGTTTTCTGTACCCTCCTCCCAATGACGATGACAGATTGGCCCCATTATAGAGGTTACTTTATCCTTACCACTACAAGTTAAGGTCACAGAACAATTTTTTTCATAATGCCCCAGTTTTCAAATACTTATCATTCACCTTTGGGGCTGAAATTTCCCGTTTGATCTCTGCCATATGGTTTGAGCAAAATTCCATCACTTTTCTTTTGATCCATGAGAAGACTGGGCGAGGGAAGGAATACAATTTCCCCATTTATTTAAAAAAATAGTTTTAATGTGTGCTGTCTGGGGGACTAAGAGGGGAATGTGGTGGAATAATTGAAACAACCGAATCCTTTAGATCCAGATCCTCAGCTGGTATATATTGAAATAGCTCCTTTGACTTCAGTGGAAGAACACTGATGCACCCCAGCTGGGGATAGGCCCCTTAAAATTTAAATTGTGCATTTGGATTCCATCCACAGGAGCTTTGCAAGAGGCTCTATGCTGCTATATTGATGAAACTCACCCAATTCCATTGGCAGGGCAACCCATGCAGCCCCTCCAGTGTGTGCAAAGGAGAGCAGGATTTGGCCTACTTTCGTTCAAGTTCATTTCTTTGCCCTAGAGCTGTATGTTTGTCTGCCTGACACAATGAAGTTCAAGCATTCACTTCTGTGCTATTGAGGATGTTACTAGTTTGACAGCAGTCTATAATTACTAGGTGTCATGCAACGTCAGTGACAGCTACAGCAGCATCAGAATCCAGGGATCACTGAATTCATGAACCGCTCCTAGGTATCTCAGAAGTAAAATGACTAAGACCCTGGAAACACTTATGAATGTGATCAACTTAAAGCATTTGAATAGTGTCACTGAAGTCAATAGAACTACAGATGAGCTTAAAGTTTAGTCCCTACATAAGCATTTGTAGGATTGAAGGCTTTAATGTTAATTTGCTTGTGCCTTCTGTAACTCTTCACACAATACAATGCATCTGTATTTCTGGAATTTTAAAAAATCTCTGAGTAAAGTGTTTCAGTTGCTGGTGAACACTGATTACACTAAAGGACTTATAGATATGGAATTAAGCTTTTACTGGGCGTGATTGTTTTTCAGTGGCAAGCTTGTCAAGTCTTTCATTTAACGTGTTGATTACAGGTGACTCTCCTTTCCAGATCCGGATCCATCAAAGCCTCATACTCAAAAAATAACATCGGTGCTGATTATCTGGAAATGAGAAATAGGATACTGCGTCACTGGTCCTAGTGCGGTATCTCCCATCAACATTCAATACACTTTGCCACAAGATGCACAAATTATTCCATGGTTTCTTGCGAGAATGAAATGGTCGTGGTGGTCATGGTGGGATTCCCAGTGATGGTGGGGGGCTTTATAACCTTTAGCCCAGAGGTTAGGGTACTTATCCGGTATGTGGGAAACCCCAATTCAATTCCCCCCTACCTGATGAGCAGAAGGGATTTGAACAGAAGTCTTCCCCCCCACCCCCGCCATCCACCCACTCACATGTTTGCCCGAACATCCCCTCTTTCCTCAGGCATTTTGTGTGGAGTTAGTTGGCCTCTGAGCACACCTACTGGATTAGGCCCTGCACGCAAGTCAGGCAGAGGAGTGACTGTCTTCCCCTGGGTTGTGGATCGCAGGCGGGAGATAGGTGTCTGGATGTCTAGAGGGAGGCAGCAGTGTGCATGCCCAGAGGTAGTGCCTAGGGGAACCTTTACAGTAAAAGCTTAGGCACCAAGGGAGTTTGGATGCCTACAGGTTTAGGTGGCAGCAGAGTGGGGCTTTGGCAAAGTGCCTAAGTCCCTTTGCAGATCTGGTCTAGAGATTATACTTGTCTGGTTCCTCCCCCTCCCCCCTTGTAATATGGTATCCTACCCCTTTAAATGCCTGGAAGCCTGGGGCCAGTCAGATCTATTCTTTAACTCCATGCTGTTCCACCTGTGCAGGGTCTGGGACTTAAAAGGAGGAAAGAATCATGTGCTGGCTGGAAAGGAGAGCCTGAGGCAGAGGGGCCTGTGGCAGATCCCAGGCAGGAAGGCCTGGGAGTGGCTGCTCAGGAAAGTGCAGGGAGCCTCACCTAATGGAGCCTAAGAGGGGCTGAAGAAAGAGCTGGAAAGGAGCCTGGGAATGGGGAAAGTAGAGCCCGGTGTGGGGGAGGAGGCAAAGAGTGTCTGAAATTAGAGGGGAGAAACCTCTCAGGCAGGAAGGGCTGGGCCTAGCTGGAGACTGGGATAAAGCTTGGCTGGAAGTCCTGTCATAGTCACGGCATTGAGCTACCACAGCAGCCTGAAGGTGTTGCTGGCTGTCTGGAGGCAGAGCTGCTGCAATGCCGGGGGTGCTCTGGGATGGTGAGTTTTGTAACACCTTGCTGCTTCATTTCTTTGTAACGTAAATGTATGTCTAGTTTTAAATTTGACTACTGAACAATTCTGCAAAGGCACGCCTGGGGAGTCAGTCTGGGAGTTCCAGTGGGGCCAAGTGACTTAGGCACCCAACACCCATCAAAGTCTGACTTCTGGACGCCCATGGTTTTGTAGGCATAGGTTGGGCTTTGAAGATTGCTGATTTATTCAGTACATGCCTATTTTACTATAACTCCTATCTCCCACCTCTGACTGTTCCTGCTCCCCCTACGTACTCACACACGCACCTACCCCTTCAGTCTGGGTTTCATTCCCCTATTATATCTCAACATCCCAGGCTGGTGAACTTGCTGGTATAAGGATTCTTTGATGTAGTCATTTTGTACAGCACCTAGCACATCAGGGATTCTATCTTTGTTTGGGAATTCTGCTACATTGTAAATAACAGTGTAAGTCAAGCTAACACAGCGTGGCTTTTTGACCCCACATAGAAGTATATGAGTCTGCTATTGCCTTTGAACTCTGGTTCTTTAGCTCAAGCAGTAGTTATCACCCTGCATTTTGTACATGTTGGTTCAATCAAAACATCTTTCTTACTTACTATCATCCTGACCTTATCTTTTAGGAGGGGTCAGTGTGTTTCTGTTATCATTGGGGAATGTTTTGTACCATGCTTAATATCGGCATGTTCTGGTACCACTTGATATCAGGATGTGTTTGCATGAGCACTCTGTGACTAGCACGTCTTAGGAATGTGTATTTCTGAACTATCAGCCCTGTTCTTGCCAAATTCTGTAAGCAGGTCCTGCCTCATACCAGGCCTCTGATAGAAGGGCTTATGTCTCAGACTCTCTTCCTACTACAGTAGAGACTCATGCTTCGAGATGCAGAATGTCTCCACAGATGAGCCAAGCAGGGGCATTGTTACAAGTGATGGGTAGAGGTGGACAAAGATGCATACTCGTGTTGGCTTCAGTTAAAATAATAATACTTAACCATATTGTTTTCATATTTAACACTGTGTGTTTTAAATATTCTTTATTACTTGTATAGCACCAATAGTGAGTTACTTTACAGAGTGGTCAGGAGACAAGGTCCGAGCACTTACTTAGGGGCTTATTGTCAAAAAAGGAAACAAACCATTGGGAATGGGATGTAAGGAAATGCTGTGTGCTTAAGTAGGGAACATTGGGAAACGTTTTCCCCCATGTTTTTATTGGGTCTAATTAGCCAACACTGCTGTGCAAGGAGAACTTTTTTGGGGAAGACTTGTTAGTTTTAAGGAAGACCTTGAAAAAAGAGGGTTGTGGCTAAAATGCGACCACTTTCTCATGTTCTTCACTCTGTGAGCTTATATGTAAAAGGACAAAGGCGCAGGTTTCCCCTCCAGCAATATGCCTGGAGCTAAGCAAACAGATTTGTATAATGATAGTTTTGTACAAACATAGGGAATGGCGAGTTTTGAATAAAGCTTGTTTGTCAAAGGTTTTATTTTCACTTGGCGCATTCAGGCGCAATTAGAGTCAAAGTGATCCTGAGACGATACCAGCAGGAGGAAAACAAGCAAAATGAGAGAAGTGCTTTTAACTGCAGGGTTCTAAAGTGTAAATGATAAATAATATATAGATTTGCATTACTTACCCGAGCCAACAGATGTGTCCACTGGGGATTTTATTGCTGAGAAATCATTTGTGCCTTCCGAAAGAGCTAGTGTAAAAGCTGTAAACTGAATGTGAAGCGTGCTGGTGAGTCCAGCAGAAAGAGAGAGCTCTGCTATTATGTATGCTGTACCAAACCTGAGCAGGAAGCAGAGGAGTCTAGGCTAGTGATTTGATGACATTGGAGGTGACATTACAGCAGGTACCTAGGTGACCTGTTTTTTAATTCTTTGGAACAGTCCAGCTCCAATAGCCCACCTGTAAAAATCAATTGAATGGGCACCTGCTGTGGAGATGTTCGCAAGGAAAAGTAGGTGGTCAGAGGGATTTCTTATCATCCTCAAACTTTGTGTTGAGGAAGCAAATGATCCTGAGAATTTAAGTGCTGTTCTGCCCCAAAGGAGCTCTCTAGAAATGCCACCATGGGATGCCACGTGGCTTAATGATCACATAACTCCCTCTAGTGGCAGGGCTTGTTACCCAAATTTCTTTCAACCCAAAGCTCTTGGTAACTTTTACTCTGCGTGAGGTGGTGTCAGGAAATAAATCAGGGGAGACATGGCCGTCCGACCGATAGATGGCTGGCACAAACAGGACAACACAAGAGTGCTTTCACTTAAAGCTAAACTTTACTTAGTCTCAAGCACTTATATGCACGTCTGCAAGAGGTTAGTAAAACACCCCCAACCCTTGATAATTACCAAAGCTCGAGTGGCACAGCGGCAGCCCGTCTGTTGCTGGGAAACACAAGATGCATCCAGAGAGAGAGAGTCCAGTCCTGAAGAGTCCCCCTACCTCAAACTTTTCGCCCTTATTTATACATTAGTAATAGAATGACATGTCCTTTAAAGCAAAACTTGTTAAGTAAGCAGTTTCAATGGTCAAGCGAGAGGTTCCTTCTGATTATCGATTAACCAGGTGTGGGTTTTTCCAGAGTTTGCAGCCTTGAGGCCCCAATAGACATTCCTGGGGCACATCCTGCTCTTCTAAGATGCATGTATCAGGAACTTCAACACAATTCTTATAAGGAAGGACGCGGGGTCACCCAAAACCTCCTTCCCCCTCCTGCCTTGGTTAAGCTAAGCCTGCTTACTTGGCTGCTTTTAGTAATAAGCCATAGTGGTTTCAGGCACTTTACTGGTTTGCCAAAGTCTCCCCATACAGGCTAAGCCTGCTACTTTCCCACAATGGAGGGAATTGCTCTTTAGCTCACAAGGGAGAGGCTTGTCCCTTCCCCAGAACCTCCTCTCCATCCTCTTTCTCCCTCTCACAACTCTGAATAACTGGAGCCCCCCTGTCAAACAGGCCAACGGGCTCTGTTGGACCTGGCTCTGCCTGGTGGGAAGAAGAAATGGATTCTGGGGTGGATAAGGAGACTAGGGGAAACACCAGAGCTATTCTCAGATGGATGTTATGGTACCTGTAGAGCATGCCAGAGAAAGTGGCATAGGGGCAAACAGAAATGGAGGACAACAGAAGAGGGAACCACGAAGGAAGAGAGGTGTGACAGGAAAATGGGACGGGGCTTCTGAGGGACGAAAAGCAGAGGCGCTGCAAGGTGGAATAGGAGAGGGAGGATGCTAGAAGCAAGGGAACTGGAACAATGAAAAGGGATGTAAGGGCAAGGGCAGATTGTGAGGGCTGGGCAAAGTGTAGGGAGGAGCGGGGTATGGTTGAGGCTATGATTCTTTTCATGGTGAATTTTAATAAATGTCACGGCAGAGGTGGGGGAAAACAAGGATGTCACAGAAAGCAGAGAGGAGCTGAGGTCCCTTAGGGAGCAGGGCTGGACAGTGAGTTTGCCCCACAGTGGCAGCTCCTGTCCTGCTGGGCTGGGCCTGATTGCACACTCCAGGTATTGCGAACTGTCCCACGTGAGCTCGGCGTCACTCAGGTTTGGCACTTCCACCCCTCCATAGGTGGAGAACCAGAGTGGTGGAGGACCAAATTTGACTGGTGGTGCGAGCTGGCCCACATAGTCACAATCAAATCTGGCCCTCCGTCTCCCATCTATGGAGGGACATACACACCAAACCTGAGCATCGCTATGACAGCCTGAGCATCGCTATGACAGCACCTGGAGGGAAAAAGAGCCAATGGTGTGGGGGTCACAGACTATTCAAATTCCCAATTACTGTGAATACCATGACCTCCGCACCAAATTTGTAGCCTTAGGGATGATGGATGAAAGAGGGAGTGAAGACTGAGAGGAAAAACTGGGACGGAGAAGAGTCTGGAGTGGTTTTTGGGAAGGATAGACTAGGAGGGAGGAGAGAATGGATATTGAGAGAGGAGAAGCTGGTGGGGACAGAGTGAAGAGGTTTTTGGGAGGGTTCTTGAGGGCGTGATTAGTATCCAGCCTAGAGCATTCAGTGCTAGTGTCTGGTGGTGTGAGGGCAGGTCAAACTGGACTGGGAAATGCAGATATAATATTACTGTTCCAGTGTTGTCTACTCTTACAGTTTTATCACGAGTCTCACAATATTTTGTCTTTTTTTGTAAACCCCCCAGCTCCTGAACTTATGTAAAGTTCAGCTTTCATTTAAAACAACCTCCCCCCACACCCACACCCACACCCACACACAACTCTAGCCCTCGTGCTTGTGGAGAAAATCGGGAAAATGTGACCCAAGTGTAAGCTACAGGCTCAGACACTGGAAAGCAAAGAGAGAGAACCCAAAATGTTTTATTCTGTAGAATTTCATGATTTTAGGCCAATCTCATAATTTTTGGAGGCCTCACTCGTGATTTTTGAATGCTTGGGGATTTGCAGCACTGCTTTTCTTTTACTTACTTTTATTTGAATAGGGTTTAATATTTATAATCCATACCCTATTCCCCCCACATAGGCTACTGATCTTATTCTCCTTTCTATTAACTTGCATTCACTTTCCACATCCCAGCAAGTTACACTACTTTATCATTTATGGCACTGCTGAATTTACCCCCATGACTTCCAGGGGACTTGAACTTGCTCTCATCAAGCTTCAGTCTGGGCCATTCTCCCTGAAGAATTATCATTATCTATGCGTTGTTCCCTTCTTGCAGTATTGTTCCTTATTCATATTGATATTTGTGATTGCTCGTCAGGGATCAAAACAACTTTGGCTGAGTCTTTCGATTCAACTTACCCAATCAAGAGTTGACAGGTTTTTCAGAATCCCTCTGCCTGCAATCTCATCAATATTCATAAACATTATAACTTCGCACTTGCAAAAATGGAATTGCCTTTTCCCCCCTGCCCCCGTAACCTTTGATAGAGTATATGGGTCTGTTTCATTCTAATTAGACTGATAAAGCACTTCTTACATGCTGGTAGCAGTCTCTTATTGATTTTAAAAATTTTGGTCTGTCTTTTGTCAAACTATCACTTTCTGTTGTGTTAATTAAAATATGGTTTCATATTCTACAGCATAAATACTCAATTGGCTTAAAATGACTGAGCTTTCACATCATACAGGCCTAGAGACTCTATCGGGGAATCTGTATTTTGTCTTTAGCAGCCTTTAATCATTTTCATGGTGCCTCAGTGCAAATGATTTTCTAGACCTTGATTCAATAGTAATAATTTCAACAACAAGGATGAACAATTTTTTGGAAATTCATTAGCTCTTTACCTATAAATTAGATCTAATTTTTAGCTTTGAAGAGTACCCTCTACTGTAATTATTAGTTATTTATTACTTTCAAGAGTTCATTAATAGAATATGTTAAAATTCTAACCGTTAGAGCTGGAGGCATAATGTAAAAACACTTTCTGTCAATATTTGCATGAATTTTCAAGTAGATTAGTTAGGGCTATACTCATGTCCATTGACTTCAGTAGAATCTGGACCTTTCTGAACATTTCTGCAATTGAGTTTTACTGCCACAAAGGTTTACAGAAAGCTAACATCAAGTTGTAGGTGGGTATGTCCACAGAAATAAAATTTATTATTTGTACAAGCAAGTATTCACACTGAAAATGTTTGCACACGTAACCAGGGAACGTAAACAATAGCATGAAACTTACCTGACCAAGCATAACTAACTTACACAGTGCCAATAACAAATATTGTATATTCACAAAACTGCCCACAATAGATACTGATTAAAAAGGGAGAAAAATACCACAGAAACTGTCAAATAATTTCAAATCACAAACAAATGTGAGGAGGTTGAGATCTGCTTGCAATTGTTCCATAAGCAGAAAGAGGCAACAGCCACTGAATAAGTTTGGTGTGAATTATTTGCTCAGCTTTTATAATACAAAGTCCCAATAGTGATTTGGTATGTAAAGGTCCTGTCCTGCGATCTTTCCTCATGTGACTTCAGTGGACTACATGTGAACAAGGGATGAAGGGTTGAAGCCAATGATTGTAAGTCACTTTGCTTTACAAGCTTGTTCTTGATTCCCTACTTTTCTCAACAGAACTCTTTCCATGGAAAATTTCTCATGTGAACTCTGCATTAGCTAGATTTTTTTTTTCTGTACCTACCCAGTCAGTGTAAAGTTAGTCTGACAACTAATGTTGGAGTTTCAAGATTTTGAATGTGGTATGTTTTTCTAACATTTTTTTTGTCCATTCCTAAATCAGAAATGATTCAATGTAGCAATTTATATTCTGTACTAATCCCTACCTCTGTCATTCCTACTAGAAATTTAAAGCAAATACTGATATTGACATTGGATTTGAGCTGGTGGCATCAGACATAACTTTGATGTTTTATGAGATAATCCTTCAGGAATTTTTCCTCTTATAGTCACCCTCTCCTTCCTGGTCTCCCCAGCCCCAAGTGGGGGCAACCAGAAATCTTTCCGACTGAAAAAGTTCAAACACATCTACCTTCAGTGTGTCTCCACATTATTGGTATGTCCACACTGGAGTTGGAAGGTGTAAGTTCCAGCTCAGGGAGACATGCCTGTGACAGCTCTGATAGATCTAGCGTGCTAAAAAGAGCGTATGGCAACATAAGCAGTGGGAGGGACTAGCTGCCCTGATATGTTCCCATCTGAGATGCTAGGCAAGTACAAGGGCAGCTAGTATACGTCTACTTGAGCTGGACATTACACATTACACAGCTCCAGCGTAGACGTACCTAAGACACTGTTCATGACACAAGTGTATTGTGAGGGTTAATGGGCCAATCCTGCCCACCTTACTCTCATGAAGAACCTCACTGACTTTGATAACTCGGTGGGATATTGGCTTTTGTTAGGGCCCGACCCAAAGCCTACTGTAGTCATGGGAGTTTTTCCCTTGACGTAGATGGTCTTTGGATCAGGCCTCAAGTAAGGTGAGTGGATCAGTCCAATACTTGTAAAGGCCTTTGGGATCCTTCAGGTGGAAAGAGACCTCTGCAGTGCAAAGTGCTTTAATGCAGGTCTTGGGCTGGCTAAAGGATGCTTCTGGGAAATTACATGAGACATTTCCCTCCACACCCATAGCTTCACACTTCCCTTCTGCATAATCTTTGGCTTTAGCTGAGATGACTCCAACCCTTCACACTACTTGGATGCTGAAAGAAAGATCTGAGTGGCTGAATAAGTTCCCTTGCCTTTCCCTTTAAATGAACATAGATGGAAACCCAGCTCAGATTCCCCACATTCTGTTCTCCCTCCTGTCTGCCAACGATAACCACTTTCTCTGTCTTGCTGTTGATGCAATTTAGAATGACATGCAGCAGGAGCACGCAAGATTAATGAAAATGTTCTGTAGTTCCTTCAAGTCTTTCTGTTGAGATAATGTAATATAGATTGATTTGAACCAGTCGTTTAGCCCGTCCCCGTTTCCCAAGGGCATTGACAGATTTTTGTGTGATTGGGGACGGGTGGGGGGTGGGTCAGTCATATCACTGACCAAGCAAAGTGCCATGTGCAAATACTGTAGTCCATTCCTGTCTTGGTTTTGTGTGTGTGTGTAATGCTGCTGGCCACTTAAAAACCCACAATTTTCTTGCCATGGCATTAGTTACTGAGTGATATGCTGTATTTCCTATATTTGGAATAAGAAATACTACAATAAGTAACATGATTCCCCTTATGCCCCCTTTGGTAGTAGCAGCCACCCTATGGACCTGATCCAATGCTCAAAGAAAAGTCTCTAATCTCGGTGACCATTGGCTCAGGCCCTATGTATGAATTTACTCCGCAATTCAGATTTTTGGATGATAGGATTTTGTTTTTCAGTTGCACAAATGATTATGTGGAACAGCTGTCTGCATTTTTATCTCACTCCTGCTCTATATTTTCTAACGTCCTTGAAGCCTTTCTCTTTTGCAGATTCTTTATCCTCTGCAATCTTGATAGTGCTGTCATTGGTAGTGAATATATATATTTTTAATTTCTTTGCTGTGCCACCTCTCTGCTTTGTTCTGCTTCTGAGCGCCGCACGTGTATGCCTGGTGCTGTTGCTGCTGGAGTGGCCAACAGCTGCTTTTCTTGATGAGGTGTTTTGTACTGAACCCAAGCAGCCTTATTTTCCATGTCTTAATTGCAATGTGAACCGTCCCATTTCATTAGCTTTGAGAGCCATTTCTTGTCTCCTTCAATACTCTTGTTTGTTCTTGGTGCTTGTAACCAAGAATATTTACAAATAGGCAGAAGCCAGGAAAGCGAGATATGGATGCAGATCTGAATTTACCCTAACCAGTAGTAGTCTTAATTTTAGTGATAGAGTAGTACATATGGGATTGGGACCCCATTGTGCTAGGCACTGTACAGGGAGATAGTAAGGGACAGTCCCTTCCCCAAAGAGTTTCCAATACATAAGACACACCAAGTGTCAGAGAGAGGAAATATTACCACCACCATTTTACAGGTCAGACACTGACGTTCCAATTCACCAGGGACTAGTAGGACTGCTCCCACACTTAGTTAGTTAGGCACATGCTCAAATACCATGTGGTACTGGGGTCAGAAAGATTAAGTGACTTGCCTCTGTTATACAGGAAGTCCACGGGAGAACTGGGAATTTAAGCTAGATCTCCTAAATCCCAGTCAAATGTCTTAACTTGTTGTCATTACCAAAAGTCTGGACGTGCCCAGATCCACAATTTTTAGCTTGGTCCACCATATAGATAATAGCCAACTGCAAAGTTCAAGATTGGCTCCAAAATTCAGAGGATATTTCAGTCTGGATCCTAAATCCACTGGGTGTTTAGATCTGGCATTTTGATTCAGAATCATCGCTCGCAAAAAAAAAAAAAGAAAAAGGGAAAAAAAAGAGCATGGCCAGCTCTTTAAGAGCTCTTGGTTGTAAGTTATCTGGACCTGCTGATTTAATGCTGTGTAACTTTAGAAGCTGCTGTTTAACATCCTCCTGAGTTCCTGTTGCAATGGTCCCCTCACTCCATCTATCCCAGCTTTTCAACGAAACTCCCTAAAACTTTGTTATCACTCTTCTATCTTTCCACCAACCCATCACTGTGATATCTGAGCCCTTCCAGCAGCATGATAAGGCACAAGAACATAAGAATGGCCATACTAGGTCAGACCAATGGTCCATGTAGCCCAGTATCTTGACTTCGAACAGCGGCCAGTGCCGGATGCTACAGAGGGAATGGACAGAACAAGGGAATTATCAAGTGATCCATCCCCTGTGATTTAGTCCCAGTTTCTAGTACTCAGATGTTTCAGAACACCCAGAGTGTGGGGTTGTGTTCCTGACCATCTTGGCTAATAGCCATCGATGGGCCCAGCCTCCATGAATTTATCTAATTCTTTTTTTAACACAGTTATACATTTGGCCTTCACAACATCACCTGGCAATGAGTTCCACAGGTTGACTGAGTGTTGTGTGAAATAGTACTTCCTTGTTTAGTTTTAAACCTGCTACCTATTAATTTCATTGGGTGGTCCCTGGTTTGTGTGTCATGTGAAGGGGTAAATAACACTTCCCTGGTCACTTTCTTCCCACCAGTCATGATTTTATAGAACTCCGTCATCTCCTCCCTGAGTTGTCACTTTTCTAGGCTGAACAGTCCCAGTCTTTTTAATCTCTCCTCAGATGGAAGCCGTTCCTAACCCCTGGTCATTTTTGTTGCCCTTTTCTGAACCTTTTCTCAATTCTAATGTATCTTTCTTGAGATGCAGCAACCAGAACTGCACACAGTATTCAAAGTGTGGGCGTATCATGGATTTATAGAGTGACATATCTATCCCTTTCCTAATGGTCCATAATATTGTGTTCGCTTTTTTGACTGCCGCTGCACTCTGAGCGGATGTTTTCAGAGACCTATCCACAATGACTCCAAGATCTCTTTCCTGAATGGAAACAGCTAATTTAGACTCCAACTTTTTGTGTGTATAATTGAGATTGTTTTCCAGTGTGCACTATTTTGCATTTATCAAGATTGAATTTCATCTATTTTCTTGCCCAGTCACCCCATTTTGTGAGATCCTTTTGTAACTCTTTGCAGCCAGCTCCGGACTATCTTGAGTAATATTTTATCGAATGCAAACTTTGCCTCCTCACTGTTCACCCCCTTTTCCAGATCATTTAAGAATATGTCGAACAGCACAGGTCCCAGCACAGATCCTTGGGGGATCCCACTATTTACCTCGTTCCACTGTGAAAACTGACCATTTATTCTTACTCTTGGTTTCCTAGCTTTTAACCAGTTACTGATCCATGAAAGGACCTTCCCTCTTATCCCCTTTGGTGTGGGACCTTGTCAAAGGCTTTCTGAAAGTCCAAGTGCACTACATCAACTGAATCACCCCTGTCCACATGCTTGTTGACACTCTCAAAGAATTCTAATAGTTTGGTGAGGCATGATTTCCTTTCCAGAAGCTGTGTTAGCTCTTCGCCAACATATTGTGTTAATCCTATGTGTTTTATAATTCAGTTCTTTGCTATAGTTTCAATCACTTTGCCTGGTGCTGAAGTTAGTCTTACTGGCCTGTAATTGCCAGGATCGCCCGTGGAGCCTTTTTAAAATATCGGCATCAAATTAGCTATCTGCCAGTCATCTGGCAGAGGGGCTGATTTAAGTTAAGGCACATGACCAATATTGATCATGTGGGGTTTCTCTGTCTTAATGTTAGCTACATATCCATGACCTGTCCTTCAAAAATATTTTGTAACCATTTTTCCTGTAGTGGACCGCCCCATCAGTTTTTTAAAATCAATTTCCAATTGATTAGAGGGCACATTGTACTTATTCTGGTTTGGTGGGAGTCTTGGGGGTGTACTCTCAATATTACAGTCATATTTTGAGTGGATCCAGGAGTCATGCACAGATAATAGCCAACTGTGAAACTCAGTTTCATCACAAGCTGTAGCAATTTGACCTGTAATGCATGAATACAATGTGCTTTACTCTAGAGGACACCATTTTACAGTTGCCTTGTGTCTCGGGAAACTTCCAAAAAAACCCAGTCTAATTAGTGACATTTCTGCATATTTATTTATTTATTAAGAAATTATTGTTAGGACAGCTTGCATGAAAACTCCTCTTTGTTACTTAGGGGAAAGGAGCTGCTCCCTGCTGCTTGTTCTTCCTTTGAAGTCATTATCCCCTGTCTGTGACCTCACAATGAATTTCTGTAGCTGTGATTAGGTACCCCAATGCTCACACTTCACAATGCCTTCTCATACAAGCTTCACCCTAACAGGGCACATGTCCACTCTACCTAGGTCTTTAAGGCCACCTCCTAATGAGTCTCCCACCAGTCTCAGAGTAGCAGCCGTGTCTGTATCCACAAAAAAAAGGAGGACTTGTGGCATCTTAGAGACTAACCAATTTATTTGAGCATAAGCTTTCGTGAGCTACAGCTCACTTCATCGGATGGATGCAGTGGAAAATACAGTGGGGAGATTTATATACACAGAGAACATGAAACAATGGGTGTTACCATACACACTGTAACGCGAGTGATCAGGTAAGGTGAGCTATTACCAGCAGGAGAGCGGGGTGGGGGGGGAGAACATTTTGTAGTGATAATCAAGGTGGGCCATTTCCAGCAGTTGACAAGAAAGTGTGAGGAATAGAGGGCGGGGACGGGGGGAGAATAAACATGGGGAAATAATTTTACTTTGTGTAATGACACAACTTGATTATCACCACAAAAGGTCCCCCCCGCCCCGCTCTCCTGCTGGTAATAGCTCACCTCACCTGATCACTCTCCTTACAGTGTGTATGGTAACACCCATTGTTTCATGTTCTCTGTGTATATAAATCTCCCCACTGTATTTTCCACTACATGCATCCGATGAAGTGAGCTGTAGCTCACGAAAGCTTATGCTCAGATAAATTTGTTAGTCTCTAAGGTGCCACAAGTACTCCTCTTCTTCCCACCAGTCTGTGACACCACCCCAGTGCAAGTCATCTTACTCCTGCTTCTTCTGAGTTACACACTTCCCCAGATGGTTATGTATCTGATACACCGCCAGGTCTTATGGAACGGACCAAATCACATTTTTAATTAAGGCCCATAGGAAGTGGCTGCAAAATTAGTGCTATATACTCCCCGCTGTCACTAACAGAAAGGCCCACTGATGGCAATGGGAGTCTTCACAAAGGCTAAGCATAAAATATGGCTTGTGTGTATGACTATTTGTATATGGCTCACGCTTGCTCTCATGCTCCTTCCCCAACCTTCCCTATTGCATTTTTTTCCCCTACACTTCAAGGTCAAAATACTGTCGATAACCTTTGTTTCTATTTTTAGTGTGTATTTAAGATAATTGTTTAGCTCTGCCAGAACATTGTGTTCCTGCAGTTTACTAGAGCACGAGAGAACTTTCCAAAGGATGGTTGGTTGCGTGTGTGCACGTATGTGCACCGTAGCTGTCCACGGAAACATTCACCCCACTGTTTTCCACTAACAAATGAGGGAACAGGCAAAGTGGATACCAATTTTGGGACAACAATGAAATGACAAGCAATAACAAGGAAGGCATTTTAACCTCGACGTACCCATGTGACATGACAGTGTTTAATCAAAGCCATCACTCTTGCTTCAGCTCCTAAGTAGCATGAATTACAGAAGGAATGAAGTGAATATATAAGTAGGACAGCACTGCATAACATACCTTCCAGCTGGAGAAATAATATCGGAGGCCTTTAATAGCCCTATTTGCAATCACCAGATTTAGTTTGCCCCTTCAGCCCCCTGGTGGAGGCATCTGGTGCTTACTTGTGAATAAGGATGTCAGAATTTGGCCTATTGGGGTGAAAAATAAATAAATAGATTCTTTCCCCTAGACTATGAACAAAATAATCCCTCAACCAACCAACTAACTGCAGTTTCTTTGCATCTACAGTGTATATACTGTGACAAAGTTCCTGCTCTACCTTGGTGGGTCTTGTGTTTATTGGCGGATTTGCTCGCCTTGGAGCTTCACGGCTCCCACCTCCTCACACACACACCACAAACTGAAGTGAGCTCCTTTTTAAAACCCAGGTGCCCTGATTAGCCTGCCTTAATTGATTCTAGCAGCTTCTTGATTGGCTGCAGGTGTTCTAATCAGCCTGTCTTAATTGTCTCCAGAAGGTTCCTGATTGTTCTGGAACCTTCCCTGTTACCTTACCCAGGGAAAAGGGACCTACTTAGCCAGGGGCTAATATATCTGCCTTCTATTACTCTCATATAGCCATCTGGCCCGACCCTGTCACAATACATTCTCCTCCTGAGAAAGCGGAAAACTCTGCTTTCTGTTACATCAGGGTAAATCCAGGGCTTTCTTTTCTCAATAATAATTTTTAGAAAGGTAGCAGGCAAAGTCCACTCTGGGTAAACTGTTTTCTCCTTGTTAAGTTTTATGACAGTACATCTGTCTTCAGGGCAAATAGTTTTTGGTTTTTCTTAAGGGTTGCCTAGTTATGCCTGTGTGACACCGTTCTGTCTCTTAAATGTCCTCTCTTTCACCAGGCACCACTTTTAGAGCTGGACTAACACCTGCAGGTATTTTCTACAAACACTGATTAGAATTTGTTTCAGCCACACACACACCTCTATTGTGTGATCTGGCTTTTTCAGAGAAAGTGATTGAATTGAATCACTTGATTGTGGAAAACAAATTTTAAGCCTGCACATGAAAAGTATGGGTTATTTTATATGTGATGGGACACTGCTTCCCACAGCATGGGGAAGAGGTTTCCAAACCCCCTTGCCAGAGCCCTGGCACAGAGGTCAAGATGAAGCTAGACAGAGATCTGGGCACATCCTTCATAGTTAGGACCACACAAGCAATTATACTGTGTCACTTTGACAATAGGACACTAAACAAAACCCAGTCAGTAAATCTTACAGGAGCCTAGATTTTCTATGAGAGATGCCTCTGGCTCAGAGTGGAAACAGTTCTGAACTTCTTCATGAAGGATAACTTTAGAAAGACTAATCTTGCACCTCTTCTTAAACCATTCCCTCTCCTTGAGAGATCCAGATCATCAGGATCTTCATAAAATGATGATGAGTTATGCTTCTCCCAGCAGGGAACAGAAATGTGACAGGCTGACCAATCACCACTAATGGACACAGCTTGGATTTTGAGTACTGAGTATCAAATGCTGTTCACGATTAATCTATAGAATTAAAAAACATAGACTGCACAACAAATGCAAATGAATTGCTATTGGCCCCTGGACATTCCATAAGGCCAAAGAAGCTTAGTTCATCGATGGGAGTGAATTATTTGCTCAGCTCTTTCCATCTCTTTCTCTCTCCCTCATTATTTCTTCTCCCAAAGATCCAAAGCACATTCTACCAATGCCACCTCTGTAGCACTTTAGACCGACAAGTCTCTGAACTGCTGCTCATCTGGAAGTGAGAGCTCAAATCCTTATCAGTCTTATCACTCTTTAGACAGATATTTGGCTTCCTTCTCAGTTGGGAAAATTAGGGTCGGCTGATGCAAAGCATCACTGTGCATTTAGGCCCAGCCCCTTGAAGCTCAGATCAAGGGTGCCACCAATAGTGGGTGGTCTTTCGGGGAGCCAGGCAGAGGCACCAGTAAGGAGGGAAAAAAGGCAGGTAGGAGGACCCTGATGACAGATTGGCCATCTGGCAGGAATTTAGAAGCTGCCCCTGTACGGAGAGCCTTATGGATGGAGCTGCAATTATGAGCTGGCTGCTCCCTGGGGAGTGGAGAGAAGAGGTAGGCTGGTGCGGGTTTGTGTTGGGACTTGGAGAGACACTGGATCTGTGGCATGAGAAGTTTTCAGTGATACACACTTCTAGTGGGAGCTGTTTCCAACATGCCGTTAAGTGACCGCTCAGACCTGAAATGACAGGGAACATGGGGTTGTAGGGATATATGTCCTTGTTCCTTTTGTCAGGCTGGCAGTGGCAGGCCTTGTGACATGCAGCATGGCTGGGCGGCACTGGCAGTCCCCACAACCTACTATGGTTAAATCCCAGTTTGCTGAACTGGACAGGAAGCTAAATGCAAGAGCAGGCTAAGATTCAGCCAGGGCAGCAGCCAGATAAGGGGCGCAGGGAGCCTCCAGACTTCTTTTCTAAATGTTCCTTTTCGTTTGTCGGTGCTGGGGGTGGCGTAGGACTAACAGATGCAGCCGGGGTTTGCAGACGTGCACTGACAGAGCTGGGATGCCAAAGAAGCAGCCACTATGTCAGTGTGCCAAGCACAGAAAGCAGGATCCCTAACACCCCGCCGTGACATTGCCCATCTAATTACATTAAAATGTTGGCAGCGGCAGGAGCGGTTGCCATGGCGACGTCACTCTGGCCTCTGCTGCAGGAGGTCCCTGCGACGGGCGTTCCTAGGTTCCCCCCTTGCACTCCCACAAAGGCGGGGATTGCTCAGGAATGCAAAAGCAGGAGTCATTAGCAAATACATAAATAAAGCAAGGCAAATCAGATTAAAAATGGCGGCAGCGGCTGGCCGTCACCAGGTGTTGTACCCTATTGAATCCACAGGCGGCGTGGGACGAATAATCCTTGATGATCAGCTGCCATTTGTTCCTTGGGCTCTCATTCAGCACTGTGTTTTTTAACTAACAGTGGCCTCAGCACGTCCCCGGCAGGTACAGCTCACTAGAGCAGCAACCTCTTTCATGAAACCTCATCTTTCCCATCTCCGTTTGTGTCATAAATATAAAGGGGAGGGTAAACACCTTTAAAATCCCTCCTGGCCAGCAGAAAAATCCTTTCACCTGTAAAGGGTTAAGAAGCTAGGATAACCTCACTGGCACCTGACCACAATGACCAATGAGGAGACAAGATTCTTTCAAAAGCTGGGGGGAGGGAAAAAACAAAGCTCTCTCTGTCTGTCTGTGTGATGCTTTTGCCGGGGACAGAACAGGAATGGAGTCTTAGAACTTAGTAAAAGTAATCTAGCTAGATATGCATTAGATTATGATTTCTTTAAATGGCTGAGAAAATAAGCTGTGCTGAATAGAATGGATATTCCTGTCTGTGTGTCTTTTTGTAACTTAAGGTTTTGCCTAGAGGGATTCTCTATGTTTTGAATCTGATTACCCTGTAAGGTATTTACCATCCTGATTTTACAGAGCTGATTCTTTTTTACTGTTTCTTCCATTAAAATTCTTCTTTTCAAGAACTGAATGCTTCTTTCATTGTTCTTAAGATCCAAGGGTTTGGGTCTGTGTTCACCTATGCAAATTGGCGAGGATTTTTACCAAACCTTCCCCAGGAAATGGGGTGCAAGGATTAGGAGGATTTTGGGGGGAAAATTGTTTCTAAACGGGCTCTTTCCTAATAAAATAAACCCGGATAAAACGTTTGGTGGTGGCAGTGGAAGTCCAAGGGCAAAGGGTAAAATAGTTTGTACCTTGGGGAAGTTTTAACCTAAGCTGGTAAAAGTAAGCTTAGGAGGTTTTCATGCAGGTCCCCACATCTGTACCCTAGAGTTCAGAGTGGGGAAGGAACCTTGACAGTTTGTAAATCACGGCTAGTGCCTCGGTAGGAAACGTCCTGGGCTCACGTGCCCGTGGGAGATGCGCATCATCCCTTCAGTCCTCACTTAACAGATGCCATGTTTTCAACCAGATTGGCAATTTTATTCAAGTCTTCGTTAAAAATGTGTTCCTCCTTTGGCACCCAACAGTCCCCGTGCACTGCTCCAGTGGCAGGAAGGGGCTGCAAAGCTGGTGAAGAGGAATGGCTGCTGAGAAGAGGGTGTGATCAGAGTGCTAATGTGCTCTTGCAATCCCTGGCTGCTAGAACAACCGCTGGAGCCAGGAGACAACCAAGTGTAAGTTAGAGCAGCTCTGTGGGTGCTCTGCCTTATGATGGAGGTCACAGCACCTCCTGGCTGGTCCCAGGATCAAGAGTCATAAAAGTGAGGAGAAGTCACCTTTGCCTTCCCTATCAAGGCCCTGTATTGAGCACAGCTCAGCCAGAAGGAAGGATCTGGCCCACTGAATCTACCAGACCAGCCACTTTCTTAACACATGCGCACACGCATGCTCTCTCTCTCACTATAGAGCAAGACCTGAGTACAAAAGACATAATCATCGGTATCAGAACCTTCAGAGTGATGCTCTGTGAACAAGATGTACTGTTCTCTCTTCTGCTACCTGTTAAATGATGTTCCTATGTTTAATGATCTCTCTGTCTCTAATGTGAGTCAGATTTTCAACCTTGGGAACCTACTGTACATCAAGTACCCTGAATCCTCATTGCCCAGCAGCTGGAGTCACTGGGCTGGACAGGTGAGGAGGAGGGGACAGCATCCTCAACCACGCCCCCCTGCTGCAGAACTGCTTTGCCCCAATGGCTGACCTAATGCAGCCCTCAGTGCCGGCTGGGGGAATAGAGGGCACGCGCAACTGTGGATCTTTCCGTCCTTCCTCCAGTATGCTCCTGCGTCACACCCAGCTGCCTCTGTGAACTGCTGTTCAGGGAGACCCTTTGCAGAAGGGACCATGTGCTGCACAAGGGATGCTCGTTCCCCTAAGGCAAACCTATATCTTCTTGTAGCTGAGGTGCAGTGTGGTGGAGCTGCGGCAGCTGAGCAGAGCTGTCCTGAAGCATTGTACCTGAGCAGGGGAAACACATCCGGAATGGAATGGCACAGGGGGAGCGTGCTCAGTAGCTGCCTTTATTCTGCCCTCAAATGGTGCAATGAGTGCATCTCTGGCTGATACATTCCTCCTGCCAATAGCTGACCAGACTGATGTAGTAAATCAGGAACAGGAAGGTGCTTGCTCCAGATTAGCTTTTAAACAGAACTTCTGCCTATGTATCTATCTGTGCACTTATGCAGCCTCACCACAGTGTCTGAGTTTGTGTGCCCTGTTGGAGAAATGTGAGCCTATGTACTATTGTCTAGGGGCACGATCCTGTGAGATGTTGAGCCCCACAGACACTGGAAGTTGAGGGTATGTAGTACTTTGCATGATCAGACCGTACATCCTTAACCATAGATTTGTGGAAGCGAACACAAAAGAGATGAAGCAAATTCAGTTCAAAATTCAAGTGACCTTCAAGGACTCCCTGACCTCTCCTCCCCCCTCGCCCCCCCCGGAAAGGAGGGAGGAGTATTTGCCCTACCCTACCTGAAAGCTCAGTCATAACTTTGTCTTTTGTGTGTGTGCCTTAAAATACAGCCACAGCAATATTCTGTATTATCTGACAAACAGTACGTTCTTACCAGCTGGAATTTCCTCACCTACAGTCCAAACGCACATTCAGCTCTTGGTGCTGTCTTAATATAAATGAAAAACAATCCCTTTCAGAAGTGAGCTGTAACTTTTATTGTACACACCAAATCATCATTTCCCCTTTTCTCAATGTGAGAATTTGCGTGTGCCACTGTGTAATTTAGATGACTAAGATCACTTTGATGAAAGCTGCAACTGCTGTCAGCAGTGCCAGGATAAACAGCCACTTTTCAGCAGTGGAACCTTAACATGCAAGTTGTCATGCTGGGTCCAAACTTTTACCTTAAAATGGGCTGAATGTAGCAAAATCTTATTTTTTTTCAGTATGTCAAACTTCATGACCTGCTCTAACACACAAACCTTGGTATATGTAGCACATTTGCACCTGCACATTGAGGGCGAGATTGTAACTTTACAATCTGCTCTGAGTGAGGGGCAGTGGTCTGCCCCAGGAGCAGACCAGACAGTAAATTGTTAAGCAGGATGCATTGTAGAAGCCTCTATGGATGACGAGACAGACTGTTATTGTCAGGAGCAAAAGTTTATTCCAGATAATATTGAAAACATTCACGGGTCTCATCAGTCAAAAGTTCTGTCAGGTTTGTGACTTAGTCAGCTTGGACCTAACAAACAAAATAAAATGTCTTAGCTGCAATGATTCTATTGTAAAAAGTCTATTAGTGAAATGAAATTGCAGAGGTGGAAAAGAAATCCCTTGAATTGAACAGTGTAAAAGCAAATTAAATGGAGAGTCTTCAAAACAAAAAGGCCAGGAGAAGGGTCAGCCTGCCACAAAAGCTTAAAAATGCCCTCCTGCTATACAGTTACAAATTGTAGCTCTGCCACAGATGTCCTTTATGACTTTGGGCAAGTCACTTAGCCTTTCTGTGCCTCCATTCCCCATCTGTAAAATAGGGCTAATAGCACTGTTCTACCTTACAGGGAGGTTATGAGGATAAAAATGTTAAAGATTGGAAGGTTCTCAGATACTAGGGTGAGGGGGAGACCTGATAAGTTTCTACAATTAGAACTGGGCACTTTTTCCCCCCCAGAAAAATGTAGATTCAGGCCAAGTGAAACAATTTGTGAATTTGGGTCAGTTTCAGCAAATTGTTTTGGTCAAACTAAAAAAAAATCTGAAAAGTCAAAATTTTTTGTTTGGGAATTTTACCCATTTTTATCAAATAAAATTTTAAAAGAATTTTAACCACAAGTTAAATGGAATGTGTTTTGTCTCAGGCTGAATGAAATATTTTCTACTTTTTTGTTTCTCTGGAGATATTGCAAAACTTTTGTTTCAGGTCAACTCAAACTGAATATATTTATTTTTGATTCTTTGGTTCGACCACCCAACCGAAAAATCAGTTATTCCTACAGCTGTACCTATGGTAGAAAGTAGTTCCTCCGGTGAAACACAGATGCTGATTCTCAGGCAGCTGTGCAAACTAGGGGAGTTAGCACAAATCTGGGGCTGGAAGGATTCTCCAGTATGGCTACAGCTAGCAAGATAGACCTGCCCCAAGTTAGTCCCGCACTTAGATGGGTTTTAAGAAAAGACATTCCTGGGAATACTGTAGACAAGGAAACATCTGCTCCTCTGTTGCACCTCACCCTATCTCTTCCCATGCAGTACCGCAACTACATCTTGATCCTGTTCCTGTTGAAATCATTTGCAAAGCTCACATTGACTTCAGTGACAGTAGGATTAGGATCTTGTTTTGTTAAAATCTTTGGTCTATGTGGGCCAGTTGCTCTCCTTAGATCAGTGGTTTGTGGAACAGATAGTCCATGAGAGCTGGTTGGTCACATGGTGCTGGCTTTCTTGTTGTTTCCAGCTGCTCAATTGCATTCAGATGGTTAAAGATACATTAAATAGCATCCTAATGTAACTTTTCCCTGTAGGCCCCTGCTGTAGTTAACATAGCGATGTTATGTGAATTGCTAACAGTAGGAGTTGGTTTCCATCACTTGGAATGAGAGGGGGGGCTGTCTGTGCTACGGTCAATGCAAGAAGAGGTGTCCATGAGACAATCTCACTATTAAGTTCTCACATACACTGTGAACATGTCTGAGAAGCCCTCCCTGAGATGATCATACAGAGATGGAGACTTCTGGATACAGCCCCGTTTACATTTTGTTTTCCAGCTGGCTGATGTTGGGAGAGCTCTCAGTATAGAAAAGGACTAGTGCTCAGTGAGATGTGCTGAAGACCACCTCTTGGTAAATATCCCCCAAAAGTTTCCAGGACAAATTAAATGACACTAATCCTTTAAACTATAGTTAAAGACTATCTTGGTTTCAGTGTCCTCCCCCTCTTTTTTAACTGGTACCTTGCTGATCATTGCTAGCCATATGATGTGCAGAAACTACCTCTTTTATCCTTTCTTTCCTCTTCCTTCTCCATTTTACTTGTTCTTTCATTCCTGCTATTCAACTTGCTTTTTGTCTACCCCAGTTAAAAACAACTTAACAACAGAACATGTAACTAACAAGATCGTGTGCAACTTACAAAAAGACTCATTTGTTTGTGTCTTGTTCTCCATCCCCAGCAATTTAGCTGTGTCCTTTAGACTGTGAGTTCTCCATAGCAGGACAGCCTCTTGCTCTGGGTTCATATGGATATTGTTTTAGAATCATAGAATATCAGGGTTGGAAAGGACTCGGGAGGTCATCTAGTCCAACCCTCTGCTCAAAGCAGGACCAATCCCCAACTAAATCATCCCAGCCAGGGCTTTGTCATGCTGGGCCTTAAAAACCCTCTAAAGAAGGAGATTCTACCACCTCCCTAGGTAACCCTTTCCAGTGGATCACCACGCTCCTAGTATAATTTTTTTTCCTAATATCCAACCTAAACCTCCCACACTGCAACTTGAGACCATTGCTCCTTGTTCTGTCATCTGCCACCACTGAACAGTCCAGATCCATCCTCTTTGGAACCCCGCTTTCAGGTAGTTGAAAGAAGCTATCAAATCCCCCCTCACTCTTCTCTTCTGCAGACTAAACAATCCCAGTTCCCTCAGCCTCTCCTCGTACGTCATGTGTTCCAGTCCCCTAATCATTTTTGTTGCCCTCTGCTGGACACTTTCCAATTTTTCCACATCCTTTTTGTAGTGTGGGGCCCAAAACTGGACACAGTACTCCAGATGAGGCCTCACCAATGTCGAATAGAGGGGAATGATCATGTCCCTCGATCTGCTGGCAATGCTCCTATTATACAGCCCAAAATACCGTTAGCTTTCTTGGCAACAAGGGCACACTGTTGACTCATATCCAGCTTCTCGTCCACTGTAACCCCTAGGTCCTTTTCTGCAGAACTGCTGCCTAGCCATTCGGTCCCTAGTCTGTAGCGGTGCATGGGATTCTTCCATCCTAAGTGCAGGACTCTGCACTTGTCCCTGTTGAACCTCATCAGATTTCTTTTGGCCCAATCCTCTAATTTGTCTAGGTCCCTCTGTATCCTATCCCTACCCTCCAGCGTATCTACCACTCCTCCCAGTTTAGTGTCATCTGCAAACTTGCTGAGGGTGCAGTCCACGCCATCCTTCAGATCATTAATGAAGATATTGAACAAAACCGGCCCCAGGACCGACCCTTGGGGCACTCCGCTTGATACCAGCTGCCAACTAGACATGGAGCCATTGATCACTAGAGGTGACACTAGCCCTCCAATGGGGCCTTTGGAGGTTGCCATGATGTAAATGTTTATTAATAAAATTGATTAGGGCCAACTCGTACAGGCCTTAGGGAGTCAAAATCCCCGTTGATTTCAGTGAATTAGAAAACAAACAGATGTTCAAACTTTAATCCAGATCGCTTCAACCTGGCCCTGAAGTGACTACCCAAGAGACCAGCAAAAACTGGTCAGCTAAACAGAGTGGGATCCAAAATTCTGCCCTCATTGAAGTCAATGGAATTATTCCACACCTAAACAGATAGAAATGAGAGCAGAATTTGGCCGAGGCTCTTTAAAAGTAAAAGAAAACTTTTGTGAAAACCTTGGGGGAGAAATCCAGGTATGAGATTTTTGACTAAGGATTGGAAGATTTGGCCCTTGAGAGAGAGGGTTTCACTATATTCTTAATTAATGTTCTTCTTGTCCAAAGTTGAGCCTGATCTTGCAGTAGGAACATCCAAAACTATATTGTTATGTTCAATTTCTTCCCAGACGTGGCCAAAGGATAATCAGAGAAGATGACACTGGGATCATACGTGTTTTGGGAAGAAACAAGAAACCAAGGTAAGGTAACGTTATGTGGCTTCTAATATTGTAGAATAAATAGATGACCATTTTGTTTGAGGTGAAATGCAAAAACAGATAACTTTTTCACAGATCAAAAAAGCTTGAATTAATACCCCCCGGGATAACCAGGCTTACCCCTCCCCCCATCCCAATTGTCTTTGTTTCCTTTGTTTTTCAGGAAAAGATTGGAGACTCTGACTCATTCTTTGCTATTGTAACTCCATCTGAAATCTATGGAATTATGTTAGCAGACAAATATGAGTCTGCACATCTGCCAGATCCAGACAGGCTACTAAGCCTCTAATTCCTTGGGGGAAAGGCACAATTCCAGCACAGACACTAAGAGAACTAGCTTTAAAATTGACATTGACTGGGTCAGGGGGAGCAAGTGCTGCAATAATCAATATAGGAATGTAAAAATACTCAGTCCACGCCAAGTAATTGGTACCGTGCAGGACTTTTTAGAAAATGTCACTTCTTAAGCACAGTACTTCCAATGGGAATATTCTGCATTGGAGACATAGGTGTAGTTTGACTTCTATATTTGGGGGCGCGGCTCCAGTCAGTCCAATGGGGCCGTGTGTGTGTGTGTGGGGGCAAATTCCGTGTCTGCCTGAGGCTTGCAGTTTGGGGGGCAATGCCCCTTTGTCCCTCCAAACTACACCCATGGCTAGAGGATGTGGCAATGTTACCGCTGAATGTGCCACTTTTTAGAGAAAAGGGGCCCAACTCTGACCTTGCATACATAGGCACAATACCCACTGATGTCAGGAGGAGTTGGGACAGTGTATCTGTCTTCCTCCAGTGCTGGAGAGTCATGTGTCTGAACCCTCTGGGCCGACTTCTCATATCCTTCCTCGGGATGGATAGCACTTTTCTCCACAAGGAGTCCCGTTTACTTCAGTGGGATTATTTATGGGGCAACGTACTATTTAGCACAAGGAATGGTATCACAGTCTGGTCCTATCTAAGTAAACAGTAGCGGGAAGTAACAAGTTTCAAAGCAAGTGTAACTGGTGCTTACACTGGGTGGCTTCCTGACCCCTCTAGTGGCTGGATATGGTTTGCGTTAGCTGCTGCATTTGAGATAACAGACCCCACCCACTATTTTAGCCCTGGTAGAAATGTGCATAAGTTTAGATCCAGAGGTCCTAGGTTTGATACCTTCTGGCATCAATGCCCTCTTCCCCCAGGGGTGCTAAGTTACATAAGAACAAATCACACTGAGGTTAAGTACATTAAAAGCAAAATGGACGACAGGTTGATTAATACCAATATCATATTCTCTTGTAGCTGGCACTGTACATGAATAGGTAGGGAAGCTATGGGGTTAATATTATGAGCTACCCTAGTTATTAGCTGGGATTCAAGAAAAGATAAAAGAACAAGTCTGATCAATAAGAATCATTTCTACATCTGAGTAATTCAAAAAAATCAAAGTCAAATTTTGAAATAATGAGCTCATCAAAGATGGAACAATTCATATTTGCATATCTCTTTGTAGCATGGAGAATGTGTACAACAAGTGCATGAGCAATCATCATCACAGCTCATATTTTCTTACTAGGATTTATGTAAATCTAGAAATAATGTACAACTTATGAACAAATCCAGTAGATAAACAGAGGGAAATAAAAATCAGTAAAACTTAATTTTTCTGACTCAGACAAAGGATAGAACTTCATTAGACACATTCATTAGGACAATGTCATCTTTTTTATTTTTAATATGGAAATACCATTTAACTAAAGCTTAATGGATGGATAACATGAATGGTCATGTAGGTTTCTATTTAAAAAAAAAAGGGGGCATAATAATATTTCAAAAGGGATTTGCTTTGATTTCTACCAATAAATAAACCCATTTCACACACAAGAAGAGTGATTTTGTTTGAGAAAGTTTTCAATTTGTAGTTTAGTATGTTGCTATTTAAGTAGTTAAATGTACAGCACAAAGCATATGGAATTCTGCCTGCAGTGCAGTACGTCTCAAATGGTACCCTTCTTTGGCATGTAAGTGCTGATTGTGATGCCCATGTGAGAGCGTGGCTGTCAGTACGTAAGGTGAATTACTGTATTCAGCTGAAGCTTTGAAATAGTCCTACTTCTCTGGTATTATCACCGTTATCCAAAACTGGAAAAATATTTTCCCCAGTGATGCATTAGAAATGCAGAAAATGTTCATATCTTGCTTTCTGTGGCTGCTTAACAACAGCACAAACCTTTCTTCCTCCTGCAACCGCTGTACCAAAGCCAATTTAAAAATCATTTAGCAAATGAAAAGATCATTCTCATATGATAACAAAGGAAATGAAAGAAGCAGTACTCTTATCTCCACTTGCCCAGGAAAGGAAATGTAATATTTTAACCCAAGAGCAGAGCTGCACACTTGTATACAAAAATCAGTAAAGGATTTCATTTCATTAACAGCTTTGCTCTGGCCCTAAGATCATTCTATTTTTATTTACTCTTAACACTTACCAGATTGCTTTCATTTTACAAACTAGTACAAGGAAGAAAGGGTATTGTAGTATGTTTCCTTAACTGGGATCTATATTTGCCTTCATCTGAACGGGCGGCAGTGTGAAACACAATAACATTTTTCAAAGAAAAAATGAAAAGAAAACCCCTCTCTAAATGAGATTGAAATGGGATTTATTCTATTTTGAGGCAAAACATTTGTTTGATTAGAGAAGAAACATAACAGGAAAAAGACAGGCAGATTCTGCCAACTTTACTCTCTTTGAGAAGCACTTTACTTCATGAGTAGTGCCACTGAAAAATCAGTGGCAATGCTTCTATAGTACGGTATTACTCGGCATTGTAAGCGGTAGAACCTAGCCAAGAAAGAAGATTCCAAGGAGACAGAAGTCAAAGCAGACAGTTTAGTCATCTTAGTAGCTGTCACGCTTCTTCTCAGCACAGCTCTCCCCTCTTACTTAAATTCAGGTGCAAACGCAAACATTAGTTCAAAGGATCATCTTTTGCCTCACACCAGTCACTTCTTGCCAAGAATGCAGCAGGCCCATAGGGGCCTGGAGGCATGGCAAACAGAGACAGAGATGGCTTTATTATTGTTTGTGTCCACAGTGCCAAGAACCCTAGTTATGGACTAGTTTCAGAGTAACAGCCGTGTTAGTCTGTATTCGCAAAAAGAAAAGGAGTACTTGTGGCACCTTTAGAGACTAACCAATTTATTTGAGCATAAGCTTTTGTGAGCTACAGCTCACTTCATCGGATGCATACTGTGGAAAGTGTAGAAGATCTTTTTATACGCACAAAGCATGAAAAAATACCTCCTCCCACCCCACTCTTCTGCTGGCAATAGCTTATCTAAAGCGATCACTCTCCTTACAATGTGTATGATAATCAAGTTGGGCCATTTCCAGCACAAATCCAGGTTTTCCCCCCCCCCACACACAAACCCAGTTTCCTGTTGGTAATAGCTTATCTAAAGTGAAAGTGGGTTGTAAGGAGAGTGGTCACTGCCTTTAGATAAGCTATTACCATTCATTACCACTGAATGCATCTGATGAAGTGAGCTGTAGCTCACGAAAGCTTATGCTCAAATAAATTGGTTAGTCTCTAAGGCGCCACAAGTACTCCTTTTCTTTTTAGTAATAACAGTGGGAATATTGGTTTCGTTGTGGTCTAACTGAGTCAGTAAACTGCACCAGCGTGCTTTTAAACATCCAAATGCACATTCTACCACCATTCTGCACTTGCTCAGCCTGTAGTTGAACAGCTCCTGACTACTGTCCAGGCTGCCTGTGTACGGCTTCATGAGCCATGACATTAAGAGGTAGGCTGGGTCCCCAACGATAACTATAGGCATTTCAACATCCCCAACGGTTATTTTCTGGTCTGGGAATAAAGTCCCTTCCTGCAGCTTTTGAAATAGACCAGAGTTCCTGAAGATGCGAGCGTCATGTACCTTTCCCGGCCATCCTACGTTGATGTTGGTGAAATGTCCCTTGTGATCCACTAGTGCTTGCAACACTATTGAAAAGTACCCCTTGTGGTTTATGTACTCACTGGCTTGGTGCTCCGGTGCCAAGATAGGGATATGGGTTCCGTCTATGGCCCCACCACAGTTAGGGAATCCCATTGCAGCAAAGCCATCTACTATGACCTGCACATTTCCCAGGGTCCCTACCCTTGATATCAGCAGATCCTTGATTGCGTTGGCTACTTGCATCACAGCAGCCCCCACAGTCCATTTGCCCACTCCAAATTGATTCCCAACTGACCGGTAGCTGTCTGGCGTTGCAAGCTTCCACGGTGCTGTTGCCACTCGCTTTTCAACTGTGAGGGCTGCTCTCATCTTGGTATTCATGTGCTTCAGGGGAAAGCAAGTCACAAAGTTCCATGAAAGTGCCCTTACGCATGCAAAAGTTTCACAGGCACTGGGAATCGTCCCAGACCTGCAACACTATGTGGTCCCACCAGTCTGTGCTTGTTTCCTGAGCCCAGAATCGGCATTCCACTGCATGAACTTGCCCCATTAGCACCATGATGCCCACATTGCCAGGGCCCGTGCTTTGAGAGAAGTCTGTGTCCATGTCCTCATCACTCTCGTCACTGTGCTGACGTCATCTACTCGCCTGGTTTCGCTTTGCCAGGTTCTGGTGCTGCCTATACTGCTGGATAATGCGCGTGGTGTTTAATGTGCTCCTAATTGCCAAAGTGATCTGAGCAGGCTCCATGCTTGCTGTGGTATGGCATCTGCAAAGAAAAAAGGCGCGGAACAATTGTCTGCCGTTGCCCTGACGGAGGGAGGGGCGACTGACGACATGGCTTACAGGGTTGGCTTACAGGGAATTAAAATCAACAAAGGGGGTGGCTTTGCGAGAAACAGAATGGCCCCCTCAAGGATAGAACTCAAAATCTCAAGGATAGAACTCAAAATCTCAAGGATAGAACTCAAAATTGGGTTTAGCAGGCTGTTGGTTTCACGGAGGTAGGGAGGAGAAAATGAATACAAAACAAATCTGGTCTATTTCTTGTTTTGATCCACTTCATCTATCTTTATACATCTTGCTGGCAGCAGACTGTGCAGTATGACCACTAGCCATCGTCATCTCCTTGGTGCTCGGCAGAAGATGGTGCAGTATGACTGCTGGCCATCATCTTCTGCTGGCTGCTGATTAAAAGACAGTGCACTGCCGGTAGGACTGAATCACCATGAGACAAAACTTAAAAGGGAAATGATCTGGCTGAGTCACTCCCATGTTTGCCCAGGTGCCCCTGACGTCATCGAGGTCGGTTAAAAGAACACCCTGGACTACATCGACGACGGCTACCAGTCATTCTGCACTGGCTGCTGCCAAAAGTCAATAAACTGCTGCTGTGTAGCAATGCAGTACCGCGTCTGCCAGCAGCCAGGAGACATATGGTGATGGTTAGTTGAGCGGGCTCCATGGTTGCCGTGGTATGGCGTCTGCACAGGTAACTTAAGAAAAAAGGCTCAAAACGATTGTCTGCCCTTGCTTTCACGGAGGGAGGGAGGGAGGGAAGGGGGGCCTGACGCTATGTACCCAGAACCACCCGCGACAATGTTTTTGCCCAGAATTTCTACCCAGAATTCAAATGGGCGGCAGAGACTGCGGGAACTGTGGGATAGCTACCCACAGTGCAACGCTCCGGAAGTCGACGGTTGCCTTGGTACTGTGGACACACTCCGCCGACTACATGCACTTAGAGCATTTGTGTGGGGACACACACAATCGACTGTATAAAAACGCTTTCTACAAAACTGACTTCTAGAAATTCGACCTAATTTCGTAGCGTAGACAAGGCCCTAGACTACTGTAAGACTATATTCCTTTCAAAAAGAGACTTCCAAATGGATAGGGTCTATAAAAATCATACACTGTGTGCTATGTATTTTTGGATGGTCACAGCCCTGTGCCATCCAGGGAAGACGTTGGCTGACTTGCACACTGGTGTTTTCACTAGCAGGTATTCTGAGTAAACACTGTCACTAAAACTGCATTAACGCATGTCTGTGGGGGAAAGACCTCTTGCATCAAAGAGGCAGGGTAGATGAACAAATCATAATGCCTTACAGTCGAATCAGGGGCTCCAGTTGAGGGTGGGACCTTACTGTGCAGACACATTGTAGGAGACAGTCCTTGCATCAAGGAGGCTACAGCTTAAATAGGCAAGACAGAGTAAGGATGTGCGGGGCAACAGAAGATTAGTGGCAAGAGCTGGAAACTGACCCCAGCCCAGTGCCCTCTCCACTGGATCACACTGCCTCTCAAGCAACGGATGTGTACAATGGAATAAGATGGAAACTGTCCTCTGAGACATCTGTGTGTTTTGCTAAGGGGAGCCAGACTTCAAGGAGTTACTGAAAACAGAGTCGCTCTATCTGGGAGTGCTAGCTCCATTTGTAAAGTGTTGATTTCCCAGAACACTTTATGAGATACTCAGAAAGCATAACTGGAAAACTATGCCATCTTTAAAAGTCTGTAGCCCACAAAAGCTCAGGCTGCTACTACAACCCCATGGTGTGAGGCACTTACTAGCCTTGTTGCTCAAAGTGCTTACCAGACCACATGGAATTTAACATCTGAACATACAAGTTTAGACAAGAAAATAGCAATATATAATCTCACCCCAGTCATCTTGTCTAATTCTTCTCAATGTAACGGCTGTTCTTGGTCTTTCGTAACCAATGTTTGCCATCTACCAACCTTCCTGCTGTCTTTGCGCACCTTGTGCTGAAGTGAAGGCTGGGCCCTTGGCCTTTTTCCTAGAAGTACGCAGGCCTCAGCACAGCAGGTGACTCTTGTAATCCCAAGATGCTCCCATAAGCACCCAGCAATAAATATTTAATAGAGCAAATAGCACAAATACTGCACTGAGGTTAATAAACTGTAAACTGCAAAGGTTTTAATGGCAACCTCTGCTATATGTATTGATGGGCCAGATCCTTGGCTGGTGTAAACTGGCATAGCTCATAGACTCCTAAACTTTAAGGCTAGAAGAGACCATTGTGATCAGCTAGTCTGATCTCCTGCACATCGCAGGCCAAAGAACCTCACCCATCCACTCTTGTAATAGACCCCTAACCTCTGGCTGAGTTACTGAAGTCTTCAGCTCTTGATTTAAAGACTTCAAGTTACAGCGAATCCACCATTTACTCTAGTTTGAACCAGCAAGTGAACAATGCTCCGTACTGCAGAGGAAGGAAAGAGGGTCTCTGCCAATTTGACCTTGGGGGAAATTCCTTCCCACCCTAATATGGTGATCAGTTAGATCTTGAGCATGTGGGCAAGACCACCCAGCCAGACACTTGGGAAAGAATTCTCTGTAGCAACTCAGAGCCCTCCCCATCTAATGTCCCATCTTTGGCTGTTGGAGATCTTTGCTACTAGCAGTCACAGGTCGGCTACATGCCATTGTAGGCAGTCTCATCATACCATCCCCTCCGTAAACTTATCAAACTCAGTCTTGAAACCAGTTAGATTTGTTGCCCTTCACCCCGCTTCCCTTGGAAGGCTGCTGAAGCACTTCATTTCACGGATGGTTAGAAATCTTCATCTAATTTCAAGCCTAATCTTGTTGATGTCCAGTTTATATCCATTAAAGACAAAATGGAGCTATGCCATTTTATGTCATCTGTAGATCTGGCCCACTATATGCAATACAGATTTCTAGGTAAAAGAAGCGTATGTGGTTAAATTTTCACACTGTAACTTATATGAAGACACAGAATTAAACAACAAGACACAGCATCTTCCAGAAATAGATCCATCAGTGGGAGCTGGAACGAGACTTTAAACATCATTTCTATCCTGTCTGGAGTGTCAGATTTATCAATAAAAGCAAAGCAAGTCTATAGTATTTGAATAAAATAGAACATATCCTACATTCTGAGCTAGTTGTCTGAACTAGATATTTTGCTAAAACTGAAAATATTCAGATGGAAGACTGAACTCTGTGGGCTCACACTGAGTCAGGATTGCAAGATTGGGCCCAGAATCTTTCCCAAAAGGCCTTCAGAGAAAAGAACTTTTACAATGCAGTACCTCATTCCTCTTCTGATTTTAGCAGATGGCCTGGGATTGCTAGATCCCAGATTAATAAAACTCCTTTTGGGAGGACATATGAATCTCAACAACAGCCCAAAGAAGAGATTTAGAACTACCAAGGAGAAAGCTGAAGTGGAGGTGTTGCAGGTGTACATGACTCACTGTAAATCAAAATGATAGGAATAAAGATCTGTAATGTTCTAAGGAAAATAGCTTCTAGACTCTCACAAGATAGAAGACCATGAGGACAGCGAGGATTTTGGATAGCAGCCAACAAGGTTTCCATGAACTCTTTCCAGTATAACACAATTTCCACAGGCCTTTGCGTAGAACTCTGCAGCAGTGCCAGGTACTGAGGGCTAAATGTTCCTCTGAGCCCAGTTTAGGTGCCAAAATTAGCTATTTGCTTAACTGTTTTGCTGGATAAAGCTAGAGAGCTCAGGACCTTGCAGGATCAAGCCCTGACACCAAAGGAAAGTAGTGTGCTTTAAGGAAGGATTTGAAGTTGCTGATTGCATGACATGCTTGATCAGGGAGAGCATTAAAATTTTGTTTCCTGTTATGATTTTAATTATTTAAGAAACCAAGAAGTGACTTGTTTTGGTTAGAGAACCTGGATGTTGTTCAGTTAATAAAACAATCAGAAGATTCACTACTAGCCAGGCAGACCCTCTAAAGTGTTTATATCGCAACATTAATTAGAGCTGGTTGACATTATTTGAATGTTGAAATTTGAATGAAATTTCAAAATGTGGAATGTAAAAAAATCTGGAAAATTTTCCGTTACATTTCTCAACTTTTCATCCAGTTATAGAGCTGGTCAATAGTTTTTGAATTTGAAAACATGTTGGGGGGGAAAAAATCACATTTTCCCTGTTTTTCCCCAACCAGCTCTACTCAGGATACCTTTCAGGGTCAGCCATGTACCTAGACCGCCTAATCAAATTACTCATCTGGATCTGATCCCGCCAGGTCCTGAGTACTCTGGCACCAAGACAGCAGAGTACTTAAGCATGTGCTTAATTTTATGCATGTGAGAAATCCCACTCAGTTCAGTGGCATTACACACATGCTTAAAATTAAGCATGTGCTTAAGTACATTACAGGATCAGGCCCAGAGTGTTCAGAACCTTGCAGGATCAGCCTTCTGTTTGGGATTCCTCATCTCCATTCCATGCCATTGGATATTACGCTGCCATAGAATAAGCTAGATTTTGTCATTTGGTGGAGAAATCTCTCCTTCGATAATTGCAACAGAATTATAATTGATGACTACTTTCTGTAACGTTCTTGGCTTATATTGGAAGCTTGTTACATCACCATGATAGGGGAAAAGAAGCTGCATTCTTTGTATTTCAGAAACAGTGTGGTGCTGATTTAGTATGTTTTGTAGAGGGCATGGGAACCTGCCAATGTCTAAAATTGATAATGTATATGTGAGCAAGCGAGCTTCACTGCTCATTGACTCAAGATGAAACACACACTCCTTAGATATAAGAAAATTATTATCCAAAAAAAGTCAGCCTGGGCTAATTGAAGAAGATTTTATAGTGCAAATAGCTGTCTTGATGATTTTAAGTAACACAGTCACCACCATCAGCTTAATAAATAAACTCTGTTATAGGCATGCAAGATTCATTTTTGTAGCTTTTTAATAAACTCTGCTGCTACCAGAATTTCAAATCAAATTTAAAAATGCTACCCATCATGTTAGCATGATTGTAACGAATTGCTGTTTTTCTTTGTTCATGGTAGATCTTTCCACTTGTGTGGCAAAAGATGCCAATACCCGCAGTGCTCATAAATGTATGTCTACTTGTTTATATTGAGTACTTGTTCTCTGGTGGAAGAAACTCATGTAAATCCCAGAACCACTTTAGTTTCTGAGAATTAGAGGAAAAGACAAAGTGTGTGCCCGCCAAAGAAAGGTGGGGCAAAGCCAGAGTTAGATCCATCACAATTTTGTTTATTGAACTGTGCAGGAAACAATGGTGCCTTTTCCACTGTCCCAGATTCAACACTTTAAAAGTTCTCCAAAGTTTATCTCACACTCCTATCTCCTGGTCTCCAGCAGTTCCAGTGGCTTGGTGGTTTTCTAGCCAGGCTGTCTCCATCACAGCATTCTGCTACAGAGCAGAGAAATAAGTACACAGCTTCAGGCCTGCTTAAGCCCCTCTATTGTCCCCACTCCATATTTTTGGAAGAGGCAGCTTCAGGGGAATTCTGCGCCCCCCCCAAAAGATACTTTATCCCAGTTTCACTGGGGACAATTCTGAACTGGAACCTGATCTGAAATAACTGGACATGTAGCGGGGGTAGTCTGAGAATGGGGTTGATGTAGTCACATTTCTTACCATTATCCCACTGTGGCCATCCTCTCTAATTAAAGAGAAGGAAATGGTCTGCCTTAACACATTACAGCCTGATCCAAAACCCACTGAAGTCAATTAAAAAACTCCTTGGTTTCAATGAGCACTGTATCTGGCATAAAGTGATGTGAAAGATGCTGCTGCTAGCATTATTTAGAGGCACTTTCTAATTGATGGGGTGGGGCAAGGTGAGTGGACAGTGGAGGAAATGGTTTAGTGAAATGGCCCCCTAGTAATGAAAAATACCCCTAATGCCATTGTCTTTATACCTATTTCATTTGGTTCTAAATAAACACATCTCCATAAGTTTGCAACAGTTCTGTTGGCTTGGTCTCTCCTGGGAGATCATGCTGTGCATTCAGTATGACTTAATGGCTCTTGAGTCTCAATAAAAGATTTCCTTAAATGTTTGGCTTATCCTCCTGTAATGGGTCAAGCACTCACTGCTGTGGCACCTCCTGCTGGTCAGTCTGGGAATTAGCTCAGTCCAGCTCTGGAGTGCCCTGTGTGGCTGGTGTCTTGCCCATTGTCTGCTCTACACCACAGTTTCGGACCTGCATTGCTCCCCCAGTCGGCAGTATCCTCTTCAGGACACTGCCCCCCTGCAGTGTCCACTAATTCTTTCTCATCCTCCTTCCAGGGGGGATGGCAGTCCTTTGGCTTGCACCCACTGCAGGATGCAACCACAACCTAAAGTCTAGCCTCTCACCCCAGGGCAAGTTGCAGTCTGTATCAGCCACACTCCTCCGCAGCCAGGTGCGGTACAAGGGAGGGACCCAGGCCCACCTGCTACTCTGGGCCCCAACCCAGGGACCCTCTAGTGGTAGCCTCTCTGCCCTCCTTCTCTCCCCTTGTCTGACTATCTTCCCTGGGCCACTTCCCCGTTGGCCCCTTGTACCTTCTCAGCCCTTCTAGTCAGGGGCCGCAGCCTAGCAGGTCACAGGCGGGAGCCCCCTCTCTCTGCTCCCACAAGCCTACCCAGCACTGCTCTGTCCAAGGTCTTACCTCAGGAGCTAGTTCTTCTCCCTTGCTAGTCAGGGAGCGACTCCCCTCTGGGCTGCCCCAGCAGCTGCCTCCTGTCTGGCTCCTAACAAGCCTCGCCCTAATTAGCTACAGGTTTCCACAGCCTCCCTGGCTGCTTCTGTCCCACCCCCTGCTGGAGTGGGCCACCTGCACCACTACACCTGCCTTTTGTGATTTGTCCAAATTTCAATCAGAACTGTGAAATCAGAACTCATCCAGCTGTCCTAATTAAGCCACTGAAAATACATTTATTTATATGTAGTATGTTATAGTACATTATCACTTTTAATCTTTAGATCATTACTACCGAGACCCTGGCCTCGTTGTGCTAGACTTTGTACAAACACAAGTTCCTTTCCCAAACGCAGTCCTGTTCCCAAAGGGCGTATAATCTAAATACACAAAGGCCGCGATGGGAAACTGACCCATAGAGACATGAAATGACTTGCCCACGCAAGAACCAGAGCCCAAGTGTCCCGATCCTGTACCTTCACCACTGGATCACATCATGTCTCTGTTACTTGATAACAAAAGGAAATATTGCACTCTTGATGATTCCAAATGGAAACCAAAGTGGAGGTGTTTAAATGCTAAATTCATAATTTATTAGTCAAAGGAGCATCATCATGAAAAAAAGAGTAAGAAAAAAATTTAAAAGATAAATCATAATTGCATGTAATATATAAAGGCCTTGTACTGGGGGAGCCAAGTTGAGACTGGAGATAACATTATTCTATTTTAGGTCTGGTGTGTGGGCGAGTAAGCTCAGAGGTAAAAATGCAATCAGATGTGCAGGACAGCTCCAAACCTGCCTAAATTACCATGGAGATAATAGTTGTATTTCATTTTAGATTTCTCTGGCTGTCACTGGAGTGAGTAAAAGATTTTTGTTGTTGTGTTTATCATTTGTATCATGTGGTTTCTTTGATGCAGTCCTTTACTTTCAATTAGTAGATTCCAGAGGTGTTTACTGGCTTATAAATACAATCTCATTTGATCACCTATTTGATCCTTAGAATCAGCTGATGCGTAGGAGCAAAGGAATTGCCAGACGAACTCAGACCCATGGTCCTTCTAGTTCGGAAATCTGTCCCCATCAGTGCCTAGCATCAGCTGCTTGAGAGGAAGAGAAACCCCTGAGTAGGCAATTACTGAATAACCTGCCACATTGAAAGTTTCTTCCTGATTCCCATTAGTCACGCCATGTCTACGCTACCTCTGATGTTGGCAAAACTTATGTCGCTCAGGTGGGTGAATATTCTACCCTCCCTGAGCAACATAAGTTGCACCGGCAATAAGCACTACTGTGCACAGTGCTTTGTTGGCAAGAGAGCTTCTCCCGCCAACATAGCTACCACCACTCATTGGGGGTGGATTAAGTATGTTGACGGGAGAGAGCTGCTGTAAGTGCTCTAGTGTAGATAGGGCCTAAGAGGCTTATGCCTTGAGGCATTAGGTTTCTTTCCCATCCAAAACTCCTGGGTTTTAATTATTAATCCTTATCAGTATAACCATTTGATTTTGTTATCGTCTTAATGCCCAGTCCTTTTCTGAATCTTACCAAGCTCGGTCCTCCAGGATATCTTGTGCCAATGAGTTCCGCAGGCTGAGTGCATGTTGTATGAAATATTTCCACTGATAGCATGTGAATTAGGTGCCTAAATACCTTTGGTTCCCAAGTCATTTAGGCCCAGATCCTCAAAGTCCCATTAACTTAGGTTCCCAAGTCATTTAGGCACACTTGAAATGGTTGAATTTTATGGTGCTTTCCATTTAAATTAAAAGCAAACTCAGTGACTATACAATCAATGGACAAAATGGTTAAATGACAGTAACACATTGAAGCGAAGTGAGTTAAGTTGCCAACAGTGTGTCACGTGGGTCGGGGAGCTGCACCTTATCTTGTGTAAGATTAGAAATGTGCTGGCAACCAGTGGGTTCTGCTTCAAAAACAGTCTGATTTCTCTTATGGAGGGAAAATGAGAACTGCTAAGATAATGTCAGTAGGGAGGATAGCTGCGTGCCAATCAAGGACCTAAATATGCAGCAGCTCTGACTTGCCTCAGAACTGCTGGGATTCTAATAAACAATCTGCACAAAGATATAAAAAGCCAGGAGAGATCAAATATACAAAACGGATGGAAGTAAAAGGCTCATCAACATGGTGAACCATAATAGAAATGTTACCAGAGGAATTCCCTTCTCTCACAGGTATCTGCTGAAAGGAAGGGTTCATACAGGCATTATGATCTCTTTAGGAAAGCTTATATCTCTGGGGATTTCTCCTTCACTTATATTTCAGGGTTCACACTTTGAAAACTCACATTGTTGGAGTGTCTCTTTTCTCTATCACCTTCATTGCTGATGTCAATCAGTGTCGTGTCCGTTTCATACCTCTTTTCTCTATATCTGGGGAACTCCAGCATGCCCTTGCTGAGTGGTAGATTCAAAGGTCTGATTTTTCTTTTTTAGTCTCTCGTTACTGTGATCCTCTTTCTTTTTTAACTTCTGTTGTTCTTACTCGGTTTCTTAACCCTCACCCATGAGAGAACCTAGAAAACTCCTTCCAAAATGTTGTAACATTCCCTTTTTGAATGACTGATCCCAGATACAGAACCTGTTTATATTTTACCAGTTCTCTCACAGTCCTCAGCTCAATCTCCAGCCCTCACCAATACTAGCCACTGATTCTTAAAAGAGGAAAGCTCAACTGTACATCAGATATAACTTTCATAGTTCAAATTTATACAGCAAAAGTATTAATTTAAACAAATCCACTAGCCGTTTCTATTGATTTGGTACTTAATCATATGAACACCATGAATATTCAGTGCCTGTATGATATAAAAAGAACAATCAGAATAAGCTATTATGGATGCTGGAATCTCATTTAAAACCTAATTAGGTCTAGTACAAAGCTAGAGAATTTCTGTCTGCGTATAAAGAGATAGATGTATCTGTGTAGGGAGTGAAATGGCTTCTCATTTCACCCATCTCCCAGAATTTATTAGGAACCTACTATTTCTTTTTGAACTCCCATTTAGGATTACATTATTCAGTCTAGCTCAAAGACTCCCTAATAGCCGAGTTCTTCAATGTACAGATTAAAGAAAGATCACCCATTGCTGCCTAAAACTGTACTTTAACAAGGCTCTGGTCAAAATGTTAGCAATGCACACTATGTGTAGCCATTACAGTTCTCTGCGTGAAGGGACTTTGAGTAACCTGTTAGCATTTTGCATCGTGAATGTTTTCCCAACAATGCCAGAATTGTGTGATTGAACTAAAACCTGGCCTGGTTTTCTGAAGGGCTGAGGAATGAGAGCTCCCATTGATTTAAGGTGAGTGCTCTGCACTTCTGAAAACCACTCCTTTACTATGCAAGTCAAACACTACAAGGAAATCTTTAATACTGGATAATGGTCCAAATTTAGCAAAGTAGTTAAGCTGAGGAGTAATCCTGTTGAAGGCAATGAGATTACTGACATGCTTAAAATTAGGCATGTGCTTAAATACCAGACTGTGCTTGAATATTGTTTCTCACAATTGAGACTAAGCAGATGTGAATTCAACATCAAGTATACATTTGTATTCAAAATATTTTTTTCTTAACTACCTTATTGAGCCTGCTTCTGCGCCCATAGATCCTAATAGCAAATCTCCCATTGAATTAAGCAGAAGTGGGAAGAGACCTATCGCAGTAAATGCAATGTATGTCTCCTCCCCACTGACGTCTGTGTTCTCCAAGGGCCTCCGTAACTCTGTCCCCAAAGTAGCTCTCGCTCTGTCTTGCCATGCCAACATTTGGATTGTCCTGCCAGGCTTCAGCAGCACAGAGGAATTGCACCCTCATGCATAAGAATTTGGAAATATTTTCATACTGAGATTCCTTTCCCTCACTTTTTGGCATCCTGAAGCTCCAGAGTAAACCCCCTGGATTCCTCACTTGAGGAACTGCATAAGTACCAGCATCTGATGGGATGTGACTGTGGCATGGTGAGTGGAACTGGAGAAAGAGGGTCAGTTTCAAGAGAGACTAACTTTGGTGTGGCACCAGGGGCCAGGCAGCTGCTGCTCAAACAGAGGCAAGAGCATGTGTCTGGCACCTTAGCATGCTCAGTGAAGATCTCTTTTCTACAACTCTGCCTGCTGCACCTTACTGCAAATGAGACAGTGATAGCAATGGTGAGAGATTCAGTGTAAGCCGACCGGCTTGAGGTAGAGTCATTTTACCATGTTAAACTATAAAATCAGTCTGCGTTTGAGCCCTGTGCACTGAGTGGAGCTTTCTCTGTGGTTACATTTTGTGCTACTCCCTCGTAGTAAAATGAGTGGGTGAGGGGAAAATCCTGGTGCCTGTATTTGAAATCCACTTAACACACCAGTCCTGCTAGGTAGGGAGGGCCTTTGGGACAAAAAAAATTAAAAAAATAAAAAAGCCACAAGCCAAATTCTGGCCTGTATTACATCTGTGCAGCCTCCATGTTTATAGCAGAATTTGATTCAGCATAGCTAGAGCAGGAACGGAACAAAGGAAAATAAACACCTTTCAGCTAATGATGTTCGGTAAATAGGACAGTGCTTTCTGTCTTAAGGGTATATCTTTCTGTTAAAATGGTGCCAGCAAAGTGAATCTGTTATTTAGTGCATCTTCTAGTTTCCCTTGTGCTTTCCTTTTTGAAAACGATGCCTGTAGGAGTTGGTTCTGCTGACACTATAAGATTATTCCCATCTCTTGCTGTACTTTGCGATTGTGCTTTTTGTAATAAAAGGTGTGAGTAAATGAGGAGAGCAGGAAGGAAAGCTGGCTGGAGAAGAACTTTCAGATTTTTTGTCCCAGTTTTCACTCTCAATTTGAACCTTAAACTGGTAAAGTCCAAACGCGGTTCAGAAGTGTTGCAGGTGATTTCAGAGATCCTTAGTGGAGCAGAGCTCCCATTGCTTTATTAAAGATTATGAAAATCTTATCAACAAAAGAAATACTGCGTTCAGCTGTTCTGTGTATTTACTAGGTTAAGGATCTACCCAGAGGCTCATAAACTTTCTAGATTACATTTCTTTGTTTAATTGAGAAGCCCTGTCGTCTTTCAAATTCTTCAATAGTCTAAAAAGAGAGAACCCTGTATTTTTTTTTTGTGTGAGAAAGTTAAGATAAACTTTAATTACTTAAGGCATTTCTAACAAAAATAGTCCTTCAAACCCTGAGGGCTTTCATGCATAAATACAGGATTTTGGTTTGCTTGGATGGGCAGAATCAAGTCTGCAAATGATTTGCCTCTCTTTAACAGACTCGGTTTAATGCATGCTTGGTTTTGCTGCATGTTGGAGTAGCCAGAAGATGTAAGTGGATATTGCCCTTGTATGAACCATGTGTGTGTATTAATCTGAAATTTATTTAATATCGGTGAATATTGTTTTAAATGGATTCAGATTGATCAAGGCTGACTGGTATACAATTTATATTAATTCTCGATGCCCTAGGGACCTAATCCAAAAAGCCCATTGAAATCAATGGAAATTTTCCCATTGACCTCACTCAGCTTTGGATCAGGCACCAAAAGACCATTAAGTCTTTTAGTGGATTAGCATTTGTCTCCCCCAGCCCTCTGTTAGAATAATGTCAACAACAAAAAGGTACAGGATTGAATGGCTGTAATATATTTTCAGTAGGGGCTGTTCTGTTCCCTTTGAGAATCTTGTGAAAAGTTTGCCCCAGATTCATTTACGGGTTCTCCTCTGCATGCCAGGAGATGGTTAGACACCTCCATTTATATGACAGTTTTGTATTCATGAGAAAGAGGACCAGATACAAGTAATCTTTGTTTGTAGCCCTGTCTCCTGAGATATGATTGAGCACTTCATAAATCACTCGCCCTGTTTGTATCCAGAAGTAACAATCAGCTCAGGGAAGGAAATGTAAGCTGGACTGGCCCAGCCCTAATGGGCATTGAATGAGGCAATCCATGGCCCCCTGTTGTAAAGTTAGAGATGGAAGAGACAAAACCTACTCTGCTGGGTCATTTCATCCACCCTGCCAGAAAGACAGCAGCACTAATAAACCAAGTTCACCTGCACCTAATTAATATCCAGGATGTAACAATAAGTAGCTTAAAGTGATGGAAATCTCCACAGTGGGGGACTTGTTGCAATTACAGCCATTGGTGTAGCTGTACCAGTGCAAATGCCTAGTGTTGATGGGCAAACCCACTATCACCTGTGATTTACCCCAGTGCCGCTATTTTGCTGGTGGTTTAATGTGAATACTGCATAATAAAGAAGTGATCCAACCTGGTCCGAGCTCCAGAGTATAACACATAGCCACAAGCTGGGACTAAAATGCGGGTCACACTTTATATTAAGTATTCATTTCTAAATAGTTGAAAAGGTAGAATTAATGGTGCTTTAATGAATAGTGAACTGATTTTTATAGATTGTTATGGGGTCCAGTAGGTTGCTTAAAGCCTCTGTAACAGCTTTACCGGCTGTGCTGATAACTACCTGTTACCCATGCTGCTCATGACTGTAAGATGCTTTTCACGTCTATTAACTACCCCTTTAGAAATATGAAGTGTGACCCAGGCTCCTACTGAATTCTCTTTCAGAGATTGCAGGAAATGTTGTTTAATGGTGGAGGCAGTCCAAACAATGGTCTCGTGCTATGGAGCCAGATGGAAAAGCCACAGTAGCGTGACTTTCTTCTTCCCGCGTGGGGTGGGGGAAAACCAGTATTGGAAGATTAAAGCACATTCACGTTTGAGTGTGAAATTGAATGAAACAATCTGGATGTGGCATTACAGAATTTGATGAATAATATACCCCTGGACAGAATGAAACATATGAAAGACATCAGTAACCAGCTGAAAGCTGTACAACAACTAATCGGGATGACAGCTTTCAGTGACTCATGGTTAAAGGATAAGATTGTTTCTGGCATTAGTTACCTCCGTTTGAAGGAATGGTCACTAAGACATCCCGACTTAACATTAACTAAAGCGATAGATATCTGCAGAGCTGCAGAAGTTACTACATCATAAATAAAAATCCTGATAGAGCAGGAAAGAAAAAAATGAAGTAGCTGGATTGGATGTCAATAAAAGGAACAATGAAAATAAAACAATAATTAAAAAAGAATAGTAATGGAAAAACATCATAAAACAGCAGCTCCTAGAAAAATTTGTTTCATAAAACAAAAATAACAGAATCAGTAATCAACAAAGCAGGGCAAAAGCTGGGTCCTGAGGATGTAGTCACATTGACCATCCCAGAAATTAGAGGGGCAGATTGTAGCAATTGTAACAAATCCATTTGATGATTCGTATGAAGCAAGTAAGAAGGTGTCAGCTTGTAAGAAGATGCAGGAAAACTATGGCCCCTCCTGCCTTTGAATGTGGTTGCTCAAGTGAGAGTTTAGCAAGGAAGCAAAGAGGGCCCTGCTCAACACTGGATTAAAATATAACAAGATAATGCTAACAGAGTCTTTGCAGTGACTAGTGGGCATGAATCCAGACAGAATCAAAAAGAGAGCTTTTAGGGTCTAGTAGATTCTGAGAGATGCCCAGCTGAAGTGGGCAGTGGAAGTCTTGGTATGGATGCCCTTTTGCTGGATCAGGTTCCTCCTTATCTTATGTTAGGGCATCTGGGAAAGGTGAGAGAGACTAGTTTTGGCTATGGCCTGTGTAGCTCTGATTAGACCAGTTGGCAATATCTTGTCATTCTTTTTGATCCAGGCTGGTTCTTAGTGAGGATAGGGGAGATTTGGACACAGTACTATAGATGAAGGCATCCTTTGCTCCACACCATTGTATGGCATAATCTCATTATCTTATTTTCTCTTGATTTCTTATTAGGGCTAGCCTGTTAGCATGGAAAAAATAGTTTTGAAACTATTGGTTGAGGGGAAAATGGCCTAATGCAGGGCCTGATTCAGGAATGCACTTAGCATTTGTTTGACATTAAACATGTACTTAAGTCCCTTTGAAGCACAGGGTTACAGCTCAGAATATGCTTAAGTGCTTTTCTGAGTTGGGGCCATGAGTTAGCAAACAAATGTTTGAAAAACTGAGGTCAAATGCAGCCTGAAAATTTGGTAATCCTCTTTAAATAGACTCCACTGTAAACTGTAATTTCCTGGAAATTGTAAGTGCCTGATACAGCTCCAGATACAAAATTACTCTTGATTCTTGAATTTATTTTGTTGTTGATGAATGTTTGTGTCTGGAGTTACCTTTATGCTTTCCCCACATACCACAGCTTTCAACAACCTAGAAATTAGGACACCTTGTCCAGGAAGCATTCCACTTGTGATTATATATTTGGACTTCATTTGTATTTGCAAAATGCTTAGTTTGAAGCAAAGCTGCAACAACTCCCCAGTTGCCAGCTGTGAGCATCACACTCCAGCTGTCTGGCATTATTATTATAATATGTTTTAATGTATCAGATTGGAGTTTCAAAGGTACATTTACTTCCTATGTAACGTATAGCTAAAAAGAAGTTAAGGAAAGGTATATTGATATCACATTCAGTTGTTATTACAATTCACTCCAGGGTAAGAGAGAAGAAAACACTACCTAGTACAGGTATGCTTTTGGACATCTCAGTGGTGTACTCCTTACTTGAGATCCCTGTGAAGGAAACAGTTCATTATTTTTTCACCCAAGTTGTAATTTATTGAACTTTTAGGAAGCATTGTTCTCTTTTACAGAACGTGAATAGCTATAGGGTGCCAATGTAGTTCCTTATACTTAGGGCCTACCAAATTCATGGTCCATTTTGGTCAATTTCATGGCCATAGGATTTGAAAGAGTCAATTTCATGTTTTCAGATGTTTACATCTGAAATGTCACTGTGTGGTTTCCTTGGAGGTCCTGATCGAAAATGGGTATATGGGAGGGGTGGGGGTGTCGCAAAGCTGTTGTAGGGTGTCTGCAGGATTTCCACCCTCACCTCTGTGCTGCCTTCAGAGCTGGCTCTCAAGACAGCAACCCTGGAGCTTCTTGCAGCCGGTGGAGGTACCCAGAGGTGGGTCTGATCTGCTCCCCTCAAGAGCAGCCATGTAGGGGAAGAAGTCTTCCTATCCCTCCCAAGACCAGCCAAGACTAGCAGCTGGAGCCTGGGGCATGGTAGGAGTCCCTGGCTGGGGCACCCCAAACCCTGCCCCTCCCTCCCAATAGCTAGATTTCACCGGGGAAAGTCTGATTTCCTGGTCAGTGACACATTTCTCACAGCTATGAATTTGGTAGGCCCTTCTTATACTTTATTGTCCACTGCCTAAGCTCAACCCACTTCCTTGCTCAGTTTTGTCTAGGTATTATCTGTTTCACTCGCATTGTTTTCAGGATCTTTATTTTGATTAGTCAGAATTAACTTAATTCAACTGTGATTTACAAAACGCTTGAAAACATATAGTAAAGATTGGTCTTGCACTGGCTTGGAGATGGGCCAGCTGATGTATTTGATTTTTAAATTCTAACTAGGTTCTAATTTACAGCTTCTAACTTGTTTGATTTTCCAACACTAGCCTAAACTGGTTTATAAATGCACAAAAAGCTAGGCAAGATAATACAGTCTTTGTCTGCTTAGAAATGTAGTAATTGATTTTAGTAGTCATACTGTAATTGCTCTCACAAATCAGGTAATTGGGACGGTTAATGACAGGTGATTGAGTGCCAATGAATTTTGCCAGGGCTCTCCAATAGATAGCAGCTAACCAAATCTGAGTGTTCCTTTTATTTTAATGTAATTCTTTAACTGCATTATACTGTGTGACTGAAATTAACAGTGTTCTTCAGGATACTTACTGATCTCACTATTTTAGTGGGAGTAAGTGTTTGATATGGATGAAATAATATTGATTACCTTATCATTTAGACTAGGAAATAATGCTTTACTTCAACCTCAAATGTATGCTTGTTCCACTTTATAAATGACAAGTTCTTGAATTTTAGGTGTCAGGTTCAGTCAATTTCAGTTCTCTAGAATTTGGACATCATAACCTTTGATATCATAACCTTTAATATATATATAAAAAAAGGTCTGGTATAGTTAGCATTAGGCTTCAGTATTCTAGCCTGCTATCCAGGCATTTTAGAGGAGAGTGGATATTTTAATCTCAAATATTTCACATTTTACTTCCTTTTTTTATTTTCCTCCTTTCCCTGGTGAGAGAGCTCTCTGAAGTTCTTCTGAAGGTGCACAATATTAATATCCTTCCTCCTGTAAACTACCAAAATCCAACTAAAGGCTTTTAACTGATTATCACAAGTCTCTTCTCTCTAATCACTTTCCATTTCCACTGATGTCCAGAAAGGTCAGCAGATAATTATATCTGATGCATAGGGTTATTTAATGGTATAGTCAGCTGGGAAAATATTCAGATAATTTTGTCTTTTGCCTTTAATTTCTTGTTAGAGACTTTCACTGTAGGCCTTCACTTAATTACTGTGTTGTGTTAATTTCTTGTCCCATACCTTTATGTTAAACACTTGCATAAGTACTTTGCTGAATTGGGGCCTTTATAAAGAGAGAAAAAGTCCTAGTGCAAATGTGTTTATGCATTGCCATGTGCAAACATCACCCGGTATTGTGAATCCTGCCTTTGGTATGAAAATTCTCCATTGATTTAATGCTCCCTCCGAGAGGTGTCAATGGGAGTTTTGCCAAATCACTCCAAGACATGCAGAATTTGGCCCTTGATTTGGTTTAGATACAGAAGCCTGCATTCCACACTCCATGGGGATGAGTTCTCATTCAAGTGGGATCAGTTCACCCTAGTATAAATTTTTTTTTTTCTCCAGGAACATGCCCAATACTCAGTCATTTTAAATCTTGTTTAATAATTAACTTTATATTTCCCCGGAGCGAAACAATCCCCTAGGGCACTGGCAACAAGAGACTTTGCTGGCTACCAGTCTTCTGAGGCTGTAAACTCCTTGTGTAAGTTTACAGCTCCAGCATCAAGCCACCTGTGTACCCTTGCAATCCAGGACTGTTACAGGGGCTGGGGCGATCACTGGCCCCCTTAGACAGCCCCTAGGAGCCTATTTTATAGTAGCCTCCACACCAATGCCTGGAATCTCCACAGCGCTAAGTTCTCTGACCCTGTCCCAACACCACCCCCTACCCCAGGGTTTGTGAAAGGGTGATCGGGGGGAGCCTTATAACTGCTGCACACAATACCTGTGCCAGAGGAATTGTTCCCTGACCTGTTTTGATGCTTTTACTGCCCCTTTTTAGAGCTCAGCCCCTTTACTAGGTAAAAAGGGGCTATGGTGGATGAGCTGAGGATCTCACCCATTGCTTTGGTATTGTATATGCAGTGATCCATGGCTCCTTATCACCAGGTTGTTTGCGCAGCAGTCCATGACTTCTACGCTTTCCTCCAGGTCTCCCAGCTGTGTTGAAATCTGAATGTGTTGTCTAATGTGGACAAAGTTAACTTCGGTCTAGTGCTTCTTCTTCTTCTTTTTTATTTTTTTTTAGTGGCTCCCTAAGTCAGTCTTCATAGGGTGAAAGAAAGAAAACCCTCCTTGCATGTTACTAGAGGGTGATCTCTGAATGACTGTCAAAGCTGCGGAATGAGCTTCAAAGAAATACTGCTTTTCTCTCCCTTCTCCTCTGCCCCTTTCATCAGACACTGTAGTTATAAATCAGGGGGTTTCCTACAGAAAAGATATATATATATATATATTTTTTTTTTTTGGAAGGAGCCTAATACTGTGTTCAAACTGCTGAACGGCTGTGGAATCTCAGCTGCTCTAGGTTTGTTAATTATCTGCTTGCATAGTCAGCATAAAAATGTTAGTATCCTATTCTGATTACTGTGTCAGAGGCTTTCCTTGTTTAGTTTAAAGACCTATGTTCCAGATCAGTCTTTGAGATGGTTCCCTCAATAGAGAGGCTCAGGGACAAATTTTCTATGGAGGTCAGCGGCCAACATGCACTGGACTCTTGAAAACTTAGCCTCTTATTTTGGTAAACTCCTAAATGGGAGTGAGGCTCATTTGCAAATTAGGGCCTTACTATGCAGTAATAGTTCCCATTGATCTGCACTGAGGTGCCGGCAGCCTGTGTTTTCCCACTACTGTGGGAACATCCCCTTTTTCCCTGCCACTGTCTCTCTCCCAAGCCCCTTATTGCAATGAAACCCCCCCAGCCCCAGACACCTGCTTTCTGCCCACCTCAAATACTTATGGGAAAGGAAGGTGGTTTTGTGGCCCAGGCGCTGCTCAGGATCTAACTGATGGCCGTGTGTGGGGTCAGGAAGGAACAAATTTTCCCCAGGTCAGATTGGCCTTGTTTTTTTGATCTTCCTCTGCAGCATGTGGGTGCAGGTCACTTAGCAGGATTATGAGGGTAAATCTCACTTAATCATTTCCCTGCCATTGCGGGGGCCTCGGGCATTGTTACGCCTCAGTCCCTCCTATTCTGTGCCTGTGGCATCATATAGTCTAGTCTCCTGTGGGCTCTGATACTTTGGTCTGATACTTTGATACTTAGTGTGCGGGTGCCAGATGGTGTTGGTGGCCTGTGACATACCGGAGGTTAGACTAGATGATAGGCTGGTCCCTTCTGGCTTAAAACTCTGACTCCATGACACTGAACTGAGATTTAGGAGACCTGGATTTACTTCTAGGCTCTGCTCTACTCCCTGTTTGACTTTGGGCAAATCACTTAATTGCGGGCCTTACTTCCCAATCTGTAAAATGGGGAGAATAGTCCTTGGTCTCATCTATTCAGTCTGTAACCTCTTTGGGTTAGTAAGACTGTGTCTTACTATAAATACGTACAATGCCTAGCACAGTGAATCCCTAATCTGGGTTGGGGCCTCTCTGCACAATTGCAATACAAATGACTAATGATGGGAAAGGCCTGTAGAATTCGGTTGGCCCCATAATTCCCAGCTCCCAGTCCTCTGCCTCAAACACCAGAGATCCCTTCAGAGGAAGTGCTCCAATACATCAGACTTCCATTGTTTCTGTATGTGAAAAACCAGGGATACAAAGTTAGGGTAAAAAGAAAAGGATTACTCCTTTTCTTTTTGCGAATACAGACTAACACGGCTGCTACTCTGAACGTTAGGGTAGGTCTACACTGCAGGCAGGAAGTATTGTTGCAGCACGTGTAGTCTTGCCTGACCTAGTTTCTTTCTATCGATCTATCTCGAAGCTAGCTCAGGTAACAGTAGCAGTGAAGCTGTGTCAGGATCAGCGGTGGCACAGGTGACCCCTGCCTGCCCAGGACCCTGGGTGCATGCTCGAGGAGCTACCCGTGCACTAAAATATACAGTTCAAGTTGACTGTGAAAATCAGCACTGATGATGACCTATCCTCTGGTTTTACTTTCCTTGTAAAAGCTGCCATTTGGTGTGTTCTGCCCATGTTGCATGTAACCTAACTTCGCAGCATAGCAGTTTATAAGCAGGAACACCAAACTCCTCTAGTTCAATGTTTCCATGGCAGTGTTCAGCTGAATGGTAATTGGCAGCAAAATCCATTGCTGTACCCCCAGAGACTCATTAAAACCAGATAACTCTGAAGGATAGCAAAATGGTTTCTGTTTGGACTACAGTGCCAATTTAATAGATGTATGAAAGGTAAAATGATAAAGTAGTTTATTGTAAGGACATTCATCTAACTAGGCATTTCCTAAAATCATTCAGTATGTGTTCACTTAATAGGTCAACTTTGTTGACAACTTCTTTGAACCGTATAGCTTATGTCTGAGAGAGATGTTAACAGCACAATGTCTTACAAAGCTTATGGCTGACGTGAAAGCAATGCAAAGATGCATTCCAAAATGGAATTATTAGAAAGGACATACGTACTGTGCGGAGTACTGTGTGGATTCGTAATACTGTGTTTTTCATTAATGTATTGCTGACAGTGAAACAAGTTGACTTGTATATAATTTCCCTATTCTTGTTCACACATTCCCTTTCTTCTGTTACCTTTTATTGTCTTGTCTGTTCTCAGACTGTGATCTCCTTAAAGCAAGAAAAAAACTAGCACATAGTATGTGCTACTGTAAATGATAATCTTGATACACATTTATCCAGAACGTGGGTTGTAGATATCCCATGACATTTAAGAAAAATAAATGGGATGATCATTAGTAGTAATATAGTAGCACTTAGATTTCCGACGGAGATCAGTTCCCCATTGCACTGGGCATTGTGCAAATGCATCATAAGAGACCGTCCCTGCACTGATGAGGCTGGAATCTAATTAGACAAACCAGACAACGGACAGGAAAGGAAACGAAGTGAAGTGACTTGCCCTCTGGTCACCTGATTCCTAGTCTAGTACACTATCCACTAGATACGTAGTTCTCAAACCTTTTAGTACTGAGGCTCCCTTACAGATATCTTAGAAGTTAGTGGCTCCCCACAACCAAATATCATTTTTTTTAACTAACTCCAGACACTAGATTCACTAGGGACGCTAGAGTTCAGATGGTTTTGTGACTTTATTCAACAACAAACAATTTGTTTAATTATATAATTCAATCTAATCTGGGTTTTAAAACTATGATTTGAAAATATGGAATTTGTGTGTGTGTGACACAACGTAAGATTTTAGTGAGAAGATTTGGCCTGTTTTGAGCCATGTAGTAATGTTTGATTGAATCTCTTGTAGCATCAGTCGTAACTTTGTTTTCCAAGTTTTAAAAGTTCCTATGTTTAGTTTTCACTGAAAACCCAGACTAGAAGTGAATGGAAGCAGCAATTTCATAGCTTCACCCCTGAGTTCTTCATACTCCCCTTGAACAGAAATCCAGAATTCCTGGTGTGTTAGCTTTGAAAACTTGGTCTTCACCCTTTGTTCACTCGATCATTCTAAGGGATTTCCTTGAGCTGAGATACTTAAGGCTGAAATGAAGCACACTGTTACCCAAGAGCGGGAGTCAAATCTAATAATCTTCAGCCAAATGTTTGCTACATGCAGTCGTGGCACTTGGTAAAAATCCTTCTGTGATGAAGATAACATGCACATACAGCAAGGGGGCTGAGGGCGAAGCCAATGCAAGTGCGGATGCTACTGTTTCTGGAAGCGTTGCTTGGCCTTCTGTTCCAGCAGGGGTCTTTCAGTCAAGAGACTTCCTGCTGAATACTTCCCCCAGCAGGGAGTCTCTCTGCTGAAGCCCCTTTGCAGGAGAGGAGGGCACAGAAAGGCTGCCAAGCCCAGCAGCAACATAAGACAGAGACATGTATGTAAGACACAGGTGATTTTAAGCCTAGTTTAATAGTATCTTAATTAGAAATAAAGAAAAGCAGCTATATCGATTCAATCCCCTCCCCACCAGCAACACTCGGAGCTCCCCCATGAACCATTGTGTCTCCCCAAGAAAGCCCTGGCTCGCAGTTTGGGAAGCGTTGCACAAGACCATGCTGTGATTGATCAGAGGAAGCAGATTTCTGATGTGCATATATCCTAGAATATCAGGGTTGGAAGGGACCTCAGGAGGTCATCTAGTCCAACCCCCTGCTCAAAGCAGGACCAATCCCCAATTTTTGCCCCACATCCCTAAATGGCCCCCTCAAGGATTGAACTCACAACCCTGGGTTTAGCAGGCCAATGCTCAAACCACTGAGCTATCCCTCCCCTCTGTAGCTAAGTGAGAACATACATTTCTATTTTACAAGTGATGGTGCATCAAAATATCTGAGTTGGTTGAAAAATGGGAACATTTTTCTGGAACAATGTGGTTTTTTTTTTTTAACTTAAATTTCAAATCCCCCCCGTCCCCCCGGAATATCCGTAAGGTCATGTTGCTCTCACAAGGGCGATAGGGCAGGAAGAGCGGCTCGTGACCCACAGATGACCCTGGTTTAGACTGATCCAGCAATTTCATATCTAATCATACAGGGATGTCCCCTGTGATTTGATTTTAAGATCCCCTTGTGGATTCAACACGCTGAAACTGCATGAGCCGTGACACCAGAGAGGAAATAACGCCACTCACACAGAAAGGTAAATCAAAAAGAAATGTCATGTAGACGGTCAAGGCAATCCCAGTCACACACTTGAAACATAGAACTACCCTCTGGCAGTGTTGAAGCTGCCAACCCAAGCGTGCCAAAGATAGTGTGCCAAAAAGCCAGATGCTGCTAAAAAACATCTTGGCATCTGGGACATCTTAGAGCCATCCCCAAAGGAGAGCTGTAAAGCACAGAGTGCCAATGTAAGACAGAATGTTTCTGCATCACCGGCAGGTTTTCCTAAATTCTTCTTAAAATATGAACTCAAACAGGAAAATATTTAATTTGATGGGGAAAACAAATGTTTTTTTTTTACTTTAGAAATGATACTTTAAGCATATGATAGCCATCTGCCAGTTCCTCTCCATGATCGTTATGGAGTTATAATTGGACACACAATTTTGACACCTCCTGAGTGTCTGGCATTAACACGCGGAGATTTTAAATGGGATACAGCAGTTGAGACTGAGAATCCATGGCTGGCTGCAGTCCAAGTAGCCTTATTAAGGGATCGTCAAAGGATGAGGGAGGAAGATGGCTCCTAGGAAGTAAAAAAAGAAAAAGACTTTTTGTGATTGAGGTTTGACTGCTCATAGATCCTAGTCCAAAGCCCTTTCCATTGACTTCATTGGGCTTTGGGTCACACTCTTGTTTTGTAAACTCAAAGTGCATGATTTCCATGCTGCGGTATGTGAAACAGTGGCAGTTTGAACAACGTACAATAAAACTAGCCTCAGATTTGTGGCTTATTCAATAACTTTCAGTCCATCAGTGACCACTACAACACTTTAGCTATACTTTGAGTTCTCTACTTAATAATACACAGCAAATTTTCAACCGTGTTTTTATTAAAGTAGCCGTTTTAACCTTCTGAGTTTTTTTATTTTTATTTCCAAACTAGTTAACCATACATTTTCGAATGAAAATGTACGTGTAAGTACTTACATTCCAGTCACACTTAAAGGATTGTCCTGTACCCTGCCCCCAAAAGAAGCTGCATATTATATGTTCCTCTTCTCAAAGTATAAATTACAGTCACTTGATTTTGCCCCTTAACTGAAGAAAAGCTGCAAATAACCCAATCCCTTCTGAACTCATGCCGCAGTAAAGCATATGGACTAAAATTGCAGAGTTTACAGTAGAATCCATGAGGTACAGTAGTTTACCTCGGTCTGTCTTCTCCACTGTGACAGAGCTGGGCTCACACATGCCAGGGAGGAGGGGTCATTGGTTACAGCTCCCTGATTCTCTGGCTGGTTCTGCTCTAGCCAGAACCTCGGACTAGCTTAGAGCAGCTGAACTAAACTCCAGTGGTGCCCCTGAGAGAGATTATCAGTGCTCAGCATGCTCCGGCCACACCCTGACACATCTCCCTGCTTGAACGGAAAGTGGTGCCTACCTGCCAGCTCCGTGTCTGGTGCAGACTCCCACATGTGGAGATATTCTCGGCAAAGGAGACAGACAGTTTGGCCCCGTTGCTGCTTTGTCAGTTCAACTGGGATGGAGCAGGTCAGAAAGGAGCAGGTCCATATCTTACAGCTAAGGATAGAGGGCCTGGGCTGGTTTGCCACTGGTCAGGAACAGGGGGCCTTTGCACCTTTTCTGCATCATGCACCACAGGTTTGCTGTAGCCCTGGGCGTAACAGGAAAGGGGCAGGATTGTGGTCCCTGAGTAACTGGGGCCACAGGCCTTCAGCCATGACCAAAAGCTGCTTAATGGATCATGTATGCTAATGAAGCCATAGCCCGAGGATATGCCGGAAGATTCCAGAATGACTTGAACAATTTCTCTGCACCCAACCGTTCGCTCAGGCAGAGTGCAGGGACCAGGCCTGGCAGGAATTAGTAGTGTTTGTATATCAGTACGACTGCCTGCATAAGTTACAGTGCCACCGCAGAGGGTTGGAATCTCCCTTTCAGTCCACTGACATCACTGGCAGGTCTTCAGCAGCCTCACTGATTCTGGATTTGAATACCCCAGCTGGAAATGTAAATGTTGATTTAGCGTCAGCGTTCCTACCAGGTTATCAGGAAACTAGCTGTTAATATGGTGTGCGTGGCTGATTTTCTTCATGGAATAGTGAAGAGAGCTCCTTCAGCAATGCCTCATCAGTGCATCTATTTCTCAAACTGTATTACTGATCTATCTCAAATGCGACAGCTTGCACTGATGATCTATGGTTCAGCGGTTCATTCCCAGATAGAATGGGTTCAAGAATGGACTCAGTTTAATTACAAGAGGAAAGCTCTGCCAACACAAAGATATTCTCATACATTGGCACAAAGGCGAGCACTGGGCCAATGTATGATTTCTGTTATTTATTGATATATTAATTCTAATAATGGGGCTAACTTGCCCCTCTAAACACATGCAAAACCTTTATTAAAAAGAAAAGGAGTACTTGTGGCACCTTAGAGACTAACCAATTTATTTGAGCATGAGCGTGAGCTGTAGCTCACGAAAGCTCATGCTCAAATAAATTGGTTAGTCTCTAAGGTGCCACAAGTACTCCTTTTCTTTTTGCGAATACAGACTAACACGGCTGTTACTCTAAAACCTTTATTATTGGTTATTGCACATGTACATCAAAGGATGGCTAGATCCAGCAAGGCACAGGACGAGAACATGAAGGATCTGACACAAGCCTTCATCTAACGGCAACAGCAAACCCCTGCACCTGTAAGGCCCCTTTGACTTCATTGCAAAGGTCTGCCTGCAGGAGTCACTTGTAGGCTTGGGTCTTAAAACCTTAAATAATCCATCCTTACTTCACACACCACATAAGCATATGCTTTGCTTTAGAGGCATGCTTAAGCTCCATTGTCTTTAATGGGACGTAAGCAGGTTCTTACATTTAAGCATGGGTTTAAATACTTTGCTTGATTAATCAAAACAGCAATGTTTCATGCATTGTCCAAATAATGAAGTACAAGGGTTTTCACCTCCCAGTCTTTATCCTACTGTGTTCCCATCCTTAATACTATTGAATTACAGAGGGGGGGCATATATCTTTGAATCTCCATGTCTTGTTTCTTATAGGCGCTTTTTGTAATTTGATCAGACTCTCTGCTTTGGCATGGTCTGTTCATTCCCCAAGAGGAATAAAAGTGGTGAAGGCATAGGAGGTGTGAAGATGAGTTCAGACTTGTTTGGAGATAGTAAGGAGATTTTTTCCAAAGCAACTAAAGTCAACAGAACTTGTGCTCCAAGGGGAAGAGTTTTTAGAAGTGCCCTTTATAGAGCTAATAGGACCTTTTCAAACGTGTTTTTGTTGCATCTAATTTTGTAACCCCCTAAAAAATGTATCGTAGAAGGAATAGGAATCTCTCCTAGGTTGAAGATATTAACTTGCTATTCAGTATACGGGCATAGCTACACAATATAGATGCCGCTATGCCACTGTAGCGTCATAGTGTAGACACTTCTTATATCGACAGAAGGGGTTTTTCGTTGATGTAGGTAATCCACCTTCCCGAACTGTGGCAGCTAGGTTGCATCTAGCTGCAACTGCAACAGTGTAGCTAGGACAATCTAAATGTTTCACTAACAAAGTCCTTTTGTTGAAGAAGCCAGTATTTCATTGTCCACATATTTCCACATACAGTACTATATTGTTTATGAACAATGTAAGAAAATAATTTTTCATATTCTATTTAGTAATGAATTAATCAAAGGCAGAATAACCCTCTGCTCCTGTTCAATATAAATGTAGTTTAGTTCTTATTACCATTGATTTTTGCTGCACCTTTACCTCTCATTTATGAAAGGTAGCATAATAAATGCCAGCAATAAACTAGAATGTTGGAACAACAAAACAGATCTTTCTTTCACTTCCTAGCGGTAAAGTGTAGGCAGAGAATTCCTGTTGCGTTGCCATAAGGGTTTGACTTCAGCTGGATTACATTTCCTCTACAGTCACAAAATAAATATAATGTGCACTAATCACCATTTTTATGTAGGACTAAAGAAGTTAAAAACCATCTGGTATTTGGAATAACTGCAGTCTAAATGAGCAGACATAAATTACACTTAAATCAGAATACTGTATCTGCAGAATTACTGCATACTATCCTTCGTTTTCCACTGTTGATACCTAATGATAAACTCCACTGATTTCCTAGCTATATGCACTAACCATGTGGTTGGTATCAGTGCAGTACAAAAGTGATTACATGCCAGACGTATTTTTCTTTTAAACAACAAATAAAGTACATATTTCTAATCTGATAACATTTTAATTTCAGTCAGTTGGGATTTTCTGGCATTTTTAATTACAGCTTGTTGGCACCCTTTCTGTACAGTTAACATGCATCTTTCTACCAATTCATGTGTACGTCTTCACTGGCGTAACATTCGAGATCTGAGGTTTTGGGGAAATGTCTGAACAGTTTTTGAGTTCACACACTGGGTGAGATCCTCAGGCTGGTAAAGAAGCACAGCTCCATTCATTTAATTAAAAGGTAACATGATAATCAGAGGAGCACTGCTGATGTACGCTAGCTGAAGATCTGACCCATTAGCCATCAAGAATTTCCTTTGTAGTGGCAAGGACTGTTTGAATCTAAGCTGTGCAGAGCATAGGAGATGCAGGGGCTCCTGAACATACCACGTGACAGAGCTGGGTAAAACTTTATGGATTAGATCTTCATTCCTAATGCACCTCTGTTGCATCAGGTGGGAGCACAAGAGGGTCGGTCCAGGGGCCGGTTTTGTTCAATATCTTCATTAATGATCTGGATGATGGGATGGATTGCACCCTCAGCAAGTTTGCAGATGACACTAAACTGGGAGGAGTGGTAGATACGCTGGAGGGTAGGGATAGGATACAGAGGGACCTAGACAAATTAGAGGATTAGGCCAAAAGAAATCTGATGAGGTTCAACAAGGACAAGTGCAGAGTCCTGCATTTAGGACGGAAGAATCCCATGCACCGCGACAGACTAGGGACCGAATGGCTCGGCAGCAGTTCTGCAGAAAAGGACCTAGGGGTTACAGTGGACGAGAAGCTGGATATGAGTCAGCAGTGTGCCCTTGTTGCCAAGAAGGCTAACGGCATTTTGGGCTGTATAATAGGAGCATTGCCAGCAGATTGAGGGACGTGATCATTCCGCTCTATTCGGCATTGGTGAGGCCTCATCTGGAGTATTGTGTCCAGTTTTGGGCCCTACACTACAAGACGGATGTGGAAAAATTGGAAAACGTCCAGCGGAGGGCAACAAAAATGATTAGGGGGCTGGACCATGTGACGTACGAGGAGAGGCTGCGGGAACTGGGATTATTTAGTCTGCAGAAGAGAAGAATGAGGGGGGATTTGATAGCTGCTTTCAACTACCTGAAAGGGGGTTCCAAAGAGGATGGAGCTAGGCTGTTCTCAGTGGTAGCAGATGACATGACAGAACAAGGAGTAATGGTCTCAAGTTGCAGTGGGGAGGTTTAGGTTGGATATTAGGAAAAACATTTTCACTAAGAGGGTGGTGAAGCACTGGAATGGGTTACCTAGGGAGGAGGTGGAATCTCCTTCCTTAGAGGTTTTTAAGGCCCAGCTTGACAAAGCCCTTGCTGGGATGATTTAGTTGCGGTTGGTCCTGCTTTGAGCAGGGGGTTGGACTAGATGACCTCCTGAGGTCCCTTCCAACCCTGATATTCTATGATTCTAGGGGTCTAAAGATATCATAGGTGGACAGCAAGGGATTCCCCCGATGAAGGGGAATACCTGAGTGGTGTAGACCAGGAGTAGCCCAATCTATGTTATCCTTGCCTAACCTCTGCCTACACAGAGAGCATCAGTTGCAGAAAGGGGGCATTCCAGTGACCCCTCTGTGCAGGTCTGGCACTGGGCACTGCTGAGTCTGGTACAAGGAACAGAGCCGGTATGACTACTACATGCAGAGTTGCCAAAATACTACATTTTTTGTGTGGAAAATCATGTAATGGAACGTGATAGAATTTGGTTTCTACTGCCATTTTCCTGCTCCTCTAGCTCTACTGTCTGACACCCCATTTGCTCCATTTTAAAAAATGTGTTTATCTGTGCAAAGAACATATTTCAAAAGACAATATGGGGGGAGGGATAGCTCAGTGGTTTGAGCATTGGCCTGCTAAACCCAGGGTTGTGAGTTCAATCCTTGAGGGGGCCATTTAGGGATCCTTATGAATGTTGTAATTACAAATCCATGTCAGTTACTTCTAAGAATATACCAACCAATCAAAGTCCAAACTTGTATTTAATTAGCTAGAATGTCTGTCTTATTTCCCAGAGAAAACCAAATTAAAGTCAAAGATTGTCATACAGATTATTTTAAAAAAAATGCAAGTATGGAAACAAAGGGTCTCTTAGACACTTAAATGTTCCAAATGTGTAAACTAATAAAAACCTTCTGAAAATAAAACCACTCAAACAAGTACAAGAACTCGTTAGGAGGGAAGAAGGACTAATAGGATTATTTCTATAGCTGTGAGAATTTGGAAGAACTGTCTTGTCAGGGAGATAACCTGTCAATGCCTGTCTTCTTCTTAGTGTCAAAACTGCCCTATCATTCCAGCCGAGATAGGAATCCTCAAGAAATAAATGTGAAATACTTTTTCCCTCTCCTGGACTAACCTCTTTTGCCAGTGCCTACCAGGGGGGCAGCAGTCAGCTCACAAGCTTTCGCTGTAAGGTATTGTGAAACACAGATCAAATGTCTGACAGAAGGGCTTTTTAACTTCTCCCCTGGGAGTCTGAGACTGCCCATGCTTCCAAGGAGCTGTGGGTTGGGTGCCAGAGATCAGCACCTACACCTAGATTGGGGGTACCTGTATCCCAGATATTTCTTCCCACAGAGCCCCTTTCCTGTGGTTTTTAATGCAGGAGGGGACTTCTAGCAAAATGTAAACAAAGTCCTCAAATTATTGTAGATTCACTACTTATTGTGAAGCCATTTAGCATTTCTAATAAGAATTAACATTATTAATACGTAGAGGGTAGCTGAGACTTATATGTTGACCAGTCTGATACCATTCCTTTCTTTGTAATGAGATTCTGGCACATAAATAACATTAGACTCTGTTGTCTTTAATAACATTGCAGTGGCATTAAATAAAATTGGGGCTGTTAGAGTGAATGTTGTGAAATTTGTCAGTTTTGCAGATATTAGCTTTCTGTCCTGGAATCTGACATAAAGATGCAGAATCTCATAGCTGCTTGGGTTTCAGGATAGGCACTCAATGGCAGGGTGATGGGTGTGCTATAAGCTCCTAGATAGAGCTGCAAAGATGATCTCAATGAATCAGGGACTAGCTGAGTTAGTTAAAATCAAAGCAAGTTAACATCAGCGTGATTGGAAACAGAAGCCATTCAGTGTGTATAGATGAGCTAAATATCATCTGTCTGATGAACTGAAAATACCTGGGATGCTCAGGACTAAAGCAGTGTAATTAAAATGCATAAAACGTTAATTCTTGTAAATATCAGCGAGAGTTCAAATGAGTGAGAGATGGGATTGAAATACTCAGTATCTACTCACACATGTTTAAAGTATGCCTGCTTCCAGTGGATTAGCCAACTCACTAATTAACCACAAAATTTGGATCAGATGTGAACTTAAATCTGCACCCTTGCTTTAAAAGATGACAGAGAAGTCAGAATAAAACCACAGGTCATGGGCAGTGGGTATAATAGGCCAGGGGAGGCTAAGCCTCCCCAAACCGTGGTCCCGCCCACACTCTGCCCCGAGGCCCCACCCTTGCTCCCCCTTTCCCCTGAAGCCACAAGAAGAAAACAAGGAAGAAATTGTGGGGAAAAACAAAAAATGAAAGTTGGAAACAGCCACTTACGGCCAGACTGTGTGCACCTCCTCTTTACTGCAAATTGTGGGCAGAATCTTGCCTTTAAAACTAGTATGTAGATACATAAGCTGAACTTTCCCCATACTTCAGATGGTGCATATATACCTGGGTCAGAAGTGTTTGTGTGGAAGTCTTGAAAGTTCTTCATGGGTTTTGATCGTCCAGTTAGGGAGCAGAAATGATAGCATGTGAGTAGGTGACCACTCACGCTGTGCATACAGCAACTTGCTTACTGCAGCAAATACTTAAAGCAAGAGTTGCAGTGAATAACTTGCACCCATGTCCACAGACTGCAATATGTTCACACAAACCATTGAGCAATTTCTAGTAACGAAGACATTTATAAACAGTGAAGTCGCTTTGTCGTGAGCACAGAAAGGAGCTACATTTGAGAAATGGGATGTTCACCGGACGCTTCGTCCGGCTGTAATAGCTTGTTTGAAAAAAACTAAAAAAGCTCAGGCCAGTGTGTATTAGCTTCATGATGAACTGTTTATTATTATCCCCAAATTTCAGGGCCAGTGATCAATTTGCACATGGTAAGACATTAATGGCAAACACTTTTGTTTTTACCAATAACAGAACAAAACAAAAAACCCACAAAGAACAAACAAACCCTGTAAGAAGAAAAATAATACAGGCAAAAGTCCAGCAGCAGAGTAGGGGCTATCCAGCGTATTGCACTAACTGCAGCATGTGTGTATTTGGTGCAAGGAGCTCATAGCCCTCAGAGGTCGTGTACGGGCTCTGGAGACCAGCGTGGCTGAACTGGAGGAGCTAAGGGAGACAGAGAGGTACATAGATGAGACTTTCTGGGGCACAGTACAGCGGTCCCACCCCCAGTCTGACAGCCTGCGAGCTATTGAGGAGGATGAAAATGTCAGGAAAGGAGAACATCAGAATGGAGCAGAAGGAAATGATCCCATAGTTGGGACCCACCCTCCAGATGATGTCATAGTAGTCTCTTCTACTGAGGATACCTTTCCAGGGGAGGGAACTCCAGTTATTTGGAAGAGTTAGGCCAGAGCAAGGGGAGAGTCAATCATTAGCAATACAGATAGCTGGATTTGTGAAGACTGGGAGAACTGCATGGTGAAATGCCTGCTGGTTGCCAATGTTGCGGACCTCTTAAGACAGGCTTATGTGCAGTGCTGGGGAGGAGCCAGTGTTTGTGGTACATGTAGGTACCAATGACGTAGGGAAGGATAGGAGAGAAGTCCTGAAGGCCAAATTTAGGCTGCTAGGTAAGTGATTAAAGTCCAGGACCTCCATGATAGCATTCTCTGAAATGCTTCCAGTTTCCTGCGCAGGGCCAGTTAGAAAGGCAGAACTGCAGGATCTCAATGCATGGAGGAGACGATGGTGCTGGGAGAAGGGATTTTGGTTTATTAGAAACTGGAGAACCTTTTGGAAAAAGGAGGAGCCTGTCCAGGAAGGATGGACAGACCTTTTGGACTAAACCAAAACAGAATCCGATTGCTGGCATGTCACATTAAAAAGATCAGAGGAGTTTTTAAACTAAGGGCTGGGGAAAGCCGACAGGTGCGGAGGAGCACACGGTTCAGACAGACACATCCCGTAGGGGAGGATTTATTAAAGAGGGTACTCTATATCCTTGTAAAGAGGAGAGGCTAGACATTGATAGAGTGCAGGTAGGAACTGAAGGGAAACAGTCAAATGAAAAAGAGTCCCATTCAATTATATCACATGAAGGCAGAAAACTAAATATTGACAAATGTTGTAAGTGTTTGTATACAAATGCAAGAAGTCTAAATCTTAAGAAGGGTGAACTTGAGTGCCTGGTATTAAATGAGGATATTGATATAATAGACATCACAGAAACTTGCTGGAATGATGATAATCAATTGCACAAGGTAATTCGGGGGTAGAAAATATATAGGAATGACAGTAGGTCGCACTGGTGGGGAAGTGGCACTATATGTGAAAAAAGCATAGAGTCAAGTATAGTAAAAATCTTAAATGAATTACAGTACCATAGAATCTCTGTGGATAGAAATGCCATGTTTGAATAATAAGAGTATAGGAGGAGGAGTATGCTACCGACCACCTCACTAGGATGTTGACAGTGATTGTGAAATGCTCAGGGAGATTAGAGAGGCTATGAAAACAGAAATTCCAATAATAATGGGGGATTTCAACTATCCCTATATTGACGAGGAACATATCACCTCAGGATGGGGTACAGAGATCAAAATTTCTAGAGATCAATAAATTCTGCTTCTTGGAGCAGCTAGTCCTGGCACCTGCAAGGAAAGATGCAATTTCTTGATTTAGTCCTAAGTGGCACACAGGATCTGGTCCAAGGGTGAATATGGCTGAACTGCTTGGTAATAGTGACCATAATGTAATTAAATTTAATGTCTTTTTATGGGGGAAATACCAAAGAAACCCATCACAGTAGCATTTAACTTCAAAAAGGGAAACTACACAAAAATTATCTGGAAAAAGGGGTTAACAGTGAGGTGGCAAAGTTTGCAGAATTGATACAAAATTACTCAATAGTTAAGTCCAGAGCAAACTGTGAAGAGTTACAAAGGGAATCTCACAAAATTGGGTGATTTGGGCAACAAAATGGTAGATGATATTCAGTGTCGATAAATACAAAGTAACGCACTCTGGAAAACATAATCCCAACTATACATACAAAATGATGTGATCTAATTGAGCAGTAATCACTCAAGCAAGAGATCTTGGTGTCATTGTGGATAGTTCTCTGAAAACATCCATTCAGTGTGCAGCGGCAGTCAAAAAAGCGAACAGAAGTTGGGAATCATTAGTAAAAGTATAGATAATAAGACAGTAAATATCATAATACCAATATATAAATCCATGGTACACCCACTACTTGAAGACTGCCTGCAGTGCTGGTCGTCCCATCTCAAAAAAGGTCTATTAGAATTGGAAAAAGTGCAGAGAAGGGCAACAAAAACGATTAGCGGCGTGGAACAGCTTCCAGATGAGGAGAGATTAGAAAGACTGTGACTGTTCAGGTCAGAGCAGAGACGACGAAGGGGGTTTATGACGGAGGTCTGTAGAATCAAGAATGGTGGAGAAAGTGTTATTTACCCCTTTGCATAATACAAGAACCAGGGGAGTGGGTCACTCAGTGAAATTAATAGACATCAGGTTTAAAACAAACATAAGGGCTCTGAATTACTACAGAGAATTCTTTCCCACATGTCTGGCTGGTGGATCTTGCCCACATGCTCAGGGTCTAACTGATCACCATATTTGGGGTCGGGAAGGAATTTTCCCCTGGGTCAGATTGGCAGAGACCCTAGGTTTTTTTCCTTCCTCTGCAGCATGGGGATGGGGCCACTTGCTGCTTTAAACTGGAGTAAATGGTGGTTTCTCTGTAACTTGAAATCTATAAATCATGATTTGAGGACTTCAGTAACTAATCCAGAAGCTATGGGTCCATTACAGGAGAGGAGGATGAGGTTCTGTGGCCTGCAATGTTTGGGAGGTCAGACTAGAATCACTACATGTTCCTGATGGTCCCTTCTGACCTTAAAGTTTATGATTGTATGAATCTAATTCTTTGCACAACTCAGTCAACCTGTGGAACTCCTTGCCAGGGATTGTTTTGAAGGCCAAAAGTATAACTTGGTTAAAAAAAGACTTAGATCGTTAATGGAGAATAGGTCCATCAATAGCTCCATCAAGATGGTCAGGGACTCACCCCCATGTGTCCTTAAATCTCTGAGTGCCAGAATCTGGGACCGGATGAAAGGGGTTGGATCACTCAATAAATTGTCCTGTTCTGTCCATCCCTCTGAAACCACTGTCAGAAGACAGGATACTGGGCTAGATGGACCATTGTTCTGACCCAGTGTGGCCGTTCTTACAGTCCTCTAAATTTCCTGAATAGTGTCCCTGTGGGTGCTGTAAGTATATCTGCATCACTGCGCTGCTGATCAGAGAACTTCGGTAGCAGTGTCCATTGGGCCCGTGCATGTGCTGTCTCCTTGTGCTGCACCACAAGGCTAGACAGTGCATGGGGGCTGACTGTCCTCAGCTCCTTCTCAACCACCCTTGGCTAGAGATGGAGCCTTTTGCTGTCTGTCTTATTGTACTTGTGAAGATTCCAGATTGTCAGCCCTTAAAAATGCCATCCTTTAGTTATCTACAGCACAGGTAATGCAGGCCAATTCATACTGCCCCTCCAACCTTACCTGCAGACACCAGCATTGCTAACATAGTTCCATTTCTCCTGCCCATTAATTCCATGGCTTTTCATACTCCCCTAACTCATAGTTGTTTTGTGAGGCTAAATTACTCGGTGTCTGTGAGGTGCTCAGGTATTATGGACTATGATTGTGAAGACTCTGGCTAGAGAGATGTATCCCTACCAATTACATGGGCCAACCAAGCCCTAGTGAATCAGGGGGGAGGGATAGCTCAGTGGTTTGAGCATTGGCCTGCTAAACCCAGGGTTGTGAGTTCAATCCTTGAGGGGACCGTTTAGGGATCTGGGGCAAAAATTGGGGATCGGTCCTGCAGGGGGTTGGACTAGATGACCTCCTGAGGTCCCTTCCAACCCTGATAATCTATCTATGATAGATGGAAAGCTCCAGATTGGCTTAGACTGGGTGCTGTCTGTTCACTGGACTCTTTTTGGAGAAGATTGTATGTTGGACCTCTAAGATTGCAAAGGAGTCACCTTTTTGCCCTCCCAGGGCAGCTCTATGGCCCCCACAGTAATTTAGCCTTGGGGGGCCTTTCTGAGTTACAGCAACCTTGCCAGATTGCCCGATGGCCCACAGGACTGTACAGTATCTCTGCAGCATTGCATGCTGGGGCCCTTCCTTTGACCTGCCCCTCCTGGCCCAGCACGGCCTCCAAACCAAGGCTTGCAAAGAGGTCCTTGGAGACACAGGTGCCCACTTTCAGCTTTCTCCGGAGGTGCTCCAACCCCGCTCCACCCCGAGGCTCTGCCCCTTCTCCCAAGGCACCACCCTCACTCTGCCTCTTCCTGCCCCCACTTCACCCCTCTCCCTTCCCCCCACTCTTGCTCCGCCTCTTCCCACCCACACTGCCCCTCCACCCCCCCAGTGCCTCCCACCCGCCAATGAACCGCTGAAGGGGAGGAGCATATTGGCAGTGCCAGCCCCAGAGCATCCATGGAGTCGGTGCCTAGGCTTGTCTTACAGCTTCTTCCGCATCCTGTGTCTGCGCTGGAGCCAAATATGGGACATTTGGGGCCCCTAATCACTGCTCTGGCCCTTGTATGCAGGATGTAAATGGGCTGGGGCAGGGGTGAGGATCTGCCGCCCCCATTTCTAATGTCATATACTCAGTGTTCTCCGTGTTTTCCCATTCTTTTCTTGGGGATGTTCTTGGCTGGAATATTGGAGGTGGGGTGGTGCTTGTTTTGTCATTGCTCTGCGCAGAGTGGGTGCAAAGGCTTTCCTGTCATTGATTGTGTCACTCATGTCTCAGCTCCCCAGATCTTCCCTGCATTTTTTCACCCGTGACTCTCAGAGAACAAGACTCTCCCCCCCACGTAGAAGAATAAAGGCTACATTCACTGAATACATTATTTGCCGCTTTTAATTTTTAACTCAGCTCCGGGAGAAGGCACTTGTAGCTGGTATCCAGTGTGGGTGACAGGCAGAAAATACATTCCTACATTTTCAAAGTAACGGTTTGATTCTTGCCATCCGACTACTGCGGACGTGATGGGAATGAGAATTGTGGCGGTCTTCGTGTAGTGCTTTGTAAATGAACCTCTTTGATCTCAGGCGGGTTTCCCCCTTCTATTTTTAGATAGCTTAGGGATATCCAACGGATGGGAAGGTACTGATTCCAATGCACACAGAAAGGGGTTTCAGTTGTGGTTTTCTTCCTTGAAAAGCATTTCAGGAGAAAGAGGAGGAAAAGAAAAAAACTTGCAGGAACATTTCATTTTTGTTTGGAATCTCCAGAGATTTATCTCCAATCCCCCGGAACGGGGATTTTTCCTGAATGCGTATCACATCAGCTAGATTTCTAGTAACACTCCTGACATTTTCCTTTCCTGATCTGTAGAAGAGTCATAATCTACTTCTGATGGATAATCAAAAAGGGCTTTGCAGCACTGTGACTATGTTGATATAAGGACTTTATTGATTTAAAACACCTCTCATTTTTCTTTGTCGCCAGACGTCAGAACACATTTCCACACTTCAGATTTTGTTATTCTAAAATCACACCATTTGCTGCTTTGAAATATTAATTACAAAATAAAAATTAACCCCATGCCCACCCCAAGCAAAACTGCAAACATCTAACCAAGTAAGAAATCTTACTTAAACCACTGAAAATGTCAGTAGCTTCTGTGTGCAGTTTTGCAGGAAGGTCGCTAAAATGAGAACAAACCTGTTTACAGTGAAAAAGCCATTCCGTTTTTTCCCCCCTCTTCACACATCTCCTGTTGCTAAGGAAACCACTTTTCCTATCTGTGTTTAGTGCAGCTGACTCATTTAGAGTCTGTCCCTCAGTCAGCATGGATCACAGCTTGGTGTAGGAAACTGAAACAAAGGAAAACCGACTTTAACATTTTAAACAGAAATACATAAAACATACTTTACAAATATGTATAGGATTCCCTTTGTGATAGCCGTAAGGAGGGGGAAGTCCTTAGAGGTGGTACAAAATGCATAGGGGATACCTCCATTTTCATTTGTTGTCTTGTGGAAGAAAGGGGAACATTATCTAGAAAATTGAGGATTCCGTGCTATAAAATGGATTCCGTCCCTTAAGACCATGCAGGTTTGGAGGATGATGACAGAAGGAAATCCTTCTGATCATATGCTTGATCCAAAGTCCATGCAAGTCTGTGGGAAAAACTCCCATTGACTTCAAAGGGCACTGGAGATAAACCTTCCCAGAAATATTTAAGGGAACACAGGAGAATCTCATTTCCTTCCTCTCCTCTCCTGGTTTTCTCCTTAGTTTAATTTTTTAATGAAGGCCAAGTTTCGTAAGCCATCTTAACCATGTTTCTTAATATGCACGCTCCAAAATTGCACATGCATATTTGTGAAGACGTGGTTTGCTGTGCTTATGGCTTTATGTGTCTCAAAAGTTGGTGCACATCTTTTGTTGTGCAAATGCAATTGGATAGTTAGGGGATTTATTTGTACAGATTGGATTTTTTTGCATGTTTGGTATTGCCAACCCGAAGCAGTCAATAATCATGAGGTTGGATTAAAAATAATAAACTTCAGGTTCTTTTTTATTTGCCTTCTGATTCTTGAGCCTTTTGGATTCACGTTTTCAAGCTTGTCTCCACAACCATGAGGCTATAAACTTTAGCTGCTGTTTTTTTTGTTCATTTATTTTAAATTAGGATGGAGATTCTCACATAATCACATGACTCTAGGAGCTGGGGCTTTAAGAAAAATACCAGAATTCCATGAGATGTTCCAGAGTTTGCAACACTGCAAGTCTCAAAAATCTGCACATTCAGTATTGGGCCTCGGTATCAGCAGTGAAGCTTTAGGGCTAAGAGAGTTTCCACTGGGAGATGAAAAGCCTATTAGGAGATGAAAGGTGATGTTGAAAGAGAGGACTGCTCCTTGACCCCTGGGGCATGTTCTGAAAGGGACAGGGGAATCCCTCCACATTTTCAGCATCTCCTCCTGTGATTTTCAAGTATCAAGACTTTTCACCCTCTCGGACCAGCGCTTTACACTTTCATCCTCAGGGAGCTAGAGTCAGGTGTCTTGGATCAAGAGTAAGGAAACTCTTAACCAAGTCCTTGACTGCTTCTCCCTGACATATGCAGATCTCCTGGCATGGATGTCTTACAGCTCAGGTGTATTGTCCAGCGTCTGCTTCTCTCAGAGATTTCTTCCCTAGAAGTTAGTTGTTTACTGGTGTCCCTCTAGTCATTATTTCCCATATGTTGTGTCACCATTCACTGTCATTTCTGACCCACAAACCCAAGGGGCTGTTGTAACCCTCTGGTTAGTGTGCGTTACAGGTCCACCGCTCTGCTGATCTGCAGAGGATATGACTTGATAGAGTCCCTCGCTATACAGTCTTGGCTTAAGATCTTGCAGCTCATGCTTTTAGGTCAGGAAGTCACTGGTTCGATCCATGGTGTGACTGCCAAGAGGCGTCCATCACAGTATGACAACAGATGCAGTGATTTCTTCACATTTCTACACGCAGCCGAAGCAGGGGTGCAATTAGAGTTCTCTGCATGTTTGCTCTGCTTTTCTTTCTGGGCTAGGAGTGTGCATAGAGCATCCCTCCCAGGTGGAGCCGCTGGCTGTGGAGGAGAGATTGCTGGCTGGGACTGCTGCTGAGCTGCGTGAGCAGTGTTTGTTGGAAACGGCTATCTGTCATTCCTCTGATCCCCAGCTGGGGGCGATACATTTCTACACCATCTCCTTTCTGTTTGGCATGACATGGGGTGCCAGGAAAATGGACCTCCCTGCTGTCAGAGCAGGGTGGTCAGAGCCCGTGCCAGAGTCCCGGGGGCTAGGTTGGGGATCAGAACCAGGGTCGGCGTGTAAGAGCGGTAGCCTGAGTTTGGGGTCCTAGTACCAATGCCAGGGGGGAAGAAAGGGAGCCAGGGTTCAAGGAGCAAAGTCAGGGTCTGTAGCCAGAGACTGAGTTCAAGCACCAAAGCTCAGGGTCAAAGCTGAAGATGGAACTCTAATACCAAAACCAGGGGTAAAAAGATGGAGTCAGATCCCAAGTCCTGGAGCCAGGGGTTGAGATCGGAGTCAGAGTTCAAGGGCAGAAGCTGAGGGTCCGAGCTGGGGTCAGGAGTCCAAGAGTGAGCTGAGAGGCAGGTCTGGTGTTACGGCTGGCATGAGAGTCCATCTCATTGCACAGACACTGCCTGGGAGCTCCTCTTGGGCTTAAATAGGGCGCCTGGATCAATCAGGGGCCATGAGGGAAGCTGTCCAGCCGTCTGAGGTGGTACCTCCTGCAGAGTTTATCTCCAAAGCGTTTGTGTGGTAATAATGTATGCAGCCCTGCTATAACCGCTAGGTAGCGGTGTGGCAGCATTAGGCACCCTGGAGACCTGGGTCCTAGTCCCATCCCAGCAGGACCTCACGCCTGCACGGCCTGCTGCCTTGATTGTTGTTCAGTGCAGAGATACTGTGGAGGAATGGTTTCAGAGTAGCAGCCGGATTAGTCTGTATCCGCAAAAAGAAAAGGAGGACTTGTGAAAAGGAGGACTTGTGGCACCTTAGAAACTAACACATTTATTTGAGCATCAGCTTTCGTGATTTGTTAGTCTCTAAGGTGCCACAAGTCCTCCTTTTCTTTTTGTGGAGGAATGAATGATGCTGTAGTCAGTGTCTCACCAAGTGGGTCTGCAGGAGGCTCTAGATGTCCTTAAATTGTAGTCCCTGCATCTTAGAAACCATGTGACGTGATTGGGCAATAGCTAAAACCAGGAAAGCTATCAGAAGTCAAGTTGGGGAGAAGAGTGTTTTTAATTCAAATGACCGTACAGTATTTTAGGCAGAGGTCACCAGAGAGGAGAGATTTTTGCAGAGTTGTGTGGAGATTTGGCTTTTGAGTTCAGATTTGGTCCTGAATTCCTTAAACCTGCTTGCGTGATAATTCCTAATTCTGCAAGTAGGTCATGCATGCTCTCTCCTTTTCTGTACCCAGAAAATGTGATAGATCTAAATAATAACCCTTCCTTTCCTTGCTCTTTCATGTTGGGTGTCACTGAGGTGTTCAATAAGGTTTGCTTTTTGTTTCATCTCTTTTGAAGCTGTGAAACTACCTCAAACGTAGGAGCTAATTCAGTCTGGCATTTCTAGGTCCAAAGAGTTTTTGATAAGATTTGAATATTATCGTCCCCCCGCCACAAACACGGAACATGCCAAGGACAAACTGAAATGACTACGGAGGTGCTGTGAAGTCTTACGGAGTTCACATCACTAACGGAGTAGCTTCTAAAGCCTTTATTCAAGCTACAGTTTCAGTCCATGCCGACGGCAACTGACACACGTCCTACAAAAGAAGCCCAGATCCAAATTGCATACCTCCAGTTCACTCCTCAAGTGTTCTGACATTGCCAGTAATTCCTCCAGCTTTCAGTAGTTTACCATGGCACATGGGACAGTTTCAACCCACCCCACCAGCATCTGTAATCCTCGGACACGCAATGCAGGTGCTTTCTCAGTTGCTGCAGGCCTCATGGGGGAATGTGGTGGCCATATGCACTGCCCCTCACACGATATGCTTTGAGATTCCTAATAGTAATTGTTGCTCATCCTTTACAAAATAAAGGGATTACTTATTCCTTTCATATATGAGAACCAGTTATCCTTCTGAGACTGCTGCTGTTCTTTTCTCCTCTTCCACTGAAAATTGTTCAGAAAGGATCTCAGTGGTTATACAGACAACAAAACCTAAATAGCTTGTAGGTTTTTCATGTAGGCACATTTATTGTGCAGTACTTGTCCCCATGAGACTCCACATAAATATGATAGCATGAGAGTGGAAGCAAAAAAGGATGGATGTAAACAGGTTCTTGATCTACATATGGTCACCATATTTGCTCTCTAACTTCAGCAATTCTGTAATACCGGTTCCTGGCCTGTGGCTAAGTTTTCCCCTTTGAGAGTCTTTATATTAAGCATGAAGATGATTAACAACTCTACCTAAATATCTCCAACATTACAAAGAGATAAAGATGAAGGGCTATGGCCTGCTCTGCATTTCCTGGGCATGAGTGTCTGAGCTGGTGGAAAATGTGCGGAAGTTATTCCATGTAAAGGTAAGCTCTTCCTCTGGCAGGATGCTGGCAGTGAACAGCAGTGTTACTCCTGCTACATCAGAGGGGAACGTGTGCGTTAAAAGCAAGCCCGGTTGAAGGGAAAAGCAGCTGTCCCATTCAGTGCTCTCTGCAGCAGGCATTCTGATGTCAGACCGGAACTAATCTTGAGCTAAGAAATGAAATGTAGGTTCCAGTAGGCCTGAGTTAAAGGATCTCACGCATAAAAGGGAGAGGATGAGACGATGCTGCCACTGCATGCTAAGCAGCAGCGTCTCTGTGAAGAAACAGGCACCGATTGCACATCTGCCTTTTGGGGGGCTGATGTAGTTATCTCTTGGCTTAACCTTTCATAAGAACATAAGACTCGCTGCTGATGTCGTCTTTGCTTCTGCTTTGCTTCTTGTTTAAGTAAAGTCCAGCTCAGCATTTGTGCCAGCCAGCCAGCTCTGTGTTTTCACACCCTTCCCTCCTGGCATGGCCATCAGAAGTGATGGTACCGGAGGCAGCGTCAGAGATGGGCCCCAATTCAGCCACTGATTGAGGGCCTGTTTCAAAGTCATTGAAGTCAATGGAAAGACTCCCATTGACTTGAATGATCTTGGAGTTAGGCCCAGAGAATAGGTGGGGCACAGGGCTCCTCTTTCAGTAAATCAGGGCTGGCTTGGGTCGGCCACCAAGGCGGTGCCGCCTTTGCAGAGCAAGTGTGTATTAAAAACTAAGTGCATAGCCAGGTTTTGTTTCTCCTTCTACTTTTTAAAGTCTCCAGCTCACTGCTTCTTACATGAGGGTTGCAGCATTAGGCCCTAAATATGGTTGAGATTTTCAAGGTTGTATAAAGGAATCAAATTAATAGAGGACGTGCGTCGAAATCCCCTTGTTTGGTTTTGAAAAGCTCAACCATGGTGTCTAATGCCTATTATACCAATTTCTTATGCTCCCCTTTTGCTCTGCTTCCCTTATGTACTTTCAGTTACTTCATTTTGGTTCCGTATCACACTCCTTAAAACTCAGGTTTTAGTTTCTGCGAGGTGTCTTTTACAGATCTTGCCCTAATTATTATACATTTCTAGTGACATTTAAAATCATGGGTGAGTTTTGCATAATTATTTTGATATGCATTATTATGACATATAAAATTTCATCTTTGCTCTATCCTGTGAATTATGCCAGACCTTTGTTTAGCAATAGTAAGGATAATTTCATCCATTATGGCTTGAACAAACACAGTTTTAAAATATATGATCCTGCATATAGGGTATGCCAGGAATATAAATTTTTATTATAGCATTTATTAAATTTCTAGTATATTATGTATTGCACATGCAAACAATGTGCTAAAAAACCAATAAGGTTGCAAAGTCAAGTACTCAAAAGTTAGGAAATACTAAAATTAAGGTTGCCTGTCAAAAAAGAAAAAGATTTGTTTCTGAGGAAACCCAACCAAAATTCAAAGTATTTAATTTTCCTCAAAAATTTTTAGGTGGGGAGAGAGAATCGCTTCCCAGTCAACTCAAGACTAAAGGCCCAATCTTGTAATGATTTATACCCGTGAATAACTCTTACTTCAGTGAGACTGTTGGCATGTGTGAGGTTACTCATGTGCACTAGGAAAGTAATTGTATATTTTTATTGCCAGTGTTTTGCCCTTTTTTAGGAAAGATCTATCCCCACGGTCTCCCTTTGCTCTTCATTTCACCTCATCCTCCTATCTGTTCACATCTCCCAACTGGAAAGAAGGAGGGCTAGGACCAGGTAGCCAAATAGCTCTTCAAGGGCCACAGTTTGGGGACCCTAAGACATTTTGAATTTAGATCTGCATAGGAAAAGGGCTTTTCTAGTAACTCAGTGTTCAGTCACTTCTCATACCTACAATCACACACACACACATTATTTCTCATTTTATTTTATGCTAAACAAAGGCCACTTACCAGAAAGGCAGATTATATGCTTCTCCTCTTGTCCACGATAAAGATCTGCACTAACGGGTTGGTTGAATGTCAGTCAGGCTCTCCAGGAGTTTGTAATAAAGCTTTTTACAGGTAAGTAGAACATATTTGCTTGCTGCTGTATTATTGGTTCATTATATATTATAGTGGTAGGTTCACCATAATTGCTGGAGTAGTGTTTTTATGCACAGATAAACACATTAGTATTTGGCACAGAATTGTTATGCACTACTTAGAAAAGTCCTCAGGAGATATTTATTCTGCTCACAAATGAGTGGCCTCTTTCTAGTTATAAAACAATGTAGTTTTAGCTCAAGGTCATTGTTTGTCTTCTTTCATTTTATAAGTAAGCCATTAACTGAAGCCAATGTTCCTCAAACTGGTCTTGGAACTGCCTGATCCTGGCTGTGATATGCTCAGTGTCTGTCTGTTTCTCATATTTTGCTGGGCCACCTTGTAACCATGAGGATTTTCTCTTCTGAGCAAGCCCCAGTATGGGGGATCCTTTTCTTTGCAGTGGAGATTCCGAACGAACATTGTCTTTGTTGGCTTGTAGATGTAGGAAAGCGTCTCTCCACACCAAATGGGCTGGGTTTTTATTAGGGTTTGATGAAGTTTTGATGTATTTTGAGAAGAAATGCTTGGCTCTGGAGGCAGTCCCAGATTTGGCAAAGTTAAGCATTTTAGTCATCATTAATATCGCTCCACTCCTCATTTATTCTGAGGCCTACTCTCTCTAGCACAACTTTTTCTCCTGATGCAGCTGCACAGAATCCTTTTAATTCCCTTTAACCCCACTGGCTAATTGACCTTATTTATTTTTGTATTCCTGTCACAGTCTGGCTGGCCCTTAAAGAGGAGTTGGGCTCAGCTTTGCTTGTGACCTAGCTGCTATCCCTCAGCTGGTTCTGATTTGGCTATTTAACGATAATTAGTGACCTCAGCTATGCAAGGGTCAGGAAAGCCAACATAAAGGAAAAAGCCCTAGGAGAGAGCAGGTAGGGAGTTCCCACTCTCTGGGAAGGCAGACTGAAGAAGACGACAGGGATGGAATTAGTCCCTGTTGTAGGCCCTGAAAAGTGGGCAAGGCACAGAGATGCCATCCGGAGGGGGTCAGCAGTCCAGGAGAGGAAGGAAGAGCTGGGAGGATTTAAGGAGAAGCCGGAAGCTTGGGAATCAGTGGAGAAGCTGCAGGGAAATAGCCCGTGGGGCTTGGAGGTAGGAAGTGGACCGGGGAAATAACAGCACATCTGAAGGAGCAAACCTAGTTCCTCAATACAGGATCCCTGGGCTGAAATCCAGAGCAGAGGGTGGGCCTGGTTTCCCCTACAAGCTCTGAGGAAGGGTCATCATGGCCAGGATAAGGACTGTTGAGCCCAGGGACGGATTAGACAGGATTTAACTGGAGGGCTGATTGAATCAGGTCACTGTGAAGTCAAAGTGAGGGTCAATGGGATGGTACAGGTGGAGACTCCAGCAGCACCATGCCCCAGCACAAGGCGGTGCCACTGCGGTGAGTGCAACCGCTTACAATTCCCCTACATTTTTCTGGCCAGCTCAGACTGACTCTGTGAACTTGTTTGGCTGCCTAAACCCTTCTCCGTTTCCCTGGCCAGGGCTGGTTTGTTTTCTTTAAGCTTGGGACCTTGGAGCAGTTTGCCGCAAACTCTGTGGCTCACTTTTCAAAGGGATTGGAGTCTGTTGAATCTTTTCTTGCCATCTTTGAAAGACTGCCCCACCTTCTTCCTTCCCCAAGGATGACAACTCCTTCCATTGTGCTGTCTAGAATACTTAGTCCTGCCATGAGTGCAGGGCACTGGACTAGATGATCTCTTGAGATCCCTTCCTATGTCCTGTGATTCTGTGCGCTGGATAAAAAAGAGACTAGGGCCACACCAAAGAAAGAGCCTCAGAAAATGACCGACAACATCAGGTGAAGATAAGGAAAAGCACCATGCCAGTACCATGAACGATATGACAGCATGGCTACTGTGAACAGGTGACCACAGACACAAGGTTGATAATTATCCTGAACCCTGGCACAATGCACACGTCACACATGCAAGCAGCTGAGTGACCCTGGGTAAGTCATGTCACCGCTCTGTTCCTCAGTTTCCCCATCTCTGAAATGGGGGTGATGATGATAATGACCCTCTTTGTAAAGCACTCTGAGATCTGTGGCTGAAAGGCGCTATAGAAGAGCGGGGTGGTCTTGTCATTATTTTATTATAAAATAGCATTATCAGCGTCTTGGTCTCCGGGTGAGTGCTGTGTTCCTAAATTATGCCACTAGTTTAGAAGACATTAATTGCTTTTCTAAATTAACTCAGTGAAAATGACGCGACCAAATGCCATGTTTTTACTAAATAAGAAAAAAGGTTGATTTTGGTTAAGATTGCTCTGCATTATTAACTTACTTAATTATCGTACGGGATGGTTCAGTGATCAGACAATTAAAGTAGTAAGACGCTCAGATGGAAAAGTTCATCAGTTTGTTAGACAATGGGAAAAGGTAAAACAATTTCAAATATTGTTCTTAGAAATCATTTGGGATGAAAATAGGATTAATTAAATTTTGAACTGGTTAAGTTTGTTATCTATAAATATTTCACAGATTAACCACTGTGACATAATTATACTTTAGGTAATGGCTGAGCTACTCCAGCAACAGAGTGAATTGCTGTTCTAGGTAAAACTATTTTAAAGTCACTGTTGATTTCAGTTTTACTGGAGTCAGGGGAGTTATACTCTGTACCTACTGAAGCATGGGGGATGGGCAGGCATATGCCTGCCCACATCTGAAGGTCTCCCCCGCCACCGGACCCAGGCATCAAATAATTTCGGGAGACGACGAATAAAAAAACAAGGATGGGATTTTATACACTTGTATAAAATCAGGAGTCCAGAGGGGACACCAAGCAGAGAGCTCCGGGGAGTTAGTCTGCCACTGAGATCAGAATCTGGGGCTAGAGCTTTAAGCTGGAGGTTCGTTAATTGGTTCCAGCTGAGCCTTACTGTTTCATTGAAGCATTTGTGATCTAAGCCCTATTGAAATCAATAGTTGTCTATCATTATTGTAACCCTGCTGCCAGCTGTTGTTGGCTGCAACATGGGCCAGGTTCAGGTGGCATGGGGTTCCTCTTAAAATTAACAAACACGCTGGTGCAAGCCTCTACCCAGAAACCTGGGGAAAACCTTCTCTGGGTGCCCTTAGCGGGCAAAGCTTCTCTGCCGCCAAGTGCTGAGTCTGTGTATAAAACAGGAGAAAACTAATAAAAGGGAACAAAGGAGCACAGAATCAACTTGGGGAAACCTAGCACCAATAAACTAACAATAGAGCTGTATGAATAATAAGTAAAGCACTCACCCCCACGGTAATGTTAGCAGTAGTCCTTTACCTCACTTCCCTACCCACTGGTGTGAACATCCAGTAAGTCAATGTCCCTTTATCCCATCACCTCCCCTCTCCTCCTCCACTGCACCCCACTCTCAGCTTGGCGTCAGTGGATAGCATAGTCCCAGAGTCCAGGAGTGCACTCAGCCAGGCCAGCTCCAGCCCTAGTCTACTCCTGAGGTCCACCACCTAATCCAGCTATTGTGATTTCATCTTTATTGGTACTGGGGAGGCAAGGGGGCCTACATTTGAGTTCCCTTGGCTTTGTTGGTTCTTTCTGCAGCTTCAGCAAAGAGTCATCTCTCTACCCTTGCTTTAGAAGGTCTTTGGGTGAGAGGGAACAATGGCATGTGGCCCGGCCCGGCCCGGCCCGGCCCGGTCCGGTCCCGCCCCGCCCCGCCCCGCTCTTACTTCTACCCCACTCTGGCTACCCCACCAATTTGGAGTTTGAGTAGAGTTCTGGTGAGCCCCCAAGGTGTCACGTGGAGTTCTGGGTAGAAAGCTTATGCAAATGAGAGGAACCAAGAGAGGAACAGTGGCAGAGAGCGCCTTCCCCTATAGAATGTCTGTTTGCTCTTTTCCCCTGTTTCCGAACAGACGGTAGGAGTGAGCTCACTCCTACCTCCAGAGCTTCAGACCTCAGGGTTTACATTAACCTCACTGTTTGTATGACCATAGCACGTAGACCCCAGCTTGTAGTCCTGTTGTGGTAGTCACTGTGCAATCACATAGGTCCCGCCTCAAAATCCTTGCACTCTAACCAGACAGCACAGACCAAGAGTGGCAGGGGAAAAGGGCACAGAGAGGTGACTTGCTCAGGGTCACATAGCAGGTAAGCAGGGACAAGGTTCAGATCCAGATCTGCACACTCCCCAGACTTGTGCTCTGTCCACTGATCCATGCTTACAGCAATGGACTTTGGTTAAACAATTGTGGGGAGAGTTTCTAGGATGGAAACACTTTTCCACTGGGTACTGTGACCGTCAAACAGCTGTCACGGGGTAATAACTTTTGGTTGCTATGGGCCTGAGCCAAAGCCCACTGAAGTGAAGTGTCTTTCCATTGCATCAGGCCTCATACGTGACACCTTGTTTTCATCCCTAATACTGCGTCCATTTTAAGAGTGCCTGCATTTTCTTGTTTGAAAAGGCTCAAGGAGCTCGATCCACATCCTGGGCAAAGAGAAATGTTGTTCTTCTGGCCTCGTTTTCAATGGTGCAGATGCCATTTAATAAAATGTCCTAGGCTCAAGCACAGATCAGTGCCCTAGAAAACAAATCCCAAAGTTAGAATCAAATAAACCCGCATGTGACAGGCAGAAATACGACCCAGGCCAGCTGTGCTTCTCCAAATCAAATAGTGTCTTTAAAAAAAAATGACTTTTTTACAACCCTTGTGCTCCGCTCTCTAACCCGTTCTTTGTGACAAGTGGCAACATTGCTCCTCCCAGAACTGTATCTGATGTGACCATTCAGCCGCAGCTTACCATTTCAGTGTCTATGCGCGATCATTTTCACTGCACACCTCTCTCTAGTCCACTGAATTCGCCCTTGGGGAATGTTTTTCAAATCTGAGGTGGAACAAAGATAGATGTACTGATTCTTTTAGCCCCTGCTCTGCTGCTTGTTTCTCACTATGTCTCAGTGACCCCAGAATATGCGCTGACCTGTGTGTTATGCACACACCCACATATGACAGAATTGCCCACAACAATACTTTAGTTCTTATACAGCTCTTGTCAGCAGTAGATCTCAGAGTTTACAAAGCAGGTCAGTATTATTATCATCCCCATTTTATAGATGGGGAAACCGAGGCACATAGAAATGCTGAAGGTCACCCAGCAAGCCAGTAGTAGAGCCAAGACTGGAACCCAGGTCTTCTGAATACGAGCACAGCACTCTATCTACTGGACCACACTTCCAAGACACACAAAACATCTTCTTATGCATCTTCTACATCAGGGGTTCTCAAGAGGTGGCAGGATGTGGTACCTCATCCTCCCTCACCCTTTTTATCTGGTGTGACCAATCGGCCTCATTCTGGCTGCCACCAAGTTCTCTGGAGCAGGGATTGTCTTGTTTGCTGCCCAATGGGGCCTTGATCTTTGACTGGATTCCCAGGTGCTATCATAATACAAATAATAGTAGTAACAATAACCCCAGTTTTATGCCAGTGTAACTTAAGAACGGCCATGCTGGGCCAGACCAATGGTTTGTCTAGCCCAGTATCCTGTGTCTGACAATGGCCAGTGCCAGATGGATCAGAGCAATGGTTCTCAACCTTTCCCAACTACTCTACCCCTTTCCAGAGTCTGAAGCCCAAGCCCCGTAGCCTGGGGCTGAAGCATGTAACTTAGCTGCACAGGTCCCACAGTGGGGCCCCAGGCAGTTGCCCTGCTTACCATCCCCTAGTGCCAGTCCTACACTTGCAACTCCCCCAACCCTGACCTGTGATCCCCCTGGGGGTTGTGACCCTCCAGCTTGAAAAACACTGAGTTGATGTCCCCCGCCCCCGAGGTACACATACCCCTGGATGAGAACCACTGTGTCAGAAGAAATGAACAGAACAGGGCAGTTTCAAATGATCCATCCCATCATCCAGTCTCAGCTTCTGTCACTTAGAGGTCTGGGGCCATGATTTAGTCTAGTTTAAACCTGCAAGTGATCCATGCCTCATGCTGCAGAGGAAGGCAAAATCCCCTGCAGGGTCTCTGCCAATCTGACCCGGGGGGGAATATGGGGATCAGTTAGACTCTAAGCACGTGGGTGAGCCCCACCAGCCAGACATCGCAGGAAGATTTCTCTGTAGTAACTTTGAACCCTCCCCATCTAGTGCCCCGTCACATATAAGTGTGAGGCTGCATGGTTTTTACACAGCCTCCAAGGCATGAAGTGACCAAAGTGATCATCTGGGCTAACCTCCTGTATAGCAGAGGCCACAGAATTTCCCCAAAATGATTCCTAGAACAGAGCTTTTAGGAAAAAACCTCCAATCGTGTTTTAAAACTTGCCAGTGATGGAGAGTCCACCATGACCCTTGGTAAATAGTTAATTACCATGGGTGGTGGGTGAATCACCATCTGGGGGAGGCTAGCCCACAGCCAGCTCCCCCTCCCCCCCGAGGACCCGCTCCCCTTCCCTGCTGGAGCCTCCCCTCCTCGTGGCTGCCAGTCCCCCCCCCCAGCCCCTGCTCATGGGTGGCTGGCGTTCAACCCCCCCCCCGCCCCCCGGCTCCCTAGCTCAGGGTGTGCAGGTGGGCGGCATGTGGCCCCCAGCACTGGGTGGGTGTGCGTCTCCCCTCCCCCCCCCAAAGTACAGGGCAGGCAGCCCCAGCGCATCCAGCACCCCATTCCCTGAGCCGGGGCCCCCAGCACCCTAGTCCTAGCTCTAGCATGCTGCTTCCCTGAAGAGGAGCAGCCTGCCTGGGCTGGGGGCAAGCAGGGCTTCAGGGAGGATCAGGCACAGCCTCCCCCAGCCTATGCGACACGCCGCCCATGTTAATTACCCTCAAACAGTTGAGGTGCAGACAGGTGAAAAACTTTGATTAACGGGTGGTATTGTAATTAACATAGCCCATTCTACGGAGATGCCCATTACTCCCTCCTTATGGAGATGCCTGAAAGGGACTTGCTTGGCCATTTTCCTTTCTATTTCTCATTCCGCGGCACGGGCCAAGGGATGTGCTGGCTGCCCTTCCCGCAGCCCCCATTGGCCTGGAGCAGCGAACTGCAGCCAGTGGGAGCCGCGATCGGCTGAACCTGTGGACGCGGCAAGTCAACAAACCGGCCTGGCCTGCCAGGGCTTTTCCCTGAACAAGCAGCGGTCTTCGTTTGAGAACCACTGTCTTTGTGGATCTGGGCCTATGTGACTTTCCCAATAATTTCAAAGGGAGTTAGGCACTTAAATACCTTTGAGGATCTGGGCCTGACTGATCACTGAACATCACACAGAGCAGCCTTTCTGTGAACATATAACATAATGGTCCATTTCTTTGCACGTAAGGTGCTTTTTGAGGAGGGGCCCCATTGAATGATGGTTTAGACTGGCCTTCAGGCCTGTGCTGAGGATGAGGTATTGATTGGTCTTGACTAGTCAGGAAATGAGAAAAAGAATGAGTCATCTTTGTCAGCAAAATGCGACACAATCTTTGTTTCTGCTGGCAAGCGTGTCATTCACACTTTCATAAAACACAGCCTTTACTCCGCATGTATTTTAAACAGCTTATTTGAATTTATTACCTGGCAAGAACCCCCAGTTATTATAATAATTGTCCTCACCTACACTTGTCATTTTGAACCACTTTTAGTCATTCAGCTACCAAAGAATTTTGTTAACATCATAGTCCAGGGTCTGACTTAAGCCCAGAAAAACAGGAGTAATTTAGTGATGGCTTTGAAATTGGAAGGTAAAGCCTTGGCGAAGCTATAATACCATTCCTTTGCCGGGCTGTGACGTTAGGGCCTGACATTGGCCCCTGGTAGATAGGAACAGTCGGGCGGGATTCTTTAGCAGCGTTCTGACTTGGGAGAGAGAAATATAATAATAAATACAGAGTTAGCAGAGGTACCATTGTGAGTAGCAGTAATAAAATAACATAAGAGTCAATAAAGGGCTAACATGAGATTGTTTCCACAAGCACAGTAGTATCATAACTCAGTGCTTTGGATATTTTTGAAAACTCTTTGTTGCTTCTCTTTACTCCATTTCTGGGGGGAAAAATCTCTTCTTTTTCATCCAGCCCTGAATTTTAGCTTTTTCCTTTGGTGCCCATTTGCTCCCCATAATACCACGCTACGTATAACTCACTTAGGGGGTTAGCGTTCTTTAAGATGCTAGTAAAAACGTAGCCTTATGGATATGAAATATATTGAACTATTTATTCCAGAGCAGCAGTTCACTCTATAGTAACTCATTCGTCATCTAGTACAGAAATACAGGTGGCCTGCAGGGTGCTTTATACGCGCCGTCTCCTCGGATGGCAGCTGAACAGAAGCCCCTACAATAGCCTGAGAGGTAAGCTACCAGGGAGGGTGTCTACATGATCTCAGTTCTCTGTGCATATGTTCCCCATATCCGCTTTGCTTGGCTGCTTTACCCCTAGGGGCCAGAGCCTTAGCTGGTGTCAAATGGTCATCCCTCCTTTGTCTTCAGTGGAGTGATGACAGTTGACGCCAGCTGAAGATCTGTCCCCAGATGTAGTCCGAGGGATGCAAGTCACACACTGTATTGTAATTGGGACAGCTACAAATAGGCATACTAGCTTTGATTGAATTAACTTGCTAAAAACAGCCGTGTAGCTGCGGCTGCACGGACAGCGACTCGGGCTAGCTGCTTGAGCATGTCCCTTGAGTCCTGCGTAGGATTGTATCCAGGTAGCTAGTCCATGCTGCCTGATTGAAGTGTAGCTATAATCAGTGTTGCTAACGCCATGTGTTCAAAAAAGCATAAGGCAGGTCACCAAAGATCCTGGTACCTTAAAAATAATACAGTTTGGGGGTCTTGTTTTGTTTGCTTTCTGGTTTTTAAGGCTTTAGCATTCATGGTTGCAAGCTATACTTTGCAAACATGAGGGCCAGACACATAGGGTGGGTTTATTTTTTTTTAAACAAAGCTGAGATTCTTGTGCAGTCACAGGACTCTATGAAAAACCTCACCTACAGCAAGGCTAGCGATCAAATGGCAAGCACCGGCAACGCTGCCTTTAGCACAATCCTGAGTAGCTTGCTGTAGTGCTGCACAGATCATGGAAAAAATTCATGTGCCTGTTGTACAGGGTCCATCCCCAATTAGCTAAACAAAGAATTTAGGGTGTACTCATTTCTGGGAAACTTCAGACCTCACCAGTAAAATGATCCCAGCGCAAATAAATACATGGATACCCTTAGAGACTTCTGGTTGGGTTTTCCAGAAAGTTGAGGTCGAGATTTTCAGTCTTGTAAGATTTTCAGGTGAAAAAAAAGAACTAAGATATATCTGCCAAAAAATCCTGAACACGAATGCAAATAAATAAACAGTAATTGACAATAAGTAGTAATATATCTGCAGTTTTGTTGGTATCGCACCGTAGAAATCTAACACGTCATCTCATGTTTGCTCATAACAGAATGCGTTATAGTGTGTAATTATCTTATACATTCAAGAAATTGATATTAATTCAGAGCCTGATCTGACAAAATGCTAATGGCTTAATCCAATGCTTCTTGAAGTCGATGGAAAGACGGTCGTTGACTTCAGTAGGCTTTGGATCAGACCCTACGTGTCCTTAGCTTCCATTGACTTCAGTGGGGCCTGAGAGTTCTTAGTACATGGCAGAATCAGGTTCCTGATACATGAATTGTGGTGACCGAGGCCAAACATACATGAATAATAAGACTATTGGAGGCTATGTGTTTGGATAAGAAGGCAATCTTCTTTATATGGTAGCTAAAAATCTAGCTGATCAGTGAGGATTTTGAGTGTAACTCTATAAACTCTGTCCCAGCTATGTGAGAGGTGAAGGAATTTATTATTATGGTTTCTTTGGTTAGTGTGAAAATTTTTTCTATATTCCTATAAAAGTTCTTGGTGAGAGCAGCAAAAGACGAGCAGTAGTGGTTTAGTGCTCATAACGACTGCTATCATCTGCTGCTGAAAAAAGTCCTGCTAGACTGTAATGGCTTCTTAACAGAGCTAATCAGGAAATCAGTAGTATTTTTCAAGACGTCTATCGCCTTCTAGTCTTGTCATTGCTAGGAGGCACTATGCTGGGAGTGGGCAAACATTATGGGCCAGCTTCTCTGGTGCAGTGTGGCTATTATGCACTTTACCACAGGTGCAATCTGGCCTCAAATGAAGATCCCCCGGGTAATCCTCTGGTAGCATAGCACCAGCACAGGGGCCTTTGCCCCACTCACTAATCCTCATGCCAGCATAGCAAGTAAAAGGGAGTATGACACAAGAAATGAGTCATGGCGCCCCTGTGCCATGACAATCCTTGGGTGCGTATTGGCCCTTTGCGGCTATTTGGAGCCTGGTGTAATTTACCAACTGTAATACAAAACAAGGGGCAGTGCCCCTAACAGAGCAAACTCAGGCTCAGGGGAGTGAGAGGGGTTATGTTGAGCCACCTTAGCATTCAGCCCCCAGATCTGCACCTGGCCCTGTGAGTGGTCAGTGGTTCCCATTGTCATTGTTCCTTGTGAAATACCAAACAGATTGGAATGAAAATCTTGGTATTGGCAACTCTATCTCTTGGTGTGTGGGTGGGCTGTGGTCAGAGAGATTAGCTGATAACAGAATTATATTAAGCGCAAAATGGTTTTGTAATGTTGAATCATCTTTCTACATTATGTCTGCCTGCTGCACTTTTGTTAAAAAATAAGGCGGTTCCTCATTTTGAACTTTGGCTCAGATCCCGCAAGTTTAGAAAACCAAAAAACCATGAGGGATAAGTGAATTGAAAATAACTCATCCATCGCTTGACCCCTTCGCCCCTAAAATTCTCACCTAAAAGCCAAGCCAAACTAGAATTTACTTCTCCTCCAGGGGACAATCGGGGGGGAGAGGGGGCTAGGCGGCTCATCTGAAGTAAATGGAATTTCAGTTGAGTTAATGAGAGGAGAATGAGGTCCTGTGTTTTATGGGACACTATATTTCTGGGTTCCATCTGGGGCTAGAAGGACTGAAATATTAGTGTTCTTGTGACATTTCCTGCCAAAGTCAGTGCAGGAAGTACTAGATATTTTAGAGGGGCCATTTTCTTGTGAAATTTCCAGCCTAACTGTGAAGACCCAAGAGGTTTGAATAAGTTCTGAACAAACACCCAAGTTTAAGGATATTTATTAGGGCCAAATACAACTTCAGAATCGTCTGAGATTTACCTATCATTAGAAAAAAATGACATGATATGGGTTATAGATTTTTTTTTAAGTTCGGAGGCAATTTCCCCAAAAGAGGTGAAAAAGCACAATGTTTGTGAAATGCCTTGGAGATTATACAATAGGGCTGTATGTTCCAGCTCCTCAGAAACAACTTAACAAGCAGTTTTTCCCTTCTTCTCCATCCCTGTCCCCTGCTGCTTTTCGGAACCATTTGTGGCAGCAAACATTGGCCAAAAGTTGGTCTTACAATATTTGCACCATCCGAGGAGCTCATGTACCATTTGAAGAGTGGTTGCCAGTTCCTGAGCTGCTGTAGATCATCACAGCTTCTGGGATGTCACTGGAACTACACTGATTCCCACCAGCTGAGGTTCTAACCCAACAGCTGGTGTTATTTTGGCCTTGCACTTTGCTCTCTAATATTTTAAAAAGCCAGAATGCTGCTACGACTCACTAAGGTGCAACCATGGTATTTATTAAATAAAGCCCAGAAATGACAAAATAGAACTATTTGCATTCAGAGATTTCTTAAATGCCTGTAAGTTAGCAATAACAAAGCTCAGGAAAGAGGGAATGTGTGCTAGGGAAAATATGTAGTTTGAGATAGGGAACCGTTGTCATTTACAGATAGTCTGTCCTCTACCAGAGCTCTGCTCAGCACAGGAGAGAGAAGATGGTGTCAGGGAGCCAGTTACGGCACCCAGAGCCACTGGGTTTGGATCCAGCTGCAGCGGACGATTTGTGGTGCTGAGCTCTGCAGACCCATCTCTGACACAGGTGTAGACACAGATCTGGCATAATTTCACCCCAGAGAGAGTTCTGCTACCACAGAGACATTCTCTGCTGTGAATTTCTGGGCAGATTATGACCTCTTTGTGCCACCTGAGCATAAGGTACTAGAGAACTGGAAGCGAGCGGTAAGGAACATGTGAATGGTAGACAAAGCCGTAGAGTAAGCCAAAGTCATTCTTTGTGTCGTGCGATTGAGTTGAGCAGAGTTTCACTGAAGGTGAATTTGACTTACTCTGCAGAAGAGCTAAAGATAGCTGAGCTGCTAGGGCAGGAGATATGTAGAGGTCATCCAAGAATAACCACAGAGCAGTTTATGAAAGATGGATACATATATACAATGGATGGATGGATGGACAAAGATGGTGGAGTGATTTGGAGTGGTGGCTGCCAACCATAACGCGAAAAAAGATCTGTGCATTGCAAGAAAGAGTAATGGCTTCCTTCTGAACGGGGCTAAAGTGATGATGTGTGACTTGTAATGCAGGCCTTTGCGAAAATAGCTCCAGCAGATGGATCAAGAAGGTAGTAATTGTGTCTCATAATAGTGGTGCACCTAGCAAAGTTTCTCCCAGGTTCATGACTGACCTATTGCATCTCAAGTTGGCAGATAATTATTTTCAGTCTTTCTGAAGGCTTCCAAGGAGTTCGGGCAGAGGGGGGCAATGCACAGTGCGTCTGTTTTTCACCTGCTGAGTGAGACACAGAGGCAAAGCCCTTTGTCACGGGGGACTTGCTGACTTTCCGTCTTGCTAGCAGCTGCCCGACACTGCACAGACTTAGAGGAAGGGCAAAGACGGGGCTGCCAGGCATGCTTTCAATGATGTAATTAGCTAGGTAAGTGAAATGCCTTGTGAAGGATTAAAAGATCAGCCTTCTGCTGAGTAAATGTGAGTGATGAACTGAGCTAATATGAGTGCAGTGGAAGTACATGGGAGAGGGGCAATGAAAAGAAAGAGTGGGGTGCTCTTCATAGGTTGGAGGAAATCACAGGGAGGGACAGCAGGAAAATGTTCCTTATGCTGCTGTGGATTAAGAAAGTGAAAATCAGTCCAGTGAATGGAAGATCTGGGTATAAGAGCAAAACTTTGGATGAAATGCTTGTGTTGCTGCTTCCACTGCTAGTCCTAATGAAGGCGTTGGAGACCAATCCTCCTGTTGAGGTTTGGTTGCTATCCAGTAGCTTCTGCTGCAGTTCTTCTTGTTGGGCTTTGTCAAGGACATGGTTTCTCTCATTCCCAGCCTTCCACCTGTTCATGCTGGAACAGTTGCAGTTCCAGTGCAGCAACTCGTGTATTTTGGAGCTAAATTAGTTATTTTTTTGCCATCCATCAGTTTATGTTTCCAAGCATGTTCTATTGCAACAGATGTGTGAAACGGCGTTTGCTGCGGAGAAATCAGCTGTATGAGGAGCCACCCGAAGGCTTTAAGCAGAGGCACTGAAGAAATGGGGTCGACACTTTTAAAGCTGTTCCTCTGAAGAAGCAGATCTTATTTCTGCTCAATGGAGGGGGGAGTTCTTTGTTCCACTTCCTTGTCTGTAAAGGGAGACATGGTTTAGTTTGTTGTGTGAATGCAGCCACTGATACTGCTTTAAACCCTGTTTCTGACTCTGCAAGCATACCGAAGCTGGACATCAAACCAAATGCCACAGACCAGTTGAACCTTGAGCATAAAACCCACCCACATCATATTACTACAGAAATCTTTGCCTGTGTTATACAATGACATTTAGCTGATTTGTGTTTCAATCCACAACACGTGGTTTTAATCTGATTTACAAAAGTTGTCAGCAGATGTAAGTTGAGGCTTATATGTTTCTTATTCTTTTGTTGGTTGAGGGGTTATTAGAATGCCTATGAATGTTATTTTAGCATCCATTTAATATCTAGCTTCATATACTATGCTGTCCATTTGAGTTTCTGACTATGGCATAATGTTTGCTGCAGAACTAATAGAAATAATAGCATCAGAGTTCTCAGCATTTGTATCTTTTCTGTTCTGTTCTGCCAGCCAGTTTCTAAATACAAAGTTCTGTCGTTATACCTGACCTGTTCTACACTAGAAATTTTTGCCAGTATGTCACGTAGAAGTGAGATTTCCCCCCCATTATTTTTATACCACCAAAAGCCTGAGTGTAGACACATTATCCTGGGGGGCAAAAGTCCTTTTGCCAGCATAGCTTATTTCATGTGAGGAATTGGTATAAAGTGTATTGACAAAGCACTCTTTTCTGCTAGTATAAGCTGCATTTATGCTAGGCGTGTTTGCCAGAAGAGCTAGACCAGTAAATCTTATCTAGTGTAGACAAGGCCTTTCTGCCACTGTTAGAAATTGATTCATTGCTGAGTTTCACCTTGCCAGCCTGGTAGGCCTGTAAATCCAGTCAGCGGTAAATGAAAGAGTTTCTTCAGTGGCAGTCGTGCCAACTTTTGTCAAGGAAATTGCTGTCATTGTGCCCTAGTATGCAAGCTCCTGCAAACATCCACATACATAGCAAGCTGGGTGTGGTGGCTTAAAGGAGATTCTTACCACCGTGCTACAATCTGAGAATAAGGCACAAAAGCATGAGCTTTACAAGGGGCCTGCCATTTTTCCGCCACAGATATGCGGCCACAACTGACATTTACAAGGGCTGGTCAATAAATTTCCCATCAGAATGGTTTGTGGATGGCTGATTGGGTTTTGGCCTCAATTGCCTTGCTGCAAAAAATTCTGTTTCATCAAAAAATTCTGTTTCATCTGTTTCATCCGTTTTTTGATGGAAAGTCAAAAGTTTCCTCCAGGCTCTAATATTTACCCCTCTAGCTAGCTGAGCATCAGGTAGAGTCCATCTGTATTTATTCACAGATCTATGGCGCTCAGCACCGTGGGCCTCACAACCATTCATGACTTTACCCTCACACACCTCTTGTGAGTTTGGGAATTAGCAGAATAGCCATTTTATTGACAGGAAAATAAGGCCTAGACAGGCTCGACAAGGCCAAACCCAGATTCATAGTCTCTCTCCTGAATCCTTGTGCTTCCTCCTTGTACCAGTGTGGTTGACAACCCTCCTTGCCTGCCTGTCTGTGGTCAGGAAGGGCTCCTCCCTCTCCTCCTCCCAGCATATACAAACTGCCTTTACTCCTCCTTGCCTATGTAGCCTGCACCAAAACTTACCATTCCACTGCTGTCTCTGAGGCTAACACACGGCCATTCTGTGCCTGTATATTAGAGACTGTAAATTCCCCAGTGCAAGGACTTGTCTCTATGTGTCAAGTGCCAGTGATTGTAGATGATGGGAGGAGGAGAGTGAGGAGCCCTACTTGACCACAGACAGGCAAGCAAGGTGTGTTGTCAACCACACTGGCGTGAGGAGGAAGCACAAATAAGTGAGGACGTTTGCCTTGCCCATAGCTGGGAACACTGGCTCTCCGCTGCCTCTGTGCGGAAGGGTAGAGAGAAAAAGGTTTTCTAAAAAGAAAGGAATGAAAAACTTTGTACCTAGAGTGAGATCTCCTGGAGTGCCTGAAGCGAGGGCGCACTCCCTGTTTTATAAAGCACGTCCGCAGTGGCGTTGGTCATTCACAAATTCCTTTCCAGACTCTAGGGAATGCCGCACAGCCTCCTTCTGCCATGTTGCTGCTCATCCGCATGTGTACGGTTGAGTTTGTGGGTGGAAGTGGCGCAGGGAAATGGCTATCGGGGAGGGCATGACTCAAGGGACACGGAGGACAAAGCCCTGCATGGTAGCGAATGAAGGAGGAATGCAGAGGAGGGTGTTGTGAGGCCAACAGACAGCGCTAAATCAGAAAACATGAAAATGGCTTGTGGGCTGGCACGTGGCTCCCTTGCCCGCCATCTCACGCTTCTGCACTTAGCAGACTGGCCTAAATAAGTGGGGGTTCCGGAACTGGAGTTTCAGGAGAGCTGCTTAGGCTATTGAAACCTCTGTTTGACCATCAGAGATGCTCTGAGCAGGCCCGGATGATAGTGTGCCGCAAGCGACCAGCAGTAGCCTACGACTCAGCACCATCAGGGCACCTGATGTCACTAGCCGCTGAATGCACCTGAGCCATGGGGCAAAATTTCCCTAATGTAGCCAAGGCTCCATCGAACTGGTTTTAAATACAGTCCAGGGTCAGAAAGTGCTAACGAGCTGGTTGAGAAACAGTATTAAAACAATAATCTCAACTTTATTTGCGATGTCTGCTCCCCCACCCTCTTTTTATTCAGATGCAAGATTTTGTGATTAAATTTTAAGCCGCTCTAGTGTTAGCCCAGTGTGAAAGCGCAGAGCGGGTTTACGCTAGCACAGTCCGCTATGAGCAGCAGGAAGGGAAACTGAAGTGATGGTGTCTGCCCTAGAAAAATTGACACTGCTCGTGGTCCTGCATCTGCACCAGAGCTGAGCTCCTAGTATAGAGATGGCTCCGGGGTGGGGATGTTAACCACCATGCCAGGAAACTCTGCTCAGGGCAGGCTTTGGAAACGAACACCTGATCGCTGAGTACAGCCACAGCTTAGTACAAGCGCAGCTGCACTAGTGTTGGTCGTTGCTGAATCCTGGGGATTATCAGGCTAGTGTAGACAAGGCCTTGGTGGCAGCAAGTCATCCGCTCAATGTTTGCTGAATAACTTTACCCTGCTGGAGTGAGCGTCACCCACTGACGTCCTTCCCCAGGTCAGCTTAGTTGAACCCCTCCAACCAGAAGTAAACCCTGACATCACACTGCAGAGGCGGTGCGTGTCTGAGCTGTAAGCATCCAGTCCAGAGGCCCCTGGGGCTAGTCATTTTTGAAATTCGGCCCCAAAGTACCTTTGTTAAGGATGTTCTGTAAAATAAAGAAGCAGCTCTTAGATGACTGTGGGACAATAACTATAATGTTACGTAAAAGCATCTAGGGCAGTGGGTCTCGGGCCAATCAGCACATAGCTGCGGCCCATGTAACAGTCTCAGGGCCATACGGATAGTATATATAGGGTTTGGCTGTGGACACCATAACACAGCGAGAGCTGCATATGTAGCCCACAGTGGTAAATAGGTTGAGAACCACTGATCTAGGCTAATAGTTTGAAATGTGCCCAGGTGACTTAGTAGCCAGCATCTCACTGCAAGTCAATGGGCTTTAGTGCCTAAGTCACTTGCGAAAATAGACTTTAGGCTCCTAAATTACAGCTGCTTTTGAAACCACACCCTCCCACCCCCGGGTAAAAAGATGGATATAAGGAATTGTTTGGGTGAAACCTTTCACATGGGCAAATTTTATGGCTGTGGCTTTCATGGAGCGCTAAAAAGTGCCCCATTCCCACTGCATTCCATTGAAAATGCCACCTGCATCATCAGTATTTAGAGAGGGCTCAGAGGGCCAGAGCCGCAAATGTGGCCATGCCAGTACGCTTGCAGCTGTCAGTGTGGACAGACTGCAGCGCTTTCCCTACTGTGCTCTCGGAAGGCTGGTTTAACTCAAAGCGCTCTACATCTGCAGGTGTAGCTATGCCCTAAGTAGAAGACAACCAGATGAAAGACTGGGAGGTGAGCTGAAACAACAAGCAAAGTGCCTGAGTGGGCCAGGGTGGGAGGAGGGGAAAGATTAGCACGTGTCTTGTTAGTCCCATTTCTGGGGGGTGTGTGTAACATACTGGTTAATTGTCCTGTGTCCTCCCCTGTGAGGGTTAATCCACATAGGGTGGGATTTTTCAATCAAGCCTAAAGGAGCTAGGCGCTGCACTCCTGTTCATCTGTAATTGGAGTCAGGTATCTAACTGGCCTAGGCTGCTTTGAAAAAAAATGCCAGCCACAGGGGATAAGCCCCTAGTTCTGCTGTCAGGCAGTGGAGTTAACGCCTTTAGCTCATGGCGTAGACTCGTTACCATTTATGTTAGTCACCCCTCTGTGAGGGGACAGCTGGGGTTTGTAGGGGTCATAAAGGAAGACAAAAACTACTGGTAAATTTAACACTACACAAATGCTGACTCCTTCTGCACCTGCAAAAAGGAGCACTGGGGAAAAATAATGTGTCATTCTCCCATCTTGGCCCGACCTGATACCAGAAAAAATCTCAGGCCTGCCATTTAGAATAGTGACATAGCAAAAGCTGCCTGGACAGCTTCTTATGGCTTTTTGTCATTGTTACCAATTAAGAGGGTTTATGAGCTGAAAATAATCCAAGCTCACACTTTTTAGTAGTAGGCAGATCTGCAGCGTCAGCTGTTCAGAGAGGAAAACAACATTGTGATGGATGTTACTGACTTTCCGTGGGCCTTGTGTTCCCAAGTCACAGCGGCAGCTCTAAAACTCTCACCCTGAAGGCTGGTTTGCTCAGATGAGCCCAGTGCCAGATTTTTCAAGTGCACAGCTCCCACTGTAATATTTAGGGCCAGATTTTCAAAAGAGTGTTATGAAACTCTAGCTCCTCATTTGGGTCCCTACATGAGGAGCCGAGCACTTTTGAAAATCTGGTCTTATTTCGGGGGGGAAGCGGGGGGCCGAGCCCTTCTGAAAATTCCGATTGATGGCATAGGACACTTTTAGTGCTAGAAAAGTTTTACATATGCCAGAAACTGGAGTGTGAATAGCCATTTTCAGGGGGTGAGTCTGTTGAATAATTATACATAGAAAGAGAATTTCCCTGATGCTAGACCACTGAATTGGTGAAGTCGTTTAGCTTCATTTTGATTAACTTTTTAAATTCAAGGTGATGCTATGGAGCTATATTAACACTAAGGAATATAATTTAGCTGGCTATGTGCTTAGCTGTTACTACGTGATGTATTGCTTGATGCAGGTTGTTAATGCTCTTTAGTTTAGCTTTTTCTATACCTAGCAAAAAATGTTTAAAAAATATACACAGAAAAGGTGTTCCCTATGGTTTCTAAGCATGTGCACCAGTTACATTTTTGTCACAGTTTTTGCATATATTATTTCTGTAGGACGTTAGGTATTGTCAACATAGCTTTGTCGTATGTAGTGCTAGGTTGTGCTTTTAAGAGCCAGCTGTGTGTGGCTCTGTCAAGGAACATATCTTTGGGGCAACACAGCTTGAGCTCAAGGATGTACCCAGCACCCTATGGGTGTGCTGTCCTGGGGCTTGTTAGATTGGGACCTTAACTTGTAAACTCTTTGGAACAAGGACCGTTCTTCCTTCCATAAAGGGCCAGTTCACTGTTAAATGTTTCAGGCTAGCTTTTCAAGGGTTTTGAGGCCCCAAAAGCTGCAGATAGATGTTAGCATATAAGCCTGTTTGTTAGCCTGAGACGGAATTTTGGGTTTGGCTTTTGATATGCTTATATCTTATACTAATATGTGTGAAGAACAAAGACACTGTCTGTTGCATTTCCGACAACCAGATGGGGCTTTTAATACAAAGAGCAGAGTGAACAGATAGAGCTAAAGTGTAACAGGGTTTGGTGGAAAGGTAATATATGAGCACACACTAGAAGGCTGCCTTGCTCCTCTCTCAAGCCAAGGTCAATCAAGCAGGTAGGAGGGGCAAGTGGAGATGGGCAGGCATAAGAAACACTAAAAGCCAAAGAAAAGACTTTCCTTGGCCACAGCACAACCACACTCCTTACCCCTCCCATGGGGTACAAAAGGGGTGGGATGAAGACCCTCCAAAACCCTAAAACATGACCATAAGTTGTAAGGGGTGGGATGGGATGGGACAGAGGCATGCACTGCAGGTATTTTGGGGCCTTCTAAAAAGGAGGAGGTGGGAATGGAGAACAGGCTCTGCAGTGTCGAGCTGGGAATGGAACACTGGGAAACAGACTCTGCCAGCAAGTAGCACTATGGATATGCTTGCTTGGAACTAACCCCAATAAACGTTGCATAGTCTGAACTTCGGACTTCTGGTCTTCTGCTTTCAGTCTGCGTGACAAGAACCAGGGGAGGGGGTGAAGGGAAGGCCCTCTTGAAAATCCCACTAGGAGTCTATTGCTAAAGTGTGTAAGCAGGTTGAGTGTCTGACTCCCATTAAGCACCCGAATACCTTTGAAAATCTGGTCCTTGGTGTTTACCACACAGCTGGTGCTACAGGATGACTGGTAGAAGAGCATTCTGCAGAAGCTCCTACTGTAAGTGAGATCCTTATGTATCCAAAAGTGGATGGTTCTCATAGGGACTCCGTCTAGACGTATCTGAATGAGTGAAGAGCACATCTCAAACAGTTTGGAGGCTTGGCTGGGATAAGCCAAACTACTTAGTAGGGAACAAATCTTTACTGGAGAGGATAGACCAGATAACTTAGTATGCTACTCTAATTTCTAGCTAAAGTTTATGGATAACTGTAAGAGTCTCCCTTTCTTCTCTGTTCTCTTTCTCTCTACCTCCAGATTTTGCCTTTTCACCCAAATCTAATCAAAATCTTAACTTTCTTTTTCCGTTGTTGCTTAAATACTCACAGTAGCTTAAATGCTCACGGTAACTCAAATGCTGATAGCTGGTCTATATTAATGTATCCACTGTTGGTGACACCAGTAGTAAAAATGATGGGACATTTTAGGGAAAAAAAGTCTAGTATCCACAGTGCCCATGGGCTTTGCACAGGTGCTGGGGACAACACCATTTGGCCTGCCAAACCCTGGTTATGTTGAGAGGGACAGACTGCAGGCAAGCCAAAGGTGAATGTGTGGGACTGGAACTTAACCCCACATACCTTTTGCTTGTAAACTGAATAAATTTGATACAGAAATCAAAGGGACATGATGAAAATACCACCCCATAAAGGGACAACTTGAGTAGCTTTGAGATCTAAAGTCTCGGCCAGTTATATTTTCCCCATGACCCAAATTTTCATAGGGCTTCAAAAGTTCTTCTAGAGAAAATTAGACTTGTTAAGTAATTACCATGCTGTTTGCAGTCTCAGCTGGGTATATAAGAAGGTAGGGTGACCAGATGTCCCGATTTTATAGGGACAGTCCCGATATTTGGGGCTTTTTCTTATATAGGCTTCTATTACCCCCCACCCTCTGTCCTGATTTTTCATGGATATATATTCAGGTCTGTCTGTAAAGGCCTATACTCTAAGAATTTAGGTGTATTCTTATCACTTGGCTAGTTATAGAGGTACAAAAGAAAGAATCAAAATCACTGTCTGCCGGTGTAAGGGCCTTCTCTTACTGTGACAGTTTGAGGCCCTGTGCTTAGGCTAAGGCCTTTGGCTAAGCAACAGAGGCAGCCATAAGCTGGGAAGCAAATGGTCAGATCCTCACATTCCAAACTAGTCACATTGAAAGAAGGTGCTATTGGGCTGTTAGGAATACAGTCCTGTCCTGATAGTGCCTGTCGCCTCCAGAGAAAGGGAAGTGCCTAGAAGATGTAAAAGGAAACTTAGTCTGATAGCATCCTGTCTGGCAAGAACTCACTTATCAATAGCTGGGATGTGAAATCCTCACTTCTGTATTGTTTTGTCATTATAGTTCCCACTTTGCTATTGTTTGTCTGTATAATCTCTGTCTGGTTCTGTGATTGTTCCTGTCTGCTGTATAATTAATTTTGCTGGGTGTAAACTAATTGAAGTGGTGGGATATAATTGGTTACATAATCATGTTACAATATGTTCGGATTGGTTAGTTAAATTTCAGGAAAATGATTGGTTAAGGTATAGCAAAGCAGAACTCAAGTTTTACTATATAGTCTGCAGTCAATCAGGAAGTGAGGGGGTGTGTGTGTGTGGGGAAAATGGGAACAGGGAATGTGGGTAAGGAAATTGGAATCATGTTTGGCTAAGGGCAGGAGTGGGAACAAGGACACAGGTGTAAGGCTCTGTGGTGTCAGAGCTGGGAAGGAGGATACTAAGGAAGAAAACTGGAATCATGCTTGCTGGAAGTTCACCCCAATAAACATCGAATTGTTTGCACCTTTGGACTTCGGGTATTGTTGCTCTCTGTTCATGCGAGAAGGACCAGGGAAGTAAGTGGGTGAAGGAATAAGCCCCCTAACACTTGCTATCTGGTCACCCTATAATAAGGGCTCCATTATGGAAGGACAGGTTTTCATTTGCACTGTGAATGGTATTCCAGGGGTGTAAACCGCTTCACATAAAGCTGTTTACAAACCAAAAAATGTTATATATAATATTAGTAACACTCATAATTTGCATGTATCTGACTGTCAGTTCTGTGTCTCCAAGTAAAAGTCAGCAATGTACATTGTCTAATAAAACAGCAAGCTTTTTTTAAAAAAAGTACATCTTAATATAAATAGTTTATTCAGTGCATGATTGTGTATACAACAAATAATAAACAACTCTTTTGTACAAGGCAGACAACTGCTTGTACCGAACTATGTCAGGTTTGGAGCACAGAATCCAATGATGGTTAATGCACAAAATCTTACACCTCATGCAACTCTATGCCAATATTCCAACTTTCTCCCATGCAACAGATATGATGACCTAAATGGAAACCTAACTAAATTTTTAAACAATTTTTCCAATAGCATGTCTGAGTATATGTTGTTTAGGGGTAACCTGTCCTAACGCTTCCTCCTACACAAGAATCACGTGCCCATTACAGGGAAAGAAGGACTTTTACAAATAAGACATTTCTTATAAAAATTAAGTCACCTTAATTCCACAGTTTCTGTCTTTAGAAAAGACGCCACAACAATAGTTTAACATGGTACACAAAATGGAATTAAGATAAATCTACATTGGAGGATAACTTTATCGCTTTACGTTATTTTCCACTGACTCGGGTTAACAAAACAACTCAATTCCTACAGACTGGGGTCAGCACAAGAACTTTACCAGAATGTTACAAATCTATAAAAATTTATATTTCAGTGTGTTTAAAATCACAAGAACACTGTTTGCTTGAGCCTGAGACACCGACTCTCAGTTCCAGCCCTGAATTTATTGTTTTTTTTTAAAGACACAGCTTTAAAGGCCCATTGGAGTTGAGAAATCAAAAAGTTGCACAAATCCAAATTAAAGGATACCTTTGTTATCAAGCCTTAGATATAAAACAGTAAGCCAAGAAAACAACAGAGTTTACATTTTTGTTGTTTGCCCCCATAAAACATATAAGCGTTAAAATTTCCTTTGAAGAGCAAAAGTGGTCTTTTTATTTCTTGGTTGGAAAGCAAATTCTTATCAGCAGTGAATGCTGAGAAATGTTTTTGTTTTTTTCTCTCCTATGCTTTGTGGAAAACTAGAGAGAGAAAGAGAGAGAGGAAAAAGAGCTGGACATTTCTTCTCTGAGATTTATTCCACAGTTATGTTTTGCTGGCTATCCAGGTGCCTTGTGATATGCACACGCATATTCTACATATTTGGGATATATCCTTTGACAACCAGAAGATCTAATGGCTGATAAACGAGTGACCTATGCAAGTTCGGCAGCTTGTCCTGAACAATTGAACGGTTTGGATGAAAGACTGCTAGTAAGAATTCAACGGCATCCAGAGGTAAGGTTCCATTTACAGAGCACTTGGCTTGCCTTAACCTGGCTACGTTGATTCATTTTGACTCATGGATTTCCCCCCATTTAACACTCCAGAAACACTTCTGCTTTTTGTCGGGGTCCCACTTCCAGATCTTGAAAATTCTGTGAGATCGTGAAGAGAAGGTTCTTTGTACATGGCCACTGAAAATCAGAAAGAAACAGCAGCATATCAGCACATCTTATATGCGACTTCTTTTGCCTCTGTTCTTGGCTATGCAATTTCAAGGGCTAATTAGAACTTTTCATTCAATAAGTAACATAGGAGTAGTGAAAGAAATGTATTCACTACATGGATAAGATCATTAGGAGATTTCTTTTTTTCTACATGCAAACACTCATGAAAAGAGAATTTGAAAGGTTCATATTAAGGGGTAAAATATTAGAGGCAATAGCTAAAATACGCACATACCCACTTTCTCTCTGCAAAATTCTGTCGGCTAGATTTTCACGGGGCATAAATCAGCCTAGCTCCATTGACTTCAATGGATCTGACCCAACATTTGTGCACATGGTCCAGGTAAATGACCACAAAAATGAGTCTTTAATTTTTCTATTGAATACACAAATGCAGTGGTTTTGTAAGTGCACTGGATTCTGCTGAGAATCTGGCCCTAAATATGTAAACTGTAAAGCTAGACGAGACGTAGGCTGAAATGGCCTGTCTCTCCATCCAGGGTTGTGCATCTTGGAGATAATCTCTATGATTTCAAAATGGCATTTGCCTTAAGAGGTTACTCAAATAAACCTGGGGTCTAAGACAAGGCATCATCTATGTCTCACATGCATTGTTTTTAATGTTTGGGTGCTGGTACCATATGTTTAATAATTGTGTAGTAGAGATAAAATGTTACCATCTGAATATTATACCAAGTTAATAAACATGCCTGAAGCATAAAACAAAGCATGACAGGATACATCTTTTTGCTGGTTGCCAGTTGTACTATCTAGGTGAAATCTTTATGGACTGTAATGGACATACTGGGAACTGGGTTAACATGTATTTGAATACACGAAGCAAATTATGTATCACGGGATGTAGTCAAATCTGAAGAAGCAGCTCCAGTTACATTAATGGTATGCTGCAGATGTTACATGTCCATGATGTAAATGGTTCAACACTTAAAATGTATTTTTTGCAATTAAATATTTCTGATATAATGTAACATCATGTCATAGCAGTTGGGAAAACGGAAGAAATTACCTTTTAAGGGTTTTGGAAGAAAGTGTGCTGCGGGTTTATTTTTCTTCACGTGGTTTCCTTTCATAATTTCGCCTTCTTTGTTAAGACCCAGATACCAACCCCTGCCAGACTGTTGCTGTCTGTAGATCATTGAAGAATATGTCACATAGTAGTTTTCAAATACTGATTCTTTGAACTTGCATTCAGGTGTGAAATGTTCCTGGAAGAAAGGAACAGATCAATCAATACCTGCAGCGCTGAATTGCACATCAGTTAATACAAGATGATTTGATATTCATTGCCTTTCAGATGGTTAAAAGACATCCCTTCCCCATCCAATTATGGAACACTAGCCCCCTAAAAATATGAACACCAGAGTAATACAATTTGAAATCCATGAAAGGGTGCAGGGAGCAACTCAAAGAAGCATAATAAAATCTTGCTGCCCCATGAGTACACTCAAAGTGAAGAATTATTGATCAGTGAGGGTCTCTCTGAACTTGATAGTGAGCATGCACAATGGCAGTATAAACCAGTGGTGAACTACTGAGTGTTAAAAGGAGAAATGTCCAGTAAAAATTCCAAGCAAGGGCGCAGTGAGTAAATTGCTCTCTTACCAACCACTTGATATTATTAAATTAGCTTGTAGCAACTACCTCATTGTCTAAATTATTTATACCCGTTGATGAGCACCAGCCTATTACATGCTGAATGTCCTTGAAGCTTGCGATAGCTATTGGAAAACTAGTATGTGAGTTCAGGCTCTGATCTGAGAACCATGCAGCACCTAGTTACAATGGCCAGGGTTAAAGATGAAGCGTTAATCTTCAATTTGAACTTCACCGCTTTGAAAGGAATGATGTGGGCTAATGGTTAAAATAATGAGCAAGACCGGAGTTGCCTAGTTTGTAATCCTGGCTGAGTGACTGACTCTCATCCTGTAATTCTGGCTGAGTCAGTTAACCTCTTGTTGGCACCGGAGGCCAAAGAGTAATAACAAGGAATTGCACTGGAAACTGGCAGCTGAGCTTTCGAAGATGAATACACTGTTTGCATCTATCTGCATGGTCGTTGTGTCCTAGGCCCTCTCCTTGCTTCTGGGGCGGAGCTCTCCTCATGTGTGCTGATGCCCTGAGCAGCGGGGCTGCCTGCCAGCACAGAGCCCTGCCTCTTCAGTGCACCGGACACCCGCTAACTGCCTCAGGAGATGATGGAAGGTCAGCAAATAATAATAAACCTCTAGCCAGGTATCAGTTTGCAGTCTACTCCCCAGCAACAGCAGCGCTGCCCATCAGCCTGCCCTCTGCCCATGTCATACAAAAGGCTAGGGAGGGCAAGAGAGTGAGGGGCGGCTGGGCCCTAGGCCATCCCTGTACAACTTTCCCGGCAGGAGTCACTGTGTGTCAGCAGCGTAGAGCAGGCCAGCATTTTTTTGTGCAAAAAAGTTTTATTTTTTATTTTTTAATCAAAATTGGTCATTTTTCAAACAAACATTTTCATAGACATTTTCTTTTCTAAATTTTTTTATTTTATATTTTTGACCCAACCCCCCCCCCCACCACAATTATTGTGTGTACCCCTCCCCTTCCTTTCTCTCCCTTTTCCCAAGGCAAAATGGAAGGGGGGGGGGAGAGTAAGAGGAGGGGGGAGAGGAAGTGGGGGAGGAAAGAAAATAACTTATAGCAACTACCTAAAAAGGGGTTTTTTATTTTAATTTTTTGTTGAAAACTTAGAAATTTTGAGACGGCCAAAAAATTTCAACATTTTTGTGAAACATGACATTTTTTGACCAGCTCTAGTGTACGGTGATAGATGATGACAGCAGCAAGAGCTGCCCGCCCGTGCAGTCTGCCCCGGTCGCTGGGACCGCCCTCCACGCCGCTTCGGCACACGGGCAACGAGGGGCACCGAGCTAACATGAAGAAAGTAACTTCCAAAACAAGTATAAAAGAAAACATTTACATGCTTCGTGTTTTCAATTTAAGGCTGAGACTTTTCACAGTGAGACACACAACCCTAGACTCCTAACTCCACATTGTGGCCACATAAATAAGTGGCCTCATTCTCGGAGGTGCTGAGCAGCCCCAGCATGAAGTAGTGGGGGGATCAGCCAAGCTTGTGAACTTTGGCTTAAATCTATATCTACCCAGTCTGGCTCTCTGTGACTGGGTGCGTGTTTGGGGGTGTGTGTAAAAAATACACCCCCCCCACACCCACACTCACTCCAGTCTCTGAGAATAATGAGAACAAAGATACAGGTGGGAAAGTAAAACTTGGAAAGTAAAGCCTTAAATTGCATCACTGAGAACACTTTTAAGTTGAGGGGTGCAGGATTAGACCTTATGCAAACAAAAAGGCATGATTCAATATTTTTTTCCAAAACAAAATAAGTGATATGATCATTAGTTTTAAATACAGTATTAATTAGCATGTCCAAGGCTGAATCAATGAGAAGGGGCACACTTTCTTTCAGTGTTGACCGCCCACATGCATCATTGAAGCTACTGTAAGACATGACTAGGCTCAACACTAAGAGGCCATGCTGTAGTTGTAAACAATACCTAAGTTCCACATTAACAGCAGCATTTTCACAATATGCATCCCAAGGTCAACACAGTAAGTTTAAAAACAAAAAAGTAAACCATTTCCCACAGCCTTTGCCAGGTTTATGAGCCGATTCCACTGCAAGCCTACCATTGGCTCCTTCGATCTTTTCCAGAGAAACAAGTCACTGATTTACCAGCCGCCAACATCTAGGATTTGTTGTTGTGAGTCATTTGCATGTTGGTGGAAAAGCAACAGTGTTTTTTCCATCTCTTCATGCATAAATACATGCTTCACAAATGCAAATTCTTTTCACCTAGGTTATAGCAAAATATCTATCGTCCTTTAAAATTTAGATCCTTTTTTTTCAGTTGTCACATTTTTTGTGCATTAATTTCCTTTGTTTTTTAACAGTATTCTGAAACAAAGAACTATACAGGGGAAAATAACTTCCCTGAAGCATATGGGAGTAGAAACTATGGATGAAATCCTTGACCCATTGAAGTCAATGGGAAAACTCCCATTGACTTCAATAGGGCCAAGATTTCACCCTATGAAATAAAGGGGTTGTTTGATTTTGTTTTTTAAATCACTCCTCAATGCATCCTTGTGGCCCGTTAGTCCCTAGCATCATTGGATAAATTTTAGAACTCACAGGATAATCAAAATTATAAATTGATGAGCTAGGACATTTCTGTTTAAAAGACAAAAACATTTGTAAGGTTCTAATGAAATCAGTAGGAATTTTGAGTAAGAACTGCAAATGATGCATGTTTTTTTAAAACAGCTCTCAAGCAGCAAACCTATATGCCAAGTCTCAACCCATGAGGTGTTTCCTCTGGAGTTATAAATCCCTTCAAGCAAGGGGTTTATAATAGAAACACTAATGCAATTTTATTGGCTATTGCAAAATGCCACTGTATTTTTCCTAAAATTTCCGAGTTAAATCTTGCTTGCCTTCCTTATATATGTTATCTCGTTGGCTTCAACAGAGTTATTCATGTGCATAAGGATTTGACTTTAATTATGTCAGTACTATAGTAAACACAAGCAAGAAATAAATTGTAAAAGTATCTTGAGAGTAATTTTGATTGCAAAAAACCATAGGAAGTGAGAGGCTTAAATTAAATGAGTCAGAGCTGGACCCAGTTTCCTGAATATTCCTTTCGGAGAAAGAATTTTTAACATTTTAACATTCCTATTTTAACATTCCTTTACAGATTTGTATTACATCCTTTCACCCCCGTGTCTTTGTGCAGGTGAAGAAACAGAATTCAAACCCAACTGAGTGGCAGTCGCTTTAACAAAAAGTGCATAGCAAGCAATGTTATCCCTGTTCCTTCATGTTAATTAGTTAATTGACAGTCAGCTTCAATCAGTATCAAAGGGGGACAGTCACCGTATTTTATATGATTTCTAAATAAAACACTTCTACCTCATTACTCTGTCCCTCGCTCACTGTGTTAATAAGGAATATTGTGAGTATATCATCCAATTAAGAGCAGTAAAACAGAAAACAACAGTGTGCCACTGAATGATTATGGCTTATATACAGTAATTTGCAGCTGTTTACAAAAGGCTTGCTGTATTCAGTGATGGAGGTTCAGATTAGGAACTGAAACCACAACATTTGCATGCTCTCTCCCCCTCTCAAGAAGCCAATTGACTTCAGAGTGCACTGGTTTCACATGGAGTGGCTACACTTGGCCGTAACAAGGAAGCAGGTATCTCTCCCTCCCCCCCAGATTAAGTGTGTGACATTCTCACCACAGGATTCGTCAAAAGACTGCAGTAAGGACTGATATACTCCCAGCACTTTGTCTGGTGTGACAGAGGATAAAGGGTGGAAATAGAAAGGAAAACATTCCAAAAAGCCTATTTCACCCTTGATTTTTCTTGGCTTTGTTGCTCCGGTAACAAGCTGTGCTTGGCACTATGATGCAACAGAGAGCCCTGTTAATGCCAGACATCCCTTCGACGCCGCACACTGGTCGGATGGTACAATGCCATGGTAATTCCTCCCCCACTCACAGGAGGCAATCCCTTTACCTGGCTCATCCAGAAACTCAGTGGCCATTAACATGGGTGTGATGTTTTTTGAAGGTGAATGGCATCGCACACAATTAAAAGACAGTCCCTCCAGAGCTCCACCATGTCTAATCTTCTCCCTCACATGCTGGGCTACCACATCAGTTTTCTTTTCATTGTTTTTTCCAGCTTTGGGGGGGAAAAGGCACCTAATTTAATTGACTGTTTTGGCATTCAGTCGTGCTTCTCTGGCTTGACTAACTGCTATTCTTTCTTCGCGTGTGGCCCTAGCTACTAAAAGACGAGACATGCATTCTGAACGTCTTTTGTCTTTTTAAACATCTATCTGATGCCTTATATGCTGTTTGTGGCAGCAGAAATGTTGTGTTATTTCAGGAACGCAAAGTGGTGCATTTAACACAGTTTATTTTTACAAGTATTTGTTTCCATCAATTCAATTTATTAATTAATAAAACATAAAATCTTCCTGCCCGCTTAAAAAACAAAAGGGGGACTCTTTGCAGTAGGAATGCTAAATAGCTGTGTTTCTCACAAGCAGGTGTTTTACTGGTACAACACAAGGCTAGAAATATTTAGCAACAGAGCAAGTAAAGAAAATACCAACACTGATAACCCCCCCCTCCCCAGTAATTTACGGTCTTGCACCCCAATCTAGCCAATCATTTAACTTTCAGCAAATCTTTCCCAGGTGTCTGGCTGGTGGGTCTTGCCCACATGCTCAGGGTTGAACTGATCACCATATTTGGGTCGGGAAGGAATCTCCCCCCAGGTCAGATTGGCAGAGACCCTGTGGGGTTTTTGCCTTCCTCTGTTGCATGGGACATGGGTCACTTGCAGGTTTAAACTAGTGTAAATGGTGAATTCTCTGTAACATGAAGTCTTTCAATCATGATTTGAGGACTGCAGTAACTCAGCCAGAAGTTAGGGGTCTATTTCAGGAGTGGGTGGGTAACATTCTGTGGCCTGCAATGTGCCGGAGTCAGACTAGATGATCACGATGGTCCCTTCTGACCTTAAAGTCAATGAGTCTAAAACCAGTCTTGCAATAATGGATGGGCCCCTTGACAAATGTATTTTGATAGATATGTTTCGGGGCAGCTAGCACACAGTGTTTTTGTTGGTTAATTTTTTTTGTGTACTGCAGTGAAGAAATGCAAGTTAAAGTGATATGAAGAGTTCAGATGGAATTCCTTGATTCAGATTGGGCCCTTTCCTACTGAAATCAATAGGTTTGTCATTGGCATCAGTTAGGATTAGGAGCCTATAATGTCTTGGCACAACCATACACAATGTGCAAGACAGCAAATACGTGGGATAAATGATCATAAAAACACTTCTCTTCCTTAGCTGTTTTTGCTAATCAGTTTCAGCTGCTGCTGATATAACAGGAAAAAATGAATGTCTCTGAAAGGAATACAACATGAGACTGCATGTTCTGTACATTAATTCAAAACACATACAGGAATAGATTTCCCATGGACGGTCACTGAGAATTTTACACCCAGCATCCAGAAGAGGTGGATTGTCTCTCTGTAAGTAATGGTAGTGAAGGAATTCTTTCCTGTATAGGTTCTTAAACTGCCTTCCTCACTGTAGTGTCCGAGCGCCTCCCAGACATGATTAACATTTGGGTCATGTGTGGTTTGTTTTCTCTCTCATCCCCTCCCCAGGAGGAGAGTTGTGTGTGGTTCCTACAGTGTTTTGGTTTGGTTGAAGGTGTGGATTTTTTGCATTTAAAAAAAACCATACACACTGCTGTGTGTTAATGGTGAAGGCAGATCAAAGAAGTGCACCTTGTACTTGGAGTGAAGCTGGTGAGGTTTGTGATGGTCCTATAGTTCCTGTGGGAGTTTAGTGTCTGGAGTCCAGCATTCTTGGTCAATGTGAACATGGTTTAAAAAGTCCCCTTCCCATAAAGACTTCAGGGCTGCAGTCCTCTAGCTGCATGAGAAATACCTAATGACTGCAGGTGACATCCAATTTAAATAGTGCCAGGTGGACAAAGTATTTTGTCTGTTGGGAGAGGACAAACTGTGGCTTGCTTCACCTTTTAACATCTCAAAGTGACTGGTTGTACATTGCATTGCATATTTGGGGAAGCTGCTTCTTCCACAGTAGTGTGGGTGACTGATACAAAGCAGGGAGATTGTGGAATTATACTGCAAAGAACGGTGGACAGAAGGAAGTGCTAAGTGGTAACCCACTACCGGTTCTCTTATTCAAATGGGCTTTTAACAAATGAGTTTCTGCCTGAAGTTAGAACCCTGAAGAGTATACATTCATTGTGTTCTTTATAATATGACTGAAATTGTAATTTTCAGGCCTCTGTTTCTTTCTCCCAACAATGAGACAAAAGCTCAAGTCAAAAATCTGATGCAGAAACATCACTGATAACCTACAAAAGTTCACAAACTTCCAGACATCAGTGTGTACTGATGAGACAAATATTCCCTTTGTTAACCACACATTTAGTTACCAGTGAGGGTGACAGAAAGTTTCTTGCTGTTATCCAAGGAGTAGCATCTCAAAAAAGTCTCTAGAAATTGTGGAATGAAGCATGCACAAGGGAAATCTAAAAGTTGCAGATATGATAGAATTTGTCTCTTTCCGACAGTAACAAACTGAGGCCCCAGTCCAGCCCTTACTCATATGATTGATCCTACTGACGATTTATCCATGCAAAGAAGTGTTGCAGGATTAGATCTTGAGATTTAACTTAGTATATGTGTGGATGATGATGATAATAATCCATTTTTTTCTTTCAGCTTTTCTGGAAGGAAGCCCACAGCAGAATGTGAAAATATTCTGCATTCATGAATTGTGTATTTATAAATGCCTAGGATAAAAACAAAAAAGAGAGTTGTGTGATATAGTCACCTGGTTTGCCGAGAAGTTAATAGCATATAGGGCAATATATATGCAAAAATATTTTGTACCAAATAAAAAGACAAAATAGCTTTAAGGAAACTGATTAATTCCGGTCACAACTCAGACTTGCTTTAGTAAGCAAGAAGATAAATTGTCAGGAACTTCTGCTTGGTTTTGATCTAATCAGCTGAACTCCTGAAATGTTCTTGCATAAAAAGAATTACATCTGTATTCAAAATATATATCTATGGACAATAAAAAAGAAGGAATCTAATATGATCATTTGGTATAAAGACTTCAGTAGTATGAAGTTGGAATGGCCACATTATTCCAAGCAGATAACTGAACAGATTACCAAGGGAGAGAAAAGTAATAACTAATTACTTATAGAAAAATCAAAAATGATTTTTCCCCAATACCAAATTCTAAGGTCCAGTTTTTGAATACCTACCTGATGTGGAAGTTACTATACCAATGCAAAGCTGGAAATCTTCCTGTTCTAATGGTGTAAAAGCTCCTGCTTCTAGCCCAGATACCTGGGGTATCAGACCTTGAACCCAATAATTGATCCAGAATTTAAATATTAACCATCCTGATCCTCAACCAAGGATAATTTGAGGGATAGGGAATCCCACCCACATACGGGGAGCAGAAGGGAACCTCCCCTTTTTTAAGGTGGCTGTTTAAAGCTATTCAAATCTTTGTCATATTATACTAGATCGCAGCTGAGATGGGTTAGTAGGCAGACTACAAATGAGTTTATCAAAGATGTATGATATATGGAATTTATCCCATGGCTGTCATCACCATGTGTTTTGTGTTAGTCCCACCTGCAGAGGAACTAACCCAACAAATTAAGGAGTAAAAAATGTGGATCATTCAAAATCTAACCGTCTCAAAGTTGGTATTTATTAAGCAAACCTGGGCTGTAATTGCATGATAATATTCCACGGAGCAGTTCATCAGAATGGTCAGAAATTGGATTCAAAAGGATGCAATGGCATGGACACAAATGAATCAGATATACTAATTCAGACGAATGGATCAGGAAATGCTCTTAAATGTGGGGTGCATAATTACAGATTCCATGAGAACAATGATGTGGTATCCTTATGGGATGTAGCCTTTATTTTATCCACTTTAAACAAAATCCCAACTTTTCATTTCTCTGTTTCCTAATTTCTTTCAGCACGTTGATGTAAACTAGGATTTCATTCTATCATCGTGAATTTCCGAAGGACTCCTTTCAAGCTACACTGCTGCTACTTTGGCGATTTTTCTGCATCAGCAGTTCTGCCTTTTATTAACAGAGATGGATTTTCTTCATCTTTGGCATGTGGCCTTCCAGAGTGTATCCTCTGCATCATCACCCAGTAGCGTGTGAAATATCAACAGCACAAAATGTGAAGACTTCAACTTGCAAGGTATCAGAAATAACAACAGCTTCTGGATCATCAGCATGAAAAAAACTCTGTGAAGAAATTTCTATACTCTATGAAGCCAACATGGACCTGTTTGCTACAGGGATAGAAGCTCCTTCTTTAAAAGAATTTGGTCTCAATCAAGACTGCAGGTATAGCTAGGTCCCAATCCTCCAAAGACTTGTGCGCTCTGCTTAATTTTACCTACTGTAAGTTGCCCAAGTGATTTCAGTGCAGCTACTCACAGTGCATGAAGTTAAGTATGTGTGTCAGTCTTTGCAGGTTTGGGGCCATAGAGGGATTTCCTAACTGACCCTATAGTGATACCCACTGAAAACCAGCAGAGTGTGGCTGGCTGTGTTGTTTTCACAAGACATCAGGAATAACACTGCAAATGTGAACTTGACTAAGTGCCATGCAAAACATTAAATGAAATGGTAAAACTCCCATTGATTTCATGGGAGCAGAGATAGGCCTATACCGAGCACTGCTGCAAATCCCATTCTTAAAATACAGTGTGCAATTCTACTGTCCTTGTTATAGGAAAGGCTTAGTTGCTAAGACTGAAAAAGTGCAGTGGGAAGTAACCAAAATGATGCAGGGGATGGATTGTAAGAAAAGATGAGAGAGATTTCGCCTCTGCTGGTCAGAAGAAAAAAAGGAACGTCCTAGAGCTCTGTAAGAAGTGTGTACTGGAGATATCTGAAACGACCTACAATATTTAATTAATAAATAAGCAGCAATTGGGCACAGAAGTAATTTAGGCAGCATGTCTTTACAGGGCATTCTTTCATAGCATGAGGATCTTTTTTATTTGCATAATAAACATCCAGTAATAGTGGGATATGCAGAAAACTGCAAACAAAGCAATAAATCAGAGTACGTAAATCCATTCAAGTGTGGTTGGGGAAAGGGAAAAATGTGTTGTCAGAGCTACAAACTACATATCTGTGCTCCAGCAGTGAGATTTCTTGGTTTTGTTAGGTATCTTTGGATCTATAAGAAAACCCTGGTAATTATTTACTTGACAGTGTTCCTTTGTACAAAGTCAAATATTCAATTAACCCGCTCCCCCCCCCCCCAATAAAATAAAAATTCAGAGGGTGAGCTGAAACAGAAAGTATATTAATCAAAATGCAGAGCTTTGCACAGCTCTAAGAATCCTGAAATCTTTTTCCAGCCTTGCCTCTGACTCACCTGTGAAAACTTGGGCAAGTAATTTTGGGCCAGATTTTTAACGGTATTTAGGCTCTCAACTCCCATTGATTTCACTGGGAGCTGGGCACCTAACTACCTTTAACAATCTTGCCCTTCACCTCGTTGCTTGTCTTACTGCATCTGGGAAATGGGTATAATAATAATAATTTTCTCAAAGGAATGTCATGAGGCTTAATTTATGTTTGTAAGCAGCTTTGAAATTTATCCATGATAGATACTTCACATGTCCTGTTGTTGTTGTTCCATTGTCTTTCAGTTTATTCCTCACCTTGAAATGTGTTGATTTATGAAAGCCCTGCCTAATTGGAGGTGAGCGAATTAGCATATAATATGTGAGGAAGGGAAATGCTCCTCTCATAACTGCAGAGGAAATGAATCCCATTAGAGAGGAGCCATAGTGTGATTTAAATGTTTTGCAGGATTCCCAAGAGACCACCTCGCAGATGTCAAACATGAGTCCCTTTCCTAAGCCCAAGTTGCCGTACTGCTAGTTTACTCAGCATGAGTAAGAAAGGGAGAAGATTTGTGTTACCGCTTGTATGCTTCTGCACTGGTGTGATAAAAGTAAGCACCCCATTTCCTGGCTGAGGGAGAGTAGAGGAGAGTCTTTAACATTTCTTGAATAGTCTAGCCCCTATAAATATTTTAATGCCCTTCTAACATACACGTCTCTCCTGTTTGATTTCGATGACTTAAGGGCATAAAGATTTCCAGTCTTACTTCAAAATTGGAGTGAAAATGTAATATCCTTTTAAGATAAAAGGAAGACTCTAAAGCACTGTATGTTTTGTAAAGCTCAGGAAAGGTTCATTAAGCAACAAATGCTGGTAGTTCTGCAGTCATTTGAAGGGTATAAACACTAAAAAGAAGAAGAATTGCAGATGGTGCAGAGCATTTAGCTAAGCGCGACAGAATTATATCGGCCAAAGGAAAATGTGGGCTGAGCTAGAGAAAAAACTAAAAGCATTTGCTGCATGGTGTAATCCTGACATTGACAGGGAAAGGCTTAGCTGACCAATAGATTTTTCCATATCTAATCTTCATGATTTCATACTTAAAATTGTAACATTACTGCTTTCAAAGGCTCTAAAGGATGTTCTTGTAAGACTCTGATGATAGATCTCCACATGGAGTAGTTATGTTTTCTGGGATTTTATCATATAGGTTAACTTTCTGGATATCTTTCCAAAATGTTAAGCCACAAGACAATAATCAAAGTATTCTTCTTTGTCATGGTACACTACACCAATTGAAGCCAGTGAATCTACTCATGTGAGTAGGGTGAGCAAGATCTGGCTCTCTTGGTAATCAAAAGCTGGGACTGCTGAAAAGTATGTCCTCCATATGGAAAGTTTAAAATTACTATGAAATCAGGTGGACATGTGGGATCATAGAACTATAGAGCTGGAAGGGACCTCGAAAGGTCAGCTAGTCCAGCCCCCTGCACTGAAACAAGACCAAGTAAAGCTAGGTCGTTTTCGAGAGGCATTTGTCCAACCTGTTGTTAAAAACTTCCGATGGTGGGGATTCCACAGCCACTATTGGAAGCCTATTCCAGAATTTAACTGTCCTCATAGTTGGTTTTCCTAACCTAAATCTTCCTTGCTGCAGATTAAGCCCATCACTTCTTGTCCTACCTTCAGCAGACATGGAGAACAACTGATCACCACTCTCTTTATAACGGCCCTGAACATATTGGAAGACTGTTACCAGGTCCCTCCTGCATCTTCTTTTTTCGTAACTAAACATGCCCAGGGTTTTTTAACCTTCCCTAATAGGTCAGGTTTTTAAAACCTTTTATCCTTTTTGTTGCTCTTCTCTGGACTCTCTTCAATTTGTCCACCTCTCTCCTTAAGCGTGGCATCCAGCTGAGGCCTCATGAATACACAGCAGAAGATCTACAGATCATCTTGAGAAAAACATGCTCTTGATATAGCAGGCTGGAAGCAATCCAGACTGCAATGACGACTGAAGTTGCTTATCCTCTCCTAGTTCCAAACGTCTCGTGCAGGGGATATGGAATACGACATAGCGCTCATCAATTCCTTTCCAACCCGAGAGCATGAAAAGAACTCCAAAGTGGTGGGATGGGGGAATGTGGCTTTCTTGAAGCAACATACTCCAGTTATAGGTTAAAAACTTTTCTTCCTTTGGGAATTATCTCTGCTGTCCGCCTTTCTTAGGAGATCATCTAGCAGAAACCATCCCACAGAGGGCTAAGCAGCATTAAATGAAGACAGCAAATTGCTCTCCTGAACTGGGCATCCAGTCTGCCTTCTGAGTAGTGCAGAGTAATACTAATAGAGTTTAACTGGTGACCCAGTACCCTTTCTTTTTGTATTATCAGAGAGACCAAATAGGAGCACCTGACTTACCTTCTCTGTGCCATTCTTTCTCTATCACTTCTATCTTGGCTCTTCTTATTCATCTCCCCTCAAAACTAAGCATACTAATTGTTTTAGGTCTGTCATCATATGGAAGGTTCTATGTACCTCAGAATGTTTTCATTGTCTGTCACTGAACCCTTTCCATTCTTTCTGTATCTTTTAGAGCACCGGCCACAAAGTTCATGAAGAGTGTGTACCATCCCTTCATAACGGGGTTATAATACGTTCACAGTCATTCTCTCTCACTTTCTTATGCCCATATTACATTGTTTGCTTTCTTGCCGCATACTGATCATTTATAGAAAGGTTGATATCTTTTAAGGTGTGCGTGTCTCACTAATAAATATATTTCGGTTTTATGGTATTTCTGATCTTTTGATCAGTCCATGTGCCAAACCAAAGAGATTAAAGACTCCAAAGGCAAATGAAAGAGTCTTTATCAAGCTGGCACAGCAAACTGAGCGAATGCTTTATAACCTAAATATTATCCTGCCACAAGTTGCAATCAGATTCCAAGCACTGTAAAATTGAAATCCTTTTGCTGTCAAATCGCTAAAACACATATTTTTTGCACAGTCCTTCTAAAACGTTCCACAAATTTAAATTAAAATGAAATGCAAGTTGGAAACACCCATATCTAACAAAGTCTGCTCCAGTTAACCACATATACAAGCCCCATTCATTTCAAGGGGACGTGCGTATGTGTTTAGCTGGGAGCAGAGTTCGGTGCAGGATTCCTGTGCAAACACTACAGCCCCCTTAGACAAGTGTTAGCTGTTCTAATGGTCAAGGTGATCATGGATAGAGAATGTGAACTTCGTCCCACTTTGCTAATTCAGATCGCATGAACCCCAAAAGGAGTTAGAGCCTTTTGGACTGTAAACTCCTTGGGACAGAAGCTATTTACTGTGCTCTTGTACAGCATCTAGCACAATGATTTCCCATCCTAATTGGTGTTTAGGAGCCACTAGAGTCTAAATGTGAACTAATAATAAAGGTATCCCTAATTGCGCCTTGCTTTTCTTGACCAATTAAGTAGCCTTTTCTGATGGCTCTTTTTAGAGAACTCTGTTTTGCCGCGCCAGCTGTGGCCTTTTCCTTGGGAAATGGCTTGGGGGAGATGCTATCACGGCTTTTGCTGTAGAAAGCTGTTGTGAATCAATCTGTAATTGAATGATGGGGGGAAAAACATGTTGGCCAATGAAAAGGACAATTTCTATTACAACACTCACACGTGGGCTGGGAAGCACGTTAAGAAGCAGTCACCAAGTCTTGCTTTCAGTTTAGACCTACAGCTGCCCTTTTGGCTAAAGGCTGCAACCTCCTTTGCTTCCCCGTTGGCAGCTACCACCAGCGTCCTGCAGAGTGTAATCGCTGTGTGCCAGGCTCTGCTGACACCTAGAAGGCATGGCCCAACGTAGGGTGCAGTGCGGAGCTGCACCATTGCCTTGGGGCTCTGGCAGGTACTTTGCCTTATGCCAAATTTTTGAGGGTCACCCCCCCCCATTACCCCTTCCTAGCCCCTCCCTTCGCCCCAGAGCCAGGGCTGGGAGAGGGGCTGAGGCTGGGGCCACAGCTGGGCGTGGGACTGGGGCCAGGAGCTGCACCTAGGCTTGGGACAGGGCTAGGAGCTGGGGTTGTGGCTGCCCCCCCCCGGCAGAAACATTGCCTCCTAGACCTCCCTGGAGCCCAGGGAGCGAGCGCCATGCTGGCACAGAGCGCATTCTCTTTCCCCTGCCGCCAACTCTGGACACAACCAGGGGTGGCCATGGCCAGCAGTGAGTGCCAGACAGTGCCATAAGGGGCAAGCTTCGCTGCTGGGATTTCCAGTGTGGCTGGCTGCTCCACTGACTAGCTCGTCTCTCCCTGCTTCCTGCACATAGGCCATCCGTACTGTAGCCCTCAGTTTGCGATCCACAGTCCTGGTCGTCCTGATGAATTTCTAGCCACCAGTGCTTTGACTAGGACCTACGGTTTGTTGTTCTTCCCTAACAAAAGCTGGCTGTTGAGCAGCGATCTCCTCGATCTCTTGCTTTGCATAGCCACTTGGTGAGGGGGGCACATTAATGAGCCAGGTTAAAAATCCTGGTGCCACAATCAACCATGCCTCCTCTGGGCAGAGCCAGGTGGGAGGCAGCATGAGCGTCTTACTCGGCTGCACGACTTATGGAGGCTGTGCCCTTATTTATCCCACGATGACCTTGCAACAAGAATACGTGCCCTGGAGACACTGAGATGTTACTATGTTCCTCCTTAATAGGGTTCCCAACAGAACTCCTCTGCAGCACACGGTTAGTACAGGCTGCAGTGTCCTGCTGGCTCACAGATTGAGAGCTAATGATCAGAACTGGTTTTTCTTGTTCTATGTTATTTCTTTTAACATGGTTGCTAATTGGTGCTTAGTTTGTACCCACTTCGTTTGTGTGTGTGTGTGTGCGTGCGTGCGTGCGCGCTGTGAAAGGTTACTGTTCACAGCCGTGGGCGTTTACAGCCCCACCGAGATTTAGGCACCTAAATACACAATTCCTCAAACGCGGCATTCCCTTCCTATGTTGCCTGTGAGGCTACGGCCACCAGACATGCTCTAAGGCTTCCCAAGAGCATGCCCTGCACAAAACTGGGTGCTAAGGGGTGCCACTGCTTCCCTTAAAGCCCAACAGCCCAGGGGTTAGAGCACTCATCGGAGACCCAGGTTCAAATCCCGACTCTGCCCTATTTGGAGCAGGGACTTGAGCCACATTTCAGGTGAGTGCTCTAATCAGTGGGCTACTATATGGTATTCTGGAGTGGGTCGCTCTCAATATTGCCTGTTGAAGTGAAATATTCCTGTGGCCAGATCGAGAGGAAGAATGACTGTTAGCACATTCTTCTGGGACAACCAGTTTCCACTCCCTGTGAAACATCAACAGACCCCAGTTGTTGGCAGGCGGGATTGAACCTGGGACCTCTGGAGCTTCGTGCATGAGCCTCTACTGCATGAGCTAAAAGCCACATGCCTCTTTGGTGAGTCTGCTACAGCCTTAGCTCTCTCTAGCTGGGTGAGGTGCCACTGGTGGGGGACAGGGCGTCAACCACGCAGGCAGGGGTTACACCTCCACATAATACTTAAATCGAATCCTAGCATCCCAACTCCAAATGAGGCAGCGTGAGGCTTTAAATCTCGGTGCATGCACTGACCAGTGGCATAATGGGTGTCAGGGGCGGTGGTAGCACCTGCTCGTCTTTCTCTTTATTTGCCAGAAAGGGCTGACCCAGCCTAGCCATTTGAGGGTTCACAGCTCTTAATCCCGAGCCTACGTCCCTTTGAGGGGTGGAGCATAGGCCCTGACTCTCTCATCAGCATTGCCTACCGGCTAGGTTAGGTGACTCCCCCCCCCCGCACCCCTCAATCTGCTAGTTTCTTCAGCTCCCAGCTCTCCCCGTGCATGTGTAGGGATCCTGCGAGCCTAACTCAGCTGAGGAGTCCACTGGGCTGAGGCTCGAGCCCATTAGTGTAGGCAGTGCTACTCCGCCCTCTCTGCCGTTGACCGTCTCCGAGCTCACCAGTGGGTGTCAGTTTTGCTTATCCACGTGTCACAAGACGGGCAGAAAGAGCAGCTTTTAAAGACAGGGTGAACTCAGAACAGTGCCCCAGCAGTGTAGCCTGCACCTGTAATTAAATCAAGAGGGTGATTCTGGCTTAAAGAGAATCTGTTTGATCAAACCCTCGCCCGACTCGTAGGAGATGTCTGTGGAACAGCATGAATAGCTAGGGAAGGGAAGACTGAGCTAGGGAAGGGACAAAGCAGCACGCCTGTCCCCAGAGCCTTTTTCACAATGACGGTTGGAGGTGTTTACGTTGGTGTTAGCGCTAGGGAAATCCAGCGGTGCTGCGCAGGGCTGCAGCTGTGGGTTAGTCTGCATTAAAACCAGGTCGCTCCACCGCTCTCTGTCACAACTGACAACATCATAGGAGGGCTGGGGGCCGTGTTGCTTTTACACTTTCCTGGTCCTGTGCTCATCCTTGCCCATGGCACAGCTTACAACAGCCTTAGAAAAGGCTACTCTCAGTTACACTGGCTGGGCCCAAGGGGATGCTGGGGTATCTGGGAATCAGTGTCCCATTCATAACTCCTACGCTAGTGGGCAGGAGGGGAATTGTGTGTGTGGGGGGGGGGGCGGCATTGTTACAGGGGTGCTGGAATGGGCGGAGGGCAGGGGACCACAGCCCTCCCACTTTTTACTGGTGGTAAGGCTGAGCGATGTGGGGGAGGGGACAGGGCCTTGCGGGGAAGAGACAATGCAGAAGCAGGGCCTTGGTAAGAAGGGGCGGTGTGGGGGGTGGGGCCTCAAAGGCAGGAGCTTGGGAAGAAGGGGTGGCACGGGGGTGAGGCCTCGGGGCAGGATGCTGCAGGGATGGGGGGGCCACACCGCCCCCACTGTTAGGCAGCTTCTGCCACCCCTGCATCACTACACCACGGGAAGTTCTCCCTGTGACGCGGTCCTCCTCTCGCCCGTTGACATTAGTGCCAGAGTCTCCCAGCAGAACAGTAGGTGGGCGGGAGGAGGATGCTTTATTGTAACACCAGTAAAATGCCCTACTTTCTCTCTGCAGTCACAACAGCCGCACAGTGAAAACCACCCATGCAGGAGTAAATTTGCAGTGCCCAGCATGTCCTATTACAATCCCTAAGTCCTTAAGCACATGGCTGACAATTAATCTTTTAGATTGAAAATTTGAAAGCTACTCAGGCAAGCCTGTGATGGCTGCTTCGCCTGTTCCTCGGCTAAACAGAATAACTCAGAAAATAAACTTTGCATTTTAGCTTTGTTAACATGGATGAACACCCTCCCCCTCCCCCCCCCACGTGGGCACTGACGCTGCCTCGACCAAGCTACTCCTTACAGACACCCCCTTCCCTCGCTCAGCATCAACACTATCACAATACCAGGACCAATGATGACACTGTGGGCTTCGGTGCTCTAATCTAGCATTTGATGTGTTTCATGGCTGCTGAGTTAAACGCATGTTTAAAAAAAAAATTAGCATAGCCACTGAGCTCTAGGTGCTTCCTTATAATTATAAGCAGAGGCTCAACACTTTTACCGTTGCAAAGAAAACGGCTAAAATTCAACCCAGTAACCGCTCCAGGAAAGCATTTGAATTGTTGCCTGATTTCTGAATTCAGGAGTAGCAGTTAGAACCACCACTACACGCTTTCCTCTGAGAGTAATAATAAGACTTTGCTTATCTAGCACTTTACAAAGGAGATCAGTAGCATTGCCCCCATTTTACAGATGGGGAAACTGAGGCACAGAGCAGTGACATGACTCGCCCAAAGTCACCCAACTGGCCAAGGCCTGAGCTGGGAATAGACCCCCAGTCTAGTTCGCCGTCCACTACACCACGCTGCCCGTAGCCGTAAGAAGGACAGCTGGGGTTGCATTTAAAGCCCTAGCCTGAGCATTGTTTCAAAACCTGCCTCTGCTGCAAATGTCTTATGTCATCTCAATAGAGTTGCTTTAGAAAGCGGTCCCATGCCTCAGTTTCCCCTCTATAAAATGGTGGCGATGATCCTTTCTTCCTCCCACTGTGTGCGTGCTTTGTCTATTTAAATTGTCAACTCTTTGGGGGCAGGGACCGTGTCTTACTCTAGGGATGTAGTGCATCTAGCACAATGGGGGCCTGATCTCAGCTGGGACAGCTTGGGGCGACCGAAATACAAATAGTTAATCACGATGATTTATTAGGAAGAAAGACGGGCAGTAGGGGAAGAGAGTGAGAATGGGGTTATAGACAGCCTGCTCAGCGAGACCTTTTTCTGGCCATTAGCCATTGACTTTGCTCACTGACAGTGAGTGGAAGATAAATAATACCAATGGCTGCCGGAGGAGAAATAATGCCACATTACATCAATTAGTTCCCCTCTCCCCTGTCACCGTAGTGTGCTGTCCACAAGAGAGGAAGGCCTTGCTACTTGGCCTCTACATTTTATTAACGTGGATGAGTATTTATGGCGCTATGGATTATCCAGTAGTTCAACGTTCGATATCAGCCTTTTAGGTTAGGGTCCTCAGCAAAGCTTTCTCTGCTCTCACTTCTCTGGTTCAGGCCAGCAGCATGCTAAAATGGTCGCAGTTTTCCTGCCACACCACCACCTCTGCGCTGCACGCTCTTCAGTTACTCTCCCAGAGACGTTTCAGAGGAGCAGCCGTGTTAGTCTGTATCCACAAAAAGAAAAGGAGTACTTGTGGCACCTTAGAGACTAAACAATTTATTTGAGCATAAGCTTTCGTGAGCTACAGCTCACTTCATCGGTATGCATCCGTATGCACATATGAAAGCTTACGCTCTAATAAATTTGTTAGTCTCTGAGGTGCCACAGGTCCACCTTTTCTTTCTCCTAGAGAAGCCTCACTTATTCAGCAGCTAGCAAATGTATCTGGGATATGGCCGATCAGTGCACATCAACCTAAGTACAAATATTCAAGACAGTTTAGCCTCGGAGCATTACACACTAAAAATACAGCATCCTGCTGCTGACATACTCATTTAGGCCTTAATCCAGCCAAGCACTGAAGCATACGCTTAGCTTTAAGAATGTGGGAAGTCCCGTTGAAGTCAATGGGACTGCTCCCATTTTTAAAGTTAAGCATGTGCTTCTGTGTCTGGCTGGATTAAGGCCTTAGTTTGTTCAGGACGTGGCCAACGTCACTCCCATTGACTTTCATGTGTTTGGATTACGCCCTTACTGTACACATATGCTGTAAAGAAATCCCATATGCAATTCTTGATTTAAGATATGAAATGTATGGTATAACTTGCTTTTAAAAAAAAAAAACCACTGCAATGACTTATGAAGCGTAAGGAAAACCAAGCAAAACGTGGGAATAATTGAAACGTTACATAGCTTAAAAGGATTCGGTTTGCTCCAGATTTCCCAGATCAGCCTCCCAGGATACATTCAAAGACTGAAGAGCAAATGAAACATTTCTAGCGTGGGCGTAGCTGCTGGAGTCCATTTATTCATGAATGTCAAGTATCCCTCTACAGCTTGACAATGACAGGGCATTAATGTAGGTCAAAACTATCTTCTCAGTGTGGAGCAATGATGCTCTGTGGAATTACTTCACCCTCTCTGTTCCCTAAATGAGCCAATTGAGCATTGCACTGACAGGATGCCAATGCTGACCTGCTGTTCAGAGGAGAAGAGAGAGATTTTTCAAAACTCATTGGTAGGTACTAACCAAGTGTGAAGCCTCTCAATGTTTTCATGAAGGTGGACATGCTTAAAAAGAACAAGAAAACTGACCAAAGTGAGACGAGAGGTAAAGTAGAACATTTATGAAAGTGCTGGTGCTGGGGGCAAATCTGAATAGAGACTGGATCAACTCTCTGTCTCTACAAGTATGCCATGTAGTTGTCGCCATGTCGGTCCCAAGATATTACTGAGACGAGGTGGGTGAGGTAATATCCTTTATTGGACCAACTTCTGTTGGTGAGAGAGACAAGCTTAGAAGGTCTTAGAAGGGAGCTAGGCTAGATAAATCTTTGTTCCCAAGTTGTACTAGAAGCTCAACAGAGCGTGCTCCCTGATTTGCAAAATAGACCCCGTTTCGCTACAAAACTCTACAGGAAGGTCCAGATTCTTTTTAAGAGCAATCAAGACAAAATACTTCTCAAGCACTGTGTGTGGACAGTTTCTTTGCATGGCTATTAAGAGTCTGAAAGAGAAGTTCAATTCCTGGTCTGGAAACTACAATATTCTTCTTCTTGGGGATTTAGTCTGCCCTGGATCAATTCTTGTTCCAAACTCTGAGCATTCATTGTTGAGTCAGACAATACCATCTGGTGGCAGGCAGCCAAGCAAGAAGATGTTCTTGGTCATCTTCAACATTTTCCCAATTTTAAGATCTAGGAGACGGGGATACGACAGGTAAATGATTGCAACTGCATGCATGGCCACTGCCTCGGTACAAGGGAAGAAAGGTAACAGAGGCTCCACTGGGATAGTGCTTGGGGTCTGCTACAGATCCCCAGGGTCCGATTTGGATTTGGATCGAGACCTCTTTAATATTTTTAATGAAACAGATACAACTGGGAATTGTGTGATTATGGGACACTGTCATTTCCGAAGTACAGATGGGAGGACAAGTGCTACTAATAAAGATAGGGCCCAGGTATTCCTGCATGTGATGGTGGACAGATTTCTTCACCAAATAGTCATCAAACCAACAAGAAGGGAGGCCATTTTAGAGTTAGTATTGGTAACTAGCAAGAACCTCATAGAAGAACTGATTGTAGAGATCAGCCAGGGTTCAAGTGATCATGAGCTAACTCAGTTTAAACTAAATGGAACGATAAACAAAAAATAGGTCTGCAACTAGGGTCCTTGATTTTAAAAGAGCAAACTTGAAAAAATTAAGGGAATTAGTTAGGGAAGTGGACTGGACCTAAAAAGTCAAGGATCTGAATGTGGAGGAGGCTGGGAATTACTCGAAGTCACAGTTGCAGAAGCTATCTGAAACCTGCATCCCAAGCAAGGGGGAAAAAAATTCATATGGAAGGGTTGCAGACCAAGATGGATGAGCAAGGATTTTTAATAAATCCATAAACTTGTGGGTCATACCCTGTGACTGGATAATTGTTAATATAGTGCCTATTTTTAAGAAAGGGGAACAAGCGATCTGTGAAACTACAGGCCTGTTTCCTAGTTTGATCTCAATTGTATGCAAGGTCTTAGAACAAATTTTGAAAGAGAAAGTAGTTAAGGACATAGAGGTAAACAGTAATTGGGAATAAATACAACATGGTTTTAGAAAAAGTAGATCATGCCAGACCAACCTGAGCTCCTTCTTTGAAACGATAACCTAACTTGTTTCAAAACTGAGCTTGATGAGTTTATGGAGGGGATGGTATGTTGAGACTACCTACAATTGCATGTAACCAGTCTGCGACTACTACTTGCATAGATCTCCCACAGCCGAAGATAGAACATTAGATGGAGAGGGCTCTGAGTTATTACAGTGAATTCTTTCCCAGGTGTCTGGCTGGTTGGTGTTGCCAACATGCTCAGGGTGTAACTGATCACCATATCTGGGGTCAGGAAGGAATTTTCCCCAAGGTCAGATTGCACTCCTTCCTCTGCAGCATGGGGCATGGGTCGCTTGCAGAGGAAATGGTGGATTCTCTGTAACTTGAAGACTTTAAATCATGATTTGAGGACTTCAGTAACTTAGCCAGATGTTACAAGTCTATTACAGAAGGAGAGGGGTGAGGTTCTGTGGCCTGTGACGAACCGTACGTCAGACTAGATGATCCTGATGATCCCTTCTGGCCTTAAAGTCTATGAGACTGAATTAAGCAATTTCTTCCAAGTGTGATGAGAGCCAGCCAAGCAAACCTCCCAGCAATTGAAACTGCAAAGAATGATCTTACGGGGTCTCCTTCCAATAAACATGATGGTCTTTTGATTTCCTCAGGCTGATCTTCCACTGTGCTACGCCAGGAGTGAGATGAAAAGAATACACTATCTCGCAGGGGCCTTGGTTGCAGTAATCTAAGGGCGTGTCTCCATGTGCTGCAGTGTAACTCAAACAACGGTAGCAGCGAGGCAGTGGCAATGCTAGCCTCTCAAGTACTTACTCAATTCCTGGGTGAGCTTGTACAGTCTGCCATCCATCCTGCTGCAGCTTCGCGGCTATTGTTATTCAAGTTAGCTATATCAAAGCTAGCTCAGGTCACAGTTCGCCCTGTGATTGCAGGGTAGACATACTCTCAGAAATCAGAACACTTCTGGACGGGACAGAAGAGACAGGTGAGATGGGGCAGGGGACATTCGATGAACCCTCTTGTACCCCACCTGCCTGATGGCATCTGCAGGGAGAAGTGAATTCCTTGAGGCTGTACTGGCAGTCTCAGAAATGCCGCTCTCCAAAATTCCACGCCCAACCAGCCACACCCTTAAACACTATGAAGGCTCTGCTTTCAAACAATGGAAACATCCAAATCACTCGCTTGATATGGATGAAAATCCTTTAAACAATAGCTCGACCCAATAAAAAATGGAAACTCCTCAACACAAAAGGACACCTGAGTAGTTACGATCGGTGATACAAAGCAGCATCCTTTCCAAAAACCCGAAGGTTCTCTAACAGTGAGAGATTCATTCGAGAACACAAATAAAGGGGGGCATTTGCTCCAGCACAAGACCCTTCACATCACTTATACGCCACGTTTAAGTGATGCGGATAGTGTTTGCATTGGGTTGAATTTAATACTCAGTGGACAATTGGTAAAAGGAAGGAAACCTCTTTAGTCACATCTAGTTATACCTAATAATTTCCCCCTAATCTCCATCCTCAGAATCTTAATTAATGTATTATTATTAGATGATTATTTTATTTCTTGTGATAGAGTGTCTAGAGGCCCCCAGTGAGATCAGGGCCCCTCTGTGCTTTGCTCTGTACAAACACATAGTGAGAGAGAGGCCCGGAACTTACCATCTATACAAACAAGACAAACAAATGAAGTGCCATTATCTATGTTTTAAAGAGGGGAAACCGAGGCACGGAGGGATTATGTGACTTGCCTGAGGTCACATAGAAAGTCTGTGGCAGAGTTTGGAATTGAAGCCAGCTCTCCCAAGCCTCCTAACCACTACGGCAACCTCACTCTTTTAAGGAAATTAACCAACAATATAGTTTCTTAATCAGTAACAAAAGAAGAAATCCCTACAGATTTTTATTCCATCTTTTCTTTTTTTTAAGGCCTTTTTTTCCACGTGGCTTTAAAATGTTTGATGTGCTTCCTGCAAGCAAATGTTCTGAATGGGCAGAGAGCCCGTCACTGAGAGTCATTTGGCTCAAATAGATAAGAGTCTCTATTATTTTAAGCTTTCTAATTCTTCATAGCGCCACTTCGAGTAGTAACATCTTAGCGGGGTTTAAATTCACCTGCAACTGAAAGAGCATCCCAGGACATTTAGACAGCAGGACTGTGGTTCCATTAGGGACTTCTTTTATCCCACCTTTTTCGATAACTGAAACAAGCAACTTGCTGGAAACTCAAAGGATAAGGGCTGTGAAAAAGGCTTAATAAAGATCTAAGAACCTGATGTTTAAAAAGAAATAAACTGGCGTTACTTAAGATGAATTTCTAGTATTTTCATTTCACTGGGGCTGTCAACTAAGTAGACAATGGGAATCACTTGTCTTTTATATCAATGGTAAAACAAGAAGAAAAGAGATGGCCTGGCGTATTCAGGGAGGCTTGGTGACTGGGTTAGCTCCACGGAGAGTTTATGGTTTACTTACTCCTGAGGGAATTCTGTGCCTATAAATTCTGGACACAATATTTTAAAATTCTGCTTATTTTATCTGTTAAAATAATATTTTATAATGAAGCCAGTTTCAATTATTTTGGTAATTTACTTCAAAATACCGGTCAGCAACTATGTCTGCAACAATACAGACACAGACAAAAATTCCCCCAGGAGTAGAGAAATTAAAGAAACCGCTATGACAACTCAGTTTCTCTACTCCCCTCACCCACAGAGCCCAGCCGCACCCCTGCCCCGATACCCCACCCCCCATCCGCAGAGCCCAGCCATGGGGCACCCCCCTCAGCCCATTCACCCCCAGCTGCGGGCCCCCCACCCAGACACTCACACCCCTTTCTCCCTCCAGAGTCCAGTTACAACCTGGCCAGTATTTGACCAGCCTGGTCGGGTTTTTTATGGATTTGCCAGTTGCCAGAGAAATAATTTAATCTGCTAGGTGTTTTTACGTGGTCTAAAGATTTGCATTATTATCACAACCCACTGCGCTATCTAATGTTACAAGTTTGTGTGTCCAGCTAAAGATGCTGCAGTGTTCCCACTTCCGCAGCTTAAGCCATAACAGATCGAACCTGTTGGAAGTACAGCAGCTGCCTCCCCACCAACGGATGTCCCAGAAGCATCTACCGCTATCAAAGAACAGATGCCCCGGCCTGCTCCCATCAAAGCCAATGGGAGTTTGGCACAATGACCCTCAGCTCTCTGTGGCATCAGATCTGACAGGTGATATTGAAAGAAAAATTAAAATAAATTACCATCCCTCAGTTACATCTGAGCCCCCTCCCTTTGTGCTTTGCAATATTAACAGCACTTCCTTCGGTGGAAAGGCCCTAATTTTTCAATTCTTACTTGGGCATCACTCCTGTTAACTAAATCCCATAGATTGCTTTCAGAATCCCAACCTTGTGGTTTAAGTGAGACACAATATCTTTTAAACAATCCATTTGAATCATCATTCCTGCATAATATACAGAACTGTCACCTCATTTCATCTGGTTCCATTACAAGCTTCACCGTTTCTGGTTTTCGACGGTAAGCACGCATCTTCTATCATTCACTTGGCAGTGGAAGAAAAAAGATTGGCTTTGCGTTTTCTTTCTGTTGCAAAATATCTATTGCAGTTACATCAGAAACGTCACTTTTTTAATTACCTGTTGCCGTACCGCTCAACTCAGAGACTGCATTTTCAGGGACAGAGTGTCGAAACTTCAGAGGCAATGTAATGATACTTTGGGCACTGAATTTGCATGTATAAATATAACCACAGGTTTCAACACAACAGCATAATCAGATCTAATTAGATTCTGTGAGCATTTGACATCAGGCAGCTCGTTCTTTCCCAGATTTCAGTGACACCAGTTTGGGCGCTGCATATGTGGAGAGAGTGGCCAGACAAAACGGTGACAGGTATGACATCTACTGTGAGTGTAAATAAAAAGACACTTTTAGGGAGATTCAGTAAATCAGAAGTCAGTCAGATCAGAATCTGGTCCAGCATCAATGAAACCTGAAGTAATATTGTTATTATTCAAGCGCTTAGAGGCTCAACCAACGACAGGGTCCCATCATGCTATGCACTGTACAGCCACACAGAAAAAAAATAATCCCTGCCCTGAAGAGTTTACAATCCAGATAGACAGGATGGGCAAATTACAGTCAGGGAACTGAGACACACAGAGAGCAAGGGCACTCAAAGAATATAAACTGTAAACTATTTTAAAAAATATATTTCCCCCTAGATTTTGCAAAACCAATACCTGGTTTTGAATGACTTTTTTGCAATTCAACATGAGCTGGTTAAAGCATTTACATAAGAATACAAAAATGCAACACATTATCACTGCAGGAAGCACTTAAAACTAAAGATAATTATATAGTAGGGAAACGATTTCAAAGGACTCAAACAAAATAACAACTAATTCTAGAGAGTCACCCTTTGAGATGATGATTCTTCTCTGCCACTGCTCTCCCTCACTAAAAAAAACCCCTCTCTTTACAATTATATGCACATTATAAATTCCTACTTTGTTCTTTTACCATCAAGCTCCTACAGCTGCTGCTGAAAATTTGCATTTTCTGAGAGTTTAACCAGACAGCTCTGAGGGGCTGGCTCTCCAAAATATTCACATTGCAAACGGAGGTAAAATATACCATCATTGTTCTTGAATATCATTGTCTCTTTGCTCTTCCCTTACCAATCATGCCTCCACCCATCTCCCTCTCGGTTTTAAATGCCTTTGGACGCACCATTTATATCCAGGGAAGTGTCACTCACTTGTATAGCAGGATCATATTAAATCTTGGGGGGAAAGCATCCACAGCAAATTACATGGCATGAGAGTACCAGGAAGTAGTGTGTTTAATGAGCAGAGTTTACATTCAGATTACACTCACTAGATGGTCACAGATACAGGCTGAAATTGTCAAAGTCTAAGGGAACTGGATACTCCATTCCCATTCAAAATTAACAGGAATTAGGCCATCAGCTACCTCTGGGGGACTTCGTAAAGCTCAGCCACATAATACAGAGTATGAAGTAGTATACAGCATACATTTCAAACACTCCATATAAACTGCATCCAAAGCAACTGCTTCTTTCATTGTGGGGCTGGGATCTTTAGAACCACAGCATAGTCCTCTACCACCTGAGTTAGTGGGGTAACTGGTAGCATGTGGACCTGTCACTAGAGGGGGATGTAGACACACACACTTCACCAGTGGGTGTCTCAGCAATTTGCTAGACAGCAAAGGTATGATGAGACTCAGAAATCCTGGGTCCAACTCCAGGTCTGACCTGGTATGGGTGTTACTATGTTCTCGAAAAGCTTTACAAATATGAATGAAACCTCATGAGGTCACTGTGAAATAGGTGTGCCTACAGCAGTAGGAAATCACAATAGTCCTTAAAGGTGCTACTTTTTAAAGTAAGCTGGTAGCCTCATCAAAGCCTCTCTTAGATGAAATACAAGGAGCCTTCCTGTATCCAGAGTCTACCAAACACCTGCCTATGCCAAAGTGTCTGACATTTACAAGGCTCTGTCTAGACTGGGAAATAATTATGCAGAAAATGAGATGCTCCGTCTTCCAGACAGAACCTATTGCTCATGCACTGCTGCCACCACAAACACCTCAGAATAATTTTTTAAACGACAGTCCAAATTCTGACTTCAGGTGTCGGAGCATCCGATTCTGACCCTTCGAAGGGACTCGCCTGTGCCTTTCTGGGGGCAGGATTTTTGCCTTAGGAGGTTTAGCATGGTCTAATGCCAGAGCTGAGTTCTAATGCCAGCACTGCCACTGATTCAGCTTGTGGCCTTGGTCAAGTTACTTAGTCAATGATCTGATTTATTAGAGACTCAGCTTTGCAGATGCTCTGATCAGCAGGCCAATCCCAATTTTCTCCTCTGTAAAATGGGAGTGATAATTACTGTAAGGATTAATGTATGCACTCCATTGTGAACATGTAAAGTACTAGATAACATCTGAATATAATCACTATTTACATACAGCAGATGGTTGAACCATATATATATATTTCACAATTAAACAAAGGAATGCTTTAAATTTCTGTACTGTGCTTAAAATTCTTTCCCCCCGGGTTTATAAAACATTAATTTGTATTTTTTATTTTACTATTTATTTTTGTTTTAAATCAAACTATATATATATATACACACACACACACACACATTTTTTTTTCTTTGGAGAAATTCGCTCTCTTCATCTCCATTACCAGTTGCAAAAAATAATGCCAGGCAAGAATACATAGGGATGAATTATTTCTTCATGTAGATTGTATCATGATAGCCTGCAATCAAATGGTATATTGGGTCATTATGCAATGTTTTAATATGATCCATCCAAAATACAAGTATTTATAATTCAGTGGTTTACTAATAATTCTATTTTCTCAACACAGACCCAGATACAAAGTACGGCAGGTCTGAAAATCTCTAGGTTTAGCTTTTCACAGAAAAGAAAAGTAAAAAAAAAGCACTTTGGAATTGATTAGTTTTTAAAGACTTTTCACAGCATCAGAGACCAGGATAATGGAATTGAATCTAACAGAAAGAAGCTAAATTATTTATCCCAGACTAATTTCCCAGGCTAGATGAATGATAGTGAAGAATCTGGCTAGGTTAGAGAACTGTCTGCATATAATACCTTTAAAATCATGCAGACAGTACTTTGTATTCTTAACGTCTTTGAAGTCATGTCCAGACCGAATAAAACAGCCCAAAAAACTACCAATAAACATAAAATTTAATACGTTATTTCAAGAAGTGGAGATTATCTGATAACAGTAATGGGGGAATAACATTATGTAATTTACACCTCATCCTTCCAGGTTTGACTGTCACAAAGGATGGAGTGTCACCCTACATAGATTTTGACCTTCTCAAAGGATGGAGTGTCACCCTACTTAGATTTTCCCCTATGTTTCAGATATGGGTGTTGGGAAGTCCCTTCTATTTCACAACAGGCCTCAGTGATCTCATGGGACCATAGGAGTGGTCATGCTCAATCAGGCTCTTGGTCCAGCTGGTCTGGTAGCCTCCCCACAGCAGTGGCCAGTATCTGACACTTAGCAGCACCCCTAATGCTGCAAAGATTCCTTCCTGATCCCCACGTACTTGCTCCCAAAAACTAAATGTGTGACTTTCCGTCTATCCTTCTAGCTCATCCTTTTAGCTTACTGATTAATTCTTGCACAATTATCCAGGCCTTTAAAAAACCCTACAAAATTATTTGTCTTGATGACTTCCTTACAGCAATGAATTTCACAGGGTGACTGCACAGTGCATACAGAAGCAGTTCCTTGTATCTATTCTAGCAGCACTGCCCTTCAATTTCAACAGTGACCCCTTGTTTGCATATTATGAGACACGGTACAGAGTAGAGGAGCCGTCAGTTTTTATTATGCCCTTCATAATTTGTAATCCTTCAGTCAAGAACCTTGTATCTCTGTATAGAATAATAAGTATTGCTTTTCATCATCAAAGCCCTTTTCAACATTGTTATTATTATTCATCTTATGATATAGTAGTGGCCACAGTGTGCTAAGCACGTTCCAGACATTCAAGAAGGGACTGTGTCTGCCCCAAGGAAGTCATAATCTAAGGATACACAGACAAATACATAGAGGTTAGGGAAAGGGGAGCAAGAAATGGAAAAATGTTATACAAGTAAACTTGTTTCACTATAGACAGTACAGTAGAAGGGGCCTTTAAGAGGGACTGTGGGAAAATTTTCAAAAACATCTAATTGACTTAGGAGCCGAAGTACCATTTTCAGCCGTGACTTGGTGTCAGGGTTCCCTCCCCACTCCGAGCTCTAGGGTACAGACGTGGGGACCTGCAGGAAAGACCCCCCCTAAGCTTATTCCTACCAGCTTTGGTTAAAAACTCCCCAGGCACAAATTCTCCCTTGTACCTTGGGTTGAAGTAACGCTGCCACCACCAAGTGATTTAACAAAGAACCAGGGAAAAGGACCACTTGGCATTCCTCTTCCCCCAGCAATCCCCCCAAGCCCTTACACCCCCTTTCCTGGGGAGGCTTGAGAATAATATCCTAACCATTGGTTACAAAATGATCAAATACCCAAACCCCTGGGTCTTGGAACAATGGAAAAATCAGTCAGGTTCTTAAAAGAAGGATTTTATTGAAAGAAAAGGTAAAAGAATCCCCTCTGTAAAATCAGGATGGTAAATACTTTTCAGGGTAATGAGATTCAAAACACAGAGGATTCCCCTCTAGGCAAAACTTTAAAGTTAGAAAAAACCGGGATAAACCTCCCTCTAGCAAAGGGAAAATTCACAAGTTGAAAACAAAAAGGTAATCTAACACACCTTGCCTTATTTACTAACTATTTTTGTAAGATCAGAGACTTGTACAGGATGGTTTACAGGAGAAGTTTTTTTGACCTGATGCTTCTCTGCTTTCCCCAGAGAACACACCAACAAAGCCTTCCCCCACCCCCCAAGTTTTGAAAGTATCTTCTTTCCCCATTGCCAACCAGGTTATCTGAGCTTCTTAAACCCTTACAGGTAAGGAGGAATTCTAGGCTACCCTTAGCTGTATGGTTACGACACTTGGACACATAGGTGCATCTGCAAATTTTACCCTAATTGATTTAGGACTCTAAATACCTTAGAACATGGGACTTAGGCTATTCCTTCACTTTGACATTTTGGAAAATGTTGCCCATTATCAACCCCTCATTACAATCCTTGGTGTAGCTGCAGTAAATAGCCTTAACCTATTTTATGGAAGAGGAACCTGAAGCAGAGAGGTTAAGTGTTTTGCCCAAAGCCAAAGCGGGAGTTATTTCCCCAAATGGACTAGAACCCAAGAATTCCTCTTTGCTAGTCTTGTGCTTAGTCTGCTGAACACAATCTTTACTTTCCGCCTTTCAGCTTTGTGAAGCATCCTTGCACAAGGAGGCAGACTAAAAAGGTGTGTCACGAGAGCTCTTCCCGTCATTCTTTTTGTATCCCTCAATCGAATCCCCTTTTCACGTCGCATTTACAGACTAAAATATCCCAGTCCTTGTAGTCTCAGCATATGCACGCATGCCCAGTCACGTCACGAAGAATTTTTGTCATCTTTTTCTAGACCTCTTCATGCTTTATGCTTGTTGGTGAAGGAGACAAGCTTTCGAGCCACGCAGAGCTCTTCTGAAGCTCAAAAGCTTGTCTCTTTCATTGACAGAAGTTGGTCCAATAAAAGATGATTACCTCACCCACCTTGTCGCTCTAATAGAAAAACTGAACAGTCTGTGGCTATTGATCAAAAGCAAGAGGGTACATGTAATATTTTAAACAGCATCCTTTTTAAGAGACTCGGACACCATCTACAACTGGGCGTAACAACTGAGTTGCCAAGAGAAAAGCACTGAGTACTTACTGTTCTACTCACAGTTTACACAGGAGCTGTATATGTTGTGAGCACCTGTATAAAGTCTAAGCTTTCCCTGCGAAGGACTTTTTGTTATACGTGTGTGCCATGCCCATTATGATCATCTGTCAGGACTTTAGGAAATAATAAATCATCATCATCATCAACAGCTGTACAATTAAGAAATGGGTTGTACAATGTATATATATTGAAAATACAGCATTGAAAGAGTCACTACCCAAGTAGCTTAACTGATTCCTTTTAAAAAACCCTAACTTTCTCTTTGTTATATTGTAAAGCAAAACACTCTGGCATTCCGCACCCTGGCACATTCCAAGATCTTGAGAATTCTTTTATGCATCCGTGACACAATTCCATCAATCACTAATTTGTGAACATGCTGTGGACTTTTTATTCTCTGAAATGTTATGTAATGAGACGTTTATTTGTTAAATGTATGCATGTCGAATATACACTCATTTCTGTGTACATTGCAATTTTTTTGTTTACATCTGCTATGTATGGAAGTTTTCCCCCCTGTTGTCCCAATATTGCTTACTACCTGCAAAAACTTAGCATTATTGTTTAACAAGAAATCCAATCAATCAATCTATCTGGGATGCTTGAGCATGATTGCTACTATTTTCAGCAATACTGAAGGTAGTGCCTTGGTACCCAAAATAGCAATCATAAGTACAGAACACCCCATGTATAAAATACTAACCAATAATTTCATAGCTCTATTTTATTTTGCATTTGACCCTGGATCTATTAATAATTTTCTAATAAAATTATAGTTTCAACTAAAATATACATATCCCATAGCTCTAGAATCTGAAGAACAAAGAAAAGGACTGATTCTGCAGTCCTTATTCAGGCAAAGCTCACAATGAATTCTCTCTTCAATTATTGTGAATACAGCTCCAGTTCACATGTTCCCAAAGAGTAAATATTAGCCTGATACACAATTAGGAGAATATGAATCCAACTACCATCAAGATGTTTAGAGTCACCATAAAAATTGTTAGTGTCTGATGAGGAATGTCCTGCAGTCAAAATAATTTTCAGAGGAAAGGGAATCTTTTGAGTTCCTGCTAAACTCCATATACTGCTCTGCTTTATGCTCTCCTACCTTCTAAATCACTGTCCATCTGCCTGAGGACTGGATGGGAGTTCTATCAGAGCCTATCAACTACCATCAAGATATTTAGGTCCAAGTTTAGAGTCACCATAAAAATTGTTAGTGTCTGATGAGGAATGTCCTGCAGTCAAAATAATTTTCAGAGGAAAGGGAATCTTTTGAGTTCCTGCTAAACTCCATATACTGCTCTGCTTTATGCTCTCCTACCTTCTAAATCACTGTCCATCTGCCTGAGGACTGGATGGGAGTTCTATCAGAGCCTATCAACAAGGCTTCCTAAGTAGAAAGGTTGCTGTTGAGTGATGCATGACAATCTCTCCTCCCAGGGCCTCAACCTGGGCCTGAGCCAGAAATCAGAATGCACATTTGCTACAGAGCTTAGCATCATCAGGTGAAGTAGGCTACCAGAGTCTCCAGCCCGACCCCTTTCCTAAGGAGCCAGAAATTCGGGAGGAGACTCTCCCCCACACAATTCCTAGCAGACACAAGAGGTGACCCCTTGGCATCCACCAAATCCGCAACGATATCAGCAGTTCCAGACTCTAGGAGCTGTTTGGTGTGGTTGAGAGATTGACATTGGAGTGGGAGACGTGGGAGGACTGGGTGGGGTAAACTTAGTAAGGAGGTCCTTCATAGCCTGGGCTGGGTGACATTAGAGCGTATGCTCCAAAAAGATCAATGGAAAAACGAGTAGGTGAACATATAACTAAAAACTAAAGATTTCTGGCCCAGAACGCATACATATAAGGATGCAGAATTGAGGCAAGCTTAATTCTGGCAATTCCTAACTTTTGAACATTTGGCTCTGCAACCTTAATAATGCTCATTTAATATCACTTGTGTGTGTAATTGTCTAGATTTTCAAAAAGCAAACTCCTCACTTACCCTGTCCCAGCCTCCACTCCTCCAGCTTCTTGTCCCCATTACCCCTGCCCAGCCAGTCCCAGTACGCCCCCTGCCCCCATCTGACTCCTCATGCACCACCTGGCCTCCAGTTGCCTCCTCCTTACCCACCCACATTCTTCATTCCCTCTGGCTCCCAGTCTCGGTCCCTCGTCCTGGTTCCTTGTCCCAGACTCTTTGCCTAGTCAAACCCAATTCTCCCCTTGCGTCCTGCCTCCTCATCAGGTCTGTCTCCCCTCTCCCACTTTCTTTCCTTTCTTACCAGCCTCGCCGATAACGTATTGACTTTAAAGAAACAATAATACAAAGGCTGCTGGGGAGTCTATATAGCTGGGGCTGGGAGGGGAACAAACCTACTGTAAATGGCAATGAGCCCTGGGTTATTTTTTCCAGAGAGGATGGGTTGTGGCAGTGGCATTACAAATGCCAACAAGACACAAAGAATCATAGACTATCAGGGTTGGAAGGGACCTCAGGAGGTCATCTAGTCCAACCCCCTGCTCAAAGCAGGACCAATCCCCAATTTTTGCCCCAGATCCCCAAATGGCCCCCTCAAGGATTGAACTCACAACCCAAGGCCAATGCGCAAACCACTAAGCTATCCCTCCCCCCTGCAGGTTTAATAGTTCGATAAGAGCATTTTACAATGAGTCTCAAAAACCCACCAAATACCGAAATGATTCAAAACAGCCAAGCCATGCACATTGTTGGCGCAGGATAATAGTGCTTCTACCGCAATCTTCTGCCTCCCCCTTCCCTTCTACTGGGCTTTACAATCACTCTCTGTGTCTTATCTTCAAATTAAAATGGAAGCTCTTTGGGGCAAGGGCTATACAGACCCATGCCTTTGTACAGCACATAACACAGCGAGGCTTCCGATCCGCCTCCCCAAACACTTTCCTGAGCTCATCGACCGTTCAAATGCATAATAATGATTAATAATAATAATATCGAAATAGAGCAGCAGCAGCCTACTGGGAATGGTATATTTTTAGATGGGAGGTGTATAGCTTGAGATTTTTCCATCTTGGTTGGCAACAAACCCTTACGCCCCTTCTGGCTCTGCCTGGGTTCCTACTTGCCATTTGGGAGACAAAAAATGAAATAAAAACAATGAATTTGTAGTTTTGGTCACGGAAACAATGTACTGCTGCCTTCAGTAAGCCCAAGGAACAGTGGGTTCAAGAACTGGCATTTTTGTAAGCAGTCTGGACAGGATTAATCGCTTTATGTTACCTTTGTTCTCTTTCACATATGATTTCCACAGTTGCAGTATTCACAGCTGCAGCCACAGTACAAGTCCTGGCATTTTGGAGCCATAGTGAAGCACGCAAAATGAAACATCCCAACTCCCCTGACAACTCCACAGTCTTCAGCAGTTCACAATCCCTTTTTGCACAGCTATATTAACTCGTGCTCAACCTGGGTAGTACAGAAAAGCAGCTCTGGTCATTTCTGTCTTAGTTGGATCAAGAGTCTCGGGAGGAAAATCAACGTTTGCTCAAAGGAAGAGGACAGAAGTCTCAATTCAAGAAGTCTGGACCAAAATCTCAGCTGGTGTAGATCAGCCTTACTCCAGTGAAGACAATGGACTTCTGCTGAGTTGCACCAGCTGAGGATCTGGCACCTTCTATCTTAACTGAGAAGGCTTTTACAGATAAATGGGCAGTTCCTGCAGGCTGTCTCGGGGGACTTCAGAGGGAATCTGCGTGCAAAGTATCTACAGGATGAGGGCCACTGGAAAGTAGCAATATGAAGAATCATTAAAACAAATAGCAGACAAGATCCTTTTAACATATAATGAGAATGATAACTCCCATAGATTTAGCGCTCAAATTATCAGCATGTACAGGGCAGGCTAAATGACCTTTGCTTTTATATTTGTGACATTCCTATGTCTGTGATGTGAAGATGCTACCCGTAAAAGCCAGGCACAACAGGAAATGGACTAAGTGTCTCATTAAGTTCCATTAAAGGTTCTAATGTTCTATCCTTTGATCGACTGTCAGATGGAAAACATCTGTTTTATTTAATGACATCTATTGAAGCTATTCAAACCCCAGCAAGCAGGAAATGTTGCCCCTTTGCACTGGGAACACATTTTCCAAGTAAGAGTGGAGCAGTTCCTTTTACAGTAAAGCAAGAGATCTACTGTAGCTACTGTAACTCAATTGCTAGGCTCCCACTGCATCCTCTCTAGGACTTAGACAATTGGGTTTTTATTACAAAAATCGATTTTAGAGAAAAAAAATTAAATTTTATCTGAAGCAAAGATTTACCAGATGCATCCGTTCTCGGTTTAGCTCCTCTGCTGTCCTACCATTCCCACCCAAAGAGTCCAATTTCCTAGAAAAACAACAAAGTCAGGCTGCCAACCTTGTTAAAATAAATTTATGGAAACTGAACCACTTCTGCTTATTAGTCGGGGGCACAGATTTATCAAGGTATTTAGGCACCGACCAATACAGATAGGTGCCTAGTGGGCTTCACAAAACCACCAACGCCGATTAGGCACCTAACTGCCATTGAAAGCCAAAGGGCTTGGTGCGTAACTCCATTAGACACGTTAGTGTGTCCTCGTAGTTGCGAAGGCTGCATCTCTGGGTGCCTAAATGGCTTTGTAAACCTAGCCCCTGGCCTACATTTCCAGAAGTGACGAGTGATTTTGGATGCACCACGAGACATCTCAAAGGTTCCTGCTTTTCAGAATGGGACAATGTTAGTGCTTGATGAGCAATTTTAGCAATAGTTTAATATTGGGGTTTTTTTAATTTATGGTCATAGATTTAAAAGTTTTTTTTAAAACGTCCAGTGATCAGTTCTGCTGAAAAGGACTCTCTTTGCCTCGGGAATTTGTTCAAAGAACTGACATTTTTCTTTTTCTATTTGGTGCTGAAATAGCATTCTCTGGTCAGTGATAAACACACAGGAAGAACTAGAGGCTTGTTCGATAAGCAGCCCATTATTGACTGCCAGTAGCCACCTGCCAAGAGCTCATGACTTGATCCTTATCACGTAGGGCAAGTCTACACTACAAAATTAAGACAACCTAAGTTACATTGCTGTACAGCCAGCACAGTAATTAAATTGCAATTGCTTTGGAATGTCCACGCTACGCTCCTGGGGTCGGCGGTGTGTGTCCTCACCAGGAAGGCTGGCACCGACTTAACTGTCAGTGTGGGGTATTGTGGGACAGTTTCTGAAAAGCAGCCACTGTCGATGTAAACAATGCAGTGTCAACACTGACACTGCGTCAGCCTAACTACATCGACCTAGGTGCTAAGCATCCCACAGACGTGTAGTGGGTGAGTTCCATGGGTGGGAGCTACATTTTAATGTAGACACTTACAGAGTTAGGTTGACATACGCTGCCTTACTGTGACCTAACTCTGTAGTGTAGACCAGGCCTTACTCTTCTACATGGAAAAGAAATGTTTTTGCTGGCTAATGGCATGGAAAAGTGCCCGACTGGTTATTGTAACCACAACAGTATATTCAGAAGCAGTGTGACAGAAATGAAATACCCGCTAAGCATATGTTGTTTTTAATAAAGAACGATTTAGTGCTAAGTGGACCACTTCGGTTTCTAGCTTGCAGCTCTCTGAACACAACAGGCTTTATCACACGACCAAGAAGGTGGTTAAGATATTGGACCTCCAGAGTCCTGGGTTCCATTCCCAGCTCTGCCACAGATGTCCTGTGTGACTGTGAGCAGGTCACTTCGTCTCTCTGTGCCACAGTTCCCCATCTGTAACTTGGGGATAATGATCCTTCCTGTCTCTCTCTTGTCTCTTTACACTCAAAGCAATTTGGGGCAGAGATCATCTCTTAGGAGATGTCTACACTCCAGCCCGGGGTTGTAATAGCAGCAGAGATAGACACACTTGAGCTACTTTAATTTAGCTATCTTGGACACTCATGGTGGTGAAACCACAGCTGCACGGGCTTTCACCTGGACTAGCCGCCCAAGTACCTACCCAGGGTTTCAGGTGGGCTTGTCCACCTGCACTGAAGCCAGTGCTAACATGACTTCACTACTATAAGTACCCGAACTAGCTTGATTAAAGGTAGCACAGGTCCTGTTGCAATCATTCTCCCCCATTCCAGCATGGGGACACCCTTAGTATGTCCATGTACAGGGCCTAGCAGAATGGGGATCCCAACCATTTAGGGTCCCTCTTATGAGTAGTTTTATTACATTAGCACCTAATGTGCTTTGAGGACATTTCTGACTCTGATTATTTCATCCTGGAAGCGTGGAAAGACCATTTTATTCAGACTTAACACTAACCATTCCTTTGACACACTGAAGCAGACCAGTGATGTGTTATCAACATACAGACATCTGAATGAATCAAGCAGAGGATTAACCCTGACTGGCAGTAATTTATTTTGTAAAATGGCCAAGCGGAAGAGGAAGATGCGATTAGATGTAGAGTGCTAAGGAACATGTGGCTATCTCAGCACAAGCACAATGCATCAGAATTGCCAACATTTAAACATTCTTCCCAATGAAGGCAGAGGAATGGGGGGCTAACAGAGCTCCCCTCCCTGGTCTCCTGCTGTTGAAGAGCTGTGTATGCCATCAGACGGACTTTAGGTTAGTTCTCTTACCTAACTGTCTTTCTTGGCAAGGCCTCAAAAGTAATAGTTTTCAGTCTATTATTAAAAATCCCCCTTCCTATCACATCAGAAATGAATCTAGCAAGTCCCACATGCTGAGCCCTACACTGTGACATTGCATCAACTTTGATGGTGTCAGGTCAGAGCACAACTTTGTTCAAAGATACAAGGGTGCGCAAACCCTGCCTCCAATGCTCTCCAAGGACCCGTGAAGCCAATGATTGGCTGAGTTCAGGAAGTTCAGACAGAGCATCCTGAAATCTGGGTGCTTGCCCAAACCTAAGGAGGTCCTGCCATACCCCACCGTCTTCCTCCAGCAGACCCTATTTCTTCTGTACCCTGGGAAAAGGGCTGCTCCCCTTCCCGTGTGCTAGGGGTAGCCATTCAGCCTGCAATATACTCTAGTGCAGGGGTGACCAACCTACAGCCCAAGGCCATACATGGCCCACCAGCGCATTTCATAAGGCCCACGGCCTGCTTCAACACAATACACTAACAGACGATTCATTAGTGTTTTGTCATCATGTTCACTCTTTATTTGTGATTAGGGAGAGGGTTGTGTGTCCTTTATTGAGTCCCCCCCCCGTTTTCTATAATTCTGATACACATTTTATACACTGATTTCTTTGTTTTTTAATAGACAATACAGAGAAACATCCCATCTAAATACATACGACACAAGCTGAACTTAAAATATAAATCAATATGGGGGACTTTAAATCTTATTAACATATGTAGAATCTGTTTGGCCCACATAAGGTTGTGCTTAGGTTTGTGTGGCCTTCCCTCCTGTGTAATAAGGCTGAGCACCACCGCTCTAGTGGGTTCAAGCAGTGCTCCACTCTCCTACATCTTTGCTAGGCATTGACTTCTTCGCTGTCTCGCCTACCAAGGCTTCCACTTTCAACCTCCCCTGCCCCACTGCCCTTGCTAGCTCTGCTGTCTCCCCTCCCTCCATTCCTCCTTTTTTCCCCTCCTCCCATGGGAATCCTCTCCCTGTTATGGCAACTCCTTTCTTCCATCCTCCCTGTGGTGGGTCCTACTGAAAGCTTTCCTTTCCCCCTCTTCCTCCAATGCCTAGCAACTTTGTCAGCTCTCGGTGATGGGAGCCAGAGACGTGGAACAAGGTTGCCGTGTTTTCTACCTAGTCTGCCCTACATTGAAGATAACCAGGACACTTCCAGATGCTCTGCAGCATTAGTCTGTAGAGTCCGCAGCTGGGAACATGGAGCTTTCCCTCCCACAGTCATCTGAGGACGAAGAACTACATTTGTTCAAGTGTCTTAGAAATTTTCCCGCCTGGAAGCTTCAGCTCTAGGACAATCCTTAGCTCAGTTGTTAACAACTTCAGAATTCTAGCCAGTCTTATGCCGGGATGTATTTCAGCAACATACCCCGAGCCCAAGAATGGCATATAAACATTTCCTTGTAACCCATCATTTAAATACAGGGAATTAATATACACATAGGTGCCAGGCTATAATTCTAACACTTCTAATTATTCCAAAGAAAAGGAAGTCTTAAGTTGCTTCTATTTAACGTCTAGAGGCAATTTATTTCTCCTGGAAAATGAGAAAGCAAGAACCCTGACTTGAGCCAAACAACTGGTACCCAAACTTCCCAACAAAGCCATGCGCAGGCACCTCATTCTGGCTTAATCACCGTCACACTAATTTACCCATTGAATTACTACAAAAGATCAAATTCATCCATTCTCAGAAATATGATGGTCACAAAGCAAAACTTAAAGCGAAGCTAAAAGCTGGAATGGTAATTTAAATCCAATGCGATGGCAATCTTTATTTCAGTGCAAATTAGCTTACGGAAGAGCAAGGATAGACACACCATCAAAAAATGAACAAGGTGGAATTTACAGAGAACAAAATAGGTTTTCTAAATTAAACTAGCAAATCACTGTTATGAAATTACTGCCTTCTTTAGCTAATGCGGAGCTGCTTTAATTTTCCCCATTGTATGCACAATTAACACCATGAGAATAAATGTAGTATTGTGTTGAATATTGTGCATATCTGAGGCTAGGCTCAGGCTCAGAGAACTGCTGAACAACATTTCAGTTTAATCCTCATATTTAAACCACAGGTGGACCATGATCTCATGGAAGCATTCATAAAACCAGAATTTCAGAAAAATGAGTTTTAGATTCGATGCCAATTTCAGAAATAAGGTACAAAATGACATTCAGATACCTCCAGTTTTGGACAATGACGTGTTAGAAAAGCTACGTCTATCTGTGTATAAAAAACACAGATTCAAGAGAACATAGCATATGGAGAAAAGTACTTTTCGGTATCCAAACAACAGTAATTAACGCCCACATAATGAAGAGCCATATTGAATCTATAGCCTCATCTTTTTCTTTCTTGGTTTGGCAGACAAATATATTTTGGTGAATTAAACTACGTAGGTTTGTTCAGATAGCACAAGAGGTGGGCAAACTATGGCCCGCGGGACTGTCCTGCCCGGCCCCTGAGCTCCCGGTCGGGGAGGCTAGCCCCCGGCCCCTCCCCCGTTGTCCCCCCTCTCCCGCAGCCTGAGCGCGCCGCGCTGCCAGCGCTCTGTCCTGCCACTCTTGCCGGGCAGCGCGGCAGCATGGCTGGCTCCGGCATGGTAAGGGGGCGGGGAGCGGGGGATCCCGGGGCGGCAGTCAGGGGACAGGGAGCAGGGGGCAGTTGGATGGGTTGAGGGTTCTGGGGGGGACAGTCAGGGAGTGGAGCGGAGGTTGGATGGGTTGGAGGTTCTGGGAGGGGGCAGTCAGGGGACAGGGACCAGGGGGTGGTTGGATGGGGTGGAGGTTTTGGGGGTGGTGGTCAGGGGACAGGGAACAGGGGGGGTTGGATAGGCATGGGAGTCCCAGGGGGCCTGTCAGGGGTCGGGGGTGTGGATAGGGGTTGGGGCAGTCAGGGGACAGGGAGAAGGGGCGGTTGGATAGGGGGTGGGATCCCAGGGGGCGGTTAGGGGTTGGGGTCCCAGGAGGGGGGCAATCAGGGCACAAGAAGCGGGGGGGTTGGATGAGTCAGGGATTCTGAGGGGGACAGTGAGGGGGCGGGAAGTGGGAGGGGGCAGATAGGGGGCAGGGGCCAGGCTGTTTGGGGAAGCACAGCTTTCCCTACCTGAACCTCCATATAGTTTTGCAACCCCGATGTGGCCCTCGGGCCAAAAATTTTGCCCACCCCTGAGATAGCAGAATATTCTTGATTCTGAAAGCAACACTAATTCTACAGGTAAGTGGCTTCTGGCCAACTCCACCCATATGCAGTGGAGTGCTAGAAAGCAGGCCAGATGCGTAGTGACCCGTGCACCATGTGACAGAAGTGGGAGGAGTATTTGCACCATTTATGCGAGTGACCTCTGTGATCCCATACACATTGAGAGTAGTACGGTGCAGATCAACACAGCGGCTACCTTTGCTGGAAGGTGTTGGCATGCATGATCACCATTATGTGGATTTCAGAGTAACAGCCCTGTTAGTCTGTATTCGCAAAAAGAAAAGGAGTACTTGTGGCACCTTAGAGACTAACCAATTTATTTGAGCATAAGCTTTCATGAGCTACAGCTCACTTCATCGGATGCATACTGTGGAAAGTGTAAAAGATCTTATTATATACACACAAAGCATGAAAAAATACCTCCTCCCACCCCACTCTCCTGCTGGTAATAGCTTATCTAAAGTGATCACTCTCCTTACAATGTGTATGATAATCAAGTTGGGCCATTTCCAGCACAAATCCAGGTTTTCTCTCCCCCCACACACACACAAACTCACTCTCCTGCTGGTAATAGCTTATCTAAAGTGACCACTCTCCTTACAATGTGTATGATAATCAAGGTGGGCCATTTCCAACACAAATCCAGGTTTTCACACAAACTCACTCTCCTGCTGGTAATAGCTTATCTAAAGTGACCACTCTCCTTACAATGTGTATGATAATCAAGGTGGGCCATTTCCAACACAAATCCAGGTTTTCTCACACACACCCCCCCCCCCGTGTGTGTGTGGGGGGGTGAGAAAACCTGGATTTGTGCTGGAAATGGCCCAACTTGATTATCATACACATTGTAAGGAGAGTGATCACTTTAGATAAGCTATTACCAGCAGGAGAGTGGGGTGGGAGGAGGTATTTTTTCATGCTTTGTGTGTATATAATAAGATCTTCTACACTTTCTACAGTATGCATCCGATGAAGTGAGCTGTAGCTCAAGAAAGCTTATGCTCAAATAAATTGGTTAGTCTCTAAGGTGCCACAAGTACTCCTTTTCATTATGTGGATGTTACAGACCTGCTGGAGAGGACCACAAAGTGATTAATGTGCCTGACAAGGCCTTAGAGTGACTTGACAGTTTTCACCTACCTACATTGTATCATCCCAGAGACAGGGCCATGAGGTCTGCGAATACATGGATGTGGCAGTCATACTTCCTCTGACAGGAGTTGCGGAGTTAAAGGGCTTGTCTTCACAGCAACCGTTCCTTTGAGTTAGCACACACAAGCTGCTCCATTCGAGCTAAGAGTAAGAGGGGAGTAAGACCAACCACGCAGTGCAAGAGCACTCAAGCTGTTCAGAGTGATTGGACCAGCCACTGATGAGTAGTTGTACCTGGAGCTGCTGCGTCCCCACGGCATTACTAGCATGCACTCAAGTTTCAATGTACACCCACCCAGCAGGACAGCTAGCTCGAGTTTAAAGCACCACTTAACTTGAGCTAAAGATTTTTGTGTGCGGATCGGACTTGATTAAATAAACAAGACAGGCAGACAAAAGATGGAAGAAATGAAGTATTGCCACCACCCCTACTTTAGAGATGAGGAACCGGGGCACAAAGAGATCATGGGTAAAGTTTTCAGAAGGACCTATGTGATTTAGGAACCTAAATCCCATTGACTTTCAATGAGGCATTAGATACAATTTTCAAAATTGCTTACAGGCCACATTTTTAAAGGTATTTAGACACCTAACGTTGCAGATAGATGCCTAGTGGGATTTTCAAAAGCATCTAGGAAGGTTAGACTCCAAATTTACATTGAAATCAACTGAAGTTAGGTGTTTGGACAATCCCACTAGGCAATTATCAGCATCTTTAGGCATCTAAATACTTGACCCAATGGGGTTTAGGAGCCTAAGTCCCCCTTTCAAAACTGAGGTAGGCACAGTCACAGATCCTTAAAGGTATTTAGGCAAAACTCAAATTATAGCTCAAGCAAGCACTGCAGTGAAGACAAGCCTGGAGTGGCTGCTATTCCTGCTCATGGGCTGCATAGTGACTGCAGAGAGGCTGTTTTGCAATGCTCTGGCCTGCCCCACTCCCTGCTCCGACACAACAGCCAGGAAGAATTAATGTCAGCCTGCATCTGGAGGAGCGTAGCATAGTATCAGGAGGTGGAATGGCAGGAAGCTGTGTTTCAGGTGATATCGGATTCCGAAAGCCTCTCTGAAGAGCCCGACACAGGAGGCGTGCCAAGAAACACGTTAAATGCGCCATAGGTAAGCCACATTTCCAAGTCACCTGATCCCAGTCCAGAGAACTGGGACGAGCAGTATTTTCAGGGAGTGTCACTTTCCCCATTGTTGACACAACTTGATGCAACAGCAAAGAAGTCAGCAGAGGGGCTGTTTAAGACATTTAATTGCATAGTCTGGCATCTGAGCATTACTCTGTGAGAGAGTGGACATGTGAAATGTCATCTAGTGGGCAAACAACAAAACACAAACAAGAAAGCATGATGGGCTCTAGCAAATGCTGCGTGTTTGAGTCACAGGGCACCTGCCAGCCTGCGTTCAGGGAGATTCAGCCCATTCCCTACCCTCCTTGGATATTTCCCCACAGCACGTGGGGAGCTTCCACCATTCCTGAGCTCCCAGCTGCCCAGTTAGGGTTGCCTGCAGCAAAGATTCACTCAGGGCTTCTTGGGCCACTCCCACAATCTATAGCACCTGTGCAGTGCAGACAAAATTGGGCACAAAGTGGAGAAAAGTCCATGAGTGTGAAAAGCCTGAGTGGAGTGAGCAGAGAGGATTGTGCGCTGGAGCTGGGCATATCCGCTCAGCACAGTGTCCTAGCTAAACCAGTATCTAAAAGGTTAACTAACTCTCAGCACAGCCACACGGACTATGCTGGCAGCCAAAGCGCCAACTAATATTCCAGCCTGCACTTGTGTTTAATGGATTAGTCTGGATGCAGATCTGTGAAAGACAGCAGAGACAGCAGCCCCTGGAATCCAAGGAGACTGCTACTGTGATTACTAGCTCCGTTCAACTTCATAAATAACAATACAAGCAAGCAGTGGCTGAGGGAAGGGATGCATCATGATAGTCAACACAACAGAAACAAACTGTACTATTTTCCTGTACGATTTAGGGACATGTTTTATATTACATTTCTAGTAATAAATAGTTTTTTAAGTGATTATTAATAGATGTTATAAGCATTTTACAGACAAAATATGTATTCTAGATGGAGATAAGCATCGGTGAGAGGTATTACAGGAAATTGTAAGTCATGGTTATAAACAATTTATTGACTGGTTGGACTCTATAACAATCTATGTTAATCAAATGATTAATCATCTATTGAAATACCTACTAACCAACAGGGATAGTCAAAAATATCCATTATTTTTGTGGGGATTTTTAAAATTGTTTTGTTAAAAAAAATCCCACAAATATTTTTCATTTTTTAACCAAAAACAAAAAATATTTTTGTTTGAAAATAAAATTGAAAAAATTAAACCGAAAAGAACCAATTTTTATTTATTTGTTGTTGTTTTTTTTTTACAAAAAACTGAAAAAAAGATTGTTTTCTCCATTGAAAAACCATAAAATTTTGGCCAAAATGAAAATTTTGCCTACAAAATAAATTAGACTTTGGTTGTAAAACCATTGTTTATTCCAAAATGTTAGACAAAAAATTTCAACCAGGTCTGCTAATTATTTAGTAGCCCTTTATAAATGGAGCAAGGGGGGCATGGATCAGCGTTCACATCCTACTCCCCTCAGTACCCAGCCCGGGCTGGGGAAGCTAATGATCCAACCGGTCTGACCAAATTCGGTGGTAAATCCTGGTTATGTGCCACCTGAGGCAGAAGAAGAATGGAACCTTAAAATAAAGTGTGACCCAACTTTGCTATCACCTCATAGCCTTGCAGCACCCAGTATACTTAAGTTGGAAAAACAGTTTCCACGATAACTCACTGATTTCACACCCCCGTAACATTCTGAAACAGTCTCCATCAGGACTGGTGTTTTTCATGAGTGATGTCAGCCTCAATGTAAAATTTTTCCAGAAAATTTCAGTTGTGGGAGAGTAGAAATATATACCTTCCCCCCACTTCCCATACTTTGTAGATGGCTACAGCAAAAATGAAGCTGGTGACATTAGGGAGGATTAGCATCTTCACTTGGCTTTGGGGACAAAACATTAAAGCTAAATACTGTGATCAATGAATGAAAAACCATCTGTTCGCATACTCCATGCCACCTGCTAAGGTCTTAATGGAGCCTTATCTTTCTAACCTAATCTATTTAGAAAGGGCCCAATCACCACGGTAGCTAGGTGCTGTCACTGTGGTATCTGAAGCAGCATCAAACCCTTTGTGACATCCCAATGTTCCCAGGGCTTCCGCTCACCCCAAGAAGACGGCCAGGCTAGGACGGGGGCTTTTGTTCTCAGGCTACTACAGGACAATATTCATGAGGGGATAGTGTAGGGTTCCCAGTGAAACACACACAGCCAAATCCCCAATAAACACCAGCCTACATAATCGGTTTCTTTTTACCAGGGCAATGGAAACCCTGCTGAGAGTACTACGCGGTTTTCCTGTGGGGCCTTCCACTGTCGTTTCGATGCTATACTCCTGTGCAGTTATGCCGGTAGCTCTTGTTTAACCTCCAGGGTTTGCTTTGAAATGCGACCGCTGCTTCACAGGTGTCATTTTAAACGAGTTTGTAAATAAATAAGTAATGAATATTATTTCTTATTGTTCCCGTGGTCTGTTTTGGCTCAGTGGTACAAACTCCCAGCTGTCTAATTCCCCAGCAAGCACAATCTGCTTGATGGATGCGCAGAGGTCTGATGCCATGCTACTGCATAAAACTTCCTGGCTTACCTGGCAGACCCTTAGACTGACACCATCTCTGGAGTCTATAATGTGATGCAGACAGCTCAGTCAAAAAGCTGAATGCTAGCTGCTAACAAAATATTAGTGACAGCTCACATGCAATCAGTATTTGCTGTATCACTGAAAAGCATTTTGCAAATGCCCCATTTTTTTATATTTCTAGCACTTGATCCAAATCTTGGTGGCTTTACATTTTTTTTAAAAAAGCATATACTTGCCATTGTGGTACCAATCTCTCACACCCAGAGCGAACAAATCTCGGTTAGGCAAACAGTCGAATGATCTGCTCAGAGTACATATGCAACAGGTGAAAACAAAATTACAATGCAGACCACAGCAAATATATAGACAAAGGGAAAAATATATTCCCTGGCTAGGAAATTACTGAATGTTCTGAGGCAAGGAAGAGAGAAGATGGGAAATTTACAGCACTATATAAATGATTATTGTTAATAATTAAATTTTCATTTATCTGGCTCACCCACACACAAATAAATCTGTCAAAGGGGTCTATTTTGGGTACATAAACTTTCCCCCCTGTAATTAACCCTTCCTTCTTTTTCCTAACTAAGGTAAAGCCTGTACTATCTATTAGGGATAACATAACCTCACAAATGCTAGGCCGACAAGTGGGTGCTCTATCTATGACACACACACAACTCTTTTTTTTTCATTTCAGTTTCTCTCTCCCTATGTTCCTTCTTTCAGTCTCTCTTTGTTTTCTTCCTGCTCCATTTTCTACCCTCAGTTTTTTTCAGTGGATTTTCCCCTAGCTCATTTGTCCAGTCCCTTTAAGCCAAAAGACAAACCCAGTAATGTCCAGGGATCAAGGCAGACTGTCAAACCCTGTGTGTGTTTTCACACAAGGCTTGCGTACATTCAGAATCAGGCAGCAGCAGGTCACCCCTGCATGAAATTATTTCCACACTCACTTAGGAATGAGCAGGACAACACATAAAGGAAATATTTCCTTTATCACTCAGATGATCGTGTTCGAGCTCATCCAGAGGAAGGCTTTGCAAAGGCAACTCAAGCACTTCCTTTTACCTGTGAGACAAAGACTATTATTTCCAGGAGGTAACCCTCACTCTCCTCCAGGATGCTAATTTAAACAGAGGCTATATAACTGTGTGCACTATTGTGATCTGCTAAGGTACTTCCCACCTATGGTAAATTTCAGTTACCCATAATACAAGAGGTTGGAGTTAATTGTATCATCTTACCACCTTACCTCCAAATCTGTAAATGGCTTTCTACTTTGTAACACACCTCTATTTTCTGGGGTGGAGGGAGGTTTATAAAAGAAAACCTCTTCCAACTCAGGAAACTCTTGCGACATCAATGGAGGAGGAACTGGCTTTCAACTCATTAATTCTGTTTTGAAATGTACTAGGTATCTGGTTATTTTTATACTACACGGCCTCTACTAGGGGCATGATGCAAAGTACACAGAAATCAATGGGTGTCTTTTCATTGGCTTCGGCTCTTTATGATTCTGGGGGTAAAAAAGGGAGGAGATGTAACAAAGAGGAAGGATGCAGTGAAAATTAAAAACAGAATGAAAACTGAGAGACTGAAGCAGAAGTGGATGTGGAGTGGGTGTGGGGGAAGAAATTGAAACAATGGTAGAGGAGACAGACAAGCATGGGGAAGGAGTTGGGGGAAGGACGGGGAAGAGACAGATGTGTGAAACCCAAAGAAACAAAACAAAACGAGGATCCAGTTGAAAGAAAAAAGAGGGGAGTGGAAAGGGAGACACGGAGAGGTAAGAGAACATCAAATACAATCTATCGTCCCAATCCTGACTTCATTGGGACTCTGTGCAGGCTCAGGGTTCACCTGCGGGTTCTCTTTTCAGGATCAGGACCTAACCCCGCAGCCATGTACTCAGGCAACACTCCCAGAGAGCTCGGAAAGGGTGTGTTTGGAGTGAGACAAACAAACAAAACAGGGAAGGAAACTGGCAGACAAAAGCAAAGAGGAAGCTCTGTATTCTAGGGACCTTAAGAGTTATTAATTTAGGCCCTGATCCTGGAAAGAGAACATGATGCTCAGACCTCAGCACACACATGGAGTCCCACTGAAGTCAATGCATGGTTCTCTGTGCAGGATAAGAGAATTAACTTTCCAATTCACCTTTAATGTCACTTGTAAAACACTTTAGTTTCTTCCTCCAGACTTAACCTTAGAATCCCTCTCTCCCCCCCCCCCCACACACACACATAATCTCTTCTTTGAAATGGCTTTCGTCTCTCTCCTGAGTTAACAATATCTACATTACTCATCAAGAATAAGTGCCCTTCTTCAAAGCAGTTTCCAGGTGCCATGTGCAAACAGTAGCAGATCCAGATTCTCTCTTTAGATCTCACTTGTCTGCAGCTGAGTACTGCTCTTGGGAACCATTTCAAAGGCTGAAGTGTCAGCAACAGAAAGAAAGGAGGTGTAGAGGCGTGAAGTTACTAAATGCAGAACTGTCACTCTCCTTTCATTTACTATCCTGAATATGCATGCATGCAAAATGTAGGGCTTGTATGAAAGTTTGCACTTGGAGCAGAAAACACCAAGAAAAAAAATTGCAAAGAGACAGATAAAGAGACAAGATCCAGATATCTAGACGAAAATATCCTTTCAGCAGCTCTCTTCTTTTACACCAATAGCTCAATCGTGGCCACTGCCTTTGATTGGACTATGTTTTATCACCCCAGAAAAGGGCACTGGACGAACACATTACACTTGCGTTGCTCACTAGCTACTGAGAGTCTAAACTGAGGGCTGGGAACTCATTGGCTACAACCGGGATAAGGCTAGCTGGAGAAAGCAACCACAGGAAATAGTGAAGGTTATGTCTGACCCTTCGACTGAAAGGGGGGCTGCTTGTTTTTTGTTATTCAGACAGAGACCCTGAGGCTCTCATTGGATCCCAGATTGCTACAGGGTACCCAAACAGTAGCAGCGGTGAGGAATACTTTATTCTCATCTGCAGTCAGCAAGAAGATTGCAAGCTTTTACCTCATTGTGGAATTCCCCACATTTATCCATGGCTTTGACTCTCCCAGTTAGAGAACTTCAGTGCTACACCTGTGTTCCAGCACCTGGCTTTCCAGATGCAGTTCCAGGATGCTGGTTTTGACCAATCAGATCCTAAATGCTTTGGGCACTGGTTACCTGATAGATCACCACACCCATCGTGTCATTCCGTGATAGCTGAGGTCAGCAGAGTCGCTAATGCGGACACCCCTAGACGGAATGGAAAGGAAGAGGGTGCCTTCATGGGATGCCCTTGGTTTTGAAACATGCTTCTCCCATTTTCTCAATTGCATTTATTTGACTTCAAGGCACTCTTCAAAGTCTATCTCCCCTCCCAGGCTTTTCCTGAGCAGACCAGGTGTTGAGTGCATGTGTGGCAAAATGTGGGAGAGCAGAGGAAGGCGCAGAATTATAATTGGGGGACTGGGTTGGGGGAGTTTTTATTATGGACATGTGCCTACTGGGCAGTAGAATAAATTATATTCATGCTCCTAGAGCAACGAAAATACATTCCAAATAATTCTGAAGCAATAATATCATCAACCAAAGCCCCATAAGATAAAATATATGTACCAAGCAAACTGTCAGACCTCACATATTAAATGATGAAAGGATTTTTCAGATAAACTGTTAAGTATAATACATTCAGCTACATGTGGGAGATGAATGTTAATTAGAATGTCTCTCCGTGTACAAAGTAGCAAGGATGCTTTTAGTGATCTACAGTAGGTAAAAAAATAAGACATTTAAACTATACATACATACACACACACACACATTTCTAGGTCCCGCTCCTGGAAATAGAAGCCCTATACATAAATGCAATCCCAGTGACTGTCTCCTTGGAGAACAGAGGCCATGGTTAGGAAAATAAAGTGTACAAAGTAATATTGACTAAGGAGTGAATTTATGACTAAAATGCCTGCTTGTTTTGTAACAAACCTTCAGATTAATGTCAGCTCTTGTTATTAGCTTTTTGCCTTCTCAGTAGACAAAGTGTGTTGCTAACAAATACTCTTTCCTAAAGGTATATTACATACACTGCCCAAACCACTATTCTCTGCTTTCTTTTTTACCTGTTACAAATAAAAACTCAGACAAACACAGCTCTGGCATGTTGCACCACCGAAGAACTGAATGGCTTTCAGAAGTATCAGCTTGCTGGGTTTAAATTGTTTTGTAAGTATTGTCCTAGTAGCCTAATATAGCAAAACCCGCTGATTTACTACTCTCTCAGACACTAGACAAATTCACTATTTAAGACAGCCTTTCAGGAATCTGAACTTTCCATAAGCTCATTATGGGAATCTTGTAAAACTGCTGCTCAGTGAGAGATACTGCTGTCAACTGCAATTTCAATGACACAGAATGCACCATAATGAGCCAATTATCATAATAAATAACACAGGAAGTTTTATGAAAAACACTTTTATTTATTCTCTTTCAAAAGCATATAGTCAGCTTGACACCCCAATTTTGGATCCCAATTTTACTTTTCTGTCTGTCGCATTCCTGCTTCACGCTGGAGATGAGAGAAGGGGAATTGTTTATTCAATACTTCATTATGTTTGATCATCATTGATGCTGTTTCTTTATGTAACACGCTATCTGAAAAAAATCACCAGGGTTTAAAACTCATAGGGCCTGAAGAAATCAGTCTTCATCACTGTGAAACTCCCCTAAACCCACAGAAGGCTTTTAAAATGAAGTGGGTTTAATTATTTTAAGATGGAAAATGCCATCAGAGCATATTAAGTGACAAGTAATTGTGTTCTGTGTTATATGTGTCAGCCGAAACAAGAGCCAAAACAACAAGGAACCTAGGAACATTTCAGCCATGCTGAAGAAAATGATGATCTAGTTAAGGAAACAGGACTAAATCCTATTTGCTTATAGGCTGCTCTAACTTGTACCCAATGACGAGGGCCCTTTGGGGCCATCCACCAGCTGGGCACAGCCACAGTGCAGTGTGTTCTGGCCATGCCTTTGCCCTTTCAATGCACCCTCTCTGCATCGGAAATGGTGGTAGAGAGCTGGCTAAATGCCTTCTGGAGATTCTCCCCTCGTGCCAAGGAAATCTACATATAAAGGGATATGGGCAATTCCTGATTCCTGGGCACCATCAGAATGGCACAAAGGGGCTGTGAATCTTAAAATATACATTGAAAGTTGCGTGTCTTTACAATGCTTTCTTTTAAACTCATTTTTACTGCAAAATTAATCACATAAAAATCCATCAGAATAATAAGATTTCTTCGAGCCCTCTGATGTTGCAACCCAACAATTACACTCACAGTTTTCAGAGAAAAAACAAAAGAATCAGGCAAAAAAAATCAAGTGTACAGCCTTAACTGGGTTCAGACTATTGGTTGATAACACAAATGCACTCAACCCTGTGCATCATAACTCGGATGATTCGACCTACACCAGTACTGTGGCTACTCATGTTAAGCAACGTCACTCCCTCACACATCCGTCGTGAGGATGCTATAGCCAGAATGATTGAGAAGATCAGGGCAAACCCGAGCCTGCCACTATACACAGACCTCTTCAACCACCCAAGAGTGCACTTGTCGTCAAGGCACCTATTGTGGGCCCACTTGCCCTGCCCAGATTTCCCTGCAATGTCCATGTGGCGTGAAAAATGATCTACAGATGATATGAGAAACCAGTCTCATACTGGACCCGACCATGTGCGTACCTGGCTTCGATTTGTCACGCTGCTCCTGGGCCCTTCTGAACTGATTTTGAATGGGCCAGGGTCCGTGTGCAGCCCACCTTCCCTCTTGGGGCCAACAACAAGATCCCACAAGCAGCTGTGTGGCCAAAGACAGACAATGTCACACGTCACTGACGGCTGCCGTGCTGGTGGTCTGAAGGCTCTGCACTTCGCTGGTGAGGCTGCCACAAATTGGCTTGGCAAACTCTGCATCCAGTGAAAAGATCGAGGAACTGATTCCAAACCCAGATAATTCCACGTTTAAACAAACCACATGTTTTGACTTGTCATGGTTTATAAATCACTGCTGGTTTCACACCAGGCCAATTTATACACACACCACACTCTCACAGGCCCTAAGAATTATCCTGTTACTATTAGACCCTAGTCAGAATAATTCTAACACAGGCTGGGCTGATAAAAGGATTCAGTGCAGTTGAAACACATCACTGAAGGGCCAATGTCCAAAATAAACAAATATTGTTTCGAAGACAAAAGTGATGAAAATATGTGTCAGCATTATAGGTGGCATTCGCCCTAACTCAGTGCAAGGGCTCAGCACAGAACCTCACATGGTTTCTCTGCACTGGAGTCAGCACCTCCCTGTTTATAGGACCCTTTCAGCCTTCAGATTTTAATTCTGAATTCTCATTGACATCCCTGGAGTTCCTTGAGCACAGTGTTGTCCACAGATACCGAATTTGCTTTCCATCATTTGTCATGTGAAGCACAAGAGTAAGAAAGGAATCATAATTGATTTTTGTCCATTTCCATTTGGCAAGCGTTGATTCGCGCCCTACGTTGGGAGTTCATCGCAAGCAAACATCATTCCCTACCTAGAACTCATTTAAAAAAGAAAGGCCTCAGAAACATGTGATCAAAGACTGAAATTGGGATCAGACTGACACACGCCTCTTTGCATTCCACACACGTCAGTGGAGCTGCGGCACTGTAAGAGCAAGATTTAGCCCAACAGTTCTTTCACGTGTCTGATCCATTGCCATGAAAGCAATGGAAAGGCTACTATGGACTTCAATGGGCCCACATTCCGGTCCTCCACACCCCAGTACCATAGCACATTAAAGATATCTGTGGCTCTCATAAGCACTGGGCTCAGAACAAGCACTGAATGGCAGAGGAAGGTGCTTCAAAGCTTTGAGTGAAGTGCAGGGCAGTATTCTGAGTAAAGAATTTGGCTGTGAACCAGGCGTATGATTAGAGAGAATAAGTTCTTCTTTGCTTTTGGAAGGGTGGGCCTCAGCAGCACCTTCTGTATGACAAAAAGACCCAATGAGCAGTCTATTGCTCAACTCGAGCAGGGCTGATGGCTCCGTGGTGAGCCGATGTGCCAATCACTGGGCCCCAAAGAGACGTTTTCATTTTTGCTGAGTTCTAAGTGACTGTATTTTGGTGTTCAAGCGTTTGCCTGTTGAGATGTTTGCTAAGTGAGAGACGAGGAGTGTGCTAAGGACAAAAAAGCTTATTGCCATCCAAGAAAGGGTCAAGTTTGAGCACTAATAGGATTTTTGAGAGGTTGATAGGCTTTCCCCCAAGCTCTGGAAGCATCGTATGTTCACAGGACTAAGTCAGGAGAGAAGGGAATCAAAGGATAGGGGAAAGCGGCAGGTGGAAGCGAGAGAGAAAATGCACACATGGAGCCCTGCTAAAAGTAAAGCTTTACAAATCAGACTTGAAAAATAAACTCTTAGGGTAATATCCTGACCCCATTGAAGTCAATGAGAGTTTTGCAATTAACTTCAGTAGTGCTAGGATTTCACCTTTAAATGTCATGGAGTCACAGTTACTCCTTTTCTGATAATGGCAAAATGCAGGAGACCAAAGAGAATGAAACGCCAAGCAAGTGACAGCCTCTGTTACCCTCCCTCTCTTCGCTGCCCCATATGATACAACCCCTCTCAGTAAATGCTCAGCTATTTTTTGAGAATTTCTATCTTCAGCAATTCCAGATTTATATGAGTGTGGCAAGAGCAAATTCTGGCCCAGGGATTCTGAACACATTCATGTCTTTGGTTTGATCCATCATACAGATAGTGCCCAGCTGTAGTATTTGATTCCAGATTCCAAGTTGTTCTTCCCCTCACCATCTCCGTCTGTTGAGATCTGGGATTTTGGTCCAGGCTTATTTCTGAAGGGTCTACACTGTGCATGACATCAATCTTTGCATTATTACTTTAATGGCTTGGAGCTAAGATTCAGGACAATGAAAAGCTTTCTTGCATCTCGTCAGATTGCAAACCTGCTCCTGCTCCAATGGTTAAGCTCTCCCTGATTTCAGCCGGAGTAGGATGGAGAACTGACACAATAAATTACTGCAGTTAGATAACAGTCATTGTAAAGCACTGTAAAGAGGTATTAATCCTACCCTTACACATCAAACTCACTCCTGCCTTTCTTGGTGGCTCTCACCTACAGTGGAGACACACAGATTTCAAAACCATTTTGATCTTCTTTGATTTCCCTAGAGGTCATGTGATGCAATGTGAGATCACACGAAAGTATCTCCATTTCAAATTCTGGCAGCAGATGCAGTAAAATGCAGGAATGATGCTGGGTTGGTGCAGTGTGGGCATATGTAGCATAGAACCCAATAAATGATTCAAAGAGCAATAGTATGAACAGATTTTTCCCCACAATGCTTGAAAACAGCAGTCTCTGTAAGGCCTCTTATAAGATTGCCCCTTTTTGTCACTCTGCTGGCACAAAGGGGCCGGGGAGCCAGCAGGACAGGCCACGTGGACATTCCCCTTTTGTAAGGGGAACATAGAGGTGACACCTCACAACCTCTGACATAAGGGGCATGGCCAGATGCAGTAGGGTGCAACTTGAGCACCATTGTACTCTGGCTATTCCTAACTGCAAGAAAGCCCCCTGGAAGCCACAGAAATCCGGGCATAATTTGGAGTAGCCTATTTCATTTTATGCCAGGGCCAAGCTGGTCCTCAGCCCTACTCAGAATCCAAGGTCCAAAAAGCCAGTGCAGACCCATCTTTGCCCCTAACTCCTGCACTGCACTCACTCAAGTCAGCTGAGGCTCAGCATCAGGATCCTGCTGAGGCAGCTCTTGAATTAGAGCCATCCCACAGTTCATGAGATATGCAACGTCAGATTTGTTCATGGATATCAATCACAGAGAAAAACAGGTATTTGCGCTTGCATTTCACTGCCACTCTGCGCTGCGCCCTTTATGTTGTGCTTGCTGCATTACACAATGACACACAATAGCGTGTACTGATGAAACACCTCTTAAGGGACAGTGTGACATGAATGATGATACATGTTGACATGACTTCTTAGGCGAGAAAGCACGGTGTTCAAAATAAATGTTCACTTGAAGTGGATACCTGACCTCTCAAAACGTGCCATTGCAAACTCTCTTCTGATGGCTCCAATTTATCTGTCCATTTCCATACCATTCTTAGAATATCAGCATCCTCCACTGATGCAGTGACCAACAGCGATGCTCTAATTAGGGGATCTCTCAGTATTTCCATTATTAGTCCATACGGACTGCTGAATGCCTGTCTGTCCACATTTCCACTCCCCCCTTTTTTGTTGTTGTTGCTTGGCCACAAAAACACACTGCTGGCTGAAACTTGGCAAGCACAACCTTGGGTGATGCTGACAATTTTTGGAGCCTGGAGTTAATGATTTTTCTGATTGTAACTCAGAAAGAGCTTTGGGTTTTCTAAGCAGAAATACTGTATGCCCATTAACCCAAAATATGCGTTCTGGAAAACCAGCCAAGGTTTCTCTCTTTCTCACTGAAGTCCTTACTGCACATGTACAGCCCATTTGATAGGCTGACAGCAGCTTCAAATGGTCTACGCTGATATCAACATGTGAACTGTGGACCTGCTGGGCCTTGCTTCCTTAAGCAAAACACCCCACTGAGAGCTAAGCATTACCGGCATCACCCCATCTTTCAATGACCAGTCATCTCCTTCCCGTTTGGGCGTGGTTGTCTCATTCTAAATAACATATACATACCAATATTCAAGTAGAGCAGAATGAGTTAAGAGAAGTCTTCATTTCCTTGCTGATCTCAGTGTGTGTTGCTGACTTAAAGCACAGGGATAGCCCTGTCGTCGTTTTTGATTGGTCAAAAACACACTTGAGTTATCATGTGTCCATATCAAGTTTTAGCCAATTGCCTCCCCCCAAGTTCAGAGAAACAGAGGTATGGACAAACAGTTCCAGTTTTGGCTCATCTCTATTTCAAGCAGACACAGGAACAACAAAATGGTTTGGGTTTTACAAAACCTCAGTTGGAGTTTTGGTCCAGGTCCCACTCTACATGACTACCCACAATTTGTGGGTCTCTGATAAAAGGGTTTGGGTTTGCCCATCTTTAATTTGCTCACTTAGAGTAACATATATTACTTAAAACCTATGTTAAAACACTAAATGCCTATGGTATCATAATGGTAGGTATGCAAAACAATAATTACTTTAGAGAGCATTTTGCTTGTTATTAAAAGCAAGTCAGATTTTATCAAGCCTTTAGGGTCTCTGAGATTAAAGAGAAATGAGGCAATTTACAAATAAATAAGGGAATTTGCTTTCTATTTTGTAAACCCATTCATCAGACTATGTTAAAGAAGCAATAAAAGAAATCAGGAAGGCTAGAGAGGAAAGGATGTATTTGCTCATTTCTCAAATAATATGCACCAATCAGCCTCTTCTTCCACACATCTCTCCTCATGAGCAACAAACCCCATTACAAAAATTTGAACAGTAAAAACATCTTTTCACAAATCAAGAGACGAGCCCTAGAGCAACAGTGTTTGCAACCAAACTTTCCCAAAGTCTGATTGTTCTTAGGGGCCATATTTGGGAGTTGGAGTGGACCCATGGCAGGGATGGGGTGAGAACAATGTTTGAATCCAGGTCTGAGTTTTCCCAAAGTTCAGGGTTTATTCAGATCTGGAGTTTTGGTTAGGGGTCATTTCTGCCCCAAACTCAAAATATTTCACTCCTGTAAATAGGCACCACATCACAAACAGATCATGATGGCTGGGGCATGAGAAAAAAAAATTACCATAAAGACACCAAGGCTCAAACTCTCCTCTAGGTTTGTGCAATCCCATTGCAGTCACTGGAGTTGCAGATAAGTAAGAGAGGACAGAATTTGGCCCGAAGCCTGGATATTACAAGCAGAAGCCAAAATGTACAGTCCTTGCTCACTCAAAGCTTCCTTTTCAGACAATGGGAGTCTCATTTGGTTGAGGACTGAGTAAAGATGGTAGGATTTGGCCCTAGTGTATCATATTATCGCCAGAGAACTTGGTCTAATGATTACTTAACTTTACTAACAATGCTTTGCTGATTAAAAAAAAAAAGTATAGATTGGATAATTACTATCTGAAAAAGCGAAGACACTAACACACAACACTGCAAACAATTATCCACATTAAATCCAAATTGTTTCAAAAGAGAAACAGCAAATGTTTAGAAGACGGCTGCACAGGGAAACTAAACAACCTAACAAAGAAAAGGCTAGTATTAAATGAGGAAAAAAAGTACTCATTTGCCCTTATTGTCATTCTCGCGATTATAAAATTATGGGCTGTAAGTATGGAGGGGTTTGACTTTTGGGTCATTACCAGCTGGGTGTCTGAAGGTTCACCAGATGATTCACTGCAAGCCTCTACACACCCAACGTCGACATTTTTCATAACATTCGTGTAGGAAGTTAGGTCAACCCCCCTTTTTGGTGACCAATTTTTAGGGCCGCATAAGGGCCGTGAGAGTGAACATGTAGGGGGAGCACCTCCAGTGGATTCCCCTTTCACTAGACATAAGGCCTCCTGTTGCCTTGGGATGGAGATCAGGCATATTTGGCAGAAGAACTTGCTTTTAGAGGTGCTCTGCTGGCACCCTGCAGTGTCCAGATGAGCAGGACTATGTGGTCAATCCATGGGCTAAGGAGGGAGGAATCCTCCCACCAGGCTACAGGGTGCTCTACTTTACATAGTGCTTGGGAAGCCTCCAGATTCTTGAGCAGGTAGAGAAAGGTTGAGGTGTGAGGTGGGTTGACCAGAGCACAGAAAGCCAGTGCTCCATCCTCTCCACTGGCTAGTTATTCATGGATTCATTGTGTTTAAGGCCAGAAAGGACCATTCGATCACCTAATCTGACCTCCTGTATATCACAGGCCATTACATTTCGCCCAGTTACCCCTGTGCTGAGCCCAATAACTTGTGTGAGGCTAAAGTGCACATCTTCCAGAAAGGCATCCAGTCTTGATCTGAAGACATCAAGAGATAGAAAATCCACCATTTCCCCCCTTGGTAGTTTGTTCCAATGGCTAATCTCTGTTAAAAACTCATGCCTAATTTCTAATATGAATTTGTCTGGCTTTAGCTTCCAGGCATTCGTTCTTGTTATGCCTTTTCCACCAGATTAAAGAGCCCTTTAGTACTCAGTATTTTCTCTCCATGAAGAAATTTATACACTGTAATCAAGTCACCTCTTAATCTTCTATTTTGAGACATTAAACAGAATGAGCTCTAAGTCTCTCCCTGTAAGGCCTTTTCTCCAGCCCCTGAATAATTTTTTATGGCTCTTTTCTCTGCCCTTTCCAATTTTTCAACATATTTTATGGAATATGAACACCAGAACTGGACACTGTATTCCCGTATAGGTCTCAGCAATGCTGTACACAGAGGTAACATCACCTCTGTGCTCCTACTCACTACCCATGTTAACACATCCAAGGCTCACATTAGCCTTTTTTGTCACAGTATCGTACTGGGAGCACATGTTGAATTGCTTCTCCACTGACCTTTAAATCCTGCTCAGACTCACTGCATTCCACGACACAATCCCTCATTTTGCAGGCCTGGCCTGGATTCTTCATTTGGCTATATTAAAATGCATTTGATTTGAATGGGCCCAAGCAATCCAGATTGCTCTGTGTGACTGTCCTGTCCTGTGCCAATCTGTGTCAGCCAGGGCAGGATAGTCACAGACCACTGACAAAAGTGTTGAAGTGTGTCAGACCTCCTACCAAATGCTGCAGAAGCCCACTAAGATTCAGGCCCTGATCCTGCAACTGACACTGTGCAGTGGACCCGTGCCCTTGTCTAGAGCTCCATTAACTTCAGGGGGAGTCTGCCCGTGTGCAGAAAGTTGCAGGATCAGGGCTTTAGTGTTGGGCATAGTTCAAAGCATTAGTGGCAGTCTTTATAGTCTTGTCTGGTCCAGAAATGTACTTACAGAAGAGAGCTTTCCTTCCCTACATCCTACCATAACAGCTGAGGTCTACAGGGGTGTGTCTGCTCTTGGGACCTAAAGCTCTGCTTTCCCCCTTTGAAATGGATTCCCCCTGAGCCAGAGTTTTCCAAGCTTCAAATCACATTGCAAGGTTCTTCTGTTCAGCACTTCATCAAGCATTAGCTTGTGTTTCCTTCCTATTCTTTTATTTCTGTCTTCAGTCAGGCTCAGGGGATGATGTAGGATCATAGGGCGGGTTCATCTATGAGTCAGCACTGAGTTCTGCAAGCTCTTCAAAATTATTGCTCAGGGTTCTGGGACTTTTCTTATAGGCACACTAAAATCATTAAATGAGACACACACTACTAGTAACTCTCAGCAAAGAAATATCAGTCTTAGCTTGCTTCTCAGTTTGACTAGGAATGCAAATTTGTGAAGTAATTAACTAATGTGCTAGAAATCAACAATTTGCATAGAATACTTTCAGGTCTTCTGAGTTATAGCTGCAAAAATCTCCATCTCAAGAACAAGTTTTTGGAAGTATGTAATCAACATGGCTACAAATGGAGCAAGGTCCCAGTCCCTCAGTTTAGTTTATATTGAAATTATTTAATACAGAGAAGGCTTAAGTATAATTTAAAGCCAAGATTTTCAAAACTGGATACATAAAATGAGGCTCCTAAGTCCATATTTAAGTGCACAAATCCATTTAAATAGTTGGCCTGAGTTTCAAAAATGCTGAGAACCCAGTAAAGCTGCTGCATGCTCAGCATATTTGATAATCAGGTCTCTGATTTTGGTTACTTACACATGGATTTAGTAGTAGCCTAATGTTAAGCATCCAGGTTTGAAAATCTTAGTCTATTTCTGTACAAATGAGATAACAGATTCAGCATCCTACATTGGATAATCTTCCTACACTAAAATGGGATCAACTGAATGGATCTGATTGCATTCAGAGGAATAACCAGAGTCATAAAATGGTTTGGGTCAGAAGGGACTTGAAGAGGGCCTAGTTCCTGCAGCATTAATTTAATTATTCCTAAATTTAATTATTCCTAAACCATCCCTGGTAGATATGTACTAAGTGCACTCTTAAATAACTATCTACAAACTCCATTGGTGCCTTCTCCCATTGCGTGACTATTCTTTTTAGGCACCAGGCCAAAATCTGTTCAGATTTACATCCCACTAAAATCAGAACATTTAACCTAATTTTCCCCACTGAATTCTATTCTAGGCCTTCTGAAACATGGAAGGTGGGTAGGATTTAACATCATCACACACAAGGGAAGTGGCAACACATAGTATCAGGTTTCAGAGTAACAGCTGTGTTAGTCTGTATTTGCAAAAAGAAAAGGAGTACTTGTGGCACCTTAGAGACTAACCAATTTATTTGAGCATAAGCTTTCGTGACCTACAGCTCACTTCATCGGATCTGATGAAGTGAGGTGTAGCTCAGGAAAGCTTATGCTCAAATAAATTGGTTAGTCTCTAAGGTGCCACAAGCACTCCTTTTCTTTTAACACATAGTATGTATCCAGTCTTTGCTTGTCCATTACAACCAAAAATCATTGTCTTCTAGAGAAAGGTGATAGGGAACAGTAAACTGTGCTAAGTGGTAGAGTTTATCACAGCATTCTTGCTCCTCTGATTGCATCGCACAGACAGCATGTTGCTAATGTAACCCATAGTCTTGAATACCAGAGCTTTCCCTACAGCTGAACAACTAGAAGTCCTCCAAAAGAGCAATTGTTAAAAACCACAAATCTCTCGAAGAACGAACTTCTCATGAAATACATATCATACATAACTGCACTGAACTACTTCATGGGAAAGCATTAGCAGTGTTAGCTACTGTGTATTTCAAAATGAATCCTGTGCATTAAATTCAAGATATTGCACAATTATTTAAGCAAATAAAAGGGCATCTATAAGACACAAATGCTTACCTACAGACACTGACAATTGCTTATTGCTGTACAAATGATCTACAACTCTGTGTCTTAGTTCCTCACCTGTAGAAAGGTGATGATAACACACCTTTGCCTCAACATCTCTCTTGCTTGTCTATTTAGATTGTAAACTATCTAGAGCAGAGACTAGTCTTCGTACTATGCTGTCTGGTACTACATGTTTGCATAGCATCTTGCACAATGCGACCCCAATCTCAATTCTGATCACGAGACAATACACAAATAATGAATAACAGCAACAAAAAGGATGGCAGATATTGCAGAAATTAGGATTCTCAAATTCATGAAAAGATGTATGCCAAGTATACATCAGCTAACACAAACCTATATTTTAGAAAGTGGCTTAAATGTAAACAAACACTTGCATTAGACATGGGTGCTGTCCAGCCGAACAAATGACAGATTCAATAGCTGCCCATCTTGCTGTAGTACCTCTTTCTCCTGGCCCTCTGTCAAACAACCACATTGCTCGGCAATAATAATCAATTAACAGGAATGACTGCCATTTTTAATGAAGGGGAATTCACTGTTCAAAATGGTGCCAACCCAGAATTTAAGATGAACACGTATGAGAAAGCTATTGCAACAATCCATTAGAAGCTACCAAATCCAATGCCCTCGGCACTAAAAATGGAGACCTCTGCTGCTTAAGCTAAAGGAGCAACTCCATCAGCCGATAGCAACAGTAGTCTCTTATCCTTTTGTGGACCACCATACCCTGGCCCAATGTTTGACACTATTATGTAAACTCTCCTTTTTAAACAAAAATGACAATTGATTCTTTACAATGTCCCAAAAGATACAACTCAAACAGAAACTTTTCATGAACTGATATCAGATAAACTGCATTTGAACCTCACCCTAAGGGGGGTGTGTGCATGTGAGGAAATGAAACTCTTTAAAACTTGTTTGCATAACCCGTTTCATACAACTAAATTTGATGAAAGATGATATTAATATCATCAGTTGTGAATATGCAAAGAAATATACAAAGCAAATTCATGTACACACATTCATGTGTAATAATATGACCCATTTTAGTGTATTTTCATAGGAACTGGCTGCTTCAGTCTAAATCATAGACTTCGCATCCCCAAAATGGACTAGCAATGGGGTTCACTCATTAATGTACTAGAACAAAACATGATTTTCATCGTGGTACTTGGTTGTCATGACAAAGCTTTACAGCTCCACGAATGTTGCATTTGAACTAGTAAATGCTGCTTTTGTTACGTGGTTTCGGAAACGTCTGCCTCTTATTTTCGTAAGCAGATTGCCTAACTCTGGTAGCCACATGTTTTAATATGGGAAGAGCCTGCAATTGCTTTCAGTATTGTTTTGCCTTCTGCCACCAACAGTACGTTACGTGCAAGTAAACGAGTGTTTTCTCTGCAGTGTTGTTGTAGTCGTATTGATCCCATGATATCAGAGAGACAAGGCGGGTGAGGTCGTATCTTTTACAGGACCAACTTCGTTAGTGAGAGAGACAAGCTTTCGAGCTCACACAGAGCTCTTCTTCAGGTCTGGGAAGGGTACTCAGAATGTCACAAACCTTCCTTTTTCCTACAACTGCGGAGGTATTAAATGCCCACTTCACCTTGAATGGGCTCTTACAATATGGTAACTCCTTCTGCTAAATCATCTGTTCCATCTTGTATTGAGCTGTGCCAACAGGTGTTAAGTGACTGGAACAGCATACAGGAACCTTTCCCAGTGGAAATTTCCATGTGTGCAAAACAGATGAAGCACCTACTTCTCCTCTGTCGCTCGCATATCACTCTTTAAATGTCTATTTTAACAGAGATGTGTGATGTATTAATGCATGGTGGTTGGGAGAATCAGATCAGATGCGTTTGCCAGAGTGCAGCGCCACCCTGTTCTTCATCAGGGGAGCGGATTTATTTTAGTCACTTTGGTTTTGGACTTGCAGTTCCCTCCCTTTCAGAATATTACCTCACTTTCTTCTATTCATTGAGCTTCATCGGTCTCCCAAATACTTGGTAAATTTTCTAATTTATTAAGACACGTGGAGACATTATATTGTAAATTAATGGTTGTTGACGATTTCTGTCCAAATCTCCTTCCCTGTGTAAAAATTTTTTGCTATAGCGAATAGCCAATGGGACTACTTCCTTAGGTAAGGATTACTTCGTGAGTGAGCTTTGCAGGATCCAGCCCTTAAACTCAAATATTATGTGGTGGGATATACACAAGAAAGGGTTAGATTCGATTACTATCCTCAGCAATGTTTGGCACACCACTAGAGTTACACATTTGAAGGCAAAATCTCTTCCATTGGAAATTTGTCTGTTTCACTTACTGGAATTTCTTTGGTTCTGTCCTTTTTCTGATCATTCACTTATTTACTTTGAGCTTCGTGTGCCTTCTGTTAGTGTCAATATGGCTCGGATGGCAGCAGATGCTCCTCTAGGATGGGAGGGTAGTCTTCACTAGGTTTGGACATACTGGTCTGAATGAATCAGAACTGATGTGAACCTTTGCCCCAAACTTGAACTGAACCAGAACTAAAACCTTTAAAACCTTTCTAGCAAGTCAACAGAATGAACACTTAAGAAAAAGTGTTTTTACTTTTGATTTGCCTCTGTATTTACTGACTCCACCTGGGACAAGAAATATAAGTGCTGAAATATGGTAGGCTTTTCCAACCTCACTTGAGACTGTAAGTACTGGAAAGCTTAAAAGAAGCCTGGGATTTGTTGTTGTTGTTCTTTTGAGATTGCTAGCCCAATTTGGAAGACTCATTAGATAGCTCAGATATGGTGTGGATAAACTTTACCTACTTTAGGGAGCTGATGCAAACCAAACTCACAACACTTTTGAAGTTCACCCATCACTACTTTCCGTAGTACCTGGGTTCACACTGACTAGTGACAGCAATTCTAGTGAAGTTTTGCAGTTAGAAGTGCCAACCTTCTTTGCTTTGGGAGTGAAGCCATAGGGCCTGAATTGGCTCACACTTTGGTATTACTCAGGCATATCTCCCCTGGAGTCAATGGAGTTACACCAGAGTCAGTGAGAGGAGAACCAGCCTTCTAAAGCACAGCTGGTTTATTGCTGTTCACCTGCAACTCTGTTTCTCCCTGATCTTTAAGATTAACAGGCCTGTACTCCACCAATTATTGAGCCTGGTTTGCCTAGTTGCTCACTGGATTGAGACGAGGCAGAAGAACTGTATAGCTCAACTTTCACTGCCACTTTAGATAAAATTGCAGAAATGAGAAGGCAGGGGACTCTCAAGGAAAGCATCAGTGTCACACTGCAGCCTCCACAGAGCATACACAATTAAAAGTCCCATATGTTTACTTAGGTAAACCATCTGTTTTGCTAGAAAAAAAAGCTATCATGCTAGCATTATAGCCACAGGTATGGCAAACTCACTGACCTGTTCTAAATTTTGGATTCTTGCATTAATCCTAAATTGATTAGTGAAAGTGCAAAAGAAAAAGTGTGCGTCTTAGTAAAATTTGTACTGGAAAAACTGATCTTTTCCCTTGGTCTGATCCTTTCTCCTTCTAGTGATTTTTTTCTCTACTCTGCTCCAAATGTGTGTCTCTCTCTCTTATTTATTTACTTTAAAGAATTTAGTTACTGAATCAAAGTTGCAAGTTGTTTTAAAAGTACCACCCAACAATCTCCTTCTGGTGGATTCTTTTCCAAATTTTGCTCCAATAACACAGTATTGAGCCAATCTTACTTTCTATAACTCATGAACGTTCCCTTGATTTCTGTGAACAGATGTCACTTTAAGAGGATGGTATTCACACATTTTGTGATTGAATCAGCTGTAAGGTGCTTGACTTCAGCAGGACCCACTCTGTAGCCAAGAGTTTATTACACAGCCATTTTCTCATCATGCCTAGTAACACTGGCTTCTAGTCAAAGAGCCTGATCTTCCGAGACTCTCAGGATGTGCATCTCCCAGTGGCTGCAGTATGAGAGAGGGTGCTCAGCTGCACCTCGCTGGATTTGAGAGCTGGCTCAGGAAAGCAGTGAAGCTCCAGGAGTTTCAGCTTACAGAGATTCCTCATGATTCTTCCAGTGGAGAGCAGGGTCTACCCTCCCTCCCCCTCCTCTCCATGGAAATGGCAGGGCATCTGTCTCCCCATATCTACAGACTCCTCGAATCCACCAGAGGCAAGTAGCTGGTGAGTAGAAGCCTCCCACCTCTCCCCCCTCCCACCTCCCCCACCTCCTAGCACCCATTCACAGCACCCCTCAGTAAGGAGGCATGCTGCTGGGGAATGCTCCACTCCTCTCCAGGCAGTAACCCCACTCCAGGGAGCATCCTACCTCATGGAGGGGGGGACCACACAATTTATGGCAAGCTCTGGGCCAAATGGCCCATTCCTCCTGAGCAATGCAGCAACAAGGTGTGTGAAGGGGGAGGGGACAAAGGCAACTTTAAAGCACTTTTGTGCTTTCCACTTGTGTCGCCTGGCCCCTGGCATAAGTTAGAGCAGCCTCGGGGCATCTTGAGCTGCTGGAAAGCATTTGTCTGTCTGGGCTGGTTTTGTTCCAGCTTAGGAGCCTCCTTATGTTGGGCTAATTCCCCAACGGCCATTTCCACTTCCATTATGGCTCCCTTTCACCACTGGACTGACACGAGGGGGCTGGGCCTGTGCACCTGGCAGCAAAATGGTGCACCTCTGTCCCTGCGGTAAGAATCTAGTCAAGTGCAAGTCCTGCACCAGACAATTAATTCCAAAGAAACTCAATTGTGGTTAGCACTAGAAAGCTGACTGGTGAGCCGTGCTGCCAGCCCGTTTGAATCTATAGCAGCAGTAATAACAGTAAGGAAGTCACACATCTCTCTAGCTAAGAATTAGGTATTATGAAAAGGAAAATTCACTGCAGCAGTCTCGAAGAAGCTATCTTTTAGGAGAAGTTACGGTGTCACAGCCTATTCTGTACTTGAGGATTATTGGTGGAACATGATTTATATTGACATGCAAATTTAATGAGATGAAGATTTTGATTGTTTCTCCTATCTCTAGGTTCAGGCTATTTCCCTGAGGTGGAAAAATGCTCTTTGCAAGAAATTCGTTATGTGCAAATGTGTCTTTTCTCCAGTATACTAAAACCAAATTAAAAAATCACTCTAAGACTATAATCACATTTAATTTCTGTTGGCCATCATCAACATGAATGCATTAGATCATATTTACTTGTAGTGTAGTTACTGTACCTATGTGTATGATGATCTAAGTAAAATATGTTGGATACAGGAGACAGATGCTATGTACAGGTAAATTATATGTAAAATGGTGCATTATGTATTATTTCAAAACGTTTCTATTAAATGCATTAAAAGAAACCCATGTTCACTCTGCATTAAGGATGTGCTGTTCTAGTCAAATAGTCAGGAAATCCTGAAGAAAAACACCTTACAGCAGTGATGTTACCTCAAGCACATCGTACATCCCGGTACACCTAACAAAACAAACATGAAGAATACTATATTAACCCATCACCTACCAATCGTCCTACAGCCATCCGGCAAGGTGCCGAGCCTTCCATTCCCAGGAGACACAATGAGGGTTGAGGGCACTAAATATCTCACAGGAGATGATAAGGGGCCCATGATGTGCACAGCTTAGGTTGCCTCAAACCCTTTTATGGAAAACACTCACACTTAATGAGCTGCCCACACATGGGCATGATCCCTCCTAGATCTTCATGGCTGGAATTGTTTAAAAGGCAGGATCGTGCACATTGTGAAGCAGCTTGAGCCTCCCTCGGGAATTCTGGCGGAGCCCTGCACCAAACCCATGGCTAGCACTGAAAAATGGGTTCCTACAAGCAAGAAACACTTACTTGGGTTACATACGGAAATGAACGGGTTCACACAGACATTATGATGAAAAGACACGGTTGTTCACAAAACTGCAACATACTTTATAGTATTTGTGAAATAAAGACTCTAGCAAACAATAGTCACATGATATTTAAATTCACAAGCTCCAAGCTCATAACGTACTGCAACCTAACTTAAAACAATGGAGAGGCAGACTGGAGGTTTCTCGATATTGTCAACAATGCAACACTCTCCCAGAAATCATGGGAACATGAAAAAGCCCAGACTAGGATTTTGGCTGACGATTCTGCTACCTGGAATGAGAAGGAAACCTGCATTTTACTGTCCTCCCTGAAATGACTTTTAAAACATCGGTGTCATGCCTCAGTGAAAATCCTTGGCTGCTGGATTCTCACTTTGAATTTGGAGTGCTTTGGTAGTGGATGGGGGAATAACGTTTTCAGAGCTCCTGCGCTATGTTGCACTCTTTGAGCTGAGAAAATACACGCCTCTCCTTTTATGAGCTTTACTCAACTGCTGCTTTGTGCCACTGGGAACCATCTCAGTTCAGCCCCAGTCACTTTCAGAGGGCAGAGGACCCCACAACTCAACTTCTTACAAATGCATACCTGAAAGGATTTTTTACCCTTTCATTCAAGAAGACAAAAGCATGCAAGAAATCCACAGGGCAAAGAGGCTCGAAGAACTGGTGTTTGGCACATGCTGTGGTCAGTCACGGTAAAAAAATAAAATAAATTAAAATTAAAATAAAATTAAACAGAGAACTGCTACTGCACAAAGAAGGCTGGGCTAGATTCACCAGGCTGTTCGACCAGGATGACCCTGGTGTAAGGCCACTGAAATCAAAATGATTCCAGCAGAAAGTTAGCGTAACACAAGGTGAATCAAGCCCACTGCTTTGATCTTCCACGGGTATCAGCTCGGAGGGAGGCCGTTACAGCTTCAAATGCCTCTTGATGAGGTCCCTCAGAATAAAATCTTAAGGGCATGATCACCCTTGGAGATGCACTCACACCACTGCCATTGACTTCCATGGGAAACCAGAGAGAGAACAGGGGCTTGAAACCCAGCACTTTTTATGGAAAAAAATTTCTCTCTTCAGTGTGAATTAACAGATGTGGTAGACTAACCGGATGAACAGTGATATCAGAAATGCACCATGTAAAATACTGTGAAGGTTTCCTTTTGTATTTATCATTTTCAGTCTCACTAGCCTGCCTACAGCATGTGTGCGTGCTTTTCTCTATATATTTTAACCAACTATCATTCTTCTCAGCTGAGTCAATCTCTTGTCCCTGAGGAGCTTTTATAATTACATTAGAGGCGTCTTTTTTGCTGTAACTTACAGACGTGACAAACGATCTTGAAAAGTCTGACACTCAACCATGGATATCTGCTATCTACAGACTTATCATACACGGTAGATTTCCTCATGGTGCAAATCCACCTCAGTCATGATTTCAAATCAGTGGCTCAGAAGGAAACAATTCTCTTGTGTCAATTAGACATCATAGTCCTAAAACCGCATCAGACTGAAAGCTAGACCCAGTAACTGCTACGTAACAGACCAGAGATGGAGCTAAACAAACAATCAAACTGGAACAAGAAATAAACTTCTCATTAACCCTGACAATAACTGGTTAATGGTAGAAAAATATTTTCTTGAAATGCAAGATATTCAGAGAAAACCAGGTCAGCTTGATTGCCACAGAACTCATCAGTACAGAATACACCACACAGAATTGAAATACAACATGAAGAGAATTTCAGCCAACAGCTGAAAAGAAACCAAAGTTTGAGTCAGTTTTGATAGTGGTTAGTGCAAGGTATTGTCCTCAGAGACTCAGGACTCCTAGTTTCTATACCCAAATGTCAGAGTGCCCCTGTGTGACCTTGGGAAAAGCACTTTACCTTGCTGGGTCTTACTTTATCCCTTTATAAAACATTTATGATGTTTACCTACCTCTCAGTGGGGTAAAAATTAATTGGCCTGATCCAACACCCATTGAAGTAAATGGTAGTCTTTCCATTGACTTCCATTTAATGGGCTTTGGATTAGGCCCAACGTTTGTAAAGTGCTTTGTACATTGCAGCTGAAAGGTACTATACAGTGCCAAGCATGCTGAATAAATTATTACTAACAATTCTACACAGAGGGCAGTGCCAGGTATGATGAACTGGTAGAGCAAGTTAACAGGCTGTTTGTTTAGACTATGGACTATTGCTTTCCAAACCAGTCTGTAAACCTGGGCAATACAGTTTAAAGCATATTTCTGCAAGTTGTGAGCGCCTGTCTGAGGTTGTTTCAGTCCCAGTAGAGCTAGAAAGAGATGATCATGACCTAGGCCACCATCTTCTCTTTCAATATTAAATGACACCATGAATGCTAATGTCATTTCCCTCTAAACACGGTGTATCTATACACTTACAAGTAACTATAACGAGAAGAAATTAGGGAACAGAAAACATGGACTTCTATTTTCCCCCCAATGTGTTTGCTTTGGGAATTCAACAGAGCTTTGAGGCAGGTCCTCAGCTGGTATAAATCAGAGCAGCTCTCTTGAACTCAGTTGAGCTGTGCCCTTTTTCACCCGCTGAGAACCTGGCCCAAAGTATAGAGTCATTTTCACAGCTTCCCATGTAGTCAGTCTGTCTGTCCCTTGCTGAAGGGAACACTGAAAACAACTGGGGAGTAGAAAACCACTTAAAAGAATATGCAGGAACTGCAGTTCTGGGCAGCCTTTTTCCAGGTCAAGCAAGGAGACCCCTGACTTTCTCCCATCCACTCTAGGACTATATGGATGGGGACATGATTAAACCTTTTTCTTTTCTTTCAAGAAAAGAAAGTGCCAAGCATTTAAAATAAAAATCAGAAACGAAAGCAGACACATTAAGAACGAGTGTGGAAATTCTCAGTGGAAAAGTACAGCAGTGTTAAATGGCTGTTAGACATCTATGACTTTGTATTTTAAAACGTGCATTTATGGCATAATAATACTACCAGCAAGAAGGGGTGGCCCAGCTGGGATTCAAATATAAGAAAATATTGCTTCCAATAATCTAACAGATGGGGTCATTGGTGTAACAACCAATCGGAGAATACAAATACTGACATGAGCTAATTTCGCAATGGCATGAGCCATTAGGACCACCGATATGTTTCAGGCCTGTCTCTAGTCATGATGTCCACCCTTAAAGGACTTGTTCAGACTCTCACTGTACATTAGACAAGGGGTAAAGTGACATCTCTCAGCAAACATAAAGGAAATGTTTGGTTTACTCACACGCACAAAGCAATAAAGTGATCTCCACAGCTGTATTTTCTTACAATGTGGGGGGTGAGGGTGGGGTGGTCACTTTTTTCTTATAAAAGACACAGAGATTTTATTCCATACACTGCTTTGCATTCATTGCAGAAATGTGTAATGCACTAAATCCAAGACATCACCTGCATATTACATTTCAAATCACGCAAATGTTCCCGTCGATAAGGATTAGAATCAGGGTCACTGAACTTCAAATCAGAAAAGATATGGAAGTGGTTACTTACGGATGTGTATAGGTATCCTTCACTGTTCATTGCCAAATACAATTTCGTTTGAACCCCTTGAATAGCCACCACTCGTAAGCCCACGGGTATGAGGTTAAACAAAGCTAGGAGAGAAACGGACACAAATAGCAAAGTTAATCTTTTCAAATAATTATCTGAGATAGATGAGTAATGTATAATCATTATAACTATTCACAGTGGCTCTGGGCCTGCAAACACTTAATTCTAATACTTAGCTCTTATCTAGTCTTGCCAGCAGCTGATCTCAAAGCACATTACAAAGAAAATCAGTATCGTTATCCCCATTTTGCAGATGGAGAAACTGAGGAACTGAGCGGTGACGTGACCTGCTCAAGGTCACCTAGAAGGCCAGAGACAGAGTCTATGAATAGAACTGAAGATCCCCTGAGTGTCAAGACAGTGCTCTATCCACTAGGCCACACAGCTTCCCATGATAGTAGTCATTCCATTAGCTACATATTGCCCTCAATAGCTCTCCTCACAACGGTAACGCAGCCCTTGGTAATAAGTGTTCTGCAGGATCAGGCCTAAACATTGTACTTTCAAAATTAAACTGCTTTTAATTCTCTGCTAGCATTTCTCCTCAGAATAATCAATAATATTTTCAATATTTACAGGCAGAGAGGCCTATATTTTAATAACGTTGAAGTTGGTACGTAGACTGGCAAATTAAGGAAATAAGCAGAGCTCAGCCTTGGCTCAAATTTTTGCTATTGTTGTTTGGCAGAGGAATTTTACCACTGTTTGAACCAAGTATTTTGTATCATCAATTCCCGCTGTAGGATTAAAAAGAAATGGCGTAAAGAAGGGTTATGAAAAACAACAGGAGCTGATACCATAATCTATAGAGTCTCCTTTAGACTGTGGCATAAATGCAGGGTTAGAACTACATAATGCCATATTGAATTTTATTTACAATGTTTTTTTTACATGGCTGTAAAACTCCAATCTGCTCCAGGCTGAATTTTGGTATTTATGATCGTTGTCCGAGGGTAATTTAAAACCAAACCACCAATCTGAAATAAATTATTGATTTATTTACAAAGGTATAAGCAAAAAAATATGACCAGTTTTAAATTCCCTTTCAGCCTGACAACCCCCAAATGGACATGTTTAGTTACAAGAAAATTTGCAGCCTACCAGTGTTTAATACAGACTGTAAATTCTGGCAGTGCATCAATAAAATTTGGGGAAAAGAGCAAGTTTTAAAATGTCCTTAAAGGAGGGAGTGTCTTGGATTTAAAAAAGGGACTGGAGACCAAAGGCCAAATTCTTTACTGGTGTAAATGGGCAGAGCACCACTGATTTTAAATGAATGTCTCCCATTTATACCAGTGAGAATCTGGTCCCAAGACTTTTCGGTTCTCTTCCTGCCTTTGTCACGGGCTCTCTGTTTGACCTTGAAACATTAATTTAAGAGTTCCATGCCTCGCTTTCCCGATCTGTACATTGTGCATAAATACTGGTGCGAGTGGAACTTTTTAGGATGAAAAGATTTTTCACAGAAAAATGGGATTTCTGTCAAACACACAATTTTTAACGACCAAATTCTTTTTCGACAAAAATATTTGGATTTTCAGAATTTTTTTTCACTTTTTAAGGAACTGAAACCTTTTCGTTTTCAGCAAACACAAAGCTTTTAGTTTTAGGCCTCAACAAAGCAGCACAAATTTTCACTGGCATTTTAAAAATTTGTTTGCAGGGGAAAAAAAACAGAAATCGTTTCCTGCATAGCTGCAATAGTCACTTTATCAGGGAGTTGTGAAGATTCCTGACTTGCAGCCAGATTTTCAGAAGACCTCACCACATTGGAGACCCCCAATTCTTATTCAAGTAGAGGCAGCATAGTTTAGGCCAGTGATACTCAGACCTCGGTGGTCCTGGAGCCAAATTAGTGATCAACATTACCCAAAAGAGCCAGAATAGTGTGAATTCATTGCTCCATGTACCGTAGTACGATCTATTCATATAGAAACAGAATGACAGGAAATACTTCGTTTATATATATATATATATATATATATATATATATATATATATATATATATATATATATATATATATATACTGTGTGATTTAATTATTAACCAATCAGGATGCTTTTGCTGTGTTATCAACCAACTGTAGTTGATAAAATACAAATACACGGTCAGTCATTTTGCGGTGAGAATTATTTATATATATATATAATTATTTTTATATATCTATATATATATAAAAATAATTCTCACCGCAAAATGACTGAGTATTTTATCAACTACAATTGGTTGATAACATGGTAAAAGCATCCTGATTGGTTAATAACTTAGATGGGTTAATAATTAAATCACACAGTGTTTTAATATCATCTGCTGCAACGAGCTGCAGAAGACCCATTAAAGATCCACTTGTGGCTTGGGATCGTCAGTCTGAGTATTGCTGGTTTAGGCTTTCAAGTCCCTAAAGCATTTGGCGAACATCTTACAAAGGTGTTTTGTAAGTGCAAACCGCAATGTTACTGTATGTTTTGCTGGCAGAGCGTGTCCGCACAACCGTACAGCGGTCAGCTGGTGCTGCTGGGACGCAGGAAGTTTAGATGGTCGAGGCTGAAACTCAAAGAGAAGAGCTGAAGAGCCAGTGGTTCTCCTTCCCCAGTATCTCTCCTCACCTCTGCTCTGCCAATCAAAATGGGACGAACCCCATTTTGAAACTCGCTCTGCCATTGGCGCTGTTCTTCCTACTGCCGTCAGCCTGCAGTCTGAGTCGGGATTTTCACCAGGAAGCTGTGTGTACGGTCTCCATGGTAAATGCTGGTAGGAGCCTGTCAATGGATCTGCTAAAGACATTTCTTCTGGTGCGGGACAAACCTGCCTAGGATGAGCTAGTTCCCAGATTTAAAAAGCGAGGGATGGTTTTCAGAGTAAGTCATCCTGCTGTGCTTGCCAAAGGGAGAGTGGGCTGAGTGCCATGCTGTGTGTATTTTGCCAGAGGAAGCCTGCCATCGCAGGGCGGGTTTGGGCGCCTCACTCTAAGGCACAGTCTGCTGCTTCACTGAGTCACAGAGCATACATGCCCACCAGAAACTGGCATGCCCTGGCAGCACGCACATTGGCTCTCATGAGGCAAGAGGAGCAACTTGGCCGCCGGCCGCCCCTCCTTGGGGTATGCTGTGTGAGCTAGTATGTCAGCACATTATCCTGACTCCCATGTTATACATAATTTACTCCTGAAATTGGCCTTCCCTTCCGATGAAGCCCTTGCAGACTGTACATCTCGTTTACATACCACTGTGAGTAATCAGCATGAATGCATGGAAAGATGTGCAAGAGTCTCTTGTATATTTAACACCAATCGATAGAACCATGGAAACTCTCTGTTATTCAAATGTACACTCATGATGCCACAGATACTGTGCCAGAGACATTATTCGCACACAGTAACAAACTACAGTACTCCCTTAGCCGCACAGGCATTATGGGAAAAGCCTCAAAAAGCCAACCCAGAATTAATTCTTTTCCATTACGCTCTGTTATTGTCAGTTTGTGTTAGCCCAAGATAATGCCAAATGTCACTACTAGAATTTCCATGCGAGTTTACACTGCGTAGGATAGGACATACTACCTGATAGAATGAAAAAACTAGGTAATGCCTAAGGGAGACAGGATATTTGCTGGGGCCGCTGTTCAATATAAACTGACACTAAACAATAGCTGTAACACTGAGAAGGCACTAGGCTGCAACCATATGCCTGACTGTGTAAGTTATTGATAATTATAGGCCATCCTAGGCTGAAACACACAAACATGTCCACTTTCCAAAGAAGATGTTTTCCTTTGTATCTATCTGACAAGCCGTCATACCTAGATTAGGGAACAAATTCTGCCTTGATTTACACCCAAACAACCCCCAATTTCATGAGGCAAAATTAAAGCCGGGAAAACACCTGTCCCCAGAAATTCTTCCCCAAACTGTGAAGACTCTCACTGGCTAAAGACAAGGCCCTGTGTTTTCTACGATCCATCATTTACCATAGAATTGTGCTCTGAAATCTCAGATTTCTTTTAAAATTATATATGTTTCTAGCCTTTATGGCTGTGGATATGATCATGAAAATGTGAACCAAGTGAAAATTGATGGAATATCATCTTCTGAGCCTGCAGAGAGCCTGGAAGATTAGCCCTGAGAGGTGCAAACTGCCCCATTCATCGCACTCGGGACGCTGTGTATGCTGAGGTTCTGTGGCTGCAGAATTCGCCGTTCTTTGCATCTGAGCACCTGCCATTTTGTTTTGGGGCTTCCTGCTCTACTGTGACCTACCTGCAGCTGCCAGTTGCTGCCCAGCTTTCCACACAAGGAGTCAAACTGGATCTCAGTGCCTACTTCGTCTAGTAATCTATGAAATTAGGCAGCAGAGGGTAGCTAGAACTGGAATCCAGGAATGGGGGAGCTGGAAATGTAGAGTGGCCATCTAGGCTGCAGCAGTCAAGGCCCAGGGAGCTTGCGAGATAAGTTGCCGTAGCTGAATCCATGATCTCCACTTCCCCAGCAGAAACAGAGGATGGAGATTTTGAGCTGGGCTGCCTGGATGACTTTATGGGAGACAAGGCCCAACAAAGGGAGTGGAGCCACCTGGAGAGTATAGGACAAAACCCATCCTCTAACTTCATCATGGGTTAATTTTACATGAATGAGTATTTTCAACTCTGAGCACCAGCAGTGTTCATGTCTGGGTGCTGGCGGGGGGGATGCGGGGGGGTAAAGGGCAATGGGAATGAAGGGTATTTCATGGAGATAGAATAAATGATCATTAACACTGATGTGGGGGGTGCTTGCTTCAGAATTTTGTTCCACTGTGCCACAGAGCACGTGGGCTCCTGGCTACAGACTTATAACAGCTGTCGGCAAAAAACGAAGGGCTGTCCCATGTTGGAATGATTTGAATGCAGAAGAATTTTTTTTTTAATTACTACAAATGGGATTTTCAATATCTCACTGCAAGGCACAGCCAAATACTCCTCCATACAAGGAAGAGTAATCAAAACAGCCTTAAAATTAATGCGAAATGAAGGAGACTTCCTGCAAATGAGTAAGACTCAGCAGATCTGCAAGTGGGAACTACAATAACGGGGAAAGAAAGAGGGCGGGGATCAGAATTTTACTGCAGTCAGAGCAACAGGTTGGAACCCAGCCACTGCTGCGTGGACTTTTAACTCAGGGGCTTGCCCAGCAGGGATGTACAGCCAAATAAGGTACGTCTTTGTCGAAGAAAGGAAATAGTAATTCTTTAGCGCCAGATTCTCCAAAGCCTTATTCATGTGAGTGACATGTGCAGGATCAGGCCAATCGTGTATAAGGGTTTAATCCTGCCCTGCTGATGCTAATAGGAACTTTGTCATTACAGCAGGTTCAGGACCAAGGTAAATAGGCAGTGTGGCTTAGAGGGTAGAGCACTGGACCAGGAGAGCAGGGTTCTATTCCTGGCACCACCACTGGGCTTCTGGCTGACCTCATACAAGTCATGTCACCACTCTATGACTCAGTTTCCCCATCTGTAAAATGGGGAGACTGTAAAGTACTTTGAGATCTACTGAGGAAAGGAGGTATTATTATTACATGCCGTAGGTTTTCTACAGTTCTCTACATTCACTTCCAATAGGTGCAAGTAAAATGCTTTTCCATGATAAATATCTTCCATGTTGGGAAAGTGCAGGCCAGTTGGATCCATTTCTAGGATATATCCATCACATCCTCCTTTGCGGAGAACATTCATTATTTATGAAGGCTGGTTTTCAGCTCCAAGAAGCGTACATGATTTACACGTAGCCTGGTACTCTCTCTCGATGTGGTAAGTTTAAATGCATAATGCAAACACAAATATGTTGGAAACAGACACATCTGTGTGACTGTAAGAAGTCCCCTCATGGCTCTCTTGCCTAGAATGTCAGAACTCCATTAAAATAAGTCAAAATAAAGTATTTGGGTGGAACTGCCCCCAAGAGAAATAATCTGCAATTCAGGGGACTCAGTATGCTACATTGAAAGTTTATAACACAACTGAAATTATTACATTTGCCTGTTAGCTTCTTAACTCGTTTATTTAAAAACAGACCAAGTGCAGCGTTCTGCCAACATTCTGAACAAATCTATGTTATTTCTTTTAACTGGTAATGCCGAAACACCAGCAATTGTTTTAAAGAACAGCAGCATTTTATGATGCACGATGATCATCTGTTATTCTGTTCCACATAGGTTCTTATATCATGCTGATCATCATCATATCGGAGTGCCTTCCAGGAGTGCATTAAGCAACATGACTACACATCTTCCATGAGGTGTTTGTTGAAGGTTTAAACTAGATTTCGAGGATTCCCAATCTCGCTTGAGAGAGCTGGGATAATTGGCTGCATCCTAAAGGGGTGTCACCAACTCTGTTGCATGGGATTCAGATTTGAAAGCAGCTCAGAACCTTAGACCTAAGATGGCCTTGGTTTACCTGGCCTGCAGCGTGCATTGCTCTCAGCACCTGTAACGACTGCACGTGACAGATCCACGGCAACCTCATTGGTTCTGTCATATCAGTGAAAAATAACACTGCAAAGCAATGAATGTTAAAGAGATAGAAGGGTAGAAACCTACATGGAGCCGGGTGAAATGTGACATGATCAATCAAATGTCATAAAACTACTGGATTTCTGTTCTTACCCGACCTCCCTCCTTTGACATTTGAGAGCTTAATGAAAATGAAATAAATTGAAAAGATATTTGCTTTGTGGAAAAGGAAGACTGCATTTTGGTTTCCAGTTTACAATCTCAACAAAATTATACACATTAGCTATCACTGAAATACCCTCTTGGTTCATTCCAACTCTTTTCAAGACAAAAAATTTGTTTAAACGAAACAAAACAATTGTGTGAATTTTTTTTTTTTTTGGTACTTGTATCAACATCACTCTTTTTAGTCCTCGTTTGCTCTTTTCCATTCGTCTCCTGGCTTAAAAAACCTCCTCAAAACTGTTTCACAGAAAAGCCCAAGGAAAATTGTTTCATTACTGAAATCATAATTGGGCTCAGAATTATCGGCACCAGGGACGGGGAGACAAGGAATGTGAACTTTAAAATGATGATGAATTCTCATTATGTGAAATAACTCAGCTCTGTTGGAGTGAGACCCCTGCTTAAGACTAGAGATAACGTTAGTCTATTTCAGGCACACTGCGTAGGCGAGCAAATTTTTTTTCTGTTGAAAAAAATCTAATAAAATCCAAAGGACAGCGATGAACTTCTCTAGATTACCATGGAGATAACATTCGGATTGTTTTTCGGATGTATCACCATTACCTCCTCAAGTATGTTTGTTTTCAGTGTTTTTGTAATGTATTTCCTTCAGACTCAATGGCAAGTATGTGCGCCGTGTTAATGTTTCACTCAGTCAGACATCCCAGAACACTAATTTTCAAACAGATTGAGATGGAAAAGAACAATACCCCATAATTCACAAACACACGAGGTTATCTGATGCATTCGGATGCCACTTACTATAACTACTGTCCTCCTCTTTTGTCCCATCAATTGTTCCATCTGCTTGCAACTGCAAGTGGTAGCCTTGCCTGCTGTATAGTTTTGTTACTATTCCTTTAAGCTGTGGCTCTGTAAGAAAACAACAATGAGGTTAATTTATGAAATCTGGATGTGCCGTTGCATGTTGTCAGGGTTCAAAACAAATCTTCATTTTTGATTTCAGAGATGGCATATGAAAAAACACCAGGATTAGCAGCTTTATATCTGTTCCCATTTAGGCAAAGATCAAATTAGTGACTATAAAAATCAATTGGCAAATGATGAAATGCCACTCTCTATTGGAATGTACGTAACACATTTAAATCTGCTTCCATTGAATACAAATTCCAACAGCGTGTCATTTGATTTAGGGAGTGTGCCCTATCTCATTTAAGATTAGAAATGTGCTGACAAAGAGTGTATTCTGGCTTTTAACAAGGTGTGAATTCTCAAAAAGAGGGAAAGAGAGAACTGCTAATATAAGATAAGATAATGGGAATAAGAATGAAAACTGTATACCAAATCAAAAGCCTAAATATACAGCAGCTAAGGTTTACCATAAGAACTGCTGCAATTCCAATAAACAATCCACGGTTCTTTGCTGATCCAAAGAACATGCAGAATCAGAAGGGATAAACTAGTCAATGAACAGAGGTAAACAGAAGAAGGAAACCGCTTTAAACTCAGCAACATGTTGAAGTGTAATGGGAATATTACCATAAAAGATGATATTTCACAGACTCAGGGGGAAAAAAGAAAAAGAAAAAACAGTTTGGATATAAATCTGCTTTATAATCATCTTCATGTTCAATGTTCGAAAATGAAATAGCCAAACCAACATTAGATCATTCTGAACTTTGAAGTAAATAGCAACAGGATTTGCTAAGAAGTCTGTAAATTTAAAGAAAATATCTCGGCAATGCATCAAGAGGAATTGCAATAAAATAGGTCTACTTCCACTGAATCCCAATGAATCTGCATTGTAGTAATTGTCACACAGTTATTTTCATCAGACTGTGAAGCCTTTTTAGCAGTCTGCTCCAAAACCTTAGCTGATTCACAGATAAACACAATATGAAAATATGAATTGCCATTTTCAACCCAAAAAGTCCCCACATCTGGGCAAGACTTCCTGGTCTTAAAGGAAAGAAATCAGGGTAGATATTCCGTTATACATATTTTGGATAGGATTTGAAGCAAAGCCTTATAATGATTTGCATAAGTATATTACTTCCTATTAGCAACCTTTAATAAGTGTACTGAGGGATGCATAATTTATATACACCCTCTCATTTAATATGAAACTAAACCAAAGGTCACTCTATTTTCTTGCATTAACAATGTTCAAAAAGCTCTTAGCAAACGTAGGCTCCCTTTTTCAACTAGCCACCCTATTATTTGGCTACATGAAAAATGCAGGCAAGTTCAGTAGCTACAGGCAGCTAGATTTTGGAAAAGCAAATTACTAGCAACATTGTTGACGGGCTTCTGCTCTTCCTGTGTACAAAATGCACTGGATCAGAAGACTAATTCTCCATATCTGATCTTTTTCACCTCTGTTACATACAGAATTGTGGGTGTATGATTTATATAAGATATTCCTAGAAAGGCGCAGGGGGATGAAAGGTTATAAAGGTCTAGAAACTGCTGGCTGCCTAAATAGCCTGTTCTCATATAATTAGCAAATAATAGCACAAGGCACAAAAATTCTAGAGACCTGAAGGAGGGAAAACAGATTATTGAACATGTAGACAGATGAACACATGATTGAAGGAGAGGTAGGGCTCTGTGTGTGTGAGAGAGAGAGAGAGAGATGAATACATCACTGATCCATGGGTACACGAGTGTGCATGTGAGAAAGAAGAGAAATCAATGGTGTGTGTCAGACAAATTAGTGATAAGAGGGTGTGTGAGTGAGAAACCAGCTCTGTGTGTCTGTGTCCCCATGTCTATTGGCAATTACAATACCTGAGAGTTAATTTCACCAGTCCCCCTCCCCAGGCATGATGCACATTACGGCTTGTGTTAAACAGAACAAAACCAAACACGTAACCCTTGCCAACCTGGTCGCCTTCTCCGTCTTTTCTTGGAGCTGAAGAGTTTGACCCTGGAGAACACATTCAGCTTGTTCTTCTCGCAGCTGCCCTTGCTCTTGCTGGGGCTGTTGACACACTTGCAAGCGTTGGATTTCTCCCGCTCCCTGGCTTGTCTCTTCTGGCGGATCAGGGAGCTGGCGATTGCTGCAGCCATGGCCGCCACCGCTCCGACACCACCTGGGGGTCAGACACAGGGGCTCTGGGCGCTGGCTGCAGGAGCAGCCGCCAGCATGCTGCTCTTCCAGCCCCCAAAATCTGGGGCCCTGGATCCCACCGCTAATACCTTCGGCTGATGCCGCAGCACAAGTACCCACCACCACTAGCTTTGGAGGTGGGATGCCTCCACCAGACCAAACCAGGATGCAACAGTTGAGCTCAAGTGGTTTGGTCAGCAGAGGAGACCCGCTTTGTTCCTGGGCTTTTATCCCTCACAACTTCTGGCAGGGCAAAGTTTGCAGGCAGGGCTCAGCGTTCCTCGGGAGATCAAGCAGGTCACTGACAAGACATCCCTCGGCGCTTCTCCAGACGCGCTGTTCTCAGGCAGACCTGGGACCTCCACTTGGCACAAGATCAATGCACCTTTGCCCCGCTTGATTTTTCCGTCAACTTTTCTCCCGCCTTCTCCTCCCCAGTCAAATCCCAGCAAGCACCTGTTAGCCTCTGGCAGAGTCGGTCTGGGGCAGGGTTTTCTGGATTCTTTTTCCTCCCTTCCCGGAGAAGGAATGTGAAGCGAGCAGGGAGGAAGGCACTCCACTGCCTGGAGCCCTGGCTGGCTGGTTCTGAATTCCCTGGAAAGCCCCCTCCCTAAGATTTTAGGAGTGGAGCTTCAAATGCAGCCTCTCCTCCAGCGATGCTTTTGTATTTTGCATTGCAACACTTGTAACCATTCAGCAATCAGCAAAAGGGCTCCCCGATGCCTGGTTGCCAGCAGCACCAGTGCTGATACTGCAGCAGCCGTAGGCTTCAGGCAGCAAACGCACTCCCTTCCTCTCTCTCGCACACACACACACACACACACACACACACCGGGAGCTGTGCACTGGATATAGAAATCAGACGATGCAGCCCTCCCCTTATCACCCCCCCCCCCTTCCTCAGTGAAGGCAGCAGCCCAGGAGATCTGCCCCGTCGCCTCTTTGTGTGGAGAGTTTCAGAGAGCAGGAACCCATGGAGCAGTTAGGCAGGAGGCTGGATCCTCTGAAGCATCTCAGGTCCCGAAGGGCTGCATAGAGAGCACCTGCTCTAGGACTAGAGCCGCCTCCCGGGGCGAGTCAGACACCCAAACAAACGTGACTGGGATGAGTAATTCTCCAGCAGCTCGGCCAGGGTGACCAGACATATCCATCACCAGGACGCCTGGCGTGGGCACTGGGGCAAAGAAAGGGGGCGGGATTGGTCTTTCAGGGGGCATGTGGGGCAGGATTTGGGGGAGGGTAGTGAGTCCAGTGGGGTAGGTTTTAACAGCTGGGGGGGGGGGGAGAGGAAAAGGGGGCCAACGCCGCTCCAGCCAAACCCTCCCCCCTTCTCAACCTTTCCCAATAGAAATCGGGATCCAGGAAAGCCCCATGTACCCCTGTGACTCCCTTGATTGTTTTCTCCCTGCCTTTCAACTCCCTCTCCTTTTGCATTATTTCGCACCATACCTGCTTCGAGCTCTACCTTATTCCTGGCCATTCCTGGAGACTGGGAAAACCCTTGTGGAGGAGGAGAGTTTTCCAGGCTTGTTCTTTCTCTCTCTCTCTCTCTCATTTTCCCCTCTCTCACCCCACGTCCTGGTCCTTGCTCCTAGGCGAGCTCAAGCCCTGATCCTTGCTCCTAGGCCAGCTCATCCCTCCCCATCTCTTCCTTGATGGACAGAAAGTTCCCTGGTAGGCGTGGGGGAGGCTGGGTTGTTGGTTTGAGGATTAAGGGGGGAGGCTGCTAGATTGGGAGGGCTGGAGAAGGCAAGAGTGGGGTTGCCCATTTGGAGGAAAGGTGAAGGAAGGAAGAAGCAGGACCCCATGGAAGTGGGGAGAAAGGAAGGAGGTGCTGGGGAAGCAGAAGTTCGGGCAGGTTGTGAGGGAAGGAGAAGGGTTGCTGGTTTGTTGGGGCAGAAAGGAGGAGCTGCTGGTCCAGTGCGGGTGGAGGCTGTAGGAGTCTGTCTGTCGCAATCAGGCAGAGGATGAGCAGCAGAGCCTTGTGCCAGGAGCTCTGGTCCTATCGTAGTTAATGCTCTTCACTGTGGCCACAGCAGCCTCCGTTTATATCTGAGTCACAGCAGCAGGAAGGAAAGTCCTGTGGGCCAGTGAATGAGGCAGGTCAACCTGGGATCTTTGTGCAATTCTGCCACTGATTTTTGTGCAACCTTGGTCAAGTCACTTCCTCCCATAGACCAAGAGCCAATGGCTTGGAGCTGAAGGAAGTCAAATTCAAAGTGGAAATAAGGCACAGTTTGAGACACGGAGGCTGATTAACCACTGGGACAACTTACGTGGAGTCATGGTGGATTTTCCACCACTAGAGAGTCTCTAAACTGAGATCAGTTGTTTGTCTTTGCAAAAGGTATGCTGCAGCTCAGCCAGAAGTTACAGGCTTGATGCAGGAAATACTGGATGGGATTCGATGGCCTGTGCTAGGCAGGAGGCCAGACCAGAGGATCCCTTCTGGTTTCAAAATCTATGAATCTGTGACTGCCCTAAAGAGACAGGGGAACAGGGACCAGGGGAGCAGATATTTCTTTTGCTGCTGCACGACTTGGCTTAGGATTTGCAAGGCAGCACCACCTCCAGCTCAGGTCAGCCCAGCAAAAGGCACGTGTGATGGGGTGACCTGGCCTTTGTGGCTTCCTACAGGAGGCCCTGTGGGCCTACTACACCCCACTCCAAGAGGCCGCCAAGTAACACAAAAGGAACAGCGAAGGTGGCTCGTCCAGGCCCACCTAGAGAGGCCTCACAGAAGCACCCAGCCAGGGCCCAGCAGGTCAGATAAAAGGAGCTACAGGGCCTTACCCTGCCAGTCCCTGGCTGGGACCAGAGGAGTGTGGCGGGGTGGTCACCCCACCATGCCTTGAAGGGCTTAAAACAGCCCTAAGAGAGGGCTGTAGCTGGAGGAAGGCTGGGCTGATTGGGGCAAGTAACCACAAGTGGGGCCACGCCCCAATCAGGCCACAGCTGGCCCTATAAGAAGGCTGTTAGCCAGGAGCTGAGACAGACAGTCTCTCTAGCTACCTGGAGATAGGAGGACCTGGCTGCCTGGGAAGCTGAGGAGGGTACCTAGGGCAGAGCAGTGCTGGGGAAGGGCAGAGGGAGCTGGGGAGCTCCAGCCTAGCAGAGCCCCAGGCTGCAGGCTGAGGTAAAGGCCCACAAAAGGGTACTAAGGCTGCAGAGGAGCAGCCCAGACCTAGACAGAGGCAGCTGGTCCGACCCCCCTTGCCGATGATGAGTGGTACAGACTGCAGTCTGCCCCAGGGAGCGGGGACTAGATGATGACTGACAGTAGCCACTGAGGCAAGGGAGGGATAGGGGGTTGGTGGTTCCCCTGGGAGGGGAGACCCAGACTGGGGGGGTACTGCCAGGGGGCAGAACCCTAATCTAGAAGGGCACTGTGGCCCAGGAGGGGCATGGGGCCAGCGGCAGGCGAGACACCGACCGGTAGAGGGCGCTCCTGGCTGAAAAGAGCTAATTCCCTGGACAACCAGCAGGAGGCTCCACAGCGGTGTCGTCACCCCATCACAAGGGGCAAGGAAAGGGGCTCCCTTTGGCCACAGGAGCTCAAGGGATAACCAGAGTTTGTTTCTGGCTGTGTTTTGCTTTGCTGGGTTTGCAGGGAGAGAAAGGACCTGAGAACCTTAACCTTGAAATAAGGGTGAAGCAAAAAAAGGGCCAGGCAGGCAGAGGCCCAGGGAAGAAGCAGCAACAAATTGAAATTGAGCAGTATGTGGCTGCTGTTTATAGGATCCTTGGGCTGGAGCCTGGAGTAGTGGGAGGACCCAGCGTCCTCTCCTGGCCACAGGTAAAGGAGCATAAGCCCCAAGAAGACCTTATTTGGGAGCCTGAACAAAAGGGCTGAATTTAAAGGGTCCTGACCTGGGCCTGAAGACCCTAGCAAGGGGAAAAAGATTGATTATTTGTTGGCCTCTTTACTACCCTGAAAGGGTTCATTTGGACTTTGTGACTTAGTTGGAGGACCAAGCCACTGAAGACCTGCCAAAGTCAGCTGGCAACCTGTAGGGGGTGCCAGGGGTTAGAAAAGGTCTGCAGTACCACACCCAGCCACTAGGAGATACTCAAGAGGTGAGTGCCCCCTTTACACCAAGAGCCCCAGTGTCTAGGGCTGAACTAAAACCAGGAACTGACCCAGTTTTAATAAACCCAACAGGAAGCCCAGGACATGCCCCGGAAAGGCGGAGACTCCCAGAAAACTTGGACTTATGGTCATCCTAAGCCAGAGCATCAGACCAAGAGCTTCCAAAGGCAAAACACTTCTCCAATGTCAAACTCCTTTGCTTCCTCGGGCCCATAACCCTTGCCCCCTGCTCCATACATAACACATCTGTAGTCCACGCAGGAGCTCTGAGCTCGGAGCATTTGTTTCGCTTGGAAGGCAAGGGGCTCTCTCGCGCCTTGCCTTCCCTCTTATTTCAGACTCATTGAGCTCATGCAATACCTGGCCCTTTCTCAATGTGCTGACATGGAAGCCGGATTACCTGCTCTTCATGCCCTGACAGGGGAGCTAGATGTTATTTGCTACAGCACCAACCTGGAATAAAAAGAATAATGCCACACCATTTCTTAAGTTTTAACTGCTACAATAAAATGCAATTCACCGTAACTTTGCAACTGTCACATTTGTTTCCTTGAGTAGAAATAGCTTGGGACACAGTGGAGAACAATTTCTGTTGCAGCAAAACATAGCATTAGCAAGGTCTTGTTAACAGAAATGCCAATCCCTTTGTAACATTTTCAGATACTCAGTTTAGTATTAATAATATGTCTGAACGGAAGCAAAAGCTATGCCACACTGCCTGAGACCCTGTTTAATTGCAAAAGTATATCTTATCTATAGCCATGCATTCCCTTCCATCTATCAGTCAGTCCCCATATGTACCCAGCTAGCTAGCAAGATGGCTTTTATCAGACACCTATCCCTGTGATATTTATATGTTCATACTAAATGAGTACCTCCTGTAGATGCTTAAGCTACCAAAATAACTGGAGCCATCTAAAAAGCATTTAAAACACTGACAAATTCTTAACTGGAGAAATACTAACTTACAAAAATAAACTTGCCATTCACAAGTTGCACCCTCACACCCATCTACCAGCTAACTCCAGATACTTGAGATCAGACCTAGTAAAGCCAACCAGTTAGATATTATTAGTAAGGGGGTGTACTTACAACCAAATAATTTATTGTGAATTTTCCTTTGTTTACCCTTTGCAAAATATCCAGAAGTGGAACGTCATTTTCTCAAACGTGTTCATAATTCTGCAACATTTTATCATTAATTGTGTTTACTCTACAGCGTGGTATTCACTACTTGATATTTAGAATGAAAGATGTGGTGCTTAGGTGTGATTGGTCATGAAGTCACATGATAGTATTTCATGCTGCTGAATGGATGAGCAGAACTCTTATAATCCAGTTACTATTGAAAATGCTTGTGCAAAGCAAATTTTAGTCTTGCTTTCCATGAGCATTCTCGCATACAAGTTTAAAATCTGCATTCATGATAAAAAAAAACCTCAGTTGCACAAATGTTCCAGAACTGATAACATAAATGAGGAGCAAAACCAGAATATGCTAATTTAGATTTAAATTTCAACAGTCATCAACCGTTTTTTCATGATCCGTCTCCGTCACTGAAGGCTTCTACAAATATGCCTCCTTCGTGCCCACAATGGGGCCCTGAGTTAGGATGAATTTCTCTGCCACTGAGCCAAATCTTTTTTGAGCAGATTGCTTCAAGTTCTTACTGAATTTATATCATATATTTATATTTACTTGTTCAGCCAGAATGATGAATACATTCTTTCCATTTTCCCACAAAAAGCACGCTAAAAAAAAGTAATAAAATACGCTAGTTCTTTTGACTACCTGAAGCTGTTTTTCTGATATATTCCAAGTAACTTCTAAATGGAGAAGGCAGCTAGAACCTCTTGAGGCAGATGTCACATTTATATGTACAAGACTAAGGCAACTACTCGTTAAAAATCAAAGGGCGAAATGCTGGCCTCACGGAAGTCGATGCCTAAGCCAATCACTGAGAACTATAGATCAGAATGAGAGCTACGTGGGGCGCAGATTATTCCCTGTCTGCCAACAGTGGGTTTCTTACACCTTCCTCTGGAGCACCTTGGGCTGGCCTCTGTGAGAGACTACTGGGCTAGATGGATCTTGGGCCTGATCCAACATGGCAATCTCTGTGTAATGGCAAAAAATCCCATTGATTTCAATAGGCCAAAGATTTCACCCAAGTTTTTTTCTTCTCCCTGCAAGTACCTATTAGATTTCTGCTAATTAGCATGTCCAACCTTTGGATTCAGATAATCAAAATGTGCTCAATCCATGTTTAGAGATTCCAAGGCATTGGTCAAGAGCAAGGCTGGTGCATATGGTGCCCAACTATCCTCCAAACCATGGTTGGCTGCCTAGAGGAAAAGCAAAGGCTTTTGCTCTGAATCAATATGCACAAGCTGGCTTTCCCCTACATGAAAAGGTCTCAACTATCATGGCCCCAAACCAGGGGCATGCATGGGAGCTCTGTTCCCAATTCCAGGGGAAAAGTGCAAAACTTACATTTTATGCTCCATCTCCTTGATGCATTTGTGCTGCAGCGGGTCCCGCAGTGCCATGGTTTTCCCCGAGTTTGAATTCATACCATGTGCCTGTGGGCAGTGCTCTCATGAACCATACTGTAAATTCTGACAATCTACAGTCTTTGTAGCTTACCGGATTGCCAGCTGTAGTCTTGGGAGTGCTAGTGAATAGAGTGACTTCCTTTTCCCCCCCTACTGATCACGTATTCTGTTCTGGCACAGGAATGTCTACAGATGTGATCTAGTGTAAAACAGTGTATCAGTGAAATACTGCTGTCAGAGGAAGGAGTGCTGGTTGGAGAGATGGCACTTCCAGGCTGCCTATTAAAGTGAATTTTTGATAGGTACATGTGCCTAACATGCTACTTTCAGAGACAGCAGAAGTTCTCAGTGCTCTGTGTGGACATTAAAGATTCTACTGGCATTTATTCCCAACAGCAGGAGCTTGCCCAATGCCCCAGATTCCCCAACCTTGTAGGGCTGCAGCATGCAGCCAAACTTGCACACACAGCTATTTTCTTTTGCCCCACAGACGTGCATTTTAGTGTTGCTTTACGGTAAAGCACTGGGAGAATAAACCGTACCTGTCTTTCAGAATACAAGCTCTTTGGGACAGGGCTTTTTCCATTACCAAGCACATTTGATGCTCAGCAAAGGGTAATGAAAGGTGCTCCACTGATCTCAACTGGCTGCACGCTGCGAGAGAACTGACATTTTTGGAAGAGGAGGGAATTTTAGGGGGGCAAAAGACAACATTTTGCCTCTGTTAAGCACCCCTCATCAATCGTTCCATCTTCCAAAAATATCAGCCATTCAACATCTGTATGTGTAGCCACTCATCCAATGCATCTGCTAAAGGAAAGGTCACAAGGCAGATACTAACGATCAAGTGAATACTCCAAGAACTCCATCCATAAACCCTCCAGACTCTATCTGTCTCCACACACCTAAATTAAGTTGGCAGCTTGTGACCGGTACTTCTGTAAAGGGGCTGCTCAGTGCATAAGAAACACACTGTACTTACACTCCTACTGGCTGGGAACATGCTGCTTTACTAAACTAGATAGCAAACAGAACCGGGGGTGGGGGGAGAGGGGACTCCCACTAACTAAGCAGGAAGTAATGGGGGGGTGGAGCATGGTTCCAACCCATAATACTTTGAGTAACCCAGTTAAACTTTTGATGACCACTTTACTACAGTTACAAAGCCTGGCACAATGTAGCCATTCTCTGCCCACATGAGCATGAATGAAAGTCTACAGAGTCACCTCTCAGCAGGATGACATTCAGACACACAGATGCAAATGATGGAGTATTATCCATGAAACACTTACATCTCTGCATGGAGCCAAACTAGAAGAGCAGTCTATGAACCACTGTCAATTTTTCCAGGTGAGGAAACCTTATTCTATGACAAAACCCCATACCCTTTTCCTCCCAGGCAAGAGGCCTGGATAGCATCACATTGGCCACTTGGATGCTTTGCTCCTTTTTGGTACTTGACATCGCTGCAAATAAACTCACCGGGCTGGCTCTGAGAAGGGGTCTCTCTTCTATAGTCATTCTTCTCCCACTTATACCCATGGAACTCCTGTTACTTCCCACAAGCACACTCCCCACTTTGTTCAGAAGATGCTTGCTCATTTGGCCCTGTTGCTGTGATTCCTGGTTCCTGTTACTGAAGTAAGATCTGGTATGTACCATTTTTCTAGTGTTGGTGCCAAGGATTCAGACTTAATGGACAGCTTCGCACTGTGGTTCTGAGACCTTCTGCCTACTCAGAGAGAAGCACACTCACGGCATTGTAGACCAGACTACCTTTTCTGAACCAGTTGTTTAATTTCACACATAACTGTGGTACAAAATCTGTTTGTGTTAGGCAGGATGGGAATCCAGGTATACTAAGGACAGGGAGGAACTAAAGAAACTAACCAGCATTAGCCAACCAATGGAAGGGACTTGGATTCCAGAATACCAAGAGACTTCCCGTCCTGCTGGTATGCAATGCCCTTCCGGAAATTGAGAGGCTTTGCCAACAGATTGCACCGTGAGACATATTACACCCAAAGGGCCAGATCCTTAACTGGCGTAGATCAGCTTAGCTTCATGACCTCCATGGAACTACACCAATTAACACCAGCTGAGGATCTGGCCTCAACATCTGATAAGAGAAGGGAGGCAGTGTTCATGTAGGATTAGACTGTAAGAGAGAACGCCTGGAATTGACTGTATAACATTAGGGCAAGTCACTTAGGACCAGATTACGCCCGTTGCTCAAATGGGAGCATAAAGGAAGGAGAGAACACTTACAGCATCGTCTCCACTTGCGCCACTCTGCAGGGGGAGCTGGCCGTGTTAGCCCTGCAAAGGGGAGACACAGGGTCTTTGCTACCTAGCTCTGCTAGAGCCAAGCAGCTGGAGAGGGAAGTGGATGCTCCCCATTGCCTAGTGGTTGCATTCCCCCATGGTCTTTGGGAGCACTAGGAAATATTATGCCCACTTCAAGTACAATGCGCCATGTAGTGCTCAACACGGAGCTATGGTTGTGTGCCTCAATCCAGCTCTTAGCCGGTCTGGGCCTTGTTTACTCATCGTATTGAATGATTACAAACATATTATAATGAATATAATAATACTCACTTACCAGTCAAGGGTGCTGTGAAGCATTCTGAATTAATAATTAATAATGGTGAATCACTTGGTGATCCTTAGGTGAAAAGTAGGATAAAAGTATATAAAGGGAAAGATTGTTAATGAACCTAGACACATTCTTTCGCCTGGACGGTTCACAAGAATTAACCAAAATAGGAGCAAAATAACATTAGGGGTTAGAACCAAAGCTTCTACTTGCAGCAAGTTGAAACATGTTCTGATTTCATGCACATGTTCTTCTTCACCAGCAAGTAAGGAGCAATACATCTGTTACTGTTCTTACTGAAATTTCCTTTAGCATGCTAGATGCATTTCCAGGGAAGCAGACCCCATCAGAAAGCCTAGGAACAGGTTGTTGCTACATAAAGACACAGAGATTTAGATCACTTTGGTAACACTTCATCCACCAAGCACCATTTTTCACACAATGAACATCACTTGAACTGGAATTGAGGCATGCAATACCATAAGGTGACTGGGTAACTCTAGGGTCCCTAACATGTGTTTGCAACTAGATCCCCTAAATTAAGTCAAATTATTATATAAACATGATATTAAGATTTTAATTAAAAACACAGCACAAATGTATGGCCTAATCCCTTCCTTACAATTTACCCATCGTATCACCTTCAAGCACTGATCTAAAACACTCACTAACATGGAGCCATCAGCACGTGCTCATGACTTAACTGACAAACCTTGTGATCCAATCACCGCAATTCTCATCTGACTCCCTCTCTCCTTTCTGTCTGTTACTCTCACTTGTCATCTACTCTGGGCGGGAACCTTGGGTTGCTGGCCCTGTAAAGTACTTCACCTACTTCTGTGCAATGAGAAACTTTAGAATCATCATCATGTCGACGTCCTTATCTAGGTTGGATTCCAGCTGAAGCCAATTATATTTATTTTAGGGTTTTATAAAATCTTAGCCGATCATTCTAACGTCATTTGGAGTTTTGCCTGAGGAAGGAAGGGCAGCAGGATGAGAGCCAGAGACTGGGGGCCGAATCCTACTTGTTTTATTCTTGCAAGCAAAATCACCACCATCATGGTTCACCAAGGATTGAACTTAGGACCTCCAGTGCTAAAAGCATGAACCTCTATTACAAGAGCTAAAGGAGCAACTCTGCCTACCTGTAGCAGACTCGTGTTCTCTGTGGTCCAGCCAACAGATGAGGATGTGCTACACAGACCAAACAGGGGGTTACACAAGTGGCCCAGATGTATGGCTTGTGTAACTCCACTGAAGCCCACCTTAGTCCACGTCCCAGCACATGACGCAGCATGCTGGGAAGCCTGATTTTGACATCACTTATTCATGTTGAACCTGTATCGCTGCCTTTGTTTAGTCAACACAACTTTAGTTTGTTTAGTTTGGTTAAACGTGAACTCAAAACGAATTGTAAAGTTAAAGCGAGTCAACAATGGCAAAGAGGTTACCAGGGAAATATTTATCAAATCATTTCCTCCTGATGAGGCTGGTGGCTTGAAAGGGCCCATCAAATGCAGAAATTGCTGAGATGACCCACAGAGACAAGAGCCCGTTATGCAAAACACTCTCTAATTCACGACAAAATTCAACTGAAAAATCCGGTTGCTTTAGTTACATCCGTGTTGCATGTACAGCATGCAGATTTTCACTTGCAATTGTCTTTAGGCTGAAACATACAGTTTCATGGAAAATGCTCTCTGATCAGAATAGTGTTGGGGTGTTGTGAAAAACCTGAAAACTTTTGGGCTTGGAGTTTTCACTTTTTTGACGACAAACTGAAAAGTTTTGAAGAAAATTTTCATCTAATATTTTTTGGGGGGAGGAAAACCATTTCCAGACCAGCTTTAGTTACACATTCTGAATGGGCACATCCGTCAATCTCCCTAAGAGCTGACCCCTCCAGGCCACAAATGAGACGCACTGGTGAAGCAATGAAGCTCCCGTCTCTTTCCTCTGTTTTGTTCCCTCTGTTCTGTGGGTTCAGGTCTTAACCTGTATCAATCCAAAACCTTGCAGGAACATTCAGTTCTCTCTCTCACCATGACGTGGAAATATCTGTGCAATAAAGTGACTGCTTCACCTGCATTCTGCCCTCAAAATTCATCTCAGCTCGGGCTATTTCTAACCATCCAAACCTCGGAGCAGCTTCAAACAGCTGGCATTTATTAAAAAAGCAAACCACAACCAAAAAAATGTTCCAAATGTAGGAAATAATCCTTCTTTCCCCCCACAATTACAATGGACTGAGGGTCAGGAGGGTCAATACTGAATCATGGACTACTAACAGGTTGAAAGTTCAATACCCCATGGACAAGCTGGACTAGAAATGGCATCTTTCACCATTGGAGAAAATTTGGAAATCCTTCCTTTCAAATGGTTTTCTTTCCAGACCCCATAGATTGTCAGATACAATCTGGATGGCCAAAAATCTATTTTTGAGGATTCTAAACTTTATTAGCTCTATTTTCTCTCTCTCTAAAGTCTATGCCAATTGACCCAACGTGATATGGCTCCTGGCTTTTTCACGTTGCAGGACACAAAAAATAATATCAAGCCAATTAAATAAAATCCTCTTCAAAAAGCTTTGTAAAATAATTCTTGCTGTAAAATAAGTGGCATAAACAAAATAATGGGAATGAGCAACAGGGAATGGATCACTTGATGATTACCTGCCAGGGGCACCTGGCATTGGTCACTGTCGGCACACAGAATACTGGTCTAAACGGACCTTTGGTCTGACCCAGTATGGCCGTTCTTATGTTCTAAAATACATGATTACATGTGTGGTATAAAATTATTTACAGCACTCACTCAGTATGACCTGAATAACTCACTGATGTGATAACTTTACCATTGACAGCCATCCCAAAGTTATGCTGATAACCACCACATACATTTAATATCTTTGCTTTCTTTACATATTATAGGGCTAAATAGGTGTACATGTGTGCATATGCAATCATGCACAGTATAAACTTTAAAGGTTACAGATAGAAGTATCTTCCTGTCTTCAATAGAGTCCTTATTGACATGAATCATTGACAGTTCACTCTACTACTTGCAAAAATGCGAGGAACAGCAAATTAAGTTGAAATGTTCTGTCACTGTTTACAGCAAAAATGTCCTGTTTCTGAAAGATCTAGACACTGATCCAAAATAGATTCATAGGCTTGTTTATCAAATCAAATGCACAATTGTGTTAGTACCACTTGTTGCAGTTATGCATACGTACATTTAGCTTGGATTAAAAGGCTGCAATGAAAGGAGCTCTTTTCCATGAATGGAAACAGCTTAACTGACCGTGTGAGTTCCCGCAAAGAAATAGCAAAGAAAATGGAGTGCACTCATGTTCTGAATTATTTAAAAGTACTTCTGCTTGACCATCTTTTATAAGCTAAGACTATGAAGAAGGACCTAACCCCATCCAAGCTGCAGAGCTGGAGTCACATAGTTTATGAATACAAATGGCAAGATCCCAGGAAACAGTGCACCCACTGGCCCATGCAGATGATGTCCCAACTCCAATATTCACAGGTTGCCAAAAGATCAGGTTGAGAATCTAAGTACTTGTCCAATCACAAGTTCTACAGACTAAGGCCCTGATCCTGCAATTGATTCTGCCCTGGTCGAATAGTGCACTCGCATGGAGCCCTGCTGAAGTCAAAGGGCCCAAGGGTCTGCACACACAGTTCACCTTGCAGGATCAAGGCCTAAACTATTATTTATTATTTGCATTATCATACTGAATATCATATTATTAGCACAGTCCTGGAGCAGGACCCCACTGTACAGAGGCAGAACAAAGAGACAGTCTCGGCTCCAAACAATTTACAATCTGAGTAGAAGACAACAGATAACAAATGGATATAGACAGATGAGGGAGGACAAGGAAACAATGAGATAATATTGGTCAGCACGATAGGTAGTGGTCTCAGCACATCAGCAGCCTTACTGTTGTCAATCTGACTAAAATATATGATTTTCAGAGGGGCTTAGCACTGGCAGCTCCCATTGGCGGTAACTGAAACTGCCCAACACCTCTGAAAATAATTCAGACTTGATAATTATGGAACATTTTAAACATAAGCTAGAGCTATTTTTCTTCCCCTCTCTCCATTTAGACTTGCGGATACAATCCAGACATACAATCAGCCGCACCGAGACGGTGACTGAGGAATACGAATGGAATGAAATCCAGAGCTGAAGCTGTAATTCCATGGAGAACTTTCCGTCTCATTCAGTCCTTTCTTTTCTCTCTCCCTCTTTCACAGCTGTGTCATATGTAACATGCCTTGCTCAGGTTTTCAACCTTAATTCTGAATTTCTTAACTATTACTGGTTTAAATCTGAATCTTAATAAAGGGTTCTGATCCAAAAATCTTTCCACTGACTTCAGGGGGCTTTGAATGAAACCCACAGGTTTTCAACACTGAATTATCCTACACAACAGTTAGATGGAAACAGTTCTGAAATAAACAAAGAAGAAAAATGTCCATCATATTCAGTAAAAGGCCAGATGCATCAAGTTACTGATAAAACCAGAAACAACAGGGACACCTAGAGTTAGTTCTTGTCACTACCACAACAAGGTCGTTGCAATTTCCTGTTCCATTTTAACTTCTGTTACTGGTGATATTTAATTACAAAATATGTATATAGTACCTAAAGCTGTAATCAACAGCAAAGGTGTGTGATATTGAAAGCACAGAGTTCAAATAGGAAGAAAGAGTTGCTGGGTTTTTATATTTAACCCAAATCCATTTTAGATTTGCTTAATCCAGACAGGTTTCAGAGTAGCAGCCGTGTTAGTCCGATGAAGTGAGCTGTAGCTCACGAAAGCTTATGCTCAAATAAATTGGTTAGTCTCTAAGGTGCCACAAGTACTCCTCTTCTTTTTTGTTAATCCAGACACTATCCCTGTTAAAGTCTTAACTTCAAATCAGTAGATCTATACAATACTTCCACCAAGGAGATAATACATACCTGATCTGAATTAAAATTGCTACATGTAAGTAGAAATACTTATCAACTCGGGTTAAAATCATTTTGTTATCTAATGAAATTAATCGTCAGCATCATTTCTGCTGGAGGATTTAGTAGTGCTTTATCCTCTGTCTATGGTGCTGACTAGTTTATCTACAGATTCAGGCATGAGATTATATGGTATCTAAGGTCCAGCTCCAAAGCCTGTTGAAATCAACAGCCTTTATATGGACTTCAGTGGGCTTTGAATCAGGCCCTGTGGGCCAAATCCTGCTAACCTTAATCAAACACAAAGCTTAGTGGGACTGCAGTGTGAGTAACAAAAGAAGGATTTAGTTTGTTGCTTTGAACTGGCATTAATTTACAATTTTCTGGCTTTATAGCTACCCACTGACATTTATTTCATGACTAATATGGCCAGACAACTTTTTAAAGAAAAACAGAGATTTGGAAATCACTTATTTGTTTAGAAAGCATCGTATTTTAATAACTATGTTTTTAAAATTAGAGGAAATGTATCCATTAGTAGTTTAATACTTGAATTAGAAGGGTGAGAGATAACATTTCGTAATACTTTAAAAAAAATTGATCAGTTATTTCAGATCAGTTGGTTTTCTCTCCATATTTATATTTACCATGTTAATTTCATTGAGCAATAACATGGATGTCACATGCCATTTACCAAAAGGTATTCTATTTCAAATAAAGAATTATACACACCCAAGAAAACAGTACAGTTCAAATATATATATATATATATATATATATATATATATATAGCTTGAGGTTCTAGTTATGGCTTGATTCTAGAGGCTTTTTTCAGGACTTCTTGGGTTTGTTTTTCTCTGGCAGCTAAAGGGCACTGGTTCAGTCATATCGCGAAGGGGGAGAACACATTTTCACTATTAAGGAGATATTAGTTATAACTAGTGAAGTCATTTGCAACAGAATAACTGTGTTAAAATGCATTGTTGCCTACATTTTCATATTTAATTTAAAAAAAAGCCTTTAAGGATATCAACACAGTTGCAATGTTTCCCTTCGCTGACATTAGGTGCAGTATTCCCATGTAACAGGAATTAAAATAGACTGTGAACCAGTGCCCATATTTTACTTACTTTAAAGAAAAAAATAGCCTTAGACATCACAAGAAGTTCACATGCAATGTTTAAAGGCCAGTAAATCTGCTCATGCCACATTTATTTAACTATTGCTGTTGAAACAGGGACACCATGCCGCTTTAGCGATATGCAGTGATACTATCTACCATTCCAATCAATATGGATTAACCATAACAGTTGCTTTCTTCATTTTACAAAAGTGCATTTACATAGTAACCAAACCGATGGAAAAGAAGAGGGATTGAATGATTAGGATATAAACTATGCCTTAAAACCTTCATCCACTTCCTTCTCATTGTTACAGAAGGATTACTTGCCAGGAAAAAGCCTTCCAGTTTATTCTTCTAAAAAATATTGCTTAAATACATCTTACCTGAATAAGACTTTCTTAATCCCAAAGCCATGATTCCTTACAAGCTGATCCTACCCAGACAGTTGCCGTCTACATTTGGAGCAGACACAGAGAGAGTAGACCAGAGAAAGTTTAAGGCATATTGAAAGTATTCTCTAAGGAACCAGCCAGAAACATCAAACCCAGACTCGTGGTATAGAGAGATCATTAATGGGCATTAGTGACAGACCATTATGACTTTCAGAGCTCATGAAAGATTCATAATGTAGCAGTGTTGTTCTGGCAACGTCTAACCATTTCTTGGACAAACATATGGCTCTTCTATACTATTTACTTAAACGTATTATTTTCGAGTGTAAAATTTTATTTTCTGTCTTCTAGAATTACAAAAAATGATTGTAACAGGATGCTGCAGTGCATTAAGCCAGCCTTAGAAGCCTGCTCCTTGGTTTGGTTGATGCCTTTTATTGTAAGGCAGTTTGCAATATGAATAGCTCCACAATAGCTTTTGTGAAGTCGAAAATATATTATTCTTTTTTCAAAGCTGAATTATTGATGAACAGTAAATGCTACAAGTGTAGAAAGCATTTACAAGAATAACGTTTGCTAACTATCCTGTGATAATTACTGACGTTTCTAGCCTAACCTTTAAAAATCCACAAAGATCATGTATTATTTACATTTAAAACTGAGTGAAAAACATAGTGAAACCATTCTAGTTGGGTCCACAAATGGGATCTTCAGAATGTAGTGGTAAAAAGTGGAACACAGATGTAGGAGTCTGTTCAGAAGAGATGGTACTGTAAATACTATCAGCCAACTTCTGACCACAGTTACCGTGCAAGCCCATGAACTGAAGGAATACTCATGAAAGCCCCTGTTCACCAAAGTACTTAAGCACATACTTAAGTTCACCCCTGTTCAGCAAACAAGTTAAGCACATGCTTACATCCCACTGAAGTCAATGAGACTTAAGTCCTTCCTGAAGGGTAACATTTTCAATAGCACCTAAGTAACTTAAGGAGCCTAAACCACATTTTCAAAAGTGAAAATTGACTTTTGATGAGACTGAAGCTACTAGGTGCCTAAGGGTACATCTCCCCTGCAGCCAGGAGTGTGACCGGCAGCTCGTATAGACGGTCTCTGCTAGCTGAACTCTAGCTAGCTCGCTAAAAACAGAAGTGAGCGCACCATGACACAGGCATCAGTGCGAGCTGCACAAATGAGTATGTACCCGATGGGGGGGAGGGGGGAAGGCGGATAGGGTGTCAGGCAGGCCCGTACAGCCTATGCTGAGCTGGTTAGTGTACAGCCAGAGTGGTTGCATCTACCCAAGCAGTCATTCGCACCCCAGCTAACCCACTGCTGAAAATGGGACTTAGGCACTTAAGTGCTTTTAAAATTTTTACCTTTACTGAATTTGTGTCTCGAGGTTAGAGCTGGTCAAATTATTCCTTGAGTTAGCCCAGTAAATTACGGATTTTCGTATTCACTGTTTATTGATTCAGATTTCTACTGATGTATTTGAAATTCACAAGTGTTTCATAGTTTCATCGATTCCAAGGCCAGAGGGGACCATTGTGATCATCTCGTCTGACCTCCTGTAGAACACAGGCCGTAGGACTGCCCCAAAATAATTCCTATCACTATCAGGTGTGTTTTCTAACCTTCTAATTATTCTTGTGGCTCTTCTCTGAACCCTCTCCAATTTATCAACATCCTTCTTCACTGAAAAAAAAATATATAAAAAAATTCAGCCAATCACCTTTTGCAAACACCTTTTGACTAGTCACTGCTCAATATACATGATCTGTGACAGGTCACTTGGTATTGGTTCACCTCCCTGACTGGATGACAAACATTTTAAACAGGAAAACTATTGAATGTTGATAAAAATTTCTCTCTTAGAAATTGCATTAACAAATAATCATCTACATGAAAATTCATGATCAAACTTTTGACATGCACTGATTTCAAAGCAGAGACCTGTGGGTAGATGATTTATCTCAGGATACTAATTACCCACACCCAACCAGTCCTCTAGAATGGCATCAGTTACCCCTCTGCAATGATTGTTAGAGTTATACTTTGTAAACCAATTCTTTCCTGCATGCACCAATCAATACTTCTCCCTTCTTGCAAAGCCCACATGCATTTGGAACAGCAAGCCCTTGAAATTTAACCAGTCCTCATTAAAATTTAAAAAACGTAGTCCCTATCCCTTGCAGCCACCTCCCAAAATGGTTTAAAAGAGCCACAAACAATTTTTAATGAGTCTATAATAGATAATTTTGCATGATGTATTACAAACAACTTTTGCTCAACTGTTCTTTAATGCAACCTAATGCGGTCATTGCATAGCAACATGGAGTGCTGTTTTATTAATAACAGTAAATAAATCTTCTTTCCATTGTTTACTCTTTGTTTTGACCTCTTTGCTTCTGCAGAGCATGCTGAGTACATCTAGCAGACCACAGGCCAGATCCCCAGCTGGGGTAAATGGGCACAACTCCACTGAGGTCAATGGGTTATGTTGATTTACACCAGTTATGATATGGCCCAATATCTGCTGTGCTGCTAAAAGCACCTGGAAAGTTGTGACATTCCATTGTGTCAACCAGAGTGTCAGTTTAAAGCACTGAAGTGTGTCTGTAGGCTCCGCAACGAAAAGGCCACAATGTATTTAAAGGAAATGGCCATTTTCTTTCTTTCTTAAGGAATCAATAAACATCAAGTGACAATACGCAGTGAAATACTCATTGGCTGCTGCCAAACTGCAGGATCTTCAGAGATGTGCGCCTAACTCCCAGACCTGGCAGCATTATCGCATTGCGCACCACCAACACACAGGCAGCGGACTTTGGAACCGGAGACTGGTTTTCCGAGCCTGAGCCAGCAGTGTCTGGAAAGGCTGGGATGGCAAAGAGCTACTTCTCTTGGGGTGAACTCCTTGGCTCGACTCCTCAAGCTTGATGCTTACTTTGACAGGTGTTTTTTGGTCCACTTCCACAGAACACACCTCCAAAGTGGAACGCGGGATTTGTTAGACCTTCCCAAATGGAGCAGTTATGCTTATAAAGAGAAGCAGGCCTCGTGGAGTTTTAACTTAGGGCAGAGTGCAGTTTTCATTAGAGAAGGGCCCAAGCTGCCAAATTCAGATTCAGATTTCAAACAGCACATCCCACTCAAAGCTTGCAGGAGGGGTATGGATTGGAGATCTTAGCTGAGTCCATTATTGCATGAGGGACCAGTATGGAATTAAGATCTAATCTGAAAACCTATCCCCTGGCAAGGTTCAAGAGGTTACAGGTCTGGATCCCCCCCCATGCAGAGAGGTTTCCCTAGCTCAGGAAGATGGAGAAGTATATCACATTAGCTTTTAGACCTGGGGGTGGGGGAAGGAAACAATTCTCCCATCTTGAATTGGGATGAACGGTCAAAATCTAAAAATATCCACAAACCAAAAAATCATTTTTTTTCCACGTCAGGTCCATCGAAACGTTGAAATGTTGTGTTTCAGTGTAAACCCTTTTCTTTTTTTGTAAATCTTTTTTTCAATCTAAATTACCATACATTTCTAAATGAAAAGTCAGTTTGAACTGGAATATTTTGTTTTGAAAATGTCAAAATCAAATATTTTGACAATTTTAAAACTCTTTTCTCAACAGTACTACTATGATTCATCATTTGAATTGTTTGGAGTCAGGAAATTCATCAAACCTCACCCTATTTTGCGAACAGTTTTGGTTTCAAAAAATCAGCATTTTTTAAAGAAAAAACAATTCCTAAAAAAACTCTTGATCAGCCCCATCCGTTCCACTTCTACCACACCATAGGCACATCTAGCGGGTGTTTGTGGATATTTCCCTTTTTGCAAACTTCCTTTACTCAATATTTTAAGTCAGGGACATTGTCGAATACAGGGCCAACCATAGCAAAACAAGATTTGCGTGTGCTCAAAAGAAACCATGTGCATCGTTTTGCCATGAGAAAGTATTTTATCGGTGACTCTGTAATTTCTTTGCAGAATAGGCTCAGACAGGTTACTAGTAAATCTGCTGAGTCCTGGGGGAAAGTCTTCTGGAACTGAGACCCTCGATGACCCATCGAGACACTCGATGAGACAAATTCATTTCCTTATCCAGGAAACATCCTGGATTGGGCCTAATCCTGCTCCAATGAAATCAATGACAAAATTCTCATTGGCTTCTCTGGGTGTATGATTGGGCTCAACATCCCAAATACAGATTTCCATGCTGTTATATGATCACAAATTGTTGCAAGTGAAGTACAAGAAGCAAGAGTAGAATTGCTGCATCGGCATTCTCTTGGTAATAGGATACAGGGTTAATCTGCTAATGCAACAGAAGGCTGCCAGCGAAATAGGATGAATTACATCAAGGATGTATACGGCCTTCCTGTATTTTTGTATAACGGGGAATAAATAGACTATAATACACTGCCCTATCACTCAGCCTGTGACCCTTAAACAATATGATATTTAGGGTTTTGGTGCTTACTGATATTTAGAGATAATTCTAAGATTAATTATATTTATATTTTTGGGAGGGGTCTTGAACTACATTGAATTGTACCCAAATTATAAAGACTCAAACTCTGTCTTGATCTTATTTAGCAGGACAGAAGTAGGAATATCTGTTATTCCATGCCAGTATTTCTGTTTGGCCCCAGATGTCATGCAGTCAAAAGGAAGGAATAAGACCGCAAGAGTGAAGTAGTTTAATAAGGTGAGGCTGCAAATATTGTTTCCGTTCCAAGAATACGCAAATGGCATGTGTCTGCTTTAAAATGTTTTATTCTGTTCATGACTAAAAGCAACAGATTTAACATTTCCTTGTCTTGGTTCCACATGCCCCCTAGTGGTGCAATGGTGTACAGCCGAAGACAACATTTTGAATGTTAGGCAAACACAAAGGTTCAAATGCCTGCAAGGAATTCAAGCTATTTTGAAGAAAAATCAAAGGTAGAATGCGACCCTAACATGGCACTGCAAAGGAGGAGCGCTCACACCCTTTTCACGTTCCCTTTCTGTGCAAGTTCGAGTAACCACCACACAGGGAAGTTAGGATCTGCAGGGATGGGCCCTACACTTTGAAAAGAAAGTGAAATCAATAAGCCAGATCATGCTAACTTGCCTCTTGCAATAAGTTCTGATGCCAAGGGCCCAGATGCTCCGGTACAGCTCTCTCATTGCTAATGTACCTTATGCCAGTGGGGAAAACCAGGACGGAGTAGCACAAATGGAGTCTCGCCTGTTACAGCAACTCTCCTTCATGCCAGGAAAAAAAGAGGGACATATTGTGGGACTGTTCTCTACCATTAGGGTTTGCTCCTGTAAGGCAATTTAGCCCAATGTGCCTTCGGTAATTTCCCCATTGTACGGATGAGGAAACGGAGGCAAAGAGGTGTTCAGTGGCTAGCCCAGGGTATTTGAGCCTGTTGCAGAAGCTGGAACAAAGCCTGTGTTTCCAAACTTTCAGCCCTGTGCTTTAATCACTGGGCTGTGCTTCCTCCATGCTAGAAAACGTTGCAATATTTCAAGGCCTAGCACTGTAGGGCACTGATCCAAACTGGGGCTTCTGGGCAACACTAATAAAACATTAAATAATACTAATAACTATATAATGAATAATAATAAGGGAAAGATCAGGCTTCCTGGAAGGTCTACCAGGCAGTGATAAGATTCCTCCTGGAGCCTTCCTTAGGAGCATGTTAGTATGATCAGTTGGTGCTTTCTCCACACGTCTGAACTCTGGACTCCTTTGTCTCCTTTGTCTCGCCAGCACTTCACTCATCTCCCTAAATCTCTTTCTTACTCCATTCAAATGAGAAGGGTCTTTGCCGACTGGGAAAGAAGCAAAACATCTATACACCATTAAAGCCAACTAGAACTATTGCTCTCCTGTGGCGGCATGTCCTCATTGCAGCAGGACACCTGGATGTGGCAGCATTATCTAACAATTACTGAGTCTCTCTCAACAGTGAATGCTCAGACTGTACGCTGTCCTAGGTATTACAGCAAATCCGAAAGTCTATTTTACATCGGCATACACAAGTCTTAGCAATGGACGTTCTTGCCCACTTAGAGAACATGAAAGACACCTCCCATGACTTGTCTGACCAGTCACAAGTCCTCTTTAACTTTGGGGACTGATCACAAAACACAGATAATTTGGTGGATAGTTTTGCAGAACACACCAATGAGAGAAAATTGCTACACGGCCTCAGCTATTTGGTGCGTGGGAAAACAAGCTCAATTGACTAGACGCATTATTTGCTCAGCTCTGTCTGCCACAGTGGAAATTTTGGGGTGGAAGTGACCTGATACCTTTCACCCAATTTTGCCATAGCCCCAGGATTCCTGTGCAGTAACATGAAGTCCTGTGCAGCCCATGGCTCCTCCTGACCCAGCCAGTGCTAGGCAGTTCCAGTCAGAGAGCCACAAGGGATCGGCTTCTTAGGGCTTTCTTCCCTGCACAGCTTTTCAACACCTTTTCGATACACCTGCTATGCATCAAGCATGGCCAGCCATGGTCTCCATGGGAATGCGTCCCTCCATTTCTCCTGTTGGCCCCCTCAAAATCTTGGCTGGCTTGCATACACCCCAGCAACCTTTGCACTCATGTGGAAGTAATGTCCCGGAGAGGTAAAGGCAGGGGCCTGGACTCATGAGAGGAAAGAAGAGGGGAGGGTCATCCATCCCATCCTGGAAAGGGAGTAAGGCAAACGCAGGGACATACTTGGTGGTTGCCAGCTGTTCAGTGGGACAATGAATGTTGGCCAACACCATCCTTCCCATCTTCCTAACGAGAGGTGAGGCTGAAGGAATGGAGAACAACCAAGTGAAATGGGCAGCTCTCCAAGGACACCATGAGGAAAACCCAAAGGCTGTGGTTCCAGCTCAGTGTCAAATGCGACACAAGCAAGCCCTGGAAGAAGTGGTCAGGGCAGGAAGCCCACACCCAGTGAACACTGCACTTAGTAATGAACAGATGGTTTTGAAATGAGTGTCACTGCGTCAAGTCAAATCCAGCTCCGAGTCCCTTTTTGCTACATTAACAATGTTGTAAGGAAAGCTATTCTCTCAGCAGCCTGTAAGAATTTACAGCCCAAATCAGGACAAACATCAGAGGTCATCAGTCATTTCGTTTATATTAATTAAATAAATGAGCACTAATAAAAGAGACTGATTTCAGTATTTACCTGAGGAAAATAATGAGAGAAAAGTCATTTAATTTGACACAAATTCAGGGATGTGTCTTACCTATCAACTTCTACCCTTCTAGTTTGTTTGTATTTTATGGCAGCGCAAATCCATATTATCTGAATGTTCAGCGTAAGAGAACGTTTGGCCCAGTGCTCAGGATGGGCTGAGATCTGCTCAGCGTAGGGTCTGGAAGGGTGGGCAAAAGTGCCTTATTGGAAGATGTACTGATAAATGCTTTGCACTGCTTTGACAAAGTCAGCCTCAGTTTCCTATCTCCAGGTCAACAGAGGCAAAGCTTCTGTGGCAAAGCAGTTGGTGGGCAGATTCAGATTTTGTTTGCACCCAGGTAAATCCAGAGGAACTCTGCACCAATGAAGTTATTCCTTATTCACACAGGTTTAAGTGAGAGGAGATTCCAGCCTGGCATCCTCGCTGAAAGAATGGTGCCCTGATCACACAGAGTCATATTAATTGATCCAAGATGCTAATACTGATCTAAGATGCGAGCCTTAGATCTAGGGTTGCCACCTTTCTAATTGCTGGTAACCAGACCCCCGAGGCCCCACCCCTTCTCCACCTCTTCCCTTGAGGCCCCGCCTCCTGCTCCACCTCTTCTCCCAATGCCCCACCCCGTCGCACACTCCTTTCTCCCCTCCCCCCATCGCTTGGTAGATCATCTCAAGGATCCTGCCTGCAGGTAAGAGGCGGTGCCTCCTCCCCACGCCGTGGTAACCGGACTTTCAGTGTGGGTGTCATTTAGGGTTGCCAGGTCCCCTTTTCGACTGGACTTTCCAGTTGAAAACCGGGCACCCGGCAACCCTAAATGGCACCTGGACACAGAAGCCAAAAACCAGACTGTTCAGGTAAAACCCAGATGGGTGGCAACCCTACCCAGAACGCTGACGACTCTTCGCGCCCTGAGGCAAGGTGCTGCAGCGAAGGCCACTAGAGAAGCAAAGTGAATGCCAAGCCGATAAAATGAGCCTTAGATGCCCGGCAATATCCCCCGGGCTTAATTTTCATGGTTAGAACACTAACAAACACTGGGACTGTCCCAGAAGCGCGCTAGTATCCAGATTTATGTTAATCCTGGAAAACTGATCTCAGCAGGAAATGGGCTGTTAATAACAGGGACTTGCCAGAATGGAAGTATAAATGTATCCCAGATAAATGGGCCCATGCCAAGTCTTTTTGTGGACACTGCTAAGACTGCCACAATGCCACTCCCGCTGCTCTCAGCATACAGCTCCTCAGCATGGGAGTTGATTAGGGATTATTATTCTTCGTCTGTTTGCATTACCATAATGTCTCAGAGGTTAGTGCATCACCTATTTGCTTTGTAGCCCAAATAAAAATTAAAAAAAAAAAAACCCTTACAGAAACCACAGACTTCAGATCCTAGACAATTGCAGTCCATTCCATCTGTAGTTACATATTTACATGTGCGTCGTTCCCTTTTATTACAGCTCCTAATGGCGAGAGGATAGTGAATGACACCGGGCAGTTGCATCAGGCCCCGTGTGGCCTAAAGATGATCTTCCCCTTGCAAAAACAAACAAACAAAAAACCAACAGCAACTGGGGCAAAGAGAAGAGAGAGCCCCTTCCCTCCATACCTCAGTGAGATGGCTCTGGAGCCCTTCCGCCCCACCCATTAATGAAACACACACATTGGGAAGGAGCCCGTAATGGCTCCAAGCTCCAATAAAAAGGGACTATCTGCGCGAGGCAGAAAGGTAATTTGAGCCCTGGAGTCCTGCCAGCTCCTACAGGCTGCATGGCCCTGGGGTAGTGACAAGGGCACACAGCCTCTGGAAGATAAGGAGAAGATTTGCACCTTCCTTCTCTACATGAGCAGCTTCACTACCCACTCCTGCTGAGCACGCTCCTTGTTTGCATTTTGCCCTCTCCAGAGTTGGCCCATGTACAGGATGGCCCAGCATAGGATGACCAGATGTCCCATTTTTAAAGGGACAGTCCTGTTTTTTTGGACTTTTTCTTATATCGGCGCCTATTGCCCCGCACCCCCTGTCCCATTTTTTCACAGTTGCTATCTGGTCACCCTAGCCCAGCATCAGTGACATTCCAGGGCTTACACTGCTGTGCTGGACCTAGTCGGTTGATCGCACAGCTCATTAACATACATCCTTTGCCAACGGGCAACAATCCTAACAACACAACACATATCAGAAACAGGACAAAGCCACCTGGACTGGCGTGTCTGCCATCCACTCTTGCCAAAACACATTGTCCTGAGTCAGCATTCCATTACACATTTTTTCACATCAAAAATCTCACATACACACACACACCCCCGATTGAGATAGTTTTATAATTCTCTCTATATTTAAGGGATATATAGATATAGATATAGGAGGAAATGGCCCACATAATTGTATTGAATAAATCTGATGTTTGTGAAGGGTGCCTCACTGCACACGTGTAACGCATTGGTCACATGTGTGCTGTCCCCCTCTGGTGGCTGAGCCATGTAAGAGATGTATACATCTGTTCCTTCAAGCCGTAGGAGCTCATGTTTCAGATCCCCAAATTCAATCCCAGTAGATGACCCAGCCATGGTCATCAGTACCTGTGCCCTTCCTCAGCAGCTGACAAAGGGTGATGACTGCAACAGAGAGCTGTCTGCCCCAGTGAAAACCCCTAGGAGATCTGTTGGCTGCAACATTGGCGAGCCTTTCAATGAGTGAACCCTTCTGGAGTCACGGGCAGCCATAGCTGTGCAGAAGTAAATCTGGCTCTAGGTGTCACTGAGCCACAAGCTCTATAGGATCCTGAGCAAGTAATTTAACTTCTTTCCCCATCTGAAGGATATCAGGAATAATACATACTAACTCTAGTTGGAAAACTCCCATCCAAACATTTACACACAAAAATGGGGAAAAAAATATTGTGAACTTTTCACAAACATTTCCCCCCCCCCCCGCCAATTCACCAAGCTGCGCTAATACTTCCTGACCTCACAGGACTGGGGTGAGCTTCTGTTCATTCATGTTTGTAAAGGGCTTGGAGATTATCAGGTGAACCATGTGAAACATTATTGCAGAAAAGCAATGTCTTCTGAAGGGGCACGGACAGGCTGCGGTGGCACTTCCACAAAGCGGGTAAATAATCATGCCTCGGGCCCCATGCTTGCTGGGTTTTCAGAATGCATCCGCTTTACTGCAGTACTCCTCATAAACGGAACCTAAGGGCTCCCAGCCCTGAACAACTGAGGTAGACGTTGGGAGACCATTGATTAGCCCTCTCTTTCATGCTGTTTTCCCTGTTTCCAACTCATAAAGACACACAACGCCACTGCGTCATTAAACGCTCTCACTCTCCCTTCCACGGTAGGGTCAACAGCTGTACAACAAAGTAATTTAATTTAATGATAATTTTTAATGAAGTCAATAGCTGTTTAAGTGCAGCATTTACAGCTACTATCCCAACACTTAGCACTGGGGGGAGCCCTGTCCCTATTCAATTAATTGCAGAGAGACGACTTTAGAGAGCACTGCTGAACCAGGCAAAGGACGCGAGCAGTCAGTCAGGTACCCTGCAAGGGGCAGCAGGGGAGAAACAAACCTGGGAGCATATTCCATGCTCTGTGGTAGGCCTGAGACAGACAGCACTGTAAAACACAACCAAGTTCACAATGCCAGACATTAACATTTGGGCTATTGACAGCTCTGCCCTGGGGTTCACAGGGGTTGGAAGAAAAAAACACCTTCAGATTCAATGAATTTAGAAAGCCAAGAGGATCCAAGCGCATAGGTACTACATTGGTGGGTTCTTCAGAAAACCCATAGATTACTGTAGCTAGATCTCACCCACTTCCCAGTGGTTAGATATTACAGTGAGGAATAGAGAGAGGAAGACAGACAGATGACTCTGCTATTTATGTTCTTAAATACTTTGGTGATAGGTGTCACCCACTCCTTTTACTTTAGATACATACCTGGGAGTACCAAGAGGATCGATAAGGGAGTGAGGCAGACTCACTCAGGACAGCGGTTTGCCATCTTCCTCTCAATGCAGACGACTTCAGCCAATGTCCAGATTGCTGTGTTTTTCTGATCAGAGGCTGAGATTCACAGATCTTGAACCAATGCTTGGACTGAGATGAATAGGTCTGAGGTTCCCTGGGAATATTCCACACGGTCCTATTTATCATTTACTTTCTAAGCACCGTCCCTTTTTGTTTAAGGATCAATATGCTTAGGAGGCAAATGTAGTGTGTAGTGCTCAGCACCATACAAGGGAAGGAAGTTGGGGCTGATTAACAGATAGTCACAAAAATACCCCCTTGAACCTATGCGCACGAACGGCTCTGCAGATATCGCTGCTTCCCATGTCTTGGAGATCAGCTCTGGTTTCTTAAACCAAATCAAAGGGCTTGGGATCAACTCCCTAGCAAAGATGCAACAGGTTCCTTTCTGATTGTGGCGAAGACGTTCCCCCAAGCTCATAAGCACCCTGCTGCTCCATCTGCAGACCTTGACACAGCTGCTGCCAGCAAAGAATGCTCTTGCCACTCCAGGGCTGAAGCAAGACAGCAGAAAGTGGCACAGAAAAACAAGAGTCAAGCCAAGGAGAAGCAAAAAGGGGAGCTACTTTTGTCTGATGTTTGCTTCACATGAAACATCTGTCTGGGCTGAGGGTAGAGTCATAGGCTATTCCTCTTATAGCACTAAGCCTGTGGAACCAGGCAACAGGGGAGCTGCTGAGTGCTGGGAACTTTTGAAAGTCAGGCCACTTAATTCGCTGTGCAAGTAACAGACTGAAGTGTGCAACTCTGGGCATGCCCCTTTAACAACTGGGGCCGACGGCCAAGATTTTCAAAAGCAATTAGTGATTTGGGGTGCCCCACCTGAGGCATCTTAAGGGGGCCCAATTTTCTGAGCACAAGTGTTCAGCCCTTTCTGCAAAACCAGGCCCCTTTAGGGTGTTTCAAACTGGGCACCCAAAATCACTAGTCACTTCTGAAAATCTTGGCCAATGAGTGTCCATGGATCATCTGCACAGAGAGCAGAATATTTATAGTGTACTCATGAAGGACCAGATCCTGAGCGGGTGTAAAGCAGCCCAGGATCTGGCCCTAATTGTGGAGCACCTGACTTGCCAATTTTAAGGTCAAGCAAACAGTATGCCAGCCCTGATTTAGAAAGAGTTTCATTATGAGACAGTAATGATAACTACTGGGATAGATGTTATTTGGGAAGTTGGACAGGATGATCGTAGCCTTAAAAATCTATGAAAGTTCAAAGACTCACTGTTGTCAGACAGAGACAGCTGGAAAACCAGAAAAAGGAGCACAATTCCAGCAGATAGGTTCCATCTACGGATTCTTGGTGCAGACAAATTTATACCATTTTCTAGAAAGTGTAATAGCAAATGAATAGCATCCATAACATATTGATTTTGATTTGCAGTCAAATTGCAAATGTTGCTACATTATACTGTTAGGTTCCATTGTTATTTGGATACTTTAAACCACTGTCCAACCTGGGCTTTCATATCATTTTAGCAGGGGGGAAAAAACCCACGTTATAGGGCCTGAAAGAGAGTTTCTGGATGAAAATAGGTTTATAGCATTTTATAATTCTAGTGGAAAATCATGATGCGGCTAAGTACCGAGAGGTGAGTCTCATTTTACATTGCTTAATGCATTTAAAGCCAATTCTCATGTTGGTTGTCCTTGTTCCACAGTAATTAACTTTTATAGGCTTTGTTTCTTTGCTGTCAGTGTTTTGGAGGCTTCACAGACAGCTGAATTGATAGCTAAGCCATTCATTTGTGAAAAGATTTTAATTCACGTGAATTCATTTTAAAGTTTCATTCATTTTAAAGTTTTAGACCACAGTGTCCTTTCCAGACGATATGTCTACACACAGCAGAGTGATGTGGCACACCTTAGCAAGCAAAATTTATTCTTCCCTAAGCTCTTTAAGATCCTTTCTGTTCAGTTAATCAGCATTGTCTGCAAATAACCATACAGCAGGTAAATTCAATCTCTCTTGTGAATTAACTGCAGAAGGAATTACAGTGAACTACTTAAGATCTAGACAGTGCAAACAGGAGCTGTGGGTGCAGGGAACTGGCTACACGTCATTATGGCCAGTGTACAATGGGGACAGACACATGGTCTCACCCTCTTACCAGTGCCATGCGGACCTAGGGGAATAAGGAGGAAACAGTTCCTGTGTTTCCTTGAGTTCAGGAATTGGAATGCTGCCCAGTCTTTATGTGGGACAGCTGGCAATACAAGAGCTTCCTTGTTTGTTCCTCCCCCTACCTTGGCAATCACAAATAGCCCAGGTGGAATCTGGCCCTTAATGTTTATGATCTTACTGTCTCTTGAGAGATCTCAACATTCGTTCATGTCCTTTGACAGCTTTGCAAGAAATTCGGCAGGGTATCATTTAATGGGACCGAGAATCAGCACCAGGTGCATTTTACTCAACTGCCAACACAAGCAGCTGTTTGAGAAAAACGTTGACGTCACTAGATTTCTCGGTGTTAATCCTTTACTTGGGTGACATTTTCAATCCCCAAACTCTCTCTGATGGATACCGCATTCATTACGAGCACACTTGAAAACCTAAAGGAAAAGCAGAGGCATTTTCGAGGTCTATTAACCTGAAAACGTGCTCTCATGACTTACAGCGGTTAAACTTTCCACTGGACAAGAAGATAAAAATCAGAAAACTTCTAAAAGGAAGATTTGAGACAGGACATTCGCATGTCTGGAAAAAGGCAAGAAAGGGCCCTCATGTTTATAACACAGAAAGTCAGAATTAGCAGCGGTAGGTTAAATAATACTGCACAGCTCGGGTCTTACGTCTGTTTTATTAACAAGGGCATTCTTCTGCAACCGGTAGATATGATCTTTCCCTCACATATTTGCAACCCTTTCTGTCAATGATCCTTCTAATAATATTAAAAAACCCAACCCCAGTCTGTCTTCTCCAACCAGCATTTAGTGGGGCCCATTGCAACTGAAGCTTCCTGTGCTTTCATCTGGGAGGGTTCTCTACATCCCTGCCAGAATGGACCTGATGCTCCAATATGTCCCAGCTGCTTTGTCGTCACAAAGCAGCCTCTGAAGCTGGCTTAATCAGTCATCTGAAGTCCCCCTCCCTCGCCAAGAGGAATCTCCAAACAGCACAGAACTCCTGTAGTGATTCCTAAGCCACTGCCAGCACAGGGGAACCAGTCCAACAGCCAGTCAAGCCCAATATCAGGGGGCTGAGAGCCACCTATTCACCTCCTCAATTGGGCTGCAGCGTGCCCTGCCTAACCCTGAAGATCACTCAGAAACGTCTGCTAGTGATGATTACAGCTGCTCACTGGCTTAGGGGCGTGTCACGTACAGAGCACACTAGCGCCCTCTTCCATTGACTAGCTCCCACCTCCAGTCCGAGGGAAATTCACAGTGTTGGTTTGGACCTAAAAAGTTCTTTATGGTTTGGATCCAGCCCTGGTGGGTCTGATTCTTCATTGCCCAGCACATCGTGGACTCATTTATACCTGTGCAAAGTGGATGTAAAATAAACCCTTCTGATGGTGAATGGAGAATCCAGTTCCTGGTCGTTCCCTTAGTAACAGCTGAGGCCAGCTAAGGCACCTGAGTTGTCATTCCCTAGATTCACAGAGCTGAGTGCGGGGCATTCTTGATGGAAAGCCCTTGAGTTAAGAATGTGATTCTTTCTATGGTCTGTCAGAGCGCGGATTTGTTAGCCTTGAGGGTACGTTGCAGTTCCCTTCTGCTTACTCCGGCGTGGCCTACGTGCAGGAGGCGGGGTGATGCAATCCTGTGCCTTTGGTATGTGTGTGTGCGCGCAAGTTCTCGCAGTGCCAGTGACGGGTTATCTAGATTGACCGGGGTACGTACGGTCCATTATTTTTAGGTCTGTGCAGGCCTAAAGAGGAGAAAGACACATACTATGGGCCGGAAAAACAGAGTAAAACCAAATTGTGTTACAAGACAGGTCACACGTTGGAGCGATGTGTGACGCTGATAATTGAACTGGCACTCGCATAGCTGGACACTTGACGGCGTACCTGACACACAGCAACAGCGACTCCTTCTTTGGCAACCCAGCGATAGGAACCAGCAGACAATTCAAGCAGCCACTTAAAGCACCAGACATGCCATTGGAGTTATATTTGTCCCCATTTCTTTTCTGGGGGAGGGAAGGGGGCTGGTACAAGGACAGCAGGAATGGGCGAGGAAATGCTTAATTTTAAGGCTGTCTGAAAAACAAAAAAAATTTCCATTGCGTGAACAATTTTGCGGCCTTAGCATTTGTTTTTTGTTCTGCATCAGAATGAAAATGAGACCTTTGGAAATTGTTTGTGAAAAACAGAGAGAGACACACACAGATACTAAACACCCCAGAATAGCCAACTGGGCATTCCTGGGGCATCTGGGAAACTCCGCTTCAAGTCCCTGTTCCAAATCCAAAGAAACTTGAACCGAGGTCTCGTACATCCCCGGTGAGAGCCTTCTCTCCATCTCTTCCTTTCCTTCCCAGAAATTCCATCCTGGACCTGAGAAACCCTTCTGGGCCAAAGTTTTGTTGAAACAGACACATTTCAGCAGTTTCAGTTGTGACAAACTGGCATTTTCCAACAACAACAAAAGTTTCTTGGAAAAATTCCCGACCAGCTGCACTGAATTCTCTCTCACCCAGGACGCAATCTGGCCAAAACCCAGCCACGTGAAAGTAGCTTTGTCAGCATTTTCACTTCTCCCATTCTAATTCATAAAAACAATGGCGGGGGGGGCGGAGGGAGTAAAAGTCAACTTATAGAGACAGCTGGTTGTATGGCTCCTTCTAGCCAACATTAATATGATCAAAGAGTCAGCTACTAAGTCAATCCTTAGTTGCTTGGCACGTATTTTAATGTTCAGAAATGTAGCTGCTGAGATCTCAACCTAATCAGTAACTAGCTCATGTTTAGTTTACGACTAAGCACCGATTGCTAGCTGCATCTCTTGATTGCTGCTGTAGATCCAGCACATTTGAAAAGAAAATCTATAGCAGCAATGGACCAAATGTTCTAAAATAAACTGCAGGAAGGACAATTTGTTCATCGCTGATTAATACCTCAATTGGCCAGAAGAGGACGTTAAAGTTGCATGAATCTCTCGCCTCAGTCTCTCAACAGGACACCACTCACTGCAGTGCATCTACCTTCAAAGTCCATGCCTAGGATCTTGGGAGCACCATTAAACTAAGGTCTCCTCGCTGCCAGTAAGATACATAGATAGTGTGCTTATGTTAATGTTAATTAGTTAAATGCATCAATCTTTGGAATACAGTATAATTCCACTTTCCTATACCACTCATCACTGAGCATACAGAACATCAACATTTTCCTGTCTCTGCTATTACAATATTTTAATGCTGGGGCTAGTATTATTAAATGTCATTTATGACAGGGCAGAAAATGATTCTTTTCCCATTCCACCCCATGTTTTGCTGTGCTCTTCAATCGAGCTGCAAAGCATTCATAGCTTGTTTTTGTCTATAACTGCAATTAAACCTACAGGAAACATGGTAAATTTGACCTTCCCACAGGGAACATTATTCTGCAAGCCACCGACTAACCACTAGATAAAACATCTAAATGACACCAGCATCAATTTTGCACAAAGCAAAAACTAAGATGAACATTTATACTGGTTCTGTCACTAATAATGTTAATTGCACTTTGCGGGTAAAATGAGAAGGAAAACAAGATAACTTAGTGAGGGAAGTAAGGCTAATCTGTAATGCTTAAACAGCTAAATGCAATTAAAAAGATTCACTCTTTAGTCATCAGCATTTTCTCAGCTTTACCGTAGGACATAAATGAAATCCAGAGCAATAGAGTCAGTGGGTACAAGAGAACAGCTTTTTTGCTTTGCTCTGCATCTGACGATTCTTTCTCTATTCAGATTTTGACATTTTATAACCCCTTTTTTTTAAATAAACCCTGCAAAATTGGATCATTTCAGACCAAATCAAAATATTGGTAACAATTTCCTAACATTGCTCATGTGGCCATATTGTTTACTTCTATTGTCAAAATACAAGTAGGGATTCTCTGGTGTAAGTGAGTTCAGAATATGGTCCAATATTAGCAAGCAGTACATTGAATTGGCTAATATTAGTTATATCTTTTCTTCCTTTCATTGCCATGAGGACAATACATTTAAAGAACAGCTGTAAGAAATGCTCCCCTAGTTAAAAATGTTTTTCTATAACAGGATGTGCCTCTCACAAGGATAAACGTTCTTTTCCATTGACTCTGACAGACATATTCAACACCATTCTATTCTCCACTCTTTAAAAGTTCCCCATAAAAGATCCTATTCCCTATGGATAATATCTACATTCAAAACTAGAGATGGTTCCCTTCATGGTTAGAGAGCTAGCTGTAATTCTGAGCCCTCAACTCCTTCTTGAGGGCACCCCCTTAGGTTGTAGGCCTCAAGCCTTTACGTTCCTAGAATCTTGTGATTCTCATACTGTTATACTGGGTCTTAGGCTACAATCTCCTGTGTACCAGCTGTGCTTTTCCAGTCTGACTGGGATTGGTCCCTGCATGTCTGCCCTTTGGGGGCTGTGACCAGCAGTCAATACAGTGACTAGATGGCCTTCTTCAAACAAAGGATTGTTTAATCTTAACAGTAGGAACAGGAAAGCCTAAGAGAAAACAATTTTGTAGCCTTTTTTAAATTTAAATTGAATTTAATATATTTTTGTATTAAACTACCCTGGGTTCAGCTCCTGTTGCTACAGTTTGAAGCTCAACAGAGTGAAAATAATCTCTGGTGCTTTTCTCAAATTTGGAGACTCTAGGAAAACACAAAGTCCACGGGTAGAGACCACAGACACAATCATAAGTACAAAGTCTTATCTGTACTATAAGTTTTATTAAAGCTATAAGTAAAGTCACAATTACCCAGGCACATAGAAATCCTACAAAAACCTACGCAATGACTAAGACTGTAGTCACACACACATCCTCAGAGATATTATAGGGTCCCATACTCCTCTCAATAGATGATCATTGATGGTTCCTGCTGGGGTTTCCCATGCGGTCATCCTGTGGGGTTGTCCCATGGGGGTCTTCCCACTTTTACCCAACCAGGGAACTTCTTTGATATTATTGTTCTGACCATGCCTAACACCTCATGCATATGCATGAGGGTTTCAACCCTCTTTTCTTTATCTGTACTTCCACACCCCATGAATATTGGGGTGCTCCATTTTTCACAGGTTGTTTCTTAGTTAGTCCTATTCTCGTTAGCTTCTACACTCAACATGCACCCTGTGCTCAGGACAGGACGTTCCATGATGTTACAATCAGGTGTCTCGTGACAATACCATGCAATTCCAGGGCAATCTAGTTGTTTGTAACATTACCTATTGGCACATCTTTTGCAGGAATCTTGTTACCTTACTGGCATAAGTTTTTCCTAAGTCACCCCCTCCTGTCAGCCATTCTTAAGCCTATGGCCTAGTCACTTAAATCTATTTAGCATACACTGATTACATATGAAATAGCATATGAATGGGCTGTAATGCCACATAACACAATGATAAATGGATGATAAAATGAACTAATTGGCTACAATTTTCAACAATAAAACAGTCTATACACATCTGTCTTGCCTAAGGCTTACCAACCCCTGGAAGTTTAGGAAGGCCCAACTGCTGCAGAGCCCCACCGCAGAGCCTGTGTCTATGTCGGCCTGCTCCTTGGGAATAGCTCCTGACAACTGCCTGTCCCCTCTCTCTAGAGAGAATTTTTAACTGTTCCCAGCTGTTGGGAAGCTGTGCACGGTTGGCCTTACCAAAACAGCTGTGTGTGTAACTTGGGCTGGAGCCTAGAGTTAGCATCCTCCCATCGAATAGTTGAGTATTGTCAAACCTCCTAACCTGTTTTACCAAGAGATGCTTTACCTGGAGCCATTGTGTTACATTCCTGCTTGCTTCCTAAGAGCTTTGCTATTAACTAGAGCAGCCTGCGCATACAGTGAGTTAACCCCCTATAGTCATGCAGTAACCATCCCACAACCCAGTCACATACAGAATTCACAAATTAATGCAGCACTGCCCCCTGGCCTTCACAGTTCCAAACCTGGATTTCAATAGCTTCAAACCTGATTCCCCACCTAAATGGCCCCTACCTCCAAACCTGATTCTAAATGGCCCCTATCTCTCTAACAGGCTAAACCAAAGTTCCAAGCAGAGGCCTGTTGTTGGAACAGTGGCATTGCTTACAACTGCTCTCAGAAAGCCCAGACTAATTATAAATTATCACGTAGACAAAGGAGTGCCCACAAATATCTCCATCTACACCTACCCCCGCTTCTCTCCCAAGAGCCTTAACAAAGATTAATGAAGCCAGCCTTTGCAGTGCGCTCAATCCAAAATCCAAAGCTCGTGTCTCCACTGATCTCAGCTGTGGTTGTGTATCCCCGGGAGAGAGCCCAGCTCTCTGGTAAGAAGGTCCTAAACCATTCAGGGCTTTACAGGTTAAAATCCACATCTTGAATTCCACCTAGAAGCTTACTGGAAGCCAGTGCAAGATCACAGGGAGCTGGTCCATTGTGCAGCACTACTCAATAAGCAGGCTGCAGCTTCTACGCTAGCTTCAGCTTTGGAACGATCCTTACACGAGAGGAAAGTGATCAGGAACAGTCAGCATGGATTCACCAAGGGTAGGTCATGCCTGACTAATCTAATCGCCTTCTATGATGAGATTACTGATTCTGTGGATGAAGGGAAAGCAGTGGATGTATTGTTTCTTGACTTTAGCAAAGCTTTTGACACGGTCTCCCACAGTATTCTTGTCAGCAAGTTAAAGAAGTATGGGCTGGATGAATGGATGATAAGGTGGATAGAAAGTTGGCTAGATTGTCGGGCTCAGCGGGTAGTGATCAATGGCTCCATGTCTAGTTGGCAGCCGGTGTCAAGTGGAGTGCCCCAGGGGTCGGTCCTGGGGCCGGTTTTGTTCAATATCTTCATAAATGATCTGGAGGATGGTGTGGATTGCACTCTCAGCAAATTTGCGGATGATACTAAACTGGGAGGAGTGGTAGATACGCTGGAGGGCAGGGATAGGATACAGAGGGACCTAGACAAATTGGAGGATTGGGCCAAACGAAATCTGATGAGGTTCAATAAGGATAAGTGCAGGGTCCTGCACTTAGGACGGAAGAACCCAATGCACAGCTACAGACTAGGGACCGAATGGCTAGGCAGCAGCTCTGCGGAAAAGGACCTAGGGGTTACAGTGGACAAGAAGCTGGATATGAGTCAGCAGCGTGCCCTTGTTGCCAAGAAGGCCAATGGCATTTTGGGATGTATAAGTAGGGGCATAGAGAGCAGATCGAGGGACGTGATCGTTCCCCTCTATTCGACATTGGTGAGGCCTCATCTGGAGTACTGTGTCCTGTTTTGGGCCCCACACTACAAGAAGGATGTGGATAAATTGGAGAGAGTCCAGCGAAGGGCAACAAAAATGATTAGGGGTCTGGAACACATGACTTATGAGGAGAGGCTGAGGGAACTGGGAATGTTTAGTCTACGGAAGAGAAGAATGAGGGGGGATTTGATAGCTGCTTTCAACTACCTGAGAGGTGGTTCCAGAGAGGATGGTTCTAGACTATTCTCAGTGGTAGAAGAGGACAGGACAAGGAGTAATGGTCTCAAGTTGCAGTGGGGGAGGTTTAGGTTGGATATTAGGAAAAACTTTTTCACTAGGAGGGTTGTGAAACACTGGAATGCGTTACCTAGGGAGGTGGTAGAATCTCCTTCCTTGGAAGTTTTTAAGGTCAGGCTTGACAAAGCCCTGGCTGGGATGATTTGATTGGGGATCGGTCCTGCTTTGAGCAGGGGGTTGGACTAGATGACCTCCTGAGGTCCCTTCCAACCCTGATATTCTATGATTCTATGATTCTATGATTCAAGGTGTAACTCCACATAGATCCCTTTACAGCAATCTAATCCTGAGATGACAAAGGTATGGATGATTGTGGTGAGGTCCATAGCAGAGAGAAGAGGTCACACTGAGCAGGGGCAGATGGGGAAGAAAATGCACTTGGCTAAGCCACTGACTGTACCTTGTGGAACCTCAACAGATGAGAGCTGTTTGGACCAAGAGTGGCGGAGGGGAATGAATTTCCAAAGTCCTGATTTCCACTATTATCAGCTTGTTCCACTAAATGCTAGCTGGTATGAAAAGAGATGTGATGTTCACTTTGCAAATGGAGGGTCGGCTGACAGCTCCTGGATGCTGAGGTAAAAGAAGTAATTTGATTACAAACCACCCGTTACAAGCCAGGCAAGAATGGAATGGTTATTATCATTTCTGCAATATCTGTATTGCGGTGGAACCTAAAGTCCACAGTCAAGGATCAGAGCCCCAGTGAGCTAGGTGCTGTACAGCCGGATGGGAAGACAAAATCTCTGCCCGAAGGAGCAAATGAATATTGCAAACTAGGAGAAATAATTTTCCCCACCAGCAGTAGCTGGTCTAAAACTCTAAAATATCCATCCGCACTCAAAGCTGTTGTTGCACCATTCCGTCACTGCACCCAGAATTCCTAGAATTAAGACGTGTCCCCGCCCTTGGAGGGAACGGACAAGATTGCAGTGGGTGGAGGGGGATGTTTTTCTTTTCATGAAGACTTCATTTCTATTGTGCTCTCTACCAATGGATCAAGACTGCTTCTAACTTCACTTCTAAAGCAAGGCCCCGTGCACTGGATGTGGGCTACGTGAAATGCACTGGTAAACTACCGCACATCTACTAGGAAAGAATAAGACCTGAACCTCTGAGTATAGAAAAAGGACTCCCTCTCTAAGGCTGCATACACACTGGCAACAATGGGACCTGTCATTCAATATCGAGGCCCACCAGGACAGCCCCACTGGTGGAAGCTGAGTGTAAACAGAGCTCTGACATTTTCACCACCAGTGAATTATGAGTCTCATTTTTGCCACTATAGAGGAGCCCTAAGTAGCAATGAAGTCTGAACTGTCACAAAAGCTGTGGATGTCCATGAGATGTATAAAACTGACTTATTTAATAAACGAGGAGGAAGTGTCATTTCTACTGGGGGGGGAGGGGAAGGGAAGGGGATCAGTAAAACATGGGAAGAGACCATGAGAAAATTAATGTTTCTGGTACTATGGCAACATTATTTCCAATCAACAAGGAGGGTGAGAAGGATATACAAAGCAGTGGACAACACATCTGCAATTACTACTTCATGTGAGCTCATGCTTCATTTGCACTGTGACATCAAATCATTCAGCATTAAATTTCATGTGTTACCCTATGTCCCCAGATCTCTCCTTCAGCTAATCTGTCACGTCCTTTACAGAACTGTTGCAAATAAGATTTATCAAGGTGACAAATAGAGCTTTCATTTCTACTCTGCCTTGGATTTGCAATGCTACATTATACCACCAGTGGCTCAGCTGCTAAGCAACATGTTAAGTAACATTTTAAAAAAACCAAATGTGGTACATGAAATAGTAGGAACGTAGACGATGAAAACAACCGGGTGCACACGTAGCAATCTCTCCTATTCCATATTTTTCTGGGGGGTGAGAGGGAGGTGCTAAGTCTATTCAACATATCTCTGAGTAACCACCACCTTTGATCTACTAGATTCTACATCAAGTTCCCATGTTCAAAGATGCTTTTTTTCCCAAAGCTGACTTATAAATAACTCCGGCCACCAGCAACAGGATGTCTGCAGTTGCCCTTAACCGACATTGGACTCGGACACTTTGTACTTTTTGCCAATGTACTACCTTGGCATTTGTGTTTTCTCAACAGGAAAACACTAGGAAACACTGACAACTTACAATACATAGAGTTTCACAACCTAGTTTTCAGACCAGTCCTCTTTGGGATGTCTTTTTAAACTATCATTACAATTATTTTAGAGTGTCCTGTCTCCAGTCCCTGTCATAAGCTATTGCTCATGGAATACCACATATTATATTGCACACTGATAATCTGCCATGTAGTCAAGAACATTTACTAGCCCAGGCACCAAAGCTATTTGCCTGCCCTTCGCCAGGATAACAATAATGAAAAAACAAAGGAAATTTTACTTCCTGGCCAAAACACATTAGCAGCCCCAGGCAGCAAGGGTAATTTTGGAAGGCTGCCATAGTTAGGAACATCGGAGTAGACGGGACCTCCTAGAATGGAAGGGGCCATCGTGTCCAGTCCCCTGTGGTCACACACCACCCTGTTGGGTAATAAAGCTATCAAGCTCCATCTTAAAGACCATTAAGTTTCCTGACCTGATAACTCCTTTTGGAAGGCTGCTCCAGAACCTTCTCATTTCCAGCTTAAATTTACTCCCGGTCAGTTGATACTTTTATGTTTCTCTAAGTCTAAATCTGTTTGAAACAGCTGGTTTTAGTATATGTGGAAGCGGACACAGCCAGACTAAATTTAGGCCTGATTCACCTCCCATTACAGTCAATGGAAACACTCGTTGACGTTAGTGGAAGCTGGCTTGGGCTCTTGTGTCTGATATTTCTCCCCCAATATCATCTATCCAATCATCCACAGTGTTTATTTGCTATTGCTTTCTTGGCATAGTGCATCTTAATCTTGCAGTATGCCATACACAGAGGTACTGCATTGGTTGTCATAGGTTTTAATGTAAAATTAGCACCAGCTTCTGGAGTACTAAATGTAATATAGGGCTATATCCAAGTATGTTGTTACTGTTAGCATAGGTTAGCAAAATGATGCTCAGAGTGACCTTTAACAAATGTGTGTTGCATTATACAGAGATGGGATATCTATGTTAGTTATGGGAAGGCTCTTCTGCTTTTTCCGCTGAGCACACTTCAACGGGACACCAATTTATTAGAGTGCAAATGCAGGGCCTTCCTTCGTGGCGGTCTAGAATTTCTGCTGTGCAGCAGAATCTAAGGTACTTACACAGCACCCAGTACTGTAGCATTTGAGCACCTCACCATCATTAATGTGTTTATCCTCACGACACTCCTATCATCCCATTTTGCAGATGAGGAACTGAGGCAAAGAGAGAATAAGAGACTTGCCCGCGGCCACACAGGAAGGCTGTAGCAGAGCAGAGGACTGAACCCCTACCTCTCCAGTCCCACACCAGCACCCTGATCACTGAGCCATCCTTCCTCTCAAAAAATCAGCAGGGTTGCACTGTCCAGGGGGCTTAATGCCGGGGAGCCACACAGGGTCTGTGGGAGCCATGCTGGCAGGAGTTAAGGCTGAGGAGCAGTGCAGAGGAACTCAGCTTTTCTGCACATGCCAGAACCCTCTGAAGGTGGCCAGAGATCCACAGAACGTCACTGTGGATATCAGGCCATGAGTGGGTTCACAGGAATATAGAAGAGGATCTCCACCACCTGCAACAGAACAATCCATAGGAAACTCCAGGGGCTGAAAATCATAGAGTTTTCTGGACTCTGTGCAAAATTTTCTCCAAGTAGGGAAAAAAGGAACACAGGAATCGCCAGACTGGATCAGATCCGATGCCCATCTAGTCCAGTGGCCAGCCCCAGATGCCTCAGAGAAAGCTGTAAGGCAGTTCTGGGATAATCTGCCTCTCACATAAATCTCATCTGTTCCTTAATGGTTAGAGACTGGCTTAAGTTCTGGAGCATGAGGTTTAAATATCCCTCCAGAACTTTCGTTATTATTAACTATGATATCTCTGGATATTTTTGTGATCTCTATAAATGTCCAATCATTTTCTGAATGTTGCTAATTTTTTGTCTTAGTGACTTCCATGGCAATGAGTGCCACAGTTCATGGAACAAAAGTGCTTCTACTAAATAATTGAAATATTAAAATGGTTATATCTTAATCCATGTCAATTTGTAACACGGAGGTGAGAATGAAAATATTTATCCTACTGAATACATTTGCTCTGTAACTAAAAGCGTACTTCCCCATTATTTGCAATATTATGATGCCTAGAATCTCCAACCAAAACCAGAGTTCCATTCTACTAGGTACATATAGACAATCCTTTGCCCTGAAACGCTTGCAATCTAAATAAACAAGACAGGCAGACAAAAGATGGAAGAAATGAAGTATCATTACCACTCCCGCTTTAGAAATGAGGAACTGGGGCACAAAGAGATAATGGGTAAAGTTTTCAGAAGTACCTATGTGACTTAGAAGCCTAACTCCCAGTGACTTTCAATGAGGCATTAGATACAATTTTCAAAATTGCTTACAGGCCAGATTTTTAAAGGTATTTAGACACCTAAGGTTGCAGATAGGTTCCTAGTGGGATTTTCAAAAGCATCTAGGAAGGTTAGACTCCAAATTTACACTGAAATCAACTGAAGTTAGGTGTTTGGACAATCCCACTAGGCAATGATCAGCATCTTTAGGCATCTAAATACTTGACCCAATGGGGTTTAGGGGCCTAAGTCCCCTTTTCAAAAGTGAAATAGGCACAGTCACAAATCCTTAAAGTATTTAGCTGCTCAACTCCCGTTGATTTCAGCTGATCTAGGCCTAAGGGTTTAAGTCACTTTTGAAATGGGATTTAGCTCCTGAGTCACTTAGGCTTTTTTTTTTTAAATGTTCCCCTCAGTGACTAGCCCGTAGCCACATGGCGCGTCTGTGCCCAAATCTCACAAATCCCAGTCCATCACAAGTCTATCCATCCTCAGAAATACTGATGGAACAGTGAGGTCTAAGCAAACTCAGCCAGCTCCCCAGATTTCCAAGGTTAGCGTTTGCTGTCCTTAAAAAAAATGAAACAACCAACCAACATGCAAGAAAGCCCCTCTTTACTGCCTGATCCAATGCCCACAGAAATCAGAACTCCGACTGACTCCAAGGGGCACTGGATCCGGACTTTCCTAATTGTTTTTGACATAATTCAGTTTTATAGGAATGTCATTTTAATCTAGCAGTCAGGGACATCTGGGTTGACTTCACAGAATGGCTTACGTCAGTGACTAGCCCGAGACCCTCCTTATTGAAATCCCTTCATTTCAAATGTGCCAGAAAGGTACCTTTGAGTCATGCGGCTAAATCCATGTTTAATAACTGTCAAGAGGATATGACAGATTAGCCAGCGGGGGGATAGCAAGGCTCATGGCATTCTCAGGCGTATCATGTGGGATCGAATGCAGATGTAAAGAATGATTACATCACCCTGCCAGGGAGCATCCTGTCTCCCCACAACATATGGGCATCAGCCTGGATAAGACAAAATGGCATCACAAACCATTCGCTGCGGTTAACACAAGCTGGCTGCTGGAATAGCTCCTCCAGACGCGACGACCTCTTGGCTTTGCTATAGGCAGCATGCAAACCAGGAGACTCTTTTAGCTGCAGGATTCAACAGCTCAAAATGTGGCTTGGGTCCACAAGGTAGAATGTAAATTCTGTTTGGCTTCTAGACAGCAGGCGCTGCTCTGGTTGGCCCCATGCAGACATATATTACCACATTTAGAGTCAGTGTACCGTACACTGGCCTCTGCAGGATTTAATGAGCTTCTCCATTAATGTTAAAATATTCCTAGCTCCCATGCAGTTAAACAATACAGCTGAATCCAAACTTCAAATGCTCTTCATGCTGAATGTATCACACACAAAAATCCAATATTCTTTACCCTGATGCGGCTGTTCTCTTTAACATCAACAAAGGCTAGATTACAGAATCTTTTAACAAAGGGGGGAAAAAGGAGTCTATGCACATTTCTTGCACACATTGTCCTCTTGCAATAAATATTTGTCATGTCATGTTCATGGATCCTGCATACAAGGGATTGAATCCAGAAGTAAAATTTGCAGATGCAATCCTTACAAATGGGGAAATGGCACAAACCACAGATATATATTAATTAATTATTTTTCTTTGCCTCCCCCACTCATCCTTCCACAGTGTTATAGTTTTCTCAGTCTGAATGTATTTCAATATACATTTGTTTGGAAACTCTATGCATTATTGAAATGTTACTGGTTTAGAAAATGGAATCGTTAACATGATGTATCACACAAGTGCATCTCTAGTTCATGTTCTTTTTCTGCTTTGTCAGTTTGACTCAGTCTGCTTTAATATGCACAAGCTATTTTTAAAGGCCTTTTTGCAATTCAAATCTTCATTCTGTAAGTAGAGCTGAAAAAGATAACAGCTTTATTCAGTTTCAGTCTTGCACTCAAATCTGCTGAAGGAAGGTTTAGCAACTGTTGAATATTCTGTTATTTAAACTGCCTTTTTGACTGTATTAATTTTAAAACAAAGTTTTTTTTAAAAAAATAGACTGATAAGAATGCAATGGGGGGAGACTAGGAGTGGTCTGCAAACATTTACACTGGCCTTATGGCAGACGGACAACAATGAACCTAATAAGTTGGGTGCTGGGGGCCAGTATATTTCAACTGGAGCTCAGCGACTGGAGGGTTGGAGTATACCAAGTGGGTTTGGTGGGAGATGCAGTGAGATAACCTTGTTCTGCAACCCAAACTCTCCAGCTTTTTCCTCTCTTCCACAGCTGTCAGGCCTGCTCTCCCCACAATGAGCACCAATGGTGGTTCTCCTCTGGCTCCTCAATACCTTCCAAGAGGAATCCTCCTCCTCCTGCTTATAAGTCTGCCTTGACATGACTAATTGAACATGTGGGAGGCCTCATGATTTGGAAGACAGGGAGGTAAATAGCTCCGCAGGCTGAAGAGGGAACATTTGGCTAACTAAGATAAGTCAATAGATCAGTAAACTCAGAGACGGAACGTCTGAACTAGCTCAGCTTAGAGGGGGAACACCGAGGGAGCCATTTACGAAGAACATGATAACAATGAACAAGGTAAGTCGGGAGCATAAAGCTGAGGTAAAGAGTCAAGTCAAACATGGACAGTGCGTGGATAGAGTGTGCTGTACAGGGATTGGTTCCTGCAAAACATGTGATGCTCTGTATAGTAAATGCAATGGGATATGTAAATGTATATGAAAGAAGGGGATTTCATGTAACTTTGGAGCTGCGATGTATTCTGCATCCAGCCCCCAGCCGCCGCATGTGTGTCTGACCAGCTCAGCTTAAGTTTACTGCATGGAAAATAAAAATGCCTGAGTGATGAAGTCTGGAGTCTACCTGAGTTCTTGGGAAGCCAAGCGGAAAGAGGTCTCGGAGGAAGTCCCAACAGTGCTGTTCATCCTTCCCAACATCTCTGGGAAGAGCCCTGCCTTACACCTTCTCTATGGGCCGTAGTTCTGTGAGGGAGTGGAGCACATAGAGATGATTCTGCAAGCAACTTTCCTTTACAGGTTTCTGTTGCTTGGGACTCTGTCTGAGATCAGTCTCTGGATCCAAGAAACAGTTTGTCCTAAGTTAGAGTGAAATCAGTTTGTAAAAAAATATGCCCTTGGGAAAAAGCAATTTACTGCTATATTATGCACACTCAGGGGGAGTGAGTTACTATGTATTTGGAGCTATAGGGCCAAATTAAGATCTGGTGTAATTGGGGCCAATGGAACTGCTCCTGAATGTGGCCCAAAAAGCCATTTGTGATGCAAGCAGGGCCAATTCAGACAATGCTACCAAACCTGCAGCTGCTGAGGGACCTGTGACACTGGAATCACAATCTGTATGGGACACCTTGCAATATCACTGTCACATTTACCATTCAAATGCTGTAGCCTCGTATTGACTTCAGTTTTTCTCCCCCAGCTGGCATAGAAGTTTGTAAAAGGGGTGGGTGTTTCGTGCATTCACTGAGTTAAAGTCCCACCCAGTCCAGATAAGGTTGGCTCACCCAGCTACCCGCTATAATTCTCTGTTGCACTAAGAGATTCTAACGTAGGACTATAAATATTATCTTATAATTTTCTACAAAATTTGTCTTCGCAGCTGTGTAGTCAAGGGGGGAAGTGGCAGAACAATGTTTAGTATTTACAGGACCATGGTCAAGTTCTTCTGTGTTACTCAGATTTACAGGATCATACCTAAAAACATCTCTCAGGGGTCCCGTGGCACCTTTGGTACTTCTGTAGCTGGAGACAGCTTTCATGTCAAGATGCTCATTAGCCATGCACAAGCCTTCCTAAAAATACGGTTTGCTTTTGAATTCTAAAAGGATCAAAATCCTAATTAGCTAGAAAATAGGGTGTTAGTGCAATAGACTAACCCATTAGGGGCACTCCTGTATTCTGGCAGACCTTCATGTCCAGCGATAACAATCAATGGGCAATCTTGCATTTGTCTTCAAAGACCATCAGTGAAACCTCTGCTTTCAAGTCACTGTGATATTTAAAATACACATTATAAACAGTTTCTGCTTTTGTCCCATATTGCGCATCTGTGCATGTAAACTTAACGCACTGTTTTAATGACATGCAGAAGAAAAATGCAATTTCCTCAACCGATTTGTTCACAAATCTAGATCAGCGGTTTTCAGCCTTTTTTAATGAATGAAGGTGCAAATCCCTTTAGAAATCTTAAACAGTTTGTGCACCCCCAGAGCTTTGCGGATCACAGGTTGAAAACCACTGATCTAGATCAACTGCTGTGCTGTCCCCCCTCACAGCCTGCATGACACACATTTTGCACATGCAGATTAAACCGTATATGCAACATGCTACATGAGCCAAACAGGGTCACATTTGCAAAGAACGTGTTTCCCCTGGCTTCTCAGCCCTTTTCTTATCTTTGCCAACTATTCTAATCCTCCCAAAGCCGTCAGCTGCTCCCCTCATCCAAGAGCTCCCTCCATTCAAGCCCAGAGGAAATCACCTGTTTTAAAGCACACACAGCCTATAAGCCCTATAATGGACAGAGGGTGGGGGGAAGTGATGCCACATAAAAGCCAAGCGATCAGTGCGATGACTGACATATTCCTTATTAGTTCATTTGCTGTTGGTTTGTTTATTTATTGGGCTCTCGTATCTATAAGATTCCAGGATTGTCGCTCTATCCGTGTGTCACTCTGAAGTCTAGATTGTCTGTTGAACCAGTGTGAAGTGATGGAAACAGCTACAAGTATGGGTGAGAGCTCTCTTGGTTCAGAATATTAGCAGGTTGAATCACCATTGGGATTTGTGGGCTCTTATCATCCGATTTTTAAGTTCTTAGCCATTTTGGGCTTTTTTACATTGATGAATTGTATCCATATGACAGCCCAGGCTTTCGCCGCATTTTAAATCCAACACACTCCCTTAGCTTCTCCTCGCTCTCCATTCAGCCCTCCTGCAACTCCAGCTCCCAGCTTCAATTCCACCTTCCTTGCTGCCCTCCCTTTTAGCAGTTAATCTCCCTCCTTCATAGAGATGGGCCATAAACTAAACTAAATAGATGACCAGCTCAGTCATCTTTCTTCCTTGCAGTCACCCCGGGGAAGGTGGGTCTTCAGGAAGAGTATAAGTGAGGTCAGGCAAAGGTAGTAGCTCTGTGTCCCAGCTAAGGAAGGCCCTTTCCATGCATAGTGAGCAATGTGAATGAGAGCACAAAGACAATCCTGGTTCTTTTGCTCCATGCCTGCAAGGACCAGGCAGTCAAGTGCAGAGGGTAGCCCTAGGGGGCAGAGAAAGACAGGGAGTGAGAAGAACCATGCCCTACTGTTACATGCTATCTGCTGGGCCAACACCCAAGAAGCAACAGGAGCTGCTCTGGCTCACACTCCCCCAGAGACTTTGGCAGCATTGTGAGTCTCTGAGGCTCATTGCCTTCTGGTGCAGCCGCTACTGCCCAGTCATCTCTACCCCGCAGTGCAGGGAGAAGTTTAAGTCACTTTCTTGCCTTGTATGTTGAGTCGTGAGTTTCCACACAGGCTGTCAGAGTTTTCCAGGCACTCTGTGCTACACGCTAGGCATGAACTTTCAATCATTTTTTGGTTACGCTAGGAGATAGAGCTGAATAGTTGCTGAAACTGTAGATTTTTAATTAACAAATACTTGGTAATTGCTTTACCTTTTAATTAATAATGCCATCAAGCTGGAATAGTGGAGCATCCCTAGCGGCCAGCACTTTCTCACTATCTCTTTCTCTTTTCCCTTTGATATTTTATTTTACGAAGCTCAAATGAACGTTTTTTTTAAACTCCCGGTTAAACTGTTGAAGTAAATTCAAAGACGTTTCAAGGGGTTCAGACTGCAGAAAGACAAGAAGAGGAACAACTCAGGGAGCCAAACTCACAGTTGAGAAGTGTCACCTATGACGCGCGGAACTTTTATCAGGGGTTTACGACCGGTCCACTTCCGGCAGCATGAGGATTGGCAGACATGCATTTGTTATTATTAACCCTTATGTCACTTTGTCAGAGCAGCAGCGTCTGGTGCTATTGTCCTATCTAATTAGATTGCTAGGTGTTCGGGGCAGGGTCCATTGTTTGTTATGTGTGTGTGTAGGGCTTAGCATGAAGAGGCTCTGATCTGTTTTTATTATTTGCAATTATTATTGTTCAATAACAATAATAATTATGCACAATACCACCCTCTTCTGCTTTACCTTATAGTTTTAGACCTACTTTGCCTTAGTCAAGAGCAAAAATTCCTCTATGTGGCTCGGCCAATACACCTCTGCTATACAGCAGAATCTGCTAACTGGGCCATCTTCTAAAGACTGACAGCCTACAGTGTAATTTCTGCTAACTATTTCTAACACTACAAGGAGAAATGGGCAGTAGGACCCTTTCTGGTGCCCTGGGCTGATGCTGAAAATGCAACTGATCTGCCCAAGTGAAGGATGCAGAAACTTAGCCGCTACCTAGGGTAAACTTCAAACACCAAACTTAGCAGACAAATCAAAGGTCAGGTATGTCCGAGAATGTATTAGAATGCTCCAAGTGATCACAGGTATCACAGAAATACATGGCTAGCAGTGAAAATGGAAACATGAAAGGCTAACATATAATAGACCTGAGCACAGAAGTCAATGGAACTATTCATAAGGCTAAGATTAGCGCAGTTTGGTCATATAATGAACCATGTGTGTTTCTCTCTCTCTTTCTCTTCTCAGCACTGCATGCTCCCCCTTATTTTCTACTACCCCCAGCACTGGCCCATTCACATGTCGCTGTAAAGACTAATCGCATATGTACCAAAAATGTGAGTTTTCAGTAGAGCTCTGCCAAACTTAGCCCTGTTGCTTTGCAGTTCATTTGGACATGATCTTTGGTTTTGAGCCTTCTAATTTTTCCTTTCACTTTCCGTCTCATAGGAACCCCAGTGTCAAAATGAAATGAGTCTCAGTGGTTGCCTTCCACCTAGTTTTGCATCATCCTAACGAGAAACTGTATTTTTCGTCTGAGTTCAGTACCACACCATTGAGGCCCACGGTCCCCCAAAGGTGCCGTCTGGTTTATGCCAAAGATTTATAAACCTCAGTAAACTTTTCATTTAGCTTGTGTTGTGCTGCCAGTCTGTGACTGAGGCTAAAACCTGCATTTTGCATGGTTTGCATTTTATTATTAATATTTTCTTCTAGTTACACCCACAACGTTAGGTGCTTTCCAAACAAAAAAGAATGCAGGAAACTGGTGCTTTCTCAAAGCATTTACAGTTTAAAACAATGCTCCCCTCTGGGCCCTCTGTATCTTTTTGCAACATAGGAAAAGCAGGGTAGTCATGATGACCCCCTAGGGTAGTCTTGAGCCCCAGGCTGAGAACCCTGCTCTAGAGCATTCATAGTCAATGTAATTCATGAAAGAAGGTGGCCATATTCTCAGCACAGGTTACTTGACACTCCTGAAGCAGGCACTGAAATGCTATCCATACCAAATTTAACTTTACACATCCCACCCTCTTACTTCCAGGGGCAGCCAGCATTATGGCACATAGTCATGCTATAACCAGAATCTTTTAAGGCCTTTGGTTTTCCCCTTTGGCAGCAGCAGCAGCTCAATATCCCATTTCCTGCCTCCAGCTCCACTGCTGAAAAGGCGATTTTTCTCCAGGAACATTTTTTTTTTCCAAGTCAGCTTGCGGCACCATCTTTCTGTGCAGTCATTTACTGGGTGGAGTACTCTACACCCAGGCTTATTACCTTCCATTTATCTGCATTGAGCTGCATTGCCCCGCTACAAAGCAGGTACTCAAATTAATCCTTTTCATGGACCAGATTAAATTGTTTCTCATTATCTGCTTGACTCTCAATTCAGTCCCATTTGTAAAACTAAAACCTACTTTTCCAAACTATTAATCAAGATATTCTTATGTGACAACAAAGCTCGCGTGTCCCGAGACTGAATTCGCTGGTTCTGCTCTATTAATATTTCTGCAGTTTGCCAAATGGCCGGTGTCTCTCTATTTTACCTCTTGAAGTCTCAGTTGGTGATCAGTTTGATGTGGCATTTTATTTATGTGTCTTTAATCCATGTTGTGTGTCGGGCTATTGTTAAAGGATGTAAGTGATCATTTTACAGAGTATGTATCTGCTTGGAGGACCTGACCAGAAATAACCAGTATGTGACCGCTGTGTTTAAAAGGGAATTGGTTTACCCAGCTACTATAGTTATACATGATACATAGCCCTACCTCATTGCTCATGTATACCAGTTCCCTAGGCTTTGTTTCATTGGAAATACTGAGTGAAATCTGCATAACTGTACGATGAGTTCTCAATAGCCAGTTTGCAAATCAGATTGCCTAAAAATGGCCTTCATCACAGAGATTTATGCAATCACCATATAACCACACAATGATATGTGTATTTCTCTACTTTTGATCGGCCACAATTAATTCCACCACTCTGATTTGTTAGTCTCAATTCACCCCACTGATAAGCCCAAAACAAACATGGCCCCTTGAACTTCTGACCCTCCCTGCTTCATCATCCTTCATAATCCCAGACACTAAATGCAACTGAATCCAAAAAGGAATCTCGGCTGGGCAGCTGAGAGGAAAGTGAACCTTAAGCCGTCCTCCAGGGCCAAGAATGTGCAGGGAGGAAAAAAATGAGACCACCAGAGTGTGATGACAGACTTGGAAGAGATGGAAAAATGTGTGGGGAAAAAAGGGAAAAAATTCGGTTTATAATTTTTGAAAAAAAGAGGCCATTTTTTTCCAAGAGAAAAATTCTGTGGAAAAAAAAACAAATAGGGTGAGCATTTCTATAATCCCCCAAGCTACCTCCTGCAAGCCCATGGGGCAGCTATTTTGTAACACTGAGCGTTAACCATAGCAACAAATTACTGGGGGAAAGAGGTCTTCAAAATCAAGACTAGACGACTTTCTGGAAAACATGCTTTAGTCAAACAAGTTATTAGGCTCAGCATAGGAGTAAATTGATGAAATTCTATGGTTTGTATTATACAGAAGGTCAGACTAGATGATCTAGTGGCCTTTTCTGTCATTATAATCTACAAATCATTGCAGACAACTGTCAGTGGTGGGGCAACTTATTCACTCAGCTTTAAAATCCAAGTGGAAAACTTGCTATCACTCCTAATATGTGAGAATAACTCCACGTTTCCTGCTGAAATGTTTTTCTACACACTGGGCTGATTAATTCATTGACTTTGTGTGTGTGGAAATATTTCCATATGATGTTTTTTCCCCCCGAGTTGAATCCACATCTACGGTATTGAAGGATGACATCATTCACCACTCACAAGTTATCAGAAACTTAACAATGTTCAGTACCTTTCATTCTCATTCAGGCACAACGCTTTTAAATTTCTATAATTGCCCTATCAAATGGGTTTTATCTTCAAGAACAATGGAAGAAAAAATACACTCTATACAGTAACATCAAGGCTGATCTCAGCGATAACATTTTCCTTTGCTCATTAGGAGAAAAGAGAAAATTTATTCCTGGTTATCCTGCTACTCAGTGTAACATCCATATCTGTAGTATATTAGATATAGCAAACAATCTCGTGGCCATCTGATCCCATCTCTTAGCTACTGTGTTATTGTTATGTATTAGAGCCTTGAACCAAGAAAGTATTTAGGCACTTGTATCACGTGCATAGTCCGATTCACCTGATTCTCATTAGCTCTCAGGCGCTGACAGCGTAAAATGGCCTTAAGTGGGTGAAAATGAGTAGTTTAGGCCCTTTCATAGTGCCAGAACAGTACAAAGTGGCCCTAAATGAAAACCGGGCCCTACTGACTGTAGTGGGGTTACTCCCATGCTTACATTTAGGCAGATGTTTAAGTACCTTGTTGAATAGTGCTGAACATTCCAGGATAATGTAACATTATGGCAAAAGAGGGGCCTGTGATGGACGCATTTGCTCTTCTCTGGCTGAATTTGTACATCCCCCAGGTACTGCAATTGTGCTGTCCTTCAGATACATGATATCCTACAAGATGGGGCTTGCTGAATATCCACTGGACTCTTGGGAACTACTGGTCATTAGTATTAGCTCCTGAATGAACTAATGGATACACCTATGCGTCAGATATCCATGAATGCATTTATTGCATTTCACTTTGTTCCACTGCCTGCTGGTGCCACAAGGGGAGTGGTCTCAGAGGGTTGCCCCAAGAAGGCTGTACAGACGCCACACGATTCAGTTTGTCCAACTACATAGGGCTTGGCTACCAACCACCCCCTGCTGGGGCACTTGGATACTGAGGTTCTATGAATGCCTAACCTCCTCCCACCTTACAGTGCCCTCCTTGTGCAATGACACCCCCGCACTGCCTCCCCCCCGACCTTGGGAACCCCTCTTCTCTCCTACCTTGTTCAAACAGTCTCCTTGAAAGTGGTTGGGTTAACCAACACGAAAGGCTGATGTCCAGTCCTTAGAACAGTCTTTTGGGGGAGGGTTTGGATACAGATTTGCAACCAGAGCAGGAAAAACATCCCACTCATGCTGCAGCCAGCCCAGTACATAAGCAGGAGGTAAGAGATGGCTGATGATCAGTAGGTAGGGAGCTTGTAGCCATAGGTAGGAGAGACATTCCACCACAAATTATAGCAGATTGCTGCAGCTGGAATGGTGGAGTCTCACTGCGTTATGGAGGGAGACATGCATACCTTCCTCCCCCACACCCTTTAAAGCACTGCAGATGGGTGGAGTCAGAGAAAAGTCCCCTGCATGCCAAATGTTCCCCATCTCAGAAACCCCCTCAGTGAAATCAGCAAAAATTAAGTTGAAGGGGGGGTGGGTGGCTCCAGAGTGTATTAGGGGGATAAAAGATCATTTTTGTGGGGGGAAAGTTTTGTATGAGGGTCTCTCTGCATCCAAAGATCATTCCATGTCAAGGAACCATTTGAGAACCTGGGGGCGGGGGAGCTGGCCATGGATTCCAGATTCAACCTAATTTCAAGTGGCTTTGAGCTATTATGTGGACTATTTGCACAACCCTACTTACTTAACTGAGAAGCAGGCGTGAGGGGACTGGGCTACCGAAAACAGAATTGAAAGAGAGAGAGATAAAAGGTCTTCTTTCCTGGATTTAATACTGGAATGGAGATACTGATTTCAAGCACGGCGAAGTGGCTAATGAATTCTGAACCATTCAATTACACCATATATTTGTGCAAACAAAACCTTTTTTTTTTTTTTAAGTCAGTCACATTACTCCTTTCATAACAAGCATTTTACCTTTCTCTGCACTAGCTTCATGGCTCACGTCAGTGATGCTCTTTGTGGCCATCAACGATGTAGTCACAGGTGGGTTCTCTCAATGAGGTGTGTGAGAATTTCCTCTTTGGTTTTGGTGAGGATGCTTTTTTAAATAGAGTATTCAGAAATCATTCTGTTAGTAACAGATGAACCCGGAGAACAAAATTGTTACTTGTTCTTTAGTGGACCATTATCGCAGTTAAAGTTAATGGAATGATAGATAACTCCTGGTACATTTGGCATCATCACAGGTAAAATCAACCCTGAAATGTTTAGTAACCAGGTGAGTTACAGAGGAATATTGGGTCTAGATCCTCAGCTGGTGTAAACTGGTGTCACTTCATTGACTTCATAGCTTGAAGCAATGCCTGAAAATCTTGTCTCGTTAATACAACAATGAAGGAATGGAACAGACAAACACTCTCCCATCTCAAAGGGTACATCCACACTACAATGAATAACCCGTGGCACTCAGTCTCAGTGCTCAGGTCAACTGACTCAGGCTCATGGGGTTAAAAATTGGAGTGTAGATGTTCAGGCTTGGGCTGGAACCTGGGCTCTGAGACCCTCCCCCTTTGTATGGTTCCTGAGCCCAAACGTCTACACGCCAATTTTTAGCCCTGCAGCCCAAGCCCAAGTCAGCTGACCCAGGCCAGCCATGCCTGTGTTGTGGGTCTTTTATTGCAGTGTAGGTGTACCCAAAGTTATCATCATCACTAGGCTTTCAGAGAACAAAGTAACTCTGGACTATTTGTATCTTCCCTCAGAGAGTACTAAGTACATAAAAAGTTGAACCTTTCCTCCATTTCTGGTAGCATAGTTGAGTCTTTTACCTATGAATTATTTTTAGCCAACTACCTGCACTAACAGAACTCTTTGGGGACATTTGGCAGAAGAATTCAGATTTGGACAACACTTCTTTTTTAGACAAAATCTGATTTACAAATAACAAGTTTTCCTATAGCTTTCTTTGTCTCTCTGAAGGTAAATATTCTTCACAGATGTCAACTTCAGGAGAGCGCAAAGCTGATGGAATCTTCCTACCAGCCAAAAATTCTGATGTCCTACATAGTGCCTAAACAAAGAAGAAGATTGAGCTTTTTAGAGCAAAAATAGATTCAACGTAGAAACATCCTCAAAAGATGAAAACAGAACAACTCAGGAAACAAAGGATACACAGAAAGATTGCTGGGCATAAAACAAGGAATGAAGATTGAGAGTTTGGCACCTGAATACAGCAGAGCTAAAGTTAGAACTCTCTGGTAACACAAAGTCAAGTCAGTAGAGCCTTTCAAAGGCATGCAGTGAACTCCACGCAGCTGTATTACAGAGCTCAGAAGGTAGAGTTGAGCTGAAGCCAGCAACGATGGCTGCCACAAACCCTGGTTGAACAAATTCCAATTTTATCTACAAATAACTGCCAAGGACTTACAATGAAAAATATGGGCAAGCCTCCATTTCAGCATAGTTCTGCTGGAAACAAGCTGACCTTAAATGTTGATAATAGAAGACTTGAAATATACATTTTTTTTAAAGGAAGCAGGATTGTTGGTCTTAAAAAAAACGGGTGTCCTCTCAAGAGTTTTATTTTTTAAAAGCACTTTAAAAATTCTGTTTAGGTAGTATAAATTCACCAAGGTAAAAGGAGGAATTATACTGGGGAACATGTCAAAATGTGGCCTGTAATTTTGCACACTTAGTCACTTGTTCATATAATTCTGTGCACACTCATTAGCACATGCAAATGACAGAATCTGCACATACAAGAAACAGTCCAAATCCTCAGCTGGTAGCTCCACTGAAGTCAATTGATTTACATCTGCTGAGAATCTGGCCTGGTATTTCTGTGTGAAGATTCTCTCCTTTGCATGTGCCAATGACAGTGTGCGCAGAATTATAGGTACAAGTGACTGAGTGTACACAATTACAGGCCACATTTTGACAAGGTGTTCCTTGGTATAATTCTGCTGAAATTATTTCATGCAGACGACTATGTGCACAGAATTGAGAGTGTGACAGTAGAGAACAAGTTGTGGCCACTTTGAATATTTGACCTGCAAGGTGCATTCATACAAACTAGAGTCCAGAGCCTCAGATGGTGCAAATTATCTTAGGTTCATTGACATCACCTGGGTTGCGACGATGTACCCAAGCTAAAGATCTGGCCCTAGATTTCAGTGCAAGTTACTTGAAATGAAGAGACTAAAACTGAATAACAAACTCTTTGTTGAGAATAAATCATCTGACAATTTAGCATTTGCTTCTGTTCATGAATCACCTGTTGACCAATTGTGATTTCTGTGAATGTATTTGTCATTCCTAGGTATTCACACTGGAGTCTGTTTGAGGACTGTTCCCTTCAAGTATTTGCTCTTTGCATTATATGACTAGTGACGTGAGTCACATAACATTGTTTCTACCTCTGTGATTGGATATTTTTCTTAAGCAAGAGAAGAAAGAATAAAACATACTGAACTGCAGATAGCAACTGCTCTTGCTCCTACACATACTCTTGTTCACACATTAATTTGTGAGAGAACAGCCATTCTCCAGACTTGTGTATGAACAGAAACTTATTTGCATAAATGTTTGTGAACAGTGAATGCAAAGGAGCAGAAACAGCCAGCTCAAAAAGGCATTTGGAGTTAAACGAACGCTTGCAAATGTCATTTCTGTATTATTTATATTCAACCAACACTTGCCAAGGCCTGGGAATCTCAAATGGCCACTTTAAGATTCAGTCAGAACTCGTTTCATGGTTTAACACTATCATGCCAAGGGGCCCTGTAGCAGGACTTCAGGGCTGCTCTGCAAACATAACCTTTCAGCGCTTTCATCTGCAATGCTTCCCCTCAATCCAACTGGCTCCTCTCCCAAACCCCATCTCTGGCTCCTCCTCGGACCTGTCTGGCTTCTTCAGATCATCTCCCAACATGCCTTTCAAGTCTCCCTCCAGCATAGGCTTCCAGTCCTTCCCCAATATAGCTGCCTTCCACTTCTCCCTAGCTCATCCCTTCAACTCCTTTCTGACCTAGGGTCTTCTCTAGTTCTCAGGCCTGACACTCTCTTGTGCCTGGCCCAGCAGTGATCTGCTCCATCTGACGCTCTCCCACTTTCCCATCCATGGTTCCATCAGACCCCGCTCTGAACCTCCAGTTTGCAGCCTACCGCTCCACCCGCTTCCTCCATCCACTGCCTTCATTCCATTCCCCCTCCTGATGGTGATTCCACAAACTGTACCCCTCCTTTCCAGCTGCTGTTCAAATACCCTCTCTCTTCACCATCCGCCACTCCCCCCATCACCCACAATCCACCCTTCACCTGGTGACTACTCAACACTTTACTGGAAACTTGAGTTTTCTTTGTCCTGTATATATATATTGCATGGGAGTGGGAATTAAGGCACTGCTTCAGCAAAGCACTTAAGGACAAGCTTGTGCTCATCTTCAAGCATAAGTGCTTTGCGGCCAGGGTACCTAAACGCCTCAGCGCTCTCCTGGCTGCTTACCCACAGCCAGTGTAGGGTGACTGCGTTGCCAAAGCATAGAGCTATAATAATGAATGATGCCACTCTCCATGATTCTGAATGAAAGAAAAATATGTGCTGATTCTCCTCATGCAGTCGGACTTCTTTAGGATGTCCTATACTTTAAAGTGCTGAGATACAAACAGCCAAGGAAATCTTAGCAGAGAAATCCTCTAATCAAGCCTGATATTTCTTGGCTCAAGCAGTCATACATCTTAAATACAGCTTGACAATGGAGGAATCTGTGTTTACATAAGGTGCTCAGTGGCACCAGTGTCATTAAGCTTCTTGATGGCTACAAAGCACACCTTCAAGCTGGCTAACTCAATGAACTACAGCGAAAATCATTGTAAAGAGATGCAGCCAGCATATCCTCACTGCCTGCTGCTTTCAGAGAACCCTATAATGGTCAAAATTGATTTTTTTAAGAGCAGTCAAGGTCAGAAACCTGTAAGACCATCCAATGCTAAGCAACCTTTAGAAACTTTAGCTTACATCCGTGAGTTACAATTCTCTGCTGATTCTATAATCCTGGAGCAATCTCCCTACGGACAAGTGGGGAGGGTTGTTTTTCCTTTTTGTTGATCTGCAAAGTAGTGCATCAGCCTACGAGTAGATAACCTCGAATTGCTCTGCAGTTAAGCAGACTGATGAACTCAAAAGTTTTTTCCCCATTCAGTCACGTATTCAAGTATTAATATGGGGTATGTCAGATTTCTTAAACAAACAGGATTCTCTGTGAAGCTCCCATGAAGGTAACTCCTTTATATTACCTCTCCAGAGAGAAAATCTCTATCTAAATGCATAAGAAAGGCAATCTCCAAAGGGGTAACTGAACAGGGATTTTATTACTACTTTCTGAGCCTGACTCTCTTAGTTGGTGGTGCCGGGGCTCCAATTCTGACCATCCAATTAGGGCATCTTCTCAGTCACCCAGGAAGATCTTCTGAACTCTTGTGAAACTCTGAGATCCTGAAAGAGACACAAGTGCCACGCACCACACGGCACTGCACCATGCATTCCTTCTGCAGAAAGGGGCTTCCTCGTTTACATATATAGGTGGAATAATGTTTGACTCTCCTGCTACTCAGGTATCTGATGTATAAAGAGATTGGCTTCAAGAAGCCGCAGGCAGTTTTTAGCTGCACCTATCTTTTAAATATTATCTTACGGCACTTCATTTCACTGTAACTTGACAGATATGGATGTATATTACACAGTATTTATGCATTTTTATAAATATATATATATATATACACACACACACACACACACACACAGAAAGCACATATTGTACATAAGAACGGCCACACTGGGTCAGACGAAAGGTCCACCTAGCCCAGTATCTGGTTTTCTGACGGTGGCCAATGCCAGGTGCCCCAGAGGGAATGAACAGAATAGGTAATCATCAAATGATCCACCTCCCGTTGCCCACTCCGAGCTATCCTCCATGAATTTCTCATATTCTTTTTTTGAACTCTGTTATAGACTTGGCCTTCACAATATCCTCTGGCAAAGAGTTCCACAGGTTGACTGTATGTGGGCATAATACCCATTGAACGAACATCTAACAGACATGGCAGAAACTACATTTATTTTTCACCTTTGATCTTCTCCATCATGCTCTGAACTATGGTCTCCACACCAACCTCTGCAGGGGCTACTGCTAAAGCTCCTCCTGTCACTGGTTTTCCCCCACAGCTATTAGGCTTATTTAAAAACAACCTACTACAAAACTCACTCTCCATCCCGCCTCCAAGATGTGACAACTGGGACCAGGTAAAGGCAGGGATTGAAAACTACATCCTTGGTGGCACGAAGAGGCCATACAGCCAACTTAACATCCAAACAGTTCATCCTGCATAAATTTAATTCCTGGGTGACATACCACCACCATCCCCAGCCGCCCCTTCCTCACCCCCAGGTGCTCTAAGTTGCAACAGAGAATGAACTGGTTCCCAGCTGGATCCAGGATCCACAATGGGAAAAGCTACTTTTTCCTCCACTGTGACCGGTCTTGAACCTAGTACAGTTTGTTTGGACCAGAGACTGTGGGCAGATATGCACAACCCTGGACCAGTGGCAGTTTACAGATGGATATTAAAATGAGCTTTTGGGGCTAGAAATGAGTGCTATTTCCCTTGGGAGAGTTAGGATTCCTGGCTTTAACAGTACAAAGTATTTGATCCTAACCCTGGAAGGCTATCAGATAGTAGAACTTAAATTGTGACATCCAGATTTATATAAACCCCATTTTGAAAAATGGGCATGCTCAAATCCTGGCTAAGCCAATGCAGAGCAGATAATATTTACTTTGATAAGGAGCCAAAAGATCCAATGAATGAGATACCTTGCTAGGAACAGTGTCAGGACATGGCAAAGCATGTTAAAAACTGCTGTTTCCTGGAACTAAAGCCTCTCTGGAACTGTTGCCAGCTTGCACTCACTGTTCCCACACCCATGATGAAACTGGGGAGCTAAGAAGAGGGATGACTTAACTAATTGTTTCCTGGCTTTTACAGTTTGCACTGGTAGGATATGCAATCTAAGTTAATTAAGGTTTTCTGGTGAGTATTTCCCATGTGTGGGTCGTCCCCCCCCAAATACACATGAATCCGAGAGGTATTTCACATGGACATCTATCAATGTTAATATGTCTCTTCCCCATTACACACTCCCAACCAAGACCCAAGGTCTCAGCCTAGGTTCCCCTCCAGCGCCAAAGAGCTGCACGCCTGTTGTTCACCTTTAGAGCCTTTTCCCCCATGCTCCTCTCCATGCACATCCTTTTCCCGCAGCACGACCTCCACTCTACCATACTTTCTTACTCCTCCAAGCTTCTAAACATACATATAAACAAGCATACGTCTGAATCACTGCTAACGTAGCCCAATGTTTATACAAGACACTGACAGATCAGAACACTAGACTTGCCGACTCATGATTTTGTCATGAGTCTCAGGATAGTGAGTTGGGTTTTTTTCCCTTAAAGCCCCAGCTCCTGCAGTTAGGTGATTACATGAGAATCTCAGCTTCTGTTTAATACGTAAGTTTATAGACTTCGTAGTTGCAGAGAAAAGTCTTAAAACATGAACCCTAAAGCTCAAAATTCAAACAAACAGAACCCAACATGTATTATTTTTAAAAATCTCATTGTTAAGCCAATCTCATGATGTTTGACTGCTTGGAGCTGGAAATACAGATATTGATATATACCAATATTTAAAAGCTGAATGTGTTATGGGGAATTGGAGAGTGGTACATAGGGAGGAGCATTCTTGGAAGTGGGGATAGAAGTGAAATAGGAAAGATGTTCACTCATAGACTTTAAGGCCAGAATGGACCATCGTGATCATCTTGTCTGACCTCCTACATATCACAGGCCACAGAACTTTCCCCACCCACTCCTGTAATAGTCCCATAGGATATTCATCACAATGGAGCTATGTGACCCGAAGATCAACCCAATGCCAGAAGGCAAGGGGCTCACTGGTGTCTGGTAGTGAGTTTCAGGTGGTCTGACAAGTTCAGTGCATCCCATTTCACTTATGTCACAATCTTTATCTACTAGGTGCCTTGGGAGGTATCATCGGAAAACCAACAGACACTGATCATTAATACTCTTCTGTGGTGTATGTACGGTAAACACTCAAAGGACTGCACGAATGTGAAGAAAATATGGGACTAAAATGTGTTTGAACCAGACAAATGTAGGCAGTACGTAAACAGGTTTTTTTCCCAGACAAAGGAAAGGCCGACACCTCCATCCAGGCGCAATCACAGACAACTGGCACTCACAGTCAAGTGGCCATTCATTAGCATATCAGAGGCTGCAGGGACAGGTCAACTTGCATTGTAGAAAGCACCAGCAGGGAAGAAACTATCATGGAACTTTATCCATCAGAATCCCTGACACCTTTCCTCACAGCAGGAGCAATGGACTATAAAAGAGAGCGGCAAAGAACCTCAAGTTATGTTTCACCTAAGATGACAAAGGAACACATGGACTTTGTGGGAGATCTTGATCAAAGGCATGGTCAGCTATCTTGCTGGAAGAAAGTGTAGTAAGAATCTTTCCTTGAACCAAGACTGTAGTTTTATTAATCTTAGGCATTAGAATGCGTTTTTCACTGTTATTTGCTTGTAACCAATTCTGACTTTATCCCTTACACTTGAACTCACTTAAAATCCTCTCTTTTTTATAATAACCATGTTTTATTTTTAATCTAAACCCACCCAGTGCTGTGTTTGAATTGAACTGACTTAACTCCAGTTAAAGCAAGAAACTGCAGTGTTTTTGTCTCTTTAAAGGAGCAATGGGCCTTATTACATCTCTAAATGTTCCAGGAGAGGCCTGAACATTTCAGGGCAGATGGTTTTAGGCATATTTGGGATTGGGGGTGTGTTGGGGTCACTTGGCTAATAGTAACCAAGGCTGGTAGAGATGAGAGTATGGCTGTGATGTAACAAGCAGGCTTCTGGAGTCAGAATTGCTATACCAGGGCTGTTTACCACACAAACAAGCTGGGGAGGTAATATCTTTTATCGGACCATCTTCTGGTGGCGAGCTTACACATAGCTCTTCTTCAGGCCTAATTCTCATCTGCCACTTCCACTAGTGTCAACAGGAGCTGTGGCCATAAACCAAGCCACTTATTTAGGTGTTTAAATGGGGATTTAGGTGTCTAACTTTAGGAGCTATGTTTGAAAAATCTGATTTTAAATTTTAACTCACTGGACGATTTTATTTTTATTGTGTGTGTTACAATAGAGCCCAGAGGCCACAACAATGGCGGGGGACCCATTTTATGTAAACACCATGTTTTAATCACCAAGAACATTTTCAATAAAAACATTTTGGAAGCCCATTTTCTTCTTTACACATATTCAAAATTGAGAGAGAGCACCTTTTCAGATAGGTAAAAAGCATCTTCCGTTACTACATGGATTACAAACAGATCTGGGCAAATACTGCAATATATTTCCTATGAATATTCATTTGAGTTTTAAAATGAATTTACCTTGAATGTGTTCATGCCCGTTTTTGTGTTCAGTTTCTGAAAACGCTCTAACAAATGATTTTACTGGCAGGAAAGTTCACTGAAAATTGTTTCAAAACGATGTTTCTGTTCTCTGATGGAAAGAGTCTGAAGTCTTAGAATCAATGTTCTGAAAGCATGAATATTTGCATCAGAAAACCGATTGATTCACCCCATCAGAGAACAGAAACATGCTGTATCTCATATATAGGTCTAATAATAACTAGCCAACGGCACTCAAACTTTTAATGACAAAGGATCACAGCTAATTCTTTGCTGTTTACATTGTTTGAGAAATGATTGGTAGAAATCATATAAGTACTCATAATCAGAACAAGAGGTGAAATTTGCTGAATAAGTTACTCATTATAAAATTATTTGTCTGGCTTTGCTGGCAAATACGCAGTAGGAAAAAGATCTTCCTTTCTCATATGTCTGGATGCCAAGTATGTAACAGCTAAATATTAAAGAAATACCTTTTGTCCCTGTTCATCACCTATTAGAAGAAAGCTGTCTTTTGCACAAAACTTACCAGTAGCATGAAAGAATTTTCTTGTACATTTTCTTCTATTCAGCACTGATTGAACATTGAGCATATGTATTTTATTATACATGCTACTTAAAACTTCATTTTAAATTCTTTTACTGAATAATTTTCTTTCATTCCTAGAACCGTGGATACAGAAACAAAACATATCACCATATTTATGCTGATTTATTCCCAATCCTCAAGTGTCTTGATAATTAACATCACTGTATTTTGTAACCATGCATTACACAAAATCTTTTTCTAAACATGTAGCTGTAAAAAATTGTTAGTGCTTGTCACTTTAGAACTAGAAATTAGTTCTAGGCATTGCAGTATGTTAATACTGAAGGTTCATACATTTAAAATGAAGACAACAAGTACGTGACGCTAACACATACTAATAATGTTTGAGAGACACCAATTATATTAAGATCAATATCCATCATCGCTCTGGAATAAGAAATCATTTGTACTCACATAATGAAGACCTTTTTCATACAAAACAGAATCTTCAGCCATCCGCTCAAATAATTTTAGCTTATTTCAGTTGCTAATCAGTCACAGTGGCATGACTAAATTTACAGAAAAGTTAAAAATGTAGAGTTAATTTTAGTGTCACGATATTTGGCATCGTCTACTGTAGAACAGAAAGAACATATTTCTGGTGACATGAAAGCCAGATTTAGAAAAGGGATTGACAATAGCCATGAATTTGGCTCATCCTATTAGCGATTTTTTCAACATGATTGAAAATTTAAGAGCGCTATTGGGTGAAATCACAGACTCTTTCCCCATTCATATTATTCATGGCCTTCTCTAACTCTGCAGCCCCATCTGTGTAAGAAGCAAAGCACAATGCTGGAGATCCAAAATTGGATGGCTTTAGTGGAAAAATCATTATTCGAAATGCCCAAATTCCCTGAAACTACTGATTTGCATATCAGTGGATACATCCTCCTGGGGTATGGTAGATAGATTAATTTCCATGCAGTTTAGTGACTATGCATCTGTAATAGACTAGTAATGTTCCCCTGTAATCAGTTATTGATCTGGCTGAAATTGAGTGGGTTTTGCTGACTCACAGGCCCAGCTGGCTTCTTATTTACGCCGTGTGGCTAGAAGGGAGGTGGCAGGAGGGGTCAGAGAGAACTAGGGTTTGGGACAGACAGGATCCTGAAGGAAGGAACCTTAGGAATAGCCAAGCCTGTAGAAAAGATTTGAACTGGGGTCATGTAACCACAAGGGATGACAAGCCAGAGAAGAAGGGTTAAGCTGGTGTCCTATGTAGTGATATTTAGGGACTGGCTTTCATTAATAAACCAGGCCCCAGCAGGGGTGGCTTTTTTCCTATTTATTATTGTTCTGTTCAGCTTTTTATATTGCACCCAACCTCATTCAACTACAATAGTTAGGTACTTTGGTACAATTGTACACTATTGACGATGGAAGGCAATTGAAGCTATTCTGATTTACCCCAGCTGAGGATGTGGCTCCTTGTGTTAAATTCTCCTTTAGACATGCTGGTACAAATCCAGAGAGTGGCCACTGGATTTTGATACTGCTGCGAGAGTTGAATTTGGCCCCTTTTGCGTTACTCTTCACAATTGTATAAATCTACACTAGTAAGTCTTTATAGAAATAAGTGACTATTGTATAATGTGACCATATCAAGTCTGAAAGACATCTGCTACCTCAGGTCTTGTTGCAATGTATAAACAGGTTCTCTGTTTCCCCTCACTATATAAATATGCCAGTCTTATTTAATGCATCTGAAAAACCAGACAGACAGAATTAGCCTATGGCCATGAGTGTGTATCCAATGGTGCTTCAGAAAAGGCAGCAGTGTTACTACAGAGGATGCACTGTTATCTGGTTTGTAGCAGGAGTTCAAGCAATGGTCTCTTATGACATCAGGAGGACAGAAACTAAGTGCTGGATATACCTTTCAACATGTTGAGGTTCACCCCTCACTTTTGTCTCCCCAGCTCTTGTTAATTTGTCCTCATTCCTAACATTTCAGAAGAAAGGGGATGGTGGAATGAGGAAAATGAATGGGACATGGTAATACCAGGATTCAAGGAAGGACAGAGCCCGGTCACTCTGGTGAGGGAGTGGCACAATGTGTTTAAATAAACAGTCAAGGTGAAATTCTTAAAGGACACAAAATGTCCTATAGAATCTCTATGGATAGAAAATCCATGACTGAATAATAAGGGTACAGCAATAGGAATATACTACCAACCACCTGACCAGGATGGAGACAGCGGTTGTGAAATGCTGAGGTTAAAGAGGCTATAAAACCAGAAAATGCAATAGTAATGAGTGATTTCAACTATCCTCATCTTGCCTGGGTAAATGTCACCTCAGGCTTGATGCAGAGATAAGAGTCCTAGATGCCACTAATGATTGCTAGCCCTGGAACCCACAAAGGGAGAGGCAATTCTAGATTTAGCCCTATGTGGTGCTCAGGATCTGGTCCAGGAGGCAGCTACAGTTAAACCACTCAGTATTAGTGTTTTTAAATTTAGCATCCTTATAAGGGGGAAAATATCAAAACCCACCACCACAACATTTAACTTTAAAAAGGGGAACTACACAAGAATGACAACTCTAGTTGAACAGAAACTAAAAAATAGCCAGGAGAATGAAGTGCCTGCAAGCACTTGGAGATTACTTAAAAACACCATAGTAGAGGCTCAGACTAAATGTATACCCCAAATCAAAAAAAGGCAGTAGAAGGACCAAACGAATGCCACAGTTGCTAAACAGCTGAGTAGCAGAGGCTGTTAAAGGCAAAAAGGGCATCCTTTAAAATTTGGAAGTGAAATCCTAATGAGAAAAATAAAGAGCACAAAATCTGGCAAGTAAATTGTTAAAGAATAATAAGGCCGGGCAAGAAAGAATTTGGGAAACAACTTGCAAAAACCACGAGGTAACAGTAACTTATTTTTAAGTACATCAGAAGCAGGAAGTCTGCCAAACAGGTAACAGGCGGTCACTAAATGACACAGATGTTAACAGAGCACTCAAGGAAAACAAGGCCATTGCAGAGAAGCTAGGTGAATTCTTTGCATCAGTCTCCACTGCAGAGGATGTGGGGGAGATACCTGCATGAGAGCTGTTCTTTTTAGGTGACAGATCTGAAGTACAATCATAAAATGATGTGTCAATAGAACAAATTGAAAATATAAACAGTAATAAGTCACCAGCACCAGACAGTATTCACCCAAGAGTTCTGAAGGAACTCAAATATGTAACCTATCACGGATACTAGGTGACTGGAAGGTAGCTAATGTACCCCGATTTATTTAAAAGGGCTTCAGAGGATATCTGGGCAGTTACAGGCTGGTGAGCCTAACTTCAGTATCAGGCAAATTATCAGAAACTATAGCAAAGAACAGAATGATCAGACATGGATAAACACGAGTTTTTGGGGAAGAGACAACACAGTTTTTGTAAAGGGAAGTTATGCCTCATCAATCTATTAGAATTTTTTGAGAGACTCAGCAAGCATGTGGACAAGGGTGATCCAGTTAATACAGTGTACTCGGATTTTCAGAAAGTCTTTGACAAGGTTTCTTACCAAAGGCTCTTAAGGAAACTAAGTAAGTATGGGATAAGAGGGAAGGTCCTCTCATGGATCAGTAGCTGTCTGAAAGATAGGAAATAGAGGGTAGGAATAAAGGGTCAGTTTTCACAATGGGGAGAGGTAACCAGCAGGGTCTCCCAATTGATCTGTACTGGGACAAGTGTTGTTCAACATATTCATAAATTATCTGAGAAAGGAGATGAACAGTAAAGTGGAAAAGATGATATAAAATTATTCAAGACAGTTAAGTCCAAAGCAGACTGTGAGGAGTTACAGAAAGAACTTGCAAAACTGGGTGACTGGACAATAAAATGGCCGATTACATTCAATGTTGAGAAGTGCAAAGTAATGCACACTGGGGAAAAATAATCCCCACTGTACATCTATAATGATGGGTTCTAAATTAGCTGTTACCACAAAAGAAAGTCACCATGGATAGTTCTCTGAAAACTTCAGCTCAGCAGCAGTCAAAAAGTCTAACAGAATGCTAGGACCTATTAAGAAAGGGACAAAAAATAAAACAGAAAACACCATAATGCCACTATGTAATTCCATGGTGTGCCCATACCTGGAATATTATGTCCCATTCTGGTTGCCTCATCTCATAAAGAGAATAGTGGAACCGGAAAAGGTTCAGAGAAAGCCAACAAAGATGATCAAGGGTATGGAACAGCTGCCATATGGGGAGAGACTAAAAAGATTATGATTGTTTAGCTTAAAGAGATGAGTAAGAAGGGATATAACAGAGGTCTGTAACACCATGACTGGTGTGGAGAAAGTCAATACAGAAGAGTTATTTAACGTTTCTCACCATACAAAAACCAAGGGTCACCTGATTAAATTAACAGGCAGCATGTTTAACACAAACTAACCTGTGGAACCTATTGAGATGGGATGTTGTGATGCCCAAATTTATAACTGGATTCAAAAAAGAACTGGATACGTTCATGGAGGATAGGTCCATTGGTGGCTATTAGACAAGAGATGGGTGCAATCCCATTCCCAGGTGACCCTAAACCTCTGACCTCCAGAAGTAGGAAGTGGAAGACAGGAGTGAATCGTTCCATAATTGTTGTGTTCTGTACACTCCCCTTGAGGCTTTAGTTTGGAAACAGGACACCGGGCAAGATGGACCATGATCTGACCCTGTATAGCAGCTCTTGTGTTCTTAACAATCAGTGCTTTTCAGAATTTCATACTTCTAGCAGAAAGAATCAAAGGAACACCCCCTTCCTCTCTAGGAATAAATGCCCTGTCCTCTTTGCTTGAATTGCAAGCACATCCTTCTTAAGGCCTACCTCATCCCATGGTGTGCACCCATAGCATATTCACGCTTGTGCTTGTCATGTGGGAAAAGAGCTGGGTCCAAGCAAACCTTGTAAAATCCATTTTGCTCCTTGCTGCTAAAAATGTGGGTCTTTTCCTTAATACAGAACAAAGACCTGTACACAGAGTAAGTCAAACTCTGTAGCCATGTGATTTAACATTAGGTAAAAGAGTGCATTTAAAGCAGCTTGCACACTGAATTTTCCCAACACATGTCAATTATAGCAACAATTGCATTAAATAACCATTTGCTAATGCACTAAAACATTGTTCATTTTCTCAGTTTGGGTCTGATCCTGACCCTACTTAAGTCAACGTCAAAACTACGGTACTACTGGGCTTGGGTTACGTTAGGACTTGCATGTACAAGGTCCTTTTCAAAAAAGGAAAATGTAGCAGTATTACAAGTTAACTACCTTAGTAATATGAGACAATACAGGACCATTGATCCAAGTTACCATGTACCTTGGATCCAATAGAGTCACCATGCATTGAACCCAAAATATGCTAAATTAGAGAATTACTGCAAAATAAACTTGTTACCAACTCAGGTTTTGAAGAGTCTACTGCTATAAGAAGAAAACATCACACAAAGCCATGCAAAGAATGAGAGGAGAATTTGGGTGTGGGGGGAGAGAAATAAAGATTCAAGACTGATTTTGAACCTAGCAGTATACTGTAGTCCAACCAAGAATATTTCAGAGGTGCTCCGGTTCCTTGCCTACCACATAATGCATTCATCCAATTAGGCACTTGTTCATTTGCTTCATATTTAGTAAGTACTTAAGCAGGTGAACATATCATAGATTCAAAGGCCAGGAGGGAACACTGTGTCAGTCTAGTCTGACCTACTGCATAACACAGGTCAGAAAACTTCCCCAAAATAATTCCTAGAGCAGATCATTTAAGAAAAACATCCAATCCGGATTTGAAACTTGTCAGTGATGAAGAATCCGCCATGGCCCTTGGTAAATTGTTCCACTGGTTAAGTACCTTCACTGTCAAAAACGTATGTCTTATTTCTAGTTTAAAAGAGACCACAGAAATGGGCTATTTGCAAAGAGGTGGCAGGTTAAAGATGGGGAGTATCTAACAAGCATTAGATGGTGTCCAAATGAACGAAGAGATTGTTTTTAATTAAAAAGTGATCAAGATGAGGTCTCTCTCTTGTTAACACCCTATCCATGGTTTTTCAGGCAACAGGATGTATACTAGGGCAGGAGAGGCTTGCCTTTACCATCCATTGGCCACATTCCAGCTTTTGTTGCCTCATGTGCGAGGACTGGCCAGAATCCCATTAGGAAGACCAGTCCCTGCTCCCTCCCAATGCCACTATAATTGAGGTGAGGGCAAGGTCATGACTCCTCCCTTTCTCAGCAGAAGACCATGGCTGGACGTGGAGAGGTCAACATACTGTACTCATTGCAATGTGGAAGACCTGTTGCTTTGATATATCAGAGTCTTCTGGAGAAATTACTGCTGATTCATCCAGAATAAATCTCAGAAGCTCCATTAGTAACGTGACCTCTCCAGTGCTTGTGAGGGTGTGCAAAGCAGAATCTAGCTCTATGTCAGGAATGTATGATGCATACTGAACGCACCTTTATCAGGTGATAACATGCCACTATTAATTTCAAATGGAAAACATCTTGCAATAACATGGTCTAGCACATAATTTGAATCCTTCCCATGCTATCACACATTGCTTAGAACACAAACAAGGCTCTGCCATACCTGTCTGTCTTGGGCTTCTCTTGGATGTCCTTTTTGTTGTTAAATCCCATTAGTTTTCCTGCTCTAGGTATTGTTTGTTAGAGTGATTCTTTTGGTTGACCCCTTCGCTGTGTTCCTCGAGCTGACCAGTAATTGTACCCCTTGCCACGGCAGGTACTCTGGCTTCATTGTTAACTCATCCCAGATATTTTCATCTTCTGTTCTAGATAGCTTGAAAAGTTAAATAGTTGAATTCTCTGATGAATCTCATAATTTGTTATAATTTCAATACAAATGTCTGAAAGCCTTTGAAAGGAAATGCCTTAGGAACATACAAGGTATTAAATGCAATGAATTTATAACAAATTGGAGTGTCAGAGAGTCAACAATTCCTTATCTCCCAAGTTATCCCAGCACAGAACCTCATGGTGAGCGCTCAACACAAAGGGTGATATTTACTAGAGCTGTCGATTAATCGTAGTTAACTCACGTGATTAACTCAAAAAAATTAATCGTGATTAATCGCACTGTTAAACAATAGAATACCAATTGAAATTTATTAAATATTTTGGCTGTTTTTCTACATTTTCAAATATATCAATTTCAATTGCAACACAGAATACAAAGTGTACAGTGCTCACTTTATATTATTTTTGGTTACTAATATTTGCACAGTAAAAATGATAAACAAAAGAAATAGTATTTTTTAATTCACCTCATACAAGTACTGTAATGCAATCTCTAACATGAAAGTGCAACTTACAAATGTAATTTTTTTGGTAACATAACTGCACTCAAAAACAAAACAATGTAAAACTTTAGAGCCTACACGTCCACTCAGTCCTTCTTGCTCAGCCAATTGCTAAGAGAAACAAGTTTGTTTACATTTATGGGATATAATGTTGCCCACTTCTTAATTACAATATCACCTGAAAGTGAGAACAGGCTTTCGCCTGGCAATAGCTGGTGTTGCAAGGTATTTATGTACCAGATGTACGAAAGAGTCACATGCCTCTTCATGCTTCAGCCATCGTTCCAGAGAACATGATTCCATACTGATGACACTTGTTAAAAAAATTTGGCGTTAATTAAATTTGTGACTGAACTCCTTGGGGGAGAATTGTATGTCCCCTGCTCTGTTTTACCCCCATTCTGCCATATATTGCACGTTACAGCCGTCTTGGATGATGACCCAGCACATGTTGTTCATTTTAAGAACACTTTCACTGCAAATCTGACAAAATGCAAAGAAGGTACCAATGTGAAATTTCTAAAGATAGCTATAGCACTCGACCCAAGATTTAAGAATCTGAAGTGCCTTCCAAAATCTGAGAGGGACGAGCTGTGGAGCATGCTTTCAGAAGTCTTAAAAGAGCAACACTCTGATACGGAAACTACAGAACTTGAACCACCAAAAAAGAAAATCAACCTTCTACGGGTGGCATCTGACTCAGATAATGAAAATGAACATGCGTCGGTCCGCACTGCTTTGGATTGTTATCGAGCAGAAACTGTCATCAGCATAGACGCGTGTCCTCTGGAATGGTGGTTGAAGCATCAAGGGACATATGAATCTTTAGCACATCTGACATGTAAATATCTTGCGACGCCGGCTACAACAGTGCCATGAGAATGCCTGTTCTCATTTTCAGGGGACATCGTAAACAAGAAGCATGCAGCATTATTCCCTGCAAATGTAAACAAACTTGTTTGACTGAGCAATTGGCTGAACAAGAAATAGGACCGATTGGACTTGTAGGCCCTAAAGTTTTACATTGTTGTATTTCTGAATGAAGTTATTTTTTTGTTCCGAATTCTACATTTGTAAGTTCAACTTTCACATGATAAAGAGATTGCACTAGAGTACTTCTATTAGGTGAACTGAAAAATACTATTTCTTTTGTTTTTTACAGTGCAAATATTTGTAATAAAAATAAATATAAAGTGAGTACTCTACACTTTGTATTCTGTGTTGTAATTGAAATCAATATATTTGAAAATGTAGAAAACAAACATCAAAAAATATTTAAATAAATGGTATTCTGTAACTGTTTAACAGCGTGATTAATCACAGTCATTTTTTTAATCGCTTGACAGCCCTAATATTTACATATCAACAGTACAGACACTATTGCTAATCAAGGGCTGTGTAATGATGATATCGGGCCATGTCGCTGAATAAGATACTAAGAAGAATGTTTGTTATTAATAAGAGCTTCCTCTCTGTTTTTAGCAGCTAAAACCAAAAACTGACACTTTCCCAGGGGGATTATAGAATGAAGGAGCAACGAACCCGAGAACTTTCCTCTGTCGAAAGGATGCTGTTTGCAGACCAAGCCATTTTTAAAATGAGATCAGTGAGCGTGCTGTCAATGTGAATCATTTGTTCAAAACATTCTACTTCAGAAGTGCTAAGCATAAGGCCGTGGCTCTGCAATGAATATTTATTCCAAGACAACACCACACAGCAACGAAGGGCATAGAAGTTAAAAGAATTGTTTCAGTGAGAATACAGAGTGAAGAGGCATATGTAAAACAGCCATTATGTGGCGATAGCAGGGGCTGGTGAATTAAAATGTACTCTCTTTTAAGGAAGACCTAAGACTGCTCCTCGTACCATTACAACTTTGCTGGCTAGGATGCCTAGGAGTGTGAATTTACCCAATACATTACACATACAGAAGCATCTTTACATTGTTCCACTAGGAAAATTCAGAGTTTGTTCAATAGCCCACATCGTTTTCCATTTGCTACATGCAGCTGCGAGGGGCGGGGGGTAGGGGGAGGCTGGAGTTAGAACACTGTCACTAAGGCTCCTCAACTTTTCATGTACCATTTTCAATAGAATGGAGACTAGTCTTTTTTTTTTGTTTAATACTGTTATTATTATTATTAAACCAACAAGGTCTCCTAGGTAAAGGTAGTCTGTGTGAGCTGTGAAACCTTGACTGATGATAAAGGGTGAGTGACTTTTCGAGTGGTTAGGAAACCCTTTTGCATCAAAGAAAAAGAACCTCTGGAAGTCAAAAATGTTAAGAATGCCCTTCAAAGGGGATGCTGAATTCAGGAAGACTCAATCAAAGGTCATGCTCTGTAGTAAATATAACCTACATTTCCTGAGAGATGTTTGTTCAGGGATTGGAGGGGAGCAAGTATTGTTTCAGTCAATCAGCACTGGATAGCAAAGGGTTAGTTCCCTTTATCTGCTCCACTGGAGAGCTAGTTGTTAGTCAAAGCAGGTTGGAGGAAGCATTATTACTGATGTTGTTTCATGAGAAAGCATGCGAGAAATTCCATCATGGGAATATTCTACCAAAGATACTTTATTCCTTATATTTCTTGCCTTTACTTCTTTTAGGCATATTCATTTCACAGATTTAAGCCTGAGGAATATTCATTAAAAAGGTACATTTTCTCAATGCTGAAAGTAACCTGAGTGTGAGAGAGATTTTTCCAGTTGGAAACCTGCTATTAAGGTGCTTTATGGGCCACATCTCAGCTGCTGTAAATCAGCATAGCTCCATTCTGGGCCAATACCACTGCACAAAGCCGATTGTTAGAGAGCGATATGGGGACAGAGCTGTCAGCTGGCAGGAGTTAGCCAAGTAAATATGGTCCATCCTGTTAACAGGGGCAGGAGTGACAGTTGTGGGAGAAACACCCATCTCGGAGCCTCTGAAAAGCTGAGCAAATGCAATTCCCAAGTGACCCTGAAGAGCCTCGCTGTGATGTGGTATGCGCGTGTGGATTCAGGCATTGAATTGATTCACAACATCTTAAACGGCTTTCCTCCCACTGTCCCCATCGTGCTTGCTGTTGGGAATATTTTATAGCTTCATAGACTTCAAGGCCAGAAGGGACCATCATGATCATCTAGTCTGACCTCCGGCATATCACAGGCCACAGAAACTCACCCATCCATTCCTGTAACAGGCCTAACCCCTCTGGCTGAGTAACTGAAGTCCTGAAGTGAAGTGAAAACTCTTATGCTAGTGATATACTTACAAGCAGGTTATCCCCTAATTCATCCCCACCCCCATGTTAAAAATGGCTGGTTTCTAGATGGGGCTGCAAGCTATCAAAGATTTAGTTAGATATTTTACACCTTAAAACATAGTTTTCAGGGAGGTAGACAAGTAGGCAAAGGGAAAGGGGCAGTGGAGAACAGCATTGTATAGCATAGCTATGTAATTTCTTCCTGATGAGCTGTTAACATCTTACAACACCTAATAAGAAGAATGGTGGAGTGGTTAAGGCATTAACTTGGGAGACATGGATTCAATTCCCCCCTCTACCATAGCCTGGGCAAGTGACTTGGTCCTTCTGTGCCTCCTTCCCATCTGTAACACTCCACCCCTTACATACTATACAGGGATAGGTCCTAGGGTAATGGGGGCCATGTAAGTACCTAAAATAGAGTAAGAGGAAGAAAGGGGCTCAGGGAAATTCTGATCTCATTGATAAGTCAGTAGAGTTACTCTGGATTTGCACTGGAATCAGAGCCTGGCCCTGGCTGTTTTCATAGACCACATTCAGTTACAAGCTCATTGAACCCATGCCTTCCCTTCTGACTCCCATGGGAGTATTCCTCTGTTTAAAGTTAATCACGTGCTTAAGAACCTTGCTTGCTCGGAGCAGGAGTGCTCGGCACCTGGCAAGACTGAGCCGCTGGTGCTGTTCTTGGCTTGTGGTTTTCTTTTCTTTTTAAATACTCGATATAAATATGAATGAAACATCTTCACACATACCCCAACCCCTGAGACATAAGGTTAGAAACTGTGATTTAATCAGTTGTGCCCTTTTGTGTCCGGAAAAAGTAATCAGCTCTAGCTTTCTCTACTTTGGCTTTTTGGTCTCTGCCACCACTTTTAGATCATACGCTATCTATTCAAGGTACTTATAGGGGCCCATCAGCGTAGTATCTGAGCACATCACAGTTTTGATGCACTTATCCTCAAAACACCCTGGTGAGGAAGAGCAGTGCTATTATCCCCATTGTACAGATGGGGAACTGAGGCACAGAGAGGCTAAATCAGTGGTTCTCAAACTTTTGTACTGGTGACCCCTTTCACATAGCGAGCCTCTGAATGTGACCCCCCTTGTAAATTAAAAACACTTTTTAATATATTTAAAACCATTATAAATGCTGGAGGCAAAGCGGGGTTTAGGGTGGAGGCTGACAGCGCGTAACCCCCCATGTAATAACCTCATGACCCTCTGAGGGGTTCCGACCCCCAGTTTGAGAACCCCCGGGCTAAGGGACTCGCCCAAGGTCACACAGAAAGTCTGTGGCAGAGCACAGATTTGAACTAGGGTCTCTCAGCTCTTAGGCTAATGTCCTAATCACTGGACCATCCTTCCTCATTAAATATGTCCCCACAGCCACAAACGACCATGTAGGGTTTGGACCTTCAATGACATTAAATTGGGCACAGTTCAGCCCAGAATCTACACTGCCTTTTCCCAGGCAGTGGGAAATCGGGCTGTGGAAAACGAACAAAACAGAAACACCCATGTTGGCTAGAACTTCCCCTACCCTAGGAAGGGGGGAGGGGGAAATGTAGATGTGGAGCCAAAGAAGTGAGTGACGCTGGATGGGTGGGGCTCCTTGCAGGAATTAAAGCAACACTTCATGTCCTGGTTCCCTGACACAGGGGGTGTCACTGGTAATGGGGGTGACATTGCCTGCCCGTCCACAGGTTGAATCACTTCTCCAGTGCAGACAGCTTAGCTGCTGCAACAAGGGATCAGTTCCATCTGCCTGTGAGAGCTTTGGTGAACCTGGCCCACTGTTTTTTTCATTCATTCCTTTTAAAAGTATAAGTCATTCTGGAAGATTATGAGTCGTAATTATTTACGAGAAAGGGGTTGGAACCAAATCCCCAGCTCTGAATACCCTTGAATTCAGTATCCAAACTTCATAGCTGGGAATTATACAATGGGATAAATCGAACCCTACATCCAAACATCTTTGGGGTGAGATCAGCACCCAATCCATATTTTGCAGTTTGGGCCCATCTCTATTATTCACCAGAGGGACCACAGAGACTTATTGAGGAGCTGTTTCTATTAGTGTAAAATATGTACTTGCTAGTTTAAAGACCTCAAGCTTTCCACAATCTCAAACACATCTTGAGAAATAAATTCTTCCGCCCTCTCTCCTTATTCTGCACTAATTTACACAGGTATTAATATAATTAAACCACGGAACTGGATTCATAGGACTGATTTTCTGAGCAGAAAGCTGGCACCTTTAATTACACACCCACCAGTACTATCAATAGTCACACAGTGCTGTGAACGTCGAAAGGGACATTCAGTGTGACCAACTGAAGACACAGGCGTTGCCTTTGGTGACAAAGTGGGGACAAAACAGCCCATCTGTCTCACAATTTGTCCAGATGTCCTACCTTTCTCCTCCCCCTTGGGAGAAGCAGTGGTTGTGGTGTCAGTCATTCTATTTCTAGGCACAAAGGAACTCAGACAGTATCAAGGGCAAGCATGGATGCTAATATGCAACAAGCATCTCCTTAACACTTTCTATCTAATCAGGTTTCCTGTTGGCTGATGAGAGCTGCCATACCTCATTATGAGCTGCTATCACAGATTTTTTGTTTCAGTCCAGACTTTGCCATGCTTGTTTGCTTTTTCATGTAAAAAGGTTATGTATGCCCTGAGGGAGGCTGAATGTTACAAAAAAAAAAATCACATGAAAACAGAACTTTGGGCAAGAGGCCAAACTCTTGGATTATAGGACTGTGACTAACCAATGGTGGTTTTTAAAAAAAAAAAACTCTCATAGCCTCTGTACTAACACAACTCAAATTAGTTTCCCAGAAGCAGACTTCTCTTTATGTGACCATGTTTTGTAAAGATAGCAACAGCTTATGTTTAAACTATTTAAGAGAACAAATAGTTGCAAAATGTACCTCAGATGGCCTTTCCAATGCTAGTAGCATATTCCTGGCTTGACTGAAGCTACAAAATTGCTCTGTATTTTGCTATTGCTTGAATGTAGCATAGAAGAATGCACAAAAACCCAGGGGCCAGCACCCAGAGATAATGTTGACTCCTCTTGATTTGTGTCCTCCTAGAGATCCATGACATTGTAAACTATAAGAAGGAGTCCAGAAAAACAAAGTTAAAAGGCTGCAGAACAAAACTGGCTTTTCTCCTTTTACCTACTCCATAGGCCCTTGGGACATCAAGGAAGGAACCTTAAATCCAGAGTCCAGACAGACAGACATTGTTGTGCTTGAGATGGGCCTGAATCACACCTTGGGATCTGCAGTCTTTAAACAAAGAGCCAGGGGCTTGTCAAAACTATCCTGAAAGGTTCTGCAATTCTTTTTCTCCTAAAGAGAGGTCTAAGTGAAGCATTGATTCAGAATGGCTGGAAGACATAAGGGGAAAGAGGCAGGTATACAGGTAACTCTGTGGACTTATGATAGGGTGTTTGTATCCTGATGCCATCAGGGGGAGAAAAAGGCTATTGAGTTTCCTTGGGAATAGGAAAATACCTCTCCTACCTTGAAGGGTGCATAGGAGCCGTTAGTTTTGGACAGAGACACTAACAGTTAGGCCTCAACAGAGAAACAGCTTTTTAAAGACAGCATTTGGGTTATGGGAACAAAATTGGTTTCAGTGAGTGGAGTGCTATGCCTGGATTCATCTGGTGATAAGGTCCAAGATCACTGGCAAAACTGCCTTATGGGAATTCAAGGTACATTGGATGAGTGAAACAGTTGATGTAGTGTCAGCAGGGAGCCAGATATGTTCATTACCAGTCCAACCCTTCTGCATCACATGCCTGGCACTGTGAACCCCATTGTGACCACCCACAGCTGGTAAGAAAACTAGCTCCAGTCCCAAACAATAAGGTCAACACTCTAAGGCATAAATTCAAATACTGGTATGAGAAGGAGGTGCAAAGTGGGGAGAGGGAACTGAGAGAGACATTTATGATTTTCTAGACAATCCTGTGGCAATATTAAAACAAAAATGGAAGTATATTTTTATATCCTTCCCAGAGTCTTTCAAATCCATGCAGTGTTTCATACGTAACCCACAGGCTGACATTCAAGTTGGAGAGATTTTTCAGTAGTGACTTAGTTAATTCTGTATTGCGATTTCTCTTGAAAGACAATATTATTGTACTGTAGACCTTAATATCTCTGCTCTGCACAGCCTCTTCCATTAACAACTCAATTACATTTTCCAGTGCCTTTAAGAAAATCTATATTCTTTATAACTCAGTATGAGTAACTCTTTATTTTCAGACAGCCTGAAAGCAGATCTGACATGTTACCTGCTGGACCTGTGTAACTGGGCTAACGTTTGCTTCAGATGCTCCATTGTCTTCCATGATAGTATTCCATCACTTTATGCTCAAGATTCTTCGGCTCTATGCCAAGAAAGCACTGAAGATGGCACAATGAACCCTGAGGCGGGTCTAACACTCTTGCCAGCCAATTCATAGACTGAAAAGAGAAAGACGCTCCACCACGGTAGCTCTGGGCTACTCTGGAGGCAGAAGAGGCTAAGAGAAAACTTGAACGTATATTTTTCACTCTGACCCAGGCAATGTCTTTCATAAAAAACACATAAGCCATGCAACAGTAGAAGTCACCTCCCAAAAGTCCATGGATATGATACGCCTATGAAATACAGAGCCTCTTCAGGGCTGTGGGTTAGCCAATACAGTTGTGCCTTGTCTGATAATTATGAATGCAAAACTCAGGGGGCAGAGGGAATTTAAAAAAGACATTAATCCTTTCATAATGCAACAAAAGATGAAAGGCTTTTCTCTTTTCATACTATAGATTTTCAGGGAGAACAATCTAATGATACCACATGTTGTGGGAAAGGACTTGCACGGCTGTTATAAGAGAGAAAAAGTATCCCGAACGGTGGAGAATTAGTAACAGCAACAGTTAGCTTTCAGTCAAAAGTAAGGCACAATTTTCACTCTTTGGGTCTTCACTTAGGGCCCGAGGCTGCAAGCTTCTCGTGGCAGGTGTGCAGTGACTTAATCTCCACCTACACCATGCTTCCATAGGGCTCAGCCCCTTTGTAGCAGACAGTAGTCAAGGTACACCACCACCATATATACGTTTTCTACTGACCTCTGTCAGTGTAAATTACTGATTTACTCACTGAAAACATTCACAGCCATGAACCAGTCACTCCGTAGGAACTCAGGTTCTCATTAGAAATTGCACTCAAACGGCCAAATCCTTCCAGTTTCTAAACAAGCAAAACTCTCACTGACGTCAACAGGAGGTTTGAGTATGGACAAAGAAGAAATGCACAATGTGCCTCGAAGGAGGAGAATTGAGTTCAGTGTTTCGAAGCCTGATTTTTAAAAAGTCACATTCTGAGAGAAATAACGCCCCTTTCCCCCTCCTCCTACAGCAGGTTTTGCTTCACGTGGTACATTTTTGAACGGCCCACCATGTGATATTAGTAAGGCTATCACTTCTGGTAGAATAGCACTTAGTGACGGAGAGAAGTCTTCTTCTAACACTGGTGCGAGCATTATTCATGCAATAAACGGTAGCAGCCCGCAGTTGAGTGAAATATTTGGGTGCTCATAGTAGCAGCTCAACAAGTGCACCAGCAGTGGCCATCATTAAATACAGAGTAACACAAGTCAGATTTGACTAAGGGCTCAAATCGATTTGCTTTTACATTGCTAGTGAAACTCAACCAAAACAGGATCCAGCCCTACGTAGAAGCGACATTATTCATCATGGCAGTTAGTTCCATACACTGAAGCTTATACAAAAAGCGGGAGGCTTACCAGGTGGGATTTGAGGCAGTAATGAAAAACACATACAGAAGAACAAGACAAAAATGTTAAATATAATGACATCTTTAAAAGATAGCTTCATCTTACATGCTACTGCAACACGTGAAAGAGACGAATAACTTAATAGTTTTACTTTCGTGAACAACAGGTAGATTTGTCCATACCTTTACTTTATCTGAAAAGGAAAACATTCAGCTCAGTTTCCTCTATGCATGCATTTCATTTCTCAAAATGCAACGGGGCGTGCATTACATACAACGTGTTATCCTGCTTCACTGAAGTACAGCTGTTATGAGCATTCCTGCAGCAGTATGCAGAAGCCTTATGGGGTGGAAGGGGCTGGGGACAAGGGGAATCTGGTTCTGAGTGCCGTTAGTTTCAGCAGAGTGCAGCTTCAGAAATGTCCGGGCGAGAAACTGACTCGGGATTGATGCTGTTTCAAGTAGCAAGCAACTTTTGGCAGCCAAAAAAGGGCAGTGTAATGATGAGAGCTGAAATAAACAAACTTTATTTGAGAAAAGCAGCACAATCTTACTTCTTGTCTAGAATACTGTATATGGTTTATACTATACAGTGTCCCGTGATAGACCGTATCAGACATTAACAGGCAAGCAAAGGGGGACATGAAGCGCATAACGCTTCCTGTGTCAGTTGCACTATATTGACACAGGCTGAAAAACACACAGCACACTAGAGGGACACGTACATTAAAAATAAAAGTAATCATAACAAACAAAACATGGATCCATAGTGCACAAACCTTCCGGCTCTGTGTTCTCTTTGAGGTGCACTTGCTTCAGTGGGCAGCAGAAGATTTCGTGACACTTAGCACGAAAAGGGGACTCTTTTTTCTTTAATTCCGCAGATTGGATGGAATCTTGCCGTAACATAATGTACTCCTGTGTGCCAGGGGGAGCGTCATCCATAACTGTGGTCACCACATAACAAAATGAACTCAAGTTAGAGTTTAACGAAAGAAATCTAGAGACGTATATAAACTATATAATGTGATGTGGGGGAAGGAAAAAGGGGGAGAAACATTGGTCGCGAGGAAAAGAAAATGAAAAGCGTTAAAAAAGTTTTGTGGTGGTGATGGAGGAGAGGGGTGGGGATAGTTTACTTTAATAAAACAACACTTCTCATAAACATTTGTCCTTTATCTTGTTTCATGCAATCTTCACCCTAATGAAAAAGTACCATCATAATGAGCTCTTGCAGAAAGTAACACAGTCTGTCTATTCCGAATCCCCTACGGTCTCTGGCAATACATGCTGTATTCTGCATGCAGATTAAGGAAAACTGAAAGAGAGCATGCCATTGTCCAACCTGCAGATTTTATATTCTGCACTTGAGTTTATAATGTTAGTAAGCCACATTGCCATATCTGCAATGCAGCGCCAACACCTCTCTGGTCCCCACAGTACAACAAAAGAGGTCTCTAACAGGATCAATAATAACAGGCAATTCCTCACAGCAAGGATGATAATCCAATGAATGGACTATCACCATCAAAGGGATAAAAAAGTAGAAGCACAAAGAGTGCATGTTAATTTTGTTATGGCTTTTCCAGGTGTCCTTTTAAATCAATATTCCCGTTGATACTACAGATGGCATATCTTCGGAATTGTTTTCTCAGATCGAATCATTATATTAAGCAGTAAGTTATGACACACAGAAATAGCTAGCTTTTGAATCATTGACAATGTTACATCGCTGGAGGGTCAAAATGCTATTCTATTAGCTAAAGAAGCCATAGAAATGCTTCTAGAAATCACTCCTCACCTAGAAATGCAATGGTCTTGGGATTTTGGCCTTAAAATGCAGACCTTTTTCAGGAGCAGTGGCTATCTAAGTGTTAAGAGAGTTTATCATCCTAGTTAGATATTTGTGACTGTCTAGAGAAGTATAAGACCTCAGCTGAAGATGTGGACTGTAGAACCTCAACCTAATATCTGAAAGAAAAAATCCCAGAGACCAGAAAATTAACAGCATCCATGCTATGCTGAACAAACAGTGCAAATACACAAGCAAGACATGAGATCATACACTGTCTGGAGTCTAGACAGACGATCCAAGCAATCCGACTGGCTAATGTGCTTTTATTTTTAATTAGCGCCTTATAGATAGCAAGTGGAATTGCATCACCCACTAAAAACAACCCACTTGCCTTATTGTTGACATCTTAAACCATAAATGAAAGCAAGGACTTTAGTGCTAGTCATTCCTTGGGGATAAGTAACGAGGCTATGGCTAGTGGTCTTGGGTTGCACGATGAGCAATCACCTTCTTTCAAGTGTTCATTAATCCCCAGGAAAGGCCTTGCACCTAGACTGCTGTTGCTTCATTAGATAAGAGGCAGCATCAGTTACATACACATATAATCCAGAGAAAGTACCATTAAAAGTGATTCATGAACTTATTAGGAAAATATAACTCATCTGAAAAAAGCAACAGGGTCATTGGAGCGCAGGATCTGGACTGCTGGATAATTGCTCTCTTAACCATCCTTGTTTTGATTTGGCTTTATTTAAAGGGGTTGTGTGTGCGTGAAAGGGACCGAGTTGACAGCACCGGAGCTGTGGGGCAATTTCTAGAAGTAATCGCTGGCTGGGAGGAGCTGGAGGTCCAAGAGGTGTCAAAGGCCAATAGCGCCAGCTGGCTGTTTCTCCGCAGGAAATGCTGCGCAGAAATTGCTATTGCTAGAATTCTGCTACTAGAACAAACATTTTTGTAAGGTGGCAAGCGACCTGCGTGCAATGCTATTGACGTCAATGGTGCAGTGACCAGATGATGATCCTTGTGACATTTACAAAAATAAAGGATACAGCGTGTGGCTGTTGAACGTTATTAGCCAGGAGGGAAGTGAGATGCACATGCTACCGTCAAATAGCCAGCCAGCTGATCAGCAGCAAGACAGACCCTGCTGTTATATCAGCAGCCTGGGGCAGGAGATGCGGAGTGGGCCTGATCCTGCAAGATGCTGAGCCTCTTTGGAGGGATGCAGAGAGATCTTAGCTTCCAGATAAGATGAAGGTGCTCAACATAGCATATAAGGTGCTTACCATCTTGCAGTACTGGGCCCTACATTTGTACAGAGAGGAAGCAAGCTGGCTAGTTACTGCAAATAAGGCAGAGCAACTAGCTATTGGTAGATGGAAGCTTTGGCCAGGAGGGAGGCCTGTTGCTGGCAAGGTGATCAAGGAGAGAGGTTTGCTGGCTGCAAGAAAGGAGAATTGGGCAGGAGAACAGCTTACACTGCTTTCAACAAGCGAGCAAGAAGATTTGCCAATGGCAAGGGGAGTGGGTGGGTAGGTACTTTCAATGGGATAGAGCAGAGGTACTCTGGTAACAAAGCTGGAGAGATGGAGTGGACTTATTCTTCCCCGTGTACTGACCTGGTTACTTAGTTAAGTGTGGGGCTTTTGTTTTAAATGCTCAGGATACTCCCAGAAACACAAAAAACCAAACACCAGCCAATCAGCTTTTAAGATGGATTCCGTTAATTTCAAAATTATGATACGCAGAATAGATACCGTATAAGCAGCAGCAGCAGATGCTTCCTCCCCACCCCCATATCTATCATCAGTTTGGTGCATGACCTCTGAGAAGCCCAAACGAAAGGGCCAGTTAATTATCAATGGACATTGCCAGTGGAATATCAATTTAAACCGGGGCTGGGATGATCTATCTACTAATTCTTACAGAAACACAAAAACAGTTGTCAGAGAATCACTTTTGATCAGTCCAAACTCATCACAGACCTGGGGAACTAAGAATACAGGTATTATCAATCCCCTAGTCTTTCCATTTGTCTTCACCAAAACACATTTATTTTCAGTTAATTTAAATTTAAATAGAGAAATTAAGGTGCAAATCCTCAGCTGGTGGAAATCAGCCTAGGTGCACTGCAGTCACTGGAAGTAGGTGCATTATGTCAATTTACAAGAAAGGCTCTGGGTCAAAAGATCTAATTGGACTTTGTCATTATGCTTCGCATGGTAGGAATCATTAGATCATTAACATCCGGGGTCAGTCTTAGAAACAAATTTGAATAAAATTTTAATGCTGAATGATGTATGAGTGACAATCAGTGCCATCATTTTGAAAGCATTAGTTAAACCTTTTCTTAACATGATGAATGGCCTAAAGTCAAACACAGAATTTATTATAGAACTAGAAAAACATTACTGTCTCCTATTTCATGATGTAATACACACAAGTCATACAACTTAAGGGAGCCACCGAAAGGAAAGATACAGACACAAGTAAAGGACCTCAATTCCTGCCCAGATGCGCCAATTAGTGCAAAATGTTGAACAGCACAGTCTAATGCAACGAGCTTGCAGAAACTGATCAAATCCACTATTTGATGAAGGACTAAATATAGAGGAGCACTACCCTGCAGTGATTATTCCGTGTGCTTTGTGAAGGATATAAGCACAAACAGAAAATTAGAGGAAAATCTCTCAGCAGCAGAACCTCAAAATAAGTTCGCTAACAGGAAAAACCAACTAGAAAATACTAGCTGAACCCATCAGGTGAATCATGGGAGGTGGGAGGAACAAAAACACAAAATATGCCAAAACGCAGATCAGTGACATTCACAAGCTAAGCAATCTGACACTCCCAACCGTACCTAAACGTGAATGTAACGGATAACTGTGAATGAACTTAATGCAAACAGCAACACTCGGTACAAAAATAAATCTAGGCACCTTCATTATCACTGAAGCTGCACTAGTCACTGACGGATTGCCTACTGCATTTGGCACAAACTGAAGCAGCAGCTGCTTGTTGTGTCTTTTGCTCTTTGTTCAACAAAGCGCAATATGAAGAAACCAGTGGCATGGTGGGACCCAAATAACTGCGGTGACTAAATATACTCAATAAGTAGGCCTAGTTACACATGCACTTGAGTGCACTGGAAGGGTTTTGAAACACAGAAGATGCTAGAGGCTCAGAAACTATTTAAAGCAATACTCCCCAATTCCTATATACGACACGCCTGTACAAATACCTGTCTAGTATTCTTCTACCACTCTGAGCATAGCACCCAGACGGCATTACTAAATCAAGACCATTTTAACACCTGAAGTGTTCCTACATTGAAAAGCAAAACACAACTGATAAATCTTTAGGCTGGCTGTGCAAAGCATAAGAGGCTACCATTGACTTCATTGGGTATTGGATCAGGCCCAAAGAGGACAAATGTATAGCACAACATATCTACAAGAATACTATTACTAGTGTGATTACCTTCCAGAAATTACTAACTCCATCACTCAGAGTCAGGAAGGAGGAAAATATGGGACATGTATTCTCAACAAACGCAATGGGAAAACAAACCTACAACACTGAGCCTATGTAATGTTGTGCATAATGTTGGGATAGTTGACCACACACACACACACACACACAGAAAACAACCCTGTACCCCAAGCGAAGGTGGTGAGAGAACTGAAAGTCTTAGTAGTATTTCCAGCAGTTGGTGAAGACTGATTACAGATCTACAACTGAAGTGTCTAATGATCACACTAGAAATTAAATGGATTAAACTCACAGTTTCTTGGAGGCAGAATGCCTCCCAGTGTTCCCCAACACACACACACACACCCCCCGCAGTGTAATAAAGCTCTCCACCACCCCTTGCTATGGTTCCCAAGCGGAGAGCATGCTCTAGACTAGTATGTCTGCGTAGGCACTGTGCTATTACAGTTGCGTAACTATTTTCCTTGACTCGCTTTGTGTCCAAGGGCAAGTCATATGTTCCCTCTTTGCCTGTGTTTCCCCATCTGTAAAACAAGGACAACACCTCTTACCCTGCATACCTCACAGGGCCATGGCAAGGCTAAATGAATGTTTGTTAAGTGCTTGGAGATCCTCAGGTGCACGGTGCTAAAGAAATGCTGAGTGGGGTTGTTTTAAAGAACAGGCTGGTTAATACTGGCCTAAGTTACTGTAACTGCACAAAAATAATGCAGCAACTGTGGATAAAGAGCATGCCCACAAAAGCCATTTATTAAGCAGTTAGCATAAAAGAGCTGCGGTTACCCATATACTTCCCAACGCAAAAAATTCAACTAGGTAAACGTAATATCACTTCGTGCCACATCCCTTGGCTTTTTATTTTAAAACCCCCTGATGGCAAAAAGCCAGTAAGAAAAAGTTTCCCTCCTCCCTCAGCCATGGAGTGAAATTAAAGCAGTCAGGGACAAGTACGCCTCCATCAGAATCCTTCTTGAGATTTGCTCGAACACATTGGCATTAAATAATGCACTAGCTAAAACTCCGGCACTTTTTATTTATGTCCCATTACTTCGGAGTCAGAATAGTCCCGACTAAAATGTCTAGACTTTGTAACACCAATGGTCACTAGACTACGAATCTTTCCATAGTTTTCAAAGCCTTGGCTACTATTTTGACTGAGCTAGTCTTCCCCCATAATTCTGTGCTGGATAAAATTGACAAGAAAGCACGCTTTTGCTACAGTAAGGAAACTGCAGCTGTACACCTTAAATCTATGGCCTGTTTTACCTTTAGCTGGCTACCAGTTTTACCCAGAGATACCTCTAGCTCTGTAACCACAAAGCTCAAGGTACCATAGAGTAAAAAAAGACATTGTATCTTTGGCCACTTGCAAAGATTTAATATCCTGGAAAAGGCAATCTCCCCAGCCCTGACATACTTGCCAGGAAACTGTCCAGTCTTGGTACTATACATATGACATTATTTTGTCCTTCTCTGTGTTAGCTGTACTTTGACTTCCCTTCCTAGGTGACCTGACACATGAATTACCTCCTTCCTGAGGTTCTCTTTCTTTTGATTGCTTACAGCAGTTTTGAATGTAGTAAGGCTCAAGGTGTTGACACCCTCTTGCTCTTTGTCTGCAGGCCATTATTCCTCCTGGTGTCCCAGGAAAACTATGGTCTTGGCTCAATAATAATAATAATATAATAATAATATAATAATAATAGTTCTTCTTTAGCACTTTTCATCAGTAGATCTCAAAGCACTTCACAAGCAGCTCAGTTTCATCATCTCCATTTTACGGATGAGGAAGCAAAACACTAAACATCATTGCCGTCTTCCACTCGTTTTCTTGCCTTCTTAACATGTGTAGATGTGAGAGAATATCAGGAAAATGAGAGAGAAAGAGCGAAAACAGAAAAGAGAAGGTAGAATAAGGTCTAGAATCGTTAAAGTATGATTGAATGAAATCTTTAAAAAAAATACAATGGGAAATACAAGAGTTCTGAAGGAACTCAAATATGAAATTGCAGAACTACTGCCTGTGGTACATAACCTATCACTTAGATCAGCTTCTCTAGCAGATAACAGGAGGATAGCTAACGTGACAGCAATGTTTTGAAACAGCTCCAGCGGCAATCCTGGCTATTACAGGCTGGTAAGTGCAACTTCATTATCAGGCAAATTGGTTGAAACTATAGTAAAGAATAGAAGGATCAGACACATAGATGAACACCATTTGTTGGGGGAAGAGTCAACACAGCTTTTGTAAAGGGAAATCATGCATTACCAATCTATAAGAATTCTTTGAGGGGGGCCAATAGATATATGGACAAGGGTGACCCGGAAAGTACTTGGACTTTCCGAAAGCCTTTGACAAGGTCCCTCATCAAAGGCTCTGAAGCAAAGTAAGCAGTCATGGGATACAAGGGAAGGTTCTCTCATGGATCAGGAACAGGTTAAAAAATAGGAAACAGAGTAGGAATAAATGATCATTTCAGAATGCAGAGAGGTAAATAGTGGGTTCCCCCAAGGATCTGTGCTAGGACCTGTGTTGTTCAACATATTCATAAACGATCTGGGAAAAGAAATAAACAGTGAGGTGACAAAGTTTGCGGATGATGCAAAATTACTCAAGATGGTTAAGTCCAAAGCAGACTGCAAAGAGTTACAAAGGAAACCTCACAAACCTGGATGCGCCTGGGCAACAAAAACGGCAGATGAAATTCAATGTGGATTTGCACACTGGAAAACCTAATCTCCACTATATATATATATAAACATAATTCTATTAGATATACAAAATGCTGGGATCTAAATTAGCTGTTACGGCTCAAGAAAGATCTTGGAGTCATTGTGCAGCAGCAGTCAAAAAAGACAACAGAATGTTAGGAACCATTAGGAAAGGGATAGATTATAAACCAGTAAATATAATGCCACTCTATAAATCCAGGGTATGCCCATACCTTGAATACTGCGTGCAGTTCTGGTCACCCCATCGCAAAAGAAGATAGATTAGAATGGAAAAAATACTGAGAAAGGCAACAAAAATGATGAAGGGTATGGGACAGCTTCCATATAAGGAGAAACTAAAAGGACTGGGGTTGTTCATCTTGGAATGAGACTACTAAGTGGGGATAGAATAGAGGTCTGTAAGTCATGAATGGTGTGGCGAAAAAGCATTATTTACTCCTTCAGACAACACAGGAATCAGGGGTCACCCAATGAAATTAATAAATAGCAGGTTTAAAAACAAAAACAAAAAGGAAGTAATTCTTCACCTAATGCACAACTATAAAACTCGTTGCCAGGGGATGTTGTCAAGGCCAAAGCTATAAGTGGGTTCCAAAAAGCATTGGCCACTGATGGACCTATCCTCCATGAACTTATCTATTAGCCAAGATGGCCACCTTGGTGTCCCTAAGTCTCTCACTGCCAGATGCATGGGCTGGGCGACAGGGGATGGATCACTTGATTGCCCTGTTCTGTTCATTCCCTTTGAAGCATTTGGCATTGGCCACTGTTGGAAGACAGGATACTGGGCTAGATGGACCATTGGTCTGATCCTGTATGGCCGTTCTTGTGTAAATACATTAATCCTTCACACATGACACTTCGCACATGAGGAATGTGGGCTCTAAAAATAAGGCTATTGAAAGTACGTCCTCCTATAGGCCTGATCCAAAGCTCATTGAAGTCACTGGTCCCTGGACGTTGAGATTGCTCGCTGGGATCATACCGTGTGCATTACTTTAGGAACTTCTGAATAATACAGCAAAAGGAAGTGTTCAGAACACACACACTGAATCAGGTGTCTTTACATCAAATGAAAAGTTTCCAAGACTTAAACTTGAAGCAGTTCCAGTCAGTGCAAATCTGGAAAAAAAAATACATCAGCTGGCAAGGGATAATGTGATGGGCATTACCAGTAGTTCATATTCACAGCAAGTGAGCTTCAGTAGGGTTTTGCACAGGTAAAGGGGACCACAACACTTTATATTTCAGGGGAATGCCTGTGGCATAGACTGCAGACAGAGCGACTTGGTGTATTCTTCTATTGTAGTTTGTCTTTTCACTGTATTTGATATCTACAAAGGTCTGTTAGGCACATATACAGTAACTAGCCCTTGGTGCTTATTTTCATTAGCTGCTTTGTTTTCCACATGATTCATTCCAGTTGCTGGTGTAAATTTTGTTCGCCATCTGGACAGCATAATGAACCCATTTGTGTACTCTGTATTACAAAATACTTACAGCTAATTTTTTTTTTAAAGCTGTTCTGGAGTTGCCACACACTCAAATCCTCTTAATGATAACAAGATCCATCTGTGCAATTCTCTCCACATGGCTTTGCCTGGCTTCTCCTTCCTGATGTGTTGTCAGGCAGTCGGTCTGCCACAGCAATATTACAAACCCGAAATCTTGTTATCCGCTTAATATCCGGTTTGCACGTTCACAAGTTGGAGGGTGGGTGTGTGTGTGTTTTGCTTGATTTCTAGGAATGGCAGATGATATCATGCAAATCACGAAGGACTATATTCTTTAACCTTTACTGCCGATGTGCATTGCCTCACTGGTACCACTGCAACCAAACACGGTTGAAAATCAATTCACTCTGGAACTGGTTGAAACACAGGAAAAAAAAATCTCATGACATTTTTATGAAATTCAACCCCAGGCTCCCCTCTCCCCCATCAAAATTCAGATCCTGACCAGCACTAGCTCTCCTTACACATGGAAACTCCTGATTAAGATGGAGTTAGCAACTGATGACAGACTGCCTGAAATATCATAGAATCATAGAATATCAGGGTTGGAAGGGACCCCAGAAGGTCATCTAGTCCAACCCCCTGCTCAAAGCAGGACCAATTCCCAGTTAAATCATATGACATGACGATTGTACTTCATTCTACATGAGTTTACAATGGATTCAGTTTAATCTATTTAAATATGGTGGGCATTTGAAGATGGGCATTGTCTCTTTGGAAAATCTGAAGTACTTACAAATATTGGGGAAACGAAGCTGTTTATCTAAGGTATGGTGAGCATTGTACTATCTAAACCAACAACGGTTCACACTGCTGATCTGAACTAAGCCTAGGTATTAGCTGGTACCAGTGGTGCTGGAAGTAGGGGTGCTGTGCTACAATTTCTGCAGTGGGGTACATGCCAATTTTCAATCATAGAGATTTTTTAAAATCACCAGTGACTGCCCAGGATGCTAATTATTGCTCCAAATACTCCCTAAAGAGCTGTGCCAAAGCCTAATGCTAACTAGGTCTTGTGGGTCCCTAAAGCAAAGTTCCTGAATATCTAGTTAGCAGACATTCCTCCTGTCCCAGTTTGCTTGACCTGAGGGAAAGCAGTTGGACCACTTCACTGACTCCCAGCAAGCGACAGCAACTTATTCACAAAACTCTACTCCTTTTAAAATTCTGGGAAGAGTAGATAGATAGACTACAATCCTTTGAGGGTTTTGTTAAGACCTCAGGTGGATTTCTGCCATCCCAGTTATCTTAAGCAGCATATGGGCTAATAGTACTTATAGCAAAGTCCATCGAATCTCTGCTCTCAGTACTCATCCACAATGAGTCCAACACATGCTGTAGATGGTGTTTTGAATCTGGAACAGATAATACCCCAGCACAGACCTCTATCACTTGAACTAAAGAAATAACTCCATTAGTTGGGTAGCATTAGTTGGTTGTTATCCTCTTACAGTCCATCCATCAGAGGGGAATGAGACACACTTTGCACAAAATATGCCTTCACTGAGATGAAGATAAAAAAGGAAGGGACTGAATTCATAAACTATGTTTCACTCAATATTTTTCTTCTGTTTCAGAATCCTTCTCTTGAATATGGTCTTGTATTGTATCAAATAATCTGAGCACTAGTGCCTGATCCCAGAACATACAGAATTTTGAGTTTATTCAGATAGAATCTGGAAGGTTCAACTCATTTGTTTGCAATGTTCTTTTTAAGCTTGGCTAAAGCCGTCCCTCTGGCTGTGTAGTAGAGCGGTGATCTGGAAGAAAATAGTAACTAGGCCTCTTTAAATGCTGTATTTTTGACCACACATGTTGCAAGCAGAATGCTATACCTATTCCCCTGGTCAAAGAAAATTATCCACAACAGTGCTGCTTCCAGCCTGCGCATTAGCTTTCCTTGTGGGGATACAGGGGATCTCTCTCCACATAACAAAAATTGGCTTTCACGTCTAACGTCCTTAGTTTGTCTACAAATGCAGTTATGGACACATTTCCTTCTCCTGCTGGGACATCATTTGTGCTTCCGTTTCTGGACTTAACCGGATTTTCTGGACATTCCAGGCATTCATCTACAACCAAACTGCTTTTAGTTAACTCTGAAATCTGCCCAGTGTTCTGTGATGCGTCTGTCAATTTGACCTTACTGTGACCATGCATGAGAGCACAGTTTGACCAGAATCATACAATTCTATTTCCTTTCCCAAACTACCTATCTGTAGCCACCTTTAGGTCAGTCTTCTGCAGAACCAAGCCTTAATTTCCAGCTCCTACACAGCATGCTCCAGCCCTGCCCTGCCAACGAGCTATCAGATGAATAGAAGTTCCTTATGGGAGCTGGGAAAGCTCTATAGTTTGGTTCTGTCACAATGGTGGCATGGAATTCTCTCTCTGAATGTAAAGCTGCATCCTTTCCCTTCTCATACATCCCAGTCCTCCTCAGTCATACTATGTGGCATGTGCACCCACTCGCATTTACCTCTGAAGTCCAATTAACGGAGTCAGGCACTCATGCCACAATTATCACTTAATGAGAAAATGCTGCTTCCCTATCTGCTTGACGTGGGTTTCTACTCGTGAGCGGAGCTCAAGCCTGCCACTTCCAAACAGCCTGGGTACTTTAAGCACTGCAGCGGGTGGCAGATTGCTTTATGGTCTCCCAGTCATTTGTCTAGGGTGGGCTGTTAAGAGTCACGTGCCCATTGGAGCCAATGGTTTTAGGAGCTATGAACATGCTGGAGCATTACGGGGACTTGTCAGACAAGCATGGATAAACCGGGGTTGCGGAGGCATGCTCACACGACAGCACCCACCTGCTCTGTTTTAATGGCTGGCCAGTCGCAGCTTGATTACAACACAGACACGAAATCCTATGGTTTAGTCCTTGCTATCAAAAGGAGCTGCGCTGAACTTGCCGGTGATAGCTGCTCCCCTCTTTTCATCTGCCATGAGTGGGAAAGGCCATTAGACTTGCAGCCAATCTTTTCAGTGTAAATTGGGGGACAGAGGAAGCAGCCTGGGATGGGCCAGTCAGTCAGGCATCCCAATCAGGCCATGTGCCCCCTGCTAATAGCAGTGCAGCCTTTACCAGATGCATCACCACTGCATGGATGCTGCCATTTTGTGTATGAATGTTGGCGGGGGATTACCCACACAATAGCTTTTGCTAGAAGGCCACGGCTTTCCGTACTGAAGCCGAATGGGCTGCTTATAGTAAGAGATGACTATCTTGACTTTAGGAAAGCTTTTGATACTGTCTCGCATGACCTTCTCAAAAACAAACTAGGGAAATGCAACCTTGATGGAGCTACTAAAAGCTGGGTGCAAAACCAGCTGGAAAACCGTTCCCAGAAAGAAGTTATCAGTGGTTCACAGTCATGCTGGAGGGACATAACGAGTGGGGTCCTACAGGGGTCAGTTCTGGGTCTGGTTCTGTTCAGTATCTTCATCAATGATATAGATAATGGCAAAGAGAGTACACTTATAAAGTTTGTGGACGATACCAAGCTGGGAGAGGTTGCAAGTGCTTTGGAGGATAGGATTAAAATTCAAAATGATCTGGACAAACTGGAGAAGTAGTCTGAAGTAAATAGGATGAAATTCAATAAGGACAAATGCAAAGTCCTCCAGTTAGGAAGGAGCAATCAGGTGCACACATAAAAAATGTGCCTAGAAAGGAGCACTGCGGAAAGGGATCTGGGGGTCATAGTGGGCCACAAGCTAAATATGAGTCAACAATGTAACGCTGTTGCAAAAAAAGTGAACATCTTTCTGGGACGCATTAGCAGGAGTGTTGTAAGCAAGACATGAGGAGGAGTAATTCTTCCGTTCTATTCCACGCTGATTAGGCCTCAACTGGAGTATTGTGTCCAGTTTTGTGCAGGAAGGATATGGACAAATTAGAGAGTCCAGAGAAGAATGACAAAAATGATCAAAGGTCTAGAAAACATGACCTATGGAGGGAAAATTGAACCAATTGGGTTTGCTTAGTCTGGAAAGACATTGTGACAGGTTGGATCACAGAAACCCCCTTGGGATTGCCACCCGATGTGCCAAGACTACTTCTGCACCTGCTTTCCTGCCCTGGCAGCTTAGGACTTCAGTGCTCTGCCTGGTTTGAGCCAGACCCACGAGCCTGCTGCAAACCCAGACCCAGATCTGAACCACATCCCCTAACAGTTGCAGGCTTAACTGAAAGCAGCTTACAAAAGCGTGCCTGTCTTTGACACTCAGATGCCCAACTCCCAATGGGGTCCAAACCCTAAATAAATCTGTTTTACCTCAAATTGTTCGCCCTCTAGAACACTGATAGAGAGGTATGCACAGCTCTTCCCCCTGTCCCCCCCCCCCCCCCAAGGTATTAATGCATACTCTGGGTTAATTAATAAGTGATTTTATTAAATACAGAAAGTAGGATTTAAGTGGTTCCAAGAAGTAACAGACAGAACAAAGTGAATTACCAAGCAAAATAAAATAAAACACGCAAATCTAAGCCTAATACAGTAATAAAACTGAATACAGATAAAATCTCACCCTTAGAGATGTTTCAATAAGTTTCTTTCACAGACTGGACACCTTCCTAGTCTGGGCACAATCCTTTCCCCTGGTTCAGCCCTTGTTCCACTCAGGCGGTAGCTAGATTTCTCATGATGGCTGCCTCTCCTTGTTCTGTTCCACACACTTCTATATTTTTTGCATAAGGCAGGAATCCTTTGTCCCTCTCTGGGTTCCCACCCGCTCCTTCTCAATGGAAAGCTTCAGGTTAAAGATGGATTCCACTTCAGGTGACATGGTCACATGTTAGTGTAAGACTTCATTACCCACTTGCCAGCACACAGGTATACAGGAAGACTTACAAGTGAAACAGAGCCATCTACAGACAATTGTCCTGGTTAATGGGAGCCATCAAGATTCCAAACCATCACTAATGGTCCACACTTTGCATAATTACAATAGGCCCTCAGAGTTATATTTTATATTTCTAGTTTCAGATACAAGAGTGATATATTTATACAAATAGGATTACCACACTCAGTAGATTATAAGCTTTGTAATGATACCTTACAAGAGACCTTTTGCAAGAAGCATATTCCAGTTACATTATATTCACGCTCATTAGCATATTCTTATAAAATCATAGAGAGTGCGTCACAGATATGATAACAGTTTTTCAATTATGTAAAAGTTTGTTACAAGGAGCAGGGAGAAAAAATGTTTTTCTTAATCTCTGAGGATGGAACAAGAAGCAATGGGCTTAAATTGCAGCAAGGGAGGTTTAGGTTGGACATTAGGAAAAACTTCCTGTCAGGGTAGTTAAGCACTGGAATAAATTGCCCAGGAAGGTGGTGGAATCTCCATCATTGGCGATTTTTAAGAGCAGGTTAGACAAACACCTATCAGGGATGGTCTAGATAATACTCAGTCCTGCCAAGAGTGCAGGGGACTAGCCTAGATGACCTCTTGAGGTCCCTTCCAGACCTATGATTCTATGAGAGTCAGTGAGAAAGACTCAAGCACCAAAGTAGAAGACAAGGGAGACTAAAACCTGGGGTGGCAAGGTCAGCTCAGAGAATGTTTCAGTGTAGCATGAAATACGACAATTAACTTGTAATTAAGAAACACAGTTGGGGGGGGGGGGGAAGATCACTGTAGCGTGGGGAAGTCAGGAGAGCAGAGACATGGATGGCAGGGCTACTGAGACAAAGGCCATGAGCTGGGAAGGAAGCGTGTCTCTGAGCGCTATAGTCCACTAATTATTAACATCCTATAACACTCTTGTGCAGTGTAACATTAACTGTAATAGGAATCTGAATACTAATATAGCCCCATTCTGAAGCTAAGAGAAAGGATTCAAGCTGAATGGGAAGTTGAGAGAATGAGAGAAGTGTGATTGTCAGGAGATATTTTCTTACAGTGCAGGGACTGTGAAGGAGACAACAATTTCCCTAGGGAAGGGAGAAAAAAGAAGCAAAGGAAATCAGGGTCATTCCAGAAGAGCATATCAAAAAATAGAAGCCGATGTAGGCTGACAAAACTGTCAAGTAGGATTGTATCAGTCTTGGAATTTTGAAGGAAGTATTTGTTTAATCTCTTGGGAAACATAGGATGGACTGGAGAAAAGCTAATCGAAGACGGGATTTCAGAGAGGATCTAGATTGCTGTGGCTCTCAACAGCTAAAGATGTGAGATCAACTTGAGAAAAGGGGAAGAGACTGGAAACACTAATCCGAGAATGGATAGGTGTACGCCTCCACCTTTGAGTTTCTTAGCATGGATTCACAAAAGGAAGAAACACAACAAACCTGATTTTTGATTCAGTGCCAGCACAGAAAGAGTTGTCAGGAGAAATGGCCTTGGGAAAGCTTTTTACAAGGAAGCACAAAGGACAATATCACCAGAAGCAAAGTAGCGGTATGCTGCAGAAAGAAACACTGTGTGCTACCACTGCATTGAAAAGCAGCAAGTGTCTGTTACCCCTCGTTTGGCAAGACAATTAAAAGTCTGCATGTGCTTCTGACACAAATCTTAAGAGTGAATCATTTGTAGACCCAAATAACCTTGTATCGACATTGTCAATTACATGTATTAGCGTGCCCCAAGCACCACAAATCACTGCAGACACAGCTTCCTCCACCCCGCCTGGTGTAGCAGGTAGCTTGTCAATGGTGTGACTGATCAATACACCTCAAATGATTTGAAAATTAGCCAACTTGTATTTTTTCCCTCTAGTTCATGAAGTGTAAAGTCCTTAGATCAGATATAAGAAGATGTCACTTTAGAGGAGTTCATGACAAGGGCTGATATAATACTCTAAAATACTGTCTCCTCGCTTAGCTTCATGCAATAACAGAAGGAAACTTCAGAAATCCTCCCCGATTTGAATTAGCAGATGTACCTCACACTACTTTTCCCTCTATGTACTCATTTAAATAATTTTGGAACCTGTCTGAAGTCACGCTGATTACAATGCCCTTATTATATGGCGCAGTTATACTGAAATTGAAATGTAAGCATAGTGTGGTTCTGCTTTTCAAAAATCAATCAATCCTATCAGCACTAAATCATATAAGTAGAGGATTAACAGTCTGATTTACTTGGGAGTTCATCTTAATACATATACTTTCAGAATCATGGTATATTAATTCTAGGATATTTACCCTGTAATTATCCTCAGTCATGTAGCAATCTTTCTACTTCTGAATTAGTGGTATTTCCAGATACCCAAAAGCTTAACCATTGTATAATTTCAAAGCAACTTCACCATAATTACAACACCCTTACTGGAAAGGGTGACTTTAAATTCATTGTTCTCATATACACAGATAGAGAACTGACTACCCAGGGTTTTGCGATATTAAAGACAAAAGGTTCCAGGTTAAAAAGAGGAAGAGAGAGAAATGGCTAGCGCTGTGCTGCAGATAAGAGAACAAGGAGTGATCTTCTGATTTTATAAATCAATAACCTTCAACCACCACCGTGTAGTAACTTGGTGACTTTTGTCAGAAGCTAACCAGGCAAGCCAGTCATACTTCGGAGGAGGGCATTCATTGCAAATTCATTGTACTCTGAATGGGAGGGCATGTAGTAACTTCTCCTAGTGCCTCCTTAACTTTGAGTCAGGGATCTCCTCTCTGCACAGAGCTCTTCCCAACCTTTAGTTTGCCCTGAAACCTCTTCAGACTGGCTTCTCTTACTGCCGAACAGTTCACCCAGTACAAGACAAAAGCCTCTCTAGTCACATTGAAAGGCCCAATCATGTCCTCATATGCTCACTAGTACCCCCGTTACGTCTTCCAGGTTCTGATTTCCTTCTTCTACCACTCTCCTACTTCCCAGAACGCTGTTTCTCTGTCAAACAGGAGCCACAATGGTCCACTTTGGGACTAACCCTCACATTCTAAATTTCTCTTTGAACAAAAACACCGTGTATAACATCATATACACAAAGTTTGAGAATATCATTACCCTCACACGCTATACCTCACCAATACTGAAAGGCAGCCTCATTCCTCCACTGCCTTAACACAGAAAGTGTTAATTGTCTTGGCTCAAATAGGAACAGATAAGCAGCTGTGCAATTCATTAAATGGATGTGAAAAGTTATATCGGGGTAAAAAAAAATACCATGAGAAAGTGAATATCTTGCCAACACACTGGACAACAAAAGGACCCCAACCTTGGACTCTATGATCCAAAAGCTTAGGTTTTGGCCTTAAATTTAAAATATCGTGGCTGCAAAATGTCACCCACAAAACCGAAAGCTTGACTAAATCCAGTCTAGAAATTTAACTCTTTACATGGGTGTACAATTTTGTGCATGCAAGCATTTAATCATGGGGTGGGGGGGCGGAATCCAAATTTACACTTGCAAACCTGTGTCCAATTTGGATAGCTGGACCGCTAACCATCCAGTGAGTACATGAAAATACTATTGTGCGTACCATCATCTCTGGGCACACAGAGATCATGTGTCTATGCAAACACTGGAAATAAAAAATGGAGATGCTCCTTTTGAAAACTTGGCTCTAGACAAATCCAGATAGTATTGGTTTGCACAGAGAGTGAAAAATTGCATGTAGCCAACTTGTAAATAATTTGAATTGGCAGTCATTTGAGTCGGTGATCAGTCAGAATTGTGTTGGCAAAGTGGAGCAAAGGAAATGCTGAAAGATTTGGCCAAGGCCAACATAGCCTTGCAGTTGTCTGTGACTGAGTGACAAATGTTTTGTGACTGCAGGGGATGGGATTGATGAGGAGGTTAGAGAACAGATAAATATTTTAAATCCATTACGACCCCACAAGCCTTTCCACACACTGGACAACAAAGGATCCCAACCTTGGACTCTGTGAAATTTCAGATTTAAACAACTGAAATCATGAAATTTATGATTTTCAAAATCCTATGACCGTGAGATTGACCAAAATGGATCTGGTAGGACCCTCGCCATCAAGAGTCAGAATCCCCCACCAGGTGAGACAAAAGCCAGCTTCCCCCAGCCACGCCTGAAAGGACCACACTGAAACCTGTGTCTCAATTAGTTTTTTGAGATTCACACATTAATAGAATCCGACTAAGCTCTTCAGTTTCAGCACAGTATCTAGATTAAGTGTCTATTGTGTGGGGTAAAGGAGAGGCAGTTGCTAGGGAGAACATTTTAAACATCTGTGTCTGAACAGAATGGAGGGAGTACAGAGGGGCAGAACTGGGTCCTTTCACCGAATCTTGGCTGTTTATTTGGAAAATGTCTTTTTCTTTCAAACAAACAAAAAAAACAACAGTAAAATTAAAGGAAGAGGATCACAGCTGTGATTTTCAAATGGATATAAGGGAGTGGGCTCTGCACACCCAGTGATTTTCAGTAAGTGGTGGACACCTGACTACCTTGGGCCCCTTTGAGAATCCCAGCCCACATGATTAATATGAAGTAGTCAGAAGACAAGAAATGCAAATCGTTAAGGTTGCACAGAAACTTAATATGGTCACATTGTACACAGGATTGGATTATGCCCACAGATCCAATTTTGCCCTTGGGTATACCGGCCCAATTGCCTTGAAGTCAGGTGAAGCTGTACATGCATTGATCCTCACAGCAGAATTATTCAAAAAGCTATAAACATGTGAGAAGAGTGGGGTGTAACAGACATCTCAATGGAATTTTACCAACCAACTGACGCAACAGAATGTTCCCGTTTAATCCAAATTCATGTCAGGTTCTGAAATCTAGTCCTGACCGACGAGGCTCTGAATATTTTTAAGGCCTCCCTTCCATATTCCTTGAAAATGGAGGACAGAAAGCAATGTTGCACTAAGGAACTATAGGAATACATGGTCCTCTGGCTTTGGTCTGGTGACTTTTCCAAGCACTACCTCAGCAATTTCTCCTTACCCATGAGCAAAATAACTTTTTGTTATAAAACACACCTTTTACCTGTGAAAGATTTCCCTATTTACTTCCTTTAGTTGCCCTAGAGGTCTTCCAGTAGTGTCCAGGTAGCAGCCCGCAGCTTTCAGTAAACACAACTGTTATCCAAAGTGCCTGAAGCATCAGAATATGTATACATCGCTGCAACATTGCTTAGCATAGAGCCTAAAGAAACAATGAGGGGTGGGAAAGTGTTTATGTACAGCATGGAAGCTGTGCTTATGCCAAATTCACAATACAATAAAGTCTGAAATAAAGATAGCATGGTATATTATTTACATCTCTGCAGATTTAGTATCATTTATCCGCAATATTAGCAGCCTTGCCCGCTTTTCTTTGCTTCTCTTGCTTGGTAACCACCGCTTCATAGTCTTAAACTGTCAACAATTTACTTATTTCAAATTTCCATAGCATTTAACTCCCATTAAGCACCATTTATTTTATATAAAATGTTTTGGAATGTGCATAGAATAGGGTTTGAAATATTCATCAGACACCTACTAGCAACCAGCAGAGTAAACCTGCTACTCAAAAGTAGATATCGGCTATGATTAAGTTAATCCAAAGGCTCTCACACAGTTGAGCCAGAAGCTTATTTACCATATACTACAGCCTACAAGCTCTATGGGATTTCGACAATAGATTACAGGCACCTTGATGGTGGGAGATGCTGGAATCAGCCACTTGGAGTATGTCTGTTCAGGTACCTTCTTCTATAGGAGCTTGGAATTCTAATTCTTACTTCTCTTGTATGTATGGTGACCAGATAGCAAGTGTGAAAATCGGGACAGGGGGTGGGGGGTAATAAGGGCCTGTATAAGAAAAAGCCCCAAATATTGGGACTGTCCCTATAAAATCGGGACATCTGGTCACCCTACTTGTATGATTGATCAGTTTCTGCATCATTCAAGGCTGAATATAGCTTGGCTATTCTTCCTTTAGTTCTGCCTATTTGTCTAAACCTTCTTAATTCATTTTCATTTTTAATTAACTGTTTCATATTACATCTTCCTTACTGTTAGGACAAGCTGTTACAATTAATCATCCACTTACAGGATTCACTGTAGTGCATTTTTTTTTAAACAAAACACTTGTTGCAATAGTTAGCCAAAACATAATGAAAACTGTGCATCCATGAAATTAAACTGAACAGAAAATTAATTTTCAAAGGCTTAGTTTCTGAAAAGGTTATTGCTCCTAAAACTTTTTGGTCAATTTTCTTAATGTTGCTAAAATATAAATTAGAATGCTAAAATAAATAAAAATGTCAGAGTCTGGTGTAGGAATACAACGATCAATAACTAAATTCCAATTAACTTTTAACTCTGAACTGGTGAACACTAGTCAATACCTAAGGGGGAAATAAAAAACAAATTAACCATTTTATTCAATAATTTTCAGGTTATCCAGGGCATGTACACTCAAATTCACAGCTCCAGCTAAGAGTATTTTGCTGCTGCTAGAATGTGAAGAAAGCAAATACTGGGTGAAAACTATTGCAGGAAAAAAATGAATATTTATGGTCTGTTGATGGGAACCTGACTGACAAGTGAATATGGAAGAGAGAGATAAAAAAGGGAATATAAGATTGCCTTTTATTTGCACCCTGTACATTTAGTACACACACCAACATTTCCCGATAACCATGTTGTTACCTTGTCAGATTTTGTGGTGGGGTTTTTTTTGCTTTTTTGTTTTGTTTTTTTTTAACTACTTGCAACTAAACAAATTTTTGCTTTTACATTCACCAGTCCAGTGCCATTTATAGAACACAGATGACAGGCTGCATATGATATTTTCCTAACAGAGGCATCTGCCTCCTTGACAGTGGCAGCGATAATCACATTGGTGAAACTGACTCTGCTTCTGTGACAAGCGTAAGATGTTGGAGAACATCAGTGGGGCGCCTCGTCCCCCGGGTGCTCTTCTCTTAAGAAATTTAGCAGGATTTCATAGGAGACGGAGACGACTTGCTGTGCTGTGCTGTCTGTGGCAAAGAGGGCCGAAATGCTGGGGTTGATGAGGTTTCTACTGAATAATTTGTCTTTAAAAAACAACAAACAAAGGTCATGGCAACAACAACAAATTACCAGCATAGATTTCCTTGAAACAACTATTCTAAAATTACCACAGCTGGCTGGAAGAGTCTTCATTGCTTCTTGGACTCCTAAAAGATCTAAGATCGAGAGAGGCAGGAATCTATCTGCCCCACTCTTTCATGCTCTCCTGTCTCTAATCAGTATTAAAGCACAGCTTTGCATTGGGAGTGGAACACAGGGAGAGCATGTTTGCAACTCCACCCTGTTATGGAGTGCTGCATTTCCCCCCTCCCCCCACATCTTTGCCACCCCCATATGCCAGTCCAGCTGCATGGGCTCTTCCTCCTCCCCACAGGTCTCTGTGTAGGGGTAAATTTCACCCACCTGAGTGCAGGGACTGCAACTGCACCTGACCCTCACATGGGCCATGCAAAAGGGGTGGGGGAAGGCATCGTACACAAACCCTTCTGCCAACTTTCCTCCCCATGTTCCCCTTTGAGAGCTAGGTACTATCTGGCCATGAGTGAGTACATCATCCCCAAGTCCCTAGACTCAGATGTGCAGCTCAGAAGCAGGGAGCAGGGCTAACTTGCCATGTTTGTTAATTAAAGGCAGGACTTGGAGCATGTCTAGAATTATAAAGAAGAGCAGAAGTCCCCCACCTAGAGGGAGTATAAGTGACACACTTCCCACCTTCCAAAAGAGATGATCATGTTCTGAGAAATATCTTCAGGTGACCTGAATCCTCAGTCACCAGCAAAAGCAACCCTGGGCAAGTGACTTGCTGCCTAGCATACTGACAGTACCCTAAGGCACTTCCTCCCTCCATTCTGATTAAGTCCTGCTTTTTAAATTATGGATCAGATGTTTTGCATTCGCGGATCAAATTATGTTCCGCATTTTAGGCAGATCAAGGTGTTACTACCAATTTTGATACAGGCTGTTTGAGGATGGAAAGAGCTACAAAATGAACCTTTCTGAAAGCAGGTTTCCCCCTTAGCCCCACAACTTAAGTTTTCTTGGCAGATGTCAGTGAAAGTGTCAGAATTTTTTGAAGTATTTCTAACGGATAGATTATCCGCACTATAATATAAAAAAAATAATTAGGGCTTTGGAATTAGATTCGCATTAATTGATTGCTATGTATCATCATTAGAATAAATGTTTCACCACCACCTATCAGGGGAATTTTTCCTGAGGAAGGAGACAGACTTTTAATTGATTGTGTAGTGCCTCATGGCGATTAATTATGAGCCTGCAAAAGCTCCACTGTCAAAGCCAAACAGAAAATGTGTGAAATATTTGTAACAAAATACAAAACATGAAATTCAAGGGTTTTTTAAAAATAAAAATAGGTCTAAATACAACCAAACTAAATACATTTCCTGGGGTTTGGGGATGGGGTGGGGGGAATCATAAAATGACTTTTGAATCAAAAGCAGTTAAAATTTCCCTTTTTGCAATTTTAAAATGCAACAAGAGTGATAGCAAAAGTGCTGTTCAACATAAATAGAACAGATAAATGGGCTGATAAGGAGAAAGGCTTGTGCAGTCCACAGACTAGCGAAGACATGCATTAAATTTGCTAATATGAATTCTGATCCAATACTGCTAGTCCTAGACACCACAGAAACCAATGAGCACATACACACGCTCTGACAAGCCTTTATGTCTGTTGATTTACGTCACCTATTACAATATGTTCCAATGGGCAAAAGATGCATCATATCTTTAAACAAAATTCACCCTCTGTGCTAACGCTAACAAAAAACAGATGTTTGGTTAGCTATGTGCTATTTAATTTATTTAACCTCCACAATAACAGAAGAATGAACATTTGGAGAATCCTCTGGCTACTCTTGTTAAGGAGGATGCAGTGAGGATGAAAGCATTGCCAGCCACACAGCAGTAGTGATGTATCTCAAGCCTAAGGTTTAGTTTCAGCCTAACTTGCTTATGAACCAATCTGAGCAAAATTCAGAATTTCCCTCCTCCAGGAAGTTCTGACATTTCAGCATTTATTTTCCTCCCAAATCAGGAGGAAAAGTTATAATTTCACAGTTGCTTGCAGAATGTAAATTCTGAAAAACATCGATGTGGAAATGTCAAAATATTTCATTTGGATCAAAAATGTCAAAATGTTTTAACATTTCCAAGTCAAAATGTTTCCTTTTGGTTAACTGACCTGACCTGAAATGCTTCATTTTGAGTCAGTCCAATATTAAACTGCATTTTCCCATAGTGGTGCATGGTCTCACGGAGGTTATAGTTTGGGAACTTAATGCCCCCATTTTCCCCTATGGCCAAGCTTCCTGCCCCAACAACATTTGCCATAATACACCCAGAGTCCTGTGACTCACAATGTGCCACAAAGCCTGGGGAGTGGGAACTTCAGATTGCATTGTGGGAGATGCTGTCCTCTGGGGAACCGGGCCCAGAGGAGAGAATCAGGGCCCAAACTCCAACTCCAACAAAGCAATGAGGCCTGCGCTACATTTGTTCAAATGCTTCATACGATTCCCATTAAAATTAAAAAGGAAATAGGGAGACTTAATCTAAAACAATTGCACAAACTATGTGTCCAGAACTGGCACATTAGTGATTTGGACTTATTTTCACATCCACCTGCTGCTATCGGACTGCTTTATTGTTAGAGGGGATGGTGCAGACTGATGTGAAATTGATTCACATTCCAGTATATCATGGTATCTTACTATATTGTAAATAGGTTGTTGCTTAACAGGCAACAAACTTCCTCCTAAATCATTAATTCAAAAATATAATGAGGTTAACACAGCTGCATTAAATCATTAAACCAATCTGATGGAAACGGTGCTCTCGTTAACACATCCACCATCAGTATTGCTTTGAAGGTTGTGCGGCTGCTTTTGTCACACAGTATCAGGCAAGACCTGCAGTGCCTGATGCTTGCACTGTCTGGGGAAAAAACCAGCCTCACAAACTAAGGAGATAGAAAGCCTTGATTCTTCCAGGACTTGAAAACATTTGTCCAAAAGAACATTAAAACATGTTTTTTCTTCTTCTATCTTTGCTCACAGAGACAAAGGTTATTCCAACAGATAATGAGAAATTCTGTTCAGACACAAATTGTTCTGGAAACAAGAGTTGCGTGGGATGTCAATTCATAAGCAAACAGATGAAATTGATAAACTATCTTGTATACTGCCTGACAAAGACAGTTTAAAAGCATAGGCAGGAGAATATATAGGAAAGAAATTACAGATGTGTCGCATTCTAAATACTAAACAAACAATACTAAACTCAACTGTGACGTTGGAGCAAGGTCCAGACCACTTGTCACTGTAAAAAAAAGGATGGAGAGTAGGATTATGCTACTCTGAGGTGAAGAGAAAAATCTTTCAGTGTTTATCAGGACAGCATTTAGCCTTTACGTGGAAAAACTTTACATGTGTTCCAGTCATTGGCTTTTGAATAATTAAATCCAGTTCTTGAAACAGATGAATGCATCCCTGTAGCCAGAGATGAAGCATGAGGTCTTGAGCAAAACCAAGCACTGTGTTTTCCTTCAGAGAAGGCATGTTCACTCAGCACAAAGGAACTTGCATTTTCCTAAGATACCTTATGTTTAAAAGCAAAACTTCCCAGCTAACAAACAGGAAGGGAGGAGGGGGATATTAACCGGCCTTTCTGCACAATAATCTGAATATCAGTCTGTTCCATATTCCAGAAAAGGGAAACAACTCTATATCTGCCCATTGTTTGCTGCGCTAACATCTGTCTAAGGTAATTGTTCATTAAAGATTAGGTTCATGGAGTGCACATTTAGCAGCATTTGATGAAGTTGCATGAGCTCTAATTTTGCCAAGATTGTAACTGACTGATGTGCCATAAGGCAGGCCTGTGCCCTCGCTTTGAAGCTTTCCTTAGAAATTAATTGAAAAATCAGCACAGGAATGAAAAGATTTGCAAACACAAGACATTTTTCTAACTTCAGGCCATTACGTTTCTTGTGACTATGCCATGTGCAGTCTGGCTCAGCATCTCCCTTTTGTATCATCTCCTTTCTAAAGCTTCTTCCCAAGGGTTCACCTTCTAACTTCTTAATCATTTTAGCATCCCCTTTTCTGAACTCTCTGCACTTTATCAATGTCCTTTCCTTACTTGGCTGCTACAGTTTGACCACGCTCCTATTTACTTGGGGTATTAATGAGTCTGTACAATGAGGAGTCATTGAGTCCCTGCCCTTACAGAAGATGCCATAGTACACAGATTCCAGAATAGTGTTCACACAACTCTGATTGCTCACGGTTTACTTTCTTATCACCTCAAAATCTATTTCTGCACTTAGGGTCAGCCCAGCTTGGTATGAACAGGGTCCGAACACACACAATTTAGCACAGGCAACAAGATTTGTTTTCTTTAAACTCTGCCCATGTCCTCTTCACAACAGTTACCACAACAACAGTATCCCCTAATCCAGGGGTTCTCAACTTTTCTTTCTGAGCCTTGCCTCGCCTCCCCCTCATGCTCTCAAAACTCCACCTGGGCCACAACAACTGGTTTTTCTGTATATGAAAGTGAGGGGCAGCAATAGGGTTGCCAACTTTCTAATTCCAGAAAACCAAACACCCTTGCCCCGCCCACTGCCCCACCCCTTCCCTGAGGCCCCTCCCACTCCCCACCCTTTTCCAAGGCCCACTCCCCTCCCTCTGTCACTTGCTCTTCCCCACCCTCTCTCACGTGCTCATTTTCACTGCACGGCCCAAACAGGAATATTTATTGTTTTGACGGATGCATTATGCGAAGTTCAGGTTTTATTTGTTATAGGACGCTAGAGCTGGCAGAAAAATAGTCAAAGAGGGTAATTTAAAAAAAAATGAAATTTCACAAAGGTTTTCATGATTTCCCTGCCCTCTTCCCATTTTTTGTAACCAGCTCCATGTTTTTTGTTCACTAAAGTTATTGTAATTTTAGGTAGGGAATGAGGACCACACATTATCACAGCTGCAATGGGTTCATTAAAGGCCCACTCCTGAAGCCCAAATACAAATCCATAGAGCACCACCACAGAAATGCACACCTGTCCAGATACCTATATAAATAAATCTGTAGAAACAGACTCCCACACTTACATGCAGATACACACATGTATTCATGTGTACACATCGAGCATGCGCTAACACTTCTGCTTCCACATTATTTAATAATACAATTGTTGTTTAGTGCCTAGAGACCCCAACTAAGATCAGGGGTTCTGGAAGCTAAGTTGCTCAGGCTTTGGCGTCAGACCCAGGTGGCAGGGCTCGGGGCCCCAGGCTTCATCACCGCGCAGCATGGCTTTGGCTTTCTGCCCTGGGCCCCAGGGACTATTACTGGCCCTGCTTGGCAGACCCCCCTGAAATCTTGCTCATGGCCCCCCACGGGGCCTGGACTCCTGGTTGAGAACTGCTGCCCTAATCACATGCCTTGCTAGATGTTTATCACTATTCTGCTGCATAGACAGGAAGAAACTCACTCCATGCCGCTCCATTGTAAAGCTCTCTGTTAAAGCAATTTTCCGCTCTATGATAGAAGACGCCTGTGTCTCTCATGATCGCCTTTATTATGACAATCTCTTTGTAATACGCAAACCGACTGAGACAGAGTTATGATGGGAGATGTATCATAAAATTTACAAAACCAGTTCAAAGCGAACTCTAGGAATCACTCAGTAAAACAGCCGTTTGAACACAATAGCGCTTCGGTGGCAGTGTTTTTATAATGCCGCAGTAAACAAATCAATGTAAGCAGCATCTCTTCAGTGCTCCTGAAAGCCAAGCCAGAAGCTCAGGTGCCCCCAGATAAATGCTCTTGGTGCACCTGTAAGGATGGGGGTGGCCAGTGGTGGTTTTCTGCAGGCTTTCACCTTGCCGATCCTCAGAGTAGACAGAGGCTGGTTCAACCCCAGCACCAGTCAGAGCCACCTTAGGGCTGTTTTAACTTGCACAATCTGGAATGGCCCCCTCAGCACTGTTCCAGGATCACTGCTGGACAGGAGCAAGTGGCACAGAGACAGGTACCCCAACTTTACACTACATAAGAGAAATTCCCAGCTTTCCCTCCCTCCCCGCACCCAGCCCTTCTGTGAGAGTGTGACGCAAATGTTACAGAGCGGAGGTTAAGATGTAGGCCTCCATCTTGAAATCATCTTCTCAAGACCAGTTCTCACAGTAAATGTATCCCCAAAATATAATACCCTATGTTTACTGAAGCCACGTGGAGTATTCTATAGGAAAAAGTCAAATTCCCCAAATATAAGCTCTAAAACATACCCAATTTTTAAAAATCTATTCTTATTTTACAAACACTCTGCTAATGAGCTGGTCACTTTCCCTTCACACTCAACAAACATTGATTGTTCCAATTTGGTTTATAGAGACTTAAAGAAACCCAACAGAATCACTACAGAGTTTACTAAATTATAATATTCCTTTCTAAAGAATTCCAGTTCCTGTCAATCAAAATTGTGACAATATCCTAGTTCAAAATCTTTTTCTTTGTCCAATGAAGCTTGTGTAATTCAGAATAGTTGATTGCTTTTGTTTTCATACCAAGTATCTGGGGGGTAGCCGTGTTAGTCTGTATCCACAAAAACAACGAGGAGTCTGGTGGCACCTTAAAGACTAAGGGATTTATTTGGGCATAAGCATTCATGGGTAAAAATCCCACTTCTTCAGATGCATGTGGGTTTTTTACCCACGAACACTTATGCCCAAATAAATCTGTTAGTCTTTAAGGTCCCACCGGACTCCTCGTTGTTTTTGTTTGCATAGAGTCACTGCAGGTCAAAGCATTACGTAAAAGCAACAGAGTATTGAAAATATACTTTGGTACATCATCTTAGTAAAGCCTTGGCATGGTGTCAAACAACAACAAAACCATTAGCACCTTATTCTTTTGAGATCAGCAAGTGGAACAACGATAAAACATTTTAGGATTCTAGATTTCACGCTGTATATGGAATAAAACCACTTTCTACTGCAGTTGGTGCTACCACGGATGCTGTATATAAATATTAGCAAGGGAGGTAACGTCTGGAGGGTCCAACTCCTAAAGTACTTCCCTAAAACTGCAAGTATTTCATAAAACAAAACAAAAAACATATTCTAAAATGATTTTAACAAGTGTGTGAGGTTACATCATGTGCCAGGAAGACACAGGATGATATGATGTGTTGAAAGAATCTAGAAATGGGAACATATGTTAATTGTGTTCTTTCAACCTAAACAATACAGTTTGTACCAGTCCATTTGTCTCCAACTTTTGCTGACTTTTAAAAGCAATTTTATGTAACAGACGGAGTTGGATTTTTGTTACCTTGTGTGGGGCAGAAGGGGGGAATTTTAAATAGTTGGATGCCAAGTAATGTTATTGTAGAAATTTAGAGATAATCAGAATGATTAACTATGACTACATTAATGCATCCGATGAAGTGAGCTGTAGCTCACGAAAGCTTATGCTCAAATAAATTGGTTAGTCTCTAAGGTGCCACAAGTACTCCTTTTCTTTTTGCGAATACAGACTAACACAGCTGCTACTCTGAAATAGGACTCCATTAATTATTATTATTATTATTAAAGAAAGGAAAAGAAAACATTAAACAAAACAAGACAAATACAAGTGATAAATTGGTGGCTTCTGTTACAATCTCATCTGACTCTCTCTGTCTCTCTGGAGACTTTAACAGAGATTACAACCTTGCGTTGTGGTGCATTATGCATTTAGTAAATTGCATTGTTCACAGCATTACTGTGAATTTGGTTTAGCATCTTATTAGTTACTTAAATAATTTTGCCTACACACAAACAGTTTCAGGGCAAGTGGATCATGTTGGTTACTAATAAATAACAAAACAGTTTGTAATTGGAGAAGGTAAGCAATCTTAACTAAATCCTATGAAACTGAAGAAAATATTTAAATTAGTTATTTAGAAGAAGTCATGCAAGGAGGAGTCTTCAGCCAGGCCAATTAACCAATATTAAGAATCTTAAATACAATTAAATTCCATTATTTCTCTGTTTAGCAATGTTTAGCCCCTCTCTCCTCTCCAGTAACATACAGTCTAACCATCTGGTGATTAATACGAGAAATCTAGTAACCTATGTTACAACAGCATTTTCATATCTCAATAAAATCACCACAAAGGTTTAAATCTAATCCGTTGGCAGTGTTTAGTTAACTTCCTCTCACCAATCCATGTTGAAGTTTTGGGAAGGTTTTCTTCTTGAGACTTTTCTGTTTTTCTTGTCTGTGGCAGCTTGCTTGTAGAGACAGACAGGATGAGCTTTGGAGTGCTTCCTGTCTAAACAAAGTAGTGGGGTGGGTGGGTGTTGGCAGGAGTGCTCACTTCAGAGTCTTTTATACCTTCCTCCTTCCTATTTTCATGAAATTATAAGAAAACACACCTCTTTCAGGCTTGTCTAGATTCGAGTGGGTTGCTATCATTCTGTCATTGGGTCCATGACTCCTCCTTAGGATCCTCTTCATCTTATTAATATGTAGTTCATTAACTAATATGCGACATTTCTTGAATTGCCTTTGTCTGTCTTGTGGCAGGAAAGTATGAGAGTTAAAACTAGCTTTGGAAGTTCTTTTTACTCAGTCCATTCTCTGAGCTGTTTTTTCAATTTCATTAGAGTTTGACAGGAAACGAAATTCTGTTTTCAAAAAAATTCAAATGCTCCTGTTCTTTATTTAAAAGATTCTAATTCTCAAAACTGTCTTAAAAATTAAACAACTTTCCAAAGTGCTTAAGTTGTTGATTCTACATGACAATTTTTTGGAACAATAATTTTTCTTGTCTTCCTGAGCTGGGCAAGGTTTTGCTTATGCACTGCCAGTACGGAATTAATTCCATACTAATATAAATATTCTATACATAAATGGTTTCTTACATCAGTTTAGTTTAGCAAGGTCATTGGATTCCATGTTGGTACAAAAAGCATTTTACAATTTACATAGCAATGAGATTATGAGCTATATTAGGAGCATTGCTTTTAGCTACTGTATTTGCAGGTCTGCATTTTACAGCAGTTTGTCATTTCAACATTTAAGAAATAAAAGTTCAAACTATTTCCAACTACACACATTTCCCTCTGAAGTTTAAGAGCACCAACAGGCTTTCTTGCAAGAGGATGGGAGTTGGCAGAGCCCACTTTCTTTGATTAATTGCTCTGATAACATACCCTACATTTCTTTCACAATCACACCTTTTCCTAAAACATGAATGGTTTTTCTTCTTGATGTTTGCTTGTCCTTGGGATATTTAGCGGACATCCTTTCGTCTACGAAAGATGATGGGAATTGCAGCCTATGACGTAGATGGTTTGCAATGTCTCATGTGACTGAACAGTCCAATCTGAGAACTGCATGATCTTTGGCTGTTGTTGCAAATGTATGTATCTTGGTTGAGAGTTGCTTGCTTCCTATGAGATCTTTTCTCTTCAAGCTGTAGGAGCCAGCTCCTGTCATGGACTTTGATGACCTGATGGAGATGATGGTGCCACTTGTTACAATCATTTGCCAAAATTTCCCATTGGTCAGGATCAATTCCAAATTCCTTCACATCTTGCTTGCATGTGTCTTTATAGCAAAGCTTAGGATGCTCTGTTGTTCTTGTTCCCTCTGATAGTTCCCCATATAGCATGTCCTTGGGTATGTGTCCATCTTCCTACCTGCTCAGATGGCCCAGCCAGCACAGTCGTCTTTGCTTGAGAAGGTCTGTCACACTTTGTAAATTGGGATAGAGAAGCAGAAACTTTTTGGAATTAGTTATATTATCTTTTACATTTTGTAACATAACTAGCTAAAAATATGCATTGTTATTTCCAGTAAAGGCACAAACAAGTTTGCACTAACTTAATAAAAGTTACAATAAATTTTATTAATATCATTTTTTCATCAACACGGAGGTCTCTCCTCTACACTTAGAGTACAGGCATCTGTACAACAGGAGGCTGTTGAGAGAGAATCCGGGACATAGGAAGCAGGCCTCAAAGGGAGGGACCCAACGAGGAGGTGTCTGTTAAGCCAAACAATGCTGCCACGCACAGATTTAAATTCTAAAATTGTCTTCATGGCACAAGACGTAACCTCACACACTTATCTCCTGGGACTCACCATGACATCATCCTGCTCCTGAAAGGTATCCTGTCCAGACCAGGCCAGAGAGAGGGAATTTATGACATCACCACTAACTTCAGCTAAATCCTGACCACCACCTAGAATCTGAGACTTGGTTTCCTGTTCTTGCCATCTCCCTGGTGTCTCCTTTTCCTTCCACAACTTATGTCCTCCTTTTCCTACCTCTTCCATTTTGCCCCTATCCAATAAGAGTCTGGCTTAGCAAGCTAAAATAACTCCATCTCTTGCAACAGCGCTGTGACCAGTGAGGCAGCTAAAAGCAATGCCCGAGACAACCCAGTGTGAAAGCGTGCCAGGTCTCCGAGTGGCTGATGAGACATTGAGCTGTGGACATGTTTCTCCAGCAGTGAGATTGCAAGCGAGAGTCAGCACCAGAGGCAGAAGCTGCAGGCTCCTTGTAGATTTTAACTTGATCTGCTAACCTAAGCTAAAAGCTGCATTACTGCATCTTCACTGCCGTGATGCTGCATAATTGACCTACGGTCAGTCACAAACGATTATGCCACTGTGAGACAACTGCGACAAATCTTGTACAAAGTATATGACGTAAGGTGTCAATGGAAAAGTTATGATATGCTAAATAAGATTACCCTGTTTAAATCCATGTATCATCACTATATCTGAAGTTAGGAGTATTGGCTCTATATTTGTATCTCAAATGTGTTTGTTCCTGGAGTAACACAGTTTACATCCAGTCTAGCCAGCACGTTGTGAATGGACTATTGAAGTTTGATGGCCCATTAAGGACACTTCGCTCTAATAAACAATGGGCCATAGAAGAAACTCATTCCTCCCAGATGGCTTTCCTGCAGATGCCTCAGCCTCCAAGGGGCCATGAGTCATCAAGCCATGTAAGGACACGTGATATGCTCATGTGACCCTGGACTGCACCTTGTGCCAGTAACTTTCCACAAACTGGGCTCTGAGCTTTGTTGGAAAGAGAACATTTCCAGGCACATGGAAAAGGATATAAAAGACCCCTGCGGTGACTCTATTTTGCCTCAGCATATTAAGCTCCAGACTGAGGACCTTCCAATCTTTTGGAAGTGACCAGAGAGACTTTACAAGCCAGTCTATACCATCACTGCTACAAACCTGATATAAGAACGTTGCAATTATTGTATGTATATGATCCATTAATCATTTTAACACTTCTTTTCTTTTATTAATAAAGCTTTAGATTTTCGTTACTAAAGGATTGGCAGCAGCATGATTATTGGGTAAGATCTGAGTTATATATATTGACCTGGTTATATGACTGATCTCTTGAGATTAGAAGGACACTAGATGTGATTAAATTACTTTTCAATAACCACGGAGTCCAGTGTCTGGGTGGTAAGATAAGGGCTGGAATGCCTAAAGAGGCTGCATCTCTGATTGCGTTAACCAGTGTAGTGAGACAGATGTTTACTTTTGTTACTGGCTTGGTATATCTAATGATAGAATAGCCACCAGTTTCGGGTAAGCCTGTCCTATTCTCAGCAGTGTGTCCTGAATCTGGTATTCTCAGCTGTGATTAGGGTGACCAGACAGCAAATGTGAAAAATCGGGACAGGGGGTAAGGGGATAATAGGAGCCTATATAAGAAAAAGACCCCAAAATTGGGACTGTCCTTATAAAATCGGGACATCTGGTCACCCTAGCTGTGACCACTGAGGCAGGGTGACAACTGCTATTTTAAGATGAGTTAGCCAACTCGGGTTAGGTAACCCGAGTTAACACATCTTTTATTTGCAGTGTAGACACAACTTAAAAGACTGACCAATAGGGAGTTTCCTTATAAAACCCCTCTATAGCTAAAGGAAAGGGAATAAAGGCCATTGTTCAAATGAAAGCCTTACTTTACATTTCAAATGCTTCATCCGTTTCCCTCTTTTTTTATATAGTCAATAAAAATTTAAAGGTGGTGATTACAATGGGAGTTATCCAACAACAACTTGACACAAAACCCTGGACTACACACAATTGTATTTAACACTAACAGTGAACAAGGATTTTGTTAACATCTTATCTCTTTTTGGGCCTGAGACACCCCCTTATAAACACAATACTCCTTTTCAGGATTGTATGCACTTCATGGACATTAGGAGGGGCAGGAAGAGAGAAATTTCATGTGAAATGGAAAATGAAAACCAAGTAAGAGAAGAACCTCATTCAGATCCTCAATTTTTCCTACAACTCAGCTGAAAGCTCAAAACTTCTCAGCGAATGAATGATGCTCTGGCAGATTTACAGAGAGGCACACAAAACCCCCCAGAACACTGAATCTGAACTCCTTAAAATCTGAACTTCCTGGATCTGAACCCACCCCTACAGTTCTGGTTCCACGAAGGACCCAGAATTGGAAGGGGCTTATTTCTAGTTTAAGATTAAGCCAAAATAGTGGAAATCATGGCTGAGCAGTGGAACTTGTGAGAATATGTCCATTTGGGCCTAAGGTCCATTCTGTCTTGACTCCAGATTCTGCTTAAATGTAATGCAGATTCGCTGGCAATGGGCACTATGTATGAAATCTCTTGCTTCATTATCACTGCAGTTAAAGGCCCAGACAATGAATTTTTCACTCAGGCTAAACTCCATTTCAGAGCTCAAGTGAGCAAGGGGTTCAGTTACTGAAGAAAACAAATATTCAAACGGACAATTCCTTCTTCTTACGCTGCCTCCTCCTCTAACCCCTTCTTACAATCTTAACTTCTGACATCACAATTGGTTGCTATGGCATTTGGAAACTGTCAGAATAATTAAATACAAGACTGTAACCTTTTGCAAGGTGAAGAACGGAAAGCAAGATAGAGCGCAGTAGTAAAAACAGCTTTGAAATAAACAAACCCATCTCCAAACAGACTTTGGACCTCATTGTCGGATACCCGATTTTAAAAGGCAAAGGAGACTCTTTAAAAACCAGAGAACACAGTGGGCAGAAAGCTCGCAGTCCAAGATATGATAAACCAAGACCGTTCGTTAAGAGTTAGAATTGTCTTATACTATTTTCAAGTCAATGTGTCTTAACTCCATTCAAAGGGCACTTAAGGCAACAAGGCAATATTGCACTTCTAGATGCAGGACCATTCCCTGATGTCTCTTACTCAGCAGCAAGAGTGAAGAAATTAGCACTGCTCTGAATCACCCGTTATGGACGGAGTGCCATTAGACTCCTGAAAGGTTGATTATTGAGTATTACATTCATTTAAAAAAAAGTAATGAAGCTTACTGTGTTTGACCCAAAGTCTCTCACATGAACCACTTTATAAAAACCCTTTTCTGTGGCAATTTTTTAAAAGAAATAATAAAGGCCTGCAATTACCAACTCCTTAATGACAATGTGAGTTATCACATTATTGTTTCGAAGCAATGGGATTGCTAAGAGACGCGATCTTAATGTGAACAAGCTGTAATAGAACACAATTAAAAGGATTAAATTTACACGGGCGTAAGAACTAGAGCTGTCTGGCTGTTCTCTGTAGTTAGCCCTTATAAGTAGAGCAGTGATCCACCTAAACTCATTGGTCTCAGTGCAGTTCTCCCCTCCAGTTCACCTTCTTTCCCATTCTCCCCTCAGGGGGAGGAATTCCAGACCTTGTGCTGGGAAAAGGTAGAGTGCCTGGGAGACCCTGCTAATATCTAGAGCTCCAAAGGAAACCAGATTGCATTGTCACAGATCTCAGAGCAGTAGGGAAGAGGGCCAGCCACTTCCCCCCCCCGGCTTGGCAGCATGGCGTCCTCATAAACCATGCTGACATCTTCCCTGGGACCTGAGGCTAGCGTGCCAAGTGAGACAGCTGCTCCTTGGCTACACTTGTGCTCACAAAATACCTGCCAGTACAGATCTTCAATCGTGCAACATGGCTACAGAGGGAAGGCCAGGGAGAAGGAGGGATTATGCCACAGAGCTGCTGATCCTGTTCCGCCAACTTTAACTACTCCGGCTTGGACGGAGAAGAGCAGTGGACCCCTTGTTTCCATGCTAATTCTTTAAGACACTCAGAGCACAACTGAGAGGAACTGGAAGGCTAGAAGGCTCACTCTGCCACCTCTAGGCCACTGGTTCGTGTCCAGAACAGACTGAACTAGAGCAGCAAATCATTCTTAAACAGCTGACAGCTAGCAGGGCAGCGTGGGAAGCTCATGACTACGCAGTTCCCTTTCTATAGATAAATAAAGGTCTTAGATCTTTACATCTTTCACAAGTACCAAACAATTCCCAAACGTACAGAAATCCACAGAGAACCTAGCGTGCATTCAGTGTTTGGCACAAGTGCCTAGAAAGTTTGATATAATGTGTTTGATATAATGATATAATGGCACAAGTTGATATGTGATTTTGCTCCCCCTCCCACCCCCCACCACCCTTAAAAGAATCTGTGCACAAATAAAAGCCTCATAAGTAGGAAACACTTTGTGGAGCTGCATGCCCATAATAAGAATTAATGGAGCCATCTGCTTCTCATCCATGCACATTTCATGCACATTTCAGACCTAAGTTACACATACGATATATGTCATTGCTTCCCCTCTGACAGAACATATTCGTCTCGATTCACTCCTGTGGGAACGTGAGGCGCACAAACTGCTGCCCTGCTGTTGCGGGAGAGCTACCCCAGCAGAGGCATTCATCCCAGGGACCCCAGCCACCCCCACCACCGCCACCTTCCACCGCTCTCAGCTCCCTATGAGCCCTACTGGCAAAAGATCCCTGGGTAATACATTGTGAAAGTCTGCTTTGTTCCCTAGCCTTGCCCCTTGCTCCAGCCAGCTCCAGGCCAGCACTTTGTGCCTCTGTGAAGCCATTGCAAGCAGATTTTCAACCATGAGAACCCACAGCCAAATTATATGCTGGCAGAATGCAGTGATCTAAGATAGTCGCATTGCTGGGCTTCCTACTGGCTTTCTCACCATTCAAAAGTAGATTTAAGAAACAGTGTCCTTTTTCCCTAGGTGATGTATGGGGCTATCTAGTTCTGCCTCCCAACTTTCCCCTTTCAAGTTCCCTGTATTGCTTCAGCAAAAACTGCACAGAGGTGAAAGCCCAGCAATCCAGCCCTCTGAGACCGACTTGCTTCTCTACACCAGCTTTTCGGTGATATGGATACAAATAAGGCAGGAAAATAATGTCCGCTTTTCCTCAACAGGCCGAGAACAGACTTCTTTCCCAGGTATTTCATCACCCACTCAAGAGGGCCTGAAGTTACCCTAAAACATGATTTATAGTATCATATCCACATAGCTATACTCACCTGTATCATACTTGAAAGGTGACAATGACTAATATGCATATTTATAAAGTGCTCAAAGTTCCATCTGTGGTAATAAATATCCACAAAGTGCTCTTTTGAGCCGACTCTTGAAGTGAGGTAAATTAGACATAGTGGCTGGCCTTTCATGTCATAAGTTTCCCATTGAAAATTCTACCACTAAAGAGAGTTCTCTTATCTCCAAGTCATACTATTTGGGTGCATCCCACCTCAACTTAAGAGGATTGCACTGCGTTTTCAATTAAATGTCCCCTACTGTTCCTGAAAGCTCTTCAGCTTTACCATGTGTTCAATTAGCATCTAATCAAAAGAAAAAGGGAAATCTGAAGTAATTAGCAGTGCTTTGGTCTAACCAACCACTACAATCTTGAGTTCTCATTATCAAGTTACAAAAGTTACATCTGTTACCTGCAAATGCTGCTACAACCAGAAGAAGTCCTAACAAAAGACTCAAGAGACTTCATACGTGAGTCAGGGAGGAGATTCTTGGAGACTCCTCAAGACTAGTTAAAATTCTGCAACCATATTAAAAGAAGATTGGGATGATTTCCCTGTCTCCTATTGGAAAAAACTTCTGCTACCTCATCCCTGCCAGAACTGGCTTATCCCTGGGGTTTATATAATTAGTTCTGAAGAGCAAAATGTTCTGCCTTCAGAAGGGAACAGGGTGCATTAAATGGCACATATTTTCAAAAAAACCTCCAGGGAGATCTGCTATCCCTGCATTCCCCACATAAAACAACTTCACCTCTTCCCTCACCTTGCCCCAGCTGAAATGATAAGAAGCTGAACACGGTCCTATACTTTCCAGATACTTTAAAAAATAAAAATAAAAAAAAAAAGCAGAAATATTTCCAACAACATGCTGCTCAATCTAAGTTTGTCTGCCCTCTGGTGTTACCCTTTGAGAAAACAGGATTTCTTTAAGGAGGAAGACAAAAACGAGAGGTGTCTAGTCCCTCACCTTTTCTCTCTGCAGACACACACCTGTGTAATACACATTATTTATCCTAGGTTATGGGGAAATTTTTCATGTTCAAATATTGGCACTGTAGTTGTGGGATATGAGTATTTTTCCTTTATCCACAGCTGAAACTGTGTGTGCTTTACCAAGGGGCTATCCATTTCTAGAAGTACCTGTAAGTAATATGCATTTCACAATTTGCAAAACTTTGTGACCCAGAGAATTTACAGATCTCAATGTCTGTCTTGAAATATACCATCTTCCTAATGCTTAACAATATTCAGTTCCTATGACACATCTCTACATTGTTATGCAGGCTTCTGCATTAGGGGTGTACAAGCAAACCTATTACCACCACCATAGAATATCCAGTGCACCACCTTTGTCTTTTGATCCTCTCTGAAATGTGTAACATTAGCTGAAAAAAACAAAAACAACCACAAAACCATAACTGCATTGCTTTCCAACCATTGGTCTGTGTTATACAGGAGGTCAGACCACAATGATCACAATGGTCCCTTCTGGCCTTGGATTAACATGATTACATCTCAACTTCTTACCTTGGCTACCACCATCAAACCTAAAGAGTACTGTTTGGGGTTTTTTTTCTGCAGGTGGTGTTCTGCATGGGACATGAATACAAATGTGCATGCAAACACACCTGCACACTCAGATGTCCCTACCCTTTGTGCATAAATAGGAAGGGTACAAAGAAAAGTGTAACTTACATATTTGTGCACACAGATCAAAATGAAACTGGTAGGTTTAATGTCAGGCCATCTGCCAGACTTATTGACAGCATTCCCTTAAGAAACAAGGACTAGAGGCTTCTGTGAGGTCTATTTAATTAAAACAGAAATTACTTTTGTCGGAGGCCTTTACAAACTTAACAGCCAATGTTTAAGAGTTCAAGCTCCTGTTGAGATATTTCAGATCATCTAGCTGAAATTGTGGTCAAGGGCAAACATGAGTTTCAGGAAAGAAAGGAAAATATCACCCATCACTGACTTGGAGGAACTCTTTAGAGCTACAAGGGGAATTTTAAAACAAAAAGCGGTGGGGTAGAAGATTGTAAACTATCCACAGGACACCACCTTGTTCATTGCTCCTCTCATCACTAGGCACTGAAATACTGATCCTTACAGATCAGATATACAGTTACAAACTTTCAGAGGCATGAGCTACAGAAGAGATGTGCCCATGTATCTGAAACCTGCCAAAGTGCAGAACAGTCCACAGCTGCAACAGCTTGTATTTTTCTAAAATCCAGTGTTGGCACTTCAATACAGACATACCATGTATATGAGGCAACACTGGATCTGTGTTTTCCCCCACACATACTTGGTACCTTAGGCAGCGCTTGAAGCAGCTAAGGAAGCAGTGGCTAGACATAGGACGCGGACAGCAGGGTGTTGTGTCTAGAACACATTCGTGCTGTGTCGGGTTGGTATTTTGTAAATGTGAAAAGAATATGGGGTAATACTCTGGAGTATAACATTGCTAACACACTACTTTTTCCTGTATAACAGCTGGACTTATACTAAATCATGTAGAACTGGTTAACAGGACCTGACAAGCAGCAGTTAACAATCAAGCATAAAAGGGAACTTTTCCCACAGTGCAATTTCAATATATCCTTCTTTACCAAAAAATATAGATGAAACCAATAACCATTTGTTGGAGTCTCTACACAGGAGGGGATGCTACCATCTAGAGCTGGTTAAACTGTTCACTCTATAGGATTTAGCCTTTTCATAAACTGATCAGGAATTTTATGAATTGTTTGACAAAGTATTTTTAACTAACCTATTTGGGCCCCTGGGTTTTCATGAACAGTTTGCTACAAGGGCTCCTTTGAATATTTGGAATTCAGTCAGTGTAATTAGTCACGGAGGTCACATGGTATGGTTTCTGATCCCTGATTGCATGACCTTACTATTATAAAACAGAAGCGGGACCATTAGAGAGTTAAAACCCTGGTGGAGAGTTTGGAGACATTTTCGCAAGACACACAGGAGATAAGGCTGCCTACAAAATTTGAGGATGTATTCAATAATTCCTGTCCTCTTTCACACAGGGAAGAGCATTATTAGCTTGGATACAAACAGACCACAGATTTTAAATTAGCTGAATTCTTTCCTGATGAAAGAGAGAGAAAGGTGTAAGCCGGAACCATTGCATATTTAAAAGTCTTTACATTCATTTTTCTCATGTTACATCCCCACCAAGTAACTAAATGTGTACACAGGGTGGTCAGGCAAGCATTCTATCACGTAGACCAATATGTACTGGCTAGCATATATATCATATGAATAGCATGTATTATCTGCACCATACACACATTGGGAGACATTAAGCACAAACTGTATAGCAGTTATAGCCTAAATTGGCCTATATCTTTACTGTAATCCTGTTCTCTTATGCTAAGTATCCCATAACACCTTGCATTCGCTCAAGTAAGCTTTGGCATAAGCCGATAGGAAGCTTGTCAAAAATCAAGAAACTTTTGCTCTATGTTTTAGTACGAGCTAGGGAAGTACCGTCACGTACCAGTACATGAAATGCTAGTATCCAAAAACAAAGGTAAGGAAGGAACAGAACAAGTTAGGGAACTGGGATAAATGGGTTGGATTTTAGCGACACATGGAGACGTGTAACTTATTTATATGATGATTTTACAATACCAGCTGATATGTGTAACTTTGGGAGCACACCTGCATAAAGTGAATGTAACATCACTGCACGAGATGCCTCCCAGAGACTGGTATCATAGAAAAACATTTCCCCTGTACTATATAGCAATAAACCAGCCTTACATGAGTTATTTGGTCTCTTGTGTATATTGTGTAACAAACCAAAGTGTGGTATAGCAAGTGACTGTACAATTTATCAACAGTCATGAACATGCTTATTTGCAGGAAAATACCCCCACAAACATTTATGTAAATAAAAACCAACTGCATAAATGTTCAAAGAAAAGTGGGCAAAAAAGGGAGGGAGTGAAACATGATCAGATCATTGGTTAGTCTCTAAGGTGCCACAAGTACTCCTTTTCTTTTTATGATCAGATCAAATAGAGTTTTCAGAGACAGCTGGTTGGAAAAGTTCAACATTTAGACCAAAAAATGGAACACACTGCAGTAAAGTGTTTAATGAAAATAATCTAGTTGTATATTTCCTCTATTCCCCAGCTTCACTTTCTGCAACAAGGATCATGGTTTTGGCAACCAAAAAGATCTTAGAAAAACAAGTATCTGGTAAAGAAAGTGCTCAGGGTGTGTGTGTGTGTGTGTGTGTGTGTGTGTATGTGTGTGTGTGTGTTCATTCATGGGTTATTGCTGACGTACAGATGTGTGCTTTGATGACCACAAACATGGATCACTGCAGGTCACCTGCTCATTTCCTTGATAAATTCTTGCACTAGCTGTAGATAGTGCAAATAAAAATATGCAACCCAGTATTCTACACTACCAACATGGCATCTCACATCTACAGTCTACTATGAAATCCCTTCATTAGTTTCCAGTGAGGGATCATCTAGTTTGTAAAATTGCTCTCATAAGCATGGTGTTGCTTATGAGAGCAATTGAGGAACAATTGAGACTACTAAATCCAGACAGAAAGGTTATTTGTTTGAATAAGGATAGTTGAAATTACTATTAAGAATTACAGGTGATGTAGGGAAAATTTTTTGAGCTATCTTAGATTCCTATGTGAAGGGCAACGTATAAGCAGAAGGGCTTGATCGAGCATAAAATATCTGCAGTCTTTCAGTCATGCAAGTCTCAACAGGCTGTGGGTCCCAGCTTTTCAGGAGGCTGGCCTATTTCAGGAGAAAATCTGGCCCGCTGGGTGTCAGTCCACTACCCAGCAGACCGACGTCCATATCACAAAATCCAGCCCCAACACTCCACTGGACTCTATTAACATCTTTGTTGGCAGCCTTACAGAGAGGCCATGAACTGAATGGTCACTAGAGACTGAAATGCCCTTTCACCACCAGAAGTGGTCTATCCCAGTCAAGGTCCAGGCACCTTGAGGAGGTAGTACAGGGAAACTTCTCTGCTTCTGCCTGTTCCGGGGATTAAACAAAGGATTTCAGCCTTCAAGCCAGGACAATTCACTGGCCCTAAATGCACACCAACAAAATAAAATCTTGCTGGCCGCAGAGAAGTCTGCAGTCCCCAAGCAAGCCTCCTCTGCTGTGGCAAGTTGCAAGCTGGAAAGCTCATCAGAAGAAGCTGCCTCGTTACAGTTCCCAATTTTCAATGTTCCATGTTCACCCATGCAGTGAGCCAGAGTTAATGCAGCTCTGCCATCTCCCCTGTGGGGACACAGAGGGCCTCTAGGCCTGGCCTTCTGGCTCCATTGTGAAGATGGAGTCACCCCACATCTTATCAGTCATTTTCTCAATTTTGAGTTGCTGGAATGTTTTGGAGCAATTCTTTCTACGTCAATCATCCTTTCTTTCAGATTTTTTCCCCCTGCCAATTCAAAGGTGACACCCAATGAAATTAAAAAAAAAACAAACAAACATCTAAGTCAAAACTGGTAAAAGTAAACATTTTTCTTTGCACGACAAGATATTATTGAGGGAAACAGTATAGCTGAATTTAAAAAAATTCCTTATATGAATAATAAGACTGTAACCCTCAATTACTCTAACTAGAATAAAAATTCATATAAGATATCAAGTTTCATGGTTTAGTACATACAGTCGCCCAACCAATAACTGCTTGGAGTTAGAAATTAACTCCACCAATAGGCATGGGATTGCCTAACTGTCCAGCATGAGAGTTTAACTCTCATTAGCATTGGGTATCGGTTATGGTCACTGACAGAATATTTTGCATGATGAGAACAATCGTTCTGGTCCAATATGATGATTCCTACATTCTTACCGTAAATGTTTAAGTTGTGTCACCAATTCACCAGGGCAACAAGCACTTTCGATGTGCGTGGATGTAAAAGCTTCCTTCACCATGCACTGAAATGTTCCGTTTTTTCCTGGCGATTGATTCTGCTCTTTACATCCTCTGTGCCAAAGCAGTTTTTCTAGCTGAAAGCTATCCATGTCTTTGCTCATAACTGTGACATATTAATTTACTTCTATTTATTAAAGCTCTTCTAGCAACCACAATTTATTTTAAGGGTCTGATTTTTTTAATTTGTTTTTTGGTCAACATTCACTCAGGGAGGCAAGTTTATACAAATTCAAATCAGCCTGGAACACAACATGCCATCAGAGCATTGGCCGAATCCTTCCACCAATACAGCAGCTCAACAAAGCAGAGATGAAAATACATTGAAGAAACTGTCACCAGCTACTTATAAAAGAGTTTTGAAAATGTTCTTTTAATGCTCTCTTTGAAGTGGGAAGCACAGGTTTTCCATCATAAACTTGAAGCACCTGCAGTACACAAAGTCTACCAGCTTAGACTTGTTAAATAATTCACCCCAGGCTGTAGCTGCAGTATGGTGGAAGAGGTGATAATGAATTCATCAGACCAGTTTATGTGCTGCACCTGTCTAGCATACCTCACGCTGCTATAATACCTGCATGATATTACAAAAAGAGACAGACTTTAAACTTGGTAGAAAATGTATACAATTAAAGTCCAAGCGGGACGTTGCTGGACATAGAAACAAACTTGGTTAGACAGCCTATGCATGCACTCTCCTTCAGCGTTACCTTTGCCCTGCTTTTGTTAGCTGCAATTAATTCAGTAAGCAAGTACCAATGCTGTAACGATGTGAAGTATCCAGCTCTGTTTTGTTAATTAGATCAATAAGGTAATGTGCACCACAATAGACAATACCATGAAAAATCCCCTGTAAAGCCCCTTGATTATATTTTATTATGCTTGGTAAGACGGGCCATGTCAGTTTGAAAACATCTGCTTGCTTCTAAGCACAGGTATACAGACCTACACTTCTGGCAAACTAAATATATTGTAATTCATTGCTTACAATGATTAGTCAAATAATTCGGGCTCTTTGATTCACACTGATCCTCAAGAAGTCAAATAGAGTTCAGGAATCCTGAAATCCTGCTCTTAGAGACAAGTAGAGTGAAAAGGCCAGATATTGGTGACTATGGAAGTCTAGCCCCCTGAGTTTGTACTAAGTGGGTCACTTCGCTAAGAAGTTAAACTTCACACGGCTTGTAGTCCTTGTTTCAGATGAGTTGGATAGATTTTTTGGGGTGAGGAGAGTTCATTTATATGGACTGGTTGTTGTTGTTATTCATTATTTGTACGGCAGTAGCACTCCGCGGCCCTAAACAGACTCACAGCTCCAGCATCCTGGGTGCTGTACGGACACACATTGGAAGACCAAAAGAGTGGAATTGGTGTGAGAGGAGAATTTGCCCCAGTGTTTCTAGAGTGGGTTCAAATATTGGTCCTATCAATTCTGATGGTATCCCAGGATGCCATGGTGTCCTGGTAACTGCATTTTACAATATAACTCAACACATTTACCATAACTCTACCGCTATCTTGCAGCGGACAGAGTCATTGAAACAGAACTAGTTCATTGAAACAAACTGAAAGAAAAAAATAAAATGAGTAAAAATCCTGCCCAGAGCAATAGCTTTTTTATGTTTTATTGTATTTGTGTTTGCTACTATTAATCTTTGCTAATATTTATCATTAGTGTCTGTCAAGGTTCCTTCCCCACGCTGAACTCTAGGGTACAGATGTGGGGACCTGCATGAAAGACCCCCTAAGCTTATTCTTACCAGCTTAGGTTAAAAACTTCCTCAAGGTACAAACTTTGCCTTGTCCTTGAACCCTATGCTGCCACCACCAAGCGTGTTAAACAAAGAACAGGGAAAGAGCCCACTTGGAGATGTCTTCCCCCAAAATATTCCCCCCAAGCCCTACACCCCCTTTCCTGGGGAAGGCTTGATAAAAATCCTCATCAATTGGTACAGGTGAACACAGACCCAAACCCTTGGATCTTAAGAACAATGAAAAAACAATCAGGTTCTTAAAAGAAAAGAAAAGGTAAAAGAATCACCTCTGTAAAATCAGGATGGTAAATACCTTACAGGGTAATCCGATTCAAAACAGAGAATCCCTCTAGGCAAAAGCTTAAGTTACAAAAAAGACACAAAAACAGGAATCTACATTCCATTCAGCACAGCCTATTTTACCAGCCATTAAACAAAAGGAAATCTAACGCATTTCTAGCTAGATTACTTACTAACTTTTTACAGGAGTTCTGAGCTTCATTCCTGATCTGTTCCTGGCAAAAGCGTCAGACAGACAGACAGACCGACCCTTTGTTCCCCGCCACCCCCTCCAGCTTTAAAAGTATCTTGTCCTCTTTGGTCATTTTGGTCAGGTGCCAGTGAGGTTATCTTAGCTTCTTAACCCTTTACAGGTGAAAGGGTTTTGCCTCTGGCCAGGAGGGATTTTATAGCACTGTTTACAGAAAGGTGTTAACTCTTCTCTTTATATTTATGACAGTGTCCAAAAAGGAATCTGTGTTTGCCTCATTAACAGCCCATCCTGGATTTTGCCCAGCAGCCAGGGTCTTGCTAAATACAAAGAGACATACCTTCCACACAAGCGTACAATCTAGAAAGAAACACCTTCTATAGAACCCATCTGAGAAGCACCCAAGCAAGACTTAGCTTTGAAGTGCTAGCATTCCAACAGATCATCCATGCATCATGTGCTTAAATGCTTTGCTGAACTAGGTGAACAAAGTATTTCTGATCCAGCCCATCCCTACTGCTTAGGTGACAATTGATGGTTATGAAAAGAAGAATTTGTCCATCTGAAAATGCACCATTTATATCAATGCATTAAAATTCACATACCCCTCCCCCGTTGCAGTTAAATGGATGAGCTTGCTAATGTAAAATGCAATCTGAATGAGAGCTACTTTAGAATAACCAAGTTCCTACAGAGCCTCCTACTGTACTATATTTCTGTTATTTGAGTGTCTAGCCCGTTTTACCCTGTTCCATCACTTAGCTTTTTTTCTCCTTCTAAATATAAAGTTTTTCTCCTATCTAAACAAATTAGGTATTGAGAAAATATTTATGCAGACTAACCTGTTTTCTGAAGATCTGAAATTTACACAGTACATAATATAATTGCATGCATTTGTTAAGACAGACTTATTCTAATGAAATTTATATTTTTACTATTTGCTTCATACTTTGCCTCATTGACTTGTACTGTGTAAAAAGCAGACAGGCTGGACTTGTAACATGGCTCCAATTTGTTGTTATATTCAAGATAAAATTTCCAAAAAACCATGTACCATCAGAACCAATAAATTTGAAGATCAGGCTGACCAGTACTAAAGAGTGTCTCTGTCGTTAAGTCATAGCATTGCCTTTTTTGAAATAGTATAATGCATTAAACCATTTTTTGTATTTAAATATTTTGTTCTTTACAAAAAAGTTTCAGTGCAAAATGCAGGCTTTGGAAACCATTTTCACTAACAAGTAGAGAACATTATTAAAGAATAGATTTTGAAATCATTTCTAGTTCTTTTCATGCTTCACTGAGAAAGTGCCAGGAGGTAATGAAGACCCATTGCATAGTCCCACCTGCTGCTGAAAGAGCCAGCATTGGAAAGGATTTATTTATAGAATGCTGACTAAAGGTCAGCTGGCTGGGACCTTCAGTCATGCAATGTCAGCCACGTGTTAAGCCCCAATATGGCTGCAAACAAGACATTTGGCACACAGCAAACAGCTGAATTCCTTCAAGACATTAGATATTTGCAAGCTCACCTTCAGTAAAAAGAACAACAAGCGTGCCAGGGAGGGAAAAAAGTGCACCCAATTACAATTCAAGTAGCAATAAAAAAAATAAAAAAACCTGCTGCAGAACATAACTAGGGTCCCCTGGAATTCCGTAATACTTCCATTCTCATTTCTGTCGCAGGAATCAGAGAATGCTGCGGTGTGTTTTTAGCAAATGCTGTGGCATTACACGAGAGAGATTAGTGTCATCTGTAGAATATTGAAAAATGTAGAAGACATATCACACACGTCCCTGTATGGACCAAATTCTAGCAGATGCTAACAAACAACGTTCCGTACCTGCCCCAAGCAGGCCCATTTGCTGTACTGCAAAAGGAATATGCTCGTATTTTTTTGGCTAGGAGCAATCCTGTGAATTCCAAGTAAAGTAGGAGTAATCTCCACAGGGGGCTTGCATGGAAGTCATTCAACGCTATGGGAGCGTAAGTGTATTAACACTGCCAGCTGAGGAGGACCCATAGTCTAGCGTCTTTCCAGGTTTTCAGGGGAGCAAAGATGATGGCAGCAATCCTCCACTGTACAGCCCAACACTAGTACAGCCATGTTTGTTGCTTTGCTAGTGTGCACTACCACATATGGCCAGACTGAATTTAACTGCATACGTATGTGGAGCAGCACAAAAGGGAATTATCACAGGACAGCACTGAGCCCACGAAGTTCAGTGTAGGCCACGCTCATTTAAAACTGATGGCGAGACATCCATGAGGAGCTATCAATGAGACAAGCTGAGACTGGCAGGAAAGAGAAAGGCCAGGAGTGGGGAAATACATTTGAGTCATTGGTGTAGAGATGGTAGTGGAAGCTACAGTGAGCAGAGAAGATCACCCACAGCAAGGGCAGAGAGAGAGAGAGAGAGGTGGCAGTGAAGGTTAGAGCTTTATGGGACACTAAGGCAAATGGGAGTGGGATGAAGACACTGACAGAATGACCAGAGAAGGAAAACCAAGAGAGGATGCTTCTTACTTCACTATTTGTCCTCTTTTTCTTTGACTCTCATTCATTAGGCATAGTTTATAGTGTCTGATGCAGCTGAATGATCGGGGCGGGGGGGGAGAAACACCAGTAAAAAACTGGAAACAGAACTACCAGTGCAGACCACTGTCCTGCAGAGCATCTTGCTTTATGGGTCCTGACTTCCTTCTAGGCACAGTGTCACAGGCAAATTCACATGGGGGAAGTACAAGAATAAAACAAGACAATGATAGGGTGCTAAAACCATGTCAGATACTGGTCTGAATGTGATCAGAGAGAGCAACCGGAAAACTTGTCAGAATTAACCATTAACTTCAGAATTAACTTCAACAACCCCTGCAAAGGTTTACTGAGTGGAAATTGGAGAGCTCAGGGAACAGTCACAGTGTACAGAACCTTTCACCTCTAAAGAATGTCACTTTTTTAACTGTTAACCATCACTGCAAATCCTGTGTGCTGACAGCATTCTTGGGAGAGTCAGCATTCCATGGAATACTGGCACTTCAGAGGCGGCCTATCCGGAATATGCCCTAGTAAGACAATGAGTGCATTTTCCATTACATACATAGTTTACTACAAGTAAAATCCTACTTATCTCAGTACTATAGTTAACATCTGATAGTCCTTTGGAGAGCTATGGGCCATGAATTGGGAGTGGGTGCTGTTCATCCTACTACCATCACCACAGACCATGAATTAATGTGTTCCCTCATGCCCCTTTATTTGTTTTCTCCAGAGCAGTGTTGCGTCATGCTGATGGGGCAGTGGAGAGGAAGCTTGCAAGAAGCGAGGGTTCTATTCTTGGCTCTAACACCCACTTCTTGCATGACTTTCTACAAATCCATTAACCTCTCTGAACTTCAGCTTCTATAAAGTGAGGATGATAATACTTCCCTATCCCACTGGGATGTTGTCGGGGTTAGCTCATGTGTACTTGTAGGACACTTTGAGATTCTCAGATGGAAAGTGCTAGGGAACTGCTCAATACCATTAAACGAGATGTGATCAGTGGGGGCTTTTGAACTTGGCTGTAATGGGTAAAAAAGGAAAAGAGATTGTGTTTTCTACATGCTGCCTTTGGCGGGGGGGGGGGGGAGGAAATAACAAGGGGAAATGGAGTGGCTAAGTCATTATGCAAGGTAGCCTATTTCCCCTTGTTTTTTCCTACCCCCCCCCCCGGCCTTCTGGTTAAACTTGGATTTATGCTGGAAGTGGCCCACCTTGATTGTCATGCACATTGTGGGGAGAGTGGTCAGTTTGGATGAGCTATTGCCAGCAGGAGAGTGAGTTTGTGTGTGTGTGTTTTGGGGGGGGGGCGAGAAAACCTGGATTTGTGCTGGAAATGGCCCACCTTGATTTTCATGCACGTTGTAAGGAGAGTGGTCACTTTTGATAGGCTATTACCAGCAGGAGAGTGAATTTGTGTGTGTGTGTTTTGGGGGGGGGGGGGGGCGAGAAAACCTGGATTTGTGCTGGAAATGGCCCACCTTGATTTTCATGCATGTTGTAAGGAGAGAGTGGTCACTTTGGATAGGCTATTACCAGCAGGAGAGTGAGTTTGTGTGTGGGGCTTTTGGGAGGGGGGTGAGGGGGTGAGAGAACCTGGATTTCTGCAGGAAATGGCCCACCTTGATTATCATACACATTGTGAAGAGAGTGGTCACTTTGGATGGGCTATTACCAGCAAGAGAGTGAGTTTGTCTGTGGGGGGGCAGAGGGTGAGAAAACCTGGATTTGTGCTGGAAATGGCCCATCTTGATGATCACTTAAGATAAGCTATTACCAGCAGGAGAGTGGGGTGGGAGGAGGTATTGGTTCATGGTGTCTGTGTATATAATAATGTCTTCTGCAATTTCCACAGTATGCATCCGATGAAGTGAGCTGTAACTCACGAAAGCTCATGCTCAAATAAATTGGTTAGTCTCTAAGGTGCCACAAGTACTCCTTTTCTTTTTGAGAATACAGACTAACATGGCTGTTACTCTGAAACCTTTATATTTCAGTTCCATTAAGTTGCAAGAGGCATTTTAATGCCCACAGGCTCTACCTAGTAGATTTTGCACACACTGTTTTAAACTTGGGCAACCATATGTAGAGATAAGATCACACTGGAGTATAGCCATAGAGGTAGTGGTGAGTGATCTTCAGGCCAACACAAAAGTTAAATAATGGTGGGGTACAGCAACATTATTCACATGTACTTATGTTCTCCCAGCAAGAGTAGCTAAGTATAGTATGAGTAGATCTGGATTTGCAGGTATTCAGAAATATATGGTACAATTAAGGCTTCTGTTAGTGTGGTAAAAATAACTCTAGAACTGACATAGTGGAGAACCAGATATCAATGGTTTTGTCAAATCTACTCAGTGTACACATAAGGAACAAGCCTTTTTTGATTGCCAGCAGTACAGACTCATCCTGGAATCTGAAAGAATCTACAACTGAACTTGATTAATACCCCAGTGGAAGGTGCATAAGCCGGAAGAGAATCCAGTTTGCCCTTCTGTACCATTGCAGAGCGCACACAGCTGCCAGAAGCTAACGTAATTTGAGTCAATAAAGACACCAGATCTGTTTCTGAAATAACATGGCCAAATTGAGACTGTCCCTTGTGCAGGAACATTTTGGAGGGGGAAAGGAACCAAGTAGTACACCACACCAAAAGGAACAGGGGAAGGTGGGGAAGGCAGGCAGGGAGCATGATCCGAGTACACTGAGAAAAGGCATAATCCTTCCTCAAGTTTCCCCTGCAGGTGGTGCAGCTCCATACTTCCCTCTATCCACAGCTTCATACTGCCCTCTATGCCTTAAAAGGGCACATCTGCTGTATAAGATGATAACTTTTTACTTAGTAACCTCTCTCACCATACCTACACTTTACGTAAGTTGCTCACGCTGTAGCGTAGACAGCAAAGCCAATGAACTGTTATGAATAACTCAATCCTAAATAGTTTTAGTGGCATTGCAAAAAAAATCAATGCTTTCCAGGGGCTCTTCCACTAGAAGGAGTGTAGTGGAAAGGGAAATAAAGTCAGAGAAAGACAGAGATCAGCCAGAGAAGCAAACATTTCTACTTTTTGTGTAACGGTTCTTGTAAGGGATGGCCATGAGTTCATGCTACATGAAAGGATGGAGTGAATAGCTTACTGGCCTTAACTTTCCTCTAAGTTTCTCCAGACTACAACAATTGATGTGCCACAGTGTTTGGCCCCATTATTCAGAATGGGTCTTCAGATGGCAGTTTCATAGGATGTCGGACAGCAATTTCTTCCAGAGTTTAGTTCATAGACATAAAAACATTCAGTCTCATCAAAATGGACCAGTCCTCTCCATCTTCAATACAGACACTGACCTTCTTGCCTCCACTTTTATGACAAGTAACAAATGAAGTAATAAAGTGAAGACAAAACATTCATTTCGGGTAGGTCTGCATCAGACCAATGGAAAATCAGATGCATTGTGTACAACATACAGTTCCTGTGGGAAGAAGCTATCAATACGAGCAAACCCTGCGATCTCTTACATACCATTATAAATCTATAGAGGATTTCATCTTGAACGTAGTCACATAAAACTTAAAAACTAGTCTTATTTTTCCCCCAATAAGCCATTAAAATGGACAGTGACAAAATAGGGTCAGAGGGCCTAGCCTGCACACTACTCAGGAAAGAACTCCAGCTGAAGTCCACAAGAATGCCAGCATGAACAAGGATTACTCAAGGGAGTAAAGTTTTGCAGGTCTGGGAAACAGAGAGATTAGGCATAGAGTATATCAGAGCTGAATGCAGTGTAACTACAGCCCAATATTCATAAATAGAATAAAATACTGTAGCAGTGAGGCCAAGAGTTTAGGATTGCTCATTTATATGAATGATGAGAGCATCCAGTTACCCTATAAAGGATCAAATTAAAAAAAAAGTTTGGAATGTTTGTAAACCCCTGTGCTTCTGGATATTAGCCAACCACTAACCAGCAGAAGTTACAAGGAAACTTTTGCTATGGGCAGGTTAAGTTTAGAGCTGGTCACGAATTTTTCTCAACTTTTTTTTTTTGGGGGGGGGGGGTCAGAAAATGCCAATGTGCTAAGACAGAAGCTCCATTTTGACAAAACTTGGGAGAGTTCCTCAGGGCCAGGATGGAATTTCTGGACAAAAAGACAGAACCTCCCCAGATTAGCCGAAAGCCCAGTGGCTAGGGCACTCGCCCTGGGAAGTGGGAGACCCAGGTTCAAACTGCTGCTCTGAACCAGGAAAAGCAGAGACTTGAACTCTAAACGCCATGCTTATTGGCCATTCTGGGGAGGGTCTGTACTCCCAGCCATGGAAAATGTAGGCAAATCTTGGTTTTGTCCCAACTGGAAAATTTTTCAACTCTCAAAAAATGTTGCAGCACAGAAAAATCATTTCCCACCCAGCTCCACCTTGTGTAACTGCCCGAAAGTGGCTTTCCCACACATTCCTCTGAAAGAGATGTTACTGGCCGGTGTCAGAGACAGGCTACTGGACTAGCTGGCCCACTGGTCTTTTCTGAGATAGCAATTACTACATATTTAACAAATCAATTCAGTCACAATATGTACTGCTGTACCACTTACATCTATGCTCTCAATCCAAAGATAGCATCTGTTTTCCTTGCATGTGTGTTCCTTGTCCTCAAACTATTGAACTTCTGGTCTCGAGTTAGAGGGCACAGCATTCAACACAATTATATGCTGTTTAGTGATCAGATGGCCTCTGTAATCAGTTTTCTTTTTCCAGCTGATGTTCTTCATCAATTAGTACATGTGGATCTGACCCAACCACCACAATTAAGATTAAGGGACCGTTTCCTCCTCTTTATCCTTTCTGAGCACTTCAAAGCTTTACAACAAAAATTTTGTGTCAAGAACAATGAACAAGAGCAGAACATTGCGGATGCTGCAAACCAAGGAAAATACATTGTGACAGAGTTAACTGAAGCATGATCGTACAGGCTATCGGACAAATCTGAATCACTTGAACAGGGGTTTTTCTTTCATTTATAATTAACCACTTGGCTGTCACATCATAGTTTCCAGGATCTCCGGTTGTGAAAGTTTACACTGCAATTTGGGTAGAAGGCTGTGCATTAGAGAAAGGGGAAAAGAGGAAGGGAAAATAAATATATGCACAAGAGAAATCAAGTCAATGTAGAGCTTGAAAAAGCAGCCAAAATGACTGAACTGGGAGGAGACATCTCTTCAACAGAACACTCACAGCAGAGTTAGCGGCAGTTCACACATTGCCCCAACAATGTGCTTTAACCTTGTTCCATAGGAGCAACATCTCGGAGTGAAAAGGCAGACTGGTCTCTGGGCCTATTCAGTTTGGCTTCTTCTCAGATAATTGACAGAGATAGCAAAGACGGAGACAATTGTCTGGTATAAGCTGGCAACAGACCAACGATCATTAAAGCCACATAGAGGTCAGATGATAATGGATGTTGGTCAGTACTGACCTGGGTTGGATTTCAATGGCAGTCGTCACAGAGGTGAAAGGCTCTGAATGACATGACCAATCCCCAGAATGGAAACCTGAACAAGTGAAGTTCAGAGGTTTTGTTTAAATAGTTGAATGAACATAGTCTAAACTTCTTTAAACAGATACTTCTTTCAGCCACCAGTTCTTTCAGCCAATATCTTCTCCTAAACTGGCTTTCAGATATTCCTCTTAGAGGAAGTAATTTCACAAGGAATTGTTGAAAATTGGGGGCATGGCTGAATGATGTAATATCTTTAAAATGATAAAAAAAAACAACCCCCCTCCCCGAACCTATCATCCTTGCAATATGTTAACTTTGTCCCTCTATGCACAAGATTTTTAGGAATTTAACAAGTACATTCCTCTCCCAGAGATTCCTTTAAGAGGATGTCAGTCTAAATCTAGCTTCTGCAAAGTCTGATGCAGCATAAATGGATACTTTTAATGGTTTATTTAGTCCTGTAAAATCAGATTTTTGCTTAAATAGGCCCCCGTCTCCCGAGGCTCATGTACTCTTGAAAGAATACTTCAGAATTATTGTATTTATGGATCAGAATGGAGTTAAAAAAAAAAGTTGCACGGAAGCTGTTAATCTACACAGATCATGGTGGAAGGCAGGCAGTGGTCCTCAGCTTCAGAGACCTGGAGATGCACTTCACCAGCAGGGCTGGGAAGAGCTCTAGATCACAAAATAATTGTAGAGCAGCATCCTACCGTTGCATAGGGATGGTGCATCATCACAGCCCAACAGACACAGACCTCACAACATGATGTCAGTTGGCCATTCCCGTCTCTACAGCTCTGCTGTGCACACTCTCCGCTTTGGCTCAGAAGGCATGTACACTCTAGCAGGAGGGTGGCAGGATAGCAAGACCCCTTGATCCACACAGTTCCCCAACACCCCACCGAGTTATGAGCACTGGAGATTGCATCTGGGATTTAACATAGAGGGCAAAAGCACAGCAATTACTAAATTACTCGGCATCTGCAGACCAGCGGGCCGCCTATTAGCCAGCTAAGTTAGTTATTGTGGAGTAGATCATCATGCAGATTTCCCCTCAGCCTGTCTGTCTGGCAAGAAAACCATGCTCCCTTGTCTGCGTATAACTTCGACAGCTTGTTACAGATACAGGATCCAACCCAGCTAGGTGCCAAGTGCTCTCAGCACCCATTCACTCCCACCAAGTCAGCGGGAGTTGAACATGTCCAGTCACTACCCAAAGATGCTCAGAAAACTTGCAAGCTTCACCTTATGAGTCCTGAAGGATCAAAGATATGAAAAACCATGACCTTACCAGCAGATTATACTCCATCCTCTCACAAGCTCTTTTTATTCTTCCTTAATCTCCACTCTACAAATAGCATTTTATTCAGGCTGTCTGCAAGTGAAATCTAACAACTCTTTAATCAACATTGCATCTACAATTCTCTCATTCTACATTAATCTTTCCTCCTCTTATTTAATACACCAAATGAAAAGCTTGTCAGGTATCATGCAGTGTCCAGCAGTCAAGCTAAGAGTCTGATAAACATTCAAAAAATAATACAGCCAGACACAAGCACAGTTCAGAACAATTAAAAAATCCAGAATGGTTACATCTTGGCTATTGCCCCCATCCCCCATCATAATTATTTATTTAGCACTAACAAATTATTAATACACATATTTAATTCACAGGTTTTCAAGTCTAATTAAAAAGGTGATGGAAGTCTGAGTGATGGTTGCTTTGGTGGTCCAGCAGTAAGCGGTCTCTGGCTTTCATGCAGTGAGTGGGCTTAAGCTTTTTGGCATGTATTCATTACTAAAACTGATGGGACAGAAAATGGTGTTGATAATCAAACACTGGCTCGCTCATTAGAAGTGTTACAAAGAATGAGAGGCCTGCATTATACAGAAATCTCAGATTCACTTCTGATGGGAGAAATCAGCACATGAACTGTACAGGAGCGAATTTAAGTAACTGCCTTCCAGTGAAGGAAAACCTGGTTACTGACATGATATGCAGCAGGGATGTGTTCATGCACAGCAAAGAGAATAAAAGTGTGCATAAAAATAAAATAACCATGATGCATACTGCCTTTCATTCCAAAAAGCTAAATGAAGTATTAGCCTTTCCTTTGTCATCAATGAATCATAGAATATCAGGGTTGGAGGGGACCTCATCTAGTCCAACCCCCTGCTCAAAGCAGGACCAATCCCCAATTTTTGCCCCAGATCCCTAAATGGCCCCCTCAAGGATTGAACTCACAACCCTGGGTTTAGCAGGCCAATGCTCAAACCACTGAGCTACCCGTCCCCCCCCACCCATCCATTTAAATCAATGAAGTTTTGCTATCAATTTCAATGGCAGGAGGATCAGACGCTACACAACTGGAAGCCAGACATCTCTAGGATGAGCAGGTGGCTATAAACTAGCACAGTGGTTCTTAACCAGGGGCCCAGGGCCCCCTGGGGGGCCGCAAGCAGGTTTCAGGGAGGCTGCCAAGCAAGGCCAGCATTAGACTCGCTGGGGCCCAGGGTAGAAAGCCAAAGCCCCACTGCATGGCGCTGAAGCCCAGGGCCCTGAGCCCCACCACCCGGGGCTGGAACCAAACCCTGAGCAATGTAGCTTCATGGGAACCCCTGTGGCATGGGGCCCCAGGCAATTGCCCTGCTTGCTACCTCCTATCGTCAGCCCTGGCTTTTATATGCAGAAAACCAGTTATTGTGGCACAGCTGGGCCTTGACTTTTTAATGGTCTGTTGGGGGGGCCTTAGAAAGAAAAAGGTTGTGAACCCCTAAACTAGCACACAACTGCACTGCACAACAGAGCTGGGAGGGGAAGCTAACCACCCAAGAGAAAATCCCTACGCCTAAAAATGCAACGTGATTTTTATTATCCATGCAGAGTACCGACATGCAGTGATCCCTATCAAAAGCTCCAGTCGTTAAAAGGTAGAGGTCCGTGGAGGCTCTCTGTAAAGCTTATGAATGCTTTTGTGGTTTGGTACATGTGAAAACTAATCATGATCCTGCAGACCCTTCTCAGTCATGCTGCACAGGAGGCTTTCATAAATCACATGACGTGCATGGTCCATGCACGCTCCCCATGTGACTGGTAAGTGGTATAAAGGTGGATCGACACTTTTGAAAAATTACAAGGTTCTCGCCCCTAAATGAAGGACATCCCCCAATGCCCCCCCCAAATTGACTGTTGATGGTGATCCAGGATTAGATTCTAATTTCCTGGCGCATGGTCCTGGTCAACAGGTATCTTGAAAAAAATCAGTTTCACTCTGTATTATGAAAGCCCAGAAGCGGGTTTTAGAGGCATCTGGTTCCATATGCTGCGCATCTGAGATTAGCTTCTGGACCCAGTCAGGCTACTGCGTGATCCCTGGGTACAGCATTGGCTCGACCATTTCAATACTTGTCAATCACTAGTTAAAGAGGGTTCTTATGACTACTAAAGCCAACCGTGTGGGCTCAAAATTAGCACTGATCATATAATGAAGTCCTTTTGACACACACACCGCTAGAACTATGAAAGTTTGTCTTGCAGATTTGCTCTTCCATTTTCACCATGGATAATTTTTAGGATGCTTTCTATCAGATTCCCCCTCCCAAGCTGTAAAGCAATCCATTACAGAAAAGTAAACTATCTGGGAAACTCAGTGTACAATGTTTACGAAAGCCTATGCTCAAACAAATGTGTTAGTCTCTAAGGTGCCGCAAGTCCTCCTTTTCTTTTTGCGAATACAGACGAACACGGCTGCTACTCTGAAACAACTCAAAATAATGACAGTGTGGCTTTTGTTTCTCCAGATGTTTTGTCTCCCTCCTCCCCAAAAATTCCCCCAGTACCGTAACATGCCTAGACATGTTTTATCAAAAATTCTAATTTAATTCCCTCTTCTTTTGCAGACTCATGAAATACTCAATATTGTATTCAGCACTTGTCATATACCAGAAAGGTCTGCAGCTTCAGAACAACCTCTTCTAGTCAGACACAGTTACTGCATAACTACTCTTGCACCCAGATTTTTATTAACATAGTAAGCTCCTTACCTGCCCCAACACCACTTGCAGAATCAGAGCTTCCAAGGCAGGAGGTCTATTAAAAGCAAGGGAAGACTTGCCATGCCCGTAGTCACTAAGTAGCGGGTACAGCAGCAACTACCAGTTTCACTGCAGCTGTTGATAAGTCAGATTTCTCGACAGCGACAAAGTGCATTCTAACACTGGGACTGAGAAAGTAGTGATAGCAGACTTTGCTATCCAATGGCCTTGAGCCAGGTGGCTTGTGCGCATTATTGCTCTGCCAGTGAAGATTTCCACAGCTTACCATCCTATCTGGGAGGCTTACAGGAAGAAAAATATTTTGCAGAGGGTAAATGGAAAAGCACTTTTGAGACGACAAAATTAATATTTGCATTTTGGTTGTGTTCAAAGAAATAATGTTGTGACAACTAGCTTCTCAATAACAGTACAGCAGCTAATTTAGCAACAGCGTACTTAGAAAGAGAGAAATGAACAGGAATTTCAATAAACTGCAGGCAAACGTTTGCTACATTTCCAGACCCTGGCATTTTTAGAATTAGCACATTTTCCACCTAGCGTGCTTCTGTAGTCAGTGTAAAGCTTACACTGCAGGGTATTCATAATATTTTAAACTACATCACAATTTTTCCTCATATGATTAACATAGGTTACAAGCAAATTCACTGAATCAAAAGCGCTCAGGATTCCTTTGCCGTGATAAAAATCATTGGATTTCTAACCACCATAGTGTCTGCTATTTTCTAACTGCTCAGGAGAAAATATATTTGCACATAGCTTAGCATGACCAACTCATACAGCTCACGTTTTCTTATTAAATACAAATTTAATTAAGACTTTTTCAAGTGCCCAACTGGAAATAGACCAGTTATCACTGTGACATGCACCAGCACTGGAACTGCAGAAAACAACAGAAATACAAACCATCGTCCCACTCCAAACAGGGCACAGGAATCCCTCTGGAGTCAAAACTGAAGGCAGGGTGACAGCAAGAGACCATTCATTTACCACTGATAAAACATTAAAATACATTCCCTTTCCCCCACTCCTCAACTTTACTGTGCTGCATTCAAGTCTCAGCATAGGTGTCCCATTTCTATTGCCTGCTGGTGAGAGCCACAAATGAACTCGCCTGAAGACTGTTTTTCCTACAGCAATGCTAAAGTCACAAGCAGGCCAATTCAGGAAAACTCAGAATGCAATCACAATATTTGGCTTCTAACGGAATGTCTTTGGCTTTTTTCTTGGCTATCATAGTCCATTGACTTGCCATACATCTCAGTCGGCTCCAAAGAGCAAACACGTCAATGTTGAGACACTGAACATTAACAAAGGAAAAGTGCTAAGATTTATACTGGTTAGCAATTCCTCTTTTAGTAATCTCTTCACCCCAGAATTCTTTGCTACCATGTGCAGAAAGGCATATACGTTTTTTACCCTCTGAAACGTGCCAGTTGCCTTAGATCACATCTTAACTGTATCCCAATGTGAAGAATGTGGTCCATCGCCTTTGTGAACTGGAGGGAAGGTGATCCAGACAGCCTCGATGTGGCAACTACGTTAAATGCTTACCTGAAACAGTAACATTTGGAGAGTATTTCATGTAGATTTAGCTTCTATCATGGCGATTTAGCAGCTGGACACTAGGAGACCACACCACATGAGCAGCTAGCTCTCTTTTGGCCACCACCAAATGCTCTGTAGAGCATGGACCACAGTTTGGGAACTACTGACTTCCAGAAAATTACTTTGGTATTTGTCATACTCCCCCAGAGTATTGTGAATACAGTAAATACTGAAGTAAATATCTATTTATCTGAGGAAAATGTGACAAGTTTTAAGGGCAACCACTTGACTCTTATTGCTGATGTCTTGGTTTCAACAAATAATATTTGGCTGCTTGGATAGAGCTCTTTTCAGCCACTATTCCTTAAAAGATCAACAAAAGGAAACTATCATCATTGTATAGATGAGGACACAGGGGCACAATGAAGTGAAGGGATTTTCCCAAGGTCACACAGCAGTTCAGTGCCAGAGCTGGCAACAGAACCCAGGAGCTTGACTCCCAGTCCAGTGTTCCATCCATGGAACTGTGCTGTATTATACCATAGCCATATGCCCCACTAGGGACATGAAACTGCATTTACAGGTCTCTATAAATTGCTTCTTCAGTGATCACAAATCAACCAGATCCACCTCCTGAACACAAGCAACACACACCACAACAGCTGCCCTCAGGACTCAGCTGTAGGAAATGCGCATTGTATAATGTATTGTGTTTTGTTAACAAGGATTCCATTCACACCCTTTGCCCCCTCACACACTAAGTAGATATTTAGACATTTCTTTCTGATCCACATTTCTTTCAAATATCCAGAGAGGGGCATAACACTGATGGAGAGAGGAATTCAGTGCACATTCTCTCTCTTTTCTGGTATATAATATTCCAAATACTCTGTAGTTAATCTGAAGTGGAGCTCTCCCAAACAGTGATAGACATCAAAATTGTAACTCTTGGATTTGAATAACTTCATTTTCAAGTGATAAGAATCCTTGCTTCTATACTTTCTAAAGCCTAACCCTAGGAAATTCCCACACCAGCTTAACAATAAATTGAGTTCTTTGTCATATTTAATGAAAGAACAGCAACACACTTAATTCCTGTGTGTTTGGCACACAGTCAATACCAAGTAAATGCTGAACCCCCCAAATTTTGGTTTAAATTGGATTGTGTGGGAGAGTAGCTACCATTGTATCCTTATTTAGAACAAGCTCAAGGGGGTATTTAAAAAAGGATCACCTTGGTGAGAGACAGATTTTTAAATATCTCTGAAAATATGAAGAAACAGTACTTTGAATCCCTGTATCACTTACTGTTTTAGAAAGATAAATAAGAGGGAAACCCTCAGGCAAGCTCAATGAGGCAACATTTAACTTTCTCATCCATGGTGCGACAGCACCAGTTACTAAGCAAAGTGAGATCTCACTGGGACCAAAGCGAGTGTGTTCCAATAGCTTCCCATTCATCTCAGTGGAAAATCCCTTCTTGAGCCCCTGGGACTCCTGATCTCTCCAGCAGCCAGCACCAGAGGAAATGTTTGGAGGGCGCTTTCCTTGTACTAAGGCAGCAGATGAAATCTAACAAGATTTTGAGATTTAAAGACAAATGCCGGTGATAGCTGGCAGGCCCTCTCAAGAAAGCTCTAAGTTATGCCACCTGATGTGGCATCCAGGGATCTGTCAGGCCTAATGAAGCCACAGACAAGCCTCCTTTGCTTTGGCTACATCCCTGGCAACAAGGAAGCAGGTGGTGTAGGAGCTGGTATGCCCGTTCTGTATCACTGGAGGACCCTCCCCTAAACTGGCTTTAGGGACCCTTTCCTCTGCACCGCCGATGTAAAGTGGCTGCTTCATGGCACAGAATCCGGGCCCAAGAAACGGACCGCAATGAACAATGGAAACACGTCAACATGGGGGAGTTTTACCCAGCTTACAAACATGGGTGTTTACATTCTTATTCAATACTGCAATCGCTGCAGGAAAATGACATTAACGGACTCTGGACTAAATCCTGGGCCCGTGTGCAAAGCCAGGGTCAACAGGCCCTGTGCAGTGGGTCTTGCAGGGATCAAGAGCAACGGAATGCTCCTCCCAACCCATAGGAGCCAGAGCACCAACGGCATCCATGGCAACCGCATTACCCAGACCTATCCCACCAACCCGTGGGTACTGGATGATGGATCTGTACTGTGCCTTTAAAAAAAAATCTCCTGTACTTTGAGGCTACCACGTGAATTTGTATAATTCTAGTAGATATGGAGACTTTGAAAAATAAAATAGCGAGGAGACAATTTCCAGTAGAAATTAGTGTTTTAAATAGACAAGAAAGGACGTATTTGAAATACTCTAAGCCATTTTCCTGTTTGAAATATTTCAGACTACATGTTCCTATGAAAGAAAGGGTTCTGGAGCTTATTTTCCTCTAATGACTGCAAGATAAAATTAGCCAGGTGATTTACATACAGGAATATATTGGTGAGAGAGGATTTAGCTATGGCAACATAAGAAAAACATTAGCCTTTATCTTGCAGTGAAAATGAAAGGCAATTAAGAAAGCCTGCAAGCTATCATCACTGTATATAAATTCAGCTTTATTAATGAATGAATTAACTAACTACATGGAAAATGATAGATAAGAGTTAAAATAGTGCATATTTTCTGCTAAAAAAAGTACATTTGAGAAAAAGGCAAATGCAAATAAAACATTCTCTGTGTTCTTGTAATGCAACCAGTGTTGCACATTTTAATTTGAATACTGCAATAGTAGAATATGAAATATTTGGGCTATTTGTAGGGACTTCCTACATCTTCTAAAACCCAAGGTTTCTTTAGTAGCTTGTCCAGCTAAAAAACTGTAATTCTTCATAATTTAAAAACAAGTATTGGGATTCCCTCCAAGACCTTTGCTACTCGGCTTATCCAGAGCGCCCCGTTGAGTCCTGGGAGAACACTTCATTCAGTTCTCCGGGTCACACAACATTCAGCTCGACTCTGGATTTTGTCACTCAGGTTCCTTTATTTGGCATACAGCAAAACGACGCTGAGCCGATCAGACTCAAGCGTAGGTGCTGTGTATAGCGCAAACCACAGCACACCCAAAATTACATCGAAAACCGCTTCCTTTATATACCTTTCCAGATTACATTGCACCACGCATTTTTTGATTGGCTTGGTGACTTTGCGAGGAACCAGTCCTTGTACAGCATGCTCTGTCCCGGTGCTTTCACATGGAGCCAGATTTTTACATTCCAGGTTTATCTTGTTCGCTGTCCATAGCATCAGGGTGTTGCTGCTTATCTTAGCAACCACAGATATCCTGAGCCCAGCATACCGTTTGTCAAGCCCCTATTCACAACTTAACCTTCCATTCACCTTCCCAATAATGCCCACTAAGAAATGAGGCACGTTACTTATGTTAAACCAGACCCACAGCAGGTACTAGAGGTCTTCACAGCCGTTCCTTTCTTCCACACACAGGATACCGGTAGTTGCTCCGGATGCTACACTGCAGTTTCCTGTTCAGTAGGCAACACATTTTCCTATCAACATTATTTCAGCTTCATAATGCCAGTCCATAATTTCCTGTTTCTCAGCGTTTTCTTTCAGGTACTCCAAAGACAAAAGGAGTCTCAGAAGACAAGAGGAAAACTTGGACCAAGATGCTAAAACCTCAAGAGCAGGGCGGGACATTTGGACTATTAAGAGCAGGAAAAAATAAAGTCCATCTTTTCTCTCAGACCTCCAAAGTCCATTGAAGTCAGCTGGAGTCTTTTCTTGGACTTCAGTGGGCTTTGGCCTCTGGAGAGAGTGAGCTGAAAGTTGTTTGCTGTGTGGGTTTATTTTGCTGCTGGGATATAGGTATTTTATCTTGTATATTTTTTTGTGAACCCAAATTATGTTAGGGAATATAGAGCTTAGGATGGGCGCACCTCTGGTGTTATGCAGTTTTAAAATCTAATAAAACAACCATGGTTAAGTTGTAGGGTCAAGAGAATAGTGTGATGCTTGCATCTGATTCCTATTACAGAACAAGTGTAATATATATTTTTACTGTAATATACACTAGTATGGGACTGTCCGTATTGTTTGCATAGATTAGAAAGAACAAATTTACATTGTTTCTCAAAACTTATAGGACTAGATAATGTATCCCTTACATTGGTGAGTGCTTATACTCACATGGACAGCCCGACTGAAGTCAAGAGCAAGACAAGAATATGGGGAAGCTGTTCAATGTGGTCATTTCCATGCTTTGCTGCAGGTTCTCACTCGACCCCTTCTTCGGCTTCACTGTCTTCAAGCAAGTTCAATTGCTTCACAGCAAAACTGCGTTTTCACAAAACCTAAATGGCAACACTGTATAATGCACTTTATGAGTGCAAACAGGGGTGGCTCATAGCCCCTTGACAGCACTCAGATGCTCTCACGTTATCCAGACCTACTCTAGGTCCTGCTTCCACTGGGAAATTCTGTGATCACTGGTGGTTAGGGCAGCCTGGCATGAGAAAAAGACATCTCAGGTCACCCACACAACAGGGCTCTGTAAGTAGGGCCTGGTCTACACTTAAAAATTAGATCAACCTAGCAAGGTTCCTCAGGGCTGTGAAAAATTTCACACCCTGATCATCGCCGTACTGAGGCTGATCCAAACCCTGATGTAGCCATGGCTAGGCTGATGGAAGAATTCTTCCACTGACCTAGCTAGTGCCTGTTGGAGAGGTGGATTACCTGCATTGGCACAAAAACTCTGTCAATGTAGGAAGCATCTACAGTCCAGTGCTACAGTGGCACAGTTGTAGCGTAGACATGGCCTAGGTAAGATTCCTGCTCTGAACAGAACAGTTTATAGTCCAAACCTGCACCCTGCCTTCAGTCTGGATTTATTGACGACGTGAACAACAAAATGTAACCCTCAGCTGAAGCTCTATCCCCCCAGTTGGGTTGTTCCTAGGCTTTCCCAGCAGGCCTGCTTCTGTCCCATCTCCTGCTTTTCTTTGTCTCACAGCGACCCCTTTTATATCCTGATTGGAGTTAACAACATGCACCAGCCACTCTGAATCAGCAGAAATTACCTTTCATCTTCTCGCAGGAGTCAAGCACCTGAGATCAAGATGGCTCAGAGGAACCCTGAATGCTAATTCAGGGTCTTCGAGACAGTCACCCTACTATAGGCCCTAAAACAAATAAAAAGGAAGACTCCAAGCCGATGGCCATATCATGCCAGCAGCTTTTAGGCAGAACTCCTCATTAAAATCAACGAGTACTTCTGCTTACAAACTGATGGTAGAATATGGTATTTGGCCAAGGGAAATGTAAGGCATTCAAACTGTAGTTGAATAGGTTGTTTGTCATATTTAAGGCCCTACCAAATTCACAGCCATGAAAAACACATCACAGACCGTGAAATCTGGTCTCCCCCTGTGAAATCTGGTCTTTTGTGTGCTTTTACCCTATACCAGGAGTGGGCAAACTTTTTGGCCTGAGGGCCACATCTGGATATGGAAATTGTATGGCAGGCCATGAATGCTCACAAAACTGGGGGTTGGGGTGCAGGAGGCGGTGAGGACTCTGGCTGGGGGTGCGGGCTCTGGAGTGGGGCCAGAAATGAGGATTTCAGGATGTGAGAGAGGGCTCTGGGCTGGGGCTAGGGATGAGGGGTTGGGGGTGCAGGAGGGTGCTCCGGACTGGGATGGAGGGGTTTGGAGGGCGGGAGGAAGATCAGGGCTGGGGAAGGGGATTGGGGTTCAGGAAAGGGTCAGAGGTGCAGGCTCCGGGCGGCGCTTACCTCAAGCAGCTCCCGGAAGCAGCGGCATGTCCCCCCTCCAGCTCCTACACGGAGACGCAGCTAGGCGACTCTGCATGCTGCCCTGTCCGCAGGCGCCACCCCTGCAGCTCCCATTGGCCACAGTTCACGGCTAATAGGAGCTGCAGAGGCAGCGCTTGGGGCGGGGGGCAGTATGCGGAGCCTCCTGGCTGCCCCTGCATGTAGGAGCTGGAGGGAGGACAGGCTGCTGCTACCAGGAGCTGTGCAGAGTGGAGCAAGCCCCTGACTCTGCTCCCCAGCTGGAGTGCCAGAGTGGGGCAAGCCCGGGATCCCGCTGCCTGGCAGGAGCTCAAGGGCTGGATTAAAACATCTGGCGGCCATAAAGCCCCCGGGCCATAGTTTGCCCACCCTGCCCTATACTATAAAGATTTAGTGGGGGAGACCAGAGTTTCTCAAATTGGGGGTCCTGGCACAAAAGGAAGTTGCAGGGGGGTTGCAAGGTTATTTTACGGGAGTCACAGTATTGCCACCCTTACTTCTGCGCTGCCTTCAGAGCTAGGCGGCCGGAGAGTGGTGGCTGTTAACTGGGCGCCCAGCTCTGAAGGCAGCATCCCACCAGAAACAGCACAGAAGTAAGGGTGGCAATACTATACTATACCATGTGACCCTTACTTCTGCACTGCTGCCTTCAGCTAGGCAGCCAGAGAGTGTCGGCTGCTGACTGAGGGCCCAGCTCTGCAGAAGTAAGGGTGACAATACCATACCTGCCATCCTTACTTCTGCGCTGCTGGTGGTGACAGCGCTGCCTTCAGAGCTGGGCTCCCGACCAGCAGCCGCCACTCGCCAGCTGCCCAGCTCTGAAGGCAGCGCCGCAGCCAGCAGCAGCGCCGAAGTAAGGGTAGCAGTACTGCAACCCCCCCTACAATAACCTTGCAATCCCCCCCCTCCAACTCCTTTTTGGATCAGGACCCCTACAATTACAACACTGTGAAATTTCAGATTTAAATAGCTGAAATAATGAAATGTAAAAATCCTATGACTGTGAAATTGACCAAAATGGACCGTGAATTTGGTAGGGCCCTAGTCATATTGTTGCACCTATTCAAAAAGGGTAGATCTATCAGCCGCCATGGAAATTAGATTCTCATAAATAAAAGTATAGTTTGTATATGAACATCCTGGTTTCATGTTGCTCTTCAAAGTTTTTCTACTTGAACTGCCGAATTTCAAATATGACTGAAGATTTTTGTTTTATTTAAATTTCGGTCTACATTCTAGCAATTAATGCAATATGTTGCACTGTAATTATCTCCGCATAAAATCCAAATACTACTCTACTTACTCACATGAGTCCTACTGAAATCAGTGGGACTACTTGTGTGAGTAAGGCAAGCAGGATATGTGGCCCACAATGCACTCACCTTAACCAAAACATAATGTCTGCGGTAGTAAATACAAAAAAGTGGTTATAGTGTTAAAAATAAAAGTTTGGGTCTTTTAAAAAAAGAGCCACGTACCCATCAGTGCTCATGGCACAGCCACAAAAATAAAATATCTGTGTCAAGCTCAGAAATTACTTCTTGTTTTGTTAATCTAGGACAGTGAATTGTTTGTAAAAACAGGTTTTCCATATATTTAGCAATAAAACTTTTGCATCACACCTGATAATTTTGTACCTTGCATTTTTTACACAGATCCATTTTATAGTAGTACAGCATGTGACATGTAATTACTTCTAAGAATGCAAGCAAAGCAGTTGGTGTTTTTTTACAGTCCCATAACTTTCAATACTAAAAATCAAATGAAAAACAATTTGAGCTTGCAGGACTTGCATTTTGTTGTTGTTGCTGGAAAGCAACTTAAGGTTTTCATTTTGGCACCTCAAATCAAATTACCTCTTTCAATGTCAGGTTTCAGAGTAGCAGCCGTGTTAGTCTGTATGCGCAAAAAGACAAGTACTCCTTTTCTCTTTCAATGTGTCATTTCATTGCTATCATATCCTTAAACTGGATATCACAATTAGACGCTGTTCTTAAGCTCATGGAAGCCTATGGCAGGGCTCTCATGGATTATAAGGATGCAGGATCAGGTCCTTAAAAAGCAACCTCCTCTCTCTTTTATTCTGGAGACTGGTGGTCTGCACTGCAATCTGAACACGGCCACATGAACAGGTATGTAGTGTGGAAGGAGGTCCGCTGCTGATAATCCTTGCGACAGATTTTCAAAGGAGGATACAAGCAGTACACTTTAGGGCTGCTGCTCTGTTTCCCCAGCCCAGGAAGGATTAAGCACCAGGTCTCTTTCAGGCCCTTCCCCTCAGCACACAGTTTATTACTTCAAACAAAAAGCTCACAAAGGAACACAAAACAAAGCTATTCCCCTGACCAACGTGGGCCCAGATGCCTATAACTCTGGCTCTTCTCTCTCTGATCTAGCAGCGGGGCCGGACACAGTAACCAACCTCCCTCCTGCATATCTCCTCCAGCTGCGCTCTCGGCCCTTTATAGGCATCGCCTGACCCCTTGCCAGCTGGGTCTGATAACTGAACAGGGCTAGCTGGCCCTTAGAGTGGCAGACCCTCCTGTTGCATGCACCCATGAGAGTGCATGTGCACCCCAACAGTCCACAAAAATACAGACTCACACAAACAATGGTGCACCCTAGCTGCTAGTTATGTGAAAAACTACCCACGAGGCAGTCACATATAACTACTTGCATGCATGAATGTGGGATGGTAGGCGCCGCGGGGTGCCCTCTGGTGGAAGCGTAGCTTCTAGAGTCAGATGTTCATATTAAAAGGCATTGATGGCAGCAGGAGAGCACTTTGTAACCAAAGAACTGTAATTAGAGACTGACAACACTGAGTTTCCCTCGATAGCTTTTTATTTCAAGTGAAAACAAAAAGATGTGTTTGGGGTCTAGAGTGTTTTCAAGTAACATTCATTGACTTCCTGGTAAGGGCTCAGTCCTACCAAAATGAGCCGGCTAGGGGCTGGATCTCAGAACTATCATGAGCTTTCTGGATTCTGCAGAAAGTAGCTTCTCTTTCAAGGCTCCAGATCACCTCTCCAAGCATCTGACAGCTGCACCTCTATTGAAGCAGATTTGTCAAATCCACTAGCCCAAACGGGCCTGTTGAGAGGACTCATTCACTGTTTGAACATGGGAGCAGATTCCTTCCTAGCCATCTGCTCATGTATCAATCAGCCTAGGGAGAACTTTAGATTTGTTATGTTGTCCTCAAGTCCCTGGTCTCTCCCTGAGAGCCAGTATGCAATCTGAAGACTATTGACCACATCAAGGTCACAAGAGACATAGCTTCCTTGTTCATGAGTGCACTTTCTGCTTGCTAAATTCTAACTCCTATTTTTGTACCTGTAATTCAACTGCGGGCACAGTTTTTAAGTAGCTGTACACCATCTATTCGATTTGTGCTTTTAATGAGGTAATCAAAGTGCAGCTACTCAGATTTGTGGGCACAAATTGTGCTTGTGAAAGGGATAAGTTTTCAGAAAGGTGGCCTCCTTACATAAAAGTTTAAATAGGACTATTATGCAAAGGACATGGATGATCAAAGTTTTAACAGATTGTATGAGAAATAAGCTCCAATGTTAAGACACCCACACATCTCAAAAAAAGTCAATGAATGACCACATCTGAGACTATATGCGTCCTTTAGCTCCAGTGAGGGGGGTGGATGGATAGAGACCTCCCAGTGAATGCTGATTCCTACACCTGAGCCCTGCATCAAGCTATCAGTGGAACTTGTGAGCTTGTACAGCTCAAATGGCCGAGGACCTATTATACTGGATTTCTGATCAATCAAGAAACCTGGTTCTCATGAAAGGCATAGAAGAGATACTAGGGTCTACTGTTAAAGACCAAAGCTTGGTCACTCTCTCCAGGAAAACAACACAACACACACTCTATAGGTCAGTGGCCTGATTGTTTTCTAAGTTTCTAAGCTTCCCCCTAGCCTCCTTTCCCTTCCCCGCCAGTCTCTGATGGCTTCTCCAGATGCTTGGCTTCTTTTACATTTTTTTTTAAAAACCTTCGCTGAAGACATTTGACGCACTCACATCAACAAACTTCTGCTGCTTTGTCACAGTCACTTACTAGGTTCCCCAAAATAGATGGCAAAATAAATTAATAAAATAAAAAGAAGCTTGGGAACCACTGAATGAGGCTAAATTCATGAGGAACATGAGGAAGGAAGCGAGATGCTAGAATGTATAGCTAAAACAAACCTTTAGGTACAATCAAAATCAAGAGTCATCCACAAATAATCCAGTTGTGCCCTAGCTACTGGTACCCAGGTCAGCTCCTCAGTGCTACCCTTGTCCTTCTTCCCCTCTCTTTCATATTGCCCATTGAAACCATCTTATGTCTTGTCTTAAATGTACACTGTAAGCAGGGACAATCTTTCATTGTGTGTTTCCCCAGTGCATAGTACAACGGGGCCCAGATCTCAGCTGGAGCCTTTGTTGTTTGGATTATGGTAGCACCTAAAGTCAGCACCTTGGCTCTGCTAAATTGGAAAAATATAACATATGCGATGTAAGTTATACTAAAAAAGTGATCTAATTAGCTGTGTGAAAAAATAGCGCTTTATGGAATGACAAACATCTTAACCCTGCAATCTGATCCACATAGACACGGCCTTACACCTATGGGGAGTCCCAGTGAAGTGAAGAAGGCTCTGACAAGCTGGCAGTCTGCCTTAAGGTCCGGATCGTGCTGTCTGACCCATTAAGTAGTAATTCAAACAACTATTGGGCCAGATCCTCCTCTGGGGACTTCAATAGTGCTAGATCTTCTCCAACTGGGGATCTGGCCCATTGTATTTACTTATAAACTGCATAGCTTTGGCCTTATCTAAAACTCATATTAAGTCTACAGTATTCTGAACAACCCAGAAGCATGTTTCTCCAAGGGGACCAAAAAATCCTCCACACATAAAATTAATTTTCATAGCCAGTTCAGCAGGATATTATATGCAAGACAAACATGAGTAGCGCTGACATAAGCAATGTCTACCTCACTGTATGCATCAGTTGCATGAATTATATTAACAGCTATTTTTCTTCCCCATTATACTATCTGAAAATGATGAAGACTTGAAACCATATTATAGATGATGGGCCTAATCCTGTTCCCACTGACGTCAGTGGGGATAGATCAATCCCTATATTTCAATACATTTAGTCTTCTACTCACTATCATTAAATCACAGTGAGTGTCAGGCTTTGCGGACACACCACAAAACCTTTCAAAATATTCTACTAATGATCTCACATATCAGAGAAGAAAGGAATCACCTCTGACTGGACCGAGTTCTCAATTTTTATGAAACCATGGTGAAAAAATGGTTCTTGATGTGCTTCCACCAGCTGTTTTAATTTGCACATAAATGGGTCAATTAGAGCTGTGTTTCTATATACTGTGAATTTACTTTACAGCAGCTCCAGTTCGGTACATCACTGGCCAGACCAGAGAATGTACACAACACAGCAAATAATTCTAGCAACTGCAACTTCTAGGAAAGGGACTCAGTCTAAAGCCTCTTGATCCTTGACAAAACTGTTGAGAATAGGACACTTCCACCCTGATTGAATTGGCTTTGTTAGCACTGACCCCCCCTACCCTCCCACTTGATAAGGCAACTCCCATCTTTTCATGTGCTGTAATATAGATACTGCTTACTGTATTTTTCACTCCATGCACCTGATGAAGTGGGTTTTAGCCCACGAAAGCTTATGCCCAATTAAATGTGTTAGTCTCTAAGGTGCCACAAGGACTCCTCGTAGTTTTTGTCTCATCTTGTTCCTCTGTACCGTAAAACACAAACAACCTTATGATTCCCAAGAGAGGCTTCTAGCTTGGTAACTGTCAGATCCTATACATGACCCACTAGGGATGTAAAAGGTTAACCAGTAAGCATTAGGCTTACCATTAACCCACCTTAACCATTAAACCTCTACACACCGGCCAGAGCAGCCCCAGCCCCAGCGTCCCCGAGCGTCCCGGAGGGACTTCAGCCCCAGCTGCACCAGGCTTGCCAGCCAGAGGGACCCCAGCCCCGGCCACAGCCACCTCAGTTAACCAGTTAAACGATATAATTTTAATTGTTAAACCGGTTAACTTTTTAAATGATATTTTACATCCCTATGACTCACTTATAGTTAAAAAAGTCAAAAGAAGAAGAATATCACTATTAACAGGTGTCCCGTCTGTTCTCTCAATAACCCGTGGTGGGTTTTTTTTGTTTTTTTTTTTATTACAGATTTTATTATCTGCTTTTGATTACGTCTTTATTGTTCTGCATTAACGGTTTGTGCCATGCTCCCAGCTGCCCAGACGGGCCCGGGGGAAACCGTATATAAATAAGAATTTCCAAAGGTGACAAACGATTTGGGTGCCCAACCTGACACAGTTTCAAGGAGCCTGACTTTGAGAGGGTTGATGCTGAGTGCTGTCTGAAATTGACCCCATTGGAAGGTGCCCCAGCGTGGATTCTCTAAAATCGAGGCCCTTCAATATCCTACTGAAAGTTTTCCCATTACTGTAACATTCTGGTGTCATTTTTCAGGCATGCAGTTTTAGTCCTAGGTATGTCCATAACTTAATAAAAAAATCCAGTCAATTTAGTATCGTAGATCAACGGAAATAATCTTGTCACAGCATGAAAAGCCACAAAGCATCCAGGGATTTGAAAAGCATGAGGAATCAATTGTACATCAAATCAGCTGCCGTGGTTTATTTTAAGTCTTGCTCATCTGATTTATTACCATCATTGCTACCAATTTGCATGGATAATAGAACAAGACCCCCTCTTAAACTTCTAATCAGGAATTAAAAAAAAGAACACACTGTTAGATCTCTTCCTGCTTATCAGGGAAAGTGAACACATTATCGTTTAATGTCAGCTTTATTATAAGGATTGCACTGGATTGGAAAGAAGCATATTAAACTGCCTCAGTGACATCACCGCTAATTTGTTACTGTAAACAGCTGCAAAAATGTAAAGCTATCAACAAATCCCTTCGTTAAAAAGCTAGTTCATAAACGTTACTATTGTTATGAGAAATACAACAATGGCCAGCTGCAGTCTTGGTGCCACTGAAACTATTTTTTTCAATTTTGCAAGAGGAACAGATATCAGATTTGTGCAACTGAGCTAGCATCCTGTTTCCATGCATTTCAGAATTTTGTAAAATCAGAAATTTTACTAAGCATTGTTCAGGTGGGAGATTTTTTTTTTTTTGCATGTGTAGCACTGACAGACCCTGGTCACTGGTGGGCAGGGTAGAACCTGGGGCCTCTGGAGCTTAAAGCATGAGCCGCTACCGCATGAGCTAAAAGCCAACTGCCTCTTAGCTAAACCTGTAGAGCAGACTCATTTAACTCTCTCTCTAAGTGGTCTCGGCGCCACTAGATAGGACAGAACGCCACACCCAGGAGGTGCGTGGGTTACATATGCAACCGGTTTATTAAAGATGAGAGGGTAGCTTGTTACTTTGTAAGGTAAGCTCTTGACAGGTAGTTTTATAATTTACACCATAAATACACACAACTGTTTATAAACAATGTAAGAGGCAAGAATCTTAATTCAAAGAACCTAAGAACAATCCATTGTGATACCTCATGTGTAAGAAGAGGAGAAGTCCCAGGGAAGGATGGAGAGACCTACAAGGAAGAGATCAGAAAAACAACGCTACACAAAAGCACAGAAAAGGGAGGAAGAGCCTCTGAAAAATAAACTCAAAACTTAAACTGATTTCAGTGAGATTTTGGTGTGCACAATAAATGCAGGATCAGACCCCTTCCATTTTGGATGCACGTCTGAACTAGAACAAATCCACAAAGGACTAGCTCCAGAGGTGAAAGCAAGCCGGTCCGGTACAGCGTACCATCAAGAGCCGGTACACAGCCGACCATACTGGCAAGGGGCAACTTCCCCAGGCCAGCAATTTAAAAGGGCCCTAGGCTCCTGGCAGCACCTGGAGCCCCTGGTCCTTTAAATCACCTCCAGACCCACGCTGCTGGAGCCCCAGGGCTCCGGTGATGATTTAAAGGGCCCAGGGATTTAAAGGTCCCACCCCTTCTGCCCGAGGCACCCCCCTTCCGGCTGAGGGCCCCACCACCACCTTGCTCAGGACCCCGGCCCTGCATACCGGTAAGTCCCTTAAGTTACTTTCACCCCTGACTTGTTCACCCTCCCATCACCTAGTCACAAGGCCTGCATTATCCCTCTCATTCACCAACCCTGGCTTCCCATCCCCAGCCCAGCATCAGTCTTGTCTTCACTTCCTGTCACCCCATCCCCACCTGCCCCACACAATTTGCCCTCATTGCTCCCTTCCCCAGAGGTTTAATGCAATCCCAGATCTTTGGCCTCCATCTCTCACAATAGTTCCCTATGCCCTAAAATGAGCTTGGGGCCCAGAAGGTCTAGCTGCCTCCCAGGGCCACTGTTTACTACACTAGGACTCTTCCCAAGTTGCTTGTCACCCGGAGTATTCTACAAACACTAACAGGTAGCCTCAGAGGTCACAATGCTTGTTGCATTGGGGCTTCCAGACAGGTGGCATGAAGAGACTTGGAAAAAAGGGAGGAAGGAGAAAGATTGGGAAACTGAAGATTTGTTTGTGTTTGTGTGTTATATACATGTAATAATGTTACTGGCTGGATCATCTGCAGGGGTTGGGCCTGGGACATAAGAACGGCCATACTGAGTCTTTTGAAAACTCAAAGCATACGCTTCTATTGCTTGTGGAAGGAACAAGCCTGAAGGCAAGAATAGATTCATAAGCCTCAATGTGAAGTCTAGGCACTAGAGGGGGATAGAGAGGCACAGTGCGTTCGCCCAGGTAACATACAAACGTGAAATACATTGGAAAAAATCGTTAGGATTTAGAATGGATATTGCCTGAACATTCTCTCTCCTGCGGAGCTAAAGCCAAAGCACGACAAAGGTACTTAAAGCAATTATCTTCTATAATTTACCATTCTAAAATGCTCAAATAAATTTGTTAGTCTCTAAGGTGCCACAAGTCCTCCTTTCCTTTTTGCGAATATAGACTAACGAGGCTGCTACTCTGAAACCTGTCATTATAAAATCTAGCACTTTTACTTTCCAAGTCTTTCGGCCCAATCTCACAAGGCTCTTACATGCACACAATTCATCCTTACACAGTTAGCCCTATTGATGTCAATGTGCATGCTGGTGTGCTTCACTCACATGAATAAAGACTTGTAAACCCAGGCCCTTTTTTTGCTAGATAAATGGGACATCATGGGGCTCTCTCTCTAGGCAGGCTCTCAGGTTCCCTCCTTTAACTCTGCATCATTAATGAACAATTCAAGTTTGCTAAAAAAGCAGCATGGCTCAAAAAGCCTCCAATACAGATGAAAGATGGGATCTACACTATTTGTTCACATTAAAAATAACGATAATATTAATAAATGAGAAGTTCCTACAGAAGGATGGCCATTTTTAACAGTTCTTGTGCTAGGTTTAATGATACCTAATCAGCAGAGAACAATGGATGGAGACTTATTTAAAACGAATGAGAGAAAGAGATTAATTTTCTATAAGATACACCATCACCTGTATCAACTCATGTCATTTGGGCCGAAAAATCACTAGCAGCTCCTGACATATGTTTACATGTTGCTGCTGAAATAAGAAAACAACAGATGTTTTCAAAATTAAATGAGTTTCAAGTCAACTCCAGAGACAAGTCTCTCTTTACACAAGACTGAGGGGCAGGGCATTATCTGTTTGGTACGAGAGCGATTGTTAAAGTATAATACCCAAAACCCTCAGCACTGCCAGGTGTATTCTGATTGAATGGCTATTACTCCTCTGCATAAGAGAAAGGAAACTTTATTTTTAAAAGAAGACCACCAAATATTTGGATTTTAGGTATTCTTAAATTTGTTGCTGAGGCTCTATTAGTTAAAGTCTCAACCTTTTCAGCTTCCTTTATTCCACAGAACCCTATTTTATATGTAACGAATGTGTACTGCAGGGGTGGCCAACCTGTGGCTCCCTAGCCACATGAGGCTCTTCAGAAGTTAAGATGCGGCTCCTTGTCGAGGCACCGACTCCGGGGCTGGAGCTACAGGCACCAACCCCGGCTCTGCCCCAGGCCCTGACCCCACTCCACCCCTTCCCGCCCCCTCCCCTCAGCCTGCTGTGCCCTCATTCCTCCCCCTCCTCCCCAGAGCCTCCAGCTGATCAGGAGATGTGGGGAGGGCGGGGGAGGTGCTGATTGGCAGGGCTGCCAGTGGGTGGGAGCCCTGGGAGCGCAGGGGGGCGGGGTGGGAGCTGTCTGGGGGCTGCTGACATATTACTGTGGCTCTTTGGCAATGTACATTGGTAAATTCTGGCTCCTTCTCAGGCTCAGGCTGGCCAGCCCTGGTGTATTGCATACCTTTTTAAAAGGTCATCTTTTTTCAAAATACTTCTGCTTAGCATAGCCATACTATAGTACTTTTTGCAGAATCACAGAACAAAGACCAGATAGAGAGTAAGATCTGAAAATGAAAAGCTGGTATAAACTGGCAGAACTCCACTGAAGTGAGGGGTAACTACACGAATTTACAGCAGCAGCTCGGCAAAGATAAAATAACTAATAGTTAACATGGGGAGATTACTGGCTTTATCATCTGAATTCTCATCTCTGGATGTTCTCTCAGTATTATTTCCGGGTAAGTAAATACAAAACATGCATGTGCGCCTATGCTAACAAAGTTGGGTTTTTTTGTTTTTTTTTAAACTGTCTAAACAAACCAAAACAGAAATCTCTTCTTGCAGGTGAAGAACTGGATTTGGTTACTGACAGCAGATACCCTTTGCTTCCTGAATCTCAACATCTTCTAGAGATGCTTTAAGCTTTATTTTTTATTGTGCCAATCATAGCTCAATTATACTCTCCTTTGTTTCCCGCCAGCTAAAAAGGTCCCTAATATTTTCCCTATGACCTATTGTCATACAGCCCATGAAGACTTTTCTCGTAGAGCTTGTATACTTTTTCAAAATTCTCTTCTCTTTGAGGTGCTTTATGATTTGGTTCCTGCATTTTGGCTTTTGAGAGCAGACACACCTGGAATCGTTGCAAGAGCCTAATAACAGGGGAAAGAAACATGGGCAAATATTTCGCCTTTAGGAATAAATCTTATTTAAGGATTTAGTTATTTCTATAGCACCAACTAGATTCCTCTACTCCTCCCTCCCCCCACAATTACACAAGCTGAACACTAAATACGATCACTACTCTCAACATACTGTAGTTTGTAGGAACAAAAACAAACAGTCCCAGCAAATGCACTTTGGCCTAATCCCAAACCTTTGGAGTCAAGGGGAAACTCCTTTGGAGCTGAGTGGGCCTGTGTGTCAGGCCCTGACCAGAGTACAGGTTTTTTTCCCCTCCTAGTATTTTTCCCCCCCTTTCCCAGGTTCTTATTCTGAGAAATAATTTTTTTTTAAATGAGAAAATAAAATGAACACACAGCCAAAGCTACTTCCCTTCTGTGTTTGCAAATGCCGGGATCTCCCCTGGAACACAGGGTCTATAGAGCATGGTACTGGGGGCGTTTTTGTGGAAGCCCTGTGTTAAGATATTTGGAGTTTATCACTGCTTGAATGCCAGTGACCACAAGTGGACTTTGACCAGGTCCCCGGAATTAAACTACTTTCTCTTAAAAATGCTACGGGGTCACTAATGACACTTGAAAAGCCTCATCCGGCTCCTGCGTTTCTTAACGCCATGCAGGGATGCATTCAGCAACAAGAAAAAAACAGCACCACCTACAACATCATTAGCACTTTTCCAGGCTGCATATAGGTGCTTCTCAGATTAGGCCTCGCACGTACTAATGCTCTCCTGACCTGGCTTGCTTCTGTTTTGCTACCAAGATCTGACAGGATTGCAGCAAGGGATGAGTCTGCCGGGCAAAGGTTCTTGGGAAATACCTGTGCCTGGAAGAAGTTAATACATTCTGCGAGTATAATTATTTTTAATCTGAGTGTCAAGGCCTCTCTCCACTTATAAAATCCTGGTGCTGTGACATTACAAGATGAACACACAGGCCCTCAGCTCCCATTAGGATATCATTAGATAATTTGTGAACATCAGTCATCGATTAAATCCACTTAAATGCGGGTTAGCTTTCATAAAAAAAAAAAGAATATGGAAGATGTCTGTGCTTTCTTCGCCCGATTAGGATAAATAGGGGCCTTCTTTAAAACGCCACCTTCGATTTGCAGTTTGCCCCCTAATGAACAGCAAGAGTGGGCACAGCACACGATATTTTAAAGACAGCTTGGCAGTTTGTATGGAAACTGATTCACTCGATCACCATACCTAACACAGGTGGCTCTAGATGCAGGACACCTTTGCAAAGCGTTGGGGCCCTGTAGACGGTTCAGTCAGCAGCTGGGATGCCCCCTCATGGATGGGAATGGCCTAGCAAACCTGCTGTCTGTCTTCCTTGGTCACTCGCAGACCATGAGCAGGGCTTGTGGATCCTCAGTCTCTGAAGGGACAAAAGTGACTTTAACTCATTGTTAACCAAGTATTAACATACAAGGTTTAGGAGACTCCGATGAGACCTGCAAATCAGCTCTACCACCGCGTTTGCATTCCCAAGCAGTGAATCCCTGCCACCAGGTTTGAACCTTTAGGTTCTGTTCAAAAATGTAGTTCCAGTAAGGTGGGAGGGGGGAAAAAGATGCTTTTCCATTTTTAAAGGCAGAGTAGGGGGAGAAGGGAGGTGCGTTTTCAACCTGAGTGGTGAACCCGCTTCCCTGGGAATTTGTCCTGGTGGCTGCTTTCTGCTTCCATCTCCTGAAGGCATCAGAAATATTCTTAGTTTGTGGAGCCACAACTGGGATCTTTTTGCTGGGAACCGTACAGAGCCAGCGTATGTTGGCACTATGAGCAGGGGGAGTAATTCCCACTTTGAGGAGACACACCCAGGCCAGCTCTGATTGAGCGAGTGGTTGGAGGGCCTAGCCCAGCGAGTACGCACATATTTCTCAGACGGAATTGGACTTGGGGTGGCTAGCCCCTTGCACCGCTATGGCTACACTCTACTTAGCATGCTACCCCCGGTATGTCCCCTCGAGCCGGAAATTACACCCCCAGCTAGAAGTGCAGACTCCGGCCCCAGAATCCCAACAATCATTCAGAAAGAACAGCTAGTACTTCTATGAGAGGTAGTCACTGCATACTGGAGCACTGAAGTTAGAGATATTTCAAAGTTTGTTTCCATGAGTTTTTCCTAATTATGAAACTACCTTTGATACTTTACACTAGATCTTTAATTTTTAGAGCTTCTGAGTTTGGGAAAGGAGCAGTTGGTTGACACTATTGGATGAAAGATGGGTTAAGTAGTCAATGGGCCACCTTCCAACCAAGAAAGCAATGCCAGGGAATGGGTGGGGGGGGGAAATTGGACCAAGGCCTGATGGTAAGGAAGGTGGGGATGGGACAAAAGTGAACGGATGAGGGGATATCCTTCACTTTCTTTCCTCCCAAGAATAGGAGAGCTACACCAGTGGCTCTCAACCTTTTCAGACTACTGGACCGTTTTCAAGAGTCTGATTTTCCTTGCGTACCCCCAAAGTTTCACCTCACTTTGTACTTGCTTACAAAACCAGACATAAAAGTACTTAGGCGCAGCTGTGTATAAAAATACACAGCTTAAAAAATGGCTGACTTTCTCATTTTACCATACAATTATAAAATAAATGAATGGGAATATAAATATTTACTTATATTTCAGTGTATAGTATATAGAACAGTATAAACAAGTCATTGTGTGAAATTTTAGTTTGTACTGACTTCACTAGTGTTTTTTATGTAGCCTGTTGCAAATCTAAGCAAATATTTAGAGGAACGGATGTAGCCCCTGGGAGATATCTACGTACCCCTGGTTGAGAGCCACTGTTCTAGACTATGGAATGGGAGGGAGTACTATATACAGCTTCTCACCTTCTGCCTAGACAACAACTAGAGAATTAGTCTGTTGTCTGCTACCAGTTGGTGATATGTTTATACGCTCATGATGATATACTGATGCAATAGGGTGGAAAAGTGAACATAGTAAATTTTTATGTAGCTTTTAAAAACAAAATTAAATATCTGGGTTTTTTTGTTTTTTTTAAAAAGAGTTTTCCCTCCCAATCCTTCACAAGAATATGAACAGAGTGCAGTCTGATATATGGAATAATAGTCCATCTTAACCAGGAGGCATTTATTAAGGAAAACTGCTACAGTTACAGACAAACAGGCTTCCACAAAGCTTGAGCTCCAGCTCATTCTCCTTTGCTTACCATGGATCACACCTAGTTTAGAAGTACTCTGTGTTACACAATGGGACATCTAACGGCTTAGTAACATAACTGCGAGAAAAGACATCACTTCAGTCTGGAATTTTCAAAGAAATATAAGGAAGTAAGCCACCCAATTCCCACTGAATTTCCATTAAGCTCTGTTGAAAATTCCAGCAGTTGTTTGAGGCTTGGAGTACTCTACACGCAACATATAAAAGGGTAAATAAAACAAACCTCTATGTTATGTTCCTTTATTTAAACACACACACACACACACACACACTCACACACAAAATCCCTCCTTAGAATTTTTTTCAAGTGTAGGTTTCTTCCTGCTGTATCCCTACAATTTTAAATATTCAAAACCTTGCAAAGATTTCCTGTCTTCTTTTACCAAAAGCAAACGAAAATCTGCAGAAGAACCAGCCAACTCTTGTTTTAAAGATTAATGTCTTGGTGCCTAGCTCCAGGCAAAGTTTTATTACAATTCAACTCAGGACAAGGGATAAAAAATGAAAATCTAGCTCTGTCGGTCTATCATTGCAGGAGATTCACCTGCCCCTTGTTTCCTTGCAGCATTACCAGAGACAAAGAAATTCAACTGGCTTCCTTATCAGATTCTGGATAATACCTTAGACTCAGAATTCTTGAAGAAAGATTACTGGTGGTCAGAAGATAGTAGCCATCTCTCTCAAGTGCTGTAATTGGACAGCAATGTCATTCAGCAAAAGTAGCTAGAATACCTTGAAAGAGCTAGTCAAATGAGCAGACAAATCAATTTGTGCAATCTGCAAAGAAGCCATTGACAAAATAGCAGCAATTTCCAAAATCACAGGCAGCAGATGCCATATTTATAAAATTTTCCATGCAAATGAGCATCTAGAACACTGAAAGGAAAAACAACAAAGAGGCATTTGTGAAGGGAGACTCATTTTTTATAATCCATGACTTTTGTGATAATCCAAGACTGTAAATTTAGACTCTAATCTAGACATCTGGGGCTGGATTTATTCTACCAATCGACAAGCTAGAAACAACTGTTCCACATCCCAACAACAGAAGACAATAGGCTCATTTATTTATTTTGCATAACAACATGCTGGAGGCAGACTAAAGTGGCATTATCCCACAAAGTGTTTTTGTTATAGAAGAACATTGATGGTCTTAAGACTGTTCTAGTCACTCACAGTTTTTAATTCAGTTAAGAAGCAAAGACTCCACATTCACGCTGTGGTCCTGTTGGATGAGTAGGAAGGCAGTGGAAATAAAAATAGATCTGATCCAAAGCATCTCTTAGAAACCAAATAAAAGCTAAATTTGGAAAAGAAGTGTTCAGCTGGAGAAAGATGAGCTATCTAATACGAGGAAGAAGGATAGACTTGTGGTTCCCACACTGGTGTGTAACACTGGGTACCTGGGTTCAATTCCCAGTTCCACCACTGACTTCCTGTGTGACATTCTGCAAGTAATTTAACCTCACTTCATCCTCCATAAGAAGGGGATAACACTTCCCTACCTTACAGAGATGTCAAAAGGATAAATTTGCGAGGCACTTTGATGCAGTGATGGGGACTGTGACAGGGTTGGGACTCACCACCGCAGCGCCTCCTGCTGTTCACTCTGGGAATTAGCTCAGTTCATGCAGAGCACCATCTCTCGCCCTAGATTGGCGTCTCAACCTGCATTGCTCCCAGCTTGCGGCATCCTCTTCAGGACACTGCCCTCCGGCAGTGCCCACTGCTCCAGTCTCACCCCCTTCTGGGGGTTTGGTGTTATCAGCAGTCCTTCTCTTCACCCCAGCAACAATGGCCAACCACACCCCAAAGTCTAACCCCTTTTGGCAGGGGTCTGGTGCTGTCCATCATGGCCACTCCAAACAGCCAGGTGGAAGTGCAAGAGGGAAGGCGGGGACCCAGGCCCGCCCTCTACTCTGGGTCCCGACCCAGGGACCCTTTGGCGGCAGCCTTCCTGCCTGCCCTCCTTCTCTCCCTGGGCCGTTTCCCCTTCGGCCCCTTTGCACTGGCTAGGCCCTTTTTCTCAGGGCCCGCAGCCCGGCAGGTACTGGGTGGGAGTTCCCTTCTGCTCCCACCGCCTGCCCAGCACTGCGTTGTCCCGGGTGCTAGTCTCCTCACACAGGAGACAGACCTTCACCCTCTGAAGCCCTGGGAGAGAGTGCGTGCTCCCGTCCTGGGAAGCCTTTATATAGGGCCTAGCCTAGCCCTGATTGGCTGGCTGTAGTATTGGCCCTGATTGGCTCTCTAACAGGCCTTCCTTGATTGGCTGCCACCTTGCACAGCCGCTCTGGCCTGTTGTAGCCCAATCTGGCATTGGGGTGGGGCACCGCCCCACCACAGGGACCATATACAGTACCTAGATAAGATATCTTAAAAATAAATACACATCCTGAAAACCTTTAGATGATGTAGACACAGTTCAGACTGACTTGCCCTTTCCAATTTAGAACTCCAAAGTATGGTTCTTTGAGCCATATGAAGGGGCCCTGATAAGCTGAGCTATGTTTGACCATTTAAAGGGATTACACTTTTCTAATGTCATTGATTGCAGGTATCCTCACATCTTGACAGAACTGAGCTGGTTTATTTTTAAACTTGGCTCTTTGTGAGCAGGCAGGATATTGACATAGCTGATCAAACTTGCTTCATATGTACAACGACAAAAGCTTGGATCTGGCGGAGAAGTAGAAGGTTGGTGCAACACGTACACACTCAAAGGGATCCAACGGTATTAGAGAAGCTGGGATTGTGCGACACGGGCTCTCTTTTGAGGAGATGGCAGATTTTTCTGGAGTGGAAGGCAGACGCAAAACTTTGCCTTTCACAATACACCACAAAATTAAACACACACACGCATGCACCCCGTTATATAAAACTTATATCTGTCAAATTGAAGTGAGTTTTTCTAAATAATGCTTCGCCAAAACATTTATTGGCCTGTTGCAAGATTTTTCTACATTTCACAACTCACTGGGATTTATACTGAATGATAAAAGAACCCAGGACCTTATGCAAAGCCCATTGAGGTCAATGGAAAAATTCCCATTCAGTTCAGCGGGCATTAATTCGGGGCTCTTAATGAACATCCCCAGCAACAGCACTATTAATATGATTTTTTTTTCTTTCAAATAAAGTGTAATTAACTTCGTTAACTGCAGGTACTCATAGTTCTTGCTGCTCATTTGGGATGTCAGTTATTTTATTAAAGACATTCTTTTAAAAGACATTTTTTAAATCAATCTCACTGCACCATCCTTACTTTTTCATTTTATATTTATAATTAACTCAAAGAAGTTTTGGAAAGCTACAGAAGGAGAAAGTATTATCGATGCTTTAGAGCAGGGGGCAGCAGTGAGGAAACTTGGGATGTTATTTATTCCCAAACCATCTCACTGTGACTTTAGGCAGTTTTAAGCTCTCTGTTCCTCAGTTTCCCCACCTGTAAAATTGGGATGAAAATACTTCCTATTCTCTGTAAATACTTTTAGTGGGTGTTGCTTAAGTGCCAAATTAATGGGCCAAATCCTGAAATTGTTCTTACTTTAATTCAATTAAACAGGACTTCAAAGAAAGTTTCACCTCTGTAAAGACTTTAAGATTGTATCCACTATTGTCATCTTAGCGATTACTAATTATTTGAAGCACATCTGAAAAGTACATTTTATAATAATAAATGTTCTACATGCAGTTCCATACAAGGATCAAAACTCCCCTTTTCTAATTCATTGCGTGCCTCTTCTGGCAGATTGGGATAGAGGAAAGGAATGGACGGTATCGCACAAATGGATTCTGCAGGAATCTGTCTACTGCAGGATCCAGATGACAAAATATAAAATAGCTTCAGCACCAAGCTTCTCACCCAGCTCAACTGGTAGTTGGTGAGATGACAATTTAGAAGTTGCTCCAGAGTCTAGCACATGGTGATCCAGCCGATGAGCTATCTAGGCACCTGACCCTGGTGATATAACTTTTATTCAATTTGCCTTCAGTTCAGAGGAACTGGTGCATTCTCTTCCACTTATTGCATAAGGTACTGCAAGAATCCTTCAGTAAAATCTCCCAAGGCATCCTTTTATGAAAGGGTAACAAAGTGTTTCCGCATGGTTATATTTGTTTTTTAATTGGTGTTGACCCTTGACCTGATCTTGGAAGGTTTATGTTTATATTTCAGCTACAATCTATATGTCGGAGAAAACTAAGATCCTTAAAGATGATGGTATTGAAGCTGCAAGGCAAGTACGAAAGAACAAAAATGTCCAAATAGTGGAAATTGGCTTGACAACAACTTTGAGGCCTAATAGAGCCTAGAAGGCCTAATCAGTTAGCATAAAGCCTAAATACTTAGCATGAATGCTTGACCTAAGGTTATAAGATGTAGCAGTATGTATCTTGTGATAAACAAGTAAACCACCAAGGAACAGACTAAGCTTAGAATAATAGACTTGTAGGGGTTTTTTGGTATCTCTAACCAAGGAGCAAAACGGCATTTATGTATCAAAACACCATTGTGAAACATACGTATGCAGATAGCCTAGGACAACAGTTGGATCCCTAACTACGGTCCCACGGAATAACAAACATGGGTAGGGGGCTGAGACCAAGTCAAAAATGATCTCAGATATGAGAGGAGATATGCATGGAAAGTAGGGTTATAAAAGCTTGGCAGCCCAACCCCTGGTTGGGTAAACCAGGATGATAAGATGGTGGAAACTGAATGTCACATCCACTAATGGTGCTGCTCCACTTACTATTCCTGTGGGTTTCCAACAGTATGAACAAGATAGTGGGAATACTCTTGCTATATGTATCTATCTTCTCTGTCTTTGCTCTTATACTTGTCTGTATTTTGACATTAAATAAAGTCTGCATATCCTTATGTACGTGAGTCACCAATCTCATATATTATACATTTTACATAGCCACCTGAATAAAGAACCTGTTATTAGGGACATGTATTTTGTGCCCCAAATCCATCAAAAGGCTATATTGGATCTAAGCATTCTTCTTCAGCCAGCCTCATTCAAGTATATTATCTATGACCTTCAAAACACAACTTCCAAATCCTAGAGGCTACGTTTTAGCTTAGAAATGGTTGTAGAGATGGGGCGTAAGTAGCAAGAAATATGGCCCACAATGTGCACCATAGTCCTCCAAAACATGAAATCCCTATTTTATAATGTATACACATTTAGGTCTCTGTGATTAGATGTCAGGCTTTAGGAACCTGAATTGATATCCAGAACTATTCTGGTTTCAGAGTAGCAGCTGTGTTAATCTGTATTCGCAAAAAGAAAAGGAGGACTTGTGGCACCTTAGAGACTAACCAATTTATTTGAGCACAAGCTTTTGTGAGCTACAGCTCATCAACTATTCTGCTGACTCATTTTAGCACTCCAAACAGGTTGGTCTCATTAGCACCAACTCAGACGTATTAAAGGCCGAGAATCCCTCTCTGAGGGAAGAGAGGTCTAAAAAAGAAGGACAGGAGAACTCCTGTGAAAAAGCCAGTCCAAGAGGTAGTTCAGGCTATGGTTTACATTTGCAACTCCAGTCCAGTCTCAGGGTTCTGTTATTTAAGAATACCGGCAAAACCCAGGAAGGGGAGAATTTTGAACCAAATCCAACATTTTCATTTTAATTAAAATAAAAACAGAGAGACTCGAATCTAGCCCTGAAGGACGGCAATAAGACTTTTCCCACAAAAATCAATGTTTTACCGTGGAAAATTTCAGTTTTGTGACAACTGCATTTTTCATCATACAGTCATTCTGACTGAAAATTCCTGACCAACTTTACTGCAAATAGTGATGTCTCTTCAGCTAGACACCCAATACAATATCGTATTAACGGGGATTTAATGACAGACTAAGTAATTATAATGCCAGAAGCTTGTTTCAGTCAGGCTAAGTAGTGGCAATCCTAGCAAATCATTCTGCCATTAATGTAAAAGGGCAGTGCTATTTACAATGACTTGTTAAGGTCTTCACCCTAAGCAAAAAGAACAACACTTCACAGTAACACAAATAGCAGCAAGCTGGAAGGGCCATAAGGAAAGTGAGAGAGTGTGTTTGGGGGGGCTGAGGGGAGGAGAAGAGATGCAAGAGTGCCAAGGACTGGCAGGAGTATACTTCTCACTATTTATGTTTCAAGACACACAAAAAGGCCCGTCTGTGTATAGACTGCAGGGAAGGGCACAGCATTTCAGGGAATTTTTCATCCACTCTTCCTGATTTTGGCTGGTGCTCTAATTGAACATGCCAAAACTATAGGAAGTGGTTCTTACAGAATTTGTGGCCTGACTGGAGATCATCTTACTGACCCAAGTAATCCTGCTGATCTCAGTGGAACTATTTGAGTGAATGAGGTGAGCAGGATTTGTTCCCCGATTCAGAAGTACCAGATATCCTTCACAAACCACATCCATTTTCATAGACTCAAGAGGGCTAGATAATTTGGAGAGGGTTATGATAAGCATTCCAGACTTCTGATTGCTGTTCAAGCCAACTACTCCTCTAAGCCATGCAATAAATGAGTAAGTCCTTAGCATTTACATAGCATTTTACACGTTCCAAGTGCTGTACAAACATTAAAATTAACTCTAACTACTGAGTCAACATTATTATCCTCAAATAAAGATGGAGAATCTGAGTCATAGAAGGTTAAATGACTTGATCAGGGAAAGAGGTCAAATTAGATCCAAGAGCTGCTGCTCACAATCCTTGTTTAGTCTACACTGCCTCTTTTGAAGTTTGCCCAAACCTAAACACCCCTCTCTGTATAATAAAGATGAATAATGTTTACTATGAGATTTTTACATAATTGTGTAGGGATGGAAAGCTAGAGGCCTCAGTCTGTGTGGTGACTATACTGACAGTTGTATCTTCCACTTTGAAAACTAAGAACTTTAAAGCCTTTTTAAAAAGAAAATTCTGTAAGAAAAGAGAGAAAAATTCTCCCACAATCACACTGGAGGGAAAGCATCAATGAAAAATTCTCCCCTGGCCTCTTGGTTACTTCCAAAGAACAACTGACCTCTTCCCTTTTAACTAATTCAATTCTATATACACATGCAATCTTTGTTACATACACGGATACTATTTGTCTCTTCTAAGTGAACACTGAGTTTTATTTTAAAAATAAAATACATACATTTAAAAGTAAATGTAGGCTAGTAAGCATTTCATACATTCACTACTCTCTGTAAAATGCCCACCTCCTTAACTTCTTTTTACATCATGTTCTTTTTTTCATCCCCTAGCTTCAGGTGTGTCCTGTGACCTCAACAGATCATGTTTAAATTTATAACTGTTTGTTCAAATACTTCTATGGTGTCACACCTCAATCTTTTTCTCACGAGACTAAACAATCCCCAACTTGTCCATCATTCCTCATACATTCTCCCATTCCATTTAGAAGGCCCAGATCTGCCTTCCTGGCACACTCAGATTTTCCACTAATTACAATGTCTTTCTAAAAAGGTCTGCTCTAGTATAACCAGAAATTACAGGCTTGACACAGGAGTCAATGGTGAATTTCTATGGCCTGTGTTATGCAGTAAATCAGTCTAGGTGATCATTTACGGTCTTAAAAATCTATGAGTCATTAGAAGTAACTGGTGTTCAGTGAATGCAACATTAGACCCTTGATCTTAAACTATAAAAAAAACTTTCTTCAAACATGGGTACCAAAACTGAATTAAAAATAAATTATGCTCTGTGACTCCTATGAAATAGGAGATTAACTTTCGAAGCTGTGAGTCTGGGCTCTTAGATCTTTTATATAAAAGAGTCAGTTCAGGATTTTGACATTTCAATGAAAAATAGGGAAACATATTTTGAATAGCTTTAATGAAAAACATTTTATTTCCCATCTAGTTCCTCTATTTTCTGTATGACTGAAGTGCAAAATGCTTTCTGAAATGTTGCTTGAGAAATATGCAGAGACATTTTCTCACCTTGAGACTAGTCATATGGTTGGTTGGTTTATTTTGATCTTACAAATTACTCTAGTCTCATGCTCCAGTTGCGGTACATGGTTTAATACACAAAACTTACCACAGAAACCTTACATACATATATACAGAAAAAGAGACAAATCAATCAAATAAACAGAATTAAACCTGTTGCAGGCTCAACTTCTACCCTAGCTTTCCGTCCATGTATCCCTCAGTGCCCCAATCCAGGAAAACCTTAGCACAGGTGATTCATGCAATATACCATGAAGGCCATCAAATCAGAGTTCTAAAGGGAAGGATGCATATTGGAGAATGCCCTGCCACCAGCCCCACCAGATTATAACAGGAGCAGGATGTTGGCTTCAATATTTTGGATGATCACAGCTGCTGCAATATTACAATTCCCTTCATAGTTAGGGCCCAAATTGTTCACATCTGCACTGATCAAAGCCAACACATTAAACTTCACTCAGAAATCAATGGGTAGCACACGAGGATCACAGAGCTGTAATATAATGTGCTCTTGGCAAGTAACGTGGCTTAATAAACAGATCGCCACGTTCTCCACTGGCTACAATCTCTGAATGATTTGGAGATGCAGAGCCAAATATGTAATGACAAAGGCATGCATAATCATGGCACGGTCTGCATCTGAAAGAACAGGAAATTCAAATACTGAAGCTAGTATTCAGCTCAGCGTGTTCAGTGTACCCATGTCAATACTGAACATAAAATATATTTGTTCTCCTGCTTCTTTTTCAGCTTTTATCTTATGGGCCAGATTGCGCACAGCCCCTGTGTGGGTGTACAAAGGAGACAGAGGTTGCCAGGAGCCTCTCCTCCACCTCTTGAGCCTGGTGGGGCACCTTGGGAGACCTTATGTTCAGGGCGGGCAAAGGTTCCACATGGAAATTGGAAGCGGGGGAAGGCAGTGAGTGGTCGTGCCTCTGAAGTGGCCAGTGAAGCTGCCTGAGTGCATAGAGTGTGGATGCTGCCATTACAGCTGAGTAGAATTTTTTGGCTAAATAATTTATTCACCAAAAAGCGCGGCTTTGGTCAACACAAAACTATTCATGAATTTGACACATCTTCCCAATAGTTTTGGCCCCCAAAAGAATTAAATAAAAATCCACCCTAGACAAAACAGCCAGAGGAGGGGGCAGCGTGCCATTTATAATTTTTAGCCCAGTGGCCAGGGCACTCACCCATAGGAAACCGGGGGTTCAGTTCCCCCTTCAGCCTGGTGTGAAGCAGGAATTTGAAGTGGGGTCTCCAACCTCACAGAAGTACGTGTCCTAACCACTGGGCTAAAAGCTCTAAGGCAGGAGTTCTCAAACTGGGGGTTGGGACCCCTCAGGGGGTCGCAAGGTTATTACATGGGGGGGTCGCGAGCTGTCAGCCTCCACCCCAAACCCCACTTTGCATCCAGCATTTATAATGGTGTTAAATATATAAAAACGTGTTTTTCATTTATAAGGGGGGGTCGCACTCAGAGGCTTGCTATATGAAAGAGGTCACCAGTACAAAAGTTTGAGAACCACTGCTTTAAGGGGAGCAGCTACCTTGTGAGTCTAGCCCTTTCAAAATGCCCAGAAACAAAGTGTTTTGGGTCAACCCAAAATGAACGCTGTTGATTCACTGAAAAATTCCAAATTTTTCAATTTCAGTTTTGACCCAAACCAATTTTCCCCCCCTGGAACAGTCAGGGAACTGAAAAACAAGTTATTTGCCCAGCTTTAACTGTAGTAACTCCCTCGAGAGCTCCCATGGTCTGAAGAACTCTGCACTGCCCCCAATGCAGGCTCCTGCCAGTAAGGCATATTCGTGCCTTAAAGATCAATTTTAAAGCAATCTGTTGCACTGGATTAATTTCTTGCCTAGGCTTAATGATGCAGCCCATGCTGTCAGTTTGAGGATAGGTCTGAAATGCAAGCCTGCCATAAATCTCTCTCTCCCTTGTACTGGTCATCAAATCAGATTACCAAATCTGGCCATAGCCCTGCAAAACACTATTGCAAATTTAGCACAAAAATTACCCAGATCCACAGTTATTCTCCTTCCGCCATTGTTCTCGTTTAAAAGAGAAGTTTGATTATATCAGGCAAATATTTGTCTTTGTGTAATAGCTTCCCTCAGCCTTATAAAAATTTGCTGTCTCCTAGGTTTAGCTGTGGAGGGTGCTTTTATATAACATGTCACTGCTCTGCCCAAATTCAAGTGCAACATAAGGCACTTGATTATACTAAACTGTGAGCAACATTATTATAAGCAGTACTCATTATATAACCAATTATGCAGTTGCAATTCTTCTGTTGAATCAAGAAGCTTTCAGTTCAAAGCAACAGGAATTGCAATACCCCATCTTTGATAAGCCTTTAGTTATGCACAGATTATTAAATTTCTGTGGCCTTGAGATTTCTAGAAATAGAGCAAAGAAGTCTACATCTAAATACTGGCTCATACTTCTTGTTGATTCAGGTACAAAGCTTCTGTCATTGCAGAGCTGTTCAGACTGTTCTAACTCCACACACTGCAAAATATATGCGAACTGCAGGTTTTCTTGTGATAAAACTAGCTAGCGAAATCACTCTGCTGTTTCCAGCTTTGGCTTGGCTCTATACTGATGCTTACTATTTAGTAAATACAGATTTATTTAGTTTTAAAAAAACATACTGAATTATAAGCTAGAAGCTTTTGATACCCTTTCTTCCATGTCTTTTTAAATAAGGTAATGATAACTCAAAAAGCCAGGAGTCGTCAGGAAAATGCTGAATTCATGACTGCCTGCTCTTTTCTAAAAGCACAGCAGCACGCACATAAAGAGATGTAATCCCTTAAAGGAAATGGTGTATTACTACGCTGTTCACCAGTAATTGATCATTCTCCATTTATAGTGCTTACATTCCTCCCACCACTCGTTTGAGAAAGTATTGTTATACCCCACTTACAAATTTGGAAACTGAGGCACAAGATGGGAAACTGATTTATTTCACACAATTCCTGCTCTGCCAATGAATGATAACATAGGAGTTCCTACCTCTCGATCTTAAGATTGTTCCCAATAATGCAGCAAATTGCAGTCCCATGCAAAGCAGGGCAAATACATCAAAAAGTGTTCTATGAATATTTGCTCAAAAAAATCATTTAATTTGCTTTGGCTGCATTTTTACTTCTTGTGTGTTCACTTTCTGTAAGTTTTCTAGACAATGAGTTTGCTGGCATAAGTGTTTGCAAGAACAAAGGATTTTAAGCAAGTATTTGCCAACAGTAAGTTCTGCAGGAGGTGTCCCTAGCCTCTGTTTGTCAGAAGCTGAGAAGGGGTGACAGGGGATGGATCACTTGATGATTACCTGTTCTGTTCATTCCCTCTGAAGCAACTGGCACTGGTCACTACTGGAAGACAGGATACTGGGCTAGATGGACCGTTGGTCTGACCCCGTATGGCCGTTCTTATGTTCTTATGCACTCAGATGTGGAGTAGTCACACCAGAAACTTTATTATTCAGAGAGCTAATCAGAAAACACAAACACTAACATGTTAACTTTATGCTGAATCAGAGCTAACCAATACAGCTCAAATATTCTCAAAGACCTGCTCAATAGATCTAGAGAAAGGACAATTTTTTAATTATAGTCGTTTCCAAAAAGGGACGGTTGTGGCACGAAAAATTGGCTACTTGGCACTAAATTCTGCTCCTAGATCTTCCCAGCACTACTCGAAGCTGGTATGTGACTTTCCCCAAGTATGTGGGCTTCTCACTGATGCCACAGAAAATTCCAATCCACACACGCTGGGAGAGCAGAAGGCTGAAGCGGTGTACTGCCATGAGATTGAGATAATATTGCTCTGTGCCTCACACAGAGCAGATGTTTACTGATTAAGCCTGATACTGCAGTCTTCACTCCTACAAGCCTCCCAGGTCCAGATTCTAACAACCTTCCTCAACCAAACTCCCACAGGCCTCAGGTAAAGTTTTGCTGAGGACCAAAATATTGGGGAGTCATGTGGGCGTTACCTAGCCACAAAGGCTTTAGGGCAAGCCGGAAGGAGAATATATTAAGAGGCACATCTGGGAAGTAATAACATATTACTGGATCCCAATTTTCAAAATAGAGCACGCACCCTATTAATATTTTCCTGGCAGTAGGAATCTCAGGCACCGTACCGGATGCAAAAGGGACAGATGCCCTATCTAAAAGTAGATTTCATTCCTCTGGCCACGTTGTAGGCCAGCACACCACATGCGAGTATCATGTCTTTCCAGCATCAATATCCAGCTCATTGGCAAGCTCCACAGTGTTACAAGCAGCTCTGGAGTGACCTCTGACCTGGTCACATGACCAGCTGCCTTCTGAATTGTTATCATCTTGATTCCCTTTGACTCTACAAAATGTATCTTAAAGTTACTTGGGAGTGTCGCATGGCACTGAACCAACTCTTTCCGTGTGCAAGTCTACATGTGTTGTCTAGTATCAGAAAGGTCCAACCCCACAGAATATATCTATGACCTTCTTGGCCTTCACTTTACTCCAGTTGTCTCTATCTTGCTTGCTTTTAATCCAGAAAGTTACACTATTACTTGGGAAACTGCCTTCTCTCTACCACTCTCACATGATGTTAGGAACATACAGTGCTTACAAAGCATTCTAGGTATCTAGTAATAGCCCTGTATTACGGAGGGGGAAGTTCAGGAAGGGAAGCTAAGTGACTTAAGCAGGATCTCAGATCTGCCTTATTCAGAGGACTAGATGCCTTATATGGAAGGCCAAAAAGATTTAAAAAACTAGCTCCAGAACAGAGAGTTTTCTAACTGGCATTGGTGGGAAAAGTGGAACGTCTCCCCTCCCAGGAATCCAGAACAGAAGCTGTAGCCCAAGAAGATTGTGTAGCAGAGCAGTTCGGCTCTTCTGAGTAAAAAAGCTCCCAGAAACCAGGAAGCTGAGCTACAATAACTCATGCTGATTTATGTCACTTTAACTCCCTCACCTTTCTTTAACTGAGGTTCTTCTGGTTAGAGCTATTACACTTCAGTTCTCATGAGGCAGCTTTGATCATTTCAGAGAAATGAAAGAAATTGCTGCAGAATCTGGACACCTATTCCAAGTAAAACAGAGTATTAAATTGCATTATATCAAGTTCTATCACTCTTGGGAAATACAGGAATATTTCCTGCCTAGCTGAAGACAGTTTGGGGACCAGAGAGCACTAATTTTTAGAATTGAATGTGCTGTAAAATGTTCAATTTCCGAGTAATGCATGCAACTTCCGCTTTATCAAAGCACGATGGAAAAACATCTGACTCTGTTAATGTTACATCATGATACAAGCCATTTACGTAGGACATATAGACAGAGAGGACAGGTTGTTTATGGCATTCTTATTCTAGATCAACCCAGCAGCTACTATTGTACTATGTTATATATGATCTTGAAAGGCAAGAGAAGCACAGAAGGTCAGGTCATGAAATTAAGCCTAATGTGAATGACTTTCCCAATATCCTTTACAATAATCTATTGTCACAGTCCTTGTAGAGGTTATCTAGGGCCAGAAAACAGTTTTGCTTATACAGTCTTTTGAACTTCAAATTCCAGTAGTCTACCCAGGTGGTTTAGGAATCTCTGATGTAGACAAGATTCAGAAGAGATCAGTGCTGTTCAAATGGGCAATTGCTCATGAAAAGCAATTTAGCAACAGATTAAAATAACCGTCTTCAACCAGATCAGGTATTAGCCAAAAGTGTGAGTGTTGGATATACTGCATTTTATACATGCAGTGTTGCTACTTCTCTCACTTTGACAGATCATATTATATCATAACCAGCAACATGGATCACCAGCTACAGAACCTGAACCCGTCACCAGAAAAATGTAGCATCTAACTTCCAATAATTTTTACTATCTCCCAAATACATCCACATATCTTGAAACTGGCCGAAGATATTTTTGCATGGCAACTCATTTCTATTATTATCTAGTAATACTTTCTCAATTTCTTTTTCATAATGGTGTGACCTTTAGTGCTATCTAGGAAGAACTTCCAGATTCATAAGTGATAAGAAAACCAGAGAGAGAGAGAGAGAAAGTCTTAAGAAACAAGAGTAAGACAAAAAGTCACACACAAGCTGCAACAGTTAACCTATAGTTTGTGCATGGAATGGATCTTAACAGGGCAAGGGTGGCCTACAGCTTCCTGTGGTTTAGAATTACACTTGTACATCCAGTTAACAGGAATTATAAACCTCAAGATCAAGACTTTAACCTCAAGATACTGTTTGAACCTATCTAGTGTGATTAGCTACCTAATCGCAGGACTTGTTTTCGCTACCGTGCTAAATCGGCCCTGCTGCAATCGATGCAGTGGCATCGATTTAGCGGGTCTAGTGAAGGCATGCGCAATCGATGGGAGAGCGCTCTCCCATCAATTTCTGTACTCCACCACAATGAAAGGTGGAAGCAATATCGGCGGGAGAGTGTCTCCCGTCGCCGTAGCATAGTGTGGACCCCACAGTAAGTAGATCTAAGCTACATTGATTTGAGTGACGCTACTAATGTGAGTCAAATTGCGTAGCTTAGATCGACCGCTGCCTGCAGTGTAGACAAGCCCACCGTCTGACTGATACGATGGAGAGACCAGTCTGCCGAGATAGCAACCATAACAGGAGCCAGTAGGATCTCTGGATTCTGACCTTTGTCATGTGACAGTGATATCAACCTTTCTGAACCCTGACTTGTGTCATGTTACTGGAGCCAGGAAGTAGTCTCCAATTAGCATTTCTCTGTCTCACGCCTTTATTACAGCAACCATCTCAAAGAGATAAACTACTGCAAGCATACAAACCAATCTTGTAAAGGTGCTGAGCGCTCTCAATGCTTATTGGTTCAGAGGAAGCACCTAGCACTTCGCAGGATCAGGCCTAGAGTAAAAGAGTAGTTATTCATAACAGGCAAAGAGGTGGTCATCACACCAGATTAATTTTCAATTTAATTTTACAATAACCAGTACAATAACCACCACCAAAGCATTCTGCCCCCCACCCCACTCCTTTTCTTTTCTTTTCTTTTCTTTTTATCCATTTATGATGCTTTTCTGATTCATTTGCACCAGATCTGAAAACAGTTTTGCCTTCAAGTAGAGAATATACTATTTTACTTGCAAAAATTGTACAGAGCCAAGTCCTGGTAATGAGAGGTAGGAAGGGACGGTCAGTCCACCATCCTGCAAATGAAGAACACTGAAGACATACTCTTTGGCCAGCATGAGCAAGGCTTCTTCCTGCTCCAGCACAGGGCTTCCCAGGCACAAAGCATGCTGGTTAAACTGGCAGGAGCAGAAAGATGGCTGCAGCCTCCCATCCACGGAGAAGTTCAGAGAGCCCCCAGCACTGAGCCTAAAAAGTACAGCATTGGCCAGGAAGGCCAATGTAGCCCAGGAGGGCAAAAGACACTTTCTGTCAGGCCCCACTTCAGGGAATCACACCTATTCAAGAGAACACTCAAGCACCTATCTAAACTTTAAGCATGAGCTTAAGTCATCATGACATGTCCTTGCTTGTCAGTTTAATAGGCAAATACTCTTTAATCACCTATAAGAACATAAGAACGGCCATAGTGGGTCAGACCAAAGGTCCGTCCAGTATCCTGTCTTCTGACACTGGCCAGTGCCAAGTGCCCCAGAGGGAATGAACAGAACAGGTAATCATCAAGTGATTCATCCCCTGTCACTCATTCCCAGCTTCTGGCAAACAGAGGCTAGGGACACCATCCCTGCCCATCCTGGCTAATAGCCATTGATGGACCTATCCTCCATGAACTTACCTAATTCTTTTTTTAACCCTGTTATAGTCTTGGCCTTCACAACATTCTCTGGCAAGGAGTTCCACAGATTGACTGCTGAAGTCCCATTAAAGTCCCCCAATAAGACTAAAGTATATTTTTAAGGGATGTCCTAAACAGTGATGGACTTGGGCATGTACTTATGTGCTTTCCTGTATTAGTGCCCCAGGGCATCCCCACAACAGCCTCTTCAGGTGGAGCAGAAACTCCAGGAGATGACACCACCACCATCTGCCTCTCTCAGGTAGATTCCCCCTAGAATGCAGAGCTAGACACAAGCACAGAGGACTGGCAAATACATCCTTCTGGTATCAGCTTCCCAGCTGTCTAGGACACTGGAGCTTAGTCACACTTTTCTCCTACATGGATAGCAGCAAACACTAGGAGACCCAACTTTATCCCACACATTTCAGTAGCTAACTCAAGTTGGCTGTTTTGAGGCCCCTCTTTCCCCGTTTCACCTATTAAAATGCTATAGCAAAACCACAGTTGATCCAACACTATGAATGTAAATTAAGTGTGTGCATGCTGATATTCATAATCCAGCTAAAATGAATTATTAAACTGCTGAAATAAAATTAAGTTATATAGTAATATTTCTTGCTGGCCCTACGGGCTGCACTCTGTCTTACATTATACAAGCCTATAAAATATTTAAAGTGACCATGTCTACACAATTACACATAATTCAGTTGAGAGGAGTATAGCGGTAAATGAAATAAATCAGGTTGGCTCTTATGTCTGTGCAGAACTCATATTAAAAATATATTTAAAATCAAATATTACATTTACTTTTCACTAAGAAAAATGACTAGGTTCTCTCCCCAGCAGGAAATGAACAGCTCCCATTAAAGTCAATGGGAACTGCTCGTGTCTTGCAGAGGACTGGGGTTGGCTATGAACAGGGCCTATGATATTTATACAGTTATTTTGTAGTTTAATTTGGACACGGTATTTGTCCTTATTTCACTTCCTAGAAATGCTTCTTTGTACGATTTAAACATCTGTCATCTTCCGCCCCAAAAGTGGTGGCATTTCAGTGGTGGGTCATATCGTTCCTGAATATAAAATATCAGGATTGGAAGGGACCTCAGAAGGTCATCTAGTCCAACCCCCTGCTCAAAGCAGGACCAATCCCCAATTTTTGCCCCAGATCCCTAAATGGCCCCCTCAAGGATTGAACTCACAACCCTGGGTTTAGCAGGCCAATCCTCAAACCACTGAGCTATCCCAAAGCACTGAGATGTTGACTGTGCCCCAGGAGCAGTGTGGGAAAGAGGCATTTTTCTCTCCCTTCTCCCTACTTCCACTAGCATAGCTGCATTGGTGGACTTGGCTCCGCTCATTTCCTGCCTAGGATCAGGGGAGGAAGTAGTGGTCCCATAGCACCTGATTACCCTTGCATGCTTGGGCCCAAGATTCTGGTAGCCACACAGAAGTGTAATGGGAGGCAGGCAGGGAGTCCGAACAATAATAGAGCCCTACTAAGTATATGTTATATAATTATATAGTGCTGGAGATGCCTGTCCATTGCTTTCTGGATTTATAACCGTGCTGAGTTGAACAATTTTTCTAATCTCAATCCACATTTGGAGCTCACTTCTGCATGGTGCTGAGTGCCCTCAACTTTCCCTGACATCAGGGGGAACCAAGAGCACTCGGCACCTTCAAGGAGGAAGCCCTAAGGCTGTATTTTGTGCATCGCTGAGTGTGAAATGCAAGCTATGAACTGTATGGCACTTGATAAGCAGCATATTATGCAAATTGAAAAGCAGCACAATTTATTTCAATCCATGATAAGAGCATACACAAGACACAATTGCTCAATTAAATCATTTGTGTCTCGGAATTCAATAACTGTTGAAACCTTTTTCAGAGATTTTAGAAGTTGTCTTTTCAACTCTTCCTTGAGATGGGGAACTTTCTATTAGCTAAAGATACTACTAAAATACACCATTTTTAATTCATACAGTTATTCTAATCTTATTAGAAAGGCTGCTATCTCCTGAGTGGCTTATAAAGTCTCAGATTGTACTATAAATACAAGACAGCTTCCATTTGGCATTGTGCTTTGTTATGGAGAGTAGAAAGAATAATCTGTTTCGTTAGCTTCTTACGTTTATGTATTTCTATTTGTGTTTATCTCAAAGCACATTATATACATAAACACACACCAAACTATCAAAATACAGCCAACAAATCATAAACAGACCTCCTTAAAAAGGGTCATGCACCATATATTCCTATCAATGGGGATTCCTCATCACAATTCTCTGACCATCCCTCATCTTGTTCCCTAACCCCCTCCAATTACAACTTGGAAGAACAAATGAGCCTTGCATTGTCCCCCACTAGGGCAGAAAATCGGGGTTCTGGCAAGCCAAGACAGGAACGCAAGTCCACAGCTAAGGACACTTTGTGGAGGAGCTCCAGCTGTCAACCTTCTTCTGATTATGCCAGGAGGTTGTAAGGTCAGGTGACTCAGACACCGGTAACTGCCGCGGCATTACATGGAAAGAGAGATGGTGCCTCAGATAGACACAAACCACTTAGGCATTTCTGGGTGAATAGAAACACCTCAGATGTCATCTGGAAAACAGCTGATAGGTTGTACAGAGCATGGGGGCTCACAGGTGTTCCTTGCTTTCTGCAAGAAATACTATGTAACAAACAAGCTGACAAGCTATGCTAGCTGAAATTTCTAGTTGGTTTGATAGTGCAGCACCTGGCAGAGCACATGTCAGGAAGCGAATCAGCAGGTTGCATAGCTCCATTTCTGAGAGAAGAAGACACCATCTTTCTGCTTGGCAGGTATGAAGAAATGAAAATGTACGGCTGGGTGTCATCAGCATACTGAGGACACCAAAATCCATATGCTTACTAGTTTCTGTAGTGACTCTGTATATAGGTTAGATAAGAGGGTCACAAAGCAGAATCACTGTCTACTATAGATCGATTGATGGTTGAGTGTGTTTGTGTTTCTTTTGGCTTTGCCTTAAGAGGGATTTTACTTTTTAGTTACCTAGGTGTCCTTTGTCCTCTCCAAAATCACTTCTGTACTTTTCCATCTTGGTTTGTGAGAGCAGAGGTGTATTCTTTCCAGTGTATTCCCTCTCCCCACTTTCTGTTGCATGCAGTATATTGCAGTATATTATTGTTAACCCCATGGACTTTTATTAGTGCTCTTGGAACTTAAGTAAGCTGCAGTTTGTTCAATACTTTCTCTGCCATACACATACGACTGATCTTTTCAGATTGCCTCTTTTCTCTGGCTCAGAACGCAACTCGCCAATACTAGCCTGTGATTTATTTCTGATATAATGGTCAATCTGATATGCAGTTCTTTGTTTCTCCAATAAGTGGCACTTGTTGCACACCATGTCAGATGCCGTTTTTGTTGTCTGCAGTGTCCCAGGCTATAGGGGGTTTGCAAGATATAACAGTGCTCTCTAGTAAAAGTTTGGCTTTAGGTCTTCCTTTGCGGAGAGCTTTTAAAACTTTTGACTACATTGTGATTGGCATAATGCAGTTATTCCTATCATAAACAATTTATTTGTTTTTGTTAAATGTTTACTGTGTTTGGATATCAACAGTTATTAAATAATTAGAAGACTCCCATCACCATGGTAACCCAAGGGGGCGAAGGAGAACCCTAGTGTATTTTGATAAATACATTTTTGCATTTAATCGACACCTTGTGAAATGCGCCCAGATACTACAGTGATGACCATCAAGGCATAGACTAACAACAAAATACGAGGCCCCTTTCCTCCCCCGACCCCACCATAACAACTTTAACAAACAGAAACCGAGAAAACCTAGACTGCAGGTTGAATATAAAGGATTCCAAAATGAGAGGTAGGTGGACAAAAAGATGTGATGCCCAGAAACTTTCTGGACTTAGACATATTTCCAGTAGACAATTTCCAAGGAAATGGGCCTACAACTAAGAATTCCCTGAGTCAGACTCTCTCAAGCTGCACTGGTGAGACAGAAAGGTGAATTATTACAGACTAGAACTGCTAGCATGGAGGCTCAGAAGGGAAGAGGGCGGTAATCTCTGACCCAAGATCTCTAGGGCTGTAGACAGTAATCATGCCAATAACAACAAAAATATGCAGCAACAACTCAGAATCATAGAATCATAGAAGATCAGGGTTGAAAGGGACCTCAGGAGGTCATCTAGTCCAACCCCCAGCTCGCAGCAGGACCAATCCCCAACTAAATCATCCCAGCCAGGGCTTTGTCAAGCCTGACCTTAAAACCCGCAAAGGAAGGAGGTTCCACCATCTCCCTAGATAACACATTCCAGTGCTTCACCACCCTCCTAGTGAAAAAGTTTTTCCTAATATCCAGGCTTCATGAAGGCAGACTAGCAGTGGAAGGTAGATCAGGAGGGAGGCTAAGTTGAGAGCAAGCATGAGAGAGTAGTGAGGACAAGAGGTACTTGGGTTCAAGAAGGAAATAGGAATTTGGCTGCAGGAAGGGAAGTAGATGTAGACTGTGTACTAGGAGAAAACGAATGGGCAGTCATTGGACAGAACAGAGGGACAATGGGACAAGAGCAGAGAGCAGAACATGAAGAGCCTGATTCTTCACTGCCTTTCCAGATGTGCCAAATGAACACAAAATGAGAAATCAGAATGGCAACATTCCCCCCACCCCAGCTCTACACAAGGTACTGGGACACTGAGAACAAGGCCCAAAGAAAATAAGCCCATAAACATAAAAAACCCTGCAAGATGGTCCCCAAAGATAAGGCCAATTGATACAGCTGAATTCATTCTATTTTTCATTCCTTTCAAGTTCCCTGAGAGTTCTTGTGTTTTCTTTGAGTGTCCACATCTTACATCAATAGAGATGTTTTGCATTTCACGGAGGAGGTGCACTGATAAGTGAAGCAACAAAACAAAGGCCCAGTTTTGCAGCCCCTCACTTTTGTGAGCATTGCTTCTTCCCTTGACATCAATGGAATTGCTCGAATGGGTGTGCGTTTTTAGGATCAGGTCCTAACTGGATGTGGAAAAATTGGAAAGAGTCCAGCGGAGGGCAACAAAAATGATTAGGGGATTGGAACACATGACTTATGAGGAGAGGCTGAGGGAACTGGGGATGTTTAGTTTTCAGAAGAGAAGAATGAGGGGGGATTTGATAGCTGCTTTCAACTACCTGAAAGGGGGTTCCAAAGAGGATGGCTCTAGACTGTTCCCAGTGGTAGCAGATGACAGAACAAGGAGTAATGGTCTCAAGTTGCAGTGGGGGAGATTTAGGTTGGATATTAGGAAAAACTTTTTCACGACGAGGGTGGTGAAACACTGGAATGCGTTACCTAGGGAGGTGGTAGAATCTCCTTCCCTAGAAGTTTTTAAGGTCAGGCTTGACAAAGCCCTGGCTGGGATGATTTAGTCGGGGATCGGTCCTGCTTTGAGCAGGGGGTTGGACTAGATGACCTCCTGAGGTCCCTTCCAACCCTGATATTCTATGATTCTATGATTCTATGATTCTAACTGGTTCACATTAAAAAATAACTACACAGCACAAAATGGAAATGGGATTTTTAACAATCTAGCCATCAGAACAAATTTGTTTCCTCTCCTGAAGCTTCCGCTATGTATATTTTGCTGAAGTTGGATATTTCAGCATGGTGACTTTTTCAGTATAATTGTCTGCGGAGAATTCGTCCTTCACTTTATCAAACCAGGAAAGATATTTATAGAATAAAGTTTTACTTCAAGCCCTGTCACATACTATATATCGATGATGCATCAAAGTACAGTAGTGAATTTGAAATGTATGAAAATAGTCTTTCAGAGCCATTTGACCCCTAACAGAACAGACACAGGATGGGCTGGACAATGATATCTTTTGGAACTCAAACAAGGAGAAAGGAATTTTAATCTAACTCATTCCATATTATCTTCTATTTAAAGCAGAAGAAGGAAGAAGTTAAAGACACCCCTGAAGATGACACAGGATATATATGTGTCTCAGGTCATCAAAGAATATACATATTACATAAGCTACAAGGGACCTCCTGGCTCATCAGGTCCAGTCCCCTGCTGTCATATGCAACCCAGTCATATGATCCTGTTCATAAATTTATCAAGCTCCATCTTAAAACTAGTTGTGTGGTTTGCCCCACAACTAGTTGTGTGGTTTGCCCCCACTACTCCTGTGCTCCAGAATCTCATTCCTCTGATGGTTTCAAACCTTCTAACCTTTATTGCAGTATGCAAACTACAGTCCTTAGACAACAATAAACACGTGAGACCCCAAGTCTTTTCACAGCAGACAACTTGCACAATGCATACTCCAGCCACAATAAGAAATCTGTGATACAAAAAAAATTGCTCTATGGCTTTGATTTAAGTTCCTCATACAGACATTATTTTATTATTATTTTTGCATGAAAATCTACTCAATTTTGGCCATACTGTTCTACATAAAAAGACCATGAACAATTCCACATCCACAAGCAGGATCATTCACCTGTGAAACTGGTGGGCAGTTACCCTAGCCAGGGAAGAGAAATACAGTTGAAAGCATTAGCCGTTTTAAGGGTCTTTCCTTAGGGCTTGCTCTATGAACCACAAGACAGTCACAAAACAAAAGCAAGTCAACCAAAAAAATCACCAGGCAATGAAACCCAGAGGCTTTCCCTATGTCAGCCAACCAAGAGAGGAGAAGAAACATCTTTCCCTTTAGTCTTGCTTTTACCTAGCTTCTACTTTCACAGATCCAAAGGCCAGAAGGGACTATTGTGATCATCTAGTCTGACCTCCCATATAGCACAGGCCAGAGAACTCCCCCAAAATAATTCCGAGAGCAGATCTTTCAGAAAAACATCCAATCTTAATTTTTAAATTGCCAGTGTTAGCGAATCCACCATGACCCTTGGTAAACTGTTCCAGTGGTTAATTATGCTCACCATTAAAAGTCCATGCCTTTTTTTCCAGTTTGAATTTCTCTAGTTTCAACTTCCAGTCATTTTATATGGTACCCCCTAGCTGTCAGGAGCCTGTTAACCTTTTACAAGCTTCAGCCTCTTTACCTTTTCACAACCTAGAAATGCGCCTTTGTAGCATTTTAAACAGATGGCCTAGAAGGTGAAAAGATATTAAACATGATCTTTCCAGCACAATCTTTTAGGTTTTGGGAACTTAATACCCTTCTTTGCTTTGGAGGTCCCCTTTGGTGACATTCTAACAGGGCTAAATGGACTCTGGACCCTACCACTGTCTGTTTCAAATTTTACACATTCATAGGCTTTCCAAATATTGAAAATACAGTAAATGCAAGAATTAAACAGCATGAGTTGCAGAACATAGGTAATTGAGAACAACATAAGTTTTATAGATTCCTATTGGCTAGCAGAAACTGGAAACAATCAAACAGCAAAACATTGTTACTGCTAGTGTTCTAGTCTGTAGCTGTCTAGTTTGAGTCTGGCTTTGTCTATAGAATTTCTGGAAGCTTCTTAAGCGGGTTGATTTGATCTCCAAATCCCTCGGTGTTTTCTCTTTTAGTTTAAACAAAAATGAATCGTGTCAAAATAACCAAGTGGGTGCTAAACAAATCTTCAATAGATAAAACACCGTATAGGGTGCAACACTCTACGGCATACAACAACACACACCATCTCTGCACACTTGCAGTGCCAGAATCAGAAAAACAGCAGTCTGAGGGTGCAATCGAATGATCGTCCATTCAAATAAATGTATTGGTGTGGTAGCTGAGATGAGGACAAATGTAAATGAATACCTCTCTTTTCCCATCGCTGTTTCTTTAGCCAAAATGAATACAGATCTAAAGGTGGGCTCCATTTTACTTTATAAGCATGATAAACTGCGCTGTCATGATATAGTGAACACTGTAATTAAAGGCTTGAAAAACATTTCTTTCATAAGCAAAATGGTTTCCTTTCATTTCACTAACAGCTTGGCAAAAAATTCCCCTGTGAAGGACAAGGGGCTGATATGCGATCATTTAAGAATGCTGTTCTGTATTATTTATGACTAATGTTTGTCACCAGATTATGGCAATATTTACTGGATGATTATGTGGGGTTATTGGAATGCTTTGCTTACTGCATTCATATGTTGATTCGCTTTAATAGCAGGGCTGTTAGGAAACTAGCTGGAAGGCCACACGATACCGCTAAATAAGTAATCCTCCTGGTAACTCCATCAAGGTGATTAACATTAACTGTGAATATCCCACTTCTTTGGCTTCAGCCTGGATCTACCCAGCTGTCTTGCCGAGGCTGGGAACAGACAGATTTAAAGATTAAAAAGTGACGCACTCAAGGAGAGAGGTAGGTGTCAGGGGCTGTTCGTGAAGACCAAGCTGACACAGACACAGGCTCTGCAAGAAGGTCTGAAGCAGCCTGGCCTTCCTAAGCTTCCAGGGGTTGGTAAGCCTTAGGCAAGACAGACATGCATACAGGCAGCTTTAAATCTTTTCCCCTCTTCTGCTTTACTGTTCCTACTGTTAAAATTAAACAGTACTTAGCTCTCTTAAAATGAGCTGGCCATTGTATTCACTGCTGGTCAAAGCTCCCAAAGGGAAGACTTGCAGGGCCAAAGCCAGTTGGACCTGCTGAGAAATCACAGTGGCATTCAGGGACTATAACCCAGAGACCCTATTGAAAAGCAGGAGAATTACAGAATTCCACCTTGAAAGAGATGAGTGCACAGGGGTGCACTCAGGCACACCAGATAGGGGGTCACAGACACAGCTAGCCCTGAAACCGTGACATCCCTGTTTTGGACTGAATTATTTTTCAATGTTTTATGAAAATTCCTTCTGCTGTTCAGTTTTGCACATGGCAAAAATAAATAAATAAATTCCCACCATTAAACATCATATAGTCCAATTCAATGGCATGACTTAATGCAACAAAACAGGTGAACATTTAAATGCATGCAATTCAGAGTTACCACTAAGCAATCTTGTGCCATCAGGAATTATTCTGGGGCAAGGATCATATTTTCGTTCTGCATTTGTACAATACCTCACACAGTGAGGTCCCCATCCAAGACTAGGACCCCACGGTGTTACCATTGTACAATTATTATTTTGTATGACTTTATATGCGGTTAATTCTTGGCCCTACTGTAAATGTGCAATGTGGCCAAGTTATGGTTGGTGTGGGAAACATTATTTCAGACTCCCCAACATTGATGCATTTGAATTCTCAGACATAGTATTGTACTGGCTTAGATTTATGAAAAGGGGAAAATATGAGTCAAGTATGGGAATTAGCAAAAAACTGTACATGAATTATGTGCTCACTGTACTTGGCAAATCCTACATTTTGGTGAGTATAAATGCTGCGGAAAGCGCTCAGAACTATTTATCAGTTATCCCTCAATATTAGCTCAACAGCAAGACCAAAGCATTAAAAATAATGATACATACATAACTTTTGATTCCGAAAGAGCTCAAAGTGTATTACAGATCCTAAACTCAATCCTAGAAGCAGTTAGGCTCTGATCCCATGCCCTGAAGTCACTGGAAAAAACACTCATTATTTCAACAGGCTTTGGATCAGGCCATCAGTTTGTGAAACTCCCATTACACTTCCAGGGATATTCTGCTCCCTGGGCAGCTTGGGCCTTATATGCTCTACAGTACATAGGACACCCATATACACAGTACATAACGCAACACCATTTGCCTCTGGGGAGAAGAGCTGCAACTAGATAACAGACAACAGCACACCTTATTCTTGTTAGTGACGAATGTCCAGGCAAAGCAACCCATCCTCAAATCTCATTAGACCAGCAACCCAACAATACATAAGGCAGGATTAAAAAGTGTACTTGTACCATTTTTCAGACTGTCCACTCTTCTGGATAGGGATAGTTCTTGCTCTGTTTGGAAAGCATGCAACATATGGTGGGTAATACCATATTCAAACAAACAAAACAACACAAACAACATTTACCTCCTTATAGCCCATAAACACCCATCTTAGCAACTGAAACGTTGGTTAAGAACTGGGTGTTCCGACCCACAGCGTGGTACACTTGGCTGGCAGATACAATACCGCTTTCATAGCTAGCACCTCCATCAACATACAAGAAAAGAGAGCATTTCAAGCTTGCAGCTTTTCAGTCACAGCATAAATGCTAAGTAACGCTGATCAGTAGCAGCCACTGCAGGTGTGATTATAACAAGTGTTCCCACTTCTTGGTTCACAAGATGAGGCAACACTTTGCAATACCTTCTGCACTTTCAGTGCGTAGGAGGAAGCAAACACTATTAACCTAGTAGCTTTGTCAATGACTATAGCAGGATAGAGAGCTGTACTACAAAACACGTTAAGATTTAAAAAACAGAAACAAATCCAAGAAGGGGGAATGACGTAATATGCTAAGACTATGCTCCATATATAAACCGTATGTCACAGGGTAAGTCTGTAGCGATCTGGAATTTTGAGAAACTTCAGTCAGTGCTGTTTGATCACTAACAGATCTATACAGCTACCTAACTAGAGAAAACACTAGCTATATAACATTTATTCATAAACCAGTCGGAGAACACTTCAATCTCTCTGGTCACTCGATTTCGGATCTAAAAGTGGCAATTCTTCAACAAAAAAACTTCGAAAACAGACTCCAACGAGAGACTGCTGAATTGGAATTAATTTGCAAATTGGATACAATTAACTTAGGCTTGAATAGAGACTGGGAATGGTTGAGTCATCATACAAAGTAAAACTATTTCCCCTTGTTTATTCCTCCCCCCCACTCCCCTCCCCCCGCCCCGGTTCCTCAGACATTCTTGTTAACTCCTGGAAATGTTCTGGAAATGGCCCACCTTGATTATCACTCTCCTGCTGGTAATAGCTCATCTTAAGTGATCACTCTCCTTACAATGTGTATGATAAACACCCATTTTTTCATGGTCTCTGGGTATATAAATCTCCTCACTGTATTTTCCACTTTATGCATCCGATGAAGTGAGCTGTAGCTCACGAAAGCTTATGCTCAGATAAATTGGTTAGTCTCTAAGGTGCCACAAGTCCTCCTTTTCTTTTTGCAAACACAGACTAACACGGCTGCTACTCTGAAACTAGCTATATCGTATTTCAAATAAGTCATATGCAAAAGACAATTATAAAAGGGAAACCCAAATGATGACTTCTGGCATCACCATTGTTTATTGTGTTTCCTTCATATGCCATAATCACTAAGGAAGAGAAGTCTGTAGATCCTTTCTGTGGATTCAGCACCACCCCCACAGCCTAGCCAGTACAGATTAGAAGGCATCTGAACAGGAAGAGCAGCTTTAATTTGCAACTGCAGACCTATGTGTTCTGCTTGTATTTCTTTCTAGAAGATTATTGATGGTTCAGAAGAACATTTTAGTTTGAACTTATTCTCATAGTAGCAACTCAGTCAGCTATGGCAAATGCACCATCAGAAGGCAAAAGATAACTGCTCTCATAAGAGCTTGATCCTGTTTACACAGGACTATAGACAATAAGAACTCTTATGCCTTAAAAGAATGTCGGCTGTTGCTGAATCTTTCAGACATATGTATTACAAGAGCTGCAGCGCACTTTACTGCATCATTTTCAGCCTTTCATATTCATACTTCACCGTAACAACCTGAGTCGAGAAGAATGCCAAGCACTGGTACTTCTGAAGGTGAATGGCTATAGAGGAATGTGCCATCCCAGGACACAGTTAGCCAAACTTCACGCCTCAGGGCACTACGATGGGGTTCCTTTCATTAACGTGGACGATGCCACATCCACGCTATACACCCTGGAGCACATCAGGCCACAGAATAGGATGAGGACAATGGGGAGTGGCAAGAACGGGACTGGCAGAAGCATTGACGAGAACTGCTGAATGGAAGGGTTGCAGGATTTCTAGACCCTATCTTGTCTGACTTCCATAGGGTTCAGATGGGAGAAGTGAGTAGATGCTACCCTTGAAAATCTGGGTGGAGGCAAGGTTTCTGCCTCCCAAGAACACTGGGAGGAAGAAGGGAACTGCAGCCTGGAAGGTCCCTCTCCCCACAGAATGGCAACACAGATTTTGGGGCAGACAAAGAAGGATAAAACCTAGCTGAGTCTTCAAGCTTCCTGAAGATCCCTAGACCACACTTATTACTCTCTCTCAAGAGTTCCCAATCTTCAAGAAAAAAGGTCCTTTTGAACCTCATGTTCTGATTTCAAAATGAAGCCTGTAACCATCCGTGAGGATTCACACATGTTGCCGGTTCCATTATCAAAGTTTAGTCCAGCTCTAAGTGCAGGCTAGGGCCAGTGATCAACACGGGCTACTCCTGTCTAGCAGAGATGGAAACAGCTGCAAACTTCTCTGTTAAGGCAGATTATATGCAGAGCTCAGGCTCCTGCCAGAGTTGCCAAGGGAACCTTCCTATTGGCAAAATTCTGGCACCCTTTCCCAAGGAGAATGGAAAAAACACATTCATCCACCTCTTTCCAACAGAAGGGTGTGGGGAATCCTGTAATACGTTTAGTAACCTTGATCATAAAAACATTCAGTGGCTTCAGGGTTAAACCTGACCCAAATAGTCTGAATTTCCTCAACAGAGCCTCAGTGTTTCATTGACTTTCACTTCCAACGCAGGTGCCGCCTCCGACTCTGCTTTCGGTTCTGTGGGTTGTACATTAGTATCAGCCCAGTAACTCCAATGGCATTTTGTCTTCCCACGCTGCGACAGTGGAGGGAAGGCCTGTTTTGAGCAATGGCAGGGAAGGCTTTTAAAATACAATTGCTATTGAAAGCTCCGAGATTCCCTGATAACTTTAAAATAAGTACGTTTGTAGTCAGTTCCTTTGGCTTTTGAACTATCATGCTAAATTCACTACATATATCACAGTGTGAAGATTAATAAGCATAACAATTTCAGTCTGTGTCTTATTGCCACACTTAAAGTTGCAGTGTATTATTGATCACTTTAGTGGGCTCTGTTCAGTTGGGAAGCCTTTACATTGCTAAGAGGGAGATCCAGCTGCAGAAGTCAGACCTGGTTGCCTAGAAGGCTATGTTCCTCAGCTCAGCCCTTCCTAATGAGTTCTTTCCTGCATTCCATCTCTAAGAAACCCCTCGCTTGCCTGTTCCAAAATATCCTTGGCTCACAGCAGTCTGAAACTGGCAGGCTTATGGCCTTGTGGCAATAATGGGAGGCAGCTGGCTCGTTCTTAGAGCAGAACTAGCAAGCTGCAGGCCCATCTTCTCAGCAGGAGGGACTGTGTATGCCAGCAAATATACTGCAGTGGAGGACAAAGAGATACTGTAATTAAATCTAGAATGGCCAGGGCACTGTAGCAGGGCCTTGGACCCAGGTAAGCCACTGTGAAGGCTGAGAGTATAACTGGAAATACTTGCCAATATCTGCATTCTTGGGGATCAAAATTAAAAAAAGGAAGAAAAAGCAGAAGTTAAAATAATAGACTGACTCTGAAGGGAGGCTTTACCCATCTTTCCGCACACCTGAAATGGCCACAATAGAAATAAAGGGCTTTATTGGCTAAAGTGCTAAAAAATATGGTTGCTTTTATTATTCAAGACTTTGCTACTTTCATTCTGCAAGAACAATTGGCCTGAGCTATCTGTCATTTGGCGGTCTGTCCATTAAATACTTCGCTTCCATAGAAGGAAATGAAGCAGGCCAGTAAAGTTCAGCCAATTTGCCTTTTAATACCTTTTATTGGCTCATTAACGATGAATTCTTTTCAACACTCTGCCCCCGTTCTTAATTCACAATGGCTCAGAACTCAGACAAGGAGCTCCCCTCCCACCATGGCTCCTGAACCTAAACTGGAAAAACAAAACCAAAAAACCCCACGCCTTAGTAGACCATTTTAAACACTGCCACTCTAGGGGAAAACATCCAGGATGGGAAAAGAACACCATTTATAGCTCCCAAAGATTAAGTGATGTGAAAGATGAAGCAATCAAAGGTCACAGAACATAGCAGTCCTAGATTGCCGCAAACTTTAATGAACTAATAATTAGAGCAGCTACCACAGATTTTGTAGTCATTCAACAACTTACTTAATTTAGGCTGCATTGTTGGTGTACTTCAGTGCTCAAAGATCATTTACTCAGTCGTCACATTTTGCCTTTTTGAAAGAATAGGGATTTCGTATGGTTTCAAAAGCTTAGTTAAAATAAATGGAAACTGTTGCAGTGCTTTGCAATCAGAAATCAAAGCAAAATCTCTGAAAATATTTCCTATTCAGCCTAACCTGTCTATTGGATGAAATATAAAACCACAACAGCCCTTATCAATTGTTGTATCGATGAGTCCCACGGCACTTTTCACAACAATAAAGTTGTTTGACGCACTATCCTGGGCCAATTTCAATAATGCAGAATTACATTCTATGTAAAGTTCTTCTGGTAATATCAATTGGAAACTTGGAATCTATAGTTTTCTTCCCTGTCTGTCTGAACTATAGTGTAATGAGACAACATAGTCTGGTTGTCAGGACAGTAGACTTAGGTTTTTTTTCCAACTCTGCCACTGACTTGCTGTCTATTTGTGGACAAGTCATTTCACCACTTTGCTCCTCCACTACCTTATCTATAAAATGGAAGAAAAGATACACAACCACCTGTATAAGGTGCTTTGAGATCACTGGATTAAAAAGTGAGGAGTGTTTTTATTAGTCTGCTTGTGCACTGTTAACTAGCTGCTGCATTTCAACCCAGAGGTGACCGCATTTGAGTGATTTTTGGATGAAAAGCAAGATATAAAATGTCAGACTTATTAATTGTTATTATTATTAAACTAAATAGAACTACAGCAAGAAAATTAATTGTATAAACTAACAGAAATGTAAAATTATATAATCAAGTAATAAAGTGTTTAACATGGAGGAATGCAAATGATTTGGCGTGCCTGCAACATGCTGGGTGTTTGAGTAACACCTGCTGGATATAGACAGACCCTCTTTTGATGGTCTCTGGTCATCCAACTTTGGCATGAGCACTGTAAATCACGGGACTATGGGATTAATCATCAGAGTGAATGGGAGTTGCACACACAAATCCCATTGAGAGATCCTGGGATTTGTACCTGAAACACCCCTGCGCAAATTTACTCTTGAATTGGCAGCGATAAGCGTACTTTTAAAGTCAGTTTAAAGAAGGGGAAGGATTAAAACAATCTGCAGTTAAAACTATTTGTGAACAAATGAAAGCGTACATCTGTTACAGTGGACTGGACGACTCAGGGGATATCTAATAGGGTATTGAACCAGCCTCTTGCAGGTCACCTGTTCCAATCCAGCTAAATTGGCTAGAATACTGTCACCCTCTGTCATCAGGTATTCAGTGGCCAAAGTAATCTGAGATATGGTTCCATATAGTGCCTTGTAGAGAGGTGTCTAGCTCTCAAAAATCACCATCATGCTTGTCATCCTTGTTGGCAGTCTTAGTAGAGAGGTCAAGGACTCTACTGGAAGAGACTGAACGATCCTTCCTCAGATACATTATTAAGGACATTGAAGATGCTGCATAATATTGTCTTTGCTGATGCTGTACTTGTTCAGAAGAGACTTTCGTCACCACGTCTGCCACTTTCAGGAGCACTGAACTGACAAGACACGTGTTATAATTCTCAATAAAATTAGAATGTCATAAGTCTACAGCATAGCATGTATACGAAAGTATTCATGCTGTTTATTAAAATGCACTTTCTAATTATGCTGTGCTATTTTGTGATTAACTCAATTTAAAAAACATTTAGATCTAGGTTTGCTGAAAATGTTCCATTAAACAATAGGCTCTTTTAATCAAGTCATTATCTTCATTACTGTAATTACCTAATTTTTAAACTTAAAAATTTTCAGAGGGAATATAAATGAAATAAGTTCCCTTTGCAATGGGTTCTTTATCTGCACACACGGCCCGATTCTCACCTGTGTTTGACCTTGTGAAGTCCTGTGTCGAGTGAGGACAAAGCACTATCAAATCAGAATGGTAGCATTTTAAACTCATGTTTCACAGATATAAATACCTACATGAACTGGAAAGCACTGCAGAACTGGGCACACAATGACTCAGTGCATATATTGCGTGCATTAGCTTTAAGGTGGATATTTACAAAATAAAAGGACATTACTAACTCCATTCATCTGAATGGATCTGCTACGCTACAGAACCATAAATAAAGGTGTAGACCTTGGCTCAGTGCAACTGACCCACTGTATTTGTTCATCTGGGCCACACAAGCATTTACTGTTTGGGTGCATAGATAGAAGAGTATTTTTTCTCTACTGGGTACTATGCCTCGGCTCAATGGTTTATTCAGAAGGCTAAAAACGTGTGTTCTACAGCCAAGGAAGTTACTCTTTGAACTTCAGAGTACATCCAGATCTCAACTGGATTTAACACCTGAGGAACCATCTGGTCACCAGCCAGGTGTCAGAATGCCAGTCATTAGAAGTATTACTAGCTAAATATAAATATCAAAATTGGTGACGTGCTGAGTAGTCTACAGTGAGAGTACTTCTGAAGGTTGAAGACAGCCACTACCAGTAAGTAAACCTGATTTGGGGGCACGGGAGGAAGGGAACAACTTCCCCCAATGTTGTTTGGTGACGCCTAATTAGTTTTTCTTTTCCATACTCCTCTGCAGTTCTAGCTGGGATCAAACCAGAAAGGCTAGAAATTCTGGTCACACTTCTTGGGTTTGACCAACCTGTCCTGATTCAGTACCCTAAGAGTGCAGAGCACCCTTTGTGGCCTCTGGATTATGTGTTGGCCGGGCGTTAGTTTGACTCTCTGCATAAATTAGAGCAGCCTCAGGGATTTTCAAGATGGTTATTTGTAACAGAATTTATTAATTGCTTTTTTCATGGTTATTCAAGAAGGATATTTAGGGTGTCTGAAAAGCACATGACTTGTTTCTGTCCTGAGTGTTGCAGATCTCTTGGTCCAAAGCGCTAATAGAGATGAAAAGCATTTTTAAAATTCAATAGTTATGCCAGCTGTTTCTGAGGCACTTTTAAATGTATACTTATATCTATAGATAAATAGAGATAAATATGGTTAACAGCCAGGGCTATTTCTCTAGCATCAAAAGGATTTTCATGAACATCAGAGTTTTTGATTTACCAAAGGATCTATGGTTTATGGAAGTTTTTTCTTCAGGTCAATTCACTAGGCCTTTCTACCTGCCCAGATTAGAAGCTGTGCTGGAGTCCTTGCATGGCTTATGAACTATGAAGGAGCTCTTAGAGGGTTATTTACTTAGCAGATCACCCTCTGAGGCTTATTGCTGGGCGTTCAAGTCCTAGAGGATCCTTTGCAGGGCTCATGAAATCTAGAAACATCCTCGGGGATCTATAATTATATCAATACAGGCCTCAGATCCCACACATACAATGTCCACAGGCACAGTCTGCGGTGAGGTCAGCATCAGTATCCTTTCCCCTCTTCCCTACAGCTCCCCAGCTCTCTTTCAGCAGCGGCGTCCATGGGGGAATGACTACCTTTAGTTCTGAATGCACACACCAGACACCCCAGTTCAGCAGGATACTCAAGCATACACTGTTATGTTAAGCAGGCAAATAATCTGATGGACTTCAGCAGGACTATGCATGCACTTAGAGTTAGGCATATGCTTAAGTACCTTGCTGAATTAGGGCCAGAGATTTTACTATCTACATTAGAGAGCCTGTCCAATCCTTCCCTCTCCTACCTGCCCTTCCCACACCCAGAGCTCTCTTGTGCTATTCTGGACTTCTTTCTGGTGTTAAAGCTCTAAAAACATTGAGATTTTGTCCACAGACGATGCCTGGAAACACTGTACAATCCACCTCAGGTGACAGAGTACAATTTGTACACGAGTCCTCCTGGTTACACCATTGTACATCACTGGTACAACCCTCCAGATTTACACTGGAGCAACAGAGATCAGAATATGGCCCTGTGTATATCGAAGCATATCACTTTTCCATGTTGGCTTTTCCTTTGAAGTTATCAAAAATCTCAGCTTTACTCTGGCACGTAGGTATCTGCTAAAGCCATTAACTCTTCTATATAGTCCAGCACCCCAAACATTATCCCTTAGTTAACAATGATATACACAAAAATACACGGGATCAGAGGCTGCTATCACGCTAAGGGCATTCGGGAGTAACACCACTGAAACCAAGAACTAGATCCAATGATGTACTGGCAACTTAATATTAAGGTCAGAAGGGCAAGACTCACCAGCCAGATACCCATGAAAGAATTCTCTGTAGTAACTCAGATCCCACCCCATCTAACATCCCATCACAGGCCATTGGGCCTAGTTACCATGAATAGTTAAAGATCAATTAATTGCCAAAATCATGTTATCCCATCATACCATCTCCTCCATAAACTTATCGAGTTTAATCTTGAAGCCAGGTCTTTTGCCCCCACTGCTTCCCTTGGAAGGCTGTTCCAGAACCATAATTGTGGGACTGTAACTATACCAATTATAAAGAAACATGAAAAAGATTCCAGCAGATGAGTAGGAACTTGATATGGGAGCTTTGAAGTACAGAAGAGCAACGTGCCTCTGTTTTGATTTGTTTAGACTCATTACCCGCTATGTCCTTACAAATTCTGAACAGTTCAGAAGTCACCAAAGAGAAACATCAGCCAATATCTTCACGTGACCTCTTTGATGCAATTTACACAGACTTTGAGTTTCCAGATGAAGATGTCTGATGAAATAGTGCTAGGATTGATTTTGGTTTTTCTCTGAAGACGACTCACTGATAGGAGAGTAAGGCAATAACACTTGACAGCACAGAATTTTTCCCCAACAGACTAATACGTCTTGAGTCTTCTCAGGGTTGCAGTGTATTTTATAAGCTTCCACAATGCCTAAAAATGTAACAACGCTGAGCAAATGAGTGCTGGGAGTTTAGGGAGTACAATAAGAATAAAAAGTCTGACTTCTTCCCAGTTGACAAATCAGGATCTGCTGCATTCACCCACAGAGCAGCATGGACCGCACAAATCTAGAAGTCATAGTGTCTCCTTTAAATGAGACTTTCAACTAAAGCCTGTCAAAAGACAGTGAAAAAAGAGGATTTTAATGTGTTGATAGAACAAATGTCTCTGTTTGTTTTTTAACTCTCAATACCTGCAATAAAGAAGAATAGCTGCGTGAAGCTAAGCAAACTCACAGCACAGAGACGTTCGCACAGCATCACAGCCTAATATGCAGGGTACCCAGGATGTCAAGATTATCAAATCAGTTACACAGTGGACAAGATCATAAAAGTACTTGGAAGCTTAGTTTTGTTCCTGAAACCATTTTCTTGCTCCTCGTAGATTACCCCATGCTGCCCATGGCGGGAGCGAGGTTGGTCCTCCTGTGGAAATGCCCAGAGGGGTGCACCCCATTCACACCATCCTGGGGATCCATGGGAGGCCAGCGTCATCCATGCTGATACCCTGGGCCTCTGCCTGAGGTATGGTTCCTGGTGTACAGCTCCACTGGAGCCAGACATCAATGGATTGCCCTCGGCTGTGGGAGACGCCACAGAAAATACGATTAATACCGCCCCAGGTTGTGTCACTTTAACTGTCCACAGGGCTGGAGGAGGTGGGAACAGAACTAGAGAGATGGCCGAGTGCCTCTTCTATCAGCTGTGGATCGGGTGGGTGGGACAACTGAGCCCCGGGTACTCACTGCGTTACACTGTCAGGTAACTACTTGTCCCATAACTAACAACGTGAGTGTGTGCTTCAGTAACATCCTCCGCCCCGTCAGGCAACACACAAACAAGTTTATTTGCAAAGGGGTTTACAGACAATTACTGGAGCAAAACCCTATTGATTTCACACTGTCACAGGAGCAACTGTAAAGAGACTGCGATACCTCTGAAGTGGCAGCTTGGATTCTCTCCTCACACAGGGGCAAATCCTGCCATTTCACGCTGCGTAGGTATGCCGCACGTATCTTGGCTGTCGCTGACGATCTAGCCTAGACAGACTCCAAAATGGTGGCTTTGATTTAGCCCACTTCTTACAAGAACGCCTGAATAGTCAGGATGCGGTGTTGCCCAGCCCTCTAGAGGCAGGGCACGAGGAGAGCTTCCCACACATCGCCATGTACCTGTACTTTACCAGGCCTTCTAATAATAATGAGCATTTTATAAGCTCAAAGCACTGTAAAGACATGAACTAGGTAATCCTCACACCACCCTTGAAATGTAGGCGGATAAAGCTCTTCCCCACTTTACAGATGGGAAACTGAGACAGAAAGGCAAAGGGACTTGCCCAAGGCCACACATGGTGAGTTGGTGGCAGAGCTGGGGTTTGGACCCTGCAGCCTCCCATGAGCAAATAAGAACACGCATATGTTGATGTGCTGTGGATATGATCGTCTTTGAGGACCAGGTCCTGAGATCCTTATTCCGTTTTCTCCAGCAGTACTCAAGCAAAACTCCCATTGGCCTGAACGGAAGCTTTGCCTGATGGGACAGAGAAAACCTGAAGCGGAACCTCAGGATCTGGCACACTAGTACTGTCTTGCGAGAACACACTGATGGGATAAAAGGATTTTTAAACAAACTGGAAGGAAAGGTTATGGAAAAGCTTTAAGTAGGGACACAGCTCCAATGTATCAGAGTCAAGAACATGCTGCTTCGGGAGCGTGGTGAGAAAGGAAAGGAAAGGAGCAAGGAGTTCTGGATCTCATAGTTCTTGAGATATTACATGCGCTATAGGAAGAAGATATTGGTGAGAGAGCCCCTGAATTGCACTAAAAAGATATCAAAGCGAGGTGCCAAAACTTCCACAGAATCAACACAAAGGCATTTGAGAAAACTAATTTTTTTTTCCAGTTTACTGACAGTCCAAAAAGAGAAAAAGGAAAGAAATTCGGTTCGACCAACTCAAATCTGAAATTTCTGAAAAATGTCAGCAAATCAAAAGACAAAAATCAATATTTTGAGTCATTTAATTTCTGATCAATTTTTAACATAAAAGCAAAAGAAAAACTAGGTTCACAAAATGGCTGAGGAGGTGGAAGTGGTGGTCACAGGGTCCACCTTATAACTTTTAGCCCAGTGGTTGGGACGTTCACCTGGGCTGTGGAAGACTCGGATTCAATTCCCCCCTCTCCCTGGTGCGGGGAAGAGATTTGAATTAGAGTCTCTCACTGCTAACTTCGTAGCCTATGTCAACCTAGATCTCAGAACTCCACATGGATTCCACTACTGCCACTAAGTAGCAAGGCATGGTCCATAAATGGTTTATGGTAACTAGGCAGTTGTCACTTTCTGTCCATTGCAAAACACATGTTGTCTCATGATACCACTAAACTTCTTGGTCCTGGTCCATACACCAGGCTGAGGAAATTCTTGTCCAGCCATTATGAAGCAAACACCAACATGTTACTTATATTTTTGGAGAGTCAAAAAACCCCACCCTGTTTGGGGCCACATGCTCTATATTTATTGGATGCACATAAATATGTATCTGCAAGAAAGGGAAATAAGATGTTAAATTGATGTAGGAGCAGATGTTGAAAGCCAAGTAGTCCAACCACATGCCACAATCCAGTTTCTCTTCAGGGCCCTATCCTGTCAGCCCATGGCACTGGGAATTCTGTGTCTTCAGTGCAAAATGCTTGACGGCTTGAGACCCTTTATTTTGCCCATAGGCCCATACCCAGCAGAGTCCCACTGACATAAGTTAAAAGCAACATATATCTACTTACAAGGTAGGTATATACTGCTGTAAATGCAGCTGCTTAACATTTTAGTGATGTAACTTCAAAAGAACTTTCTTTAATTCCTGGAGTAAATTTAGACAGGATTGACTGTCTTTAGAAAACTAAGGAAATGCATTATGTATTACTGTGTGTTTCATGTGAGCTAGAAGATACGTTATATTTCTGGATTGAACGAAATTAATCAGCATCTGAATAAGTATAATCCTCTATCTGAAAACGAGGCCCTGCTGAAATGGTAAAGAAATGGGGGGAGGGTGGGGGAGGAAGGGGGGCTGTAACCCTTTCCTTTTGTAACTACAATCAACACAAATTAAATGCAAATTTGAAATGAAGTTTTAGCATTAGGAACAGAGGGCCATGTGCTACATCAAAGCAATTATAGCATATGTTAAAGTATCCAAAAATATTAGCTAGAAATGTACTATCTATATGACATACAACACAGAGTTTTGGTGGGAAAAAATAGGTTTTCCTGGAGTACATTGAGAATTAAAGTATTTTATTTATTACTCTATTAAAAGATAAAATAATACCAGAACATTCACGGTGGATAGATAGCTTGTTTTAATGCATTAATAAAAGAAAGTACAATTACCTTCTTCTTAGTTTTACTTTGTTTGTAAATTGATTCTTCCTTACCTTCATGCCTTACCTTCCATAAAGGATGTGCAATGGCTGGCAAAAATACAGACCAAACAGAGACACGGAAAATATAGCCAAGATGTATGAACTGTATTCAACTCTCCCACAGATGAAACATAAACCTGTAAGCTATTATTTGTCAAAACCATGAATTATATCAGCAGAATTGTATGATGTTTTAAGAGAGTTTTCAATACCAGAGATTGAAAACAGAGTTCAATTAACTCACACTAGTTTTCTATCAATTTCCATGACATTTTACTTTCATTATTCCTTTTCCTTTCCTAGTTTTTCATGTTTCCTGATGTTTGTCCTGCTTGGAAGAACTGAAACTAAGAGAATCTGGCAGGCTGGTAAATGATCATAACTTGTTTTACACTCACCATCAAAAGCTAGTGGACAATTATTTAATTTCTGACCAATTTATTACTGTTGAAATCTCTTAAAGTACCTTGGAACAGAAAATAGTGCAGCATGTAAAAATTTAATTCTGATTGGATTAGATGTGATTTAAATACTTAAGGTAGACGGGATCTGTCACAGACTGACAATTTCCTGAAATATCCTGAATGAACTTTATTGAATTAAAACAAATTCAATAAGGTTTAACTTAACATCTTTGGAGTTTTTTAAATTTGGCACAACATTAACTTTCTTCCAGACTTTTGGAACTTCCCCAAAACAACAAGACTTCATGAAAATCAACATAAATGGTCCAGTAAGCTCCTCAGCCAGATCTTTTTAAACTCTTGGATGCAAGTTATCTTGATGTGTTGATTTTTAAAATGTCTAACTTTAATAGTTTCTGTTTGATATCCTCCAGAGAGACTAGATCTCTTCCTAATTAAGTTACTCCCAGATGAGTGAAGATAGTAAATACATATATATTCTAACAGGTACTGTAATTAAATTAAGCCTAACAACTATCATCTGCAGTCAGGAACCCTTGTGATTAAAACATGTGATCACAGATATACTACCCCCAAAACTGACTATAATATAAATCACAAATAATCTGGTTTGGGATTAAATTATAAATCACTAAAAGTATAAATTTCGTGTACATTTTTGATGGGGAGGGTAATTAACCACTGGAACAATTTACAAAGTGTCATGGTAGAGTCTCCATCACTTACAAATTTTAAATAAAGACAGATGTTTTTCTAAAATATATGCTCCAAGAATTATTTTGGGGGGGAGTTGTATTGTTTGTGTTATACAGGACATCAGACTTGATGATCACAATGGTTCCTCTGGCCATGGCCTTCTGACCCACTTATTAACTAATTTATTAACACATTTGCTGAGCTCGAGAAAGGATCATTTCACTAGTAAAGTATTCTGTCTGTTAGAACATTTGACACAGTGAATCACTCAAATTTACTCTCCAAATTTAGCTCTGCACCTCAAAAAAGAACTCCTAACAAAATATCTTTCTGTTATTTAGCCAGCTTTTAATCCATTTAATGTGTGCCATGTTAATTTTATATCCTAGTTTTTTAATCAAAATGTCATGTGGTACCAGGTCAAATGCCTTACAGAAATCGAAGTATATTACATCAACACTATTATCTTTATCAACCAAACTTGTAATCTCATTTAAAAAAAAGATATCAAGTTAGTTTGACAGGTTCTGTTTTCCATAAACCCATGTTGATTGGCATTAATTATCCTGCTTTAATTCTTTATTAATCAAGTCCTGTATCAGCCTCTCAATTATCTTGCTCAGGATGGATGTCAGACTGTCACAGGCCTATAATTATCCAGGGAATCTTGTTTGCCCTTTTTAAAAATTAGCACAACATTTGGTTTCTTCCAGTCCTCTGGCACTTCCCCAGTGCTCCAAGAATGTTTGAAAATCAACATTAACAGTCCAGTGAGCTCCTTAGCCAGCTCTTTTAAAATGCTTGAGTGCAAGTTATCTAGACCAACTAATTTAAAAAGTTCTAACTGTAATAGCTGCTGGTCAACTTCTTCCTGAGATACTAGTGGAATGAAAAGACTGTTATTATATGACATGACATCATGTCTTTCCCCAAACACAGAACAGATATATTTATTGAACTCTTCTGCTGGCTATTTCTCCTTGTGTCCCTTTGCTTCCCTTATCAAATTTCTACAATTACTAGCTTCGGATATATATTCATTACTATCAACTTTCCCTTTCTTCCATTTGTTTTATATGTATTTAATTTGCATAAACAAATGCAAGAAAGGGAAAGTTGATAGTAATGAATATAAACAGTTGATAGCAATGTACATATATATGTTATAGTTGCATTTACTTTCCCTATAGGCCAGGTTGTTTTTTTTAACCAATATGGCTTTCTTCCTCTTTTGTGGCTTTTTGGACCTCTAGTAAAGTATTCTTAAACAATTCCCAATCATCATTCACATCCTTCTGATTAAATTCTTCCTCTCAGCTGATTGGGCTCTGAATTATTTTCAGCTTTGTGAAACTGGCCCTTTTGAAACTGTGTGCGCACATGCGTTTGTGTGTATGTATCACTGATCCGGACTTTATTCTGTTTGCACATTATAAATGTGATCAAATCATGATCACCTGTACTTAAATTACCATTAATTTTTAGTTCTGTGATCAGTTCCTCTTTATCTGTCAAGGCAAGCTGTTCCTTTCACTTTATATATTGTATGGAGCTATTTGGGATATAATTTTTTAACTTCGATTAGATTATAACTGGTTAACCGACTATCAGCAACATAACATCTCTTGCTCCTAGAGCTTACAAATTCTCCTAGCTTTCTTCTTGAGCAAGGAGGTAAGAAGAATCTTGGCCGCAGTATTGACCATGTGTCAAAATATGCTCCAAACAAAGTATACGTTTCCCAGCTGTTCAATTGGCACAGGCCACACCCTTATTTACCACAGGATGAACTTGCAAAAGCAAGACATACCTTTCTGACCAGGAGACTTGATCCTCACAGCACTCCGTTTTAGCAGGGCTCCTCGTTTGTTCAGATTGCAGCAGGCATGTTTGCTCAATAACGTGAGCAACTTGGATCCTGTCACACCTACCCTTGTGTTCTCTACATTCCCTGCTTGTGGAATAGTGAATGTCTTTGCTCTGGCGTTGGGGGTCAAAACGCCTGAGTGCGTTAGGGAATTTGTGCTCCTAACGCACTGAGATGCTTTTGAAAATCCCACGCTGAAGACCCAAGAGCTCCTCCTTAAGTCTCACCCTAACAGGTACCCCAGCTTCCTCAAGATGTTACCCCTCACATTGTGGAGTTGGCAGATAATCAGGTCTTCACTGCAGTTTGCCTTGCGATGTGGAACTCTCTCTCCTTCAGAGTTGGCTGGATTGAATATACAGTTCAAAGAACTGCAATGAATAAGGAATGATAAAGGGCCGGATTTCCCATTAGGCACAGTAGCCATGTGCCTAGGGACGCTGGCATTCCAGGGACACCTAAAAATTCAAATTTTGCTGCTCCCGGGTCCCGGCTGGGGGCAGGGCCAGCTGAAGGGCAGACGGCCCCACGCAGCCCTGCTGGAGCACTCCTCACTCAGCCTGGCAGACAGCATCACCTCCCAGCTGGGCAGGTGAGTGCAGCCGGAGGGCAGGGCTTGGGAGAGTGGATCTCTGGGGAGGTTTGTGGGGGGGTCTGGGCAGTGAAGGGGTGGGAGGTGCTGGGCAGTGAGGGGTTGGGGGCGCAGGGAAGTTGTGGTGGGGCTTGGCAGGGGTTGCTGGGCAGTGGGGGGGGGGGTCCTATGGATGATGGGGCGCTGGGCACCTAAAAGTTAAATGTAGCGGGATATCCCTGCTGCTCATGCCAGTTAGGAGCTCCAAGCCGCTGCGAGAGGTGGGGGTACCCCGCAGCTCCTAGCCGTCATGGGCAGCAGAGGTTGGGTGGCTCCGAGCCCCTGCGCCTAGGGGTGCCCAAAGTGTAAATTCAGCCCTGCATAAAGGGACTGCGGATGAATTAGTAAAAACTGACTAAAAACAACCCTCAATTAAAGCCATTCACAGCTCTGAAACACCGCTCTGTGGCTGTCACGTGGGCAGTCTTCGAAGAACGCCAGTGCTTCCCGATGTTCTGTGAATTCAGCCACAAGCACAACTTCGTACACTATAACATGACACCAGTTCTCACATGGGACCAGACACCAGCAGTTCTCTTGTGATGGAACAACGGGAGGCATCAGGACGTTCTCCACTTGGAAAAACAACTGCATTTGGCAGGCTCAGAAAGGCTACTGGGGAAGTTAAAGAGCCACTGGCAAAGAAAGCAGGAACACACACCCATTTTAATTTGTAAAGAAACAAATCCGTTGTTACTTTAAGTTTAAACCCCCCCCAAATTTGGGCACGAAACTTCCCAAAGTGGCCTCTCGCCCCAGGCTGGGCTGGGACAGAGACCCAGAGCTCTTTCTGGGGAAGATCTCTTACAAGAGCCTTTGTGCAGTATCTAGACTTCCTAAAGAAAAACATGTATTTTAATTCAGTATTGAATGCCAACTATCAAGCTGAATTCAAGGGCCCATTCCAGAGCAATCCATTACAGCAGTACTTGCACTGGTTTTCTATTTTTAAAAATGTGTTACTTACAGTTGTATGAGGCTGCAGTGTGTGTATACACACACACACACACACACACACACACATACACACACACAGAGCAAAACTGTAACCAAATAGCTTTGCTCTACTTGTAAACAAGGGTTCTTCGTGAGCTAGCAGATGCCTGCCAAGTTAGGCTTCTCCCCATAAACATCTCACTAAGCAAAAGCATCAGCATAACATAACCTTCGCAGACCGCCAGCAGCACTAAAGACTTACGTCGCTGATGGAAAATGATGGTCCCCAAATATTTATACCTCAGCAACGAAAAGAAGTATCAGGTTCTGAAAACTGGCATGCCACTGAGGAATCTCAGGCCCTGAAGAGACAGTGCAGTTATCTGCTAAATGCGTTGCAAAGGGGACGTGTAATTCAATAGCAATCAGTGACTTAGTGCCAGGTTTTCTGATAGAGAGGCCTGAAGTCCACACGCAAAAAAACGTGCATTCATTTTATACTTACATTTATGTGTGCAGTTACTAAAGCTGCAAACCACAAAGAGGGGATTTGCCCGGATAAATGGGTCGCTAGACTCGGGTCAGACTTTGCAAAAAAGGAGCTGTGCTCTTCTAAGATTCCCCCCTCAAGGCAAGTTTCACCCACTTTAAGACCCAGAATGAGACACCACACTCAGCTGATTTTGTAGATAGTCAAAATATGATCACATATGCCCTGTTGGCTTCCTTAGGCTTGGCTGTCTTTCAGTGTGACTTCAATACAAGTCTGGACTCTGCTGGATTCCTTGAGCTTAGCTTCCTTTCTAGAGGACTTGGTTACTCCCATGGGATTTTACTGGGCTCCCCTGAGATCTTCAGTTTTGGCTCCCCCTTGGTGAAGTTTTGGTGTATCATTGAGCTCGTAGGCTTGGTTTTCCCGTGGATGATCTGCTGGACTTTGTATGTGGCTCCATATCTTGCCAGGCGGCCTTGGCTCCCTTTGGGAGGCCACAAATGCCACACACAGATTGCCCATAAGATCCTCCTCCTTTCCTGCACACTTTGATCAGCAATACCACGGTATGAAATGACATTTAAATCATCAAAATTAGGCTTCAGTGTTGTGAAGGGGTGCACTCACCACAGGGGCTCTTCTTTGTGGCTCGTCTGGTAAATAGCTCTCACCCCTTCTGTCTCTTGCTCACCCTGTGCCCCCACTCTTTTTGTGACTGAGAACGATCCCTCTTCATGACTTGTCCCTCTGGCCAGGTCACCATATAGTTCCCCCTCTTCTGAGGTAACAAAGTCCCACCAGACAAACCGTCCAGACGCTGCCTCAGACGGTCTTCTGTTCCACGTCACCAGGTCCTGTGCCACTTTTCCAGTGGCAAATAGGAGCCCCCAGGCCTTCCCTCTACACTGGGTTCCAGCCCAGGGACCTTATAACCATCAACCAAGCATGGGTGCCAGGTTTGTATAATTTTTGGTGGTGCCCAGAATAGGTCCAAGCAGAGCCATCCCGTCCATCGGATGCACCGGGGCAATCTCCCCAGGCCCTGCGCTTCAGGGGGATGTGGAGTCCAGGGCAGCCTGGGGGGCTAGTGGGGACCCTGGTGCCAGCAGCAGCGAGCGACCCGGCCCCAGCCCACCCCACTTTGCCCCACCCTGCCGGCTTCTGGGGTCACTTGGGGGATGGGGCGGAAGCTGTAAAGAAGTGGGGCAGAGGCTTGTGGGAAGGGGTGGAATGGAGGCAGGAAGGGGGCAAAGCAGGGGTGGGAAGAGGCAGGGTGGGGATGGAGCAGGGCCGGGAAGAGGCAGGACAGGTGCTTGGGGGAACGGGTGGAGTGGGGGCGGGATGGGAAGAGGCAGAGCGGAGCAGGCTGGGCTGGGGCCGGGTCACTCGCTGCTGCCCGCTAACCCCACAGGCCGCTCTAGACTCTGTGTCCCCCTGAAGCGTGGGACCCCCCAAAGTGTGGGGCCTGGAGCAGTTGCCCTGCTCCGTCTTATGGATGGGATGGCTCTGAAAATATAAGCCCAAACACTGGTGGAGCCGGGCCCACATTCCTGAATATTGGTGGAGCACAGGGACCACGGGCCCATATAACTCACCACCTATGCAACCAAGGTCTGCGTAGTCCTACTCCTTGCTGCTGTTTCCCTGGGCTTCTTCCTATCCAGCCTCTCTCACAATTTCTTCCCCACAACTCCTCCGTTCTTAAAAACTTCCAGTGATGGAGATTCCACAACCTACCTAGTTAATTTGTTCCAGTGCTTAACCACCCTGACAGTTAGGCAGTTTTTCCTAATGTCCAACGTAAACCTTCCTTGATGCAATTTAATTTAATATTTCTTTCTTAATGGTGCCTCATTTTCCTGATGTTTTTACAAGGTATTTTAGTGTAAACTTTGTCAGTTTTAGGAGCCTGAATTTCTCATACAAAATCCCTGCCAATTTTACACACTTTATACTCCCAGAGGATGTGATTCCACCATTTCTTTGACCCCCCATGACGCACATAGCCCATCTTTGCGTTTGTTAATAAAGGCCATGTTATTGTTTAAGCCACAGAGTTTGCTAAGTATTCGGAGTAGAGCTACTTCACTCTTTCTCTCAAGTTCTTCCAGAATGTCAGTGTTTTTGATTCCAGGGCATACTTTATCAAACCTTTTCCCCCTGGTTTCTTTTGTTCATACTTCCTGCCACTCCTTTCTTAGTTCATTTATAATTAAATTTAAAAATTCCTGTTTAGAGGGTTCTCTATGTCATTCTTATAGCAATTTTTGCTTGCCAGCCCCTCATTTCCTGTTATCCCAACATGCACTGGGATCCATCCTATTTCAATGTTTACTCCAACCTCTGCCAATTCTGTTCATAATAATATTGCATTAATTTTGTCCTGTCATCTGAGTTCCCATTTCCGATCGCCAGTAGTCCCGATAGCCAATCTGTCAAGACGGCAACCCAGGTAGATCATCGCACATCCAGCATCCACTATAACGTTAGCATTATTCCTGCTAGTTCAGCTGCCATGACAGCCACAAAATTGTATAGCCTTATGGATTTCTTTATTCCAAGTGCTGAGATGCAGAATACTGTCCCCGCTCTCCCGGGTCGTTCATCTTTAGAGGCATCCATAAATATCTGGCGTAACATGAGCCATTTGGGGGGTTTTCTCCCCATATTGTCCGGTGAATTCCCAGCTTTCTTTATATTTTTGTTTAACGTTTCCTGTTTCCTATAACTTTTGCCCAGAAGGTTAAGTCCAGTCACTTCATTCTTAATGCACCAGGCATTTCACCAGCAGCTCTCTCTGCATTTTGTGAGGAAGGCACCACTTGCAGTGAGTAATGCCTCAGCTGAAGACGGAGTCTAGCTTCCTTAGACTCATTTTTTATACTGAACTAAACGCTGTGCACTTGTATCCAATGTTTGGTCTTATTAGTGCTCTTTAAAGCGTTACATTTGCTTTCTTATCAGGCCCCCCTCCCCCACAGGGGTTTTTGGTTCACCTTTACTTCAGCCCCCTTCTGTTCTCCACTTCCTGGCTTTATACTAACCAGCCTGCTCCTGCCCAGCTGGGCTTCATGATCAGTTAAGCATGGCACTCCCTCCAGGAGCAGCCAGGTAACGTAATTGGCCTCTCAGTCCTACATTAACCCTCCAGTGCTTGTGTGGGGCTCCACACCCCATCACAAAATGTTAATGCCCCATTGAGATCAATAGAGGTCATTCACACTTCCCAATGCCATTGTTTCAGGCTGTTTGCGGTCTCAGGAAGGCACCATTACATTGGTTTGCATTTGTTTTATATTTTGAATATTTTCTTTGTGACCATAAGGGCTAGAATTCTTTTTTAAAGAAAACTCAAAGCTTAGATCTGGAGCAGAAGATGAGAGCCTCTGAAGAAAGTAAGTACAGGTTCCCAGAGCCACTGGGCCCAATCAGTGCCACTGTTCTAGATACCTGAATATCCATTTGAGTGTGTAACTGCCTGGTTTGTGCATGCAACTGCATACACAAACATAGCTCAAAATGCACACCCAAATGCATGTACTTTGAACCTATCTGAAAATAAGGCTGTGATTGTATATTTTTCTTTAAGAAGGCTGCCCTCAGCAGGATGGGTATAATATGACATGATTACAGCACCTGCAAATATTCATGGATGCCCAGTTTAAAAAGCATTTGAAGAAATCCAACAACTATCCATCATTTCCCCCAGTGAACACTTGGGCCTCTCTACATATGGGATTCCTCACTGCAGCAATGGCAGTTTTACCACTATTTACATGCAGGGTGAAGTCACGGCGCTCGCTGTGGTAATTACTGTTTCCCGAGATTAAATTGAAGGGGATGGCTCAGAGGTCTAAGACTGGACTCCCTGGAATAACAGGCTCAGATCCTAACAGGGTCTTCCTTAACCCTGTCATCCTTCCAAGGCAGATAAACTGAAATCCATACAATTCAGTGTGCAAGGATCTTTCAGAGTACGCCTTGAAATATTGGTTTCTTCTCTGTGCTGCATGGACATTAAAGATGACAGGGAATTTTTCCCTAAGAGTACAGAGTTGCCCTAGCCAAAAATATCACCTCCCTGACTACAGTCTCCACGGCTGGGGTGGCAGTGTCTCTCTAGAGCTAAGTATTTATAAATTTGTGACACACTTTGTGATCCTTCAGGATAAAGAGTGCTATGGTAAAAGGAAGTGTTTCATTCCCATAATTGAGGATTTATTAGTGCTCAAGCCTACCTCCAAATGCACTGTCTTCTTATGGCAGGACATTTAGAAAGGAGGCTTCTGTGATTTGCCTTGACAGGTACCTTGGTGAAGACATACAGAAGTGAATAGCAAGTATTTTATTATTTGCACATTTCTGCTCCATAGTAAAAGCGGGGTGCGGGGGGGGAGGGGAGGGAGGGAATCTTTGCTAAAATATTTGTTGTGTTCAACTTTCCATTAGTGAGTCATCACAAGCCAGTGCCAAAACACCTGCAGTAACAAGTACTGGCTTATGAGGGGCAGGTCAGAACACACTTACATTTTATGCCTCTGTAAAGCAAGTTTTCTATACGCGGCTGACAAGAGGGGAAACAAGGCCACCCCGTTGAAGGAGAAGGCTGTAGTTATTGCTCGCAGTTCCTAAAGGGGCAGAAGTAACTGGGAGATCAGACTAGTGACCATTCTCTTTAATATACAAAGCAATGTATGTTTTTGGGTTTTTAAGGTTCCATGTTAGCTACTTGGTGGGTCTCTGTACATACGTACAGTTTCACCATGATGCACAGCACATGTAATCAATAATTGGGGTACAGTGGCAATTTGATTCTTCGGGAAATAAACCCCCATCTATGCATGGGTGGGGGGGGCGAGGGGGGACATAGACTCTGAGCAGCATGAATGTGACCTGAGTAGGGGAGATGTGTTGCTTGGGTTGGAAAAGTGTTACGTCTCCTGAGGCAAGTCAGGAACTAAGGAAAGCTGTGGAAATTAGCCCATCAGTGAAGCTGGTCATATGCCAAAAAAAGGGAATACACTGACACTTATGTACTTGTGCATAAACTCAACAGCAACCTTGCAAATACTAGTGCACATGTGGTATCAAATGATACCGAAGAACGCCTAATTGAAACTAGGAACAATGCACAAGAAAGGTATTATTCCACACAGAGATTCTGGTGACACTGGAAATCACAAGACAGGAATTCAAGTGGTTTGTTTGGGTCACAGGAACTAGGAGTCTGCAACAAACTAAAACATTGTAAAATTTCTTTCTCTTAAAACCAACTGCAGTGCTGCTGTACCAAACAGAAGAATGCATCATTCTACTCTGAACTATAGTTTTCTTCAGTTTGCATTTAAAATCCTCTAATCCATCTAGGAAATTATTTTGATATGAGTGTAATTCCTCCAGCAGGCAGACTTGCTCGGATATTACTTTTTGAGCGAGTGAAAGAGAGCGCCAGAACACGGAGAGGGTGGCACTTTCAGACAAACAATTGGCAGGTTGATCCATGGATTTCAAAAGGAGGACAGCAAAGAGATCCAACCAATGTAAACAGCATTACGCAAACATGTGCACCCAGTGATATTGCGGAGGGAAAACTGCATATTATACATCTAAAGATAGATAGTAAATCATGTTATAATATTAACACAAACTGAGCAAGGAAGTTTATAACTGAGGCTGATACATATCTCATGAAAAGCAACATTGGTCAGCCCTGCCTGAATGACCTTACCTTTTCTGAGCTGCATGGAACACTATACATTCCTATAAAGTATTTTTGTAGTCTCTTCTTTAAGGAAATTACTAACAATCTTCCCTGGGTAATTAAGAACAGCCATTGTTTAGATGGCTGTCAAGTCTCAGAGAACTGCATACTTCACAAGTTTATAAACAAAGTGGTGTTTTAGCTCTCAAGTTAATAAGTTTCCAGCAATGATTACAGGGCATCAAAGTCATATTACAATGTGCAGTGATGCTATAATATTGACTTGAAATAGGATGACAGGCAAAAATAACAAGCCATTAGACCCTCCAGTTGGTCAATACCCATGCAGCTTGGTATGATGTAATCTTCCTAGCAAGATATTTCATAACCCAACTTTTTTGTCATGATTTGACCTCTGAGTGCTCTTCACAGAATACAGCGCCTGATCCAAAAAGCCATCAGAGCCAATGAGATGGTTTCCACGGACATCAATGGGCTTTCAATGAGGCCCGCAGTGACAACACTTTGGCAAAGGTGTTTTCAATACCACAGAGACAGTCGAAGAACGCCGTTAGGGATGAGTGGTCTATACAGTTTGGAAAGGAACTCATGCGTTGATATCCATTGTCTAGGACAGGTCTTGCCGATTGCTGAAATACAATACGCGCAGGAACGCTCTGTTTCATAGAATCATAGAATATCAGGGTTGGAAGGGACCTCAGGAGGTCATCTAGTCCAACCCCCTGCTCAAAGCAGGGCCAATCCCCAATTAAATCATCCCAGCCAGGGCTTTGTCAAGCCTGACCTTTGTTTGTTAGTCAGCAATTTCCACTGTAAGGGTGAAATTCATCCTGTCCCCAATACAAAGCCAAAACGGGCAAGCTTTGTGCAGGAAACTACTCAAAGGGTTTGGGTGTGAATCAAATCTACCATCCACCCAGGGCAAGGGTGAGCCTCAGGGACCAACTAAAGGTTTAAAAATTAATGACCCAGCTTCTCCGCTCAGAAGAAGGGGGCCCCCCATCATGGAGCTTTTCAAGACTCCCTGATTATCAGGGTGGATCTCTGCCATCCCTGACTGCAACTGGCCGTGGTCCCCAAGAGACTCTCCACCAATGCCACCAGCCAGAGCATAGCACTTTCCAGCCACACTCCCTCCTCGCATCCTACACTAGCTCGGGTGGCACCAGACCTGGGCATGCCAGCTGTGGGCTCCCCCGCACCAGATGGATTCACAGTTGGCCAGATCCAGCTGTTTTCTGGCACAGCACTGCCAATGTAACAGAAACAGATTTAAGTGTGACAAGCAAGTCAAAAATACATTCAGTCATAAACAAGTCTGAGCACAGAAGTTACTCTATTCTTTTCAGTGTTTTCCACCCCCACCTCCCCTTTAAAGAATGTTAGCTAAGTTCATTACTACTGCAACCCTTTCTTTGGAGTGAATCGTTTTCACATTGATCAGATCATTCTTCTTTCACTACTCATATGAATATGAGACTTTATAGGGATCCCATTGTAAACTGGCAAAAGCATCTGCTTATTGTGAATCATCAATCAATTCTGTATGCTCCTCTCTGTAGTCATTGGGCCAGATTCTGCTACTTTTATTCACGGTTGAGTCATACATCCTATTGAAATCAATGTGACTACTAGAGACATAAGTCACCACTTATCCTGAGGGAGGGTGGCAGAATCTATCCCATTATGAATTATAGAATTACAACAGTAACACACAGAGAATCTTACAGGTAAATTTGATATTTGGCTTTCATCCGTAATTATGATGGACAGTAAAAAGCCAGCGGCTTGTTTGTTAGAAATGCATATTCATGCAGTTATATTTCAGAGTAATCAGTTAAAAAAAAAAAAGATTTTTCACAGAGTTCCCAATAGCTGTTTGAAATCTCTTTTTCTTTACTGGGTAAGCTTCTTGGTTTCTATATTCAGAGCACAACTGATGCAGAAATCTCAACACCCACTGAACTTGAATAATTTATATCCTTACAGTCTTGTAGGGCAAGATACAAAGTGACTTAATCATGAGGCATTCATAGCACTCTCCTCCACAGAAGTATCGGACTCAGTGAAAAATATCATTCCAATACAAATCCTCAGGCAGTGTGTTCCAAGGATGAGACTGACTTGCGTGCTCATTGAAAATTCTCAGCTGCAGACAAATCAAATACTTTTGTTTATGGAGAATTGTTTGCCTTTGTAGTTCTGCTTTTTTTTTTTTTAATGAAGTATAGTCCATTTCCAAATTCAGTTGGGAAAATAAGATAGGATGTTTAATGTTGCCATTACATACATATATTTGCATGGTTCCTATTCTGGTTTGTGAAAAAAAAAATTAAAGTGGCATTCTGATTTAAAACCCAAACCTCACACTTTCTTTTGCGAGTACGGCAACTTTTAGCGAGGGATATGCACTGAAATGCCAGTGCTCAGCTTCATAAAAATGTTGCAGCAGCTTCCAAAGGAGAATAAGGCTCTGAAATAGTGCACGGTAGCATAACAGATTTTAACTTCCAGAATGTTTCAGTCTGAGTTTCCTGATAGTATATATCACACATTGAACTTGTTACTTTCAAGGCACACTTTGGACAAGGATTGCATGCACGCGCGTGCGCACACACACACACACTTTTGTTACATAATTTTGCATGGCAGCCGCAGAATTGCTTGTTTGGGTTCTTACAAGGGAGATTTTCAAAAGGTACAAATGAGCGCTGGACATGCAAATCCCACAGACTTTTATGGAACTTGGGTGCCCAGTTGCCCTTTGTGCCTTTGAAAATCTCCCCCATAGAGACTGGTTTTGGTCCTTCAAATTTTACTAGTTCCTGAAAACTGAAATAAGATAAAAGGCCTCTTATTGGTTACATTGGCAGTGACATAACAGTCTTTTGGATAGGTTTCAGAGTAGCAGCCGTGTTAGTCTGTATTCGCAAAAAGAAAAGGAGGACTTGTGGCACCTTAGAGACTAACAAATTTATTTGAGCATAAGCTTTCGTGAGCTACAGCGCACTAGCTTTCTGAGTTTAATATCATCTTGGTGGAACAAACTGAATGCCAAGAAGCACACTAAATCACAGTTACCAAGAAAGTCAAAATATTTTCTAATGTGCTACTTGTTTCTGCTTTTTCACAGGTGTGAATGGTTTCACATGCCTTTGGAAACCTGCACATTTAACCAGATCCTTTTAAAAGGAACACTGATGCCAAGGGGCCAAACGCAAGTTAAACAATAAATCAGAGAAGTGGTAAGAGTGGCAGCACGATTTAGTGAATAGCACATTGGACTGGGCGTCCAGGGATGTGGGTTCTATTCCATGCGGCCATTAAACTGCTGTGTGACCTTGGCCAAATCACTGCACTTCCATTTGTCTCCCCGCCTCCACCCCTTCTTCTCTGTCCTGTTTATTGAGACTAATCTCTTCAAGGCAGGGACAATCTCTAACAAAGTGTTTGTACAGGGCCTAGCACTGATCTCAGCTGAGGCATGTAGGCACTGCTGTAAAATAAATACAGTGTGGGTGTGCTGTGTAGAGAAGAGAGACTGGATTCATAGAGCATTCGAATGCTTCTCAGATGAGAGCAGATTGTACAGTCTCTATGCATTGGTGATACTCATGTTCTGGGTTCAAAACTGGCAGGACTTGTTGACTGGATTTTAAGGCATAAGCAAAAATGCACCGAGGGGAGGCTTAACTCAATATTTGATATACACAGAACTTTCCATTTTAACAATAAAAAACCCATGCTTTGCACCAGAAGACTAATAAGAATTTTAAAATGAGCATGAATATACTTAATGCATATACAAGGCATATGAGCAAGATAAGCTTTGTACTATTAAAATATACTAATTTACAGAGTACAATAGAACCCTGATTTTACAAATGTCAAATCTCTGAATGACTAGTTATATGAATGATTTTTTTTGCTACCAATGTCATTCTTCTGCTGCCCAATGTAACTTCAGTCCTTCAGCCAACACCCTAGTGACTGTATGGGATTGAATTGGCGGCAATCATAGTTCAAACAAGGAACAATCAGGTACGCTATATACAGTTGCTACCATTCAGTACGTACACTCTTGTTGGATGATTATTAAATTAACATATGCACTGTATCTGCTGTAATTTTGAGACATTCAATTATATGAACATTTTCTCTTTGTGAACTCCTCAATCCCGAGTTAGTTAATAAAATAGAGGGTATACAGTATAACCCAAGTGACACAACTGAAATTTACGAGCTGGATTTATTCTCATGGCTAGAATGATAACACCAAGGGGTGCAATCACCACAGGAGACTACTGGCCCTAGGTGCCCCCACTAAAATCAGTGGCAGACTTCAATGGGAGCCGAATTTTCCCCTCAATAGAAAAGAAGAGGTGGATGAGTGGCACTATATATCTGAAGTATTTACAAAATCAATGAGATTGGGTAATTGATAAGAAAGCAGAGGAGAAACTAAAAACCTAAAGCAGAAGGGAAATGACAGTGGGCATCTGCTATAGATCTCCTGCACTTGAGGCGCAAAGCAAAAAACTTCTGAAGCAAAAATCGAAAAGAGTTCAGTACCACAGGATATTGCGCACACAGTGATCTTTAGCTACTCAGACGTATGTGGGGTCACAAATACAGTTCATCAAGGACCAAATTACTATCTGCTAGTCACAGAGCAGGTTTCAGAACGTGGACGTTCCAAGCCATGCTGGCTCTAGCTTTTACCAGTAGAGAGGTTTTGACTGAGAATATTAGAATGGGGGACACAACTTGTGGGTACCATGTGACACGTAATGGTGTCACACAGGGTATTACGTAACTGAAGCTTGCCACGGCGCCATGATTGGCCAGCGGCATATGGGTTTGTCACAACAAGGAGGCTGAGGTCCGTGCATTTGTTTTGTATTTGGTTTACATGGGTTGGCTATATTTTAGTTCTCTGTTTATAACACTGTGGCCAAATCTTCCAGAAGTATGTTTTAGTCTTTTTTTCTGGTGATGACACCTGCCCCGGCACCCTGGTTATATTTACTGAATAGGTACACTTGTAGGTGTTCAGTTCAATATCTGCACTACCATCAGGTTGATTAGTACATTGCTCTGAGTAGTTCTGCAGATTGCAATGAGACTACTCTGAGAGTAAGAGGTACCAGTGACAGAATCTGCAGTAAATGTCCTGTTGAGTGCCAGGTAGGAATTTAAGGGACTGAAACCTAAAAAGAACAAAATCTTTGATTTGACAATAGCTCATTCTTTTACAAATATACTATCTGGGCTTTCACAAATTACAGTGATTTTTAAAAAATCACTAATAATTGCCCTGCTATTTGTTATGCTAATTGCTATTCCAAAGGAAAGGGAAATCTCAAAGTGATATTTTTATTTTCCGTGCATTTCACAGTGGAGCTCCCCCAAAGCAATGGTTTTGTTTTCTCCTCCTCCAGCCCAAGGATCTCCCAGAAACAAACAACTAAGCGTTATACCATGGAGTAGTGACACTGGCACAACATGATCCTTGCAGAATCTGGTGCTAGAAAAGCTCAGAACATAAGAGTGCAGTTTGCTATCCCTGGATTGGGAACTCAAGCTCCAGGAGGGAACTCAATTCTAGCTCAGCTTTTACAGACGCTTAAATGAGTACAGCAGTAATGCTAGAAAAATCCCTGGGATGATTAGCCAGCCACCTGTCCACAAAGCAACAGAAATCCTAGTTAGTTCAGCTGTAGACATGACACCAAGGGATTTGCTGATTAAGATTCAGTAAATATGGGGAAAAAAGAAGAAAGAACACTTAGATTTTCTCTCCTGTTATTTTACATGATCTTTTTCCAAGCAAAAAGAAAAGAATATGTAGTGCAATAACATTTCAAGATCAAATTTTCATTATTGTCTGTACACATAATTTTCCACATACAGTTGTCTCAATTTTCCATGTGAAACCACAGTAATTGTGCAAGCAAATTATGCATGCATGTAATCATGAAAATATGATCTTCAATGCACTGAGCAGAATGGAAACTCTTCCAGCTATTTATTATTATTTGAACCGTTTTTAATAATAAAAAAACCCAGCAACAACAACAAAACATTTACATCATTGTGGTATATGAAATTTTCAACTATAATTCCTAAGTAGCTTATAAATGAGCTGTCAAGAGGTATCCACTGTTTGCCAGAAGCTGGGAAGGAGCGACAGGGAATGGATCACTTGATGATTCCTTGTTCTATTCATTCCCTCTGGGTCACTTCGCATTGGCCACTGTCGGAAGACAGGATACCGGGCTACATGGACCTTTGGTCTGACCCAGTGTGGCTGTTCCTATGTTCTTATATTCTTAAAAGAGATTATAAATTTTAGGTTAGGGCTTCTACTTGCAACCATCGTCACATTCCTTTTATAAATTGGGACACCATTCCAAATCTTAAAACAATGTGGCTATCATTCTCGTAAACTCCGTTTATGTGCACATTACTGCAACAATGAAGGAGATTATATTTCATTCTTCTAAAAATATCTGAGGGCTGATCTGACAAACAAGGAACTGACTCCACTACCAATCAAACAACACATAGGGTCAATTCAGAAAGACACTGATCACTGGAAATTTTATTCTGTTAAACTTAATGAAGCAATATTCTTAGGGACGAAAAAAGAGTAACAAGCTGAGTGATCAGAGAAGCAAGCACAAAATGTGACATTCTGATTTCTTACTTCTGCCAAGATAAACCACGGTCTAAGCAGTTTGAGAAGATTAGTCTGGCGTGTATCATATGCATACCTTCCAACAACAATTCTTAAATGCAAATGGAATACTCCTATCAACTTTACTCTTAACTAATTATTTATAAAATGGAGTAGTTGTGCCTAAAAATAAAAATTTAGACAGAAATCTGAGCAATAAATAAATGAGTAATCATGCACCAGTTTACAAAATCACCTATTTCAGAACTTCATGTTTCCCTATATCAGTACATAGCACTACAGCATACCTATCTTTTAATAGCAGCTTTACAATACAATCTTCAAGATATATTCAACCATTCAGTTTCTCTGTTGATTTTGCTACCACCTCCCCAAGTGCTGTAATTGTATGCCAGTTGTCTATCCTTGTGAAACAATTTATTCATCCATCCTCATTAGTTATTTCTTGGCAATTGCTGCAAAATAAGCAACATTGCCTTCTATTTCAGGTTTTGATTTTTTTAATTGAAAAACATTGTTAAATGAGAATTTGACCAGAGAGCTAGCCATGAACACATATAACAATTGACTTTTAACATGAACAATTTCAACTTTTCGTCACCACCAGTAGAGCAGTTCTCCTCACTCCAAAACCACCACACTTTTCCCACTGCTAGAAGGCAGTTTCACGCAATTTTTAGGAGCACTGAAATGGGTAGATCCCTGCGAGGATACAAATTTGGAATATCATTCTGATGCTCCAAGCTCCTTGTTCACTTCAGGACCAAATTCACAGTCCTGGCACTAATCTACAAGGCTCTAGACAGGACCTGGCTCTCTCTCTCTCTCTCCTTCTCAAAAAAAAAAAGCCTGACCATCGACAAACCTCCCAGATGCTGTGTTCCATAGGGAGGATGCAACTGAGGAAATCCAACTTCCAAATGTCAGGCAATGCAGATTGAGTGTTCTCAATGGTGGAATCCTACCTGTGGAACTCCTTGCCAAAGGAGATGGCTCTAAGCTCAACCCAACCATTTACAACCTGGGCTACACCTAAACTTAGGTCAACCTAGTTACGTCGCTCAGGGATGTGAAAAGTTTCATCATTAGGTTTACCAAACCCACACTGTAGACACAGCTAGGTTGATGGAAGAATTCTCTGGGGCACCTGGCATTGGCCACTGTTGGAAGATAGGATACTGGGCTAGATGGAACTTTGGTCTGACCCTGTATGCCTGTTTTTATGTCACTTTGGAAAAGACAGGTACCACATTTCTGATAAGGACATTTTAGAGCACAGCATGAAGGTTGGGAGAAAATAAAACAAGTATTACATGTCTTTTGCAGCATCATTGTAACCATGTTGGTCCCAGGCTATTAGAGAGGCCAGGTGGGGGAGGTCATCTCTTTTATTGGACCAACTCCTGTTGGTGAAAGAGACAAGCTTTCAAGCTTACACAGAGCTTGTCTCTTTCACCATCAGAAGCTGGTCCAATAAAAGATTTAATAATTTTATTAAGAGGATGTTAAAATAAAAGAAACGGTACAGAGTTTAAGCATAGAAGTTTCTGGTTATCAGGGAATAAGGTACAGATTATCATATTACTTCATTCACCTTGTCTCTCTATTAGAGAGACAAGAGATCTGCTGTAGAACAGGAGATCCAGGTAACTATAGTTCCATCAGCTTTTCATTACTGCTGCTAGTACCATTTCATGCTTTCTGCTTCTTGATCTAGTATTCGTTCCAGTTATATCTACTGGTAATTGTCTTTTTTTAATCCTTCCTCTTCAAGATGAAAAGATAATGTAGGATGTTAAAGGAGTCAGTCTTTTGCTTCAGCCAAATAGGCTACTATGGCTTTTATTTCCCACAATCCCCCTGTGATTTTGATATAATCTCATTTCTTTTCATCCTTTTCGAGAATGGGCTCCAGTGCCTAAAGCCAGGAACTTTTAGATAATAGAACCAGTCCCGCTACTAAACTGCTCCATCACAGGGTGGCCCTTTGCATTTAAATTGCCCCTTAAGAAGACAGATGGCCCCTATACCACTCTCTCTATTGCTTCCTCAAGTGCTATTGCCTTTCCTGGCACCGAGATGTGAACCTGTACTACCAAGTGTATCACTAAGGCTCATGCTGACTGAGAGAGAGACTCCTCTGAGCCGCCCTTCCTATTCTAAATGCTGCTAATAACTTACCGGGAAACCTCTTGCCCTGCTATTAAACCTCCCCTCTCCTGCATCACTTATTAGCCCCATTCATTGAGTCGGACATTTTTACTACCCCCACAACAGTCATGTGCAGAGTGACTAATTCACCAGCTTTCATTTGTTTGTGAATCACCCCTGCCTTTGCGTGCTAAAACAGCAGAAGCTTCCTGAAGCAAATTTTCACTCTGTACTTATCATTACAGGCAGTTATGGGGTCAGTAATCTACTTGTATTCTGTGAGGGAACTGTCCTTCCGTTGACAGGGCTCTTCCTCCACAGCTCATCACCAGCTACTGGGCTCGGCATATCTAATCAGTGCCTCCACAGCTCATCACCAGCAGCCGCCTGCTTTGTTCTCTGCACTTTTAAATCCATCATCAGCAAATCAATGCACTTTCCCCTTGTCTTTCCCGTTACAGAGGTGTGTGCGCATATGGACCGCTGTAGATGAAGTTAAAAACTTCCATTAATGCAATGCTCAATTGCAGAGTTACATTCACAAGACGCCAGGAAACTAGAAAAGTAAAGGTCCAACGTTTTGTTAATGGAGCGTCATTACACATCCTTCATAGTTCATGGTACAGATTTTACACTATAAATTAAACACCAATAGATCAAGCTGCATGTTCAACCAGCAAAACAAGAATGGGAAATTCTTTATGTATAGGCATTGCAATAGAGCTGAGGTGATGGAACCTCTGTGTCTGCATTTATGGCTGCATAGTTGAAACCTAAAAGCTCAGAAAAGTCAAACAACTACTTTGGATGCATCTTGAATTTCTTGGACTTGTTTATTTTTGAAGTCATCTTCTGGCAGCTCTCAAGCACAGAAGAGTTCCATAAATGTTTCTGAAAGGCTAATAATTAATTCTATTTTGAAATTCAAAGCCCCCCCACCAGCTGCCCCAGAGATGTTCCAGAAAGCAGAATATGATTGCTTTTCTGTAAGTCATAACACCCCCCGACACAGAGGTGTGCTCTTTTCAGCAGAGCACTCTGCATTTGCTTGACTGCAACAACCTCCTCTGAAAGGCCACTTGCTCCTCTTGTTTAGCTCATCACATCCTGCTTTTTCTATTACAGCAACCCGTCTGATAACCGTAGCCCCTTCTGTGTAGCAAATCAATGAGGAACTAAATCTAATATTCAGATTAGATGGATTATTCATCCTATATAATGTCTCCAGACTCTCTCTTGGCATAGCTCACTGACTCACAACCAGACTCCTCTCTGAATTAAAATTAAACAAATCAAATCAGCAAATAAATTAATAAGCCTTATTTCTTGCTCTGTGGACATATAATCTTGTTGCGCCCAGCCTTAACTTGATTGGAGCAGAGGATGTTCATGAAAAGGCATGCAGCATACAACAGAATTGGGCTCATTATGGGCAATAGAATGATTTATGCAAAGCCTAAATTTGTAGAACCTCTGGAAAGATCAGGACCACAAATATGACCTCTGTCAGTCAAAAGCCTTAGCTTATAGCCTGATGTTCTCATTAGGACTGTCCGACTTACTCACCAGCAACTAATATCCATGGTTGCACTCCCAAACCTTTAAAAAGGGACTGAGAGAAATTGCCCCCTTACCCTGTCACAAACCCCATGTAGTAGGCATGTGACACAGAGAGACCGAGGAATTTATCCACTGAAATGAAAACGGCTCCCATAATCATAACCAAGGAAAGATGCTTTGTTCCTGAAAAAAGTACAATTCTACTGATAGCACAGAGCTTAGGTGGTATGAACTAAAAGGGAAGAGGGCTGGAGTGAAGACCTTGTAGTGGAGAGGACAGGGGATGGTGTCTCCAAGATTGGCTTTTTTTAAGGCCTCTCATCTAGTGTAATCTGGTCTGCTGAAAAAGCAAGACATTTGTTCTTTAGAGGTGAATAAATCATCTCTGGCAGGGATGACTTAACAGCATCCAGAGATGGGGCAAACTCCATCCGAGAATCATCCCCATGCGCTCTTCAGTTAGGTGGTGGGATTTTAACAGGAGGCTCCTGGGAGCCCTGTCCACCATATCAGTAGTAACATTTATGAATCCCTGGTCCCTAAGCCTAGTTTTTGGAAGCCAGAGAATGATTCAGTACATTCCTCCAGCTATCACTGAAGACAAATAAAAATACAGATTTCCTTTTGCAAAGAAAAATCACCACTCTCAATATATTTAGCTCAGAGACTTTCATATTCAAATCCAACAACTGCACCCCCTCTTCTCCACAAAAAATGTTGAAGGAAGGATCAATATCAGCCTCCATGTGCAACTGCAACAAATCCTAAGAGGAGGATGAGCTGCGGGAGGACTAGAGATCTATACTTAAATGGATCCAGCTATCCAGAGTTGTCAACCCAGGATATTTTGGATTTAAATTGGTGCTAATAAGAGCAAAACTTGATAGCATATATTCATTTTTGTCTGAAATAAAGGGGAAAAAGGAAACAGAGATGGAGGGAAGGGAATAAGATAGACGGTATTTCCTGTAGTAACTCTCTCATTTTTCAGGGGGTAGCTGTGTTAGTCTGTATCCACAAAAACAACAAGGAGTCCAGTGGCACCTTAAAGACTAACAGATTTAACTGAGCATAAGCTTTCGTGGGTAAAAACCTCACTTCTTCAGATGCATGGAGTGAAAGTTACAGATGCAGACATAAATATACTGACACATGAAGAGAAGGGAGTTACCTCACAAGTGGAGAACCAGTGCTGACAGGGCCAATTCAATCAGGGTGGATATAGTCCACTTCCCAATAATAGATGAGGAGGTGTCAATTCCAGGAGAGGCAAAGCTGCTTCTGTAATGAGCCAGCCACTCCCAGTCTCTATTCAAGCCCAAATTAATGGTGTTAAACATGCAAATGAATTTTAGTTCTGCTGTTTCTCTTTGAAGTCTGTTTCTGAAATTTTTTTGTTCAAGTACAGCTACTTTCAAATCTGTTATAGAATGTCCAGGAAGATTGAAGTTTTCTCCCTCTGGCTTTTGTGTGTTACCATTCCTGATGTCCGATTTGTGTCCATTTATTCTTTTACGTAGGGACTGTCCGGTTTGGCCAATGTACATGGCAGAGGGGCATTGCTGGCACATGATGGCATATATCACATTGGTAGACATACAGGTGAATGAGCCTCTGATGGTGTGGCTGATGTGGTTGGGTCCTCTGATGGTGTCACTAGGGTAGATATGGGGACAGAGTAGGCAACGAGGTTTGCTACAGGGATTGGTTCCTGGGTTAGTGTTTCTGTGATGTGGTGTGTAGTTGCTGGTGAGCATTTGCTTCAGGGTGCGGGGCTGTCTGTAAGCGAGGACTGGCCTGCCTCCCAAGGTCTGTGAGCATGAGGGATAATTTTCCAGGATAGTTTGTAGATCATTAATAATGTGCTGGAGAGGTTTTAGCTGGGGGCTGTACGTGATGGCCAGTGGTGTTCAGTTATTTTCCTTGTGGGGCCTGTCCTGTAGTAGGTGATTTTCAAGACTTTTCAAGACCACCACCAGCTTCCCCTTATCATACACCAGCATTCGTACATCTTCTTTTCAACTCAAGACACACTTTTGGCACTTGTGAAAGCGGCAAAGAGTCCTGTGGCACCTTATAGACTAACAGACGTATTGGAGCATAAGGTTTTGTGGGTGAATACCCACTTCTTCCGATGCATGTGAAGAAGTGGGTATTTACCCATGAAAGCTTATGCTCCAATACGTCTGTCAGTCTATAAGGTGCCAAAGGACTCTTTGCCGCTTTCACAGATCCAGACTAACACGGCTACCCCTCTGATTTTTGGCACTTGAGTAGCCAATACAGATTTTAAACTAATTATGGACCAAATGCCAGTCTCAATAAAGCCAACTGGAGCATTGTCATAGACTGAGATGGGACCAGGATTTTTACCTAGATTAACATTTTTTAAAAAAAATATTACAGATACAAATAAATCAACACTGCAATAAAGGAAGGGGCCTGAGCTTAGCAGACATGAGCCACAAAACTCAGAGGGTACAGTCTGATACTTCTCCTTGACTGTGCTCATGAATGTGACGGGGCAGCAGTGAGAGAGCTAACTATGGGGCCACCACCTTAAAAGGAACATCCTTAAATTACTTAACAACATATTTACTTAAAAACACCAAATTACACAATTTCTTAAATATTGTATATCTGAGAAATGATCACATGGTGCACTTTCATGGCTCTGACACCCATAACCAAATTTTGGACCTGTAAATGTGAAATTCATCTCTTTCCTAACTAAAGGCATTGCTCAGATTTTTAACACCACATTAGGCTCTGCTCACTTCTAAACCTTGCCGGACCAAGCATGCTCACCAACTCTTCTCTTTCATGCATTCCCCACCCCCACCCCACTTGCAGACACTATCTTCAAACTCAGTTCAGTCCTAAATCTGGAGTTTGAATTCTTTATGGTGAGGTTCTACAGATAGTACCAAAAATATTTTCATTTTTGATGCATCTATTACACAGATTCATCCTCAAGTCTTCAATCTAGAGTTCTGTCAAAACATCTTTCAAAAGAAGGGCCTGCTTCGCTTCAAAATATGCTATGCAATATGGATGTAATCATTCATAGGCATATATGCAAACATCTCAGTCTGAACTATCAACTTTATACTTTGATTTTAACATAAATGATCAGATGCACAAGTGATTATATTTCCTATTATTTTCAGAAAGAACTTATGACAGCAAAGTAATGATGTACTGTAAAGTACAAACTTACATTTTTAGGGGCATGAGTTGATAACCCTGTCACACTGTCTGGAATGGGTCACAGCTGAGAGATCCAATCTCAGGTCAGAGTGCCAAAACTGGCTAGACACTCCCAAACTGCTGTTATATTCTATAATTAGATTTAACCAAGTCAGCAACAAATGTGTGCTCTTGGATCACTATATTAGCTTACCAGGAAGCCAACGGCAGTCCCCTTAGGCACTCCAGCCTATATTATCACCCAGACCAACTGGACTTCTGTGATGAAAGGTTATTAAAACCAAAAATTACCACACATTAGGTTCTTCCAATCCCAAAGGGTCGGTCACTCATCACAGGCCACCAGATGCCTTTATCTTGACTTTAGTAAGGCTTTTGATACTGTCTCGCATGACCTTCTCATAAACAAACTAGGGAAATACTACCTAAATGGAGCTTCTATAAAGTGGGTGCATAGCTGGTTGGAAAGCTGCTCACAGAGAGTAGTTATCAGTGGTTCATAGTCAAGCTGGAAGGACATATCAAGTGGGGTCCTGCAGGGATCAGTTCTGGGTCTGGTTCATTCAATGGCTTCATCAGTGATTTAAATAATGGCATAGAGAGTAAACTTATAAAATTTGGAGATGATATCAAACTGGGAGGGGTTGCAAGTGCTTTGGAGGATAGGATTAAAATTCAAAATGATCTGGACAAATTGGAGAAATGGTCTGAAGTAAATAGGATGAAATTCATTAAGGACAAATGCAAAGTACTCCACTTAGGAAGGAACAACCAGTTGCACATACAAAATGGGAAATGACTGCTTAGGAAGGAGTTCTGCAGAATGGGATCTGGGGAGTCAGAGTGGACTACAAGCTAAATATAAGTCAACAGTGTAACACTGTTGCAAAAAACGCAAACATCATTCTGGGATGTATTAGCAGGAGTGTTGTAAGCAAGACACGAGATGTTATTCTTCTGCTCTACACAGAAGGCATCAACTGGAGTATTCTTTCCAGTTCTGGATGTCACATTTCCGGAAAGATGTGGACAAATTGGAGAAAGTCCAGAGAAGAGCAACAAAAATGAGTAAAGTTCTAGAAAACGTGACCTGTGAAGGAAGATTGAAAAAAAATGGGTTTATTTAGTCTGGAGAAGAGAAGGCTGGGAGGGGACATGTACATAAAAGGTTGTTACAAGGACGAGAGAGAATAAGTGTTCTTCTTAACCTCTGACGATAGGACAAGAAGCAATGGGCTTAAATTGCAGGAAGGGCGGTTTAGGTTGGACATTAAGAAAAACTTCCTATTTGTCAGAGTGGTTAAGCACTGGAATAAATTACTTAGGGAGGTTGTGGAATCTACATTATTGGAGATTTTTAAGAGCAGGTTAGACAAACACCTGTCAGGAATAGATAATACTTAATCCTGCCATAAGTGCAGGGGACTGGACTAGATGACCGCTGGTGGTCCCTTCCAGTCCTATGATTCTATGCTCAGGATGTCACCAAAGACAACACTGCCAACCAATTACTTCAGTAAACTAACTAAAGTTTATTAGCTCATAAAAAAAGATGAGTTATTTCAGAAAAGGAAAAGTATGTTACAGATGAATTAGAGTTTATAAATCCAAATGCTAGCAGAGGTGTTTTATCTGCTAGTTTCTATAAGTCTCTCTGGTTTCTCAGATTCGTTCGTAGGACCTCTGTCCTTTGTTCAAAATTGCTTTTGCCAAAAATTCAGAGATGTGATAGGAAAGAGGTCGCCAGGGGCCATTGTTCTTGCCTTGTATATATTGACCCCGTATCTGGAAAAATCCTGGTTGTGCCATGTAGCCAGGCCTTCATTGCCTGCGTACTGGGTTACACACATTCAATGTCTACTTGCTCAGCCACCTGCCCTTCATTCTAATTACAAATTTTTCTTGCCTATTCTATGTGGAATGTGATGTATGAGGTGTCTCTGGGGCTGACACGCAGGTGTGTTTGTTTATAGTTCTTTTGTTTCTCCTGAAGAGCTAACCAGTGGGCTTTTCCCAGACTCACAACAGGTTTGAGTAACAACCACATAGCAAAATTTCATAACTCCATACAGAATGTTTGTACAACGATACCTTACAAGGCACACTTTGTACAAGATTTATCGCAATTTTGTAAAAGAGGTGACCACATTAGTGTAGACGGTCACCTTCCCTTCTATACAACATCACAAACCCAATGGATCTTTTCCATCTCTACATTTCTATGATTTTTAAACCAATATAAACCGTACTTTGTGGCCAATTTATATTCACCTCTTTTGCATAAATATTCCCATTGAATAGGGAATGGGAGAACAGGATTTGACTGTTAGTCTTTAAAGCTTAAAATATGTATTGTGACAAAGTTCCTGCTCTACCTTGGTGGGTCTTGCACTTATTGGTGGATTTGCTCGCCTCAGAGCTTCACGGCAGCCCTCAGTTTGGCCATTTTCGTGAACCCACAGTACAGGTCAACTCTTCCTGTTTCTGACCAGGAGTTGGAAGGTTTGGGGGGAACCCGGGCCCGCCCTCTACTCCGGGTTCCAGCCCAGGGCCCTGTGGAATGCAGCTGACTAGAGTGTCTCCTGGAACATCTGTGCGACAGCTACAACTCCCTGGGCTATTTCCCCATGGCCTCCTCCCAACCCCTTCTTTATTCTCACCATAGGACCTTCCTCCTGGTGTTCAGTAATGCTTGTACTCCTCAGTCCTCCAACAGTCCGTGTTCTCACTCTCAGCTCCTACTGCCTCTTGCTCCCCGCTCCTCACACGCTCACCACAAACTGAAGTGAGCTCCTTTTTAAACCCAGGTGCCCTGATTAGCCTGCCTTAATTGATTCTAGCAGCTTCTTGATTGGCTGCAGGTGTTCTAATCAGCCTGTCTGTCTTAATTGTTTCCAGAAGGTTCCTGATTGTTCTGGAACCTTCCCTGTTACCTTACCCAGGGAAAAGGGACCTACTTAACCTGGGGCTAATATATCTGCCTTCTATCACTTTCCTGTAGCCATCTGGCCCAACCCTGTCACAGTATGCACGGGGCTGCTCAATTCCTCCTCATGCACACAATTAATAAGAAATGATTATTTATGTGTATTGCAGTAGCATCTAGATTACCCAGCCTCATTATGCTCAGCACTGTACAAACCTATAGGAGACAGACGGTCCTGTCGCAAGGAGCTGATTATCCAAATACAAGGTGAGAAACAAACAGATGGGGGAACACAAGGAAAAAAAATAAGATGATTCAAATAATAGAATTCTAATCATAGGACAGGTTTATAGGTAAAAATCTTATCAAGAAGAGAGTTGGGGGGCTGGGAGGGTTGTGACATGCACTACTTTGACTACATTTGAGTGCTTTGACACTCAGATATCTTAATTGTTTGGGTTTTTCCCCCTCCTACTGCCTATAATGGGTTTCTACTTTCCTGTAAGTATTTTTAGAGTGCCCAGAGCCCTTATTGAGCGTTAGGCTATAAAAACGTGTTACATATGCAAAATTAATTCATTACATAAAAAAGTGTCTGATTACTTCTCACTTGGCTGTAAGCTGCATTCAAAACATAATCCCCCTGGAACACGTGGGGCATACAGCAGATCCATACAATGAGTAAATGTCAGTCTTCAGACTTGTGTGCCATTTAGTTTTAAAATCCTGCTTGGGTTTTTTTCCCCTACATATTATTTTAAGGCTGATTACAAGAGGATACCAACTATCAGCAAATTGTGTTCAAAACCTGCAAGAGTAATAGTATTTATTTATTTAAAAGTTAATGGAAAATGTTCAATAAAAAATAATAAAAAAAAACCTACAGCTCATAGTAAAACATAAAACAACAACCTCTCTCTCTTTTGGTATTGCTAAATGCCTAACAGAAATATATATTCCAGTGTATCAGAAAACCCCCCTTTTGGGATTTGCATAGCATCAAGGTAAATCAAGGCAGTAGTAGTCAAACCAGACATACAGATGACTCCAGCCAATCTTTTAGGCCCAGATCCTTAGAAGTATTTAGGTGCTCAACTTCCATTGATTTCAATGATAAGTAGGCACCCAAATACCTTTGAAGATCTGAGCCTGGTTCCTTGGACATGAGGAAATGAATCACCTGAATTCTATTTCTGTGCTAACCTGAAGATCTCCAGCACTCATAACAAGGTGGAAGAAATACAGAGAATTTTTTTTTAGTTCACCTAAGGAGAAGACAAATACACTATGAGCCAAATTGTCTCCTCACATTCATGCATGCAACTCACATTTAAAAGAGACAAGAGCCTATCCCTATGTGTAGGAGTTAAAATGTTTCTAGAATTAGTCAGTTCTTCAGGCCAGATCCTCAGCTGATGCAAGTCAATGGATCTCCACGGCAGTCAATGAAGTTATGACAATATACACCCTCCGAGGACCTGGTCTGTCATTTTTTCGATAATGCAAATATTTAGTGCTAAGAGAGATGCACTATTCAAGAGGTTCAGCTGACAGACTGTTTTGATAGTTGTATCAGAAATAACATACAGTACATATCTTGGGTTTTAGTGTGTGAAGAAATATGGCTTTTCTAGTCACATAGGCACTGCAGGTGACATTCATTTCTATGAAGAAGGCCGCCACAAAGTCCAATATGCACCACTTAAGCCTTTTAGGTTTTAAGTAAAACGTGAGCAGTCACAAGTTTTGTGTTAGCCCTCACCACAGGGGTGAATTTCAGCAACAACAGCAGAGCTTGCAAATGGCTTACACTAGAAAACCTAAGGATAGTGTTTTTGCAAAAGATATTCTGTAATATCTGAACCACGTTGAATGGATATTTAATGTCATAATTATTTCAGATCATAACATTGCAAACAGAACAAATCATCTAAAACATTTGTTTGAGAATGTGTTTACATTCATTCATGAGAGAGTGATTATCTGTTTATTCTACACCCTAATTAACAGCTAGAAAGTGGATAATTTCTTTCACATCTGTATCCAGCTACAAATCTAGCCAATCTCTAAAGCACGGATACATGCAAACTGAAAAGCAAGACTCGTTACCTTTGCAGTGAAGACCACCAGTTGATTTCCACTGGGATCTCGTCTTATTAGCCTTAGTTTTAAATTACAAAGTCACAGATGTATTCATCAGTTGCTTGATGAAGATTCGTTTGCCAACCTCATCTCACAAAAGCAGTAATTAACATGCTGACTCTACAGTCTGCTGATTGAAGTTATAATACAGTTCTGAGGACAACCAGGAAAGCTCCTTTCACATCTGGAACAACATCTAAGCCATGTTAAAAGTTTTAATTAACTGGGATAATTGTCAAAAAGGTGAAGTCATTGAGCTGTACCAATGCTTAAAAACATTGGTCCAAAGCCTGCTAACATGTACGTAAATCACTTCATGCAAATACACAAGTTCAGTGAGGCTGCTCACAGGCCGAAAGTTACGTGGGTGTATAAACCAATCCAGAAATTTAACATTTAAGCTGGTAGAGAATGCAGCAGCCTGCCTATAAAATGGTCCACAGGATGCCTGTTGGTTTCTGGATTGAATTTAAAGGGTTGGTCTTGACCTCTGAAGCCCTAAATGAGCTGAAATGTTCCTACTCGAAAAAAGAAAAGGAGTACTTGTGGCACCTCAGAGACTAACCAATTTATTTGAGCATGAGCTTTCGTGAGCTACAGCTCACTTCATCGGATGCATACTGTGGAAACTGCAGAAGACATTATATACACACAGAGACCATGAAACAATACCTCCTCCCACCCCACTCTCCTGCTGGTAATTGGGCCAACTTGATGATCACTTTAGATAAGCTATTACCAGCAGGAGAGTGGGGTGGGAGGAGGTATTGTTTCATGGTCTCTGTGTGTATATAATGTCTTCTGCAGTTTCCACAGTATGCATCCGATGAAGTGAGCTGTAGCTCACGAAAGCTCATGCTCAAATAAATTGGTTAGTCTCTGAGGTGCCACAAGTACTCCTTTTCTTTTTGCGAATACAGACTAACACGGCTGTTACTCTGAAACCTGTTCCTACTCGAGATACTACCTCTCTCCTTGTACCACACTGTCACAGCTGAGGTCAGTTCAAGTGCTCAACTCCCTCCTTCTCACTTTGCATAGGTGCCCCGTTTTATTTTTGTACAAATCGAAGGAAATAAACACTTATTTGCAGGGACAAGGTGGGTGAGGGAATATCTTTTATTGGACCAACTTCTCTGGATGAGAGAGACATGCTTTTGAGCTACAGAGTTCTTCCTCGGGTCTGGGGAAGGTACCTAAGTGTCACAACTGAACACAAGGTGGAAGAGATTGTTTTGCATAGGTAGTTAGCACATATTCTAAGGGACCATTCAAGATGGAGAGGCCCATTGACACCTCTGCAGTCATAGGACAAAAAAAAAAGGGGGTGGGGAATTAGGGTTTAGTGGATTAACAAGGTTGTTGTAATAAGCCATAATTCCAGTATCTCTGTTCAGTCCATCGCTTTTTAGTGTCTAGCAGAAAGTTATGAATTTAAGCTTCCAGGCTCATCTTTTTGAAAGTGTTGTACAGGTTTCCTTTGAGGATGAGGACTCAGAGAACAGATATAGAATAATTACTCTGAGAAAAAAAGTGCTCAGCCACGGGCGATAGGGTGGTTTTGTCTTTTATCATTTTCCTGTGTGAGTTTATTCAAGAGTGTAACGATTGTCAGGTTGCACTGGATGAGGTACACCACCTGTTGTGCTGCGATAGACACATGTAGGATCCATGGTGTGTTGTGGGGGGGTGATGATGATCATTGTAGCAGCATGGAGATATGTCTGCAGATTTGGCATCTGCTGTGCTGGCAGGGCTTGGTGCTGCTTTAAGTTGGTGTGTCCTGGGCCTCCGGGGAGCTTGCTTCTGATGATGAGCTTGGAGAGGCTGGGGGGTTGTTTGAAGGCCAGAAGTGGGGGTTCAGCAAAGATGTATTTCAGGATGGGGTCACCACTGAGTATGGGTTGTAGTTGTTTGATGATACTCGGTATGAGTTCCAGTGGGGGGTAGGTAGGTGTATTGAAGCAGGTTCTCTCCAGCTATTTGGGGGGCCCATTCCAAGATGCGATCTACTTCTGTGGTGGAGAGTCCTTGTTTGCTGAAGGCAGTTTTGAATGTGGTTAGTGTATCTTGGACTTTCTCCTCAGAGCATATTCTGTGGTATCTGAGTGCCCGGCTGTAAAAAACAGATTTCTTGGTGTATTTGGGGTGGTTACTGGATCTATGAAGGTAGGTGTGGTGATCTGTGGGTTTCTTGTATATGGTTGTCTGTAGAGTTGCACTGTTAAAGCTGAATGTGGTGTCCTGGAAGTTGATGCTAGCAAGGGAGTGCTCCAGAGAGAGTTTAATGGATGGGCGGTGTTTGTGGAAGTTGTGGTGGAAATCTATGAGGGGAAAAGATCATCAGTGTATCTCAGGTATGTCATTGGTTTCATGATGCATTTGTCCAGGAATTCTTCTTCAAGGTGGCCCATGAAGAGGTTGGCATACTGGGGAGCTGGTCCAATGAAAGCTATTACCTCACCCACTTTGTCTCCCTAATATCCTGGAACCAACATGGCTCACAGCAACATTGCGGACGTATTTGCAGGAAAAGAATTAGTGGGTGCTTAGCACCCACCATCAGCCAAGCTTCCCCCCTGCCCCGCGCACCTCATGTCTGCCGGTGGCCCCGCCGATCAATTTCTCCCCCTCCCTCCCAGCTCCTCCTGCCCATTGCGATCAGCTCTTCTGCGGCATGCAGGAGTCACTGCGGGGAGGGGGAAAAGTGGGGATGGGGCATGCTTGGAGGAGGGGGGCGGAACGAGGTGGAGGGGTGGAGCGGGAGTGGGAAGGGGGGCGGGGGCTTGGGAGAAGGGGTGGGGCAAGGCATGGGGCGCAGTGGGGATGAGAAGAGGCAGGGGTAGAGGCTTGGGGGAAAGGGGGCAGGTGAGGGTGGAGTCCGGGAGGAGCAGGGGGTTGAGCACCCCCAGGACCCGGAGAAAGCCGGCCTCTGTGGTCTGCACCAGCACTTCTGTCAGTAGAAGTTGTGTTGCTCAGGGGTCTGAAAACAAACAAAGTAACACACCACAACACACCCCTGAGCGGCATAAGTTACACTGACAGAAGCGCTGGTGTGATCAGTTGCTTCTTGAAGGTGGTTTAAGTATGTTGACCGTAGAACTCTTTCCTGTTGGCATGGAGCAGCTACATGGGATACCCTTTTAAAACGGTGATAGTCCTTTTGATCTTCTGGTTCCCACGCCTTCCCTGTCCTGGCATCATCTCTTAACTACTCAAGAGTTTGCTGAGAAGGGACTCATCTTGAGCCATTCTTTCCTCACAACTGCTTTTGCTTGCTGCCCCCTATTAACCTAAACCACTGGAACCATACGGTAAACGTCCCAATAACTAGGCAACATACTGTATCCATAAATTACAGAGCAGTTCCAATTCCATCACCAAGCTATTACACTATGCGGTTGTGGATTTAGACTCAATATACTTATTAGGAATAAAAAAAATAAGAACGTGGACAAGTGAAATGCAGTAGGTCACTATTTTTGTCCTTGGTTTTAAACTTTATACAAACTTCAAAGGACAACAACAGACTTTCTAAAGAGGGTATAATAATGATGTAATACAGTTAGAAATGAAAATGACTGGCTATTTGATTTATCTTTCCCTATGATGAAAAGCACACTTTCATTTCTTGTTTTAGTTCTTCAACAGCTTAAGCTTTTCCAAACATTTTCAGGGATAGAAATACTATTTTCATGATGCCTTGAGAGCGTTTTCAGTGGAGGACAACAAAAAGTCAATGACAAGTGAAAACCATGTAAACCCAAGCCTGAGTGCTGGTCCAAATGTCATGGTTAGATGCATAATTCTCCACCCAAGTTTTGCTTCTGAGTCTCCCTGTCCGCTTGATGCTCTGCCTACGGCTCTATATTGCAAATTTCAGGATAAAACTGGCAACAAACATTTTTCACTAAGAGCTATTATTACATAGATTTATTGACTAAGGGCAATTACTTGGAGATGAAATCGTAGACAGCAATTTTGTCTTTCACATATTTGTTAAAATGTAACTGCTCTCTTTAGGAAATCTTGTTCAGAGATAAAGCATTTGTACAGATGCATGTTATGCTGTCAGAACACACCACAGAAGCAGCAGCCTTCCAAATTGCAGTGGTACCTTTCCATTCTTAAACTTTCTTAGGCATTTTAGTGAATGGGGTGAGACAGTAGAAACAACAAATATCTGAAATGCAACCCTATCTTAGTTTTGTTTCAGAAAACCTGGGGTAAGGACCTCAGAAATAGCAGAAGTGATGATTCAGAGGGGACTGATATATGCCAGATTTCTTAGACTCCAGCACTGATAGCCACCGGAGTCTTTGGAATTAAACATTCATAGATTCCAAGGCCAGCAGGGACCATTGAGAACATCGAGTCTGACCTCCTCTACAGGATGTGCTTGAGACGCCAGCTGACTATTATAAGCTCTTTCACTTGTTAAAAACAGTTTCATGAGACTCCTGCTACTGACAGTAGAAATGTCAAAAAAACAACCAAAAATTTTCTGACTTAAAAACCCCCAAAGAATGGACCTAAATATAAAAGGAACTCCTTTCTTCATCAAAATAAAAACAAAATATGAGGAAGGATTTGTTCTCTAGTTGGTGCATGGGGATTTTAAACACGACTCCTTCAATGAGATGTGACGGGTCAGATTTTTCCAGCCCTTATTCTATTGAATAGAATTTCTTCTGATGAGCAGTCCAGTTACTTCAACATGCCCATTCATATGAGGAAGTACTGCAAGGTGTGAAAAGGTTGCAGAATTTCATCTTATGGGTTCTAGTCTCATTTTAATGAGAAAGTAGCATGTTAAAGTGCCTATGCATCAAGCAGAAACTAAACCCCTGAATGAAATATTCATATTTTCTGTTCAATCAGAGGAATGTTTTCCCCCATGTTATGTGAATCACTCTCAGAAAAGACTTATACCCTCCAAAGGGTCTGGAAGAGTTTATTCCAGTCCTTTTCAAAACCAGCCATTTCTACCTGCTCTGTTAAAACTCTTTTGCTCCAAACCAATGTACATGACACAGCATGCCATGCAATGCATGACGACTTATGCTCTGTGCCACAGAAACAACATTCACAAAGGTCTTCCAAGAGCGCAGAAATTAAATTTTGATCATGACTGAAAGGCTCAGGGATTTCTGTAACAGTTAACTACACTGATCTACTCCATATCCAGTTCTTCATCTTTATAAAGATGAGAAAAAAAAATCACAATAGCAAAATCTGATTTTTAAAAAAGTGTTTAATTTACAGTCACTGCTGTTGTTCCCTAGCAGAGGGCACAGCATGTGATTCAATATTTGTCTTTTAGACGAGGACTATTTGAAAAATGTCAAGTTTCTGACAGATTATCTAGTAATCACTATTTCAGAGGGAACAAGTCCTTTTTGCGTAAAAGGACTGTGTAAATTAAGCATCTGTATGGAAAATATTTATAAAGAATTTTAGTCTCATGAAATTAGAAAATAAATTCCTTGAATTACAGTTATTAAAGCAGTTGTATATTTGCTGTTATATTTGCTAACTTCTAAGTGGTTTATTAACAGGGTCTGCAACTTCAAGACCATGAAGATTACAAGTTTACTAAGCCTATTATAGCTACACATGTTAAGGCTATTAGGCATACTTAAAACAAGACAAAATATGTTAAACCCACAGCTTAGAAATTTAAAGACAAAAAAAAGAGTGTAACTGTAATATTTGCTTCTGACAAATCAGCTAATTAATTCTTCATGCACTGAAATGATCGAATAGTATAGACAAGACATAAGAGGGAGAACAAGATCAGGCATATTTTGTCCTCAGATAACCCCTACCTGTCAAGGGGCCTGCTCCTGGAAACACTAATTTCTATGATGAGCTTTATGTTCCTCTAAAGGTAGATCAAGGAGGAGACAGAAAATTTATAATGTCTCTCTTTTTACATATTGGGGTCTAGGATGGTATTTACTGACTTAATATATATATTTTTAAATGCACTCTCTTTCTGTTAGATACAAGCTCTCCCGGACAGTGGTGCTTGTGTGCTGACTGACATACCCATAGGCTTTGAGCTGTGATCCTGTCAGATCACAAACTAATCAGGTTTGAGGCTGGTCAGTACTTGGAGACCTCCAAGGAAAACTCAAGTGGTATTAATGACCAAACAGGTAGCATTCTTCCCTCATAGCGAGAACTGAATTAATGGCTAGGTACAGAGTTTCTGGAGATAACAGAAAACTAAGGCCATTAAAGATCACATGACACCTTCTGTAAAGTTATTACCCAGGATCTCCTGGCCAAACTAAAGTAACTATTAGCAGAGTTTGGAAGTGTGCCTGGTAGTAAAGAGTACAAACCAGAACTCCTATTCTGGGCTTACTGACCCGGACCCAGTTTACAGTTGGGTACACCGTTGCCACTTACCTAGCTCACAGGGTGGTCCCAAGGATAGAGTAATATATGTTTGCAAGATACCGAGATCCTAAAGCGCTAAAGGAGGGTAAAAGAAATAATACTTAGCACTGAAAGTATAATTGAACTGCCCTCTCATTTCAAAGCACATTTTTTCTAACTTCCCTTCCAAAAACCCTTGAGATGCAATGCCATTGCACTCCATTTTAGAGGCAGCTGCATTTGGGAGTCAGATGAACTGATCCCTATTTATATACACACACAGGTGTTATGAGGTGCCTTGGAACCTGTCCCTTCTGGATAAGAGATGCCATATAAAATAAAAGAATTATATTCCTTTTGAAAGGGGAGGCACCCTCTGTGAAACACCAACATATGCTTTTGTGATTCAGACCTCTCAAGCTAAATAGATGCATACAATAAAAACTTGATCACACGTCAAGACTAATGGATCCAAAAAGAATTTCCTCCACCCCACGTCACAGGGGGAAGGAAAGTAGGAGTTTAAAAAGATAAAAAGATGCCCTAAAACTCTGAAGCTCTGCTGTATATTCCTTTCCAGGACCCCAAGGAAGCCCTTCTGTACTATCCTCACTCCCTTTGTATGATTAGGTGCACACTCACCTCCCAGACATGGCCGGAAACAAAGTCTGTGGATATTAATATTGGTCAGAGCAATGTAAAGTTTTGTTCTGAGGGTCTCAGACAGGGAAGCAGGCCACAGGCAGAGCCGAAATAACCAGTGGCAGGGCAGCTCCCGAGGGCTAAGCTGTATACAGCAGAAGGCCAGCCCCAGCAGCCTCAGTGTGTAGCTTACCCTCCTCACAGAGCCACAGTCCCCACAAGAAGGGTGGGCTTGCTGAGCCTGACAGAACTGCAAGGCACAAACCCCCATCACCCTGAGCGGAGCACGTAGCAGGGATTCCACATGGCCGAGTCCAGATTCCAGTCCAGAGGGAAGGATATGGGCCTTAGACTGCTACATTTTCAAAGGAGATGCAGCAACATTTGATGCAAAGCCAGGAGGATGTGGGGGGTGATAAATACTGGCTTAAAAAAAGGAAGGGAGAGGGAAACAAACTTTATTGAAGGAAGCAAAAGTGTTAGAAACAATTCTCCAGAAATGTAGCTCCGTTTTCAAACTCTTTCCATAGGAAGAATCATTCAGCCAATGCAGTAATTTTAAACAGGAATGTAAAAGAAGTCTTTGATAAATGCCAAAATTACCAGCATTAAAAACAGAATAATTCAGTTATACCTACAAAAAAAATTAAAATGTTACTATAAGAGCCAGTGGTAGGTAATGAAAACTGAGCTAGGTGACTCACTAATAGACATGAAATCTTCTCTAGAGGAAGATTATCAAGAACAGCTAGTTCCAAATAACCAAGAGAAATGGTTCAGAAGTCCAATTAGCACACAATGGGATAGTAGAAACATCCCTAATGGAAATAAACGGAAGAAAACTTCAGCTAGCCTATGGCTGAAGTTCCTTCATTTACAGTGTGATTAAAGGAGTCCAGTTTTGTGTTTACATTAAATATACCAATTAAAGTTCTACTAAAATGCCACTAAGAATTTAGACTCCAAACCTGCAAACACTTATGTCGTCTTTACAAAGGTAACTGACAAACACTGACTTCAGAGTTGCAGGTTGAGTCCTTAAAAATAAAAAAAATTGGATTAATTTGACCAGTCCTCTTCCTCACAAAAATGCATGGCATCCATGACATCATCATCTTTGCAACTCTAGACATTCCTTTTGGAAATGATGAGGAATCATGCAAACTTGTGCGACCGATTATTGAAGAAAAACCCCCCCACTAAATTTACTGCTTTAAATACCACAAAATAAGTCCACAAATTGAGGTGGGGGGGAGTCAGACTAAGCATCACGATTCAGCAATGTTTACTTCTAGTTTCTTGTCTGTGGCAGAAAATCTTTGAATAAATTTTAAGAAAAAGGCCTAGGCTGACTAAAAATATTGACCAGAGGCCCCAGCAGCAGCTCTGTCCACACAGAGCCAGTGGGAGGAAAAAAATCAAACTGACTAGATGTACATCTAAGTCAATTTCACTCCGTTGCTACTACCACAGGCAAAATATTGCTGGACCACGGTTCTGGTCAGTTTGAACATGCTGAAAGCAGGAGAGTATTAGGAAGTGGAAGAAAGAGATGATAGACCCAGTCCACATTGTTAATACACACACTCATGGAGACAAAACAAGGCCACAGAATAATAAAATAAGTGGATGGGGGTGGGGGGGGGGGAATTGAAAGGAAAAAATGGAGAAAGGGGGAAAAGGAATAAGATTCTAAGGAATGTTTTAAGCCAAGCATTTTCAGTAAAAGCTATTTCAATGATTTAATGAAAAAAAGTTCCTAGACGAGTTCCTAGAAAGAGGTCTGAGGGCTCTGCCAGGAGTAGCTATCCAACCACAGCAGGTAAGCCTAGGATACAGCTACATCAAGTCAACATAAAAGTTTGATACCCTGACATGTTGTGGTGACTGCTAGAAATGCTGCAACTGACCAAGCTGGAAAGAGTATACGAAGCATACATATTTATCAATCACGCTCACTTGGCATTACAGAAGGGTGTAAGCTGGCCTCGTCCCCATCAATAAACAGTAGTCAATAAGACGAGCAATATTTGCAAGAGATGGGTGGATAGAAAGGCAACAACATCATGAATATCAAGAAATTAACTTTGCCCAAGACAATGCACTTACTTTACAAGCTGCACTGTGATAAAAGTAACGTGCCAATCACGCTGCCAGGACACATCAGTGGCAATGCACCCACATAAGTACTCAGAAACACCGGCTAGTATCAACACATGTAGCATTATGCTGTCCTAAACATCCAAAATACGTCAACAGCAACCTGCCACCCAGAGCACGCACAGTAAAAGTTCCACAGAGCACCAGCCAAACCAACCTCAGTAATTTAAAATATCCTCTACAAGGGGAAGACTGAATCAGTGTCCATCATTTCAATGCATCAGTGGCTCCTTGCCAATGCCAATATATAGGATGCATGAACACCAATGCTTATAGCATATTGCCCTAAGCAGACAACTAGAAATTCTATTTCTAGAAATAAGAGTATACCAAAAATAACCAGTTGGCAGTGGATCTAGCCGCAACTGTGTCTATAAAAGGAGGACTTGTGGCACCTTAGAGACTAACAAATTTATTTGAGCATAAGCTTTCGTGAGCTCACAAGTACTCCTTTTCTTTTTGCGAATACAGACTAACACAGCTGCTACTCTGAAATGTGTCTATAAAATGATAGATACATGATAAGCTCTGTCTTTCAGTCTAGGGCCTTTTACCATGCCAGTCACTACGATGTCTGAATCCTCCGCTTGCTCTTGCTCCCAAATCTATAGACACACTGAATATATTAACAAAAGAAAAAGACTAGAGTAATTAACAGAATGTAAAGTTGGGGGGCAACTTGGCAGGGGAGGAGGAAAGGAACAATGGTGTTCAATGTAAGGCAAAAAGTAAAAAAAATATTACAACAGTAATTTAACAAAATATGCAAAGATTTTCCTCTTATTAACGCATATGATTCTCAGTAATATATAGTGCCTGCCACTATTTTGAATTAGACTTTGCTCAATAATGCCTAAATACCTTCACCTTCCGATAGCAAACAGTGGCCAGCAATAACTGTTGGAAATGTCGACTTTAATTGTGGCTACTGTATTAAAGTGACTTGGTGGTCTCGGTGTAGGTGCTGCATGAGAAATTCATTAACTTTGCTAGCACCCTTGCCGGTATTCTCAACATACAGGCAAGAGCTGCAATCGACTTCCCTCAGCCCTAATCTCACTGGCAGGTGGATGTTTGAGCAGACCTGCAGGGGAAAGACAATCCCTGGGGTGCTAAGAAGAGGGAGAAGGGGAAAGGCAGGCTTGGGTGCTCTGGGGCTTACCCCTCCCAGAATGCAGGTGGAGATTTTCCCCTGTCTTCCTCGCCACCCAGGCACAAGGAGAGAATTCTCTGCCTCTCCCGACTGCCGCTGCCTGGACTGTGCCTCTCTCATGCTCCTCCTTTCCTGTAGGTGAATCCCTCATGGCACACAGCTGCCATTCTGCTGTGGTTGCTGCCCTGCCCTCCACAACCTACAATGGAGGTGTAGTTTGAATGGCATTTCCAAGGCAGCGTGGGTCTGTCCAATGATCAGTTTTTAAAATCAAGAAGGAATTTCTCTATCGGGGAGGGGGTGGTGGTGACCGGTGGGTTTTTTCAATTTCCTTGCAGCATCCTGGAGGCCTGGTTTTAGGTTAATAAGAAGCAAGGGCAGGTTTTAGACGTTAAGTTTATAAATGAGTTGGTCATTTCATCACAACTTGTGGCCAGTGCTGGTGAGAGACAGAGGTAAATGAGACCCAGGGGTGCCCTATTAGCCTGGAGAAAGAAGGGAGACCTTAAATCTGCAGACTGAGCTACCCTTTCCATATACCCTCATTCCCCTTTGTGAGGAGAAGGCAAGATGATTCAAAGTTGGGCTGAACCCTAGCATTAACTCCCTTCGGTCTAACCCCTGAGTATTAGCTATTTGGCACAGAAACCATTAACACTCAAATACACCCCTGGTATTGTGGTGAGTGCTCCTCTCCACGCCATTCAAAGTTAAACTTGTAATCTTCTGCTTTAAAATCCATCCCCGTGTCTGTCTCTTTCACCTGTGTGCCCTGATCAATTAGCTTACATCAAACCCTTGCTATAGGTAACGAGAGTTGAAATTGATTTCCTCAAATAGGTGACTAAAAATTAATTATATCTTGGAAGTAATGCTGTGCAGAATTGGCCAGCCTGTCTCAGTGCAATGACACCTGGGCATCCAAAATGAAAGCAGACCTGGTTTTGTTTCACAGTTCAACTGAGAATTTTAGAAATTATGGTGCTCACAAGAAAACGAATTTATTTAGGCCTACGCAGGAGCTGACCTTGATGTTGCATAATAATTCATCCAAGATGCCAAGTCTATAAATCCAACCAGGTACCTTGTAAACACAGATATTGAATTTTTGTCAATAAAAGTCAACTAATCAAAGACTATCAGTTTAAAATAAGGGGAAAAATGATATTTGAGCCCTTAAGTATGTAAAAATGGCCCTATGCTCATCTAGATATTGAAAAATCAAAAATACTTTACAATATACTACCTAGATGGTATTTTTCTAGTAAACATTCTGCATCTTCTAAAGGAGAAGCATGCTTTACCATAGCTTATACATTCAACAGATATGGTCAAACACCCAATGCTAGCAGCTAGTAGAAAAATTTCATTTTTCATACCTATGACATCAAAGTTATATGTCACTTACAGCAAAAATCGGGCTGTCAGACACCTGGACCAATAGGTTTGGCAACATTTATGCGTCAGAGAAGTCAAGAAAACAAAAGAAAAGGATGATGGGTGATTGGTTTACTGAGCTCTGATTTTTTCCCAATGGGAAAGATATTTTAATCCCATCGCTACACTATGAACCACAGGGCAGAAGAGGTCGAGGAGCAGAAAAAGGATATCAGACCTCCTCTAGAGGCCCTCCAACAGGTAATGTTTCATATGCTCCATTATTTAAATTGCAATAATTGTGTCACCACTGGGCATGCAAATTACGAGCCCAAACCTGCCTCCTCAACTCACATAAGGAAGGTTAAACACCTTTTTTCCATTGACTGGAGCGTTCCTCGTCTAAGAAAGGGCCTGCAATATCGGGTCTCGGGAGCCAAATCCTACTTGCCTTACTTGCTTGTAGTTCCACTGAGGTCACTAGGAACTACTCGCATGAGTAAAAGCTGGAGATTTAGGCGTCAATACAAAGCTCAAGTATTGCTTAACTACATCTGAACGGATTGACGTCGAATAGCAGCTTTGTGCAAGGATATAGGACATATTGTTCTAGCCTAGGGTTGAATCATCAAGCTGAGTGTCATATCAGTTACAATCATTGATCAGAGCAGAGGTCAATACCGTGAGGTGCTGAGTAGGCTCAACATCCTCTGAAATCAGTCTGCTCAGTACCTCAGTAAACACTAGTTTTTAGTCTAATCTGACACCTACATAATGGAACAGACTCAATATTCAGATTAAGATTAAGATCATCAAATTTTCAGATTAAGAAGTTGATCATATTGGTTCAAGTTCTATTCCTCATACAGTGTCATCCAAATTAATATCAGATCAGCTATCAAAGCCTATTATTCAAAGACCTATTCAAGCACAGGCCTTTAAAAAAAAGCATTTATAGGAATATTAAAATGTATTTGAAGCAGTAATAAAAACAGTGTGATTATTTAAGTCAGCCTACTGAGTAGGCTGAAGGATTTATAAAAGACGTGTAAAAGAACAGTGCAATTGTTTTATCCTGAATGTGATAATTTGCTGATGAATAGTAACAATTATAATGACTTTATGAAAGAAAAATAGTGCATTGCCTTCTCTGCTTAGCAGTGGTGATACTGCTTTGACAAACAGCGGATTCAGAATAAGATGAAGATGTCTTGTATTTTGTTGATTCCTTTACAAAGCCTTTGTCACTCTCTTCCTCCATCAGACACACTCGCCATTTCTCCTTCTAAAATACACTTCAATGTGAAAATCTGCCAGAGCGTGAACATGACATGACAGCAAAGCGTGTGATGTTCACTGATATGAGACCCAGTAGCAAGTGCTCAGTGACTTCAGCTATGAAAACTGAGGATACTCAGCACCTTGCAGGATCGGGCCCTCGGAATCCTTTTAGTTATGCTGTTGGTTGTCAAACCTGTATGTGCTTTCATGACAATTTGACATTATTGCCACTCTTTATCTCAAAGACAGTCTCTAATACAGAATTTATTTTTTAAACACTGATGTAGAATGACAGGCTATTAATTTTAAACACCGTTACAGATAATGGAATACTGATTTTTTTTTAAGTTGCTCTATTGGTGAAAACAATATTTCCCACTGAAATTAGAAATAAATATAGCTGATAACCAACACTTGGTTAACCATGTTACCCAGGGAGGATGGAAGTGTGGGGGATCAGGAGATCAGGGTCTCCACTATACCACAGATATCTGGCTGGAGATGCCTTGACCAAATCATTTGCCCTCTCTGTGATGTAGTTTCTCCAGCTCTTAGAGATGTGAATACTTCCCTGTCTCTCAAGGGAGTGGCATGGCCTAATACATTCACTAGTTGTAAAATACTTTTGGGATCCACAGATGAATAGGGCAAAATATTACTACATTTCAGTTAGAGTAAATAAAAGATCCATTAAAATGCACTTCTTTAACTGCTCCCTTCCATCTGACGAGTGGGAGGGCTTTGCTGGACCAGCCAAGGGGAAGCCACCTCTGGGGTCTGCATGGTCTCGGGTTCCTCATGGTAGGGAAAGAGTTCTCTCTCTCTGCAACAGCAGCCCATTGGCTGCATGGAAGGGCCAAACAGAACTGATTGGATAAGATTAAAATCCCTCCTGAGCTGGTTGCAAATATGCAATGCCCATTTTGGATTCCACGCTATTCACCTTATACAGAATGAGGAACTACCAGGCCTCCAGATATACTATGGACATTACCCCAGTTGCCTTGGGAAAGGAAAGGAATTTTTCCCTCACTCGATAGTCTAGTTTTTTCACCTTTCCCAGTTCAGCCTAGCAGTTCAGTAGTGAGGATTGGATGGACCCAGCACACCTTTCCATGTTTGTCTCAACTTTGCCTGGCCCAGTGCAGATTTTGTAGTCAAAACAGAGCCAGATCCCAGGCAGACCCATGGAAGCATGGAATGAAGAGGAGGGTCTATACCCTGCTTGTAGCAAGAGCAAGGCTTTGGTATCTGCTATAGGTTAGGTGCATCCCCTCGCCTGTAACCTGAACCCTCAGGCAACGAAGGGTGGGGGTGAAGAGTGCTAAACACGTAAGGTTTTGTTTGGAGTGGGGTGGGACGGTAAAGAGTTGTCTTCCCCATTAAACAGGTTTAAGTTCAAAAGTTGTGGCCTCCACTTGAATCAAATATACTATGTAGGGTCCCTATAACTGTGTAGGGTCTTCACTCCTGCTCGGTCTGAGTCAATAGGAAAATGCTTGACACAGGCCGCAGATTCTGTACAGATATCACTGAAAAGACAAGCTTACTGCAGAAGGATTCCAAGGGGGTGGGAGGGGGGGGAAGGGGGAATAGGGGAATTAGACTAGATAGAAGTGAATGTTTGAAAATGCCAGAGCTCTGGATGACAAGACCAATGTTTCAATGTGCCATGCGTAGCGTGGTCTCTTGTTCTATTACAAAATGCAGGGATTTGTTTTGTTTTCACAGGTAAAATCAGCACATTGTGCATTGGTCAAATATTCAGAATGTTAAGTCCTCAATGGACAACATGACATGAATGTGATCAGAGTTCACTTCCATAGGTTTTTAAGCGAGACCAAGTTGAATAAAGAAAAACTGTGAAAAAATATTTAAAGTTTGTCAGAATTGAAATGCAAGTCATACCTTCCTTTGCTTATCTAATCTCCAAGCCCAAAATTCACTCTGTGAGCAAACTTTACTTACCACTTCTGTGAGCACACACTGCTTGCATGAATAAAGATAACATAGCTCCTCAAGGCTTAGGACAGGGGATCCTGCTCTCCCCTATTGCTGGTGGCTTTTCCCGCAGAAGTATAGATCCAATATGAATTTCATAAATATAATAGGTGTCTCCTCTACTTCCATTCCACACTTAAACATCTTTTCAAATGTATTTCTCGTATTAGGTTTACTGTTCATGTTGCCCCTTTTCGACCTTAGCAGCTAGCCAAAGTTTGGGGTCCTAGGGATGTTCCAGTTGGAAGTAGAAGTTGGTGATAGACAGGTATTTATTTGAGGTAGTTTTGTTTATTTACAAAGAACATAGAGAGGCCTAGTATCAGGGGTAGCTGTGTTAGTCTGTATTCACAAAAACAATGAGGAGTCCAGTGGCACCTTAAAGATTAACAAATAAATCTGCTAGTCTTTAAGGTGCCACCGGACTCCTCGTTGTTTTGAGAGAGAGGCCTGGGTCTCAGCACAGAAGGAACCAAGAACAAACGGACCAGTTTCTTAGCAAAAGAGGCTTGAGGGCTATAAGCCAACCCCAGGCCCAAAAGCTCTCTCTCTAGCTTTTTCCAGGGTCACTCTGTGCTTACTGAAGGAGTACTTGTGGCACCTTAAAGAAGTGCTTACTGCTTAGCTTTTCTGGCCTCTCTTTTCCTCTGCCACTCTCTGTTCTTGTCCGTTACCTCAGTATCTGTGTGTTTTCCTCGCACTCCGACACACACCTACACCACCTCAGCTCAAGAGCTCCTGGGTCATGGGTTCACACACACACACCTGTGGTCTTAGGCAGGACTTATGTTTATAGTTATAACAGCATGTCGAAAAATGCCATTTCAGTTTTGATTAAACTTTTTGAGAAAACCTATCAATTTCAATGAAAGTTTTGATGGGTCAGTTTCTCTCAAATCCACCCTGGACCTGAGAGAGAGAGAGAGATTGAAAACCTGGCCTTTTGATCCAGACATTTTCACACAATTCAGTTTTCGTGAAAAACGCTGATAGGTTTTTATTTTGATCCTATGTGGAACAAAATTTTGAAATCTCAGAAGCTGTCATGAAATGGAATTGGTGTTTCCTAGCCAGCACAACCTATTCCCCTTTCTCTGCTCTCGTCCATTCTCCACTCTCTGTAACTAGCCTGAAAAAAGAATATCTACTTACGGTACTTCTGAAACACTTCAAATCTCAGCTTTCTCCTGTCCTCTCCTTCCTGTTAATATTTTTTTTACTTCCTGTCTCAATGGAAGTCACAGCACCCAAATCTGTAAAGCATTATTTTCCCCTCAAACTCCTCCTGCAAATCATTTTGTGATCCTTGGATGTTTTCAATGATGTTTTCATTTAACTCTATCTTTGTTACTCCCAGTAACACAGAACAAATTTGGGATAGAGTTTACACAAGGGAAGAAAAGATGAAACGCGTGAGCTGGTTAGATTTGCACTGAGAATCTGCACAAGGTATTCCAATCAACACAACTGAAAGTGAAGCTCTGGCCAGTAAAGCAGGTTCAAAAAGAAAACGCTGTGTGTGTAGGCAGTACCAGGCCAGCCACCAGCCATTTAAGATAGTGAAAGGAGCACTGCATTTGCTAACTGCGATCCCCTCATACACAGGGGGATGTGCTGGAAGGTGCTGTGAAGGGGGAAATGCGGGGAACCATGTTGCTCAATTTCCTCCTCAGTAGCCTGTTGCCAGATGTTAGAGCTATAGCATTTCCTCACGCTGTAACCTACATGTTAGTAGGTCAGAAAGAAGTTTGGGGCTCAATCCTCTCTCACTTATCCTATGTTTTCCCCTCCATAAAGAGGTACATTAGCATGCAGCAGCCATTGTAATATTAATTAAAAGCTACTATTGGTAACGAACATAAGAATGGCCGTACAAGGTCAGACCAATGGTCCATCTAGCCCAGCTTCCCATCTTCCAAGTGCGGCCAGTGTCAGAGGCTGCAGAGGGAATGAACAGAACAGGCCAATTATTGACTGATCCATCCCTAGTTGACCAGTCTGGCACTCAGTGGTTTAGGCAGGCCCGCCGACAAGGGGGGCAAGTGCCCAGGGGCCCGGGTGATTTAAAAGGGCCCCAGGGGCCTTGGCCGCCGCCGGAGTAGCAGTGGCCTGGAACCCTGGGCCCTTTTAAAATCGCCCGGGCGGGACGCAGGGCTCCTAAGAGCGCACGACCACTCCGGGCCCCTCGCTTTGGGGGGCCCCGTGCGCCAGCGTGATTGGCCAGCGCGGGCAGTCCCGGAAGTGACGGGTTCGTCACTTCTGCCCCGGGCCCTCCTCCCCCCAGGGATAGCCTGGAATTTCTGTCGGCGGGCCTGGGTTTAGGAACACCCAGAGAATGGGACTGAGTCCCTGATCATCTTGGCTAAGGGCCCTATCCTCCAAGAACTTATCAAATTCTTTTTTGAACCCAGCTATACTTTTGGCCTTTAATCATAGCTTTTATTTGTTATTGATCTTAGTAGGAAGACATTTTAATTACAACAATTTGGAGCTTTGAATGCAATTACATCGCATGTGCATCTGATGAAGTGAGCTGTAGCTCACGAAAGCTTATGCTCAAATAAATTTGTTAGTCTCTAAGGTGCCACAAGTACTTCTTAAACAGTGTCTCTTTTCCTCCCATTCATAAATCTAATATTTGGTGTCTGCGATATATCCCAGAGACTCCAGATTGGGACTGTCTCTGTGATATCGATTCTACTACTAATCACCACACGTTCTCTTGTCCTAGTCAGTCATTTAGTAGCTCAATGGAAGAGATGAACTAAGACGGTATCTGGTGGTGGTGTTTAAAGCAATATTACTGGTTTTCTCAAGTGGGTACCCACGGGCTAGGGAGTTTAGATTCACCACAAAACACAGCTGTTACACTACCCCACTACCACCCCCTTAGAGGTAATACATGCTCCCTAACTCTAGTTAATGTTGTCAAGCCTGTAAAGCGCATGAGAGATGGAACCCCAGAGCAGACATGCGGCTATTTCATTGCTATTTCTTGAGTTTTCCTTGTTCCATTATGTTTGAGTCAAATCAATCTCTCCCCCCAAGTGATACTCTAATTATTAAAACATTAGACGTGCTCAGTGAGTGCTGACCCTCCCTTCCTCTTACACTGACCTCGCCTCCTACACAGCTCTCATAAAACTAATTCTGTTTCGAATGAGATCTCAGTCTTAGCATTATCATACACTTTCCACACTGATGAGACTGAAGTGTTCCCTGCCTCATGTGCGTTTCAATTCCCCCACCCCCTGCTGCTCCCAACAAGACTACAGCTATCGAGTAGGCAGCCGTATGATCAGTAACAGAAACAAGCCTCTTGCCTAAGTGACCAAAGAGAGATGATAAAATATCATCCCATGCCAAAAAGTGAAGTCGTACAACATATATACAGTCAACATGCTTCTTTCCAGGTGAATTTTCAGAACGCCAAGCTAAACTACATGGGGACAACACGGCTAGAGAGCCAATAGCTTTCCGTTAGGAAGCTGTTGAAAACAAAGTATACCAAAGCTGAAGTTAGTTACTAAGGCTGCTACAAAACATGAAAACTAGTAATTCCACTGAAGTCACCAGGGCTACTCGTCTGCAGAAAGTAAGTTAAAAATCACACACACAAATGTTTTCAGCATCAGGGTCTTGGACTGTAGGCTCTGAAGTGGGAAATGGGTATTAATAGAATGTTTATAATATGCCATGAAGAGATTAAATTTGCCATTATTGTAGTTGTGTTGGTTCCACGATATTAAAAGAGACAACCTGGGTGAGTTAATTTAAATCAGACCAACTTCTATGGGTGAAAGAGACAAGCTTCTGAACTTACACTGAGCTCTTCTTCAGGTCTGACCTGAATCTCGTCTCTTTCACTACAGAAGTTAGTCCAGTAAAAGATATTATCTTAGCTACCTTGTCTCTCATGTAAATCTAAGACACTGTATACAGCTCGATAATAGTAATAAAACACTTTACAGAAATCTAAGGTTTTGTATGTTCACTGCTTGCAAGGAGGGACTGACCAGTAAGATTTGGCAAGCTTTTCCACAAAGGAAGGAAAACCAGAATGCACTGGAAGTATCTCTGCTTCTGACATGTACTGTAGTAGAAAAGGTGTGGGAAATTAACATGCATTTGACCCACCACTATACTGCTGTATAAAATTCCCAAAGCACAGTGGTAATATCAGTGCTTCTGTAGAAAAAAATCACATCACAAGCTACACAAACACCACTTAAAGATAAGTCTTCGGAGGACTGGGGGTGGCATTCAGGAGAACCCACACATGCCTGAGGTCGGAGCCACATGCTTTTGCCTTTCTTCTGGATCTGCATGGGACACTAGAATTCATCCCTTTTGGCCGCTCCTTGCAGGGCTCTTTGGGGCTTTTCTTCTTTTTTGTCTTTGGAGTTTCCTTTTGAAGATAGGCTTTTGTAACCTGCTGGGAGGCATGTATGATTACTTTAAATTTCATTCTAATCCTAGTTATAAAAAGATGACAGGGTTACACTGCCTTCTGTACAATCAGCAAGTTCTTCATCATAGATACCAGCTATATGTGAGTTAAAAGATTATGAAGTCCAAAAGTTCAGAATTGGGGTCTACAACTGTCATTTTAATGAAGAATCCTTCAACTTATACAGAAAACTAGTGAGAGAACATTGTGGATTTTTGATATGAAAGGTGATTTCCATATTTTTTAATTGCTAGTGTCCGATAAATAGAGGTCGGATGTTGAGGATACCACCTTGAGATTCAGAAGGAGTTATTACATCTTTAGAAGAGTTGTACTTTTGCAGAACCAAATGCAGTTACAGATAATGAGTCATAACAAGAGATTGTTACTGTAAATATTCCAAGCATGAATATGTTAACAACAGCCCACTAATTGGAACCAATCCTACAGCCAGATACACAGAACTCTTACTGATGTCAATGGGAATTTTGAATGGATGAGAACCTAACACCAAGAGATGAACATCTGTTGTGACGTGGGATGTTAATATTAAATATAAGGGGGCCTTGCTTCAGATTTTGGCCATAGTTTTACAGTGGGTAATGCAGATATCTTGTCAAGTATCTCTGAGGTCTCAAAAAGAATTGATGTAGGTGCCTTTATAATTACAATAGGCAGGAAACAAAATAATACAATCAAGTTTATCCATTAATTCTGAGTAAGTGATTAAGATACAAACACAACTTCTGATGCAGAAGTCAGTAGTAGCAATGGGCCATAATTAGATCCAGTCTATCACTGGCAGCTAGCTACCAGAACAGAAAACTGAGATCATGTGTCAAGTTGTTGTTACTGGTGAAGTTCACCGGTGTTCTATTTTCTGAGATCCAAAATGGGCAAGGAAACTTTTGATAAAGAGACACTCCTTGCTTTCTACCAGATTTGGCCGAACAACAGTGCCTTGGCACCAACAGGTTTTGTCACAAGGTTTTCCCATCTGCAACATATTTTGAGTCCATAGACTCAGATCAGGAAATTAGCAGCGTGTCTTGCCTTTACACTGCTCTACCTTGTGTCCTTAAAAGAAGTAATTGTCCCATGAATCAGCGAGTGTTACAACTGTTGAGATCAGCTTATTTCTTTTTCTCAGTTTTCCTTAGACCTTTAATCATAAAGTGGATCATACTGTATTAGGGAGCACGCCCACAAACAAGACAATCAGCAGCAGGTTTCCCAGAGCTCTGGCTTTTCTGCCAGGCCCCTGAATTTTGTACGTACTTTGTTTCCTGCTGACACCAAGCTAAAACACTACCTACCCTTCTGAAATCTTTCACCCTGACCACCACTGTTTCAACAGAGCTTCAATCTGAGAACAGTCAGCTTTAAAAATACTCCCTCAATTTTCCCTTCAGACAGAGAAAATATAGCACCTGCATTGCGTCCTCTGCTGGCTTAGGCTATCAAACTTCTGTGTAAAGTTATCAAACCTTGCAGCCAAGGTAGGCGACAGGAAGAAAGACTATGGCCATCTTGCTGTGTGAAGTTCTGAAACTGCACAATTAAAATTGGGGGAGGGAAAAGGCGGGGGGGGGGGAGATAATCCATTTCTTTGGTTTGGGGGATTTTCCCCCAGTGTCCTCAGCAGGGACATGTATGTGGGAATCACCAGTTTACTGCATCCCATCCAAAAGATTGAACTAAATCCTGCAAGTGTCTAGGTTATAGTATATGAATATGACACAGCATAAGTTCTCTCAGGAATCAGGACCTGATCCAAAGCCCACTGAAGACTCTAAAGCCCTGTTCCTTCACTGTGAGGCTTGTCTCACCCAACCAAAAGTTTAACAAAGAAAAACAAAATATCTTAGCCCCAAATGGATGATCCTGATAAAGCCCCAACATAGAATGAGACTCTTCATAGGTATCCATCTGTGATGCTGGCTATACCGTTCTCCAAGGGAGTAGACAGACTACTCAAAAGAAGCCCTCAGACAAGATTTCCAACACAAAAAAGATCTTTCAGGAAAGAATTACCTAAAAAACCATCTGCTTTGCCACTGTCACCCCTATTCCACACACATAATCTCCCTCCCCTTCTTCCCCCGCCCCGGCCCACTCACACACACTTCTCAATACCCCACAGGTAAGGAATCAGACTGAAGGGAGTTGGTCAAAATGTTCATTCCTAGGTAAACATGTACTTAACAGAGCCTATTTCTTCAATACGTAACTCAAATTGAAAGGGAACTATTTCTGATGGCCAAACTACTACAGCAAGAATGAAGAGCCTTATGCAGCATTCTTAGAGCACCCAAGACTCCCCGTGAAGCCAAAGGGAAATTTGCAGTCAGAAGGAAAGCAAGCTCAGGCCCTGCATTTGTGCAAAGGGGGCAGTCAGGGTGCTCACTTTGGTTCTTCAAAATGAAATGAAAAAGCCAGAGTATTGGTACAGGCATGGATGTAAATCTAGCTATGCAATTGGACTCTGAGTTTATATCCCACCACTGATGGAGATGTATCTTGCAGCTTGTCTAATACTCATTTTTAGACAAGAAATCAATGTTTGCATCTTAAATGTTTTCATATCTGCTGAAGCATTTTCTACAATTTAAAGGTGCATATGCCCTGCTTCATGGCACTAATTCACATTGATTACTTAGGCTGAAATACCTGTTCTTCTGGTCCTAACTATTTTTAAAAGCAGCTGCTGTGGTTACAGGTACGTAGTTATAAATAGGGGCACTAACAAGAGTTGAGGCCAACACTTGCTTCCCTCTCCAAAGAGGATGCAAGGAGAGCAGTTATTTTTAAATTAGAGACAATTGTTCCCTCTGTTATATTCCCTTACTGGAGTTTGCACAGGTGTAACTGAATAGACAATTTGACCTAAATACTTAACACAAGCAGAGAACACTTCCTATGCATGTCTTGTTATTTCCTAGCCAGGTTCCACATCCAGTGGCTCAACTTTTCATGATTCTATTGTAATCAGGACCTATTTCATGGACCCAGTTAAGAGCTGGTGTAAATAGAGGTAATTCCACAGACTTCAGTGGAGTTTGATCTGCTTATATTAGCTCTGAAATTGACCTTACAAGTCCAGTTTAAAAACAGTGGGGAGGGGAGAGTTTTATTTTGAGAATAAATAAGAGTTTTCCTCTTGGATACAAAGTTTCAAAGTATAAAGAGAAAGATTGATATTCAATTCACACTATGAAAACAATTTGCGTTGTCACTCAGTGTGGAACCATAGTATTCTGAGAGCTTTGTTTATATCCGGTTCTTAAACTCCACAATATATTTGAGAGAACAAGGGATGCAGGAAAGTCTCTCCAAAACAAACCATATGAATTTACATAAATATAACTGTGCATCATCCTTGCCAGGACGGGTTAGCCAACCCAGAAGCATAAAGAGTGTACACATATATACAATGGCAAACCTTCCTCTAGTTTGCAGTCAGAGTACAGTTCTGATACACAGATAGAACAGCCAGCCCATTTTGAGAATGGCGGTCTCTGTTTTAAACGTTTAGTTAAGAATGCCATCACTGTCAGTCACCCCAAGAAACCTCCAACCGTTTTGAAGAAAAACTAATTCAAATAGGAAATCAGTAGCCTTTGAAGAGAACTTCCATGCAGAAACTGATCAATATTATCTCCTTATCACTACATTGGGGTGCACTTCAGAAGTTCAAAGAAAACAATTATAGCCACACACTGCTAGAAAGATATCAAACTTCCTGTAAATATTATCTCCTTATGTTGTCTCTAATATGATTTTTGATATATTAGTCAATTTAAGTTTAGATCTAGATTAAGAGAGAAGACACTAATGCCAGTTCTAAGGTGTACACAAAAGACTCATGCAAATGTAGTTTTCCTTTGGGGTTTTAAATATACACTTTATGGTACATGCTCAGGGACACGTGTGTATAACTCAGTCTCAGTTAGTTATATGTGTTTGCCTCAATGTTTTGAAATATGAGTATGTCACGCAAACTATACATACGCACCAGAAAGTGTAAGATAAAGATAATGATTTGCAGACTGAATAAAACATTAAACACTTAAGTTACATTGAAAATTTGGAAATGTTACACTAAAGAGCAAGCATTACAGAATCTTCTTGTTTAAGATTATAATGCAGTTCTAAATCATGCAAAGCAACTCCTTGGAATGCAGGAACCTTTCATTCTGTATTGCTTGTTAAGTTATTTTGAGACCTTTTTGGGAAACAAGGCCATTGACAAAAAATGGTTGTTACCAGACTTTTACAGTGAAGTATATTTTTAAAAGAAAAGACCATTCAGTGTAAGAATTTTTTCTTTGGAAAGTGTAGTTTTTATGACACATCGGGATTATGGATTTTCATATTTTCCATCAAAAGCAATTCGATAAAAATATTTTAAAACAATATTCCGAAGACAATAGATACGATATAACAAAAGGAAACAAAACTTAGTTTAAAAAGCGTATTAAACGCAAAAACAAGTTTGCACGATGCAATGTTTTTATCATGACTTTAGAAGCCAAGAAACTAAAAAGTTTAAAAAAGGAATACATGAAAAGGGTGTCAGCCTTGAAACTGAATTACCTGGCTTTGGTCAAGATGTGCTAGGACTACTAAAAACAAATAAATAACATACCAGAAAACTTGTGGGTTTTTTTTAAAAGCCGGAAACGGTTTTTTTTCTTCATGGAAGGTTAAAAACATGGCATAATTCACCTGTAAGATCCCAGTGGCTCCACTCCATCACATAAATAAATATTTAAGGCCGTTGATAGATATATTGGAAATGGGTAGCAATGTTCCTTATTAAAAAGATACAGCAGGCACAGGCTACTTTCCCAAATGTACTCATCCAGTACTCCAAATTAGACAGGCCCTAATACAGACTAATTGCCAGTCACATTTAACCTTGTGTGTCAACTCCATTAAAGCCTGACACCTGCGATTGGCGTCGTTATATGCTCTACATTGCCAATAACAGATTTGTGTTAATTGCTATTAAGCAAAACGCTGCTCTTGTTCTGGGATCTAGCTGGCCACGTTGCACTCAGGCCAAGGTGTGTACTAACCCCATGGACACAGCCCGCGTGTGGGGGAAGGGCTCCTCATGGAAACCCTGCACCAGCCTTGTGAGGGAGCGGGGAGAAGCAGCAGCAGCATCTCCCCCTGGTTACCAACAGTCCCCCCACCCCACCCCACCCCCTCGATGCATTCTGTCCTGCCGCTGCGCAGCTCCCCAGCCACGCCACAGAGCTGCACAGCAAACTAATCCGCCGGCTGCTCCCCACAACTCCGCTCCTCCTCCTCCCCCGTCTCCATGGCAATTGTTACCCAGTTTACATCCAGGAGCAAAACCCGGCCACTGCCTGGCAAGAGCTGGCCAAGGGGAGGGGGATGTGATTCTGATACACAGCATCCCCCCCCCCACACACACACACACACGCGCCTACCTCCCCGGTGCAGATTACAACAGGGGACCCGCTGCCGCTGGCTGGGGGGCGCAGGGGCTTTCGGCTCCCTGTTCGCAGCCTGTGACCCCCCCCTCCCCGGGGCCAGAGAGCAGACTAGCATCACAGGGGTCGCGGCCTTGGGGATCGCCCCCAAGCTGGCCGGGCACCTGATCGCAAAGCCAGCCCGGATCCGGCTCGAAACTGGGGCGGGGGGAACTTCTCGGGGCGACGCATCCAGCACTGCGGGCCCCATGGCAGCCCCGTTAGCCTCCCGTCCCCGCCACCCCCCCGCAACCCCCCCATTGCTGCGAGCACAGAAGCGAATTATCCGCCCCCCGTTCACACACACTATTGACACCCGGTCCAGACACCTGGCGCTACCCGATGGCCGGAGAGGGGCAGCACTCACCGCGCCCCCCGGCGGGATGCTGCTCTCACACACCCCCAGCAGGCCCCCCCAGATCAAGCGGAGGTGGGGGGGGGTGTTGTGTTGTGTCCCCCTCCCCCCGCCAGGTCACCAGGAGGGACGCACGATGCATGGAGCAAGCCGGGTTCATGCGAGGCAGCAGGCTCGGGCGGACTTACCCTTGGAAGCATCTTTCTCTTCTTTGGGCTTGATCACCTTCCCGCTCATAGATCCCAGCTTGCTCGGCGAGATTCCCCCAGGAGACTCGCGGACCGCGGCCGGCCGGACCCCGAGAGAAACCTCGGCGGGGGGAGAAGGGGGGGCGAGGGGGGAGGAAAAGGGGAGGGGATCCTGGAAGCAAAAATAAAAATAAATAAATCTCTCTCTCCTCCTCCTCCTCCTCCTCCTCGGCCTGCCTGCACCAGAGAGGAGACGGGGTGGGGTGAGTGACGGGGCCGCTCGGGCAGAGTCTCCCCCCGGCCCTGCTCTCCGCCCGCCGCCCCACCTGTCCCGGCTGCACGGAGCAGACCCCTCCCCGGCTCCGGGCGCCCGGGGGGGGGGGGCAGAGCAGAGGGGCGGCGGGGGTGGGGGGGATGGAGCAGACCGGAGGGGGGTGATGGGTGCGGGATGAGCTCGCCGCATCCCCCCCGCTGGAGGAAGGCGCGGGCACCCAGCGGAACGGGGTCGCTGCCGGCCGGGGGAAGGCCAGGACAAGGGATGGGACCCTCAGCCCCTTCCCCGCTGCCCTCCGCCCCAGGGATCCCGCAGGCGAGTGGCGGCCGGGAGGGGGCTGCTGGCCAGGACGCGGGCGCTGCTGGCCAGAGCCTCGGGAGACCCTCCTGCTAGAAACGGGCAGGAGGGTGTGTGTGTGGGGGGGGGGTGGGGGGTCCAATCGAGGAGATCCTGCCCCGTCCCACCCCCACCTGCGGGCAGGGGACCCGGCCCCAGCGCTGGCGAGCGGGGCCTTTGTGAGCACGCCAGCAGACAAAGCCCCCAGTGCAGGCTCCTGCCGCTCTGTATTCACGGTAGCCCCAGCCAGCGTCAGCTCCCCCCCCACACACACACACTCGCACCTCTGTCCGGGGGGGTGGCGGTGGGGCTGTGCTCTCGCCTCCCCCTCTCCCCAAACCGGGGCACCGATCCCGGGAAGGCAACGGGGTCTGGGATAACCGCGTGCGGCAAGAACTCACCCCCCCCTCCAAAAAAAAAAAGAATAATCTCCCGCCTCCTGCTGAGATCGCCGCTGGGGGCCGCCTGGCCTGTTCCCAGGGGTGAGCCCGAGCTGGGGCTGCGTGCGACCAGCCTGGACCCGGGCGAGCCCGGCGGGCTGCGGGGGCCCCGGAGCAGGGAGCGAGGCTTGCGGAGCGGGCTGCCAAATCCCAGGCGAAGGGGAGAGAGACGCGCGCCAAGCAGGGGCTGGGAACGGGCTCGGGGACATAGGGGGGCTGGAGCCGGAGAGGCACCTCCAGCGCCTGCTAGACCGGGGTGCGACCCGCCCCAGGGGCCAGGTGCTCCGCGGATTTTTACGGGTTGTTGTAACCAACTCTTGCCTTGGAAGGGGAGCTGTAGCTAGCCCAGCACAGAGCCCCGGCTCGACCCCAGCTGGGAGGCGAGTATTCCACCCCCGCCCTCCCACGCACCCACCGATTCGATTCAGTGGATACGAACCAGGCCAGGGACTGGTCGCGCTGGGTTAGGAGTAGGGAGCCGGAGGCTGGAGATCACGCAGGAGCGGGACCCTGTTGCTGCAGGCAAACGGAAACGCAGCAGCAGCTGCGAGGGGGAGTTGAGTCTGAAAGGTGGCGAACCTCAGGGGCAGGAGGAGCGTTTTTCTGCAAAGATCCGCGTGCTAACGGAGCAGCTCCCCGAGTGATCGGGGGCCGCGTGGAGCGCACAGGGGTGCGGTGCAAGCTATAGCAGGGGAAGGGAGGGTTTAGCTGCGTCCCACGGGTATTTCTGAGAAGGCTCAGACGAGCTCCGGGGCATGTAGGCTTCTAGGAAGCCACAAGCAGACCATCGACAGCCCCTCTCCCATTTCACGCTGACACCGTCCGGCCAGTTTTCCTCTACACGTTTGTGAGGGTCTCTCCTTCCCCCTTCTTCTGTGATCGTGGCTGTTTTGAAGGCGCCCAAGGGAGCAATAGGCAGTGTCCCCCTTGCGTCTTATGCGTCTGGGTGCTATATAAAGAGAGACACGTCCATGCACTGGCTACAGCTCATAAATAAGAGGTTTGGGTTACCTACGTGCCGCACGAGCCTTGGTTGTGAACTTTCCCTTCCTCTCAGGGAGTTGATTGAACAGGGCTAGAGAAACGCGAACGGCGCTTCTTAAACCTGCCACCAACTAATCAGCACCAGCTGCTCTTACCTTTCCCAAGCCCCCTGCTGCAGTCCTGGCCCAGGCAAAACCACGCTGAGGAGGGGACACCTGGGAGCTTCGCTAGACTAAGGAGCGCGGGCTATCGGACCTATTGTCTGCCTCGGGTCGGGTTGTTCTTCGTCTCCTTCATCGACCCTTCTGTATTTTTTTTTAAACCAGGGTTTCCGGAAGAACCATGAGCTTGGGAGTCTTGTGGTGGAAAGTGCATTAGAAAAGGTTGGATTCTGCAGTGCACGCAGCACTCCCGTCTGGGTCTCTTCTACTCATTTCGCATAGTGCGCTTTCAGAGTCTAAAACGTGTGTGCGGGGGGGCTGTGTTGTTGTTAAGCCACTCAGCACGCTGAAGACGCAGGCAGGGAACTATAGTCTCATGTCATGCATTTCCCACCCAATCCTGTAAAGTCTCCCTTTGCTTCGTGTCACAATTCGCAGTACGAAAATCCCACGGCCTGGAGCTTAGCTGAAGCAAGAAACGGGCACCCCACGGTCAACTCTGGCGAGCTCTGGGCAGAATTCTAACTTCATTTTCCACGTGGACCCAACAACCAAACCCCGCGCTCAGGGATGGTCCTGACAGATGTCATTTCTGGTACGATCCCTACGTTTTCTGTCACCCAACAGGAGCTGCGCACCGTAGCAGAAATCAGCAGAGAGCTGCCCTGTGCACACTGGGTTTCTGAACACTTAATACACACAAACGGCGATGATTCTATATTTAGACTGAAGAGTCTTTGCAGATCACAAAGCAGAGCTACCCAGCCTTCCTAAGGGGTTCTTAAAAACATCTTCCCCAAAGCCCCCCACAGAGAGGGCGTTCAGAGGTAAAAAGTCTTCAAACTGGGATCCCTAAAGCACCTCAAATGTATCGCCAGGTCCCCAGCCAAATGGCCCGATCCGCGGAGAAACCGAACCGGGGCTACGGGCATTGAGATCCCTTGGAAATCGGGCCACTTGTGTAGGTGACCCGTTTCATGACCAACCGTTTCAAGTGCCCAGCGGAGGAAGCAGGAGGAGAATCCGCCCCCAGAAGACACCCCCCCCCCAGGCGTTCCCCCTCAAACGGTTCGTTCCCCACACGCAATGAAAGTCCATCGGCTTGGACTCAGTCCACTTCATGCACACGTTCTCCTCGGGTCCCTCTTCCAGCTACACACCAGCGCCTAATGTCAAGCGGCCACTACAGCAGTGTCTTCCTTCCTTCTCTTCCCCCACCCCCTATCGTGACAAGGGATAGACTAAAACGGCCAGGAAGACGTGTTTCAGGGCGAAAGGAGACTAAGGAGTGCCCAGACACCTCCCCCTATCCCCATTTACCTGGGGTCGCTGAGCCTCCGCCTCACCTATGCTTAATTAGGCACCGTATTGCGTCCGCTCTCGGAGAAATCGGAGTGTGGCGAGATGTACGCACAGAGAGAAGCGAAGCGAAGCGAAGCTACTGGGGTCCCAGAGTCCAGGAGTTCGATTCCACAGATCACCGGGAGGTGGAGAGCAGAGCGGCGGTTAATTCAGAGCAGCCCTTTAGAAGAAGGGGAAGGCGTCCCAGTGCACGGTGCAGCAGATCGCCTTGGTTCCGATTTACACGCCGCTTGCCCGCGCTCAGCGGTTCGCCCTCGTGTTTTGGTTGCTCTGCCCGGTGGGTTTCTCTCACCTACCTTACGCTGGAGACGTGTTGCGAAGCCCTGCCTGGGAGAGCCACCCGCCAAATCCCGCACCGCCGAGCGGAGCGAGCGCCGCCAAGCCCCTGGCACCGGGGAACTCGCGATCCTGCCCCACGCAGGTGCTTTTCCGCCCCGCTCCACTCGCTCGGGTCCAGCCCCTCAGCCGAGCCCAGCCTCCAGGTCGCGCGGAGAAGGGGGAAGCAGCATGGTAGTGGCAATTGCAAGGACCGCCTGCTAAAGGCAGTCGGCGGGCCGCCTGCCCCGGAGAGTGGGAAGTCACAGGGTCTCGCTAAGTGCGGCTATTTTTAGTGGGGCTGAATTCCTCCCCCACTTCTGTGACTTTCCAGCTCGCCCTCGGTGCAGAAGACAGCTGTGGGCAGAGCCCTGCGAGGAAACACGCTGGGGAGGGGGTGTGTGTAGGAGAAGATGGGGAGAGAGAAACGGAGGCACCGCTGTCTGGTTTACGCGGCTGCTCGGGTTGCTTGCCTCCCCCGAGAGCTGCCGAGCCCCGCGGCCATGGGCGCGCCGCAATGGTGAACCGGTCCCTTCAGCGCAGCCTGAAACCCAATCGGCTGGGTGACGCGCGGAGGTGAAATCGCCAACAGGTGTTGCGCAGGCTCGGGCATGGTCCGAGCTGATACCCCGGCGCTCGGGCCAGGGGCGAGTGTCTCCCGTGGGATTACCGACCCCCCCCCCCCATCTGGATTCCCGGGCGCTACGGAGCCGGGATTTCAAGGGAGAACTGGGGGCCTGCCGCATCCGGATCGCTTTTGCAGGCTGCGAGTGGGGGGGGGGGGTGCAACGCTGGGGAGGGGGCTGTGTTTCGTTTCAGAGTCATTGACAGGATCATCTGCAAGACCCAGGCAGGCCGGGGGTACCCGAGGCAGGCAGCCGCCGGGCAGTGCTGTTGGAAGCGGGGCTGGTTGAGAAGGTCATAAAACAGCTCGAACTGATTTTTCCCTTGCGCCGCAGCCATTCCTTCCGCACCAGGTCTAGCTGCAGGAGCCTGCTTGTTTCCCCTGCCTCTGATCTGTGCTGACTTTGTACGGATCCGTTAGCCGGGATGGCAAAAAGTCAACACCCCCCCCACACACACACACACAACACCCCCCAAAAAACCAACCAAGCACTGAAATGATTATCCGCAGGCTGGCTCACTGGACGGGACAAACGCAAACACTTAAAATGCACTGCGCTGGACTTTTCTTTTACACCAGTGAAATGCCATTGCAAATGCTTGATTTACACCAAAGCCAATGAGAGGAGAACCAGGCCCATTTAGATTATGGCTCAAATGTTAAGACAAAACCAAGACTGATTTTCCTGTTAACATTTATAAACTGATCCCCTCCCCCCCCCCCTTAAAAACACACTAAGTAGAAAATTAATTGCCAGCCCTTCAGCCAGGGAGTTATTTTTTCCCCCTTCGTACTGTTTACTTCCGCTATAATAATTTCAATTCACTGGGTTTGGAAACAGAATGGATCTGACAGCCTCAGCTTTACAGGGACTCAATAAGCTCTCTCATGCTTTTACACTTGGGGTGTTCAGGGGTTTCTAACTGAACGGTGCTTTTGCTTGAGCCTGTCAGCATGACACTTCTATAAACCCCTGACTATGGAAACGTAACAGGGGGCAGGGGAAACACATTGATCTGGCTGTCCCCTTGACTGTATTTCTCTGCTCTAGCTTGGGTCAATGAGTAAGAGGAAAGGTGCAAAAGTCCATTCTCTATGGCCCAGAAGGGCCAGAGTTTTGATAAGTGGCCAGTGAATTTGAGAGTCTCAGTTTATGGCTGACCAAAGTGAGACATCTGAGACGCAGTTTCCAGAGGTGCTGAGCACCTGCATCTCCCCTGGATTCCAAGTGGACTTGTGGATGCACTACACCTCAATGACAGGTCAGGTACCCAATATAAGAACACCCCCACCCCCCGAGTGGCTCATCTAAACAGTGTCAGAGGCTAGGATGTGCATATGTCCCAACATTCGTGGTTGGAGCAAAATTAAAATTTGAATTTGGGGGGGGGTAGTATTAAAAAGGCAAGAGCTAGGGAAAGCTGTATAACTAGAGGAAACCTCCACAATAAGAGTATGCAAATCAGTGTATCCAAAAATAGGAACATGTTTAGGGGTAGTAGTAAGTGAACCAACAACAATGGGCTTTTGATGTTGGATATCCACCTTCTTAAGGTTCATAAGGCTAAAGCTTGAAAAGACCACCAGGATCAGCTAGTTGGATCTCCTACGTAACAAGGTTGCACAAGTTAAAGGCAGAAGGTAAGTCATGGTAGGGTCTCTCAGCACACCTGTGCGTGCACACCACATTCTGAATCTGTGAGCCAGCACCAGTGCAGCCCAATAATAGGTTGTGCCATTTAGAAGTTAGCAGTGGCATGACAGGTGGGCATATCCTGGGTGGTGTGCTAGACTGGGGGGGGGGCCCGCAGGAGAATGTCTAGCCAGAAAAATGCCACCAGAACATTCTGCACTGGGAAGCTAGGCATAGACCTGGACTAAATCAGAACTTGTTATGGAGGTATAAGCCTTAATTGCTTTTATATAACATAACTGACAATTGACATCCAAATAATTGTCCATAGTGTTCATAAAATGTACATTCAAATTTCAGAACTATTTCCCTACCTCCAATATACCCCTAAATAAATCTGTATATAAAAGAAGGGTACATGCAACTCTAGCTACGCTTTCTTTCCAGTTCCTGTGGATCAGTATCACTTCAAAATTCTCTTCTTAGATGCACTGGTGTTTACGTTATCAGAATTCACCTCTTTAATCCCCTTGAGCTCCCCATTCACTCTTTTAAAGCCCTCAGGCAAATGAGATTAGCTGGCATGATTATGGTCCTGAGCCTTTTCCCTTTGAATTCCATAATAAAACCCTCATTGACTTCAGCTGGAGCAGGATTGGGTCCTAAATCTGAGAGTCCAAACAGGATAAAGTCTCTCTAATACCATTTTCTCTTTCCTTGCCCCATGACATTATTGCATTTAGATGGGAACTGGGAGTATTCATTACTTTGTGATCAAAGCAAGTATGTGACAGTCAGCCATATCCAATGTTTTACTACCACTGTTTCTGAAGTCTACTTGTAAAAAACATCCAAACAAATCCATCACACTTTTTTCGTTAGGTCCTGATACTGCTGCTATAATTGAAATGTGTCATTAAAGTCAATGTGAGTTTTGTCATAAAATCATTCCCTTAAAAAGAAAGGATTGTGAATGGTTTGCTCTAGTTGGTAAACACAACATTTCTGGCCAAAATATGCCCTATTCTCTGTCAGTTTTTAAAGATCCACCTTGCATCCACTAAAAAGATCCCCAGTGTACTTCACCATTCCTATTCCTGATTAATCCACAGAGGCCCCTTCGATGGCAGACAGTTTACTGTGCTAAATATTCTTATTTTTGATGACCAACGAGCAACTGCTGTATGTAGTCCAACCCTGATATTCTATGATTCTATGCAAATAGAGGTCTAACTAATGGATAGCATGGAGATTGCAGCTTAATTTCACGAAGTAATTCAGTCAAGTAAACACCACAGCAGCCCTTAGCAGATAGTGATAATAGATAATGATCATACACACACCGTGAATCTCTCACCTATTTAACATGAATAGTTTCCGGTTAAATTAACGAACAGTAAGCCTTCTGTGCTACCACTCTGATACTTGGGTTTATTTCCCTAGGCTACGTAAGGTGTTCAGTGCCTGAAAGATGGAGTGTCTCCTATGGCTCTGCAGTGACCCAGCTCATGGACTCAGACTCATAGACTTTAAGGTCAGAAGGGTTGGTGAGTTGCAAAGGAAATTCTAAACTAGGAGGGCTGAAGGCGGCCTGGAGGGAGGAGGCAGGAGAGTCCTTCCTGCTGGGGATCAAAGTTTTACAAACTATTGAATATCTAAAAATAGAATTCTATACGTGTCTCAAAGTCTTTTACCCATACTCCAGTCCTGCTGATGAATTAGATTAGTCACCATCAAAATACAACCATCCTCTCTGTAAGGAAGAATCACATGAACTTGGTGTTTAAGTAAAAATCTTTACAATGAAAGCTTCTCAGTTGTGATTTAATACAGAGAGATATTATAAAAAGGGATATAAAATCCAAAAGTCACTTCATTCACTGGTATCAGGTGTATTAAAGAGGAACACTTTCACAGGAGGTCTGTTTTAGATCCTTGATTTAGTGGGATATGTAGTTTATTTTTTTAATGCCAAAACATTTTTGAAAATAGAAATATCCACTCAATGTGCAGCAGCAGTCAAAAAAGGGAACAGAATGTTGGGAATCATTAAGAAAGGGATAGATAAGACGACAGAAAATATCATATTGCCTCTATATAAATGCATGGCACGCCCACATCTTGAATACTATGTGCAGATGTGGTTGTCCCATCTCAAAAAAAGATACATTGGAATTGGAAGAGGTTCAGAAAAGGTCAATAAAAATGATTAAGGGTATGGAACAGCTGCCATGAGGAGAGATTAATAAGAATGGGACTTTGTGTTGGAAAAGGAGATGACTAAGGGGGGGATATGATGTTTATAAACTCATGACTGGTGTGGAGAAAGTAAATAAGGAAGTTTTATTTACTCCTCCTCAGAACACAAGAACTAGGGCTCAAATGAAGTTAATAAGCAGCAGGTTTTAAAACAAACAAAAGAAGTTCCCCCCCCCCACAATGCACAGTCAACCTGTGGAACTCCTTGCCAGAGGATGTTGTGAAGGCCAAGACTATAAAAGGATTCAAAAAAAGAGCTAGACAAGTTCCTAGAGGAGAGGTCCATCAATGGCTACTAGCCAGGATGGACAGGGATGGTGTCCCTAGCCTCTGTTTGCCAGAAGCTGGGAATGGGCGACAGGGGACAGATCACTTGAGGATTACCTGTTTTGTTCATTCCCTCTGGGGCACCTGGAATTGGCCACTGTTGGAAGACAGGATACTGGGCTAGATGGACCTTTGCTCTGATCCAGTATGGCCGTTCTTAAACATTGACAGGAAAGAAATAGTGAAAGATTCATTTGTGGGATGCTGGTGGTGAAAAATTCATTGGGCGAATGGAGCATTTATGAAATTATTAACAAGCTGTATGTAATACTGTTTGTGATTGAGCTTTTAAAACTCTGAACTTATCTGAAGTGTTTACACAGATTTTCACTGAGGCACAGAAACTCTGAACAGACCTGCCTAGTAACTTTTCCATCTTAAAATCCTGCCCACATCACTTCTAACAGAGGACGGCTTGATTACCTATTCTTCTGTAAGGATGGGTCCACTCTCCTTACCTATGCGCCAGTTTATCTAAAATAAAGATGCCAAACTATGATGGGCAGCTGTAGAATTGCAAGTGCCATCCCTTCTTTCCAAATTTGTGACAGCAATGCCACAGTGACACCAGTGTTTCTGTACATCTGATCACTGTTTATCACCTGCATGCTAAGACAGAATACCAAACAGTGAGGAAAGACACAGGGCTTGCAAGCATTTTAGGATGCCTTATAGAGAGGTTTTCCAGGCACCCACTGCAACCTATTAAGAACATATGAAGTGACATAAGAGAACTGATTGCTGGCACTCTGTAGTAAATAAGTCCAAGGCAGACATTAGCAGGAAGGGCCTAGTTAAAGTACAATTAAGTCAAGGACATAATGTTCAAAATGCAAGTGATTCACTTGCCTTGAGAAGCAGATGACTAACCAAAACTTCGTGACTTTTATCTGGTTAGCCTTTTGGAGGCTGATGTTTCTGCCCTCCTGACCCCAACAATTTCCTTTTATTTCCTGTTCAGGAGAGAAATGAGTAAACAAATGCAAGGTCAATAAAAGATGTCCCTCTAGTAACTGCAGCTACTGCACCACTTTTCACATTAGCTTTATTTCGCATAGCCCTTAGTGTCTGCATATTGGATATTTGATTATTCTTCTGCACAGCAGCCAATGCTGAGAGAGAGTGCAGTAGATCTGACAAGCTCCTCTCCCCCTGGAGCACACAGTTTAAGATTAGTGTTTCTTTGTAAGCTTTGCTAAAAGCTTACAAAATGAAGAGTGATCGCCTATGTGGGCGGGGAGGGAAGGGAAGAAAAGAAAGGGAAGCTCGACATGCCTGTAAAACTTCATTTAATCCCAACACTCCAAAACAAAATCACCTGAACTGAAAACAAAAGCATCCAGAATTCTGCATGAAGCCCAGCTATGGTACCACTTGGCCTGGTAGCTTGTGTTGACCTGCAACCTTGCTTAAAGGGTGTCAGGATGCTGCCTTCTCTAAAGACAAACAATCCTTTCTGCCTCTTAAGATTTGATGGGGATTAATCATGACATGTTGGTACTGGGTTTTGGCAGAGGTAAGTGGGAAAGTTTTGTGAACCTTGTCAAAAGCTCATGGAAGGTTCATTTTGAGAGATGGCAGGCAGAAGTTTGGGATGGTTCTTATTCTAGCCAAGCCAGTCCAGTCCCTAAGGCAGGTCACAAGCAAGATTGGTGGTCCCATACTCCTCATGCAAGGTCACAAGCACAGCTCAATGTGACCATCTTTGCTCCTTTTATCTACAGGGTCAGTAGTCTTGCAAGGCAAAGGGCTTTCCCCTTAGTACTGTTTCTGCTACTCAGTCAAGCCTTAAATATTCCAGTGTTTTGAAGTAGTCCTGAAACAGAAGCCTTGTTGCTTGACTCTGCCAAGGTGTATTGAGATGTAGGCAGACATTGTGGTGCTGGAAGGAAAAATATATTTGAAAGTCAGGGAGAAGAGAAGAGAAGTGAAAATTCACATTCTGGAGCCGAGGTTCTTAAAGGAAAGTTCCTTGTCTGGGCCTGAAAACCAGAAGTCAGCTAACAAAGTCAGACCCCATAGAACCTCCCACGTACCAGTAACCAGATGTTAGGTGTCTTGGGATAGTTAGAGAGTAAAGCAGCAGCAGATGGCCTTACCCCCCAAAAAAATTCAGTGTGGAAGAACCTGAACATCAGAAAACTGAAGCAGAGAGCAATGGCAGAATTAAGAGACCATATGGTGAAATGTGAGGGGGAAAAAATAGCAAAGTACACCTGTAAAGTTATAGCATTACATTAGCAAGTTCATGGCTATGAATACCCTCATCTTTGTACAAGTACCCAATTTTGCATGAAAAAAAAACACCTCATAGCAACTGCATGCAATTTTTAAAATCAAGTCCACATGTTTTTATCTGAGAGCAACTCATGTTCTCTTCTTGCATCTATCATCTGTGTAGCACTGGGGAGAAGACGACCATATTTTTAGTACTGGTGTTTGTTAATGAGGTAAAAAAGGGACAGCTGGTAGTTCTTCATTAGGGCCCAATTTTGGGGTGCAGGTCCCATCTTCTATGTGCTCAAGCCATATCTCACAAAAATCTTTAAAAAGTCAAGCACTCAAGTGAGGAAATGCCACAATTAAGGTTGCCTGTGTAACCTTAATTTGGCACCTTTGTGCATACACATTAGGATACAGTCTTTAATTACATGCCCTCCATGTTAAGAATAAAACTGAGGGGGGCGGTGGGTTGTTCAAAGGCAGTGTTAATAGGAATAGTTCCAAAGTGGACCATTGGGGCTGCTGTTCATTTCCGCTCTTCCCGTCAGGGTGCAACATTATAAACCACAATGTGTGTGTCCTCTTGATCATGACATTTTGTGCATCAAATAGGATTGCTCCATTTCTGCATTTTAAATTCCCAGAGCTGTTTCTTTTCTTCTCCCTATTTGGCTTAGTTATGTGCCTGAGGGGGAAAGGGCTACATGCCCTTTGGGAAGGGGAGCTGTATCGTCAAACAGAAGCTCTGTTTGTAAACACGTCAAATCCAAAATTAGCAGAGGTAAGCAGAAGAAGCATTTATAAACTCCTGGCTCCCTGAGGCATCTTAAATAACGTCACAGACATATTGACACCTCTGCTGCGGATTTAAATAGCAACCAGAGTTAGCTTCCCTCTGCTGAACAGGCCAATGAAAAGTCTGTGTCGCCAACTCCTTATATGACTTGTCAGATGACTCGGCATGCCTAAGACTGTCTTGTTAAGCCACAGACTCGAAGCTGCCAGACCACAGCAAACAATTGCAAATAATTTCGGAAAATATTCAGCTTATATTTCACTCCTTTCAAAAACGACACTTAAAATGGTCTTGATCAGTTAGTCATAGTCTGTAAAATATGTTGGATCCCAGCACCTGATTTAACAGTTAAACCCTATTCACCCATTACAACATTAACCATTTTTAAGCACTTGTGTGCATCTATTTTGAGGCCTCCGAGGGAGAAGTTACAAGCCGTGTTAAGTATAGCAAGGGATTTAACTATTAAGTGGGAGAAGAGCAGCCCCTTGGTTCTATTTGGAAGTAATAATGAGCTACAGCACAAGAAATGACCTTTGCAATGGCTAAAGGAATAGCACAACCACCAGGGGAACAGAGTTTCATCCGCAAATACCACGTTCAATAAAAGCCAAGCTTCTCTCAACAATCCACCGCATATTGGACACCAGGTGGACTGAACAGATTAAAGACTTACATTAACTCTTTCTAGGTGAAAGCACTAACTCAATATCAGCACATGATTTACAGAAAAAAAACCCACACCTGTGTTTTTTTAAACTAGTATGCTACTTGTTTTATAAAACAGTGAACTACGGCTGTGTCCTCTTCTACAAATGTACTGACATCAGGACCACCACATAAAAGGAAATGGGTAGGTTATGTGGAAAGAAAAGAAATCATAGCTTTGAAAATTACAACTTCACTCCTGCAGCCATGGAGAGAGAGCACACAGTGTAAATACAGTGATGGGCCAAAACAATACCATTATGGACATGTTTTCAGCCATTATTTGGCAGTACTGTTGCATTTTTTTCCCCAAAATGTGAAGACACATCAATAAACCCTGAGTTATGGAAGACATTTATGAAAGGAGACATTTTTATTTCAAAAGGAAAAAGACTGAGCTGAAAAGGGTAAAATGCTGCAGGTTACTATTGTCTACATGGAAAATTAACACTCACCTGGCCAGCAAAGGCAAATAAAGAGGAGGCAGGAGTTCAGAGAAGCCTGTATGATTGCCCACGCCGGAAGCCTTTATCTTCTAGTGTCCAAATAATGCAATACATTGCATTGCTGGCCCTTTAAAAGAAAGAAGTGCAAAGTGATTCCACATGTAGTTGTGTGATGTCAGAGGAGTTACACTAGGGATTGATTAAATTGGCCCAGGTGTGCTCTGTTGGTGGCATAGAGCTGATAATCGCGGTATTCTGACCTTAACATAAAAGGATAAGGGAGTATTTGCAATCAGTAATAAATGTTCTAGCGTCATTTGACCAGGCACTCTCAGCCTTACTGGGACAGCCCCTAAAGCAGGCGGAGATAAAAAGCAAAGCAAAAAAGAGAAAGCCAGTACTAAAATGAAAGCCTTACAGCCCCTTATATTCCAAAATCCAAATACTCCTGTCAGCTCCAAACAATGATCCAGAATGATTATATTCAGAAACTGGTGCCTAGAGGAGGGGAGAAAATATTAGAACTACGTGACTTTGGGTCACTTTTGAAAGCTTTGCATCCTTTCAGCTTCAACTACAATACCCATCCAGGCTTCTATTTTTCCTACCATCTGCAGTCACACATGGGGTCATATCCACAAAATACTTGGCAACCGTTTACATGCCAGAAAGCCTCACCATATGAAAAACATTCTATTAATTTAAATAGGAGGATTATGGGAGGAGGAGGAAGCTTAGCACAAACAATGGCAGCGATCAGAACCAGAATGCACACAAGTGATCTGTGGGAAGTGCAAGACATCTCAAAAGAGCCTCATGCTCTCGAGCTATTTATATTTATGGACTCATTTCACAAACACTCCTTAATTTGGTACATTCTTAGGATTCTTTATGAAAGGGAGAGATGAAAGAAATTGTGGAGAATTACTGTGCGATCATGTCTTTTTTTTTTAAAGCATAGCTCGTGTAAGTATATATATATAAAAATAAATTCTATAAATAGAGAGATTTTATTAGGATTTTTGAACAGTGTACCAAAAAACCCATAATAACCTCATCTAATCAGCTTTAATCATTCTGAAGCAACACAGATAGAAGAGTCAACAAAGATGCTACGGTCAAAAGACATTTTACAGCTTTCTAAAGAGAATCTTGGCAGATTAAAGGAATTGAATTAGCAAGTAGCATGGAATTCAGCACACCACAATGTACTGTATATTCTTCACACACACACACGCACACAGTGGCATTAATGGGAGGTGCAGTCAGTGCATTGACTGCATGTCTAAGGCCCTGTAATGAACGAGAACAATTACTCACCCTACAGTAACTCTGGTTCTCCAAGGTGTTGTCCATGTGGATTCAGCATAGGTGCGCGCGTGCTTCATACATCGCAGATTGGAGTCTTTTGAACAGCAGCCACTGTTGAGGCAGCATATGGCCTTCATGCCTCCTCTTGCTCCTACATGAGGGCATAAAGGACAGAGCAGCTGCAACCCTCCCTTAGTTCCCAATTCACAGTCTGTGGTAGCTGGGGACTCCCAAAAGCGGGGACGGAGAGCAGGTTGTGGATCCACACGGATTACAACGTCTCAAAGAACTGCAGTTACTGTAGGGTGTGTAATTGTTCTCTCTTCTTGGCTCATGTGTCAGTTTGGATCCCAGGCAGCCTCCTCTCAGGGTGGTGGGAAATGAGGCGTTTCGGTTGCATTGGTCAAATAGTGATTTTAGAACTGCTCTCCCAAACTTGGCAGCTGACCTAGCAGCTAAGTCCAAGGCTTAATGTTTGACAAAGTCCGTGGGTTACAGATTTCTGATATCAGCACATTCCTGAAGCAGGCAGAGGATGTTGCTTGCACTGTAGTGGAGAGATGAGCATTGATGTTGGGTGGAAAAAAGTTATTCCAGCCAGCTGGTAACACTGAACTGTATTACCCCTTTAGCTATTCTCTGTGAAAAGACGACCTGACCTTTAGAATTCCTGGCAGTGGCTAGAAATAGACAGACGACAGTCTGAATGCTTTATTCCACTGGCAGGACCAATCCAGAGTCCTGAATACATCTAGCGTGTGCAATTTCTTTCCTCCCACTGCTGAGTGAGGCTTTGGGAACAAGACAGGCAGGCTGATCGATTAGTTTTGAGGATATTCTGGGACCACTTTAGGAATGAACGTCAGGTGAGGTCTTAGCACCGCCTTGTCCCTATGGAATGTCAGAGAGAGGGGTTTGGCCATAAGTGCTCTTCTGACTGAGCTGCTAGGAAGACTATTAGCAGAGTGAGGTGGTGTAGAAAGGGACATTCTGAGGGAGGCTTGAATAGACGCTCCAGGAGCCTCAGGAGGACTATGCCGATGTCCCAGGCAGGATTAGCTTCTCTGTCTCATGGGCAAGTATGTAATAGCCCTTTAAGAAACTTCAATACCATTCAAGTGAGAAGACTGAGCATGACTGCTCAGGCACATGCCAAGATGACATTGCTGTGAGATGGACTTAAAAACTGGCCCGCTTTTCATCCAGCTCTATTTAAAGTTCAATAAGTAGGTAACGTTCAATATCAAGACCAGGACCAGGACCAGGACTGGGGTCAGACAGTGGTGAGCTGCCCACGTTGAGAACCTCTTCCGTTTGGAGGTTTTCCTACTCTACTTCAAAATTTCCTGGATCTGCTGGATGCAGGAGTCTCTGTCCATGGTGCTCAGACACCCAACAGCCTTACCATCAGGTTCAGTGAGTTCAGGTCTGGGCCTTGGATTAGAGGATGAGCAGACATCTACAGCAGCTCCATCAGCAGGAACTGTGTCAGTCAGTGTGGAGCTATGGAAATCATCATGACTGTCTCTTTTGGTCCTAGAAATCACCCTGGGAATCAGTGGAAAGGCACATAAAAGGCCTTCAAATCATTAGAGAAGGAAGGTGTCCAGTAACAACCTTGGGCTCACTGCTCCCCCCCGCCCCAGCCGCCCCTTCCCTGGAACAAAAGTTTGCGTACTTTGCATAGTTGTTGGTGTTGAACAAGTCTTTCGTGGGGGGTCCCCCAAGGCAGGAATGGCTGCTCTGTGATGGATGTCTGTAGTGACCACTCCTGAGTAGTAACTCACTGTCTTCTCAGAAGTCTGCTAGGTTGTTGCTGACACCACGGAGGTAAAAAGCCATGGGGTTATCCTGAGTTGGTTGCACCATGGCCAGCACTTGATGGCTTCCAGACAGAAGGGAGACAAGCATGCACCTCCTTACTTGTTTGCATAGTGCATCACAGAGGTGTTGTCCATTAGGATCTGCACTGTGGAGTTTTCAAAAACCTGTAGGAAAGCCATGCAGACTATCCTGATGGCTCCAAGCTCCAGGGCATTGATGTGAACCCCGTTGTCTGTGGTGGGATAAAAGACAACCTTCACAGTTTACTAGAAAGCCCAGCAGTCACTCAATCATCTAGATGAGGATAGATGAAGATGCCCATCATTCTCTGAGACTGGCCACTACCTCAGCAAGACACTTTGTAAAGATTCTCGTGGTTGGAGAGACACAATGGCAGTACTTTGTACAGATAATGATTGGGCCCCACTGTGAATCTGAGTGGAAGCCTCTTCCCTTGTACTTCCTCTTCTACAGCTCCCACACAAAGCCATTTCTGTCTGTAACAGGGTCTCGTTGGAAGGGTCCCTGACAAGGGCCAGGGTAGGTAGGGGGTGATGAATGGAAATGTATAGGGTAGCCTGGGGCAATGATGTCCAATGTCTATTTGTTCACTGTGATGGCTGCCCCATCCCAGTGCAAGGATGCAGGGTGGTTCCCAAAGGTGGGGACAGGATTCAAATTGAGTCACACTGGAGCCATCAACCATCGAATCTGCTGCCTCCGAGAGGGCACCCGCTTGATTAAAAGGGCAAAAGACAGATACCCCCTGAAGTACCTGGATTTCTCTCTGTCGGTATTTTGTCTATCGACCTGGGGACCAGGATGTCCTCCTCTGCCTGTGATGGGGTTCATATCTGTAGAGCTTCCTGTAATGTATGTAAATCCCCAGGGACCTTAGTGGAACCCTTGAGTCCTTGAGGGAATGGAGTGGTTCATCGGTCCTCTGGCTGAAGAGCTCCATCCCCTCACAGGACAGGCTGTTGACAGTGGCCCGTACTTTGTGTGGTACGCCCCATGCTTGGAGCCATAAGGACCAACTCATTGTCATTCCCATGGCCATCAACCTATATCAGAACTTGCAAAGTTATTTGCAAAGTTTGCAGCTATATCAGAGGCATCCATGGCTGCCTGCAGCAATGTTCTCACGACCATCAGCGCCTCCCTGATGATCTATTTCATTTCATCCCTCCAGTCCTGCCAGATTTTTGAAAGAAAGGGAGGGGGTGACTCTCTCCCACGTGAGATAGTTATATTTGGTGAACACCACCCAGAGCTTCAGTGAGGCTGATGAATCCTGCAATCGCAGCTACACAGGCAGACCCTTGTGCCTGCATGGAGCTCCACTGACCTCAGCAAGACTCTGCACTGGAGCAAGGGTCCACCTGCAGAAATCCATTTGCAGGGTGAGAGCTTTTAAAGTAAGTGAAAAATAGGAACTGATCCATGCAAAGTGGCCAAGTAAGGCACATCATCCAAACCAGTCCTGGTATGAATGCTTGTTGAGTGTAAGAGAGAATTATGAGATCATCCTGGGACGCATGAGGTTAATCTGCAATCTCCTGTACTCCCTGGTTTAAAAGAGATCAACACTGATTTCACAATATAAACTGAACCACCCATGTGCATTGTGGAAAAACATCCAATTTCAATCCAGATGCCCTTTAAGTGACGACTCGCACAGCATTCTCATCCTTACCTTTGTAAATCTGGAAATAATTGTTTGAGAGATTTCTAATTCCAACTCATGATTTCATTAGACAGTGCATCCAACTGAAAAGGGTAGCACTTATGTTATTTACATGCCAACGCAGTACAAAGGAGCTAACACAGGTTCAAATGTCAGAGTGTAAACGGTACAACCTATTCTTGATGCCCTAATCCTATAGTCTTTAGTCAGGCGTGTGGCCATTAAAGTGAATGAGCGTTTGCCTGAGTAATAACTGTAAAGGATCTGAAGATTCGTCCTTCTCTTTTGCACTATTGTATTTTTCAATAACTACTGCAACATGTCATGTCTTGTTGCAGTAGGCAAAAATCACCAACATTGTTACTAATTATTTTTTTTTCCCCAAAGAGCTTTGGCTATGTGCTAAGTACCATTATCACTGTCTCATAACTAAAGCAATCATACAAATCTCAGAAATAATTTTTTTTGGGGGGGGGGGGGAGGGGGAATCTAATCTGCAGTCATCTTACACGAAAAGAAAAATAATAAATCATGGCAGACATACAGATTCTAGTCTAAGGGGAAAAAAAAGCTAACTAGTCCTATGACAAGAAGACAAAGTTTTTAAAAAATCATTACCAGATGGATATATATGCTTTTATACCAGGGATTACAGCAAAGTGATTGATTTCATTAGTGGTTCCAACAAATGCTTGACCAGAAACCACTGAAAAGCCTATAGAATACAAGAATCCCATATCAAGAAAGCATCAGTTTAGTTTATTATATGGTACTTTGTCCTAAGCACCAAAGTACTCATCATACTCTGAAAAGAGATAATTTTCTAATTAAACAAGAGGATTCCATATCTTGTCCATAAAATTGTTCTATTCTGTGTGCACTGGTATCATAAATTGTCATCTGAGGTGATAAGAAATTACATTCATAATCTCGTGATAACATATGTGCTGATGTTTCTGAGTATCACACCAAAGGTGGTGGTTGGGGGGTTGGGAGGGGGAAGGAAACCCACACACTGCATGATGCCAGCCAGGGAAATATCATGGCTCCCCAGTGGATTGGTGCAGATGAAAGAAAATTCCTTGATAGTTCAAATTATAAACTAGAAGTGAAATCACTACTATGTGTTGCTTTTTTAGAGAAAAAAACGAGCATATAAGGAACAGTGTGAGTGGGGCATACAAAACCCCACACTGGACAACAAGGGGCGAAGGAGAAGCTCTCAGTTCAGGCAAGGCATGAGGAGGAGCTTAAAAGTTTGAGCAGAGGGGCTCACTTATTGGCAGATGAATGAAGAGAACAGACCTTCAGCTCTTGCGGAAAGGGCTGACTGAAGGCAGGCACCTCCCAGAGGACCACTGCCTGAAGGCCCCTCCCTGAGGGAACAGGGGGGCCAGATTCTGATGCACCCTAAGAGCGAGTCATTCCCCTCTAGTTCTATCTGTGTTAATTCTTCTTGCTTTTTGTTCATGGACTACCTTGGAAGGGGACAGACTTAAAGTGACCTGGTTGGAGGGCCAAGTCCTAGAGAGAGGCAGGCCACCACACAGGTGGAGCAGCCAGAAGACACCCAATGGGGAGAAAGCTGCTATGCCACACCTGGCCACAAGGAGGCTGTAGCAGTGAGTCAATCCCTTCACAACAGTCAGAAGTCTCAATAGAGCCCTGAAGCCGTAAGAAGATTGAGCTAACCCCTGCTGCCTAGAGGTGGTTCCACGTGGTATGGATCGAGAGCTGTTGATGGGGAAGTTTGAAGTGCTGTTGTACTTGCCCTGTTCAGAAAGAGAAGGCTTCAGTCTCCAAGGCTATCAGTCCAACGCTTGATATGAATTCACCCTCATTTGTTTTAAATGGGGTGGGATTAGAAGTTTTGAGACACATTCACCTGACTTACTAGGAACGTTGTTACAAAGGGAATGCATGGAACTGGAATGACTAGGTTTTCAAAACTCAACTCTGCCGATTCCTGGAAACAGGAGTTCTTTAATAATGAAGGACAGTGTTTTCTTTCCATGAGAAAAGCTAAGTAAATCTTTCTACTGTGCAGAGAATGAACACTGCAAGTAGAGTACTGGGGCTAAATCCTGTCAAGGCACAGGCCACCAAAAGTGGATAACCAGCCAACAAACTGCACACAGGCACTAATACCCACAATGCAGACATCAAGAGGTAATTCAGCCATGGCACACAAGAGTATGTTAACAAGTGTGCCTAGCCAATGCCTACAGATTATGTGCCCACTGCCCCAGAAGGGTAACAGGGGTGGAGGTAAGCCAACAACCAATGAATACTGTCACCTGTCTGCCAATTTGGTAGCACATGTTTGGGCCTTGCAGGTTGGTTTCCTGTTGGAGTTTAAAATCAGTGACACAATGTCTGGGTATTTTCTTAGTGTAACTGGTTTTATTTACACTATATGCACCAGTCCCAGAGCAGAGGTGGTCAGAAAGGACATGCAGGCAGTCTCTTCCTTTAGGGATCTCAGCCCAAACACAAATATGCCCAATTCCCTGGGAGCAGCTCTGCCCTAAGAATTGATTCTAATTAACGAGAATAAGGCAGAGAGCATATACTCTTGCTGCTTGCTAGAGCTTCCCTAAAATAGGAATGACATTACAGAACAAACACTACACTATTTCTTCAAAGACTGTGCAGTGCTCACATGCTAGACCATATGGAACAGTACCATCTGCGACAGTACATATGCTGCAGTCAATAGCAAATGCAAGATAATACAGACTGTATTTACATTGCTCCTGTAAAACAAGCAAAAAGCCCCAGCAAACGGCATCCTGCTATGTGCTAAACAGCCTTCCAAATGCAGCATGCTGCCCTGCAACTGACAGATGGCTCCACAACCAGCTACGCCTCACAGTGCAATCCAGCTGTCCTCTGCTGTCCAGGTTTTTGAACACAAGGCCGGAACGTTTTCCTGAAAAATATTCATTGCAAGTGAAGGGGTCAGGAACCACAGCGGTTACTGACACACGCAAAAGCCTCACCTCGGTATCATCCTGAGGCGACAGTCACACAGCTGAAGTGACAATCACACAGTTTTTGGTGATACTCAGTGGGGAAAATCCATCTCTGGTGTAAGCCCTAGTGAAGACAGCAGCTTTTACAGCAGAGGAGAATTTGGCCCATTGTATTTAAATATCAAGACCTTTTGAGATTTATTTAGTGCACTATTTGTAGAAAATCTTGTAGCACTTATATTTCAATGTGATTTTATTATAAATGGAGAATATCGCTAATGTACTCTTTAGCACAATTAATTGGTACTACAAGAAAAACATCTGATATTGTGTGAATAAAACTTATATTCTTCTTTTAAAAAAATAATTGGTGCAAATACTGAGATCTGTATGTACTGACATGAGGGTGGTGTTTCCCCTAAAAGGAATAATGTTTTCTGTTTCTGGCATACAATATTTTTGCAAGCTGTTTGAGTTTATACGAGAAGAGCGGCATAGCTAGAAGAAAAAAGAAAAGTATCATCTAGTTTTATGAAAAACAAAAAGCTCTTGACAGTGTCTGATTTTCAGAGATGTGACCACCGCTCCTATTGCCTTCAATTGCTCAGCACCTCTGAGAATCAGAAGCACCGTTTCTTCATTCTAAGGTCTTTCATGAAGGCAGCAAACACCAACAGGTTGGACAAAGCCCTGTCAGCAATGATCTAGGTTTAATGGTCCTGCCTCATCGCAGGTGACTGACTTGATGAGTTCTTGAGGTCCCTTCCAGCCCTACATTTCTATGGTTCCATGAGACAGGGCTCTGTCCCCTTAAATTTTCACGGTTGAGGCACCGTGTTTTTCTCTTCCCCTCAGAAATTTTAGGACATAGCTTTGATCCCTGCCCGGGACAGATTACTTACAGCATAATGTTTGCTGTCTTTAAACTCACTGTCACTGGCTATGTTTCTCAGAGCACAGGAAGGTCTCCAAAGTACAAAAACGTACTGAGGCATGGGAGATCACCAAGAAAGCTACATGGACAGTGCGTGATGATGTAAACACCCCCTCTTTGGAAAACTGTCCCAGAAGGCACTGCTGTATGAGGGAGTATTTCACCGGTTTCTGTGTTTCACCAGTACCAGACAATACTGAAGTCACAAAATTACCTCCTGGGACAAAATTCTGCTCTCAGTTATGTAGGTGCAATTCCCATTGAAAACAGCATGCTTACATTTAAGGACTCCAAGACCGCCTAAACCTTTATCTCCTTTGGCACTGTGGCACTCTTGAAATATGCTGTAGCTGAAACATGGCTGCAGAGTGCACGGCTGACCGGGGGGTGGGGCAATACAGCTGCTCTTCGAAAACTGATTGACAAATTATTCCTTTTCCCAAACCTATCAGTACTTCCTGAAACTACTAGTATATTTCTACACAGTTTAGACAGTCGGATACAATCACGTCAATTATCCTGCTTCACTAACCCTACTAAAGTGAACTCGTTACAGAATTATGCAGCCTTTGGTCAAACTCAGGTGTGTTCATAACTGACGTGCAGTGTTGCATTACAGGTGTATCGGTACATTTTGAGGTCTGTAGATAAGGAAATTGACAACACATTTGTTATTCCAAATGGGTGACTATTTGTGTAGCATAATAGGACCACAACGAATGATGTAAATATATTTAACTGACATCTTTAAAATAAGGTTTTCTTAAGTCACACATGTAATACACCTTAAAAACCTATATGTTACATATAATCAAATAAAAATGTGTCTACTTATTTACTGAATGAAATGTCATCCCAAGGTTATAAACATCACTTCAATGTTAATTACAACACAGCTGTTTGCTTGATAAAACACTCAAGCCTTCATCAAGGCTACGACAGGTTGTCTTTTGGAAAACATAAGTCCCCAAACCTCCTGTGAGCCAGCTGCTCGCTGGACACCCTTCTGTACAGTAACCCTCCTGGAATCCCACCTGATTGCAGGAGGAGTTCTGTTCCTCCCTCTCTCGCCCTCACTGCATGCACATGGTGAATCTAACAAAAGCCCCCTGCTGCATGACACTGAGGAGCACCACCGTATTTTGGATTACACTGTGCTAGGTGCGAGCCAAATGCATAGTAAGACTCGGGTGACCAGATGTCCCAATTTTATAGGGACAGTCCCGATTTTTGGGTCTTTTTCTTATATAGGCTCCCATTACCCCCCACCCCTTGTCCCAATTTCACATTTGCTGTCTGGTCACCCTAAGTAAGACTCAGTCCCCGTCCCAAAGAGTGCAGAGTTTGAGAGATGGAGTGTCACCCTTTGAGTTAAAACCTGATGGGTGATGCCAAGGGATTCTTTTATCCTACTTAGCAGGATCCCCTGTGCCCTATGTTTGGGGTCTCCTTTTTTGCATAGGACTGCAGTTGAGATTCAGTTCAGGACTTGTTTAGTCCTAAAGTAGCAACAACAACAAAAATCACATAAGCCTTAAGAGAAATTCCAGTTGCAAAGGGTTTGATCCTGCAAGGTGCTGAGCACCTCCAGTGAAGCACAGACTCCCCTTAACCCTAGCTGCTTTCAGTGGATTGGACCCCTTGAGAGCCAAAGCACACAGAAACTACACCTTCCTACCAAAATCCTATGTTCAAATAAGATTGAAGTGAGGAACTTGTACGTCAGCGCTTCATTTAGCTGGCCCAGCAGTACGGCATAGGTACACACTGGTCAGCTGACACTGTCGCCTTATGTCCTGCTTCCAGAAATTCAAACTAGTTATGCTCACTGTGAAAGGATGAAGGGGCACAGTGAATCCACAGCAAAGATAGGGTTAACTTCAAATCAGCTTCCTCCTCCCTTGGGTCAGCTCCTCAAGGAAAGGGCTATACGAGTGACTGCTTAGGAGACCAAAAAGAGGGAGCTCCAGGAAGTCAGAAGACTGAACCCAAAGTTGGGTTCTTTTCTGTGTTAAACAAAAATCCCCAAAGAAAAGACCTTGCTGACAATGGCTGTTTGTTCTGCTGAGTCATTCCACCAGATTACACATCCATTACAATAACTCTTAGCAAAGCCAGCGGTAGACAATGGCGATAGAAGGTGTATCTGGGCTTTCACATAAAGCCTCACTGCTCTTACCTGACAGTGTTTTTGGTTTTGTTTTTTTAACTGCAACAACATTGGCTGGGAAGGAATGATCAAAGCCTTACCTAAATGTAGCCTGTTTTGACTAGAGCTGCTAAAGGCTTTTCCATCAAAGATGATTGGATTTTGCAAAAACTGGATTTTCTGTCAAAAAAATTTTCTGGAGAAAAAAATTCAACAAAATTCAGTATTTCATCAGGAAAATCCAAACAGAATATTTTGTTTGGAGTTGGTTTGATCTTAATCAAAGCCTTTTAGTTTGACCTGAATGGAAACATTTTGCTCCAGATCATTTCAACATTTAACCATGCATCGGCCTATTTTGCTGTGAAGTGTCATGAGATTTGTAGTTTGGGTGCTTTATGTCCCCATTCTCTCCTTTGGGCAGGGCTCCTTGTCTGGACTACAGCTCCCATGATGCTTCATGGTCTTCTCTGACTGGGTTGCATGGTGCATCATGGAAGATATAGCCCAGCAATGAAGCCGTGGGAAGCATGCGGGCATAGCACTGAAACTATTACAACCAATGCATCTTAGGCAGATACAGTTTATCATCAAACTGACTTGAATCAAAATGTTACTATTCAATTCAGCACACCAAAATTAAGTGTTTCAATACGTGCACGTCAAAACATTTTGTTTACATCAAAAATGTTAAAAGGAAAATGTTTCAATTTTTACAAATCAAAAATGTTTCAGAACTTTTCGGTCTGCAAAAGCCTTTGATATTTTGATTCCAAGTCCAGGACAAAAACAAATGTCAAAATATCAGAATTTCCCAAGGGATGGAAATTCACTCAACTCTTGTTGTGACTTTCAGTGTATGTCTACACTAATCATGAGGTAGGATGACAGCTCAAATAGACATACCCAAGCTAAGTATAATCTTCACCAGAGCAGTGAAGCTGTGGCAACGTGTGTTTCAGCACAAACTGTACAAGTTCAAGAACCCTGGGTAATTATTTGTGTCACTTTGGTATCTGAGCCAACTGGAGCAAAGCTAGCTTGGGTACGTCTACATAAGCTGCAATCACACCCCGTGATTGCGGTATAGACATAGCTTAATACAGGGTAGCAAGCAACTTCATTGAGAGTCTTATCCAAAGTCTATTGTGAAGTCAATGGGAGCCTTTCCATCAACTGCATCAGGATCAGGTCCTAATGAAAGCAGAGGTAGGTTTTTGTTTCTTGAATGTTGAAGATTAAAGTGCTTTCCCATACGTTAACATTCAAGCTTAGATTCATAACAGATCTGGTGATAATTATCAAGTTTCTTTACAAACACATATGTCACAATCCAATATTTATTAAGTGCCTATTGTCTAGAATGAACATTTTGATGCTTTAATGAAAATAGCAAATAGCGATGGTATCATAGAATGATTATCCAAAACACGCTGCAACTGACAATACTATAATATTGTCACAGCGCGATTAGAGCCTGTGACGGAGTCCACTCACCACAGTAGCACCTCCTGCTGGCCATCACAGGGCTTAGTTCTGCCAGTTGGTGTGCCCTCTCCAAGTGATGCTTCTCCCATTGTTGTCTCCGCCTGCAAACCCACCTCGGTTCAAGTACCGCCATGACCTCTTCCTGACTTGGCCTTCGAGCCTTGTCACCATCCTTGTTCCCCCCCTTTGAGGGGAGGGGAAGTATCTCAGCCTTGCAACTTCCCCACTGGTAAGTATGTGTGGAAGCGGGGGGGGGGGACGACGACCCAGGCCCACCCAACACTCTGGGGGCCCTGTAGATAGCAGCCTCCTGTTGCATCTCCTTAACTTTGTTCAAGCTGCTTCAATGCCCTGGGCCACTTCCCCCCAGCCCCAGCACTTCTTTGCCCTCTTCTCAGAGCATTCAGCCAGCAAGTCTTAACAGCCAGCCAGGGGCTCCCTCTTGCTCGCCTGGTACCTGCCAGAAACTGCTCTTTCTGCCCAAGGTACTACCCTTGCTTCAGCCTGCTAGGAACACAGTCCTCACTCGTTGGGCTCTCCGCAGCAACTGACCGTCTCTAGCACTGCAGCTCCTTTTATCTGAGCCAGCTGGGCCCCGATTAGCTGCATCCATGCATCCTCCCTCCAATTAGTTGCTTCCAGTACAGCCTCCCTAGGCTGCTTGGAGGACTCCCCTCCACTGCTCCTTTCTGGGACAGGGTGTGGCAGGCCCTTCATGAGGCTTCTATTAACCCCTTTTTCTCCATTGTGGGGTGAACACCTCATCACAGAGCCACCAAGTCTACAACCACAAGTTTCAACTTTTTAATGTATAGAAATGCCATTTAGGTATTAAATACAATGCCTGCTTGTATACTCAATGTATAGAGTACAAAATTATTATTTCCTACAGCTTCTATATTTGCAGAGAACTGGGATAAATTCCTACAGTCTCGTTTAGCCCTCACATGGATGTTAGAGTTATGAAAACAATGATTCATATTTCATCACTATGGCTCATTCAATATTTTGATGGCTGCCTCACTTCCGCAGGGGATTTTTCTATCAGCTCAGTGCTATGTTGTGGATACTGGGAAGGAGGTAGCACTTGATTTGAAATGTAAATAGCTGGTTCTCCTCTTGTGACTTGAAGGCTCATGCTTGCATTATTCATAGTAACACCACGGACATGAATGCCCTCTGCAGGGTCTGATTCATTGTCATAATTACATGATGCTCTCTGATGCTTAACTTCAGGTGGGGGGGCTGTTATCGCTGGATCAGGTCGGTCATGCAGAATCAAAATGCTATCTTACAGTATTTCCACAGTTGTTCGTATTGTTTACCTATCTGGCTGGGAGGCAGCCTAACTGCTTTAATACTAATAATCATTCCTGATGTAAAGTGAATATAGATGGCAGAATTCACATACTTTACATGACCCTTTTCCAATGATGTTGCCATCTTGTGACTTTCCCCCCCCCCAAAATGGCATAAATTATAACACCCATTAAAGAATGACTTGTTAGTCAGCCAGCAATTCTATGTGTACTATTCATGCGCCTAAACGATCTTAAATTCTGGATCCTGAAAAACAGTCACGTCACTTAACACATTTCTGGAAAGTGCTCAGTAACACTGACAGACCCCAGTTGTGGGTGGGCGGGATCGAACATGGGATCTCTGAAGCTTAATGCATGATTAAAAGCCACATGGCGCTTAGCTAAGGCTGTAGCTGATTCATTCATCTTTAAGTGGTCTTGGTGGCACTAGAGGGGACAGAACAGCACACCCAGGAGGTGTGTGGGTTACACTCAGATACCATGAGTGCACCACAAGAATGTGAATGGAACAGAACAGCATCTATTCCTCAATGTCCTGAGTGTTTAGATCTATGGTTTTGGTTTGGTCCCATCTCTAATATCCTTTCAATGTACTATGTATTTGGTCCCATCTCTATCCTTTCAATGTACTATGTATTTATCATCTTTGTAAAATAGTAAAAGACCAAGCCACAAAAAGGACCTGTTAATCCAGACTGCTAGGTTATTCACTCCACCCATTCCCTTTCTTTTCCAACAGTAAGTTAACTGGCTACAAACAGCCTGATGATGTTTGATGGGTACCAATAAACAAGTGCCTAAAGTAGGCTGCTGGAAATGGCAAGATGCAATCTGAGCCTACAGAGAGCAAGCATCCTTAGGCCTGAGGACCCATATTGTCTTTGGCAGCCTTGAGTCTCCCAGTGCCCTTTGTTAACCTCATTTTAGGAGCTGAATTGTTTGAAATATTAGCTATGAATGTGCAAGTTCCAAAATGAGGAGCCTTTTCTTATCAGCTGCAAAAATTGTAACGTTGGGCCCAGCTGTAATAATGTGGTTATTCAGTGTAGGCGTGTGCACACTGTTGGGTCTATTAAATTATTCTGGAGGTTTTCAAAGTAATTGAGGGGATTTGGATTAAAGTTCCTAGTAAATATAACTGAGCACCCAAATCCCAGGTTTGGAACTCTCAGTCTATATACTGTATTGATAAAGATTGAAAATCCTACTCGCTAAGTGTTGGCCGAATTCTGCTTCTGCTGAAGTCAGTGGCAAAACTCCTATTGGCATCAGGGAAGCACTTCTGAAAAAGAAAACCACACAGAATATTATTACCGACAATTATTATAACAGAACATTGCCTCACGTTTTGCAGAAATAAGTACGTTCTTGTGGAGTTGCCATACTGCACTTCCAATGCCTATAACTAACAGGCAACTTAAACTCTACAAAATAAAAAGTTTTGCTATAGAAAAAACTTATTTAATTTGTAAAGTATGGAACAATTATAGTCCAATTTGTTTCTTAACCTTCTCTGTGCCCTGGAGCAAACATAGTACATACCAGGGAATGGCATTTTTAATTGCTTGTCGACATATGCCGTACGACCTCATATGAGAATGCTAGAAATGATCATCTGCAAGAGCATGGGGCTTCCATCTGGCACAGTTTTGATTTGAGACTTACAAAATCTCTAGGAGAAATAAATCTAAAATGCTGAGATACCAAATGGCCTGCACGCAGAATCCCTCTGCAAATCACACCATATGCAACAGCACATTTCAAGCAGCTAGAGAGAGAGATTTGCTTCTTACTGTGGCTGTCTAGGTGTCCAATGCAAGCTCACATGACATGGAGCTGCGCAAACTTATTGTTAAGGTTTCATGGACAAGGAGGTCACAGCTTTGTGAGGCCGTATCTACCGTGGGAAAATAGGTGACACCTTAACAACAAGGAACACTGAGTTTTGTTCTCCGTAAAATTCAAAGGAAAGAACTCCGTGAACACTCAAGTTTCACCTGCGATTGTGTTGACTTTGAAACCATAAATTTTGCATTATTTGGACCCCAAATCATAATCTCCCCAGCTTTGTGAAAGAAGGCAAGGAAGGGGATGTCACCTGTAAACTGCCACAAGATCTTTCACTATATCAGTGGAGCTTCTGAATATTAAGAGAAAGAAAGAAATCCGTTCAGAATGTTGCACACTGAGGGGCCAGAAACCGCACAGAGCCCTAGATAAATAGAACTGGGCAACTGCTGACAAAACAAATTCCAACTATTTGTTAAGTGTGTTTAGGCCATGATCATTCCTGGGTTCGCTTTCTGTTAACATGCATGCAATCACTTTGTACAGGAACACGACAGGAATTTCAAAGTTGCCTGCATGAGTAACTGCAGAAATGTGGTTTTAAACTGGGTGTGTGCGCATCACACACACACACAAACGTTTACACTGGATGCAACTGTCTACTTGTCCAGTCAGGGAACACTCACAATGTTACATGATTTGACCCGTCACAATTAACCAACGCAGCATAAATACGGAGTATCCACAGGCATCTGTTTGTAGTCACTCCAGAATCTACAACATTTGCAAACATATATATAGTCAGCTGTTTTTAGACCTAGCTGGAAAATTTAGAAGTTGTTTTGATTTAAAAATGGGAGTGAAATTTTGCAAAAGTTTGATGACTCTCACCCCCACTCCTGCCCCTACCCCTCTTTTCCAACCAGCTGTACTTTCAGATGACAAATGAACTCTAGGAAACTGCAATCTAAGTAGCTAAAATTATCAGATACATTATTCATTGTGAAATATTGTCTCAGTTCTGATAAACAGAACCAAACTGTTTGTTTTTAATCCAAGGTATCTGTAACAAGGTAGTCTGCCTTTAAGGGTAGTGCTGCTCACTCCTGTCACATGGTATGGTCCTTTAACGATTTTGAAAGGTCCAATACATAAGGATCTAGGGGCTGCTGATAAAAAGGAAACGGTCCCAGAAATGAGCAGCTGTCCCAACTGCCGTGTTTGTAGCAAAGCTCCCCAAAGGGTCTCTCCTTTTCTTCCCCCTCTAGGCCGGGCATTGGCTGCAGGTATAGATGGGCAGGGCTCGCTGGGCATGCAGGCCCTCTTTAATCCTTTTTCTGCTGGTGTGAGGTTTCTCTGCTCCATCCCAGGGGACATTGACCAAACCAGAACAAGAGAAAGGAATTGCACCAGGGCAGAGACTCATTTTAAACCTAAACAGACGGAGAATTTAAGCGCATCTTGTGTTATAGAATATATGGCGAGCGGACTTGCAACAGAGCTGCTGGTCCTTCCCCTCCATCCCAGCAGCATAGGGACAGGGTGCACTCTGGACCTTCCCTTTGGACGCTACAATCTGCTCCCTCCAGTGCTCCTGGGCAATTCTATTGGGCGCTGCCTCTTCTTCAGGATGACATGTGGGCTCAGGGGCTAGGATGGAGCAGTCCTTGTGTTCATTCACACTCAGGGACAGCCCTTGAGTCTGGTCATTGCACAGAGAGGGAGAAAGCTCCTTGTACTTGCTCTCCACCCCTGCTCAGGCCAGACACCATCAAGTCCCTGGTGAATAGCAGGGATTTAAAATCACCATACTTCATGCCTTCCCTACGTGTCTTATTCACAGCCCCTTGTTTGTGGAAGAGTCCCCACAAACCTTTGTTCCCTCCCCTCACCCACATCACGCGTTACTAGCTTTCTCCCAAAGGATCAGCAATGAGATGACAGCAGGGTTTCCTCTCGGCAACTGAGCCGAAGCTGAAAATGAGTGACATCTGCGCTGAACAAAGGGAAGTTCTGTTCAGCCTTCATATGCCCCCACCCCAGGCTTGAAGAAGAGTCAGCGTCTGCTGACTGCATGTCACGCCCCTTCTTTCAAGCCGGTACAAGTCGGCCTTCTCTGTCCAAATGCCCAGCTGTGCTCTCTGGCTTCTGAACAGCACCCTTTGCTTTGCTCAGAAAGCATATCCGTGTCCGCGTAGCCACATATGCTCTCAAGTTCTGACCACCACCTGCTCCCAAAAAACACAAAGGCACTTTTCAGTGGAAAATATAAAATGAGCAAACTTGCACTCCCCTAACAACCCCAGCCTCTATAAACCCATCTGTGCTGCTGAAGTGCAAAGCTTCAAGCTGATGCAATATGGAACTTACTGTACGGGGCCAATGCCTGTCCTAGCAAAATCCTCTGTCATCACTTCCTGCAAAGGAGAGGTTTTGTCGGCTACTAATTCAGAGGAAAGTATCCGTGGGGACCTCTATGTATAGTCCCAGCTCTGTCACCAATGAGCTGTGTGCCCACAGACCAATCACTTTACCTCTTCATGTATCCAGCTGAAAACTGCCGGTTAAAAATGCTCTTCTGAAGTCCAAACCCTAGGCCACCCACCTCGGTGTTGAGGGGGATACAAGCTCACCTGTCCTGACAGCTTCCAAGCAAGCCAAGGCGACACCTGTTCCAACCAGCACCACTTCCAAATGAGCATTTGTCTCCCTATTTCACCCATGACCTCTACAATAACCCGTACCATTTAGCGGGGATAAGTTCACCCCAGAGCAGACCCCTCCTCCCGCAGTGATTGAGGGTAGATCTACACTGCAGTCAGAGGTAGACCCACAAGCCCCTGTAGTCACACCCATGCTAGCTGTGATCTAGCCAGCTCAAACAGCAATAGCAGCAAAGCTGCAGCCGCGTGGGCTGTACAAGCCCCTCCAGAATCGGGGGGGCGGGGTGTAGCTAGCCCATACTGCCCCTCACGTGGCCACACGGCTTTACTGCTATTGTTATGTGAGCTTGTTAAATCAAAGCTGCCTTGGGTCTGTCTACACATGCTGCAGTCACACCTCTGACTGCAGTGCAGACCTACCTTTATTAGTCTCGGAGCTGAGCTCATCCTTTAGCCCATTGTTTGGATAAATAGCTCTTGCATCATTAGACTCCCAACCATCCAAGTGTTCTGCTCTTCAGACAACTGCTCATTTCACAAACACGTGGGGAAACTGCAGTTTCTTTGGTGCAAAGCATAATTGACCTTCGTCTGACTGAATGGCATTTCAGCAGTGACGTTTGGAGGGGTTCCACCCGTCCTGCCCATTCACATCAACCATCTGGTCTGTATTCAGGGGATCGGAGGAAAAAAAAAAAAAACCATGCACAATATCTTCCCCTGTCATTTCAACATCCCCAGACAGTCTGTTTCCCTGTCCTGCCTGAAGATAGCTGTGCGAAAGAGCTGCATTCATAATGTACAGTCATTGACATAAATGCAAGTCACTTTATTTCAGGATGTGCAGTCCTGACTGTGTGGAGCTATGCATTAGATTTTGATAGTTCTCATATATCCAGGGATTACTCCTCAAGGAGAGCGAGTGTCTCTGAGAGGTCTGAATAAATGTGGTTTAGGAACAACGTTCCGAGTTGGCAAGTTGCACACTGGGCACGTGCAGCATCTGATTAAGATATTTTTGAACTGAAAACAAAATTCTTCGTTAGTGAAAGCCACGGTCTGGCGACATTCCAGGCAGCTGCCATTGAGATATCTGGGCACAAGCCAAGCCTTCTACGTCACCTTTGAGCTGCGAACACGTGTGATAAATTTCAGCTGAAGGGGTAATGTTTTTGAGTTATAAGCATCTAAAAATAGGGCTGTGTAATGAAATTGCCTTCTCAACCATAACTAGAGCATCACTAGTATAATGCACTCTGTCCTCCTGGAAGCAGCCAATACCTTACACATACTGTCATGCTGTCTACAGCCTATTGAGCCAGCTCCAACTCCTGCTGAAGTCAATGGAAAGATTCCCATTGATTTCACTGGGGCATTATCAGACATTGGGCCCCTTGGCTCTTGTAAAACTCCACCAACGTAAGCGATGTTTATCAAAAGTTCTGGAACAGCAGGATCAAGAGCAAACCAAGGCTATTCCTGCTCACCTGGGTCTGCTTCAATAATTACTGGGCATAATGGAGCTCGTACATTTTTCATTTTGTTAGTATTGTTTTCACTCTCTGTTATCCCTCTCTTTAAAATGATCGCTTCCACATATTACCCTTTCCGGCCACTCACATAGCTTAGTGTTAATCTCATAACAATTGGGAGGAAATCTTTTTAATCAGTGATGAAAGCCAAACATTAATCTAACCTTCGTTGAGCTGTGATAACTTAACTACTGCTCGTACTTTTCCCCTGTGGCTCTTGCACAGGTTCATTTGACTGTGCAGATTGTTCCTCTGCCTGTGATTGGTGTTTATTCTTAGCTCGCAAAGCTGAGAGTTTGTAGCATTGATTTGCTGTACTTCATGTCCAATCCCCAGGTGCCCCTCAGCCTCCATGTATCAAGTCTGAAAGACACAAACACTTCTAGTTCTGAGACACAATCCTGATTGTCGTTTAGATCATGTGAATATCGTTTTCCACCTCTTCTGCACACAGCACATTAAACATTAGGGACAATATTGATATTACAACAAAGCAGAGGTATTAACAAATGAGAGCTTGCTTTCACCTGAGCCAAGACCGATTTTTTTGGAAATGGAAAGGACGGTACGGCAGATTATGTACGCTCAGGATACAAACATCTTTTCTTTGTTAATGGCTAGGCAGATGGTGAGCCACATGGTGGGCAGAGCTAGATAATACTATTGTTACCATGTCCTCCTTTGTTTTTTGCATCCACCTGTTGTGTCTTATCATTAACCTTGACTGGAAGCTCTTTGGGGCAGGTCCCATCTGTCTACTGTATGTTTGTATAGTATCTAGCAAAAGAAGTGTAAATTTCCTGATGCAGGTAAAAGGGAGGCGATAAGGAAAAAATGTATGGGGAGGTGGAAGGAGATTTTAAAGTAAAGCTGACTAAATGAGGTGCATAACCACATCCTCCTGCACCTAATGGAAAAATGACATCAGGTTTATCTTAGGTAGTTACTCCACCCCTGTGAGGTAGGGCAGTGCTGTTATCCCCATCTTACAGAAGGAAACTGAGGCACAGAGACGCTAATGGCTACATTTTAAAAACAGTATTTAGATACTTAGCTCCCATTGAAATCAGCAGGAGTTAGGTGGCTAAAAATCTAGCCTGGAGTGATTTGCCCAAGGAAGTTGGTGATGGAGTAGGGAACTCAACTTGTGTCTCCCAGGTCCCAGGCTAGCACCCAAACCATGGACAGTTCCCCACATGTGACACTTGTTCCGTTAAAACTGGAGCCTCCATCTCCGGGAGCTGAAGAAAGTTGCATCACAAAACTCCAGCCTGGACAAAGAACTCACTGGCAGCCTGCTACAGGAGATGATGGGGTCAGACACCCACCAAATGCATATGGCAGGATGGGGAGATGTGCAAGAATCTGTTTTCAGTCATGTGCATTTCTTTCCTCTACCACTCAAATTTGGAGCAAAATGGCAGCAATTTCACCTTCGAAAGAGGAATTGGAAAAATCCACAGAGATCTGCAAGTTTGGCTTAAAGAGCCAGATCCTCCACAGATGAAGCTAGCCCTTTGATTCCAGTGGAACTACAGCAGAGGATCTGGCCATTGATTCCAATGGAGCTCAACAGATTTCCCTCACGTGGGGCTCTAGGCCCAGTCGGAGGCGGCGGGTGACTAGGGCGAGAGGGGCCTCAGCCTCCCCGGCTCTGAGCCACCAGCTAGCCTTGCATGTAGCCCAGGTGAAGCCCCACAGGTAAAACATGGCGCTGAGCTGGCGGGCTGCCCAGAAGCAGGACAAGCAGGGAGAGTCCCTGGAGCCCAGAGGTGGCCGCAGGGTGAGCCCACGGGGCCGTGGCATGGTGCTGCAGGCAGAGTCTGTCCCAAGTGCGGGCAGTGCCCAGCGAGCCAGCCTCTTCCTGATGTGACAGAGGCGAGTCCACCCCTTCCCGGGTCAGCGAGGGGGCAAGCGAGACAGAGAGAGGAGAGAGCCAGACGCAGCCACATTCAGCTGCAGGCACCAGCACCGCCATGGGCCCCCAGCCCACCCCCACACAGCTTCCCTCAACTCCCCCACCTCCCACTTAAACCCATCCAACCCCCGTTACCCCATCCCCTAACATACACCCCCCACCCCCATCTCCCCACACAAATCTGAACCTCACAAAAATCTCCTCCTGCCACAGCCCCCACCCCAAATAAACCCAACCCCCCAAAACCTCCCCCCATCCCACAAAGCTTCCTTCCCCACAGTCCCCCCCACCAAGCCCATTTCTTCATATAACCCCACCCCATACACAATCCCCACATAAATCCCTCTTTAAAACATCACTGTCAAACCCTTCCCCCAAACCCTCCCTCCCCAAAGCCCCACATCCCCACCTGGAAACCCTCCCTTGCTGTTGCTCACTATCCCCCCCCCCCCCCCCCCAAAGCCCCATTCCCCAGTAAACGCGCTTCTTAAAACCTCCCTTGCACCCCAGCCCTCACCGCATCCCTCCCGCCCCTGAGGGGTGAGTACAGGGGAGGCTCACTCGCCCACCCGCCCAAACCTCTCCTCCATGCAGGGCCGGGACAGAGATAGTGACTGTTACACACACACACACACACACACACACACACACACACAGAGCAAGGCCTGACCATTTTACTCAGCTGCCCCTTTCCCCACCGACTATTTTCACCAGCTGCCTAGGAGCTCCCTGTCTCCAATGGAGGAGCACTTATTCACACCCGCTGGGAATCCAGTGCACAAGTGGTTCCATAATTCTGCTACTCACCTTTTCTCCACCCCCTAGTTCTCTTCTCTTTACTGTGTTTCCATTTTCTTGTTGTCACCACGCCAAGCCCAACTCTTCTCCCCTGGTTTCAAGTTAGAACAGAGAAAAGATGCTCATTTGCCTTCTGGTTCAAAAGCCAGAATGAGTGACCAGCAATAGCTGCATTCCAGACGGCAGTGCGCCCTGCTTTAGCTTCCTTCATAGTCATGCTTGCTCAAAGGTCTCCCCACTGTAAATGTGAGAGCTGCTCATTACATGGCCATGGAGACCTCTTCTGCAAACATGACACAGTAAGTCCAATTCCCTCTCATCTTCAGCTCTTCCCTATGCTTAGAGATGGATTATGCATCCTCAGATCAGTGTGAACAATGCCGTATCATGACACTAACACGTGTGCTACACTGTGGGGGCTCTTCAAAGCCTGGAAGCTGAATCTGCCCTAAATCCATCGATACCTGTAAGCTTTGGTTTGATGGCAAAAACTACATTTCATATTTAGCAAAACTTTTGTGGTCTGTACATAAATCTGGGCTATGTCACATAAAGCCAGTACTAAAGGTAAAATTTTCAAAAGCCCTTTGATTCCTAAGTTAATTAGGTTCCACTTTCAAAAGTGACTGAAAATTTTACCCAGCACACCTATGTCTATTTTCAGCTTGAAAAACTAAAGTCATCGTTAAGTGGTAGAAAATTTAATTGTACATCTCAATGTGTTGCCTCTGGGGACATGACAAGAGAAGTGTCTTAGTTTCAAGATTTGATAAATACTGTAGAGAAGATGGGAATGAACCAGACCAGCTTCGGCCTTTCTGTGCTCCCCAAAAAAGGAAATTGTTGCAGGGACACTAATTGCATCCAATGCTTGATTGTCTTGATCTTCTTCACTCGTGCTACTTTATTGCAGCCACAAGGCCAGACTGGTTTTGCGCAGGGCTGTTTTGATTAAACCACAAAGAAGTCACTCTACTATTTTTACAGTATGGATACATTATGGGATAGGTTCTTCAGGATACCCAGAATGCTCAGCGCTGTTGCTGTGGAAAGGGAATTGGGGGTTATTTCCAAATCCAAGACACTTCAATGAGGGACGAAGTCAGGAGGCCTTGCTGAGGAGATGCAGCTGAAATGGTTTTAATTTCCTTTCCAGACTGGGGAGCCTTCCAGTTCAGGAAGATGTCAACTAAAAAGCAGTTCCCATGAATTTTGCCTACACCTACCAAAAAAAGGCATTGCCAGCACCAGGGGTTTGGGCATTTGGTTCCAGCAAAGCTTTGCATCCAGGGTCTGTACAGGTGCTGCTGGTGGTAGTTACACTACCTGCCTTCAAGGCCAAATAAATATTAAATCTCATATTTGCCAGCCCGCGGGATGTGAACCAACTCTTTCCTCTCCCTGCTTCCCCACAAGTGGACTAGATCCCTTGGGCCCACATTCTCAGAGCTGGAGCACGGGAGACAGAGTGGGGCTCTAACAGAGGAGATCTGCTCTCTCCAGACCATTGCAGGGAGCATCCCCATGGGAGAATACTAGGGGGAGGAATACAGAAGAGGGAAGGAAATGAGTAATACATACACGCCGTTCTTTTCCATGCATAATGCCCAGGAAGAAAGTATTCAGGGCCTGCTCTGCTTTTGCTGGTTCCCAAGCCCACATGGGGTAGTTGCCTGTGACTGGGGTCCCACAATGCCGTGACCGGAGGATATTGCTATGTGAATAGGAGTCCCCAATGCAACAACAGATAGTGCATGCCATCATTGTTTGCACTATTTGTTTCTGCACCCCGTGCAGTTGACTTGGCTAGTTAAGAGTAACAATCAATTACGAGCATGGGAGTAATTAATCATGCTATTTCCAATTTAACAACAGTTCTATTTAGATTCTTGTGCTGACTAAAATCAACTTCCACGTCAACAACAGAAAAATACGATAAATAGTACAAGGTCAAATCCTAAAGTGGAGTAAATTTGCGGAACTCCTCTGAAGTCTATGGAAAGGATGCCAGTTTACAATCTGGCCCGCAGCATTTAAAATTAGAAACAAAAAGATACAGAAAACAAACTTAATATATCCCGCTTACCGCACTCTCTTTTCAAAATGATAAGGAAAACGGTCAGAACTAGCCATTAGTCAAAATAACTCATCATGGGTTTAGGTTAGGACCATTACCCAAAACTGGATTTTAAAAGTGCTACCGCACCTACTTTCTGCACAGTAGGATGCAAATAAAGTCAACGTACATTAGCGTTAATCAGAGGGGGAAAAGGCAAATGGCTTTATATTTCATACAGCATTAGAGATGGAAAGATTCCTGAAAGCCTTGTTCTTCGATTCTTTAACGGTCAATGGGAAACAGGAGTGGCAAGATTTAGCAATAAAACCATGCTATTAACTGGGGCATCATGGGGGAAATTCAGTTATTACAGCACAAGTGGTATGTTTTCCCTCTCTGCCTTGTTACAAGTTATCTTAACAAGTTCCTGCACTGCACATACTATGCTACTCTTTTGCTTTAATTCATAGATCCATGGAGTTTAAGCCCAGAAGGGCCCATTAGACCAGCCAGCCTGACCTGCTGTATAAGACAGGCCATAGAATTTCACCAGTTACTTCTTCGCTGAGCCCAGTACATACAGGCAACATTTTGCCTCTTGATCTTAGACAACCCGAAGCGTCACTATCCTTCTAACTGAAATGATTATATTTTTGTGTCCCAGGACGTGCGAAAACAGCTGCTTTCAAAGGTGCCTTGTGAACCCTTGCCCATTAAAATTGAAGAGACAGACAGCCATGTGTCACTGGAACCTATTTTATTCCATCAGGATGATGCCACGTTACTATGAGACAGATTCCACACTGCTAGCCAAAGTATGTTATATGTATTACGTACACCACATGAATATGTGTTAAGTGCACAATATAACTATTGTCTGCATGAATGCCAGACAGTTGGCCAAAAGAATTGTACTGCTTTTCCCACAGTGCTGTTCGCTTTTATTCACCAGTATATCCCACTGTATCTTGGACCAGGCCAACTCAGTATTTGGCATAAGTGGACCAGAAAACTGTCAAAGGCAGAATACATCAACGTTCTGCCTCTGTACCTTCACGGACAAATACCTGGAATGCTAGTATCCACAACAAAGCTGAGAAAGATACGAAACAAGTTAAGGAACTGGTACAAAGTGGTGGGTTGGAGCGTAGGTGACATACCAAGTGTTTTCTAACTTGTAAGCAGTCGTCCTATAAATCCAAGTGGTCTTGGGCATATTTTTGGGAATACACCTTCTGTGTAAGGTGAACTGAATACAACGCGAGAACCCTCTTCCCAGAAGGATTGGTGCCCTCCTTACTTGTACCATACTGTTTTGTCTATAGGCAATAAATTGGCTGAGCTTGGTTATAGCATTTTTACTATTAGACTGCAACTGCAGTCAGAATGAATTGGCTATACATATAAAATCGACAAGATACTCCCCACTGGTGCTGCCACGCCTTGAATGTCATTTGTTGTTCTCATGGGATAATGTACCCCTGAAGCACCATGAAGGTTCACAAATTCTCACACCTATCCATCCACAAATGGATATTTAAATGGTGTCACATTAAAAAAAAAAAAAAGAGAGAGAGAGTCAATACTTCTAAAAATAGACAGCAGTAAAAAATAAATAAATAAAAATAAAATAAAATGTAAAAATAGCCTCAACACATCTCACACAAATCCTTTTATTCCAGGGTTTCATGAAAGCCATATAGTTAAAATTGCTCGAGGATAATTCCCTTAAAGCCTTACAAGAAATGTTGCGGTCCCAGAACCCTAGTACAAATCCTGGCAAGAATATTGGAGATAACAGACTGGATGCCATGGAAACGGAGACAGACCTAATTTCAGCTGTAACCGTTGCTGTTATTTATTAATTCTGATAAGCCATCTCAATGGAGAATGACTAAAGGGTCCACTGTGCTAAAAATAGCATGCTTGTAATATTTTAAGTCCCTACTGTTGAATAGCAGATACCCACAATATTGTTTAAAATGTCCCTTTCACCGGGGAGATGTCATAGAACGCCACCTCCTGATGTACTCAGGATCAGAGGAACGCTCAGACAGCCCATGCCCTCTTAAACTGACATTTTACATGCAGCCAGGCCCCCCCCCCCTTTTTTTTTTTTTTTTTTTTTTTTTTAAGGCCACAGAGTCTATGTTAGCACATAGGGGCCCAGTCCTGCCCCCACTGGAGCGAATGCCAGGCTTGCTGTTGACTGGAATGAAAGCAGACTTGAGGAGAGGATGTTAGAATGAGGCGACATTTGATTTTAACCCAAAATGTTCTTCGTCTATAAGCTGATGACGTTTTCCGAAGGTGCCTTACTTATGGAGACAGCGACAGCAATCCGTGCCGGAAAATCATCGTTCAACAGCTTCCCCCTTTGTTTAATGGGAGCAGCAAAAACACACCAGCAAAAATGTTACACTCTGCTCTTCTCTGTAGCTGCAGCAGTCTCAGCACAGCTCTGTGGCACATGACAGGTGGCTGGCTTCAGGGAAAGCGAAGAGAGCAGTGGAAGTCAGCCCTCCCGGTCTTCCTCCGTAGCCCTATCCAACATGGTTCTGGGGGCAGGATAGCTGAGAGCCAAGGGGGCATAGGATCTGCTGCTATGTGACTCAACCAGCCACTAGCCTAGTAGGGGACAACAGCAGCTGCTCCTCTACGACTGCTCTGTAGCCGGAGTGGAGGGTAGAATTCCTCCCCCCCCCCCACCCTCCTGTGAAAGATTTTGTCCGTTATCTGATTGGCATTTAACTGTACGTCGATTCATGAGGTTTAAGGGCAGAAGGGACCATTATGACCTTCTGCTCTGACCTCTTGCATAACAAGTGAGAAAACCTCACCCAATAACTTCAGCATCAAACCCCTGGCTTCTGTTTGAGCTAGCTGTTAGAAAGACACCCCCTCGCAAAGACTGCAGGTGCTGGAGAATCACCACCGCCCTAGTGAACACAGATGTTAGTAAGAGCTGATGTTGATGTCATGACCTTGGTAGGTACCAAGGGACACAACCTGAGCTCTTTGGTCCTTTTCCCTTTTTTTGCTGGGGGGAGGGGTGGGTAACCTTTGACATTTCCACAGAAAAGATACCACCTCTATATTCCCACCAAAGCCTATTGAAGAATATATTTGCCTTACATTGCATAGACTAGGAGTACAAATCCTGGTCGTGTTACATCTTTACTAGAAACACTTCCCACATTTAATGCTCTTGGTGTCAAATGGATCACAACATCACCAGCTTCATTATTTTTATTATCCCAGCATCCTTGGTACTTAATGACTGTTTAAACTTCTCTTTTTCTTGTGGGCAAAAATCCATAAGCTGCAGCACCAAGAATAAATTTTCATGGCATTTTCCAGGCACTTTGTTCTTTCCCTCGGCTTTGCTTCTCTTAATAGATTTTGCTCTTTCCCCCTCTGCTCCCATTCCCTCTTTAGATTTTCATTTTGTCATCTTTTTAGCTGGGAATTCACATTCCAAATGGGTGACGAGAGAGGAGCTGCTGGCACTGATGTGCCATCCCGCACAGTGGGAAGCGTTCACTCTGCTGCAAGAGACACAAAGCCAGATCCTCATGCCAATTAACACCAGCTAACTCCCTTCACTTCAGTGGAACTGCGCCAATTTACACAGCTGAGGATCCGGCCCATGGCTTACCGTGGCAGTCTGGATTTTGAACATGAAGTAGTGATGTAACCAATATGCCTTTCTGATTATATTCTTTATAATTAGCTAAGTTCCCTGACAATACAAAGGCTTCTTTTTCAGCTGGATGAGGCTGAAGGGTTAGCTGCCACCTTGTTTGTCTATTTCCTTTAAAGATTCAGAAGTGGTACTGCAAGAAAGGTATTCTAGCCTAAAATCAAATGAATAAGAATTGCTTTCAGAGTCTATCACACTGTGTGTATAGCATCAGTTTGGCATCCTTTGCTTACGGCTTACAAACAGGAAGTGATATTGAAGTAACTGACATTTATAGAATTCAAACATTTTTTATATTCAGCTGATTATAGCTACAAGGGACCTGCGTGTGTTGGAATAATCTAGCAGTAATATGGTACATTAGTATACAATGATGCAACTATTTTGTTTTCGTAAGGCATAGGAGACTGGAATTATTGTGAAAGGGTAGAAAGGTTGTGATTACAGCTTTTCACAGCTTCACTGAATGTGTGCTATCGAATTGTTGCCAGTTTAGAGATTTAATGGTTAGCTATTATGTTTAGATTGGAAGGGTTCATTCATCAGCTAGGATTTAATCTCTGGCATGATACAACTATAAAGTGAATATTATATAACATGCTGTTCACACTTTGGGGACAAATGAAATCCTGTTAGCTCAATTAAAGACGAAGAACCAGAGTTAGCTGTTCGCTCCAAAGACCTGAATGAGTCTAATCACAACCAAGTTTTCCCTGATCTGAAAAGAGGAGCAGCTTATTGGCTTGATGCTAAGTGCCTGTGGAAAAACATTTTAAGGGCGGGGGGGAGGATATAATGTCTTCACATCCCAGTTACTCATCTGGTCATTATGGTGTTTGTAAATGCTGAGTTTCTGAATGGGGGTCTGCCTTTTTAAGGAAGCTATTTTTAAGTTATCCAACTAAAAACTAAAAAGCATTTGCAAGAAGGGTGGTTGTGTTTTTGGCAGACTGTTCTACAGTGCAGTAAAACTTGGATTATCCAAATGTAGTGGGGAATGTTGAATAATTTCAGATTATGGAGATGTCAGACAATAGAAACACCAGTACCTAAAATTAGCCACCTAAATCCATAATTAGGCTCCTAAATGAAAAGGATTATCAGAGGTGCTGAGTGATCTACATCTCCCCATTAAAGCAGTGGATTTAGATGCCAGAGGGTCCCTATCCATCAGCGATATAGTAAATTAAGAGCAGCCCAAGAATAAATCCAAAGTGGGCTTTGATTTCACTCGCCTAGGGTTTGGTTATTTCAGTGTGGATCATTCTCAAGTACTGGCATTGTTGCTCTTTTCCATTTTCCCTTGCCTCTCATCCATCTCCTCTCTTCCCCCCACATCTTTTCCCAACCACCCACGGACCATCCTTCTCAGTCCTTCACTCCTAGTCTTAGCTTCTGTTAGCTGTGGTATGTTTTTGTGGAAAGGTGGGATTTGCACCAGGCTCTGAAGGTGCTTAGACTAGATTCCATTCCATTCTTCTGAACCATCCTCCATAACCTAGGACCTACTGCTGAAGATGCCTAAATTCTGGCTTCCAAGGCTTTCTCCTTGGGCACATGCAGTCCCTATGTTCCTCCTGTTATGTTGGAAGGCCATCAGTGGAGACATGGTCCCTAAAGTAGTCAGCTCATTAACAGCTTTGATGATTAGGAGAAGGACTTTGACTGAGACTCGGTTATGACCAAGAAGCCAAGAGTGGGCATAGAGCACTGCTGTTGTGGAAGTCCCTAACTCCCTTAGGCTCCTTTGAACATCCCAGCCCCAGTGCACAAATCTGTATTGACTGGAGAGAGCGAGCGCAGAGCAGAAGGTAGGTGGCTTGCTCTGTACTTCCACAATTTCCACCAACTGTGCCCAATTGCCATGCCACTTACACCACCTTTCCATTGCTAAGACTCTACTGACTTCAGTAGGATCCGTCCCAATTTAGACCCCATTGTGAAATCAGAATCAGACCCGATCTGTTCACAATCACACTTGGTTGTTTAACCTCAGAACATTCCAACAAAAGCAATTCCATTACAATAGAGGGTACAAGAACAAGTTGTTAATTCTGCTTAATATTTGAGTTGCCCTTGACATTCAGTAACAAGACTCTAGTGCATTGAAACAAGTGTAAATAAAGCTGAAGCATCAAGAGAATTGCTCTTAAAATTGACAAATGTAGTCGTTGGCTGACAGTAATCTATTCTTTTAGTCACAAGCAACAATGCTATAATTCTGGAAGAAAGCTACGGTTGAGTCAGCACTTCATTTCCAAGAATTTATAACTTGGTCATTTAAAAAAAAAAACAAAAAAACCCCAAACCCCACACCCTTAGCTGAAATTTCCATACAGGCTTTTTGGAATGATTTTTCTCTTTTAATATGTTTAAAAATTCTGGGCATGATTCTCCACTGCCTCACATCTTGTGTCATTATTTATGCCTATGCAAAGTGAGTGTGAAAAATTTTGCCCCTGGCTTAGCAGCCATCTAAATGCTTTGCACGCACGTGACTGACTCAAAGTGCAATGCATTGGAGACTTGGATGCCGGATAGCAGTTTCCTCCTGCGAGTATAAATCTAGGGAAAATGTCAGAGTTGGATAGTTATTTCAGGTTATTTTTCAGAAATGAAACGTGGCAAATAACTTCTCTATGGTGAAAACTAACATGCTTCAAGACTGAAACACACGACTGCTGGTTTTGCATTCAATATTTTTCCTTTACAGACATTTCATAAGGGATTTGCTACATGCTTAACTACCTGCTAGTAATAAACAGACTATCACTGCTCTTTTGGAATGCATTATGCCTGAGGTAATTATAAGGTCTTAAAAACCATTTACAACAATGAACTGATTTTCTCAATTGTGTAGACTACCCTGCCTGCCCAATTGGTCATGTCCAGGACTGGTTTAGCCACAGGGAAATTTTTTGACAATAGGGGAAGCCAGAGAGCAGAAGCAGGGAAGTCATTTGGAAACTAAAGGCTTTTTAACTCAACTTTTTAAACTCTGCGTTTCCCCTGTAATAGTTGGGGACAACACAACCCAAAGATGCCATGGAATAGAGCATCAGCTGGTTTAAACCGGCATAGTGCCATTAAAGGCAGTAGAGGTTGTGCTGATTCACTCCAGCTGAGGATCTGATCCAGTATAGGCAGCTGCATGCATTTCCCTGCCTTAGCATTAAGGCAGCTTAAATAAAGTTACCTTCAGGGGAGTCCGTGCACTCTGAATGGAGGATTTCAGTCCTCTCTCTTGCAATTACTGCAGCACAACAACTATTTAGGAGCTGATCCTACAAACAAGCAGGAAATTAAGATTTACTCTAAAGCTGGTTAAAAGTTTTCCAATTCTGAAGTTGATAAAATTGGATAATAAGTGGGGAAGAGAAGAAGAAAAAAGACTTTTGTGACCATTTCATTGACTTTTTTTCCACCCATGTCTCTCTACTTCTAGAACTGGTTGAAAGTCATTAATATTTTAGAGTCTCATCCCACTCCAGTTGAAGCCAATGGGGCGGGGGGAGGAAATCCTGTTGACTTCAGTTGGAGCAGGAGTGTGTTTGAAAAGGGAGAGATAACAGCACTGCAGAGGTCGCATTGATTAAAAACAACGCAAACAAAACACAGCTCCAAGTCTTTGAAAAGGAGACTAAGGTCATGTCTTCACTATCACTTACGTTGGCAAAATTCGTGTCGCTCAGGGGGGTGGGTTTTTTCACACTCCTGAGCAAGAAAAGTTTTGCTGGCAAAGCACTTGGTCGCTGGGAGACGCTCTCCCCCCAGCATTGCTAGCCACCGCTTGTCGAGTTGGTTTTATCATGTCGACAGGAGAGCTCTCTCCTGCTGGCATAACGCGGCTACACAAGCTCTCTTACATCAGCACGGCCGTATCGGTACAGCTGTGCCGCTGTAAGCTTGTAAGCACGGACGTGGCCTGAGGCCCTTGTTCACCAAAGCACAGGAGAGTGTTCCTACCTAAAAGTTGCACTGCTGTCAATAGGATTTAAGCACATGCTTAATTGTCATCAGGTACTTAAGTGCTTTGCTGAATCAGGGCCTTAATCTCTTAGGGCTTGTCGACATTACCCTCAGGATCGACGGGCAGTGATGGATCTGGCGGGGGTCGATTTACTGCGTCTAGTCCAGACGCAGCATACTGACCGCCAAGCGCTCTCCCGTCAGCTCCGGGACTCCACCGGAGCGAGAGGCACAGGCGGAGTCGCCGGGGGAGCGTCAGCTGTCGACTCGCCGCCGTGAACACTGCGGTGAGTAGACCTCAGTATGTCGACTTCAGCTACGTTATTCACATAGCTAAAGTTGCATAACTTAGATCGATTCCCCCGCCCAGTGTAGACCAGGCCTTAGTTGCTTTAATTCTAATTTCCTCTATGTTATCCTTTACTGAAGGAGATTATGTTTTATCCTACTGCAGTACAGAATTACTACATTTTGTTTGTTTCCTTCTAACATTCTTTTACACCCTATAGAAGCCTGCAGAACCATTTTAATTCTCTTTGTCAAGATTTTTCTCCACCCAGATCCATCTTAGCTGTCAGTTATATCATAAGGACATTAAAATGCAAGTACCATGCTGTCAAATGAATCATGTAATGACAGCTAAGAATGTAATTCAGAGGATCCACTATTCTTCAGGGGCTGCATTTTAGCTATTTTGGATTTGTTTCAATTTGATTTCTTAAAAAACAAAACAAAAAAACTATCCACCTAAAAACGTGGTTAGGTAAATCAGATGTGTAATTTCTAGTAGAAATACTTCATAGTAACATGTTTTGTAAACACTGATTATAGCTCAATAGAAGTTGTAATTCCTCTTTATTTCTCTCTCAATTGTCCTTGCTAGAACCAGAAATACGCCTCTGTAAACATTTAAGTCAAATGGATGCATAAATACAGGAACCCAAGGCCTTAATCCAGAACAGTACTTGAGCGCACACATAAGTACAAGAGCAGTCCTACTGAAGTCAGCGGGATGTACATTTATGCACGTGCTCATGAGCCATGTTGAATCAGGGTCTGAACACACGTCTTTTATTTTCCAGGAGTGTGTCTAAAACATTGGATCTGACCCAATACCCTAGATCCACATTTTCCCAAACTCAGTCTAAACCTTAGGTCCAGATTCCGGTCTATTTCACTTGCACCTGAGCAGTTAATAGGACAAAAACAACTTTAAAAAAAAAAGCCACTTGTTTTTTCAGAAGGTTTTTACCTACTATTACCTCAAGCAACACTTAAGATGTCTGTAACAAAGATTTGAGGGAAACGTTTTTTCAGTCTATTTACTCTGGGCATTAGTCAGGAATTTGTGTGGTGTCTGTTTCACTGTAGGCAGAGTCCCATTGTTTTGTTCTTGTGCGCATTTGACAGCACTTTCTGTATAGTAATTTTCCTCAAATTTGTGCCAAAGTTTTACACAGCTTGAGGGGGTGAGGAAGAAAAACAAATAGGAAAATACAATTGTAAAACCACAAAAATAGGCAGGAGCTCTGAGGAGTACCTAAAACAATTTGTAACTCATTTTTTGAAGTGGCTAGATTTCAAGTTGCAACAGCTCTCATCAGGGCAGGCTCCACCCCTAGTTGACTGAATACCCAGGGTAGTAGTTCCCCCGATTTCAGAATAAGGTGCATTAGCCAGTGGTAACATCTACAGCAGATTTAACCCATTGCTATTGCACATTTACAAGACAGTAATCTTTATAGTTAAATGTTATTAATTCTTTTCTCCATGGGATCTCTTTCATAGACTTTCAGGCCAGATGGTACCATCATGATCATCTAGTCTGACCTCCTGCACATCGCAGGCCACAGAACCTTGCCCACCCACTACTGTAATAGGCCCATTATCTCTGGCTGAGTTACTGAAGTCTTCAAATCATGATTTAAAGATGTCAAGTTACAGAGAATCCACCATTTACACTAGTTTAAACCTGCAAGCAACCCGTGTCCCATGCTGCACAGGAAGGTGAAAACCCACCAAGATCACTGCCAATCTGACCCAGGGGGAAATTCCTTCCCGACCCCAAATACAGTGATCAGTTGGACCCTAAGCATGTGGGCAAGATCCAGCAGCCAAACACCTGGGAAAGAATCCTCTGTATTAACCTTCCTATCTAGCATCCCATCAATAGCCGTTGGGGATATTTGCTACTAGCAGTCACAGATCGGCTACATGCCATTGTAGGCATCTCATCATACCATCCTCTCCATAAACTTATGAAGCTCAGTCTCGAAGCCATGTAGGTTTTTTGCCCCCACTCCTCCTGTGAAGGCTGTTCCAGAACTTCAATCCCCTGATGGTTAGAAACCTTCGTCTAATTTCAAGCCTAAACTTGTTCATGGCCAGTTTATATCCATTTGTTCTTGTTTCCACATTGGTGCTTAACTTAAATAACTCCTCTCCCTCCCTGATATTTATCCCTCTGATGTATTTATATAGAGCGCTCATATCTCCCCTCAGCCTTCTTTTGGTTAGCTAAACAAGCCAAGCTCTTTGCGTCTCCTCTCGTAAGGAAGGTTTTCCCTTCCTCCGATTATCCTAGTAGCCCTTCTCTGCACCTGCTCCAGTTTACATTCATCTTTCTTAAACAAGGGAGACCAGAACTGCACACAATATTCCAGATGAGCTCACCAGTTCCTTGTATAATGGTACTAACACTTCCCTATCTCTACTGGAACTATCTCGCCTGATGCATCCTTGGATTGTGTTAGCCTTTTTCACAGCTGCATCACATCGGTAGCTCAGTCATCCTGTGATCAACCAATACACTCAGGTCTTCCTCTTCCAGCTGATAAGGCCCCAGCTTACAGCACTAAATTTTTGCTAGTCCCTAAGTGCAGAACGTTGCACTTTGCACTATTAAATTTCATCCCATTTCTATTGCTCCAGTTTTCAAGGTTGTCCAGATCTTCTTGTATGATATTCCAGTCCTCCCCCATATTCCTCTCAACTTTGGGTCCACTGCATATTTTATTAGCACACTCCCACCTTTTATGCCAAGGTCAAAAAAAAAAAAATTAAAGTAAGGTTGGTCCCAAGACAGTTCCCTGAGGAACTGCACTAGTAACCTCCATCCAGCCTGAGAATTCACCTTTCAGTGTGAGCCGCTGTAGTCTTGCTTTTAACCAGTTACTTATCCACATTTAAATTCTCATATTGATCCCCATCGTCTCCAATTAATAATTTCCCCTATATGAACTTAAGAACAGCCATACTGGGTCAGACCATGGTCCATCTTGCCCGGTACCCTCTCTCCGACAGTGGCCCATACCAGAGCATACCAGACCGGGCAGTTTTGGCGTGATGCACTGCTGTCTTCCACTCCCAGCTTCTGAGTAGAAGCTTCCCAGTCTGAGGTTTAGGGTCACCCTGAACATGGGATTGCAATAATCCATCGGTGTCATGGTCCATCCGACTATTCCGGCTATCGAGTGACTGCCAACATAGAGTCCGATGCTGAAATATATACTCACAGCATTTACTACCATGAGAAGTCCAAATACATGCTTTAGGCACAGCCCTGAGCAAGGGATTTTTCTTCAAGGCTTAGCCAGACAGTCGGCCATAGTGATAGTTCGCCATTTGGTCCGTTCCTGCGCAACTGCAAAGGCTTGACAGCCTGAGAGTCCAACATCAGAACAGACTTGATGAACCCATGTAATAGGGAGTCTGCCTCTGGGCTGCCTCCACCCCTCAGTTGGTGGAATTTTAATCCCAGATGTTACAAGCACCCAGACAACGGTGTTCGCTGGAACGTCTTGTGGCATCCTTGTGACATGTCCGAAAAGCGTAAGGCTGTGGACAATGGGCCCAGTAGGCTGTAGACCCAAATGACCATAAACATCTGCATTACAGATGAAGTAATTCCACTTTATGTCCAAGATACGACGTTGACATTTTGTGTGGAAAGCCTCCAGCTTTGTCCAGCTGCGCGGCATAGCGTCCATGTTTCACAGCCTTACAATAGTATAGGAAGGATACATCTCGAATAAATCCTGAACTTGGTTGTCATACTAAGCTGATGTTGATTCCATATCCATTGTAAATGACCCATGGCAGATGCTGCAATACCAATCAGATGGAGAACGTCTGTGTGAGAGCTGGAAAGTATAGAACCAAGATAGCAAAAGCTGGAAACTGATTCAACGGTTTCATTGTTCAAAGAGATTGGACTTGCAGGTGGACCTGGTCCTAGATTTTGCAGTTTTGTCTTTGACCATGAAACATGGAGACCAAGCTTAGCTGACTCCTCCTCCATATGCTGGAAAGCCTCATGAAACCTGTCGGGACACTGTACTAAAAGAACAGCATCATCAGCGTAGTCAAGGTCTGTGAGCGAGAGATCATTGATCTCAGTGCCTATGGACCTGATGGAATGCTGTATTATGAAATCCATTGCCCAACAAAAGAGTGCAGGGGCCAGAACACAGCCCTTCCTAACACCAGATACTGATTTAAAAGGTGCTGACATCCAGTTCCCCAGACAAACACGGGCAGTGGTTGCAGCTTTCTAATCCAGTCCAGCAGAGTGGTAGGGACACCTACACCCTTTAAGGCCTTCCATAACGCAACACAGTCTATTGAATCAAATGCAGACTTAAGATCAACATACGCTATGTGCAGTGGCTTCCTGAACTCGCGATGTATCTCTGACAAAAAGTGAAGGGCCAAAATGGCGTCTAATGGGGACCTGTTCCTCATAAAGCCTCACGCATCCAATGTAGCAAAGACTCCAGGCATGCCAGCAAAACATGAGCAAATACCTTCCCTGAAACGGAGAGCAGGATGATTGTCCTGTAGCTCTTACATTCACTGTGTGTCCCCTTGCCCTTATAGAGAGATCACAATACCGTCCTTCCAGGCAGTTGGCAGGTTTCCAGTTCTCCAAACCAGATGAAAGATGGCCAGAAGTAATTCTGCTACAGGATCAATAGCATATTTTAGCAGCTCTGAGGGGATGCCATCAACACCGGCTGCGCATCCGTTTTTCAGTTTAGATATGGCGCACTTCACTTCATCCAGTGTTGGTGCATCAGTACAAATGTCTGGATCCTGAACCGCAGTGACTGCCAGATCATCCAGCTCTGAGGAAGTGGCAGCTGGAGGATGGTTCAGGACATTGTGCTAATATTCCACCCAGCGTGAGAGAATGTCATCATCTGATTTACATGAATGGTGGCTTCCAGTCGCCCCTGGCTAAGCCAAATTCAACATCATCTGCCACTTGGTTATAATATGCCTTGTGACCACAGAGTGCCAGGGTGTTAAATTTTCGCTTCAGCTGATTACGAGTGCACTTATCACCACGCTGGCGGGCTGAGGCCTTCAATTTAATTGTCCTCCGATAGCCATGGTTGGCATGCTGGATGCCTATAGCCAATTGTCTGCTCAGCAGATCGGTTGAGGGTAGAAGTGAACAGGGATACGGCAACCTCCACGTCGTCTGGCAGATTGGCTAGAGCCAAGAATCTGTTGCTGATGTCAATACAAAACCTGTTGGCTAAACCTGGCACATGGAATGCGTCCATGTCAAACTTCTTCATCATTGCAGAGGGCTTACTTGCTCGTTGGAGCATCAACATGATACGGACAACCACTAGATGGTGATCTGTGTTCACCGCACATTCTGCACTACAATATACTCTACAGGAGGCAAAGAGGCCTATCGTGTGTAATGATATGGTCCAACTCCTTCTGAGTGACACCATCATGAAAGATCCAAGACATCTGTTGTATGCATCGCCGCTTGAACCATGACCCAAGAATGGAAAGATTCTGGGAGGCACAGAATGTACACAAGCAGTGAGTTATCATTGGGTGTGCCTAAACCATAATGACGAATGACCTGTTCAAACCCCAGTTCACAGGGAGCCAGTAACAACATTTAGGTCCTCTGGAATCATGAGATTATCATGTGGAGGGTCTGTGCACACTAGATGTTCCAACTGATCGTAGAAATGATCTTTAACTGAGTCAACAGATTCTTCTGGTGGCGCATAGACTTCTATGACAGGGAGGTAACTGTGCTGATGTTTAAGACATGCAGTAAGTAAACGAGGAGACATGGGCATTCAGGTTGTCAAGGAGGACTTGGACTCACCTTGCAGTAGTACTGGTATCACATATAAATGGTTAGGGCCACCAGAATACAGAAGTAAAGAATCTTCCACCCTGTGACATCCGTGATCTATCAGCCTTGCTTCTGTTAGTCCTGTGATTAATATACCAAGACCGTCCATTTCGCATGCGACAGTGACCTGATGACCATGCCTGTGAAGAGTTGCAACATTCCAATTGCAATTTTGGTGGACTGTAGGAGATCCCAGATACAATTGGATGCACTGTCACAAGCAACAGGTGGTATGATGTGTAAACTGCACTACCCCAAAAGTGGGCCCAGAAAGCATTGCAAGTCCAAGACATTCCTCCCCTGCTTCATTGGAGGGGTAATCATTTATGGCTGGTCTGTATCAGTAACAAATTACAACTGCCAGTTCATCTGCACTAGACAGTAGGGAGCCAACACTCTAGCCTTCCCAGTTTCTCCCTGGCCACCTACTATATGTATGGGCCGGGAGAGTCAGTAAGTGGGCACAGAATGCATTATGACTCATGTACCTGGACCTAAGATCCTTTAACCCACACAATGAGGTTAATGGGGTTTCTTCCTTAATGTAGTCCAAATCATAATCTAGCCCTACAGGGTGGCAGGATTGAGTCTGTTGGTTATAATCTTCTAAAGGAAAAAAAACTGGATCAATTTACCTGCAAAGCAGACCCCCCCCCCCCAAAATCAATTATTTAAATAGTAAAATCTTGTTCATCTTGAGCACACCAAAGAAGAGGGATTGTGGCCTTGGGGCATTAGCCAATAACGATTTAAGTGGCTGTATGTATCAAATGTGTCACAACCTTTCCAGAGCTCCCCCTGCTGGACGCTCACCAGGCTGCTGTGTTTGGATCCCAACATGCTGGACCTGTGTGCTTTAAGCTTTCCCAGATCTCAGTGAGCTCCAGCCACTGGTTCTGGCTCCAGCTTCTCGGGCACACTTTGGTTGGGACTGTCCGTGTCCGCTACCCCCTCATACAAGTGGGATCTCATGGTCCAGCTGCCCCAGGCCCAGTACTGATTCTCCACTCCCCAACATACCCTAGTGACTTTCCCAAAGCTCCATCTGTGGGCATTCTGATTTACTAATCAGCTCTTGAGGGACATGTGAGTGAGCGAGCGTGAGAGAGAGAGCGCACACATTTTGCAAAAGGAATTCCAGAACAATTACTCTACTTTAGATGGCACAAGAGATCTACAGATCTAGACAAAACAATAAGACACCTGTGTGGCTTTCCAACATCTTCAAATCTAGAAGTTAAAGCTCCTAAATCCATATTTAGGCACCTAACAAGGACCTAATCCAAAGACCCCAATTGACTTTGGATCCTAAAAGTGGCCTAAATTTTAAAAGATGTCAAGCTCCCAAAGTCCCGTTGACTTCAGTAGAATTTGTGAGGGCTTATATCTGAAAGTGAGGCCATTTTATACAGGTACATGACTGTGAATGTAAGTGTCTACCTGTAGGCATCAAAGCCTAAAAATTTTGACTTTAATTCGTTCCTGAAAAGTGGCAGAATGTTCAGGCTCAGGCCTGGCCCAACAGTGAACATACCCTACTGTGAAATATGTGACTCGTTTCAGTTTTGCAGGAACGCCTCTGTCCACTGAGATTTGCAAAATGTTTTAGGAGACTTGTGCAAATATTTTTCGATACAGAATCAATATCTCGTAGCTGATGAATTACAAATAAGAGAAGGAATAGCTAGCATTGAAGCTATGCTTTATGGTTAGATTCAGAGGGTTAATGAAGTGACAGCCACCATAACGTAACAGACACCTACTAGCCCAGTGACTCAGATGTGTGTATATTTCAGTGAACCATTTACATGGTGTTTATCAACTCCCATTAAATCTGAAGTGTCCATATGCTAGAGAGACTGTATCCTGAAATTAAAACTACAAAAGATGAGGGTAAAGAGAGGAGAACTACAGTGTGGACAAGATCTGCTAATTGGTTATGGAGCTATGGGCATTCCAAATAGTCAGTGGGATACTGTATTATGGGGGGTGGGAAGGGGGAAGAGGAGGAAGACTTTGAAAATGCAACAATATATATAATCTATATAACTAGTGCTTATATAGTGAAGTTTCTCTTGATCAAAAGTTGGTTTTCCAATAAAGCTGTCTTCACCATTACAGATAATCTGATTCTGGAGTAAACCTCTGTCTTTCCTTTACTTTTCACACTCTATTTCAGGGACTTTTCATCATACAAGGAAGTTCCATTTGTCAAGGTCAGCAGCACGTTACCCCCATCACCACCTTCATCCCAACTCTCATAAAAACTCCATTTCAAATGAGGAGCATTGCGGGTGGGGAGAAAATTGTCCCTCTGAATCTTGTTTTGTAGCAAGGCTTAGCTTTCCTGAAACTATAATGATTGCTGCTTTCTCTCTAGAATGGAAGGCAGTTGACATTTTGTTTGTTCAAATACAATTGTATTTCAGAGATTCAAAAGGCACTAATAATGTTCTTCTGTACAGCGCAACATAAGTCGATCCTATCACAGGCAAGGACAAAATTTCCATAGACTACAATCGGAACTGGAGCAGGTCCCAAGGTAGTTTACACTCAGAAGAACATTCGATAAACATAGGGCCAGATTTAAAGAGAGATTTAGGGGTCTAGAGATGCACATAGGCAGCCAGTAGGATTTTCAAAAGCACTGGAGTTAGGTGCCTAATTCCCTTAAGTGCTTTTCAAAACCCCACTGGGCACCTAAATACCTTTGTTAATTACAAAGATTAACTTCCATTATGCTTAGAGAATTGTCTTAATCCTTTACAACTCATGATACCTCACAGAATCCTGGTCTGATTTCTGATTCATTTTTATTCTAAGAAAAATCTTGGTATATAGAGGTTAAGTCAGAAAATAATTATATCTTGGGCCAGACCTGCAAAGTCCAGATTTGAATTTTCCAAACTTTCAAGGTGTTTTGATCCAAGATCTTTGTTTCTGCCTATCCTTCATCTTTGGTACCTTTATTGTCCAATAGCTGGTGTAACTACTAGCCTGTAACTAATGCCACATGCAAATGTGCTATTTACAACAGTTGTACGTAGCATTGTTATGGCTGTCTTGGTCCCAGGATATTAGAGAGATAAGGTGGATGCGGTAATATCTCTTATTGGACCAACTTCTTTTGTTGGTCCAATAAAAGATATTTAAAAAGTGGAAGATACCTTATCTGTGTAGCATACATTCAAAGTATATTAAGGGCCAAATTCCACAAGCCTTATACTAAGTAGCTCTTACCTCAGAGTCCCCCTATTGACTTCAAGGTTACTTCTGGCTTGAGTAAGTGCTACTCCGTGTGAGCAGGAATTGCAGAATCAGGTCTAAGTAAATAGCTTGTTTGTTTTTTTAAAACCATACTTGGCTCCCCTCCTCAAATGTAGCAGTCCTCAGAGAAGGTAAGAAAACCAGCGCTTCCCTCAGGGGACAGGATTAAGCAAGTCCATAGCATCCACTTACATCCCAGAGCACCTCCAGACTCTCTGCCACCATTGGCTTTCTCCCTAGCCATGGAACATTTTCCCTTGTCCAAGGAGAAGTAGAAGCAACATTAACTACCAGTAAATTTCTAGGCAGAAATCCAGTCTCTGTATCTGTGTACTGTGACCGCATCCTTGCTCTGTCCCCTTCCTGCCTCGGCATGACCCTTACCTTGAAACGCTTGGATTTAGTTAGCTTGGGAGACCTTGCATGGGCTCCTTGAAAGGGGAGGAGTGAACTTTTTAGTTCTTTTCCCACGCCTCTCCTCGCTGTACAGTGGAAGAGAGGGTCTAACCCACTGTTATCACCACAGCATTTTTATCTTAAGCGTACTAATTTAAGAAGTCAAATTCAAAGGTCAGGGCAAACCTTTCTGTACACATCACTGCATAAGAGTCTGATGAAAGGAAGTGATACTCAACACTCCATCTATTGAAATCCAGGTGAGGATGGCTGATGGAATTGAGATCTGTGCCTGCAGAGGGAGAAAGGAGCCTGAATCTGGTTGTTTTGAATCAGAGAATAAAACAGACCGTAAGAGTGAGTGTGGGTGAGTGATTTGCCGGTCCCTTTTGCACATAAAAATACCACCAGCTCATCTCATGTGCCACATGTTATTTACTGACTATGTCTCCAACAGAACTGAATCCTCTGTGTAGAATGCTGCTGCTGAATGCCAAAGTGTTTTTCCAGAGGGTAGATCCAGGTGGGATTGACTGTGCATATTGACTATGCAGTATCTAAAGCACTTATCTGGGATCGGATCTCTGCTTACTCTGTCGCATCTGTAATACCAACAGGCAAACAGCTTCTATTGATATTTTAAACTTCCTAACCTGGCTTTTCACCAGAGTATGAGCTAGAAATGGTGCTAATCACGCAGAGTCATCTCATGGTGGTGGAGGAATACTGATGCTGATGAAAGTCACCCATGATATTCCCTAGCATGGAGGTACCTTACTGATGACACTAGGAAATATTACAGTGATGCTACATAGTAGAGGGAAGCATGGAGAAGAACTGGCAAACATTGCCATCTGGCCCTTGATTGGGGCTGTATTTTCACCCGGGATCAAGAGAATGTGCAACCTTGGAGTCATGCTGGGCCTGTCCATGCTCCTGGACATGCAAAGAGCAGCAATTGCTGAAAATGCTTTTTGTCATCTTTAGCTAGACCGATCTGCAGCGGAATCGTCCTGACACATAGGGTGTTGAAGAAGAAACCAAACAAGCGTAGTTATTCCTTTCAGAGTCCAGATCCGAGCCTCACCTGGAAAGAACAGATGTCACTCACAGGAAAGAACCCACACGATCCCTATACTCCAGGTTTCTCCACTGTCAAAACCACCAGAGAGGTTATTCTGGAAAAAAATCAAGACATCTAAAGCAGCTCAGCTAGTGTCTGAGTCTTCCTGAGAAACCCCCTTCTCCCACTCCCCTCAAATCCTCCCAGGTACAACTGCAGCAGAATTGCTACCAATGGAAAGGAAAGATGGTCTTGTGACTACTCCACTGGACTGGTACAATTTCCAGCTATGCTATAGGATCCTTGTGACACTTTGGGCAGTCCCTTTATCTCCGCCCCCTGAGTTCTCCAATCAGTAAAATGGAGATAATGATATTTTATTTCTCCCCTCTCGGTCTGTCTTGTATAGACAAGATGCTAATTAGACAAACAAACAAGGGAAGTATTTCTTCACACAAACACACAGTCAACCTGTGGAACTCTCTGCCAGAGGATGCTGTGAATGTTAAGACTATAACTAGATAAATTAATGGAGGATAGGTCCATCAATGGCTATTAGCCAGGATGTACAGGGATGGTGTCCCTAGCCTCTGTTTGCTGGGAAGCTGGGAATGGGCGACAGGGGATGGATCACTTGGTGATTACCTGTTCTGTTCATTCCCTCTGGGGCACCTAGCATTGGCCACTGTCAGAAGACCGGATACTGGGCTAGATGGACCTTTGCTCTGACCCAGTATGGCCGCTGTTATGTTCAGGTTTCGAGGCAGAGACTGTTCTTTACTGGGTCTGTCTGATGGCCACCATCTTGGCCAACCCTGAAGACTGAACGAGGAACTTGCAGAGTTAGAAGCATGGAGTTTCTACATCTTGAGTTAAAGAGCCAGCTGCCCAAGTGGAGAGCTGGGATAGATCCATTTGTGTATGGAGCACAGCAGGAGACACCTAACACACCTAACACTTGGGCAGCTGGCTCTTTAACTCAAGATGTAGAAACTCCATGCTCCTATAAGTTAAACAGCATTGATGCTACTGAGCCAGCCTGGCCGAGTCTCACTCACTGCAGCTGTATCTGCCTGCATCAGAGACAGACAGCCCCGGAAGTGTGGCACAGCATGCCAGCTTGACACCTCATGCTGAACCTGAACCCCTTACAGCACAAACACCCCCAATGTGCAATCCATCCATATCACCGAAAGCCAGTAGTCCTGCTAGCCAGAGACTAATTTTACAGTTCATATATACTGGAGCCAAATAGAGATTTTATAATTCAAACACAACACCATCCAGCGTGCAGCACAAAATTAAACACTCCAGTGTGGCTAATCCAGGAGATTTTTAGCAGTGGTCTGGAAATAGGTCCAGCTGAGCTCCAAGAGGATTTAATTGCCCTAAAGTAGCATGGGTACCTTATACGGAGAAAATACCACTCTGGCGTGTTCTCTCTCTCACTCTCACACACACACACACAACCACCCCCCCCACCCCCCCCCAATCTCTGGATCTATTCTCAATGCCAATACCTCTGAGGGCACTGACTGTTCATGGCACATACAGGGGCATAATTATTCAGGAAGATGCAGCTTTAAGTGATAATTTTGACATCACTTCAATGTCCTCGTTACAGCAATTGCTATTTCTTTGCTTCGGCATGCTCTCTCTCTCTCCAGTGCTCAGTCTGGGACTGGAGCCTCCAGGCAGCCGCAGCAGCCGCCACACACAGACGTAAACAAGCCAGCAACAGCAACCGTCAGCACAGTCTTCCTCCTGCTTGTCATTTCTGATTTGGCAGCCTGCTTGCTTCTGGTATCTCTGTAGAATAAGGAAATGCCCAAGCGCTCTGCTGGAGGACTTTGCACGCTCCTAATGAATGCAAAAGCCCGTTTCTCTCAATGCCCGGGTGAGTAAGGCGTTAATAGGTCCCTGCCATTCATGGCAGACAACAAAGGGTCACGCAGCCTTTCAGCAGGCCAGTTGTGCACAATTTCCATAGCAAACCATTCTAATTAGGGACAGAGACAACAAGATGAGGTTTCATACAGGGATTAGTCAGATGCTGTGTATTTTTGGTGGCTAATTTAGAATCAGAGAGAGAATGAGAGAAGATGTTTCTGTCCCCAAGCAAGGGCTGTGCAGATATGTAAAGAGTAAATCTATTTGCATATATTATTTTGCAATGTAAAAATGAGCACTGCAGCGCCAGCTACCTTTAGATCTAGCAGTTTATAACTACACGCCAGCTGTACTCAGTTTTAATTAATTGACACAGGATACCAGTATCTGGCCGACAGCAGTTAGCTCCTCCAGTCTGAATTTAACATACGTGGAAGATAACTCCAGTAAACAAAAACAACCTCCTGGCTTTCTTTGTTAAGGACCCTCTTCATGGGGCTGAACATATGTGGCAAAATTAGGACATGAGATAATCAGAGGTCAGTTAGCATAGATCCCTCCATCCCCCCAAGATTTGACCTATATTTTCAAGGAGTAATTTTAGCCATCTTTATTCTCCCAGGCATAAGGTGCATAAGGTGTCCACCAGTTTCCACCATTTATTTCAGTCTTGTGCTGGGCTGCTCAGGCTCCTGAGTGCCATGTTGATGGATCTGGCTTCTTTCTCTATCATTCTGCGTAATGTCTCTCTAGGTCGCCCTCTTTCTTTGTTGCCAGCTGGTATCCACACGATCACTTGCCATGGAAGGCATGTTGGTGGCATCCTTAAAGCATGTCCTAAATATGCCCATCTTCTTACTATATTTGATGCTTTGAATGGGTTTGCTCTTCTTACAATTTCTGCTGTTGCAAGAATCTCCTTCCAACGGACTGACAATCTACCACGGGCATTTATTTTGGAATGAGTTGATCTTATCAATTTTTATTGTAGATTTCCATGACTCTGCTCCATCAAGGAGGACATACATAATGCCTGTGTTACAAATTCATGTGTGTGTCAGTGCTAGTTTTAGCTGTGATTAGTGTTTATGGCGTGTGCTTTGCCTAAAAGTACAAGGAAAAATTTGGTACCATAGGAAAATAACCTGCCAAACAGCAAACACAGAGAATCCAACATTTTGGCTGTATGGGTAAACTGAAGAGATGCAACTGAACAAATAGCTCAGAAATTGCAATGAGGAGCAGCAAAACACAGTGCACAGAAGAGCAAGTGTCTAAATCAGGCTTGTGTGCACAGGTTCTGATCAGGAACAGAGCCTCTGACTAATGCCACAGTATGAATAAATACATATATGTTCTGCAGTTGTGAAAGCCAAATAGATTTGGGGATGCGGGAGGAAAGAGTTCTACGAGAACTTGCACAGTTGGATTGACAGTTTTACTCAGACCCTGTGTACTGAATGACACCATGACACTGAATGACTCCCCAGCACTTCGTCTACCAACAAGAATCCTGTAATGACACTGTACTGAACTCACCATCTCAGAGCACCATCTCTTGCGGCATGGCAGCCACTCTGTCTCAGCTTCCCCACCACATTCACAGCATGCTCTGGACATAGACACGCTCTGACCCCACCCCCAGTCAAGCATAGAGAGCTAAGCCACTCCGGAATAACAGAGTCCTTTAAACAAAGGACAACCAAAAGCACAGATCACAGGCATCTTCAGTCCAGCTGGGCTCAGCATCTAGCCCCCCTCCCTTCCAGGTGAGCCCCACCTGCAACAGTGAGTCTCAACACCCATTAACAGGCACCTAGGCTCTGCTCAACACAAAAATCCAATGTAGGCCCAGCTCCCAGGTAGGAGCTCTGTCGGCTCTCCTCCGCAGCCATCCCTCAACTGCTGGACTTTCCTCCTTTTAAGTCCCACACGCAGCACAGGTGTAGCAAGGAAGGCCTAACTGAACAAGGCAGACTGGCTGCAGGTGTCCTGTCCTTTAAAGAGGCGGGCTGGCCTATTACAGACACCATGAATGAAATCCTAATCCCCTCGGGTTGCCAATCCTCCAGGATTGGCCTGGAGTCTCCAGGAATTAAAGATTAATCTTTAATTAAAGATGCTGTCATGTGATGAAATCTCCAGGAATACATCCAACAAAAATTGGCAACCTGACACCCTGCTGAAGTTGTGGGGAGTTTTGCCATTGACTTCAATGAGGCCAGGACTGCACCTATTATTTTAAATCCAAGCACCACATTAGCATGAATAAGAAGCATGACTTGCAAAGCTGGTGGTACCCCATGATCAAAACAATTTTAGTCACTGCCAAAAATGACACACTGGAGACATTGTTCTCAGACAGCATTTGGGAGAAGCCTGCACTTCCCTGATAATAGCCCATCCTATCATAGACTCAGGCACAGATCGAACGCAGCCAACAAGAACATTAAAACGCTCAGGTTGCTTGTGGACGGAGTTCTTTGCACGCAAACGTATAAGTTTGTCCACCTGGTGCCTTAGCGCACACTGGCATGCGGTGTGCTAACCAGCCCATGTGGTGCACACTGAAAGTTCCCTATGCACGTTAACGTAGTCTTGTTTCAAACAGTACGACACTAACGTGCACGTGGGGACTTTTAGTGAATGCTGGAAGAGTCCACGTGGGCCAGTTGGTGCACATTCATATTTATACCCCTGCTGGCGTGCACTGTGTGGACAAGCCCTAAACAAACAACTCAAGTGAGTTCTCCTAGCTGGAGAGAGAGTGAGAGATCGTAGTTATTTCTAGCTTTAAATACTTGGAGGCACCCAGAAATAGCGGATTAAAGTGAATGGAAACTGGGCATACAAATTCTGTGGTTAGCTTTAAAAGAATCTCAGCCAACATAGACCATCAGAATTAGTTATTTTCATTGTATCAGAACTTTAAGAAATTAAAAAAAGGTGAAAGGAAAAGAAAAAAAGACTAAAATAAACCCCAAACAGAACAAAATACTCATCTAATAGTAGAATAGGGATCAAATTCTTCTCACTTCCAAGGGTGTAAATCAGCAGAGGCTTCACTGAGTTGGACCCAAGACCTCTGATTCAAGGGGGACATACAAGAGTCTCATTGTTCCATTAAATGTTTCAGACCTCACTGGAGATGGTAAACGGTTTGAAAATTGGCTTCAGGAAATACAGAGTGGTGATAAGGGAGCATATGGGACAAAAATACATAAACAGGCCGGAGGGGTGGGGGGGGAAGTGTGAACATTAAATCTATTTGTACAAATGCTTTTTTTGTGGAATAATCTCTTTCAAACACACCGGAAGCAGTTTGTTCAGAATAAGCAGCACCCCCGAAAGTGGGCAAATGCTTTGAAGGATAATTAAACAGAAGCATGAGGAGAAGCAAATCTAGCAGCTACCTATTCTAAATGCTTGGCAGCAACAGAAGGAAGAGTTTATATAGCACCCTCGCTGACTGGTTAGATTTCCATATTGTTGCAACAATTGTTTAACCTCCATTGACTCCTTTAGACTGGATAAACCTCAGCACACAATGAAGCGACGTATCCTCTAAATAGCTGGAATAGTAAGAAGAGCTGACAAGGCTTCCTGTACTCCTTCTCTGACAGCTGTCTTCACCCTGTGCCTGACACCGACTGGCCTACACTCCAAAGAGTGAACAGATTGAATGGCATGCCACCGGCCACCTTGTACCAACATCTATCCAGTCTGACTCACTAATCAAAACACCCCCTTGCTTTGATACATGCTCTCTTTAGGAAGGAAACTAAATAACAATAGTCTGATGCCTGTACCCAGTTCTCATTCAGAAGGGAACAGATGCCCTAGAGAGACATTTGGAATGGATGTGTACCACATTTCAGATGCCCAGACAATTTCAAGGATGAGCCAAACTAATCTGGAGAAATATGGGGATCTACTAATGCAAAGGTGAGTCAAGAACAACCAATACAAGGAGTTTAATGGTGCAACTGGGGGGAAAGAGGGTTGGGGTTAGGCCATCTTTTCACCCTATGGATTCTGGACGGCTCCAGATTGCAAAAATGACCCTTGTTGTAAGTGAGAGCAGCCCCCAGAATCCTCATAACACTGTTCTACAGCTCCAACAGCCCGGAATTCCCATAGTCCCATGTGCTACCTCCCACCCCTTCCTGTCCCTAGCGACACCCCCATCATGCCCCACCCACCATGGGCCACTACAGTGGCCCTACTCTGAACCTGTTTTGCAGGAATTCTCCCAGTTGGTTGTATGACCCCTCTACACCAATAGAGGGGTGTACTGAGAGGCCAGGCTGGGGGACAGAATCAGTCCCAAGGTGTTGTTTTATACACTCCCTGTAATTATTTTCAGACTTACCCTGCTGTCCTTGTTTTCTTCATTACAGAATAGTACACTGGGGACTACCAAAGCATTAAAAGATGGCTGGCCAACACCAGCACTTACAGCACGTCCTTACCAGAGCACCCCCTTCCAGTGTTGTGCAATGCAGCTGCCGCTCATCCTCAGTTTCCCAGCTAGGCTGCCACTGCTCTGCCCAGCCTCCAGTGCCACCTGGATTGCAGATCCTTATCCCTCTGGTTAGATCACTTATGGTTCTACCCCTTGCAGGATACTTGAAGTTCAAAACAAGAGTGGAACAACATACCCCTAAACTCTTCCCTTTCCTCCAGAAGATGCTAAGCACCAGTCTTCTCTCCCCAGTGAGCACTCCACATCTGCTTGCTCACTCTCCCTGCCTGCTCACCCCCACAGCTGAGCTGGCCTCTTCCTTTTAAGCCTCCCTGGAAGTCTACCTCCTGCTCCAGGTGTCTCAGTATGGGCTGATCAGGCTTTCCGTAGCCCATTAATCCCTTCCTGCATCGCAAGGAGGAACGTGCACCCCATTACAGTGCTGTCAGGCCAGTAAGCAGTGTTCCCTACTCTCATGGTTCTGGGTTATTTTTAACCAAGTCGTAGCTTGGTTTTGCAGCAGAAGGAAGCTTCTGCTGTTCTCTACAGGTTTCAAGTCTTAAGCCCTTATTCAATGCAGCATCCCCATGAAAGCTTATAGGGATGCTGCATTGAATAGGGGCTTAAGTGCTTTGCTGAAGGCCCCAGCCTTAGAGAGGCACTGATGAACTAGGAGCAGGAGATGGGAAAGGCAGAGCCCCAGTTTGGCTGGGACAGTCCCCGCCTTTGAACATCCATCCCAAGGAGCTGGTGTCCTGGGGACCGTAAGACTGAAGCCCTCTCTCTTTCTGGAGCAGAGCTAGCAGCTGAAGCCACTCTGCATCCTGGCTGGCCCTGCCCTCTACAAAAACTACTGGGGGCTCACGCTCTGCAAGCTGTTTCACTAGGAAAAGATCTCAGGGATGAGAGGGACATTTTCTACTCCACATCCAAAATAGGAGGGGGCACCAAAGTGGTCTCTTCAGATTATCAGGAACCAAAAGGAGATTAGATTCTTATGATAACATAAATGATAAAAGGAAACTCCTGGGAGGTCTGGCATCACACTACATTGTAATCAGCCTCTGGGTAAGAAATGGACATAAGGGATAACTCCCCAAACACTATGTGAACCCCAATCTAAGCATTTCAAACCATCCTCATCCAGGCCAGGCCCCACGGCCCTGATCTCCTCCTTGTACCTAGCCAACTCCCTTTCCCTCTAAGGAGGGACTGCAGACCTCCTCCCTTAGTCGCTTTTACCCCTAGCCCAGCAACTCCCCCAGCTGGGCTTCATCTGCCTAGGTGCAACATATAGAGTTAATTGGCCCCTTCTGGCCCCCATTAACCCAGTCCGGGCTTGTGTGACACCCCATCACATTGCCCATCATTCACAGGTGATCAGCTGGGAGCTCTGCCAGCTGCACTACATTGACATGCTTTCATTGCACAGCTGCCTAATTGCAGTCTCTTCTTCACACATGTGAACTTACTGATGCTTTGCTCTCTTCTCTGGAGGCCTCCAAACAGAGCCCCAGGCCAAAGCTGGATTCCACACCGTGGTTAGCAGAGTCCAGAACTGCATGGGGGAAAGGGAGGTCATCAAACACAGAGTCTACTGGGCACTGTGGCACCAGCCAGAATGACCCACCTTGTTGGTGCTGGACCAGACAGGCAGTGAAGTCCCCAAATCAGGGTCAATCCTGCAAATCCATGACTTTCCTCGGTGGCCCCAGGGCAGTGCCAGGTCGGGTGGGCAGGCTACAGAGACAGAGCTTTTGAAAGGAGCCCTGCATGGGTACCATGCTCATGGGTACCCATGCTAGGAAAATCCAGTTGGACTTGGAGCAGAGAGGGCCTGATTCTCCTCTCATCTATGTGGCTGCTAGAGTCAGTGTAAGTGGACCTCTGCAGCCGCGCTCTGGGAGCAACTCCCCCCGGTGTCCCATTCTGTGGAGTCACAAAGAGGAGAGGAGCCATGTAGCAGGAGAGTCTCTGGCCCTGCTGCTCACTAGTTTACCCATGCCCAATCCCTTACCTGAAAGCTGCTAAAATCCCACCTGCCCCACTCACACTCTGCCATCCTCTCATACAGCAGAGTTTCACCCAGGCCAGGGGACCCCCTGGCCTGGACAGATGCAGGAAAAGACTTGACCCCCCCCCCCACGGCTCATTCCTGTACTGGGAAGGGAAGAGGATAAAAGGAACCCTCTTTCCCCTGTTCTGACATCAGGGCTAGATCCTTCCACAGGCATGTGCTAGGAGGTGGACCCACCACATGCCAAGCAATTAGGAGCCTTTCCTGCTGGTTTAGCTGCTGGGGCCAACAGATGGCATGTGCCAGTATGCCCTCCACCACCACCCTCCCAAAGTATCAGGCTGCCAAGCAGCTGCTTGCTTATTGCATGCTCAGAAGACCAGCAGAGGGTACAGGGACATGGTGCATTCTAACCACAGGGGTCTGTGTAACCAGCCTTCTCCTACAGATATGTGCTCACGTGGCACTCATGATGAAAGGTTATGGGGAAACCTGTGCTGTCAGTTACACCTGCACCAACCCCAGCATCACCAGCCCAGAACAGAATTGAGCCCTGAATTCTATTGCACAATTGTCTGACTATTGCTTTTCTGTGGTTTGAGACAGCCACCCACAGGCGCTTGGGTGAGGGGTGGGGGGAGAAAGCATCTTTATAAAAAAAAAAGGAAAAGAAAAGCCAAGCAGGCTACTCAGCAGCAACTTGTTGCTTTGCTAACTGGAAAGTGGCAGGGTCACTGGTGGGTGAACACGCCGGCAAGATAATGTACTCTGTCTCCATGGGGAGCATGCTGGCTGCTCTGCTTATGCAGCTGCTCAGTGGAACTGCACTAGAATCAGCACCGAAGGGAGCTTCTCGCCCACTCTTTCTGACATAAGTGATGAGGAATCAGAGCTTGGTGCTGAGCAAAAAATAAGTAAGAGGCTGGAGATAAAAAACACCACACTGGATGGGATTCATGGGATTCCATCGGTCTTAAATACATTGTGCCATTCATCAATGGCTAACTCGTTGGAATAAAAATGGTCCATTTTGGACCAGTTTCAAATCCATCAAGGGTTAGTCTTCAGGCTGGTTATCAGTGACCCTGCATGGAGGCTGCAACTGCATGATGATCTCTTTTAATTAAGAGGAGGAAACTTCTCTAATTTGATCCAAGGTTCAGAGTTAGATTTGTGTCCTCCGCACTTCTACAGTGTGGCTATTCCAGGGGCACACACATTCCACCATCTAATATAAAATAAATTAGAGTTTTGACTTCAAAGAGGTACTGAGTCTCTGATCGTTGTACATACAGATGGTTTGTAAGGAAGGCTTAGATGAGGCACAGTACTAGCAGGCAGAAGTGACTGGCAAAACAAGACTCATGAAACTAAACCGGGCTCCTGTGGATGTGGCAAACTGCAACAATTGACCTCGACTTCCGTTACGCATCGTCTTTAGTCTGTGATGCATAGTTCGCATCCCAATGTAAATCAAGAGGTTGAACCTGCCAATGACGGACTGTAGAGCAGCAAAGGAAAGCAGCATTAGTCTGAAAAAGGAAGGCCGAGTGATTCAGAGGTGCTCTTCATTATAGACTTCCTTCAAAGTCGCAGCCCATGGTAGTCATGAAGACTGCAAGAGTAGTGCTTTGGGGAGATAATACTCTTGGGTGCTTTAACTGAACATAGGTGGTAAATTATTTGCCCTCCCCAACTTTAATTACCACAGCCAACAGCCAGAAGCAGAAAGTTCTCCACTAGCCTTTCCCTACAGAGACTTTCTCTGAAGAAATAGGCTTGATGGGAGAAGCAGGAATTGTGCTTCCTTTAATGTTCAGGTGCCAGAGTTGAAGAGACTAATAAACAAGGCTAAATTTTATGCAGTCATTCGGCTTTTCGTTCTGAGTTCACCAAATCAAATGGGAGAGGAAGAAAGAATCCAAGCCAGGAGTTTGCTCCTCCAAACACTTTTAGACCCAGGGACTTTGACCCAGGGACTTTGTTGGTAATAAGGATTGATGAGGCTCTAACTGCTGTGGCTGAAAATTTTAGATCAGTCTAAGACCCATCCCTTGTATTAATTTCAGTGGAAAAAGTTCAGAAGTGCTGAACACACACAGTTCCCATTGAAATCAACTGGGACTGCAGGAGCTCAGTACCTTCTGAAATCAGGCCAACAATTTTTAAGTAATGTGATCAAATACTAATTTTTGAAATAATACAATACCATTTTCTACAACCTAGATTATTCATAATATTTGCTTCATTCACGATTATGGTGGGCCAGTATATTTTGTTGATTCGGGACCAGATTTTCGAAAGTATTGAGGCACCTAAAGAGGCAGGCGGTAGGGTTTTCACAAGCACCTAAGGAGGTTAGGTACCTCATTGCCATTGAAATCAGAGTTAGGCTCCAAATCTGTGTAGGAACATCTGAAAAATCCCAGTAAGTCTCTATCTGCATCTCTAGGTATCTAAATCCCTTGAACAATCTGGCTCTTAGGGTCTATGCAAAGCCCAGTGAAGTCAATGGGATGCTTTCCACTGATTTCCATGGGATTCCTTCCATTGACTTCAAGGGGCTTTGTAGTAGGCGCTTAAATTTCTCTCCCCTCTGTTGTATGTAGTATTATTGCTGTGTCAGTCCCAGGATATCAGAGAGAAAAGGCGCGGGAGGTAATATCTTTTCTTGGACCAGCTTCTACTGGAGAGAGAGACAAGCGTTCAACACTCTTTCCTGTTAGTTATTTTAATAATACTAACACTATGCATGTGCTTACTATATGTGTAAACAGAATAATTGTTTCTTTTGTCTTCCTTACCTCAATGGTTGTGACTCGCTACATTCAGGATAGATAGGAGAAGCTGAACATTCAGTTGAATTTGTTGAGGGTCTGTTTAGCTAAAGTGGATAGTCCACAGGCTTTTTTAAATTTCTCTCACACACATTCAAAACCTGGCTGGTTTAGCTCGTCTTTGAAACAGTTTTCCGCTTTCACTTGCCTGAAACACAAAGTCTGAAAGACAAACGTGTCCCTGTTTGGAACAGGTTTTACTTTCCCTCTGTGTCTAACGTGCAGGAGACAGCTTGATTTTTATTTTAAAGCATCAGCTGTTTTCCACTATTAAGTACTCCACCGAGCCTGGGGGATGGAATACTACAGAGAGTGGCAATGACACTATTATGTGTAATGCAAGAGGTTGAAAGGCACAAGAGACGGCAGTGTTCTCCTGGCACATTGATTGCACATTTTAGCATCAACATCACAGTGATGAGTCAAACTGCAATGAGCAAGCCAGAGAGAAACAATAGTTTCTACTGCAATTCCCTGGGCCACTTTCCATGTAGCCCCTTCCACTTAACCACTGACTCCACCCCACCTCAGTGGTGGTTTGTTGCTAGAACAGTTAAGAACCAGAGGGCACTGAAGATATTCAATCAGAACTTGTTTGTGTACATGGAATACCCATTAAGGGTCAAGAGTAACTGAGTCTAGGAGTCCTTCAAGGTGAGCTGCAAAACCAAAGAGATGCACAGTCTTTCCATGTCAGTGGCTGGCAGGAGGCTGATATACTTTTATTAGTAGAAACGAGGAAACAAATATAATATAGACAAGAAAAACAAAGTTCTAGGTGTCAAAATTCAGTTTGAGTGGGGCCCTAAATACTCTGCAGTAGCTACGTTTGGAAAAAGGAAGGTGCTCAGTTTAATACTGAATTTTTTATTTAGGGGGAGGGTCATACCAATTAAAAGTAAGTGAATAATAGGGTACGCCAATTTCTCACTAAAATTGTAGATTACCCCGATTCCCTTCTCCCCCCAAAAAGAGCCCAGAAACAATGGAGGAAATGGGTTTAATACTCTGGTTTCTTGTAGGTATCTATGTCCAGTATTGGCACCTCAGCACACAGAGGGAAAAAGACTACAGAGACAGGAATGAGAGAGCTAGAAGCATCCTGTCCAGTGCACTCTTCTCTGTGCTAGTTTATGAAATGTGTAGCTAGTGGGAATATAAATTCCATGTGGGTAATGGGTATTTAACCTGCCTGGGGTCACGATGAGCACATCATATAGGCTACGGTATATTGCCTATAATACATTCCTTTCTCAAATTAATTGCTCTTACCCTCATCATCTCAGCTTGTGTTGCACAGTTATTTTGTTCTTTGCTTTATTAGCTCACATTCCAATTTATTGTTTGCCTTTGATGGGTTTGTCATTGGCCAGAGCAACGATGAAGACACGTAATTCTCTGGAAAAATATTTTTTCCACCTAGCTTTTCTGAATCTGTCCTATAGGATATATTGAGAATTATATCCCAACTGTGGGATGGCTAGAGAGGTTATCATTTACTATTACATTCTATAAACTATTAGGCAAACTTCTGTAGAACCCTGTTGGTCTTATTCCTATTGAACTCGGCATGGTACAAAAGTAGGGCACTAGACTGGCCTTAGAAAACCTGTATTCTCTTCCCACTTCTGCCATTGAATTATGATGTGGCCTTGGGCAAATCACTTCATCTCTCTGTGTCTGTTTTCCCTCCCATCCTGTCTACATCGATTATAAACTCGATGGGTGCAGAAAATGTCTTGCCCTGTGTGAGTATGGAATTTGGCACTATGCAGCCCCACTCTCCGTTGAGGCCTCTATGTGCTGCAGTAACACAAATAATCATTGAATTCTCTAGGACGTTCCCATAAGGGACGCTTCTTAAGCATATTCATCAGTGGTCAGGGAAATGAAGAGTACGGTCCCAGCATCCGTATTAACACGGCATACCCTTGAAGCACACTGCAGCAGTTAGTTGACATGGAGGATTAAACACGAGCCTAAAACTATCATTTTCCATGAGAAATTTCACTTTATCTGGAGGTTTTCTTCATTTGCTCCTCTTCACAGGAGGCAGATTATCAGAGATATTGCACTTGACACACACAACTACAAAGTTCAAAGGAAAATACAAAAGCAGTGACTAATCAAGCCTAGTGTATCTCTCAAGGTGCATTCAGCAAGCAATTCCCCCCCCCCCCAAAATCAAGAAAACAATGTTTATTCAATTCAAGGTCAGACTCAGTCCAATCTTGGGACTTCTCTCGTGTTGCCACCCTTCACACACAGACATCTCATTGCCTGCAGTCAAGTGATTAATTTTTGTTTAAAATTTTAAGCTTTTTTTAAAGACAAAGTACAGAAAGTAGGTCATTCCAGCCTGCTATGCTAGAACAAGGAGTGGGGAAAGCTTCTTCAGATTTTTATTTCCAAATTATGAGTACAAAATATTGATTTAATATTTTCCACCACTGGGGGGGGCTAAAAAGCTTTTCAGGTTCAAGTCGCTCTTTAACTACCTGACTGAAACAATTCAGACACAAGCCATTTGCTGTGGGACAGTTTTAAAGGGCTCAATCCTGCAAAGGCGTAAGCACGTGAATAGCTTCACTCAGGCAAGTAGTCAATGGAACAACTCGCATGAGTAAAGTTGCTGACATCCATGACTTGACAGGATCGGGTCTTAAGAAGGCACCACAACGCTTATAGTTGAGTAGGGCAACTGGTCTGTTTACAACAGGAGCTGCAAAACAAAGATCATTTCCATCTTTACTGTATTTCTTAAACCGAAGAAAACAATTACAGACCTATTCCTTTCCCAATCATTATAATTAGGCTTGGCAGAATTCAGGGTTGTTTTTAATTTTGAGGGGTACTGATGTTTATTTTTAAGCTTTTTTATTTTTATCCATTTAAATGTTCACACTGGTGTGAAATTATTGCGGGGGAGAGGGTGCATCAACCTCACGTCAAAATATCCTGAAAGCAAATAAATTCTGAAGCAGTATTTTTCTTACTTTACCTATGTGGAAATTTCAATCATCAATTAAAATATTTTTGGTTGGCCCGCGCCCGCGCGTGTGTGTGTGGTGAAGTTGACCTTTACTGATAACAATCTAAGCCTTCCAAGCCTAATTATAATACGAATTCGAGGGGCTTCCTAGGAAATTATATTGGCTTTTGGTTCTGCAAATGAAATGTTTTCCTTCGTAGAATGAGATTGAGTATTTTAAGATTACAGAAGAGCAGAGACACCGATGATTAATATTTAAAGATGCAGAGCCTCCCGGGAAAGGAAGGATTTGTTGGAGAACATTGCAGTTTCCTTAACCTGTTTGTTTGCCATTCAAATTGAAAATTTTAATTTTATGCTGATTGCTTGAAGAGCTGATGTTCAGAAACTTTCACAAGAGACTGCCGAGCTGGAGAAGAGTCTATAAATAACTGCTTTAGAAGTAAGCCTCAGTGAGTTGGCCATAACCCAGATCGGATTGAGACTGTGAGACTTGAAAAAGTATTGTGAGTTACTTTAAGTCACCTCTGATTCATTCAGAAATACTACCTAGCATTGAGACAGGAGCCCCAGATCCACCTACTGAAAGTATTTGAAGCCTGAAGTTTAATTCCCTGTTGCCCTGCACCTTCTGCTGATGCAAAGTGAGGGTAAAACAATCCCATATGACAGCATTTTCTCCTGACTTTGCACTGTGTAAAGGTGACTATACAAGATGTAGAGTAATGGGGAAATCTGGCAGCAGGGTAGCTGGCACTTGCTGTGAGGTAGCTTGCTACACCTTTGGCATTCTTTCGTGCTCTTGTATTCCTTTTCTTTGCACCATGTTACTATAGCCCTCTGGGGATTTCCTTTGTGCTTGTACATGGGCTGGGTGGGTAGTGTTTCTGGACATCCTGGGATATTGTCCTCTCTTTGTCTATGGCTTCTCTTGCAGGTTCCTCCTCAAAGTTATTCCCGAGGAGTGTCAGTTGCTTGTCTACATACTGACTTTGGAGGACTATGTTTTTAGCTATCTTTAGTGTAAGGTTAGAATCATTTTGGAGTCTGATACTATAATTGCAGTCTTTCAGTCCTACAACAACAAGCCAGTTTCTGATAAGTTCTTTGCTCATTTCTCCATGGTCACAGAGTTTGATTAGGTTGTACAGAGTGTTATGAAATCATTCACTGACTCACACTTTTCCTGCTTGCATAAGTCAAATTGTGCCAGCTCAAAAAAAAAATTAAAAAAAAAAAATCACATGGTGTGGCATGAAATACTTACCCAGTATTGAACTGTTTCACCTGAGCAGTTGTGAGGCTTCTGTAAAGGATAGCATCCTCTACTATAGGTCCTAGTCTATAGAGCTGAGTATTAACTGGCTTCTTCTCTGATTGCAGTTCTAAACCAGAGACCTGATGGAACCTTTGGGATCTGCTTACCCAGAGTGTCCAACCCTCAGGGTGCAGAGAACTAAATACTGCTGGGGGTGGTATTTGGAAAAAAAGTACGGTCATACATAGATCTCTCTCACACTGCTGTGTCAGCCTGGACTCACCGTAACCGGGAGTGAGGGTAGGAATGTAAGGAACAATGAAGCAAAGGCTAGGCCTGCAGTAAGACCAGTTTGCTTCCATAAAGGGCCACGCCACCTCACTTCACACACAGGTCAGGTTGAATGCAAGACTGACTTTATTTCACGTTTACACAAAAACAACAAGGCGTCCAGTGGCACAGACTCTTACAGCCTGACTATATGTCCCCTAGTGGCCACTCCGAATAATGCATCTAAACATTCACACCACTGTCTTGGTCCCTACTGCTAGCAATTAATGATAATATTTTAAAATCAGACTCTTGTGGTTATTGCTCTTTATACAATAAGAAAAAACCACATGGGGAGAGTTGGCTGCCAAATAACCACATTTACTAACTATATCTCTACATACCAGGGCCTAGCTACATACACACTGCCGCACTGATTGGTTTCCGGCACTTTCAAAACCATAGATTCTGGGGAGAACCACTAGAGGGCTCACAAACCATTTACACTGGTTAAAGGGCTACTACCCTATTGCTATACACTACAGGCTCCCTAATATTCAAGAGTGAAAACTGTTTCTAACCCAAGGATTCCGTTCTCAGTTCAATTGTCCTCAACAGAAAGAAGAGCCCCAAGCGGAACAGGTGTTTGGTGAAAAATGGGGTGTGACAGGAAGAATATTCTAGAGAAAAATCATTTCTGCACCCCAAAAATAGCTGTACATTTTTAAAATACCAGATAAAATTTTGGTAATGGTCCTGTGAATATTAAAATTCTCAATCAAGGGCACCGGAAAGCCTGATTTTCACTGGTGTCGAGTAAAGGGCCTAACTTCAGGCTCAGAAGCTTGAATGACATTAGTTTCAAAGTCCTGCCAAGGCTGTGAATACATCTGCTTGGAAAGGAGATAGTTAGGGGCATCTTTCCTGAGGAGACAAACAGACAATACAACTCCCGCATCCAATGGACTTCATACTAGTAAGCAGGTCTATTCTACCTCAGGACAGAAAGAGGACTGCTGGAAATGACCTTAGCTGAAGGTTGGTTGTGCTCAGGAGTGAGCTCGATCCAAAGCTTACTTGAGCGATTGGAAAAGACTCCAGGGAAAGTTCATATAAGGCTGCCTCCTCTAAGTGACATTGAGAGGAGCAAAGCATTTCCAGCACCAACCTAGCCTGACCGTTAAGCAAGGAACAGGGTGGAGAGCAGCCTTCAATGCATTAGCTCCTCAAAACAACAGAAGTCCTTCCACATGAACAGTGAAAGATTGGAATGTACCATTTGATAGACAAGGGGGAGAGAAGGCAGCAAGGGAGAAGTTGCCATGTTCTATATTTTCTCCTGAGAAATCCATGGACGTATTTCCAGAACATTCAGCAGGAGTAAAAATGTATTGTGTTTTTAAATGCTCAGATCTGTGGGAGAAGAATTTGGCAAACTGGGATATACACTGTACAGAGGGTTTACTATTAGCTGTTTAAGAATGGCTTTACATCAACACCGGCAACTTGCACAACATAGCACAGCCCACAATATAAATGCCTAAGCAACCTGAGCAGAATGTTCTAAGGTGAGGGCTGTGGGCTGTTCAATTCCCTGCTCCACAACAGACTTCCTTCTGTGACATTGGGCAAGTCACTTAGCCTCTCTGGGCCTCAGTTCCCCATCTGTACAATGGGGATAATAGCCCTGCCCTCCCTCACAGATGTGTCATGAGGATAAATGCATTGAAGAGTGTGAGGTGTGATGGGGGCCAGATAAATACTTTAGATAGAGAGACCTCCACCACTAATGCCTGAAAGGTTGTGCCTGGAGAATGGTGAATCGCCATCATCTGCTTAAAAATGATAACTTTCTAAACACAAAAAGCATTACGACCAACTCACGGTAGCTCTATATTTGATCTCATTCTGATGGATGAAGATGAATCGATCACTGAACTAAATCTGATGGTCACCTAGGTGTAAGTGATCATGTTCTTATTTCTCTTACTATATGCAAATAGAAGATAGTTCCAACCAGTAACATATATACTTGAGGCTTTAAAAAGGCCAGGTTCCAAAAGGCAAAAACAACTGCGGAAAACTGAGCAGGAGAAAATATTTAAACAAACATAAAAATGTGACTGATCATTAGGAATGGATTAAGTATATTTTATTTGACATCACACACACACACACACACTTCCACAGGCATGAAAGAAGTCTTCTTTGATTAAAATACTCTTCTGGCTCAGAGGGAAGAGGCAAGCAGCAATAACCAAACAATATGCAGTAAATGGAAAGATGAGGAAGCATGTAGGAATGAGTGCAAGTCAGCAGTTACCAAATGCAGATAATCGATATGGAAAGTTAAGGCTGTTAATGAAAACAATTATATGGCCAGTAGTGTTTAGGAAAAGTTCTTTAAATGCATCAGGAACATTTTTCATCAATGACTGGAATAAAAAAGTAAAATAATTGCTTATAAAATTGATGGAGTGGTCAGTAACGACAGTTATATAGACTGATCTGAATTATTTGAACAGGCATTTTAACACAGACAGATGCAAGGTCAGACCTCTAGGAACAAAGCATGTCAGTCACACTTTTAAGATGGCTGAGTGAATCTTTAAAATAGTGACTCAGAGAAAGACTTGGGGGTCATGGCAGATAACCAATTGACCATGAGCTACAGAATTACACAGGGAGCTACAAGGGCAAACATGATCTTTGGATGTATAAACAGGAGAATATGAAGGAGTTGAGATGTGGATATGGCATTAGTGAAATCATTGCTGGAATACTAGGTCCAGACTTCAAAAAAAAGATGTTAAATTGAAAATGGTAGAAAACATGCCTTATAATGAGAGACTAAAAAAAGCTCAATCTATTTAGTTTATCCAAGGTTAAGCAGTGACTTGATCCCGGTCTATAAGTAGCTACATAGGGTAGAAATTTACAGTAGTAGATAGCTCTTTAATCTAGCAGAAGAAGATATCGTGCGATCCAATGGTTTGATGCTAAGCTAGGCAGATTCAGATGAGAAATAAGGCACATATTTTAACAGTGAGGTAGCTAACCATTGGAACAATCTATGTAGGGACAGGACGGATTCTCTATTACTTGCAATCTTTAAATCAAGATTGGATATCTTTCTAAGGCACACTATAGCTTAACCAGAACTTATGGGCTTGATGCTGAAATTACTGGATGCGTTTCTCTGGCCTGTATTAGGCAGGATGTCAGACTAAACAATCATGATGGTCCCTTCTGGCCATAAAAATAAGGAAATAAATAAATATGAATCTGTGCTTACATCTGCCTTTTTTTTTTTAAACCTTCTGGTAAATGGAAAAAGCTTATGGTGACACTGGAAATATTTTGTAAAATGTCCAGAATGATTATTCTCAATTTGAAGTCAATGAATAATGCAGAAAATTCCTAAATGGTATCAGCTATAAATGGTTGTCTTCCTAAATGGTCTGAGTGAGCTATAATGGGGAAACATTTCAGGGAATGTTACATGAGGGTGACCAAAAAGGTAATTTTAAAAACATGAGGAAAAATACACATGAGGACTAACATTTATTAAACTGTAAACACCACAGAGAAGAGGTGACCCGTAACAGTGTATGCAATGTGAGCTTCATAGAGGAGGTTTAATTCTTTCCTGCATTCTCCTTGGTATTATTTTTTTTCCTGAGAAAATAAAATGGAATAGTGTTGAGAAGTAGCAGTGGGACCATACCGTGGGACCCAAGATCACATATCATTCAGCGTGCAGAGGTAAGTGGTAGCCCTTATAAGGATGTATGTGACGTAGCACATCTTACAATGTATTCTTTTGGTAATATTTGGGAATACTTGTAAGCAATATAAATGGGTTGAAAGTCTGCACCAATTCTTCAATCCACCTTTATTAAAATATACTGCAACATTCTATAGTAATGGATCAAAACGCGACAGGTGGGAATCTTTCAAAACCATTCGTCTTTGACTTCTATGGAAGCAGAATTCAACCAACAATTTTGAAAAATCTCATGCTTAGTTAGATAGAAATCCTGTGTGTATAATGCCTACTATACACACAGGATCTTTGTTTTTTAAATTAAAATGGGGAGGAAAAAGGCTTTATTGAGAACAGATGAGTCCAAGCAAAAACTCAGATCTGAAATACATCACTGAGGATTGAGGGCTCATTGTGCTAGGCCACCTCTGGATAACATCAACCCAACAGGGCCTTGGGTTAATTCCAGAACATGCAAGGATGCTTTGGATTTGAGCCTGATGACAGCTTGGGGTGGTTATAGCTTTCCCCCTTTCACCAATGCCACGGCAGGCTGCCTTTGGGATTTCCTTCTTTGAAGTGAAAATTCCAAATGAATTTGCAACAAAATGAACAAAAGATTCTAATTTCTGTCTCCGTGTAACCACTCACAAGCAGAGAAATAGGTTAATGAGGCCAGTACCATAGGTAGAGCAGGGATGGGAATGAGAAGAGTGTTAACCAGTTTGTATATGTTATACACATTGCACACCATGTTAAAGTGTTACACATTATATATTATGGTATTATGCTTACTCTTGTTCACTCATACGTCGTATCCCATAACACTTTGCAAAGCTGAAGTCAGCTTTGGCACTAGCAAATACAAAATCAAGATACATTTGTTCTCTGTTCTAATATAGGTACCTTTATGGACAACTAGTTTGGATTGTAGTATCGAAAACAGAGACAAGAAAAATATGGAACAAAAACAACAAGTGAAGAAACTGTTACAAACTGTTGAGCTGGATTTTAGTGATGTATAAAGAGTTTCGTAATTTGTAAAAACCATCCTATAAATATTCCTAGCTGAAATGTCTATCTTTGAAACATGCTTTCTGTATAAGGCAAGCAAACATCTGCAAGATAAGACTTGCTTCCCAGATGGAGGGTATGTATGTCTCCTTTTCATATTGTACTACTTTGTTTTTAGACAATAGATTTGGCTAAGTTCAGTTATGGGTCCCTTCAACATTTTAAAGAATGAGTGATGTCAAACAATTAGCTACACCGTTTAGTCAATAAGAGTAAATAGGGAAGAGCCTTCAACTCAATATGGTGGGAGCCAGAGAACCATTGGAGGAATTCAAAGAGAGGTGGTGATATGGTCCAACTGATGTGGGAGGAACATTATCTTCACAGCCAAATTGTGTTAACCAGAATGGGGGTTAGTACAAGCATCACTTTATAAAGTTCTACTTGGCGGCTAGGAAGATTTAAATCACTTGGTTTTAACCAAAGACTGACAAAGATCAGGCAACTGTTCATTTCCACCCAGTTACCACTTTTTAGGGATTGCTAAAATTGTGTCTTAAAACTCAGCAGAACAAGGCTCACTTACAAATCCCTCAAAGTTGGGACAGCTAACATTCACATGGCACTTCCCAAGTTACCCAGCTTCACAAATTCTGCCCTCCATTATAGAATCATAGAACTGGAAGGGACCTCGAGAGGTCATCTAGTCCAATCCCCTGCACTCATGGCAGGACTAAGTATTATCTAGGCCATCCCTGACAGCCGTTTGTCCAATCTGCTCTTAAAAATCCCCAGTGATGGAGATTCCACAACCTCCCTAGGCAATTTATTCCAGTGCTTAACCACCCTGACAGGAAGTTTTTTCTAACGTCCAACCTAAGCCACCCTTGCTGCAATTTAAGCCCATTGCTTCTTGTCCTATCCTCAGAGGTTAAAAAGAACAATTTTTCTCCCTCCTCCTTGTAACAACCTTTTATGTACTTGAAAACTGTTATGTCCCCTCGCAGTCTTCTCTTCTCCAGAAGAAACAAACCCATTTTTTTCAAGTTTTCCCTCATATGTCATGTTTTCTAGACCTTTAATCATTTTCGTTGCTCTTCTCTGGACTCTCCAATTTGTCCCCATCTTTCGTGAAATGTGGTGCCCAGAACTAGACACAATACTCCAGTTCAGGCCCAATCAGCACATAGTAGAGCGGAAGAATTACTTCTCGTGTCTTGCTTACAATACTCCTGCTAAAAGATCCCAGAATGATGTTTGCTTTTTTTGCAACAGCATTACACTGTTGACTCATATTTAGCTTGTGATCCACTCTGACCCCCAGATCCCTTTCCGCAGTACTCCTTCCTAGGCAGTAATTTCCCATTTTGTATGTGTGCAACTGATTTTTCCTTCCTAAGTGGAGTACTTTGCATTTGTCCTTCTTGAATTTCATCCTATTTACTTCAGACCAGTTTCTCCAGTTATGCTGCAACCCTTGTCCAATCGACCAAGCTGCAGTGGTGTAACGGAAGATAGAATTTAGCTCTGCGTCTGTGAGAAACTCAAGACGAGATCAGCGTACTGAGAACTGGGCAAGAGGAATTCATGGCACTGCTAGATGTGATCCCGATGGTGCATTCCTTCCACTGTGCAATCCAAGAATAAAGGTCTTGAGGAGAAACACTCAAAGCCCTGTGTTTATTTATTTAGAGATAGAGTATATATAGCACTTACCTGTCTAAAGCAGGATTCATAATGTAGGATACACATTGCAAACTCTTTATTCTTCAGTTAGCTTGACACTATATTTCAAGATAAAAAAGCTTATATGAAAAAGCACTCATCAAGAGCATTAGGGAGATACCTTTCTGTGATGTCTAAACTAGATCATAGTTTAAATTGCAGAGGATAAGTCTGAGCTGCAGAACTCAGGCATTTGTTCAAAGTCTCTAATTTGGAGGGGGGAGCCACAAATAGATCAAATATTAGGCTTTTTAAGTGGTTGCGTTTCCAAGCATCCAAGACACTTGACTCAAATTAAAGAATTTCACAGTATTACTCCAGCTCAGAAAAGGGTATATTTGCAATTTAGTCATGCAACTTTAATTGCTAAATGAGTTGGATGGGATGGGATGGAATAGTTTGTTAAGGTAAATTGGGAATGTAGCTTTTGAAGTTACTCAAATTTGTAATTTAAATAACCCTATACACTAGAATCCCAGGAAATTTACAGTTAAGGCTCCAAATACCAACTTTGGGCCAGATCTTCAACTGGTGTAAGTAGATTAATCTCCATTGACATCAGTGGTGCTGTAACGAGGTGAGGTGAGACTCACCACCATGGTGCCACCTGCTGGTTGTTCTGGGAATTAGCTCTGTCTTTTCACAGGTGCCCTCCTCTGATAGTGTCTCACGACTGCCACTTCTGCTCCAGACCCACGTTGCCCCAAGGATCACAGCTTCCTCTTCAGGACACAGCCCTTTCCGGGAGTGCCCCATTCTGTTCTCCTCCGCTTCCAGGGGAGCAGCAGTCCTCTGGCCAGCCACTCGCCTGCGTGGCCAACTGCAGCCCAAGGTTCTAGTCACTTGCCTCATTGGCAAACTGTAGCCCTTTACTGGCCACTCTCCTCAGTGGCAAGTGGGGGCGAGAGGGAGAGGAGACCCAGGCCCGCCCACTACTCCAGGTCCCAACCCAAGGACTCTCTAGGCCGCAGCCACGTGTTGCATCTCCTTCAACCCCCACCACCCGTTTCCCTGGGCCACTTCTCTGTAGCCCTAGCACCTTCTCTGCCCCTGTATCTGGGCTTCATTCTTTCAGCCAGTCAGGCTTGAGCTCCCTCTCACTCCCCTGACCTGGCCCAGCACTGCTCTGTCCAGGGTGCTGGCGCTTCCCTCAGCCCTTCAGCAACCCAGTCCTTTCTCCCTGGGCTGCCGAGAGGGAACTGCCCCCTCTGCCCTGCAGCTCTCTTTATATATGGGCCTGCTCTGCCCTGATGGGCTGCTCCTTGCAGCCCCTCTCTGATTGGCTGTCTGCTGTGCAGCCTCCCCAGGGCTGCTATTAACGCTTTCTCCACCAGTGTGGGGCAGGTGCCCCATCACAGGTGCCTAAGCCAGTTTAGGATCCAGACTCTTGTGTCTGCCCCTGAATCACATTCTGTACCTTCTTCCACCTATCAAGACCCTCACCAGCGGCCACACAAAACTGGTGTCTGCCTCGTTGATTATATGGATTCCAACTGTGTACTCTACAAATTGTTGTAACCCACCTCCGCACTATAGGTGCCTGGGAGGGATCAGCAAGGCCTAAGGGAAGATCTGTACAGTTCTGGGATCCACTTTTCCCCGCTAAGGAGTTGGTGAGAGTCCCAGAAATATAAGGGGATGGGAAGGTGGCACCTGGGGAGCTTGTGGGGGAGAATGGAGGGATGCAAGGAGTCCCTGGCATGTCCCAGGCACTCAGCTGCCAGAAGCAATAAAGTGTGTGACCCCCTGCTACCATTTAGCAAAGAAAGGCGAGGTCCTTGTCATAATGTGATTAGACCATCTCTGTCAAATGAGTTGTATGGGCTAGATTTTCAGCTGGTGTAAGTGAAGTTAGCTCCAATGAAGATACCCAAAAAGAGGATCTGGCCCATAAGTTTTTAAAAGGAAGTTGACTCCCACTAACTTATATACAGATCAGGCTTGTTTATGGTAATGATGCTTTTGATATCCAATGTTAAATCATACAGGGTTTTAATAAAGTGCAAAATGTTTCCCTTGACAGTGTATCTGTTTCCCAGGGGTTTCTGGACACAGTGTTATCCATATTAATCCAATGGATTTTTCAGATGGACAAAGAGGAGGATCAGAAATCTTTCAAACAAATTTCCAGAATTCGGGCAGAGGCAGTTCACATTCATGCCAATTAGAGACAGAAGGAGCCTCTTTACTGAGCACACAAGGAACCCCTGGAGGAAATTGCTTAATATGGTGCCGAGCTAACAGGTTTTTAGAAAAACAAAAAACTTGTTAAAAAATGGTCAAGTTCAGACCTGATGACCTGTGAGTCCCGTCAACGTCTGTGAGCTGCGGAGTGGGCTCCAGTGGCATTTCACCTGTTCATACCCAGGTTGAATTAATCCCAGTGTTTGGAAGCAAGTGGGAACGGCAAAGTCTAAATTCAAGCCCTGTAGGAACAGAGCCAACCCAGCCTTGCATTTATTTCCAGAAGAGACAATTAAAAGGAAGCCTGATCAGACATTTTCAAAAACAGACCTAATAGGAAGTTATTAGAGCCACAGTGAAATGTGGCACACTAGTGAATTAATAATTGTGTTTACCCTTTTCCTTGGGAATCTTTTGCCCGTCTCGCCATTTCTGACAGTCTCTCAACATCTTTGAAAAAGAATATTTCAAAGCCGTTCTCTGCTTCTGCAGAGCCAGTGACGGATTTCCTTTCTGACAGTTATTTACTTCCTGTAATATTTCACAGCACTGGAGCTCCCAGATGAAAGCAGAGTTCGCACTGTGCGCCCATCCTGAAGTCTAATTAAAGACTAAAATGGAAGGGGTGGCAGATAGTGAAGGGGGGTATTTCTTGAGGGGACTCAGTAAGGGGAGCTTTTTTCTTGGCAAAACACTCAAGCCTCCACACTGAAGCAGAAGAACAATGCCCAGTGCAGGGAATAAAAACCCTGAGCTGGGCAGGGGGGAAAAAAGCCTTTCAAATGCGGAAGAGCTGCGAGCCAACAATTCATTTTTGTATAAACTGACTGAACACCAGCATGACTGAAATTTCAGGACTGGCTGCCATCTTGCACCACTGAAAACAATCTTCTCTTTCCCCTAAATGCCCCCTCATCAGCACAAAGAGAAGATGGGTGACAACAGCCACCCAAATTTGTGAACTCCCCATCCTAGACTAATCAGCAAAATGAGGAGCCTGAGGATAAGGATTCTGCTTCCCACATATGAGCGTGATTTTATATATTTTAGACATCGGGGTTGAGATTCTTCCCTGTGCAGAGGAGACAACACGAGCCCCAGGTGTCATTGAAGGGGTTTCAGGGTGTAAGTGGGACTTCATTGGTGCATAGAACTAGTGCAAGCCCTCTGCCCAGGAGAGCATTTCCTCCAAGGTGCCTCTTGTGAGACCGCTATGCACAGCGAAAGAAAAGCACACAAAATCAGGTCACTCAACTACATACAGCCGTGCAATGGTCCAGCACCTCCCTTTTCTATCTTCCAACTGATGTAAGACCGAGGGGCAACCCCAAGCGGTCCTAGCTCCATTGACTTCAGATATACACCTTGCCATTGTCTTCCATGGAGCTTTGACAATTTACACCACTTGATGATTTGGCCCTCATATGTTAATCATTGCAACATAAAGACTGTACTTCAAAAATGAGAGAGACTGTAACGAACTGACAGAGGTAGCAAGGTGAGCATGTTTATTTGTAGAAAATCTTGCTGTCCTTGCTCAGGAAAGAAAGTCACAGACTTAAAGCAATTGAGTAGAGACATGGGGAACAGATGGACATCAAGCAACACTTTCATTGTTATCCAGAAATAGTGTGTGTGTGTTGTTCACTTAATGAAAAAGTTATATACTGTAGCTGTCCTAGAAGCAAAACGCAAATTTCTTATTTTTTTTTTTTAAACAAAAACGTGTTTTGTTGGAGAGAATGGGTATTTTCTACCATCCTTTAATAGGATCCTCGTATCATCAAGCTGTAACACATCTTGTCACTATAGTCAACACACACACACAAAGCTAGGAAATTAAAACGGAAATACTTTTCTTGTACTGTCTTTTTATAAGTTTCATTATTTTTGCAATAGAGCTGTTCTGTATAAGGCCCTGAGCCTCAAATGAAGCTATAACTGAGCTGAATAATATGTATGCATGGCACTCTGTCTATAGAACCATGTTACTGTCTGCTAGTTAACATACCCTTGTTTCTCAGAAGGCAGGGTGTACACTTTTAGATAATTAGATCCAATATGTTGGCCCCAAACCTGCTCTCCCTGACAACTGTGTAACTATGTGAAATCCAGGCATTTAGAATAATACCAGGGACACACTGGCACACCAGTAAGAAACCCATCCTGCTCCCACTCAAGTCAACAGATCAAGTGTATTTGGTGACTAGAGGTCACCAAATGAAATTAATAGGCAGCAAGTTTAAAAAAAAAAAAAAAAGAAGTATTGCTTCACACAACACAGTCAACCTGTGGAACTCCTTACCAGAGGATGTTGTGAAGGCCCAGACTATAACAGGATTCAAAAAAGAGCTAGATAAGTTCATGGAGAATAGGTCCCTCAATGGCTATTAGCCAGGATGGGCAGGCATGGCGTCCCTAGCCTCTGTTTGCCAGAAGCTGGGAATGGGAGACAGGGAATGGATCACTTGATGACTCCCTGTTCTGTTCATTCCCTCTGGGGCACCTGGCATTGGCCACTGTTGGAAGACAGGATACTGGGCTAGATAGACCTTTGGTCTGACCCAGTATGGCCATTTGTATGTTCTTAAGTTAATTCCCCTTGGGTCCAGCGGTTCTTTCCCACTTACAGTACTATAAATCAGGAATAAGGCCACTGAGCTATCCCAGTGTGAACCTGGTATGGGGCTTTCAGAAGGAGCAGGCACAGGCCCTAATATGAAGGTAGAATTTGTGCCAATACATTGAATGCGATATCTTTCTTAAAACACCTGTGATTAGAATGGAGTTATTGAGCATTATACACACCTTCTGCAGCTCACTTACTCATAGCATCAAGTAGGAGGAGAGCTCTTCCTCTGTGGCATCATTGTACTACTGCCATGGTGCACCACAAGGGACAGGCTAGAGCAGAGGATGTTCGGCCACACGCCTCGGGGGCCTCCTCTCAAACAAACCACACAGGATTTCAGCAGGGAAGACAGGGCCAGATTTACACCTTGGCACCCAGCAGCTCCCCTGGGATGTTTTGGGACAATTTTGGAGCTGCTCAGAGCCCAACATGCACCCAATATGCTGGGCTCTTTTGAAAGTTTGGCTCCAGCTGTGGGTGCTGACTCAGCCCTTCCAGAAAGCCAGCGCTGAATACCCACTTTCCCAGCTCTGTGGAGTGGAAATCCCCACCCCCCGGAACATTCTAGGGGAACAGCCAGGAAGGGCGCCTTGGTGACGGTTCCATTAGAGCCGTGATCCCCAGAAGCCAAGCAAGGCAGGGAGGGTCTCCAGTGGTAGAGTGAAAGCATAGGAACAAAGGGCCCTGGGCTCCAACAGGCTCCTGGGAGCTACAGGTGTAGGGGGCAGACTCCTTCCTATTTCACCTCAGGGGATGGGCCCCAAGGGAGCAATCTGTTATAAACTCCCTGGATGAAACCAAGACCCCATTGAAGTCAATGGCAAAACTCCTCTTGACTTCACTGGGGCCAGAATTTCACCCCATGAATGCAAATGTAACTCCAATAAGTAGGGTGACCAGATAGCAAGTGTGAAATATCAGGACAGGGGGTGAGGGGTAATAGGAGCCCATATAAAAAAGCCCCAAATATCAGGACTGTCCCTATCATATCAAAAGGAGGACTTGTGGCACCTTAGAGACTAACAAATTTATTTGAGCATAAGCTTTCATGAGCTACAGCTCACTAAGCTTATGCTCAAATAAATTTGTTAGTCTCTAAGGTGCCACAAGTCCTCCTTTTGACTTTGGGAATACAGACTAACACGACTGCTACTCTGAAACCTATAAAATCAGGACATCTGGTCACTCTACCTATAGGGGGCAATATGGTCCATTCTCCACCCACCCCAAAAACCATCATGAGAATTAGCCTTCTCTGACCTCCCAAGAGGATTATAATGACCATAAGGTTTTAAATAATAATAATGAAAAATCTCCATGGATGGGAATGCTGCCTCTGAATGAAGTTATTTTTAGTCCAGTTACAAAAGACTTTCCACATACAATATTCAGAAGCTCTTCTACAAAATTCTTGAAAGCACAGAATAGCCATAGGAAGTGAGCAGATAGCAAGGCCACCTTGCTATAAAAGATAATTTGATGAGTAATGTTACTAGAGCTGATGTTACTAAGTTTCCACAAAGAGCTGGTCAGAATGTTTTCATTGATGTGCTCTTTCCTCAAAGCCTTTTGCGGAGATGCATTGATTTTGACAAGATTGATGAGAGGACTGTTTCCAAATTCCAGGGCTCTGGTCACTTCCAACGAGAGAAAGATCGACCCGAATCAAAAACCTGACCTTTTTTTATTCAAAACTGAATGTTTTGACCCAATTCTGTTTCCTGAAAACCTTCACAAGATTTTGTTCTCATTCCAGTGAGAAACAAAAACAAATTTTGAAGCCTCAAAAGTTGCCATGAAATGGAATTATCCTCCAGACAGCTGTAATTGTTACAGAAATCTCAGTTATGGGAGAGCACTGAACTTAATTCTGAATTTTAAGTAGCCCCATTTTGAGAACTTGACCATTTTAAATCAAAATTAAGCTGGATCAATATTTCATTGCTGGGATCTAACAGAACAAGAATGCTTCGCTCTCCAAAGTACTTATGGTGTTGTGCAAATCCCAGCATTGCGGATTTTGTTTGCAAATGAAATAAATAAAAGATAAAATTCGTTATTTTCATTTGGTGCCACAATAATTGATAGCAGTTACTGTGGACTTATACAATGGCTTATATTAATGGCCTTGTTTAGTCTAATGATGATGGCATTTTCTGTGGAGATTAATTAGCATTAATGTTGCAAATATTATGAGAACTGAAACATGCACCATAAACCAAAATAATTTGACTGAACTATGTTCTTATTAAAAAAAACCTCAAAAATAATGAGAATCTAATTGTCCTTTGTTTGTTAGAGTTGGCTATTCTGCACGTTCCTTTTATCTGTGCAACACATATTGTTTCATTGTTTTATACCAATTTGCTTCTCTTATTTTCCCACATTTGCATGTTCTTATACACAGAAAATGCGGGATGATTATTACCCTCTCTAGTTTGCATTCAATTTACATCACAAACACATTAACACATCTTAACTCATCTATGTAGAGTGGAAATCTGATAATAGTCCCTTGGAAGCCCTACCGGCTATGTCAAACACAAACAATTTCAGACACTGCAAACCAAAATGAGATGAAATGTCACGTCTCAAAAAATAAATGATCTTTGCTGGCAAAGTGCAACAGATTTTACAAACCCATAACTCAATTTTAGCTCCTCTTGTTTTAATCTGCAGCTTATCAGTTCTCCCCTTAGTCAAAAAGTGACTCCAAAACACCTCCACAACCGTAAATGTCTCTCACATCAGCGGCAGGAAGGAACATTTTTAATGTTTTGGACACAGTGCACAGCATTCACGGTTCATAAACTCAAACACTTTTACAATGACCCAAGGGCCATCATAACCTCATAGCAAGGGAGAGGTCATTCTCCAGCCTCCCCCATACTGGTGCATCCAGGACTTCACATATTCTATTCCACATGGAATCCAGTTAGCCTGTTTGTGGGCATAAGCAGTTAGCCTGTTTATTACGGTGTGAAATGCTCTCCAGAATTCTATAGCAATTACAGTAATAGAATATCCATCTTGCTTTGCAAAGACCCGGGGATGCTTGTCAAAGATCATCTCCCTCCAGAAGTCCTCAAAGGAAAAGTCACAGCTCTTCCTCTCTTCTAGTAAAGTTATTAGAGTTAATACAGAGAGGTAATAGCACCACATACCAAACAGAGTCTTTAAAATGCAATCCTGATTTAAAATCTTTAGGTTTGGGTATCTTTTGCAGTTGCCAGTTAAGTCTATTATTCATTCTGGCACAGAGATTCTCATTTAAAGCAGGATCACTTATATCAGTACTCGGCGCCACAATTATGAGTCCTGATTCTGTAGTGTAAGTCATGAGCACATTAGTCATCTATTCTGCGAGGCAAACTCCTGGTAGAAAGGTAGGTGAGAACAAGGGTCTCCTGGGTAAAAAGAGCAGACTGTAACTCTTAAAAGGCAGGCTATTTGATTGGCATTGTATTAGATTAGAACTCCATTTAACAATACTATCAGCTCAGTTAAGATAAGTGTATATATGGTCCCAGGGCAAGGGACCAATTACTGACCAAGGCCCTGCAATCAGGAAAACCAACTGGATTCCACATGGCTGCAGGGTTCTGCACTAACAGATCTCAAATACAAGAAAGGGGCCCTGTAGCAGATTGACACTCACCGGTGTGGTGCCTCCTGCTAGTCACTCAGGAATTAGCTCTTTCCAGCATGGCAGAGCACCTCCTGTTGGCCGGTGTCTCACCTGCCTCAGACCTCCATGTCCTTCCCAGACCCCAGTGCCCCTTTACCTCGAGGTTCTGCCCCAGCAGCACCCCCACACTCTGGGTCTCCCTTCCCAGGGGAACCCTCAAACCTCTATTCCCACCTTGCCGCAGTGGCTACTGCCAGTCATCATCTAGCCCCCTCTCACTGGGGCAAACTGCAATGTAATGGCCACTCATCATCAGCAAGGGGGGATGGACCAGCTGCCTCTGCCTATCCCCGGGCTACACCTCTGCAGCCCCAGTACCTCTTTAGGCCTTGAGCCAGGCTGGAGCTCCCCAGCTCTGCTCTGCTCTGCTCTGCTCTGCTCTGCTCTGCTCTGGGTACCCTTTTCTCCCAGACAACTAGATTCTTCTCCTTAGAAGGCTGGAGAGAGACTCTGACCCAGCTCCTCCCTTAGGCCTTCTTATATTCCCAGCCCCGCCCTGATTGGCTCCCCAGGACTGTTTTTAACCCCTTCCACACTGGAGCAGGGTGACCACCCCACTGTCGGCCCAAAGATCACATTCAATCCCCTTTGACATGTATTCTTTAGATATTTTGAGTGAGACTGTGCTGCCCCTCTAACATGACCCCGATACACCTCTCCCATCTCCAGCCCTGCTCCTGGCCAACATCAGGGCTTTTGACGGGGTCCTTGGAAAGCAGCCTTACAGCAGTATTCTATAGAGCCTGCACCAGGGGAGTCCTGTTCTGACTGGAACTGGTGTTTTTAGAGCCCTTTTATGTTATTCCACGGTGAAATTCTGGCTCCATAAAGTCACTAGGAATTTTGCCATGGACTTCAATCCCCTGACCCTTTTACCCAGATGGGAGTGAAGAATCTCACTCTTTGTTTCAAAGTTTTCCGTAGGTGTTGCTCTGCCTGGTTAGTTGGGGGCATTTAGTACACACCTCTGGGCTTGACTCTGTTTCTCATGTTTGCATTACATCAAGCTTCCCTGAATATACATTTAATTCACACTTACAGTAGAGAACCCCATGAACACAGAGCTCATGTTACTAAACAATTGATTGGGGCTGGAATCACAGAAGCCAGTGCAAATTATACCACTTACAGCCTGCAATAACCCACAGCGGGTGAAATTGGGGTGAAACAGAGAGCAATATTTAAGATTTTCCACTGTGGAGGGCTGCATTAAGCGCACCATTCAAACCCCACTGTCAATTAAAGGGACTTCCCTGGACTTCAAGAGGTTCTGCATCAGGACCCAGTGGAGATAACTGAGTCGGCACATTCCTTGGCTATGCGCCATCCACTTCTTGGCTTGCACGGACCTCTACAGGTCTGCCAGCATAGAGGAGTTTGCGACATTATCAGCTCACCCCAGCTGATGGTCTGGTCAGAGAGCAGATTAAGATTTATTGGGGCCCTGGTCACAAAGACCATTCCCCCCACCCCGAATCTCCCTCACCATGGGGTCCTGCCCCCTGCTCCTCCCCTTCCCCCCAAGACCCTGCCCCCTCAGGGCCGGATTAATGCTCCTGTGGGCCTGGGGCTATTAAATTTTGTGGGGCCCCTGTATACAAGTCTTTTTCCTAATTTAAAACAAAATGATCACAATTATGGCATTGAGGCTATTAACGCTATACGAAACTTGCCTTTTAATTAACATAAAGCCGTTCTGTGGTTACATTTCAGGCTTAAAACATGTAGAATATAGTTAAGTTAATTCAAAATAGCCTGCTTCTTACCTTAGAACAGCTGTTATATTAGTTTCTTTCTGGGATGGAGTTTGGGTGTAGGAGGGGATGCTGACTTGGGGCAGAGGGTTGGGGTGCAGGAGGGGGTGCGAGGTGCAGGCTCCATCCGGGAGGTGCTTGCCACAGGTGGCTCCTAGCCAGCGGCACAGCAGGGCTCAGGCAGGCTGCCTGCATGCCGTGGCCCCACGGTGCTCCCAGAAGTGGCTGGCTGCTGGCACGTCTCTGCGCAGCCCTTGGTGGAGGGGGACAGCATGTCTTCATGCGCTGCCCATGCCCACAAGCGCCACTCCTGCAAGCACCAATGGGAGCTGTGGAGTCGGTACTGGGGGAGGGAGCAGTGCGCAGAGCCGCCTCCCCTTCCCCCCGCTGCAGAGACGTGCCAGCAGCCAGCCACTTCCAGGAGTGAGCCCTGCTACGCTGGGGAGCCCTGCTGCGCCCTGAGCCCTGCTGCGCCGGGGCCCCCCCTTAGCCCGGGGGCCTGGGCTGCAGCCCCTAAAGCCCCTGCATTAATCCAGCCCTGTGCCCCCTGGCCAGGCTGGAAGCCGGAGCTGGGCTGTGGTAAGAGTCGCCAAGGGAGCCTGGGCCACTGTGGGGAGCCCTGGACCCTCCACCTGTCCTGGGCAGCCCCTTGGGCACGGGCCCTGTAGGTCCATGCATGAATCTGCCACTGGTTCTAGAACTTGGGCTTTGTGGCTGTTTGTTTTACATGGGCAACAGCAAATACAAACCCACCTAACCCGGCCCACGATATTTCTTGGGGTTTGAAGCTATGCAATAGGTTTATCGTATGCAAAGTTGGGGTGGTTGCTCCTCCTTTCACATCCAAGCTACCATTTCAGAGAATCCTCGTCAAATGAACATTTGGGGACCTTAAATTAAAGGGTTACCCGAAGTAAGCAAACAAGGGCCTGTACTTTGGAACTATTGATCCAGCTTCTCTATACTTGCACAATTCATTAGCGAAAGGATTGCTTGGTACACGAAAATGGCAAAAACCTCTCTCATGATCATAACTGGTCTTTTGGGATCTCTTCTCAGTGCCGAATGTACAGGTTGGTTCATTTTAAACCTAGCAAGTCCTCTGCTTTTTAGTTGCTCTCATAGATCGGATTACGTTTCTGTCCTCTGATAAGGAATAAATCATTTACCAGCAACAAAATTCACATAGTAAGACTGCTGAATTTTACAAGTTCTCTGTTTAAAAATATGTTTGCTCTTGAGAATAAACAAAATAGGGGTTTTATGGTGATAAGATTAACTGCTGTGCTGTTTTTATTTAAAGAATGGGACTTTTCTGATACTTATTTTATGACTATTCATTTCAAGGACTTGCTCTAGATTCAGCCATTTTAATACAAATAAAACAATAGGAGGAAAAGATATTTACAAGTTAGCGTCTGTGCCTTTTACTGTGTATTGGAATCCCAGAACAAATTGTCCAATAGACCAATAAATACATGACATGGTCCTTGGATTTGCTACTGTGAAGATTGTTTAAATGCCAAATTCGGGCTGAATTCAAATGCAGTATTTTAAACTAAGCTCATGAGCATGCAAGAGAACAGTATGGCCAAAGAACAGACATTTCTCATAGAAATGAGGCTGATACACCAATTATCACACCATTTGTTGCCTAGCTTTCCTCATGTCCAGGGGCATGATCCTGCATTAAGGGAATCAAAGGCAGTTTTACCATTTACCTCAATGGAAGCAGGACCCAGTCCTATATAGGGAGGATACCATGCCCCCTCAGGTGGGATTATGAGGTTGTATCCATGTTTGTGCTGTGTTGTGGGGGGTGGAAGGGACTATATATCGGTGCAGAGTACTATATTGTTATTTCACTTCAAACCAGACAGCCTGTCCTAGCTGGGAAGATAAAATATTCTTTCTAGTGTGTTTACGCACTGATTAGAGCTGAGAGCCTAAAGCATAGTATTGCAATACTTCTTGAAAGCAAACGGTGGCAAAATATTCTTCCCATGCCCCATGAGACATGCCTACCACAGAATTCTGTGCTAGACCTGGATACTGGAAACCTCATAGACCCAGGCACGAGAAAGTGTATTTAAACTGTCTCTCCATTGACTCTCAGATTCACCTACTTAGCTACTGGCAGTTGCTTCCAGCCAGAGATGTCCCTGGGGACGGAATAAAGTGCCCATTCCCCAAGTGGGCCTGTAGCCTTTTGTCCAGGGTGTTGTTTTGGTTTGTTTTTAAAGCATTCTGCAGCATCAGTACATGACTGCATTAACTGGAATGGCAGAATGGCAGTAACTGGAGTTAGAGGAGTGCTTTGCATTATATTTTAATGAGGCAGCTGAAGAGTTACCATCTAGCTCTGCAAAAACGACGACGAGTCCTTGTGGCACCTTAGAGATTAACAAATATATTTGGGCATAAGCTTTCGTGGGCTAGAACCCAATATTTTAGCCCACGAAAGCTTATGCCCAAATAAATGTGTTCGTCTCTAAGGTGCCACAAGGACTCCCCGTTGTTCTTGCTGATACAAACTAACACGGCTACCCCTCTGAAACCTGCCATCTATATCTGGTGCACGTAGGTTAATTGGAACAGGTGCCTGCTGTATTCCTATTGGCTAGAAGTGTCCAAGAAGAGATATAAAGTGAAAAGGTTGCAACTGATGTTCTAGTTTTTGTGTAATTAGTCTGGAGACTAATTGTGGAAAAAGGCAGCAGAGTCGCTAAAGCAAGCAGGGTGAAAGGCTGCTCAGACTATCGGTTTTGTCTCTGAGCCCATGGAGCCGAACATGTCTTGGACTGCACTGGACTGGACCCTTTGCACAGGTCAAATGCAAAATGGCAGGCCCCAAAAGCACATTCACCACTAAAAGAGGCAGATTGTTTTCAAAGGATAAGGTGGTAGAACCATCTTTACTCATATGGATGCTGCTACAGGTGATCTGTTGACAGTGATCGCCTTTGCATTTTAAGTGTGAACTGGTCAGTGGTCAAAACTTCAAGGAAGAGAAAGGAAATCAAGTTTTGATCCCTCCCCCAAACACAAACCGAACTATTGCCATTGGACAATTTTTATTAATAGTCACAAGTCTCTACCAGACCTGCTTTCCGGGAAAATATAATGTTTTACTCCATTAAGACCTCGGGCAAGGTAGTTCTATTAAGATCAAGCTTTTAATTCTCACGGCACCATTGTTGCCTTTGCTAACTGAAAGCAAGTGTCAGCACAAGGAATACAGAATGGTAGACTTATTCTGCAGTCGTTTAAACTGTTATAAAAACAGTTGGCAGTCAGAATAATCACTTGCAGATAGAGTTCCATCTGAAGGGCCAAATTCCTGCCTTCAGTTACAGGGGGTAAGTGCAGAATGGTAATTCCAATGAACTCAAATGGGGTCAAAGTATAAATCTGGAGTAAGGGCTTTATTGAAGTCAGTGTGAGTTTCTCAGATGACTTCAAGAGGCATTTAATTAGGCACTAAGTGAGAGCAGAAACTAGCCTTCTAAAAGCAAATAGAGATTCTGTCTGGCTGTTACTAGTCCTCACAAGTTCCCTTTCTAGTCATAGAATATCAGGGTTGGAAGGGACCACAGGAGATCATCTGGTCCAACCCCCTGCTGAAAGCAGGGCCAATCCCCAATTTTTGCCCCTGATCCCTAAATGGCCCCCTTAAGGATTGAACTCAGACCCCTGGGTTTAGCAGGCCAGTGCTCAAACCCCTGAGCTATCCCTTCTCTCTCTCACCAACTCGCAGGTGGCCAATGAAATTTACTCCCATTCACTCGGAAATTTGTTATAGTATAAACCTTATATGAACAAGAAGCTACATAATACTGTTTCACAAACGTAATGACCAACTTTAACCCCAAGCAGAACTGACAGCACCATCTAGTGACCACGAGAGGCTTTGATGTCTTTTGCTGTAAGCCTGCTAGTCATAAGAAAGGGCCTTGAAAATTGGGCTGTAAAGTAGGCGACCAAGAAGTTTCTCTGTTTTAATAAGCAGATCTGCTCACACTCAAAACAGTGCTTGCGGTGTGAGGTGAAACAAAGCTCACTGGATCCTAGAACATTGGAGAAATTAGTCAGGAACATTGAAACTTTGATAAAATATTGCCCACACAAGGCTGCCATTAATAAAGTCTTCAATGGGGAATTTATCTGCCATGTGGTAGCCCCACAAGATGAGTTATTGGGATCTGGTTCAGCAAAGAGTAAATAGAACAATAATTTTAAGCTGTGTTAGTTCTGGAAAAAATGTAAACCATGTTTTAAAAGTGAAAACAAATAGTAATCCTCTCCTTTTGATTTTCTTCTAGGACAAAATTCACCCCTCTGCAGGGGGCCTGCATAAATCTTGTGCAGTACTTACCTCTCACTTAAGCCTTTAGCCTCTCTGCACTGGGGTGAAATTGAACTCAACAAGCATTTTCAGGCTTGGTCTACACAAAGGTTTTGTACCAGCATAACTATTTTGGTTATGGGTGTGGGTTTTTTACTGATATAGTCATAGGATTACAGCTTCTAGTGTGGACACAGTTATGTGTCTACAGGTACCCTCCGTATACAGGAAGGGGAATAAGGTATACTAGAATTTTACTATGCTTATGCAATACGCCCATAACCATGGTGCCTAGGTGGTGAAAACACAGGAGCGGAAAGCATGGTGTTTGAGAACACAGCACTTAAACATGACAGTTAAACCATTGAAGGGAATGTACCATCTGTAACTATGGTCTATGGGTTTTTTTTTATTGCAGTTTTTATCAAAAATGAACAAGCAAGCTCAATTTTGCGCAGGCAGAAGAGATATAATTCAAATAGGCTGGAAGAGTTTGTTCCAGGGAACCTCGAGAGAGAATGTAAGGAAGAAAAATGCAATTTTGAAGAAGCGCGAGAAGTCTTTGAAAACACGGAAAAAACAGTGAGTGTTGTCATGGCAGAATGACACCATTATGAACTCACTGGGGGAGAGACGGGAGGGAGACAATCATGGAAATTGCATGTGCAGTGCAATTGTCTGTGCACTGCTGTATTGCTCTCTCAGCAGATATCGGGGTGATTGAAGTCCTCCATGAGAACAAGGGCCTGTGATCTAGTAACTTCTGTTAGTTGCCTGAAGAAAGCCTTGTCCACCTCAGCCCCCTGCTCTAGTGGTCTATAGCAGACTCCCACCACGACATCACCCTTGTTGCTCACACTTCTAAACTTAATCCAGAGACTCTCAGGGAACTGGGATTATTTAGTCTGCAGAAGAGAAGAATGAGGGGGGATTTGATAGCTACTTTCAACTACCTGAAAGGGGGTTCTAAAGAGGATGGATCTAGGCTGTTCTCAGTGGTAGCTGATGACAGAACGAGGAACAATGGTCTCAAGTTGCAGTGGGGGAGGTTTAGGTTGGATATTAGGAAAAACTTTTTCACTAGGAGGGTGGTGAAGCACTGGAATGCGTTACCTAGGGAGGTGGTGGAATCTCCTTCCTTAGAGGTTTTTAAGGTCAGGCTTGACAAAGCCCTGGCTGGGATGATTTAATTGGGGATTGGTCCTGCTTTGAGCAGGGGGTTGGACTAGATGACCTCCTGAGGTCCCTTCCAACCCTGATATTCGATGATTCTATGAAAAAGCCTCTTTTCCCCAAAGGGTGCAATGGACCAGCATAGCACCTATGCTCATGTGAGTCTCACATAAGCACTTATGCCTGTGCTGACCCACTTCATGAAAAGGATTTTAACCCTAAAAACTTTCTATTTGGATCCTTTACCTAAAGTTTTGGGGGCTTTACTTCATGCTAGTTTGTAATTTAATTTTCAAATTAAATATCAAGAGAAACTATTCATGTTATTGTCTGTTTGTTTTGCAGATGGAGTTTTGGAAAGGGTATATTGGTAAGAGATTTGCTTCCTCCACATTTCACATACATAAAAACCATAAGGTCATCCTGTATTCACCTTTCAGTAGTTGCCTATAAGTAATGGGAGGTACAGGTATTAATTGAAAGAATATTTCCCATTTAATGGAATATGTTCTACAGTAGAGTTAGTCAAAGTTATGCATAATTAATAATATATCCCTCCAGTTTAGTCATTTTCCCTGTTCTGGTTGTAGATAATTCACAGCATTGGATTTTACCAGTTTATTCATTATTGCATTTGTTCAATCAGCTTGTGTGAACAAGTTTCACTGTAAGAGTTCCCACAGACCACTTGCTGTTTGTGATGTGTGATTGGTCATGTAAACCATGTAGAATGTTTCAGCTCCTATAGAAAAATGAAACGTTAAGGTTTGAGAACAAATGGCCAGTAGCAAATGCCCTGTTTGCATGCAAATATGGCTCTTCCTATGAATGGCCCCTCTGTAAACATGTGTGTGAGCACATCATGTTTGCTTGGAAATAGTGTATTAAAGAGAGCTATAAATGTGACCAAAGCAGATAGCTGTTTGGAATTCAAACCAATGCTCACAAACAGTTGTTTTGCATCTCCTGTCCAACTCTGCTTCACACTTACAATTTGTCTCTTCACTCCTTGGTCCCTAACCTCAACTACCCCCCACACCCACGAAAAAACATTCAATGAACACTAAACATATGAAACTAAGGATGTTTCAGCAAATGAAGTGCTTCGTAGATTGGCTGAACACACAGAACAGCTCCAGTCTTAAATAAGTCACATGAGTCGGTCCAGACTATTCAATAAAATAGTTACATTTGCATTTTAAAATTGTCCCCTGAAAAAACAATCGTCATGAAACTGAGATACTGTATTTTGTATTTCTATGGTTGAAACTAATGACCCCTGCCAAAAAAAAAAAAAAATCTTACCTTCTCCTTTTATCAGTGTGCGTGTTTTACTTGTTTAGCTCACGGGCTGCTCGTACCAGTCTCCGTGCTGCGTGGATGACATTCACTCCCGTGCAGAAACTCAACACCTATGCACCACTTAAACCCTATTTGAGAGCTTAAGTGATGCATAGGCCTAACTCTCTGCACAGCGGTGAATGTGGCCGTAAGTGGCCATCTTCTGCACCACACAAGCAACCTTTTGGCAGTTTTCAAGGCTTGAGTCCTAATTCTCTGCTGCCCTGTGCTTTGTGTCTGCACTGGTGTAAGTGGCAAGTGGGTGCAAAACTCTACCATGTTGTTGAGGTAGAGTTTTACACTGACTTGCAGCAGTATAAGGGGCTCCACTGAGAGATAAAAAAATCCAGTCCCTGGCCTGCAAGCTGGTCATTCTCTAATTTGTTATATTTTGCCCCGTGTTTGCATTGGAACGAGGGGGAAGGAGAGAGAGGATAAAAAAAAAAAAGCATTAACAGGCGAATTTGCTGGTGTAACATGAGTGCGTTAGGGCACTCTTCACTTCCCCTTCCCCTTTGGCTTTGCTCTGTCTTTTAAGAGTTTATTTCCTTAAGATTCAGCATCACTGATCCAGTTGCCAGGTCCCCGGGAGTTTACTGCAAACTTTCTGATAATGGGTGTTTTCCTTAGAGCCCCGGCTCCTGGATTCACAGGAATACACGAAAAGAAAAGGAGGACTTGTGGCACCTTAGAGACTAACCAATTTATTTGAGCATAAGCTTTCATGAGCTACAGCTCACTTCATCGAATGTAGCTCATGAAAGCTTATGCTCAAATAAATTGGTTAGTCTCTAAGGTGCCACAAGTCCTCCTTTTCTTTTTGCGGATACAGACTAACACGCCTGCTACTCTGAAACCTGTCATCAGGAAAACATGAGAATCTCAGCTTTCATTTGTTTTAAGAAGTCTGTTTCTAGCTCTCACAGTTATGGAGAAAAGCTTGAGCCCTAAAGTTCAGGGTCTTACAGTAAAGGCTCAAAACCAGGTGGCCACACGACAATCTTCTTCAAGGAAGGATGAGAACTTTAAAAAAACAAAAACCTAATTTGGAGACAGCTGGCTCTGCATGTTCTCAAGGAAATCCACCTCCTAGCTCCAGCTTTCTAAGCTCGATCAGAAATAGGACCAGACTGATCTCACACTAGTGAGAACCGACAGAGAACAACTGAAGTCAGGGGAATTAACACACCAAAAGACTATAGTGAGGTCAGATGCCAAAATCAGGCCTTTGTGCATAATGCAGCTGCAGAGGTCACCACAGGATTGCTGCTCTGTCAATTATGCAATTGTTTTCCAGAATCTAAATTTTCCCTTAAAAAGAAGTTTTCAGGTCCAAGCTTAACTTAACATTCTTTATCCTGAGCCTGGTAGGGTGGGGGAAACACTCACTGTTGAGTAGCAAAGGTGATGAATGCCCTTGTCCGCTAAGTTTCAGAGTAACAGCCGTGTTAGTCTGTATTCGCAAAAAGAAAAGGAGTACTTGTGGCACCTTAGAGACTAACCAATTTATTTGAGCATGAGCTTTCGTGAGCTACAGCTCACTTCATCGGATGCATACTGTGGAAACTGCAGAAGACATTATATACACACAGAGACCATGTATATAATGTCTTCTGCAGTTTCCACAGTATGCATCCGATGAAGTGAGCTGTAGCTCACGAAAGCTCATGCTCAAATAAATTGGTTAGTCTCTAAGGTGCCACAAGTACTCCTTTTCTTCTTGTCTGCTAATTAATTGATCTTGTTTTCATTTCCAAGATGGAGACCAGTGTAATCCAAATCCGTGTAAAAATGGAGCCCGTTGCGCAGATGATGTCGGTTCCTACGTGTGTTGGTGTCTGGCAGGGTATGAAGGAAGGAACTGTGAGCTAGGTATGTACCAAGGGGCCAGATTCTCTGCTGCCCTGCACCATACATAGTCACTTAGACCTGGGCAAAATGGATGTGAATAACTTCCATTCTGATTGGCTGGTTTTTATACCCACTTTGCACTGCTGTAAGTGACCACGCAACACGCAGGTGTAACCCATTGGTGAGCGTGTTACAGGTCTCTCCTTTGGGACCCAATCCACAGAGGAGATGCTACCCTCCCCACTCCAGCTAGTAAGGACTGGTTATTTAGCTCATGGTAAAGCAACTTCTACTTCTTGCTATGGTGTCCCCAGGTTTCAACCCTGGTGTTAGCCAAGGTGGCAGCCATCACATATTATTAATGAGAATCAGATTCACAACCTGCTCAGTAATGTCATGTCTCCCAATGCAAATATTTAATCAGGAACCTCCTTTCTCTCCCTATTACAAGCCCTTCCTGTATGGATTGTATTAGTCAGGGCTATTTAACACGACAGGTGAAATCCTGAGCCTAATGAAGAGAATACAATATTTTTTCCATTGACTTTAATGAGGCCAGGATTTCACCCCATGGTTCCATTCAACTTTCTGGGGAGATAGAGAGGAATGGGGCCTGATTCAAAACCCACAGAAATCAAATTAGAGTTTTCCCATTGACCTCAGCGGGAGCAGGATCAGAGCTACCATGCTGGTGGGTTGAGTATTGCCCAACTGGTTCATGCACAGCCCACAGGGCCCTTTTTGACAATGAGCTCTCAACACATTGAAATGAGCAATGATCAACTACACACACACACACAATATGATTCCAAAGACAAACAAAATGCAAATAATCTCCTGAGCCCTTCAGGAAAGTATGAAAATAGAACCACTAATGGTTTAAAGAGCTAGGATCTCACTGTCTCATTGTTCCTGTCCATCCTCTGATCTAGTATAGCCAGCGTAATGAACGAGCACCGAGAAGAGATTCTGTTTCTACTTGTGTTTTTACTCTGGCAGGGAAGAGGTGCGGGTCTGGAAGAGTGTTTTAAATTTGCAGCAAATATAAAATGGTCTCAAGCCACTGCAGTCTTCTGGTGGATGGGAGACTGGGACTAAAATAGCAATTGAAATGAAGTGACTTTGTAAAAATAGTAAACAATCACGTAAGCATGACGACAGGAATGGATGTGTCCTTGAGGAGTGGGAGGGAAGTTAATCTACTGTGAAGTTATTTGAAAACTCACTGAGAATTAAAAGCAAGTCTATTGACTTGTCACTTTCGACACCTGGAGGATGAGATTCCAGAAAGACAGAGAAAAGCAAAGGGGAGCGTGCATCAAAAATGTTCACAACAAAATATGAGCGTAACGGGAATGCCCCTGGGTTGGTCATCAGCAGTGGGGATCGAACCTGGGACCTCTGGATCTTCATGCATGAGCCTATACTGCTTGAGCTAAAAGACTCAACTCTCTTGGCTACCTCTGTAGCAGGCTCATCCATCTGCACTTGGCCAAGCCTCCACTTGAGGGGAAACAGAACGTCACCTCAAGTTGTCGTGTCCTACAAGGACTCCTCCTGGCTGAGGAAGTGTGTCCCAAGCTCCAGACGCTTCCTAGTTCAATTTCCTATCCAGGCCACCATCTGTGACACTGACACCCCTAGTGCGGGGTCAGTGGCTGAGGCTGAAGCTGGGGGCTGAGTCTTTTTGCTTAGACAGTAGAGATGCGTGCAACAAGATATACTGCCAAGGACCCACCCAGAGGCATCAGCATTACACAAGGTTCCACTATAAGCTCCAAGCTTAGTTTCAGCAAAAGCTGGGCTCAGGCTTGTGCGCTTTGTGTGTCCGTCAGGGAGGATTTATGCTTTGTGTCAAGGGTCATCTGTGGTTTTACTTCATTTATGACGCAAAACCTGGCAGTTTAAACTGACGTTTGCTTTGAGTTTCTGGGTTCAAGCCACTCTGAAATCAGAGTTCTAGCCCAAGGTTTACACTGCACCCTTCGACCTGGCATCTGGTCACCTGAATCCAAACTGAAGAAAGGGGGAGGAGGAGCATGGTGGGGAATCCACGTGACCTGTAGCCAAATATTTGTACAAACCCTTCCAAGTGGAGCTGCCAAGTCCCCGAGAGCTTCGAAATGCTGCATGGCCTCATTCTCTCTGAAGTCATTGTTTGTCAGAAGGAGGCTGCCCTAGTGGACTCTGCTCCCTCTCCATACTGCAAAGCAGATCTCTGAAACCAGTCTCCTTGATAGCTGGCTAGGAGTTGCAGGGCAGGCCGCAGGTCCAGTGGATCGGCAATGAGAACCAAGTCCACCAGCCAAAACATTCTCCAGCAGAGAGAGAAATGAGGGGACCCACAGATGCTACCACTTCACCATGACTTTCCACAATACATTTTCCAACCAGTTTCATCCAGTTCAAGCTCAGATATTTGCCGTTTTGGGGAGATTGGCTTTAACCCAAGGTCGTCAATAGGCGGACCGCCGGCCAAATCCAGACTGCCAGATGTTATTGAACTGACCCTGAAATTTTTTTATTTACTTATTAATTACTATTATTATTTTCTCTGGAGTCTGGACCTTGACTATACCTTGGCCAAGAAATTTGGACCTTGACAAAAAATAATTGACTGCCCCTGCTTTAACCTCTTGGTCTCACATAAGCTGTACATGTATTCCTTGGAGAAGTGCATGAGTTAGATACAATGGTTGAGGTTTTCAAGGAAGATGAAGGGATTTAGCCATGCTTTCAGATTAAATGGTTTTTTTAACTCCAGTTCCTTTAACACACAACAGGCACAAATTTCTGTCTGTACCGCATCCTGATCTGTGCTTTCATTGGAAGAAGGGAAGATGCAAATTTGCTTCTGCCATGCAACAGTTTGGGTTGTTTATATGCTGGAGTCTAAAGGCCTGATCTTGAGAAGTGTTAACCACCCATTACGCCTGGACTAGGTCCTAAGTAAACAGCTCAGTGACATGCTTTGCATTTATTGCACTTTTAAAGTGTCTTAAGGGTTTGGTTTAATTTCTTTCAGATTCAACCTGTGCTACTAAGAATGGAGGATGCAAGCATTTTTGCAACAATGACCCACCCCACAAAGTTGTTTGCTCCTGTGCACCTGGCTATAAACTGAATGGAGATGGAAAATCCTGTGACCCTGCAGGTCAAGTTCTAAAATGATTTAAAGATTTGGGATGAGATTTCAAAAGCTTCTTAGAACATTTAGGTTAAATTGGTTAGTCTCTAAGGTGCCACAAGTACTCCTTTTCTTTAGGCACAGAGTGTCATTGAAATTAATGCATCTAAATCCCCTTGGTGGCTTTGGAACTCTCAGCCTGGTTGTTTCATAAAGCATGTTATGAAATGTGTAGTATAGCAGGTTAGCAATAACCATGGACATTTTGTTGCAGATAAGGGCCACATGTGCAGCTGGTGGCATAAACTCCTTCCCCAAACAAGACATAGAAAAAATAGGGCCACACTAAGTCCACCATTCTGCAGAGCAGGAATGGGATGCTTAAGAGTAGACATTGGGACCACTGCTTGTTTCAGGCAGCCAGAGACCCATCTATAGGTCATGTCTACTTTTCCTCTGTCAATGGACCAGTATGACCCCCTTACAACATTCTAAATGGAGCCCCCCAACTTTTCTAGCCATGTGCCCAGCTTCTCTCATGCCCACAGGCATGCATGTCATATGAGTTCTTGCAAGCAAGAGCTATTACATTGTTGAACGCACATTCTTCATATTTGGGATGCTGTGGGCTTTTTGATTACAGTAGACAGGATGGAGAAAGTCTACATCCAGTCAGAATGGGCTACAGCCTACAGATGGTACAGAACAGGGCTAGATCCCATCTTTGAACGTCATGGGAGGTTGTCCTACAAGTTATTTGAGAAGCCTTCACTGGAGACATGCTAAGCTGGTGCTGCTTTTGGGTGCTATTTCTATTCCACCACTTGGTAGTAAGAAAAATACATGCAGTTGATGCTAAAATATGCAGCCTAAATCTATTGTTTAGGAGGTAAAAAAAAAATCTTTAAAAGGAAATACATGGATTTTCATGGTTGCAACTTTAGAAGGAAGCTTTACTTTAAAAAAAAATAATGAAACAACTTTATCTAGTTACGTGTCCCCAATTTGATATATTACTAGCTGTGCATATAAAATAAGTGAGAAGTAAGTGGTCATAGAAAAGAACAGTTAACTCTGTCTGCAATGCGGTTGCAGTTATGTTGGGCACAGGATATTTGAGAGACAAGCTGTGTGAGGTCATATCTTTTATTGGATCAATTTCTCTTGGTGAAAGAGACAAACTTTCGAGCTACACAGAGCTGAAGAAGAGCTCTATGTGGCTCCAAAGCTTGTCTCTTTCACCAAGAGAAATTGATCCAATAAAAGATATGATCTCATATAAAGTAAGTGAGATGTGGCTCTTAAAAATAACAGTTAACGGTCTGCATTTAAAGTACTTAGAAATGGCAACTTGTTTTTAAAAACTTTAAAATGAATTTATTAATCCATCAACAGCTTTTTAATAGTCTTCTCACCTTCATCGATTGTAAAATATTTACCTATACATGTATAATTTCCATGCTGTTCTAGCTCAGACACATGCTGTGTTTATATTGCACTGTAGTTAGTTGCTATAGAAATGTCAGTTATAATAAGCAAGCACAGTGGGAGAAATCTCTATAAATGTGCGACAGGAGAGTTGATTTTCTTGGTTTCTAATTCTGATGTTCCGAACCTCCCCCCCCCCGTCGGCTTTCCCAAACTCTTTGATACCTTTTTATGTGTTTGATTTATTGCAACGTGCCTACCATGAATCTCTCAGGCACAAGTACAGCCATCATTTTGGGAAGCAAGCTGAACACCACAGAAAGTAAGCAGCTTCCTTCTTGTGCATCACTATTAGTGATAGAGGTTTTGCAGAACAAAATCAGCCATTTCCCTGTGGCCCTATTGTTTTCAAGCTGATTTGCACAGGTACAGCTGATAGAATTCTTTTAGCAAAATTCCTGACTCTGATGCAAAAGATGGAATAGAACCTGTAACTGGGAATTATGTGAGTTGTTTGGTAGAGTGGAAGACAGGAACAGCGAATCGCAAACAGGAGCGAGAAGTAGTAAGCAATTACTTTCGTCACAAAAGTAACCAGGTTTGATTGACACAAACAAGGGGCAGATCTGTTGCGTAAGAAATGTCACATTTCCATGACTGCTTTACTGAGTAGCACCAGAGTCCAACGTCAGCTGGTTTGAAGGGATCTGGCACTATAGGGCACAATTAATCTCCCTTCCCCGCATCTACTAAGGCTCTCAAAATTATTCAGAATGTGGAGATCATCTCCAGAGAGAGATTGTCCCCTAGGCATGACCCCTCCTATTCGAGATTCCCCACCATCTCTCTGGCAGCAACAATTGCTGGGTGTCAGGACTCTTAGCAGTTAGCTAGTAAGCCAGGTTAAGAGTATAAGCTGCCATTGCTCCAGGAATGACCGGGTTGGAAGGGGGAGCAGGCAGAACCAGCTAGACACAGAGGAATCAGAGTGGCGATCTCCGGGAAGCATGATTGCATGTGGCCACCACCATGGGTCGGTGGTGTAAGTGAAATGCTTGTAGGCTTCCCATTCACAGCGTGGTCCACAGTCTCGGACTGTGAGGCAGGGCTCATTGGAAAGCTTCATAGCAGGCAGGGGATAAAGTTGTCAGGTGTCCGATTTTCGACCGGAACAGCTGGTTGAAAAAGGACTCCGGCGGCTCTGGTCAGCACCGCTGACCGGGCCGTTAAAAGTCCGGTCGGCAGCGCAGCGTGGCTAAGGCAGGCTCCCTGCCTGCTGTGGTTCTGCGTGATTCCTGGAAGCAGCGACATGTCCCCCTTCCGGCTTCTATGTGTAGGGGCAGCCAAGTGGCTCTGTACGCTGCCCATGCCCCAAGCACCAGCTCCGCAGCTCCCATTGGCCAGGAACCACGGCCAATGAGAGCTGCGGGGGTGGTGCCTGAGGACAAGGGCAGCTCACAGAGCCACCTGGCTGTGCCTCCGCATAGGAGCCGGAGAAGGGACATGCCGCTGCTTCCGGGAGCTGCTTGAGGTAAGTGCCTCCTGGCACCTTCACCCCTGACCCCAACCCTGATCCCCTGCCTGCCCTCTGAACCCCTCAATACCAACCCAGAGCCCTCTTCTGCTTCCCAAACCCCTCATCCCCAGCCCCACCCCAGAGCCCTCACCCCCAGGGCTCCAACCCCCTACCCCAGCCCTGATCCCCCTACTGCCCTCCAAACCCCTTGGCCCCAGCCCTGAGAACCCTCTGACACCCAAACTCCTCATCCCCAGCACCACCCGAGTCTGCACCCCCAGCCCAAACCCCTCACACACACCCCACACCCACCCCCTGCCCCAGCCCAGAGCCGCCTGCTCCCCCCTGCAGTCTGAAACTCTTAGCCCCAGCCTGGAGCCCCCACCCACACACACACATACCCTGAACCCCTCATTTCTGATCCCATCCTGTGATATCCTTTCCATGCAACACAACTCCAAGCCCCTAGAAGTCTCTTACTAAAACTGCTGGTTAGGTGGCAAGGACTTAGGCTGTACATAGAATCATAGAATAATCAGGGTTGGAAGGGACCTCAGGAGGTCATCTAGTCCAACCCCCTGCTCAAAGCAGGACCAATCCCCAACTAAATCATCTCAGCCAGGGCTTTGTCAAGCCTGACCTTAAAAATATCTAAGGAAGGAGATTCCACCACCTCCCTAGGTAACGCATTCCAGTGTTTCACCACCCTCCTAGTGAAAAAGTTTTTCCTAATATCCAACCTAAACCTCCCTCACTGCAACTTGAGACCATTACTCCTTGTTCTGTCATCAGCTACCACTGAGAACAGTCTAGATCCATCCCCTTTGGAACCCCCTTTCAGGTAGTTGAAAGCAGCTATCAAATCCCCCCTCATTCTTCTCTTCCGTAGACTAAACAATCCCAGTTCCCTCAGCCTCTCCTCATAACTCATGTGTTCCAGTCCCCTAATCATTTTTGTTGCCCTCCACTGGACTCTTTCCAATTATTCCACATCCTTCTTGTAGTATGGGCCCCAAAACTGGACACAGTACTCCAGATGAGGCCTCACCAATGTCGAATAGAGGGGAACGATCACGTCCCTCGATCTGCTGGCAATGCCCCTACTTATACATCCTAAAATGCCATTGGCCTTCTTGGCAACAAGGGCACACTGTTGACTCATATCCAGCTTCTCGTCCACTGTCACCCCTAGGTCCTTTTCTGTAAAACTGCTGCTGAGCCATTAGGTCCCTAGTCTGTAGCGGTGCATTGGATTCTTCCGTCCTAAGTGCAGGACTCTGCACTTGTCCTTGTTGAACCTCATCAGATTTCTTTTGGCCCAATCCTCCAATTTGTCTAGGTCCCTCTGTATCCTATCCCTGCCCTCCAGCGTATCTACCTCTCCTCCCAGTTTAGTGTCATCTGCAAACTTGCTGAGGGTGCAATCCACACCATCCTCCAGATCATTTATGAAGATATTGAACAAAACCGGCCCCAGGACCGACCCTTGGGGCACTCCACTTGATACCAGCTGCCAACTAGACATGGAGCCATTGATCACTACCCATTGAGCCCGACAATCTTGCCAGCTTTCTATCCACCTTATAGTCCATTCATCCAGCCCATACTTCTTTAACTTGCTGGCAAGAATACTGTGGGAGACCGTGTCAAAAGCTTTGCTAAAGTCAAGGAACAATATGTCCACTGCTTTCCCTTCATTCACAGAGCCAGTTATCTCGTCATAGAAGGCAATTAGATTAGTCAGGCATGACTTGCCCTTGGTGAATCCATGCTGACTGTTCCTGATCACTTTCCTCTCCTCTAAGTGCTTCAGAATTGATTCCTTGAGGACCTGCTCCATGATTTTTCCAGGGACTAAGGTGAGGCTGACTGGCCTGTAGTTCCCAGGATCCTCCTCCTTCCCTTTTTTAAAGATGGGCACTACATTAGCCTTTTTACATTACAGCAGAGTTATGCCATGTGAGGCCCTTATTCAGCCAGATACGTCAGCACATGCTAACTTTAACCATGCAAGTAGACCCCTTGGGTCAATTGAACTATTCTGATGCTTAAAGTTAGGCATATGCCAGTACCATGCTGAATAAAGACCTGAGTTAATCGCATCCACATGTGCACATACACACAGGGTTGTTGTTGGTTTTTCCTTTTTAAAGTCCTCAAAATTGATTTCTAAAACCTGGGAAAGCTTTGTGCTTGCACTACCAAGGGCATATCGCTTGGAGCTCCTATTCCTGAACTTCGGATGGAGTTTATTGTTGTGTTTATTTGACTATTAGAGCTACTTACATCACCATCAATTAATTCAAACATAAACATGAACCATTTGAATCAGCCCACTCCCCTAGAGCTCCTTTATCATCCTGCCGGTGAGATGTGTGAAACATTTATCTCCAGTTTTGCCACTTCATTTGTAATAACACTTAATATGATGCATGGCCAGCTGAAGTGTTACTTTATGAATCTGTACATTCTTTTCACAGTGCCGTTTCCATGTGGGAGGATTACAGCTCCTGAAGCCAAAAGCAAGTACACCCGGGCCATGAATACCTTTGACAAGTGGAACTACAATTCTACCGATGATCATGACGAAGCAACAGACAATACCACTCAAATCACACCCATCATTAAGCAAGTTACACGAGTCGTTGGTGGAGTGGAAAGCAGGAAAGGTGAAGTTCCTTGGCAGGTACTGGATGTTCTGTTCCTGTTTGTTATCCTGCTAAACTTGATTGCTCTCATGTCATTTTGTACACAGCAGCATTTCTCCTATATGCTCTTTGATGCACTTAAAATCTCAGAGTCTTTTGGCCCATGTACGTTATCTATGCTGTAGCAACATACTTTGCCCAGTTCAGGGCCATATTGGCAACGTGCTAGGAGACAGAGTGACTGCATCTTTGTCCAAACGGGACAATCCAACCAGATTTGGCTGCTGGCAGAATAGTACATGAGCGCACCAAGCACTTCACTGCGAGCAGTCGAAGGGGAAGACTTCTGTGATCAAGCAAAACTTATGGGGACATGTTGACATTTTGGGACACAACTTCACAGTGAAGAAAGGAGAGAGCCAGATTTTAATACTTCAGACTAAACCGTGGGCTGCTTTTCATGATATTGTCACTGAATGAATCAGAATTTACAGCTAAAGGTTCTGATCCTGCAGATGGACCCACGTGGGCATACTTTTGCACCCAGGCAGAAACCCACTGATTTGAGGGGGCTCCAGAAGGGTCTGTCAACACTTGCAAGATTAGGTCTTAGATTTGGGTCAGGGACTTCATTTTGCCTGGCAAGTGCCGTGCACACATATGGCATCATATAAATAATTGCTATGTTCCTTGCTCACCCTCTCTTACCATGGAACACCTATATGAGTACATAGATTGGGCCAGAGCCTCAGCGGATGTAAGTCAGTGTATTTCCACTGGCTTCAATGAAGCTATGATAATTTACATCAACAGGAAAACTGGTCCTATATATATTTGAAGGAGTCTCATCTACTCCATCTGCTCATTCCTCACCTGAAGTCACAAACGGATATTGTGACATCACAGCCATCTCCATCCAAGCCAACAGGGATGTAATAAAACAGAGATATTGTGATGTCTGGAGCAGGGAAATGCAAATAAAACTCCACCCACCGACTGCTATGTAAGCAGTTGTAAAAACGAGGAGCAGCAGAAGAGAGGTGCAGAAGAAATTGTTACTAAATGGAACCTATTTCAAAGTCTTCCACAGTTATCCTGGCTTAGATGAGGTGGATGTATCCAGCGATGGCTGAGAGAGTTAAACAGTGAACTAATAAAATTAGTATGAGGGACAATCTTTTGATAACTTGAGCCCCAGCACCGCTGGTAATGGGGATTGTAAGACCAATGAATAGATGCTGCACAAACTGGGATATAAAATTTTCACTCAGACAGATCAAGTGGAGGTATTTTAATCCTGTCTCAAACAGAGGGAAAATGACATTCTTCAGAAGGTGTTTCTAGGAAGCCGAGTAGTGAAAAAGAGAGCTCAGTAAGAGGCAGAGAGAGCTTTGCTGAAGAAGCCAAGTAGCGAAAGGGGGTTAAGTTAGAAGGTCAGCAGCTGGCAGAAGTGACCATTTGCCTTACATCTTAAGGATGACAGCAAAACAGTTGTGTTTATGTGAACATAGATGGTCACACACAAGTTGACGCTAGGTTCTTCTATGGACTCCAAAATTGACAGACGTCAGGGCCCCAAAATTGACATCAAAAATCAACATTTAGGTGCATCAGGGGAAAAAACAGATCCATCGTCTCCAGGAACGACAAAGCTTTCAGTTTTGCTCGGACTACCAGCCCAGAGATGCTCAAAGCCCTGCATTCTCTGGCTCCATATGTTGCATGGTGATGATACACCACTATACAATGATTCATCTCAATTGACATAAAATCATATATAGGAGACACGACGGTAGGATACACATTTAAAAAGAGTGACGGGGGAACCACACAGGACTGGAAAAACCCCTTCAAATTCCAACTCTCGAGAGACCTTTACCAAGCTACGCGACTCTCCTGCTGCCCTAAACATGGGTGCCTCCCCGTTTCCAGTTTGTATCCCCATCATATGGGGAAGTAGCTAGTAGACCTGCTACTGTGTAAGAGTTGGCAATGGTCAGAAGCTCTGCTGCCTCCCGCAATGTGTTTGAGTGGCCCAGTACTCCGTTTGGGTTTTTTCCAAGCTATCTCCCGTTTCTGTGTCCCCTTTCCATTCACCTTGGGGCATTCTTCCCCACACTCTCACGTATGGAGTCGCCTTCTGGATCCACCTATTTTTCTCCCCCTTTGTCTCTCTCCTCCACCTCTTCCCACCCCCCCATGCTTTCTCTGGTCCATATTCTCTTCTCTCCACCACCCCTACATGTTTCTGTGTAGAGTTCTTGTTGAGGAATGGTTTCTAAAGAGTGAGCAAATCACCCCATGCAGGAAGATAGCTGGAGAGCACAAGAAAGGCAGCCCTCCTGACAGCTGAACGAGAGGCTTCTGGTGGCTCCAATGGATAACTTCAGGCAGAAAACCCTACACCCAGGCCGGTCTACCTGAGACAGACAAGGACACAGGGAAAAGATAGCCCAGAACTACTAACAACATGCACCACCATACCAGCTCTGGGCAAGAATTTATGGTGCTGTAAGTTCTGTGGTGGACTGGCACAAACAGCCTGATTAATATTAGAGAAGGCCTTTAACGTCACTTGAAATCTAAGACATTGCTAATGGACATGGGCCCAAGACACAGAATTCAGACCTTCATCTAAACTGTCTCAGATCTTGGGAACAGTTGGATCTGGAGATTAGCTTGGGCCGCATCTCAAATCAGTAGCAAATACTTTTTTAAAATTATGTTGATACTTTCGAAGCCTGACATTTAAGTAGCTGGGTTAGTGTTGTAATTTTCAATCTATAGCTGCCCTCCGGTGGCCAGGTACCTTCAAGTCTACAATTGAGTTACTTAGAGCTCTCTCTTGCCAAAATAAAACATGGTTGGAATTAACAGGGGCATTTATCTTTCATCTGTACAAATAGATACTGTACTTTATTAACAGAGAGCTGCGAGGAACAAAGTATTGATCTTTAATTGCAGAGCAGATCCTGTTTGGTGCAAACCTCTTGTAGTATGTAGGCTTGCGTCTCTTAGTTATGAGTATTGATCTCTCGTGCTTAAAATTCTGCTTCTCAGAGCTAAAGAGGCAGCAGGTACACTTACAGGAGGAAGCTGATATCCAGTAGCAATCGTGTGGTATTTAAGGAACATGGTTGGGAAATCCCTCTTCTAAATTAATTGTGCCTAGTAAATTTGCATATTTAATTTGAAATTAAGCTTTGGAATGTAAAACATATAGGCCTGTATCCCCTGGCTACCACAGGAGCAGCACTTAGTGTCTTAATATAGCAGAGGATCTGGTCCATTGCCACTATTCTCACCAGTGTCCAATATAACCTGTTCACGAGTCTGTCTGGAATGACGAATTGAACTTCATGTTGTGTCAGATTGGTTTCCCCTTGTCATGACCTAGCCAGAGGAGGGATGGGAGATGGTATTTAGCCATTGGTAAGGTTGTCCTGTGAAATGTGGTCAAACCAGCAGGACTGGACAGGAATACCTCAAGAAGGGAGGAAGGACACTCAGGAACTCATCAGAAATTGCCTTCTTGCATGAGGAAAAGTGGGTAGTTGCTTTCACAGTGTCAATTTTGCTTGTACCACTTAGCAGTGACTGTTCCTCACCCCTTGTCCGCTCCCTTAATATACCTATGATGTTTGATTTCCCTTCATTACTGGTTTGTGTGGTACCCAAGGCTTGGATTTCTCTTTCCGTAGGTTCATTTACAGAACAGTAATGGAGTAGGATTCTGCGGGGGGTCTATTGTCAATGAAAAATGGATCGTAACAGCAGCGCACTGCATTGTGCCTGGCGCACAGATTACTGTTGTGGCAGGTAAGCAAAAGGAGGTCTGAATGCATTAGTGGATATTCAGTTAGGTATGCTAAATACAGTTGGTGCTATCCAGTTTATGAACATGTTTATCATGGCAAAGCTTCCCCTAAGATCCACCCCACACACAAGTCTAGTTATGTCACTACACCTGTGCCTGACACCCATGTTCCAGGGGGGTGGGTTTGTTACATTGATGGGACAACATGGTTTTTGGCAGGTAGGGAACAAGGTTTGTGTTACAGCCTGATAGTCACGTTATCCCACTCCAGCTGTACATACAAACTGTATTAGAACATGGATACAACTGTGCCATGGTACCACTAGAGTTGTAATGTAGCGGGCTTTAAGGTGTCCACTGACTGTAGAAAACAAAAGATGTAGGGCCAGGTCCTTAGCTAGTATAAATTGGCTTAGCTCCTTTAAAAAGTCAACTGACTTCAGTGGAGCTATACCAGCTTACACCAACTGAAAATCTGGCCCATAGTAAATTAGAAGAGGTAAGTTCAGGTGGCTTTAATATTGTCTCCAGGATCATGGCTCCCAACAACAAGGGCCTAAAAGGGAGGAGTTTATGGGTCTCTGTTTAGTGAAGCAAAAATCCATAAAACCACCACTCAGAATATGACAAGGAGCAGTCTCCCCTCAGAAGCCTTAGCTGACACAAAACGTGAAATACCTTATAAACAGATCCACATCCGAGCCGCAAAAGTGCTCCGCAGATATCCTCGTTTGTGGCTATAAAGCGGATATCCGCAGATTTGTGGGGCTCTGCTTATAAGAGCATCTCTGGCTTTCCCTAATATGGGACTATCGGTGGCAGTGTGCCCCACAGCTCCAAATACATTGACCAACTAGTGTCTCGCCTGTGACTAAAAACTGCATTTCTGGTTCCATTCTTGTCAGGCTTTAAGCTTTCATAAAAATAACGGTTCACCCAAAACGTCACACAGATCTGAGACTTAATTAAGGGATCAGCAGAAGCAGAAATCTATCCTGTAAGACTGAAATTCTGTAGAAAGTAGAAACTATGGACTGAAGTAGAGAACTGAATTTCCATGCACAACAACGTCCCTGTGAGGTGTAGACAGGCGCCAGGAAGCCAAAACTGACACATCCACAAAATGACTTCATTGCATCTTTACGAATGCTATTTCCGCTCTCAACCCCCTGTTCCCATCGCCCCCCCCCCCAGCTTTTATTGATTGCCTGTGGGAAATCTGAAGATAATTCAACGCAGGGCCCCGTAACTAAGGCAAGGGTAAAAAGATGATGGCTCACAGGTGTGGCACAAGTCAGTTTCCTCAAGTTGTTTATGAAGTGTGTATTTCATATTATAATTGCTGAGTACATGGGACACAAATCTAGTTAGTAGCAGCCGCCAATAACAACAGATTCAATTGAAACGTGCAACACACCCAGAATAAAAGTTAGGTGATCTGGGTATATTTATAACTGTCACTTAAATTGGACCAACTCAGACATTAAGAGTGGGATTGTCAAAAAGGCTTAAGAGACTAGGGAGCACAAGTCCCATCAATGAGAATGGCACTCAAGGCACTTATTGGATTTTGATCCACCACTTACTTTTGCTCTCTTGGCCCTTGATTCTGCCTGGGTGGACCCCTGGGACTGATTTTAGCAGAACTCCATGCCAGTGCAGGGTGCGTCTGGGCCTGCACAGGATCAGGGTCTACAGAAGGTTGAGTGCCACATTTTCTACCATTTACTTTCAACCAGTTTTGCCTCCATGAAAGTTCACAAGGGTGATAAAGCATATCTGTTAAACTGCGAGTACACAACTTCCGCTCTTTATACAGCGGAAACAGCTTCACACTAGAAGGGCCCATTTTTTGGCTTGGAAATGGGTCTGTTTCTGGGTTTGCATTTTGTAGCAAGTTCATCCATTTCTAGTTTCATCACAAATGTTTCACACCCCTCCGATTGGGATACAGGAGGATTGTTCGGCAGCACAGCTGGGTTTTACTGGAGTAGATTTGATGGACAGGCACCAAGGAAAGAGGGAGAAAGATCGGGGGTTGCCGGTTTTCACAGTGACTTTGGAATATATGCCAAACATCATGCATATCGCACTTGCCCTTCCCTCCATGCCAAACACCTAGCTTTAGTTGTAGCACAATAGCGCCCCCCACTTGAAATATTTAGCAAACAAAAATAAAGGCATTAAAATTACCCCCACAAATTCCACATAGGGTATATGTTTAGCCTGTCCCCCAACAATTATGCAGCAATACCAATAAGAAAAAACCCCCTCAAAGTCTCCCCCATGTGTGTCTTATTTTTACAGTTTAGTAATGTCATCTGAAAAGAAATCCCTACTCCCCCATTTATCTCTCATATTGTAATGCACTGAAAACACACTCACACACACACACACACACACACGAAGCGTGGCCCAGGAGCAGTGTAGTGAGCAAAGCTGCCACAGTGGCCCTCGTCAGACAACATTCACATGAACGCAGACAGCTAACTGATGATAGGACTTCAGGCTCTCTCTGCATGTTCAGCAGGAAGCCAATACACCGTTAAAACCAGAAGCATTGTGACTATGCTTGACAGGCCAGCTCAGATCCTGGAGATTGCAGCAAAGCTCCTAGAAAGATTGAGGCAGAGGCCTGACCCGCTTTGGGCCACAAAAAAAGAGAAGCGGGTTGTTTGTGACAAGCTGTTGATCAGGGCTCAGGATTCCCCTCCATCCCACCCTAGTTACCTGCAGATTTAGGATGTTGGTCAGAGCAGGGGGGGAGGTGATTCTGCTGCTGGTTTCCTTCCAGAGCGAGTTAGCAAGCTGCTTGGGCAGGTAGACTTTCCTTTGGGTGGGAAAGGACTTCTCTGACTGCCGCCAGACAAATCTTAACGCTGTGCAGACTCAAAACACCTGAAGTCTTGACAAATTCCCCCTTTTTGCCTAGAAAAATCTTTTAAGGAAGGGAATAGCCTGCCAACAAATCAGCTGCAATAGCCCTAAACAGCAAACTCCCTGCTGCTGATGTTTATCCTCAGCAGAGGAAAGTGTAGGAAGCTGCGGGAGGGGGATCTGCCAGAGCTGGGAAAGATTGGCTTTGGAACAGAGACTTTGTATCTACTTGCTTTGTAGGGCCTAATATTCCAGTTGCTGGCAACAACTACCTGCATCTCACTCTATGGGGTTGCGGTCCTTCTGGCAAAGATACAGAATGTTTGCAGGTTGCTGTTGGTCTGGAGTATTGTTTGCTAGTAAGGGGTCTGTTTTAAAAGATAATATTCTTGGTTCCGGAGACTTTGTAATATCCCAGGACAACACTCCCCCTTACAACTCTCCAAAGAATCACCAAATTTCTGTTATCCCAAACACTGCAAAACTTTGATCACCACCCCCTATTTTCAAAGGAAAAGTTTGGGCTACGAGGCCAGGGTTAGCCTCAACTGTTTGGGTTGGTTGGTGGTTTGTTTTTTTAAAGACAGTACTATTGGATCTTTAGCTGGGCAGCCACTGTCTCTGGGCTGATGCATCATTCAACGTGGTCAGCTAAACTTGATGTATGTGTAACCCACTGGTGCGTGTGTGTTGCAGGTTCCCCTCTGTGTTGCTCCGCAAAGGATATGAGTTGTTAGAGCCCTCAGCTATAGAGCATTAACTCGGACGACCATAGCAGCTCATGCTGTCCCTGGTCTGTCACCTCAAGAGGGTGGTCATTGCATCAGGCACCTCTAGAGCTAAAAGTATGAACTGCTGCAGCTTGAAGTAAAGAGCCAAGACTCTGGATTTGGGGACTGTAGCAATTCATCTTCTCCCTGGATTGGCACAGCGGGGAGCCCATAGCACACACTCATCAATGGGTTGCATTTGCACCATAAGGGACATAACTCATAACCTGCTCCTGCAGCACTGGACTCTGTCACATAGCATAAGGAAACTACTCATGAGCTATCACTGGTATTTGGTTTCCTACTCCTTGTAGGGCAGACACTGATCCTGCTTCCAATGAAGTCAATTTCAAAAGGGGGGGCCCTAGCCGAGGAGATAATCACACACTTTGGCCCCAGTTCTGCAGCTGGCACGTTTTTGCCTATGTCTCCCTTTGCAGGATCAGGGCCTTAGTCAGATCCGTTAATAGATTGCATTGGCACAAACACACAGCAACAAATAGATTATACAGCGGCAGGCAGAGTGAACCTTGTCTCATCCAACAGACGGCACATCTAATATCTCCTTGTAGTTCGGCGCACTATCAGCACTGGGTCTGAGCCAATTCCCAGTGTGGGATTTGAACTTATGACATTTTGGCTCCCAGCTGATGCTTAGTGACACTAGAAGTATCAGTTGCATGTAGTTACTAACGCTGAGAGTGTATTTAGTCACCCACAGGTTGCTTGTAATTGTAAAAAGCATGACATTTCTTTCACCAGGTGAACACAACACGGAAGTCAGTGACGGTACCGAGCAGTATCGCCAAGTGGTGAAAATCCTTCTGCATCACACCTACAATGCCAGCAAAAACAAGCATGAGAATGACATAGCACTGCTAGAGCTTGGGACCCCGCTGGAGTTCAACAGCTACGTCACCCCCATTTGCATTGCCAGCAGGGAATTCACCAACAGTCTCCTCAAGTACGGAACTGGCACTGTGAGTGGCTGGGGGAGCCAGCTGTTCCGGGGAAGGGTGGCCACAGTCCTACAGGTTCTGAAAGTCCCATTTGTTGACCGTGCAACGTGCATGAAAAGCAGCACATTTTCTATCTTACATAATATGTTCTGTGCGGGTTACCATTCAGAGGCTAAAGATACATGTGAAGGGGACAGCGGGGGCCCTCATACTTCAGAAATAGAAGGTACCTGGTTTCTAACTGGAATAACCAGCTGGGGGGAAGAGTGTGCACTGAAGGGCAAATATGGTATCTACACCAGAGTATCAAAGTACACCAAGTGGATAAAAGATAAAACAAGTGGTTAATCAACAGAGCTAAAGCTTTCTATTGCTTTTCTGTGGGTTGCCTGATTAAGAGATGTTGGAGAATGTAAAAAAAACAAAAACAAAAAAAAACCCCCTAATTTGTTTTTTCTTAAAATTTTGCATTTTAATAAACAATTTTAATAGAACCAATTTTTCTCTTTGAAGATAAATATTTACGCAGGGGGTTCAGAGTGCATGTGGTTAAAAAGGAAAAAAATGCATTCATTGTAAATGGCCAAATTCTACCCTCATTCTTGAGCATGCCTCTACCTTTGAAATCACTGTCGCGTGTTTGTAGCAGAGGACAGAATTTGAGTTGAAGGATACAATACTGTGAGCTTTTGCAGCGACTGAAAAAATATCGCATTACCTTGTCTGCCAACAATCTCAAGGGTCTGGACGTTTTAATGTCAACCAGTGCAAGTATTGTTATGATCAGTAGGAAATTCTTGAGATTTATTAACATGTAACACTGGTTCTCATGATGTAAAATAACGTGAAAGCACAGACCTATTAAAAACTCACATGGAAGTAGCTGCAGGATTTGTGATACTGATTTCTGCCGAGACTTGATTCCAGGTTATGAAAAGATAATTGTTTGGCATCTATCTCCATAACTTAACATTCATTGTATTATTCAGAGTTAATTAGAACTAGCAACCAGATCCTCTGCTAGTGTAAATTGATGTCACTCCATTGACTTCAATGGAGCTATGCATATTTACATCATCAGAAGAACCGGCCTGATATTTTTAAAGCTCATACGATCCTCTTTGTTCTATCACTCATGAGTAAGTATTTGAGAATAGATGTCATTCCAATGGGAAAGCAAGTAACCCAGACTTTGTATTCAATGGGATTTTAACCTTAAAAACATTGTAATTCACTAAGACCCAGGTTCTCAAAAGGTATTTAGGCACCTAACTCCTATTAAAACAATGAAAACAATGGGAGTTAGGTGCCTCTGAGGATTTGGGCTTTATTGCCTGATCTGCTGCCCACTAGTTATTCCAGTGGGCAGCAGATTAGGTCTGTATGGTCTGTTGCTGTTCCTATTCAAATTAATGATAGCTTTGCCACTTGAATAAATCAGGCTCTTGCACAATATATTCAATCTATTCATGCAACATAAACACCATTGTCCAGTCTTGTGTCATATCCCTTTGATCTTCCCCTGACGCAAGGCATTTACGTTATTAAGACATTATTGTGCTTTGGGCATCATTGGTTAATTCTAACACTAAACGCATTAATAAATAAATCTGATGATGGAACACCTAAGAGGACTGAAAATATTGTCCCTTAAACTCTGAAATTTTGAAGCATCATATGCTCAGCCATAAGAAGAGAACGTGAACATTTGGGTAACAATTTACCAAGTTTCACACACTTTTGTAGCCTCCAGATTCACCTCCTCATTGCTATCAGAATATCCTTAGCTACTTAACTGGAAAAAGCAGACAAATGCTGCAGAGTCACTGGCTGTTAGCATAAAACAAAGCCTTGTGTTGAGCAAGTACTTGTCTAATAAAATAATACACATTCTAAGTATGGGATTCCATTTTTGCTGGACGTATTAGTTGCTTATGGTTCCAGGAACTAAATACAACTCTATCCCATTAGGGCTGAAACCTTCGGTGTGGCAGCACGTTGCATTTGTAGCAAAACCATACCCTAAAGAACTCTCACCGAGCTGAGATGTGGGATGAATGCATCCAAAGGTTTTGCATTGTTTTCTTGGTAGTTTAGGTATATAAATGAATACCTGATTCAGCGAAATGGCTCTACTCCACACTCAGAGAGGACAGGGCTTAAGTCATAACAGTAGCAAAACCATTCCATGGTGGGTGGTACATTGGTGGATGCAACCTGCTGCTCCTATCTTTGTGTTGCTTTGGGCTACAGGACCCACCAACCCCCATGCTGTTTGTACATCAACTGGCCACCCCTCTGACCTGCTTACCTCAGCTCCATGGTGTCCCTTCACAGCTCTCTTCTCCCTGGACAGCGGAAATATCCGTAGCTTTCCTGGGTCCTGTAGAAGGCCTCATGAGTCCATCCACGGTGCCCCCTTCCCATAGGAAGCAGAGAGATATTTGCTTTAGGAACTGATGAAGCTAAACTAAACAGAGCTTTCTGAGACTTCTACAGAGGTATAGCAAATTTTTAATCTGATTCACTTGGTTAATTGCGTATTTGTTTATCTATGCAGTTGTATTTCCCAAATTCAAGGGAAGTGAAATAAATATAGTTAAGGGAAAGTTTAAATAAGATCATCACTAACTCCTGTCTCGTTTCCACTGAAAAACACTGATTTCTATAGAATTCCATAGGCCGTGCTGTCACTCCTGTGGGATAGTGATCAGCATATGCTGGTGACGTACAAGCTTTGTCACACAGCTCTACTTTGGGCATTGGCCAAAGCATGACAGCAAATTCTTGTACAAGCAATACTCCTTGATTTGCGTGACCATCCGCCACCCCGGCTTCCTTCCCTCACAAAGCCAGAATATTAGCAGGGGAGGGGACCCGGGGTCAATAAGAGTCTTTATGTCCACGGTATCATTTGGAATCTTATGGCTCATGCACATTTCATAAGGTCTCTGCTGCAGGCTGTACAGTGAAGAGCCTTGGGAAGGCATCATGTGTTACTCCCCCAATACGGTAATCCCACAGCAATCCTGGCATTGCGTGGATTAAAGGGCACATGCTAGCTGGATTTAATTGGGAATTGGTCCTGCATTGAGCAGGGGGTTGGACTAGATGACCTCCTGAGGTCCCTTCCAACCCTGATATTCTATGATTCTCCCCTCCCTCTTCAGCAGTGTTCAAACGGGAGCTCGATTGTCACCTTCTTGTCACTTACAGTAGCATGACACAATTATGCTGAAGTGGATGAAACAAATGAATACTTCATATGGGGGTAACCATAGCTCCATGCTATGACAGAAAGTAAAATATTGCCTCCAGCCATTCTTTAAATACAGCTGCTGTATTTATCTAAATTGAGCTAATTTTAGCCTCATTTCTGAAAAGCACCAGTCACTACAATTTTTACCTGCTGTATCTATGAAATGCCACAAACATGAGTGGTGTTATATGTTAGGGGGCTTATTCCTTCACCCACTTACTTCCCTGGTCCTTCTCGCATGAACAGAGAGCAACAATACCCGAAGTCCAAAGGTGCAAACAATTCGATGTTTATTGGGGTGAACTTCCAGCAAACATGATTCCAGTTTTCTTCCTTAGTATCCTCCTTCCCAGCTCTGACACCACAGAGCCTTACACCTGTGTCCCTGTTCCCATTCCTGTCTTTAGCAAAACATGATTCCAATTTCCCCACCCCCATTCCCTGTTCCCATCTCCCCCACCCACACACCCACCCCCTCACTTCCTGATTGACTGAAGACTATATAGTAAAACTTGAGTTCTGCTTAGCTATACCTTAACCAATCATTTTCCTGAAATTTAACTAACCAATCCTAACATGATTATGTAACCAATTATATCCCACCACCTTAATTAGTTTACACCCAGCAAAATTAATTATACAGCAGACAGGAACAATCACAGAACCAGACAGAGATTATACAGACAAACAATAGCAAAATGGGAACTATAATGACAAAACAATACAGAAATGAGGATTTCACATCCCAGCTATTGATAAGTGAGTTCTTGCCAGACAGGATGCTATCAAACTAAGTTTCCCTTTATATTTTCCAGGCAATTCCCTTTCTCTGGAGGTGACAGGCATTATCAGGACAGAATTGTATTCCTAACAGCCCAATAGCACCTTCTTTCAATGTGACTAGTTTGGAATGTGAGGATGTGACCGGTCGCTTCCCAGCTTATGGCTGCCTCTGCTGCTTAGCCAAAGGCCTTAGCCTGAGAACAGGGCCTCAGACTGTCACAGTGAGAGAAGGCCCTTACACCGGCAGACAGTGATTTTGATTTTCTTTTATACCTCTATAACTAGCCAAGTGATAAGAATACACCTAAATTCTTACAGTACAGGCCTTTGCAGACAGGCCTGAATATCTAACATTATATGCAAATGAATTACTAATAGGCACTAGGTTTGGGCCAGATATGGGCCCCGATTCAGGGAAGCACTAAACCACGTGCTTAACTTTAAGCATGTATTTAATTCCATTGAAGTCAATAGGAATCAAGCATATTCTCCAGTGTTTTCCTGAATTAGGGGTATCCATACTGCAGGCAAGGGCTACCCAAGCTTCCCCAAACAACTCTTCCAAAAATACTTCCACTCTGAACTGCAATACCTTTACTATTCCAGTCCTGGACCCTCTTGGCTAAGTTTCAGATGTGCCAGATTGTATGGTAGTTTTGTGATACAGATCAATGCTCACTAAAGATTTCAAGATTAAGGACAAAGGATTTATTCTTAGTTTTTCAGGCTATAGCACTGGTCACTGAAACCTCTGTCCCTCTTATAACCAGTTTATCCGCCACTAAACAAATCAGTTCATTTATAATATCGATATGTATTATTTTATGTCAAAATATGTATAAGGGTTTTATGGCTGTTATGAACAAAGGAAATACAGTCAAAATGAAAACTATTTTTGTAAAGTAAAAGTACAGCACTCAGACAGAATTAAGTGTTCTCATATGAATTTATTCAACAATGTTTAAATTTTTTTAAATATAGATTTAACACATTTTTAAAAGTACATATACAATATAGTTCATTTAAATTTACAGACAGAGAAAACCCTCTGCTGTATAGTACCATATACATGAACACCCTCATTAATCCATATTCTTAAGGTAACATAACATTTATTGTGCAAAGGTCCAAATGTGAAAAATCTAAGACTGTACAGTCAGATTTGCAGAACTAATCAGTCTCATCAATTAGTCAAAGCTTAGATTCAAGACTATAGAAGACAGAGAAAATTAAAACCATTTTAATATGCAATGTATGCTATGATTGCGACATTGCTATTTATACTTGTACCTCCAAAATGTGTACTTTTTAACCATAAGAATTGTTACTACTATAAGTAGCCCCAATAGTAATTGAACAGAATCTTATTTTTACTCTTAACAAGTGCATTGTGATCCTATTTAAAATAGATAAAAATGTATTTGGATGATTTAAAATCTGTTCATTAAGAATGCCAGTAATTGGACAAGATTGGGATCTCTAATATTTGCAGCGATCCTTAATTCAGATGCAGCTGATCTACTGTACAAGTTTCATATTTTTGAGGATGGATGAATAATATTATGTTAGAGAAGTGCCAAACAGCATTAGTTCGGTGTACTACCATGCTACAAAATCTACCATGCAATTCCAATGACAGTCATACAGTAGCTCAGCAATTCCTTTGTACAAAAATGGTCACTGGAAAATAAAAATGAGGTTTTATATAACTTTACACCATAACTCAGAATTCATGGCTCACAAATCAAATTCACATCAAAAGGATCCCTCATTAATCCAGAGTATAAAACATTTCAATCCAATGAGACAGTGTGTAAATTCAATATTGCATGCATATCACTAACCCTGTTTTCAATGCAATTAGAATGATCTTTATACAGCCCTGTTTAAAAGTCAAACCACCTGTACATATGTATTACAAAAAGAAAAACTAGACAAACAAAATAAATTATGAAACATTTTAATATTTTTTTCCCCAAAATTCACAAGGTAAGTTATCAGTAAAGATGCTGACAAGTACAGTCTTATAAGAAGAACATCTGTAGTGCAAATGTGGACATTTAACTTATAGTTATGGCACACGTTCCAAAAGGACAATACATTACATGTAAACTTCAACACTTGCTAGATACAGGTGTTACCCCTGGAACACTTTGGAACTTGAAGTGATTCTTGACAACCCTGAGTTGTCAGTCAGTGGGCCTGATCCCCAGGCCATTGAAATCAACAGAAGTCTTTCTATTGACTACAATGGGCTTTGAATCAGCTATTCAGTGCAAAAGGAAGTTCTTTAGCATTATTGCATCATCATCATATGACCCAGCCAGAAGATGATCTTATTGTACATTACATTCACATAGCTGCAATATATCTAAACCCATTCCATAAAATGAATTAACTAGAAAATGTGGCTTTTTTATTTTTTTGGTTTACTAAAACTGAACTCTTTCATTTGCAATCAAGCGCAACAAATAAATAGGTAAAGCTTTCAACCTGTCGAATCAATTTCAGGCATCTAAATGAAGTGTCAGGACACTGTCGATTTACTTCTCTGATGAACTTAATGGATGTCATGGAAAAACAGCAGGCAAAAATAAAATACAGTGCTTTCCATAGGGGAAAAAGAATGAAATAGCCAATAATGTCTTCCTTTATGACTGTGACAAACTGTTTATGACTGTGACAAACTGCAGTCCCGGTCCGTGCAGATGAAGCTGTGAAATTCTGTGACTGTGATGAATAGTACAGGGTAACTCCAGCTATTGTGTGGTTTCTTTGTAACACCTAGTGCAAAGTCTCCAAAGGAGCATCAAAAATAGGGGGCTACTAGTTCACCTGTAACTCAGGGGGAACTAAACTTGCTTGTGTTACACAGGGCAGCATCTATAAAGTAATGAAGAATAAGAACATTAGAGCATCTTATTCGAAGAATACACTGGTTCTTGTAATAATGTAACAATGCCTCAAAACTGTGGTCTTCACTAAAAGCAAACTCCCACTAGCTTGAGTGGGAGTCTTGTCCAAGCAAAGACCACAGAATTTGACTTAATTCAGTAATCTGCCCGTTAACTACCACAACCAGTTGGATAGTATCATCTCTGCATTTATTTTGCTGTGACGCTCGAATGTTCTTTACGTAGTAACAAAAGATCTACTGCATGAAGCGGATGAGAATATCCACTTGTAAAAAAGTGAAGTCTGCTTTCTGTTTCAAAGGCAAAAAATCAACATGGGGTTTAATGGACCCTGCATAAACAATTCTGCTTGCATAAATGACAAAGCTTGTGACTGAAGTCATTAAAGTGCGTACGAGTGCAAACTGCTTCGTTATATTTGCAAAACTGTAAGTGAGATTTTAAATTGAATTATTTACAGTATACTTGTTAATGTTAGCAAACATGCCCATGTAAGCTTGCGAGAGCTCAACGTTAAACAAAAGTACAGTACTGTCTCAAAGCAAGTGATCTGCTGTCATTAATATTCCCCCAGACTGCCACACATGGGTCTAACCTAAGTCCATTGAAGTCAACAGAAAGACTCCCACTGACTCCAATAAGCATTGGACCAAGCCAAGAATACATACTGATAGGCCATGATGGTCCATTATGTGTTAAAGATTTCAGTAGAACAAGAGGGCAAATTAATGTCCAGAGCTTCACTGTCATATGAGAGCACACTTCGTTGGATGCATCATGCATCCGGAGGAACTAAAGGGGTTAATTAGGTACTTAGGGTAATATCACTAATCAAAATCATGAACACACTTGGTGTTAATAATATGCTATTTAAGCAAATGTAAAAGCAACTACAGCCCTGGATCCTGCAAAGAGCTCTTAGGGACAGACGTTGTGGATCCTCATTAAAATAAATGGGGGTGCACCCATGCAGAGCTCCTTGCAGCGTGAGATCTAACAGTGGAAAGAAGTCTCTTGACTTGTTGCTCTCTAGTTTTTAGATAGGACTCTGCCCAGATTCTCATTTTGCTGGCACAGTTTTATGCCCACAAAAAATTGCACCATTAACGAATCACTGGTATACCTGGTAGAACTTAAAACATCTCATTGCCTGATCTCTGGGCCCAAACAGGAGGTAATGAAACTAGATGTCTACGGCTTTGTCCACATGGGAAATTTTTACCAGTTATAACAGAATAGTTACACTGGTACAGGACACTTTTGTTCCAAATCCACGGTTTGAGACCACCAATGAAATGTCAAGCTCCTAAGGTACAAGAGTTTGATTAATGGCTCCAAGGATGAAGACCTACTCTCTGCCCTTTGCTTTTGTTAACAACTAAATATGTTCACCACATTACGGAGTGTGTGATTTCCACCATAAAATACTCAATGCTTGGGCACCCAAGAAATTTCTCTCTTCATCTGTTATATCACACCCCCATGTAATTTGTTATTTCCCTTTTTAGTCAATGATTATGCATCGATAATCAAAAATCTATAAGTGCAATCTTATTGAGCATACAAATCTGTTTTTAAATAGTCCATTTTACATTATTTTTGAGCTATCAAAAATGTTTCCTATGTATTGGAGGGGGACGAAACACGCTTCGAAAGCACGCAGGGTTAACCTAATTCTGCTTCCACTGCATTCAATGGAAGCGTTACCACCGACTTCAATGGAAGCTGAGTTAGGCCTACACAGAAGACTATTGACAATCTCTCATCCTTTGTCTATTTTCTCCTTTGAATATATACAAACACATCATGGGTGCAGCCGTGCTTCCTTACTCATGGAGGGCCTGGTTCTGATCTCACCAACATCAGTGTCAATCAAGAGAGACCCCAGTAGAGCTACACTGGTGTGAGAACAGTGTATGTTAAAAGGAAATCAGGCCTGCAGCCTCTAGGGAGACAACTGGATATATTTATTTTCACACACAGGCCTCAAACTAGCAAGGAGGTCCTCACAGATAGGACCCCTACAGCAACACACAGCCCCTGTTCACTTCAATGGTGCTCCATACAGGCAGCAGGGTCTCCACCTTTTTGGAACTATTTTGGGATCAGGGGTGGGATTTTTCAGAAGCACCTAGAGGAGTTAGGAACCCAGCTCCCATTGACTTTCACTCACTTGGCACTTCTCAAAATCCTACCTCTGGGTCTTGCATTGCATCTGACAATGTAGGTGTCCCTAAGCAACAGAAGAGCATGTGATTTTGATATGAAAGACTTCTGTTACATACACCGGCAGTCAGAATCAGATCTAACTCTATCTTGTTTCCTGCTATTTAAAGGGACCTAACTTTAAAATAATATTAATATTTAAAAAAACTATTATTACATATAATAAAAATAGAGAATTTTCTTTATTTCCCCCTTTTTCTTATTTGGAAAGCCGGGAGATGACATGCCAGGAGATGGATGCAAGATTCACAGAACTTACATGATCTTTGGCATATTAGCTACAAGTGAGATTTTCAGAGAATATGTTATCTGATGGTCTATTGTGGAATAGTAGTTTGGATTATCAACTGACCTTCTAGCACACATAGAAATAGTCTTCAGATCCTTAGTGAGGAAAGTTTTTGTGTGACCACGTAATATCTGATAGCTAGAACAAGGCACCTTAATGCAAAAGCACATGCTTAAGTCTAAGGGGAAGCTCGTGCTTGAATGCTGGTATTTTATGGACATGTCTATCTAGAAACCCCTTTCACCATGACAGCTGCACATTAACACCTGCAGTACAGAGTGCTTTGCTGCCCTTTAATGCATGCAGAAATCCACAGACAACTGGCAAATCCCCCCATGGATTTCCACAATGGTAGAATGTATCCCTCAGGAATTAAAGTGACTTCCCAAAAGCAGGCAAGGGCTTGCTTCAGAAATTATGGAGAGTTACAGAGCTGTACCAAACTCTAGTTCACGAGAGGGAAGGATTAGTCTTCCCAACAGCCCCCCAGGCTAGTAACTGATTTTCCCAAATCTTCTATTTTATATCTAGGTAAGGCTTGTAAAGTACTTAATAAAGCTTTCTCCATCTTTGTCTGGGATATAGAAAGACTGGGCTTGAAATATCTGCTTTACCTTGCACTACAGACAGGTTGCAGGTCTGGCATTTACTATTGTTATGTAAAGGAATGAAAAGAACCTGGTGACCACTGGATTAGTCTGGCTATTGGAAGCTCCCTTTTGAGTATAGTCTCTCTCTATTTGCTGGGTCTGGCATATTTAAAGTGGATGCCATAACCAGTACCGGTCCACAGCATAGTGGGTTATTCGCCAAATACAGTATCGGTTGGTCTGTACTTGGGAAGAAATGTCCCATAACTTCATTAGCCTATAAAGTGTTTTGAAGAAAAAAAAATCCCCTTTCTTCCAGTGGGCACTGTGCATTTGTTGGGATCCTTGTGGTCATGATACTGTCAAGATCCAGATTCCTTAATGGAGGACAGCACCATCTGCCCAGGAGTTGGAAAACTAGGACAAGGCAGGAGCTCAAGGGAAACAGGTGGGACCTACACAACAAAGAACCCATATATAGAGGGCTGTCTCTTAGGAGAAACATCTCCCCACTCCCTAAGCGAGTGATACAAATGTAAGTTCTCTTGTTTTGCTTATTTTGCAGTGGGATCCATGTTTAAAACAACCAGCCTGAGGCCCTTTATGAAAGAGCCTCACTTTGCATTGGTCCTCTAAATAAATAACCAGGCCCAGACAAAACTTGGAAAGGTTCTGGCCCAATTTTTTCCTTTTAGATGGCGTTTTAGTTTGCTTGTCTTTTAATCTCTTACTGAATCTGGAGCGAGGCTGCCAGGGTGAATCTTGATGTTGAAGTCTGGGAGGAGCTTTGAGATAGCACTAAGAAGATCCCTACGATAATTCCAAGATGGACTTTTAAGGCATAAAACCTTTCTTTTCTCATTCAGTTTTAAATGTTCCTGAGCATGATTTTGCACTGAAATTGTAACTTCTCAGACTCTCCCATGGTTTGAGCATGAAACTCTGGGCTACTTTACACTACACAGTTAAGTCAGCTTAACTACTCTGCTCATGGCTGTGAAACATTTCAAGCCCTGTGTGATGTAATTAAACCGACCTCAGCCCTGATGTAGACACCACTAGACCAAAGCAAGAATTTTTCCATCGCCCTAGCTACCACGCTCTTGCAGACCCCTAAAAAATTTCAAATGGAGGTGTGGACCCCTTTGGAAATCTTAGGCATAATCTGCGGACCCCGGGGGTCTGCAGATCACTGGTTGAAAGCCACTGTATTACAGCAATGGAAGAACCTCTTCTGTCGCTATAGCAAGTGTCTACACTGCAGTGCTATAGCAGGGCAGCTGCATTGATGCCACTGTCGCGTTTTTAGTGTCGACGTCCCCTCTGTGCTTTCATCTGTATTTTGCTTACAGATTTTGAGTCAATTGCAATTTGAACCCAAGCAAAATGCTGCATTTCACAAAGCTCTGAAAGATGACACCACAAGGTTTTACGTTTATTGTACCTCAATGACTCCAGCTCAAATTTACTCTGCTTATAAAGGAAAAGATGTTTCTACAGAGAGCCCTGGAAGTTCAATTTGGGTTCTGAGAGGCAAGCTGTGCTGTTTCCTATCATTATACCAGATTCTGCGGCCAAATTCTGCTCTCAGTTACTCCAAGGTAACCTCATCGTCTTCATAATCTGCTGTCATTGCAGACATTTAACCCAGAGCAGTAATTGGCCTTGCAAAACTGAAGCTATTGTATACTGCCTGGAAAATGCAACAAACAGGATATAATCCAGCTCGCTTTCCTACAATAGCATTGGCTCCTCAGCACTAGCAAGGATAAAGAAAGTAGAGAAATATTGATATTTCTTTCTCAGGGCAGCAGATATGGCCAAATGCATGCAAGGAACAGAGCTGTTGAGAATGAAGATACCTTTGTCATATCACATTTCAGAGAACAACTGCTTAGGAACTATAAAGATACGACATCACTGAAAATCACCGCCTAGAAACCAGTTCACTCCAATGAAGATTTTTATATTATGGCCAAATTTTTTCAAACTTTACTGCCTAAATTAGGCACCTAACTCCATATTTAGGCTGCTCTGTGGTCTGATTTTCAGAGCTATTGAGCCCTGAAACTTCCCTTGAAATGAACAGAAAATGCATAAATGGCATATATGACCTTAGCTCTGCCCACTTTTTGCTATGCTTTATGAGGCACTCTTAAAATGGCCTGAGGACAGACTATTTCTCCAACACCACCACATATTTTTTTCTCTACAACTCTTTGGCCAGCTTAGGAGACTGCAGCTGTCCCACAAGCCAAATAGTTTAGCTTCCCCAGGACAGTTGGCAGGTACAGTTTTGCATGGTGCGTGTCCACTGCAACCGTCATCTAATTTGCAAAGTGCATTGAGGAATTTTGCAAGCTAACAAAAATCGTTGAACTTCTAGAATAAATTATGATTTGGGGAAATTCATGGGTTTTGCTGAAAACAAACCCAAAGTATCCAGTGACTTGTTGTCCCACATCAAACATCTGCCTTCTGTGTGCCAACTCTTATTCCTTTAGTAATCTTCCCGTCACAGAACTTGTCATTGTGCTAATACTTTGGGCACACACGAGTTCATTTGCTTAACAACAGGAA